>NW_027362764.1:73512739-74712739 GCF_046119375.1 Phyllobates terribilis
GCTCCACAGTTCTATACATTGGCGCGGTCCTCGCTCCACAGTTCTATACATTGGCGCGGTCCTCGCTCCACAGTTCTATACATGGCGCGGTCCTCGCTCCACAGTTCTATACATTGGCGCGTCTCGCTCCACAGTTCTATACATTGGCGCGGTCCTCGCTCCACAGTTCTTACATTGGCGCGGTCCTCGCTCCACAGTTCTATACATTGGCGCGGTCCTCGCTCCACAGTTCTATACATTGGCGCGGTCCTCGCTCCACAGTTCTATACATTGGCGCGGTCCTCGCTCCACAGTTCTATACATTGGCGCGGTCCTCGCTCCACAGTTCTATACATTGGCGCGGTCCTCGCTCCACAGTTCTATACATTGGCGCGGTCCTCGCTCCACAGTTCTATACATTGGCGCGGTCCTCGCTCCACAGTTCTATACATTGGCGCGGTCCTCGCTCCACAGTTCTATACATTGGCGCGGTCCTCGCTCCACAGTTCTATACATTGGCGCGGTCCTCGCTCCACAGTTCTATACATTGGCGCGGTCCTCGCTCCACAGTTCTATACATTGGCGCGGTCCTCGCTCCACAGTTCTATACATTGGCGCGGTCCTCGCTCCACAGTTCTATACATTGGCGCGGTCCTCGCTCCACAGTTCTATACATTGGCGCGGTCCTCGCTCCACAGTTCTAACATTGGCGCGGTCCTCGCTCCACAGTTCTATACATTGGCGCGGTCCTCGCTCCACAGTTCTATACATTGGCGCGGTCCTCGCTCCACAGTTCTATACATTGGCGCGGTCCTCGCTCCACAGTTCTATACATTGGCGCGGTCCTCGCTCCACAGTTCTATACATTGGCCGGTCCTCGCTCCACAGTTCTATACATTGGCGCGGTCCTCGCTCCACAGTTCTATACATTGGCGCGGTCCTCGCTCCACAGTTCTATACATTGCGCGGTCCTCGCTCCACAGTTCTATACATTGGCGCGGTCCTCGCTCCACAGTTCTATACATTGGCGCGGTCCTCGCTCCACAGTTCTATACATTGGCGCGGTCCTCGCTCCACAGTTTCTATACATTGGCGCGGTCCTCGCTCCACAGTTCTATACATTGGCGCGGTCCTCAGCTCCACAGTTCTATACATTGGCGCGGTCCTCGCTCCACAGTTCTATACATTGGCGCGGTCCTCGCTCCACAGTTCTATACATTGGCGCGGTCCTCGCTCCACAGTTCTATACATTGGCGCGGTCCTCGCTCCACAGTTCTATACATTGGCGCGGTCCTCGCTCCACAGTTCTATACATTGGCGCGGTCCTCGCTCCACAGTTCTATACATTGGCGCGGTCCTCGCTCCACAGTTCTATACATTGGCGCGGTCCTCGCTCCACAGTTCTATACATTGGCGCGGTCCTCGCTCCACAGTTCTATACATTGGCGCGGTCCTCGCTCCACAGTTCTATACATTGGCGCGGTCCTCGCTCCACAGTTCTATACATTGGCGCGGTCCTCGCTCCACAGTTCTATACATTGGCGCGGTCCCTCGCTCCACAGTTCTATACATTGGCGCGGTCCTCGCTCCACAGTTCTATACATTGGCGCGGTCCTCGCTCCACAGTTCTATACATTGGCGCGTCCTCGCTCCACAGTTCTATACATTGGCGCGGTCCTCGCTCCACAGTTCTATACATTGGCGCGGTCCTCGCTCCACAGTTCTATACATTGGCGCGGTCCTCGCTCCACAGTTCTATACATTGGCGCGGTCCTCGCTCCACAGTTCTATACATTGGCGCGGTCCTGGTCCCCGGTTCTATACATTGGCGCGGTCCCTGGTCCCCGGTTCTATACATTGGCGCGGTCCCTGGTCCCCGGTTCTATACATTGGCGCGGTGCCCTGGTCCCCGGTTCTATACATTGGCGCGGTCCCTGGTCCGCGGTTATATACATTGGCGTGGTCCCTGGTTATATACATCCCCGGTTATGATGTCACCTCCAGCTGCAGTGACATCACGGTGACCATACAACCTGTCATCCATCACTCACCCCCTCCCACCATCACCAGTAACACCATTACCTGCTCCACTCCCAGGAACTGGTAGAAGTTTTGCTGAATCTCCTCCACCAAGTCAAAAAGCTCCAAGTCCCCGTTGTCCCAGGCGGAGGCGGGCAGCAGCTGCCAGCAGCACAGGAGCAGCAGCAGGCGGCAGCGCGGCCCGGGCCCCCACATCCTGCAGCACGGCATACACAGGCCGGCAGCCGCTCCGTCCTCCCTCCGCACAGCAGACGTGGCCGCAGGCCCGGCCTCACCGCCTAGCACTGCCTCAGCCGCAGCACTCAGCGTGGGGGGCGGGGCTGACGACGTCACAGGAGTCTGCGAGCCGGCAGAGCGCGGCCACTACGGGACTGCGCCTGGAAGCTGTGGGGACGCGCACGTCACGTGGTACTACGGACTGGCGATGATGTGATTCCTGTTCCCTCTGTGTCTTCAGGAGCGGCGGGAGAAGCCGTTCTCTGGCGGCGATGGGGGAGGACTGGAGGGGGGTGTACTGGGGGTGCATCGGGAGGACTGGAGGGTGTGTACTGGGGGTGCATCGGGAGGACTGGAGGGTGTGTACTGGGGGTACATCAGGAGGACTGGAGGGCGTGTACTGGAGGTGCGCCGGGAGGACTGGAGGGCGTGTACTGGGGGTGTGCCGGGAGGACTGGAGGGTGTGTACTGGGGTGCGCCGGGAGGACTGGAGGGCATGTACTGAGGGTGCGCCGGGAGGACTGGAGGGCGTGTACTGGGAGTGCATCAGGAGGACTGGAGGGCGTGTACTGGAGGTGCGCCGGGAGGACTGGAGGGCGTGTACTGGGGTGTGCCGGGAGGACTGGAGGGCGTGTACTGGGGGTGCGCCGGGAGGACTGGAGGGCGTGTACTGGGGGTGCGCCGGGAGGACTGGAGGGCGTGTACTGAGGGTGCGCCGGGAGGACTGGAGGGCGTGTACTGAGGGTGCGCCGGGAGGACTGGAGGGCGTGTACTGGGGGGTGCGCCGGGAGGACTGGAGGGCATGTACTGAGGGTGCGCCGGGAGGACTGGAGGGCGTGTACTGCAGCGCGCCAGGAGGACTGGAGGGCGTGTACTGGGGGTGTGCTGGGAGGACTGGAGGGCGTGTACTGGCAGCGCGCCAGGAGGACTGAAAGTCGTGTACTGGGGGCGCGCTGGGAGGACTGGAGGGCGTGTACTGGGGGTGCGCCGGGAGGATTGGAGGGGGTGTACGCGGAGGACTGGAGGGCATGTACTGGGGGTGAGCTTGGAGGACTGGAGGGAGCTCGCCAGGTGGACTGGAGGGGTGTACCAGATGACATCCTGACACAAATCCCTCTCCAGTAGGAAAAAAGTTCTCTAGACAAATGTATCAAATATTGTGCAATAATAAATGTACCACAAATAGCAACAACACAAGATAATCTATCTTTAGCAATTCCTCTTGTGATGATTCCCCCTTCCCCTTCATGTCCCTATCCAGGTGATCGGTGGTCCCAGCAGAAGGACCCTCGCCGATGTAACCGTTATCTAATATCCAGTGATCAGTGGCTTAGAGCAGAATACCTCTTTAACGTACCCGATATGAACACATCAGACCATGTTACTAAGGGTTCGCTCACATCAGCGTATTATAAATCGCCCTGATGTTCATCCTGAAACGTTGGGTGAGTTTCAGGCGTTTGTCACTCTGTATGTCAGGCGAGTGTGTGATTTTTTTTTTTAGCCCAGCATCTGTATGACATCTGTATACAATTAGTTTTTAACATCATCTTTTCCATACTATAATGCTCTATGTAACTTAAAGCTCATTTACAAACCTAATAAAGCAATCTTATGTACAGATATAGATAAAAAGATATTAGATATATAATAGTGATGAGCGCAAGTGCTCGTTACTCGAGTTTGCTGAGGGTGCTCAGGTGTGCACAGAGTATCGCTGGTGCTCGAGTGACATGTTCATGTCCCCGCGGCCGCAAAATATTCGGGGATTACCAGTATTTGTCAGGAAATCCCAGCATGTTTTGTGGCTGTCTTAACAGCCGCGAAACGTGGCTGTGGGGACATGAATATGTCACTCGAGCACCCACGATACTCGGTGCACACCTGAGCACCCTCGGCAAACTGTAATTGAGCACTTGCCCTCATACTAATAATATCCTGCAGATATATAATTTCACAATCCCCTACATATTATAAACTCGCACCCTTTAGTGCCTTTCATGTGAAGTTTATTCTACAGCTTTTTAGGCTGAATGAAAAAAATGACGTGGTGCGCCCCCTATAGGTAAAGCAGACAGCTGCGAGCTGAGATTATCAGGCTGTGGATTCGGAGGACCTGCATGAGTTTTTTTTTTTTTTTTTTTAATAAACTAGTGAACCTGGGAAAGTGTGGGGTAGTGTTTATTCAAATAAAGTATTTTTGTGTGTGTTTTATTTTTGATTACTGGGTTAGTAACATAGTTTTTAAGGTTGAAGGAAGACTATGTCCATCTAGTTCAACCCATAGCCTAACATGTTGATCCAGAGGAAGGCAAAAAAAAACCAATGTGGCAAACACTAAGCTCCACATTGGGGAAAAAAATTCCTTCCCGACTCCATACGACAATCAGACTAGTTCCCTGGATCCACTCCCTATCAAGGAATCTAGTATATAACCTGTAATATTATACTTTTCAAGAAAGGCATCCATGCCCTTCTTAAATGTTAGTAGTGAATCACTCATTACATCATCATGCGGCAGAGAGTTCCATAGTCTCACTGCTCTTACAGTAAAGAATCCCCGTCTGTGATTATGATTAAACCTTCTTTCCTCCAGACGTAGAAGATGCCCCCTTGTCCCCGTCTCAGGCCTCAGAGTAAAAAGATCAGTAGAAAAGTCTTTGTACTGTCCCCTCATATACTTGTACATAGTAATAAGATCACCCCTAAGCCTTTGTTTTTCCACAGTAAATAACCCCAAGTGTAATAACCTGTCTTGGTATTGCAGACCCCCAGTCCTCTAATAACCTGTCTTGGTATTGCAGACCCCCAAGTCCTCTCATAACCTTGGTCGCTCTTCTCTGCACCTGCTCTAGTTCAGCTATGTCTTTCTTATACACCGGAGACCAGAACTGTACACAGTATTCTAAGTGTGGTCACACTAATGACTTGTATAGAGGTAAAATTATGTTCTCCTCATGAGCCTCTATGCCTCTTTTAATGCATCCCATTATTTTATTTGCCTTTGCAGCAGCTGTCTGACACTGGCCACTAAACGTGAGCTTGTCGTCCTCCAATACACCCAGGTCTTTTTCAGTTACAGTTTTGCCCAGTGTTTTACAATTAAGCATATAATTATACATTTTATTTCCTCTGCCCAAGTGCATTACCTTACATTTATCCCCATTAAAGCTCATTTGCCATTTATCAGCCCAAGCTTCTAGTTTACATAGATCCTCCTGTAATATAAAATTGTCCTCCTCTGTATTGATTACCCTGCAGAGTTTAGTGTCATCTGCAAATATTGAAATATTACTCTGTATGCCCCCTACAAGGTCATTAATAAATATGTTAAAAAAAGTGATGGGGGTGTCTGATAGACACCTCTCCATTACTAACCCCAGAGCTTGATGTCAGCTGTGTTTTTTGACAAATCACAGCTGACATCAAACCCCATTACCCGATTGGTGTCTGCAGACTGGTATTTTGAGGCTGGGAAGGGCCCAAGAACCACGGACCTTCCCAGTCTGATAATAGCCTACAGCTATCTGCTTTACCTTTGCTAGTTATCAAAAATAAGGGGGACACCATATCGTTTTTTATAATTATTTATTAGGTTAAACCACGCTAAACACCCTTTAGTGTCACATAAAAGGCATTAAAGGATGCAAGTTTATTATATGTAGGGGCCCTGTGTAATTATATAACCACAGGATAGCTTTGTAAAAAATGATTTTCTGATTTGCAAGGATTAAATGGGCCATCATAAGTAAAGAAAATTGATACAAATTTATAGATACACGACAATTTTGTAAAAGAAGCGTTAAGAGCTTTACATTTACTGCATTGTGTATGACAGAACAGTCATGTGGAGATGTCCCCATACAGAAGTGATGTAACATTTCCATGTTTCAAAAACTGATGTTTCACATCTATGATTTTATCATGAACCGGCGTACAGATCAGGTATGGATGACCGGTGGAGGGTTGTTACATTATTCTAGAATCTCCTGGTTTAAAAAAATAAAATTCAGTCACATTGTATCATTGCACGATGTGAGCATGGCTCCATGTTATTTTTCATTGTGTCCTAAAAAAAAATGCACCTGTTCTCTAAATAGAAAGTTATTTTCAACTTCCAGACGATATTTATCCTATTTAAAGGGGTTGTCCACTATACGGACAAACCCTTCGGAATTCTATTTTTCCCCACAGTAAAATAACACTAATATTCCTCCCTAGTGCCTGCGCCATTCCAGTGGTGTCGGCACTGGCTCTCCCAGGACTTGCGTGACATTGTTATAGCAATAGATCCGTGCGGCCAATCAGTGCTGGCTTCACTCTTTCGGAAAAATCAAGACATCCGGAGGGAGCCTGAGCTGCTGTTCTCTCACTTCCACCAGATGTCATTTATGTCCGAATGAGAGGAGAGTGAAGCCAGCGCTGATTGGCTGCAGGGATCGATTGACGTAACAACGTCATGTGAGCTTCAGGAAAGCCAGTGCCAACACCAGTGGAACGGCTCCAGAGGTGAGTATATGTGTTGTTATTTTATTGGGGGTAAACACAGGAATTCAGAGGAGGATATCCGAGTAGTGGACAACCCCTTTAATCCCTCTCATGTCATAGGTGGTTGGGCCCAGAAGCAAAGTGCTGTTTTATTACGGCAGGCGTGGGAACTGAGCAGGTGTCAGATGAAACCCTACTACCACAGAGATGTCTGTGCTTGCACCGATCCTAGCCATTTAGCTGATAGGTGCAATGCTGTTAAGTGTAAATATTTCTAAAATGGAGAAGAGATGGCACGCAAATGAGTGCAACGCTGAAGGATGCTGAGGATGACGTCTGGAGGCTCGATAAGTCAGCGAGTGGTAAAACGAAATGTATTGTGGACAGTAAAAATGACAGCAACACGTTTCAACCACCCACCGCGGTCTTTCATCAGTCTTATCCAATGATGTTTTTTTTTTAATTATGTCCTGATATGTACAACCCATAGAGTTCCAAGTGGGTGTATTTAGTTTTACTCATTAATTTGTAAGACATCTATCATTCCCCAAAAAATAAAAGGACTTCTAAAAAAACATGCCCCTATAACTTTCGTTTGATACCATCTCAGTTTTCCTCTTTTTGTGACGTGATGTTTTTCACTCTGTGTAGTATTGTGCTTTCTTACACCTGTATATATGGTTATTATTTATATTTATTCACCACATCCAGGTGTGCAGTATATATTTATTATATTCACTTATTTATTTTTATTTTCTGCCATGTTTTAAAGACGATGATGAGTTTATACAAGGGATCCAGTCACCTGTCCTGAAAATGTATTTACGGTATTTTTTGATACAATAGTTGATACTATAATATGTGGGGGGGGGGTTCCTTTGTTTTTACATTTCTCTCTGAATATTTTTTTGGTCTTCATGTGAAATGATATCACTGTGGTGTCAGATGTTAGAGCTTATAATAAATGGGCAATCAATGAGCAGCGCTTTATATTTTTCTCATTGACTTAATAGTGTGGCTTTGATAATATATCATTTCTAGGATTATCCTGAAGTAGGGTCCATAGTTGCAGCTCTATAGCCAGCAACCCTTGGAGCTGCATGGTCATTTAATGGGATCTCTTGAGTGCAGAGATGGATGTTATATACATTGTCTCGCACTCTTGAGACACTATAGGGGGGATGGCGCTTGCCTTTTGGCGGATGCAGTTCTTTCTAATGTGACAGATGTGTGAATGAGATGAGTTATGGGACCTCTGCATTCATTTGTCCTTCCTTATACTTGCGATGCAATTATTTAATATTAATTTGATTAATATTAATAATATATCACTTTCCCTGTTTGTCGTGTATATAAAATATCTCAATATGGGCATTTACCCTTTACAAATAAGACCTTTTAAGTCATATGACATCCTTTGATGCATGCACCCTATTTGTTTAGAGGTTTAAACAATAGGGGGCACATATATACTTGTGATGCACACTCTTATGTGTGTTTTTGGCACATATTTTATTCTGGGGTAGGTCCTATATCTTTTGGTGCTAGATGCTCTTATCTGATGTGACGTTTTGACTTTCTGTTATCTAATGCATCGGCTAGTACTGAATTCTGCACATTACAGGTATGTCATGATCATGAGACCTGGACTTCTGGAGATGCGTTCTGGAGTGAGTTACATGCTGATATTTGGTGTTTTCCTTATGTGGTAAGGAAAGGTTGATGCAATTAGCATACCTACAGTATTGTGCAAACGTTTTAGGCAGGTGTGGAGAAAATGCTGCAGAGTAAGAATGCTTTAAAAAATAGAAGTGCTAATAATTTACTATTAACAAAATGCAAAGTGAATTTACAAAAGACAAATCTAAATCACATCAATATTTGTTGACCGCCCTTTGTCTTCAAAATAGCATCAATTCTTCTAGTTATACTTGTCACTTTTAGACAGATTTTGAAGGAACTCAAAAAAGCTGTTCCAAACATCCTGGAGAACAAACCACAGATCTTCTGTATCTTCTTGAAATTTGAACAGACCTTAAGAGGTTGTCCACTACTACGAGTAAAATGCCCCGCGCGTCACAGCCCAGCATCCACCGCACGCTTTGACTCTCCTGCATTCATTCATTGGGAAAGCGCGCGGTGGATGCTGGGTGTGACGTGCAGGGAAACCTCGCCCACAGCCCATCACTCAGCGGGGAGTGCGTCACTGAGCCACGCTTGACTTGACATGACCGCGGATGTCAGAGCCGGCTGCAGCCGGGGATCACGTGATGCCTGTGAGCGGTCAGCAATAGCGCCGCTCACAGGTAATAAAGAACCACCAACGTATTTGCAAAAAAACTTCTCTCCACAGTTTAAATACATTGGGGGCATTTTAAATAGTAGCGGACAACATCTTTAATGTTAGAATCAGGACTTTGTGGGGGCCATATCATCACTTCTAGGACTCCTTGTTCTTCTTTACCCTGGAGATAGCTCTTAATGACATTGGCTGTATGTCTGGGGTTATTTTCCTTCTGCAGAATAAATTTGGAGTCAGACTCCTCCATGATGGTATTGCATTATGGATAAGTATCTGCCTGTATTGCGGACACCATTTTTGAAACTGCAAAAACGTACTTTTAATCGCTCTTGTTGCTATTAATCATTTTCATCTGGACCACTGCAACTTTCTACTAACAGGTCTACTTTTTACTAACTTCTTCCACTCCAGTCCTTCCTGAATGCTGCAGCCAGGGTCTTATTCTTGACCAACTGCTTCACTGATGCCTCCACCTCGTGCCAGTCATTGCCCTGGTTACCCATCCGATAGAGAGTACAAAATAAACTTATCTCTCTCACCCACAAAGCTCTCCACAGTTCTGCACCACTATAAATCGCCTCTATCATCTCTTTCTACCACCCTACCCATGCTCTCTGTTCTGCTACTTATCTAAGACTAACATCCTCTGTAATGTGAACCTCCCACTTCCATCTCTAAGACTTCATTCGTGCTGCGCCAGTTTTCTGGAATCTGTCTACATATTTTCCATGCACCCAATAGCACTTAGTAACTGTACTTAGACAGACACCAGCTGATGACCAGTTCCTGCAGTTTTATTTGAAAACCCCTATGTATTATTAATATAGCTGGACCATATATGACGAACACTTCTTACCAATAGTCTCCCCCTCTTTTCTTATAGATTGTAAGCTAGCGAGCAGGGCCCTCACTCCTCCTGTAACTGTTGAACTATGTGTTACTCGGTAATGTCTTTATTGTCTGTCCATGTCCCCGTTGAAGCGCTGCGTAATATGTTGAAAGTAAAATTACTATTTTTAATTCTGACCAAATCCCCAACTCCATTTGTTGAGTGGAGCAGAGCATTTTTGTGACACCAGGAAGAGTTGCCATTAACCTCATACACTTACAGACTCCCTATACTCATCACTGTCCCCAATCTCCTCTTTTTCCTGTCCTAATCTGGCTGTATATCACTACAATGACACTGTCAGAAGCACCCTGGACTTAGTAGCGCCCCTCATCCTCAGAACCTCTAAACACAGTAAAACAGCCCTGGCTCACACCGCAAACCCAACTTCTCCAGCGATGCTCTACAAGTGCCGAACGCCGCACACTAGAAAACTTTATCCACTATAAATTTATCTTAAAAACCTATAACTCTGCCCTTCACCTCGCCAAACAGACCTACTTCTCCACCCTGATCTCCTCGCCATCCAACAACCAAAAAAAACTCTTCGACACCTTTCACTCCCTCCTCAGTCCAAAAGCGCAGGCCCCTATCACGGACATTTCTACTAAGGACTTGGCCTCCTACTTCACAGAGAAAATAGAGAACATCCGTCAGGAAATCAGCTACCATCCCTCCCTACATCTTTTCTGGATCACTCTCCACATTTGACCCAGTCACAGAAGAAGAAATCTCCAGGCTCCTCTCTTCTCATCCCACTATATGCACCACTGACCCCATTCCCTCACATCTACTCCTGTCTCTCTTTTCAGTCGTCACTACTCACCTAACTAAAATCTTCAACCTCTCCCTCTCTTTTGGTATCTTCCCCTCCATCTTCAAACACTCCATCACTACTCCATTATTAAAAATGCCCTCTCTTGACCCTTCCTGCACGAACAACTACAGACCAATCTCCCCTTCATCTCTAAACTCTTGGAGCGCCTGGTCTACTTCCCCCTTACCTCTCCATTCACTCTCTTCTAGACTCATCACAGTCTGGCTTCCACCCACTACATTCTACAGAAACTAGTACAATTCACAAAGGTCACATATATATACTTCTTAAATTCACAATATAGCACAAAAAAAGCTCAAGCTAAAGAGGCCCAGCTTTAAAGGAAGATGCATAAAATTGTAAGTAAAAAGATAAATTTTATTTCCAATCTTAAAACCAACAGTAAAAACAATTAAAAAACAGAGACCTTCGGGTTCCATACATCAACATTATACATAAGGTAATAGCAAGGAGCACAGCTTGGTCACAGACCCAAACGATTTTCCCAAAATTGATGCTAAAGAGTTTTATAACATAGCCCCATAAATATCAAATCATCCATAAGCAACCTATACCAGCCAAGGGTAACCAGGAAAGTACGCCCAAAATTATGGACTAAGTAGCAATGCTGGACTCGGTTACTTGTCACAAACATAAAAAGTGCAAAGTGCATACATCAGGGAAGTCCCCTTATTATTATGAGTAGAGACAGCTGGATAAGGATAAATAGATGATAGATCGTGAAAAGACTAGAGGATATGTATATGTACTTACATGAGGAGGGATGGAACATGCCCCGACGACGCCGTTTTGCAAGTACTTCTTCCAAGGGGGCTTATGGATGATTTGATATTTATGGGGCTATGTTATAAAACTCTTTAGCATCAATTTTGAGAACATCGTTTGGGTCTGTGACCAAGCTGTGCTCCTTGCTATTACCTTATGTATCATGTTGATGTATGGAACCCGAAGGTCTCTGTTTTTTAATTGTTTTTACTGTTGGTTTTAAGATTGGAAATAAAATTTATCTTTTTACTTACAATTTTATGTATCTTCCTTTAAAGCTGGGCCTCTTTAGCTTGAGCTTTTTTTGTGCTATATTCTACAGAAACTGCACTC
The DNA here is from genome assembly GCF_046119375.1 of Phyllobates terribilis. Taxonomy (NCBI): domain Eukaryota; kingdom Metazoa; phylum Chordata; class Amphibia; order Anura; family Dendrobatidae; genus Phyllobates; species Phyllobates terribilis. The sequence goes on from NW_027362764.1 coordinate 73,524,590, forward strand.
AAAGTAACCAATGACCTTCTGACAGCAAAACGTAATGGTGACTACTCTCTGCTCATTCTTCTTGACCTCTCTGCAGCTTTCAACACTGTTGACCACCAACCACCTCCTACTCTCTATGCTCCACTCAATCGGCATAAAGGACACTGCTCTCTCCTGGTTCTCCTCCTACCTATCTGACCTCTCTTTCAGTGTATCGTTCGCTGGCTCCACTTCTTCCCCTCTTCCTCTCACTATTGGGGTTCCTCAGGGTTCAGTCCTTGGACCTCTTCTCTTCTCTCTCTACACAGCCCCAGTTGGACAGACCATCAGCAAATTTGGCTTTCAGTACCATCTTTATGCTGATGACCCACAACTATACACCTCATTCCCTGACCTTACCCCCACTGTACTACAGAACACCAGTGACTGTCTGGCCGCAGTTTCTAACATCATGTCCGCTCTCTATCTGAAACTCAACCTTTCCAAAACTGAACTTCTGCTCCCGTCATCTGCTCACCTCCCTAAATCTGACATCTCCCTCTCTGTATGTGGCACCACAATAACGCTGAGCCAGCAGGCGCGTTGTCTGGGCGTTGTGTTTGACACCAATCTCTCCTTCACCTTCCATATACTATCTCTTGCCCGCTCTTGTCGCTTGCACATGAAGAACATCTCTAGAATCCGCCCCTTTCTCACCTTGGAAACAACAAAACTCTTATCCACTCCCGCCTTGACTACTGTAACTCTCTATTAATTGGCCTCCCCCTCATTCAACTGTTCCCTCTCCAGTCCCTCCTTAATGCTGCAGCCAGGGTCATCTATCTGGCGAATCGTTACTCAGACGCTTCAGCTCTGTTCCAGTCATTGCACTGGCTGCCCATACATTATAGGATCCAATTTAAACTGCTTGTTCTCACACACAACGCTCTCCACAGTGTGGCACCCCCTACAACTCTTCCCTCATTTCTGTCTATCGGCCAACCCGTTCTCTACGCTCTGCAAGCGACTTTCGACTAACATCTGTACTAATCCGAACCTCGCACTCCTGGCTCAAAGACTTCTCCCAAGCTGCATCTATTCTTTGGAATGCTCTACCCCAAGAAATTTGGATGAATCACAACTTATACAGTTTTAGGCGCTCCCTAAAAACACACCTGTTTAGGGCGGCCTATCACATTCCCTAATTGAAGTCCTTTTATATTTTTATAGCCCATTCATTATTTCTCCAAACATAATTCTCCACCAAATGCCACCACACCCAAAAGCACTACATATATTGGCTGGTGATGAGCTCATGCAGCCTTTATCTATCCCTCATCCCCTCAAGATGGCTGGAACATCATTGTAAATAAGCCATTGTACTTTGTGTCACCCCCACCTCATTATAGATTGTAAGCTCTTACGAGCAGGGTCGTCATTATTTTTGCTTTAATTATTGTATTATCTTTAGCTATGTTACTTATGACTGTTGTATATGAACCTCTGAATTGTAAAGCGCTGTGGAATATGTTGGCGCTATATAAATAAAGATTATTATTATATTATTCTATTTAGCAAGAATGGAGAAAAAAAATGTATGCTTATAGAAAACAGCAAAGGGAAGCAAAATACGCAAGTTATACAAAACTCCATGGCCACGATTCATCAAAGCAATTACGCAATACTTGCGGAAATCAAAGACAGAGTTCCACAAAAATTTTGCGACTTTTTGTGTTTACACGCCAGTTTCGACGATGAGGAAGTGACGCCACAGTTTGTCAAATTTATGACGAGTTATGACTTTCCTTATGCCAGAAATCTTACTCCAGTCCCTGACTGGAGTAAATTTGTGATGGGTCATGCGCCTCTTAATGAATCAGGAGCACCTGACTCCAACATACCCCTTAATCAAGACTAATGGAACACCGCCAGTCTTGATGAATTGGTGCCGAAATGTCTGCACTACATCTTTATCTACAGCTGCTTAAATAAGGGTTGGGATTTTTCTTTTACATACAGTAAGGAAGTTCCAGTATTCCTGCACTGTAGATTCATTTAGTAATTGAATAAACTCTCTTATGATTAAAAAAAAAATGGTTCCCAGAAAAGTCCTTAAATTAATTAGGAAAGTAGAAATGTGGCATTTCACCTCTTCGGAACCATTCTTTTTAAAACTGTAAGTCAACTGGCCCTTCACTTAAGTACACTTGTAAATGCCTTGTAATGCCAAGGGCAGCTAAAAGGAATGCGGGAATAATGAAGGACGTTTCATAACAATAGTTTATGGTCTAACGGAGAATCAGCAAAGGATGTAAGAGAAGAGAAGTCAGAGTGAAAACTGCAAAAGAGAACAACCGCAGAGAGCAAAGATGTATTTCCCACATAAAGAGCTTTTATCAAAGACTGACAATTGCGAGAAAAAAAGATTGAAGTAGTTTTAGGCCCAAGAACTACAGTTCAAGAATGAATTAACCAGACAAATGCGAAAATAAAAAATTAGACTTATACAATTAGGTGCAGAAATATTTGGACAGCGACACAAGTTTTGGCATTTTAGCGGTTTACCAAAACATATTCAAGATACAGTTACAGTGCTGGCCAAAAGTATTGGCACCCCTGCAATTCTGTCAGATAATACTCAGTTTCTTCCTGAAAATGATTGCAATCACAAATTCTTTGGTATTATTATCTTCATTTAATTTGTCTTCAATGAAAAAAACACAAAAAGAATTGTCCTAAAGCCAAATTGGATATAATTCCACACCAAACCTAAAAAAGGGGGTGAACAAAAGTATTGGCACTGTTTGAAAAATCATGTGATGCTTCTCTAATTCGTGTAATTAACAGCACCTGTAACTTACCTGTGGCACCTAACAGGTGTTGGCAATAACTAAATCACACTTTCAGCCAGTTAACATGGATTAAAGTTGACTCAACCTCTGTCCTGTGTCCTTGTGTGTACCACATTGAGCATGGAGAAAAGAAAGAAGAACAAAGAACTGTCTGAGGACTTGAGAAACCAAATTGTGAGGAAGCATGAGCAATTCAAGGCTACAAGTCCATCTCCAAAGACCTGAATGTTCCTGTGTCTTCCGTGCGCAGTGTCATCAAGAAGTTTAAAGCCCATGGCACTGTGGCTAACCTCCCTAGATGTGGACGGAAAAGAAAAATTGACGAGAGATTTCAACGCAAGATTGTGCGGATGGTGGATAAAGAACCTCGACTAACATCCAAACAAGTTCAAGCTGCCCTGCAGTCCGAGGGTACAACAGTGTCAACCCGTACTATCCGTCGGCGTCTGAATGAAAAGGGACTGTATGGTAGGATACCCAGGAAGACCCCACTTCTTACCCCGAGACATAAAAAAGCCAGGCTGGAGTTTGCCAAAACTTACCTGAGAAAGCCTAAAACGTTTTGGAAGAATGTTCTCTGGTCAGATGAGACAAAAGTAGAGCTTTTTGGGAAAAAGCATCAACATAGAGTGTACAGGAAAAAAAAGAGGCATTCAAAGAAAAGAACACGGTCCCTACAGTCAAACATGGCGGAGGTTCCCTGATGTTTTGGGGTTGCTTTGCTGCCTCTGGCACTGGACTGCTTGACCGTGTGCATGGCATTATGAAGTCTGAAGACTACCAATAAATTTTGCAGCATAATGTAGGGCCCAGTGTGAGAAAGCTGGGTCTCCCTCAGAGGTCATGGGTCTTCCAGCAGGACAATGACCCAAAACACACTTCCAAAAGCACAATAAAATGGTTTGAGAGAAAGCACTGGAGACTTCTAAGGTGGCCAGCAATGAGTCCAGACCTGAATCCCATAGAACACCTGTGGAGAGATCTCAAAATGGCAGTTTGGAGAAGGCACCCTTCAAATATCAGGGACCGGGAGCAGTTTGCCAAAGAAGAATGGTCTACAATTCCAGCAGAGCATTGTAAGAAACTCATTGATGGTTACCGGAAGCGGTTGTTCGCAGTTATTTTGGCTAAAGGTTGTGCAACCAAGTATTAGGCTGAGGGTGCCAATACTTTTGTCTGGCCCATTTTTGGAGTTTTGTGTGAAATGATCAATGATTTGATTTTTGCTTCATTCTCTTTTGTGTTTTTTCCTTGCAAGCAAATTAAATGAAGAGAATAATACCAAAGAATTTGTGATTGCAATCATTTTCAGGAAGAAGCTGAGTATTATCTGACAGAATTGCAGGGGTGCCAATACTTTTGGCCAGCACTGTATATAATTAACATTGGCTTAAAGCGCAGACTCTCAGCTTTAGCTTGAGGGTATTCACATCCTAATTGGAGTAAGAGTTTAGGAATTACAGCTCTTTAACCCCTTCTTGACGTCTGCCGTATATGTACGGCACAAGTCGGATTCTGGTGTTTGATGCGGGTTCACGGGGTGAGACCCCCCCATAGCCAGCAGGCAATGGCTGTGTGTTATAGCCAGGAGCTGCCTCTAATAATCGTGGATGGAGCGGCACTACGCCACGGTTATTAACCTGTTAAATATCGCTGTTAAACTCTGACTGCGACATTTATCATGCATCAGCATGGTGGCGCGTCATTCCATGTGCCCATTGGTGCGTCTGTGATATGATCACGGGTCGCCAATGGATTGTTATGACAGGCAGGGGTCTGCTGAAGACCTCCATGCTTGTCATTACAGAGCTCCTTAAAAACCCTGCCTGTGGCCAGGTGTCAAAGGAGACCGTGATTTTCACTATATATAGCAATGGTGTGGCATTGCTGTATATAGCACAAGCGATCTGACGATCACAGCTTCAAGTCCCCTAAAGGGACTAACAAGAACAGTGAAAAGCAAACAAAAAATGTTTTAAAAAATATATTAAAAAAAGGACTATGGGGTGTGCATTATACTGTATGGAGGACTACGTGTCGCGCAAGGTGTGGGAAAAACTTAGTGCAACACAAAGGGAAGAGGGAAAGGGAGCCCAGACACTAGGGAAAGGGGGGAAGTGGAGACCTCCTAGGTTGACCTAGCATCACCCTGTCTCCTCTAACGTCCCTGTATTGGCTCTTCACCAATCGCCGTACATGTGCCTCGCCCTGTCTTTCCCTGGCGTATGACTAAGGCTAGGGAAGGGAGGAGATGAGCACTAGTCGATCTCCACTAAACACTATAGACAACAGGGGTGGACAAACGGGGAAATTGCTTAGCTTTAGATGAACTCCAGACAAATGCGCACACGTCCTCAAGCTCGAGGACAAATTACTGCTCTTGCTAAAGCTTTCACTGGAAGTAATGAATATCGCTGACACCTTACTCTGAAACACAGCAGGTATTTATACACCCAGGCCAGGGAGCTAATTAGCCAGAGGGAAGTAGCTGCTGGGTCCTAGAGACAGCCTCTAAGAAGATGTCTGTAATGCCAAACATAAAGATCTCTTGCAATCAACTGCAGGGCGACTGTCTATCACCTCTGACACACCCGTGACACTATGGGGTGCATTATACTATATTGAGTACTATGGGGTGCATTATACTGTATTGGGACTAAGGGGAGTGCATAATACTATATAGAGGCCTATGGGGAGGGCATTATACTATATGGAGGCCTAAGGGGAGTGCATTATACTATAATGAGGACTATGGGGAGTGCATTATACTATATGGAGGACTATGAGATGTATTACACTATATTGAGGATTATGGGATGCATTATACTATATTGAGAACTATGGGGAGTGCATAATACTATATTGAGAATTATGGAGAGTGCATTATACTATATGGCGGACTATGGGGAGTGCATTATACCATATGGAAGGCTTTTGGGAGTGCATTATAATGTATGGAGAACTATGGGGGTTCATTATACTGTATGGAAGACTATGGGGAGTGGCTGGAAGAAGTCATGTCGATGTGGGCCAGATGACTCCACCAGAAAGAACATCACCATATGGCGGTAATATCAATTTTGGTCTTGTATAGAGATTTTTTTTTTAATCTGCTGAGGTCCTCTATTAGAGTGCTCCAACATAATTGTAATCATGGTTACCTAGTTGTGGGCCCACTCAGAAGCTTTGTACCCCCTGAATCAAGCCGCTAGCTACGCCTCTGGGGACATGATTTTGTGGCACTTACAAAAGTACAAGTATTATAGGTTCTTCACCTGGACTTGTTACTGCCGCTCTCCTGTCTTTAAAATTGCTGCTGATGGAGGAGTATGTGACCATCCCTCTCCTCCAGCCGCCTGCAATAGAAAAATGGCTTTCAAGCTTTCACATGTACAGTGCTTCTCAGTTGGGAGAGGCCGATTGGACAGGACTGGTCACATTCGCCATTTTAAGAAAAGAAGAGCTGCGCAGTCTGGAATGATGAACTGACAAGTGCAGGAGGAGAATCTGTAATACATATTAGTAAGGTCCAAAAAATCATGTTCCCAAAACATTTGTTAAAATAAAGATACAATGGACAACCCCTTTAATGAAATTGGCATATAATATTTTTTTTAGACCTGGTTGTCCAGTCATGTATTTACACCAAAAGTATGTGAACATTTATAATGTTAAATTCAGGTGTTCAGCCACTTAAAGTTTTTTAAAAAATTGGCAGAGTGGTGTAATATAATAAAAGTAATTATACCAATCCCCCTCTACCTCTACTCCACCACTGGTCTCTGTACTACCTGCTCCATCTGAATGAACTTGTGACCTCTGCAGTCAATAACTGGCCGCAGTGGTCACATGTTCCCTGCCTCTCTCAATGTCCTGGACAAACGTGATCACCGCAGTCAAGCAGTTCGTACAGTGATTGGCAGATATGGTCACATGTCTGTTCTGAGGAAGCAGGAAGTGTTGGAGAAAGGCAGGGGACATATGACTACTGTGGTCACTAATTGTCTGCAGTGGTCACATATCCATCCAGATGGTGCAAGAAGTACAGAGACCAGATCGGGACCTGGGAAGTAGGGAGGGGATTGCTAAATTGAATATTACTTATGTTTTTTTTATATTAAATGTTCTCTGGAGTGTTAAATCACAATTTCTAGTAACGGGTAATAGTACAGCATGTAAACAGATTGTAACCATATGCTTCCGACTTTGTGGTAAAAATTTGGACGCTGCCGTTTATTCTTTTCTATTTTTTTTTTACTGTCTCCCTGTGCATAAAACAAGGTTCATGAAGACGTGGGGCGCGATAATTAATTTACAATTTTTTTTTACTTTTTGACTTTGGTTTTTGCTGATATTTGGTTGATATTTTTTTTGCACCAAATTCATCAAAATGATGCACGCGATTGATGAATTTTGCACAAAGCCCAAAATGATCTTTTTTTATTTCCATCTTCAACTGATTCTGCAGGACGCACATTTTGGTATAATATACCACCAACAATTGTGGATGATAGATTTCTCAATATTAATCCACAATGGGATGCACCTGGATTAATAATAAAGGGACAAATCGCCAAAAATCAAACATTTTCAGACCCAGAAAAAAGATGATCAAAAAGTCCTCACAATTCATATCATAAAATCTGAAAGCTTTATTGATACATAATTACAAAAATGTATTATTATATCTAAAGTGACAAGTGTGTGGGCAAATGGACACAGAGCCCATGTGCAGATGCCACAAGGACATGCGAATCACCCAGACAGCAGCCAAAAAAAAGTATAGCCATACAGTGGACCCTATAACTGTTATATCCCAATATTGATGTTGTTTCTAACTAATATCTATAGATAACAATGTACCCATGACCACAACATTGCAATATACTACCATATATATACCTTTAAATAGGAGGATTGGGTGTAGTTGGCATGCTGGGTGGGCGCATGTCCACCCCAACGCGTGTTTCGGCAAGCCTTCATCAGGGGGGCGGTGCAATACTGTGCAATCAACCTTTTTAAATGAAATAGTCACCAATTAAAAACCTGTAGGACCTTAATGATGCATGCCGTGTCATGGCAATCTGGATGGCCCACGGCGTCACGTGAGTCCCGCGTCAGAGTCACTTGGTACCACGTGACTCCCGCAGGTCCTCACAGAAAGAGGCCGAAAGCTGGGAAGCGCACAGAGGACATGCTGCGCATGCGTAACTGTCTCCAGGGAAGCCACATGAGATCATGATTAGGGTTGAGCGAGTATGTTCTGTCAAAGTATTCTCGGGCCGAGCTCCGAGTATTTATAGCTGCTCGGTGATAAGGTTAAATCGCTCCCATGTGCATGATTTGCAACTGTTTGACAGCTTTATTACATGGGAGGAATGTATAAGAAATAGACATTCCTCACATGTAATAAAGCTGTCAAACAGTTGCAAATCATGCACACCGGAGCGATTCAAGCATAACACCAAGCAGCTGTAAATACTTGGAGCTCGGCCCGAGCATACTCGGCGAAAGGGTTAATAGAACATACTCGCTCAACACTAATCATGATGGATGGAACAAGTATAACCTGGTATGGGCAACCACAGTAATCACACAAATTAAGTGGATCAATGTGCACTTAAGCCTAGAGCAGCAGCAAAGATAAATACCCATAATTATAATGATTTTTACCAATTAATTGCTTCATACCTCGCTGGAGTACACATATCTACCACAATTAATTATATCATAAAGTCATTAAATTTATAAAAATATATAGAATCAATTATGGATCATACATCAATACAGGTACATAAACTTATACAACAGTATTAGATCTATAAATCAATACACATGTTAGATCCGATTAGCATATACCAAATAAACAATATATTCAACAAATGCATTTCAACAACAATTGTATAAGACAGAGCAAATATCAAAGATGACTTCTGGAAAGTATGATCCATAGTCTTCCATCATCAGGATAAAATGCTGGTTTAATCCGTCCCATGAATTGATTAGTAGATGATATGGCGATAATTATGCAAATATCTAAAATAAATAAATATGTTAAAAACAACAACTGGACATGTGGTCACAGAACAGGTGATCAAATACAGAGGGTACGGAAAGTATTCAGACTCCTTTAAATTTTTCGCTCTTTGTTTCAGTGCAGCCATTTGGTAAATTCTAAAAAGTTAAAAAATTTTGAAATTTTTGCAAATTTCTTAAAAAAGAAGAACTGAAATATCACATGGTCATAAGTATTCAGACCCTTTGCTCAGACACTCATATTTAAGTCACATGCTGTCCATTTCCTTGTGATCCTCCTTGAGATGGTTCTACTCCTTCATTGGAGTCCAGCTGTGTTTTATTAAACTGATAGGACTTGATTTGGAAAGGCACACACCTGTCTATATAAGACCTCACAGCTCACAGTGCATGTCAGACCAAATGAGAATCATGAGCTCAAAGGAACTGCCCAAGGGGCTCAGAGACAGAATTGTGGCAAGGCGCAGATCTGCCCAAGGTTATAAAAGAATTTCTGCATTACTCAAGGTTCCTAAGAGCACAGTGGCCTCCATAATCCTTAAATGAAAGAAGTTTGGGACCACCAGAAGTCTTCTTAGACCGGGCCGTCCAGCCAAACTGAGCAATCGTAGGAGAAGTGCCTCGGCGAGAGAGGTGAAGAAGAACCCTAAGATCACTGTGGTTGAGCTTCAGAGATGCAGTAAGGAGATGGGAGAAAGTTCCACAAAGTCAACTATCACTGCAGCCCTCCACCAGTCTGGCCTTTATGGCAGAGTTCCCCGACGGAAGCATCTCCTCAGTGCAAGACATATGAAGCCTGCATAGAGTTTGCTCAAAAACACATGAAGGACTCCCAGACTATGAGAAATAAGATTCTCTGGTCTGATGAGATGAAGATAGAACTTTTTGGTGATAATTCTAAGCGCTATGTGTGGAGAAAACCAGGCACTGCTCATCACCTGCCCAATGCAATCCCAACAGTGAAACATGGTGGTGGCAGCATCATGCTAGACTGGTTGCAATTGAAGGAAACATGAATGCGGCCAAGTACAGAGATATCCTGTATGAAAACCGCTTCCAGAGTGCTCTGAACCTCAGACTTGGCTGAAGTTTCACCTTCCAACAAGATAATGACCCTAAGCACACAGCTAAAATAACAAAAGAGTGGCTTCAGAACAACTCTATGACCATTCTTGACTGGCCCAGGCACAGCCCTGACCTAAACTCAATTGAGCAAATCTGGAAAGACCTGAAAATGGCCGTCCACCAACGTCCACCATCCAACCTGACGGAACTGGGGAGGATCTACAAGGAAGAATGGCAGAGGATCCCCAAAATATATGACACATCTCGATGTACATGTGATGTGTTTACGGATGTTATGCGTTTTAGATCTGGAAGAATTATAGAAGGTGTTAGTACGTTCCAAATTCGGGCATGCAACAAACCGACCACATGGGACGCGTCCAGGATCACAGCCATCCAAGAATGTAGTTCTTAATTCACCCCGATAATGACTACGCACCAAGTGATCTCGTATCTCATTTTACTAAATGACACAAAAAATGAGGCAAAAATAACTGTACATAAAATCACTAAAGAGGGGGACTGGAGAAGGATTGCTCCAAATGTTGCCACTTTTTTTTAAAAAAAGTCACATTTCATGAATCAGTCTAAAATATCTGGAAAAGCCACATGTTTATCAGAATGAGAAAACTAACTAGACCACAACAAGACTTGAATAAAGGACCCAATCAAAAAGTCACTAATTCAGAGGTGTTCACGCCAAATAACTGGTGGACATGCAATGGTGAATCAGGCCCTAAATGTGGAAAAACTCTAGTGGCAGCACAGGACCCTGACCTCAGCCACATTGCTGTGGAACTTCTCATTCAGGATCACTGCTTGATCTCACAATTATTTGTTTGCTTGAATTGGCAAAATTCCCAAAAGACACAATCCGAGATTGATCTTTACCAGAAGAATAAAGGCTGTTATAACCACTAAAGGGTCATATAAGTGGGTCATATAAGTGTTATAGTCATGCATCCATTTACTTTCAGCTATAAAGTATATGGGACCTTTGTATAAAAATGATTTTATTGCTCCATTGTAACTAAGATAAAAATAAGCATATTTGTAAATAATCTTGATTAACACCTACTGTTTTGTGTCTCCCTCACAAAATACAAACAAACCCTGTGGAGTCTGATCTTACTGTTACCCTGTTATTTGTCTGATTCTTATTAAAATATTCAGAAGTTTAGAAAATGTAGGGGACTGATGAAAAGGGACAGGCACTGATTGATAACACTGGCGTTTTGCACTCCAGTTGTAATGAAGGCAACACTGAAGTGAGATGCACCAAATTCATTAATAGGCTGGAGTACATGACTGATGTCATTTATGCTACTAAGGTGGAGTAAATTTTGGTGAATTTGCTGGGAAGGCTTGATTACGCTCCATCCTGCCCCACCTCCTCCCAATTAGGCAACACTGGCCAAGACGCCAAAGGTCTCAAAAGTTTTGCTCAGATATTTCCCATCTGTGCTTTGTATGAATGTAGACTGTCAATCAAGCACAGCTCTGCATACAGGAGGCAGGACCAGGACTCAGCCAGCATCTCTGAGCAGTACGCTAGTAATGTTAGTGAGTGGGTTGTGGGCAGATCTATTAAGTTTATCACCCATTTACTTCCCTAAAGCCTGTGCGGAGCCGGTGTCATGCAACAGTAACATTTTCCTTATTTGCACAATAAAGCTGGGATTTAGCAATCTTGAGACTACATAAGAGTCTCCAGATAATGCATACAAGGGTAAGTGGGAGGAATGTTAGCAGGGAGAGACTGTGTAGCAATTTATCTCCATCTTTAAGAGTTTGTCCACTACTGGACAGCCCTAGTTTTATCAATTCAGGATCCCATATAAAACAATAACAAGGGATACCCACCTCCTGCAGCGGTGCTGTTCCAGCGGTGTCGGTGGTGCTGTTCCAGCGGTGTCGGCGTTTTATTCACTAAAAACGTTTGTTGCGTTTTTTGCTGCTTTTTTCACTTTCTTATTGCTTTCCATGGGTGAAAAAAAAACAAACACTGAAAGAATTGACAAGCTGCAGATTTCAAAAACGTTGCAGTTCTCAAAATCAGTCACAAAAAAATAAACAAGTTTCTGCATGAGATTTCTGAAATCTCATAGGTATGGCTGGTACTATAAAAAGCAGCTTTTACTTTGCATTAAAAAAGAAACAAACCCTGCATGTGAACATAGCCTTAGACCCACATCAAAATCATGTAAATAAAGGCAATTATTTTCTTCTGTTTTAGAAAATTAGTAGCAAATTAAAAAATCTATTGTGCTATACTATAATAAGAATGCCAGACCATTATCAACATTCTCAAAGACTACAGAAAACCGTATATTAATCAGTAAAGCCATCATTACACCCAAGTCAATTAAACATGCATATAACATTCCTCCCTAATTCATTACAAGAAAAAAAAAACTAGCATATCCAATTAATTATAACGCTTAAATCCCCAATTAATTATCAACTCTGAAATAAAAGTACTTCATGTACATCACAACCACTATACCCAGAAGATTTGTTATTATTGGACCCCGGCACACAGTTCCTGCCACCTACTTTCCACCTAGATTAGTTCACACACAGCTGATTTCCATTTGTGCTGAAACATATTCTGAAGGACTTTCTGACACTTACTGCATATAGTGAGATCATCTCACATTTCTAGCACATCTCAGTCCCTGTCATTTCCCCATCAATTACCATTACTTACCACCTACAGCTACATTTTATAACATCTATAGCAGCTGTCACCCCCATCTCCTACATAAGCATGCAATATATACTGTATACCTAGACCTGCAAACACGCTGAGGTGGCATCCATTATTTGTATACAAGCAGGGATTCTTGACTGTAAAAGCAGTGAGACCATGGAGCTCTGTGCCAGTGATGGTTGATCCATTCAGGTAGATCAGGTAGGTTTGGATGTTCTTCTTGAAAAAGTCACAATATCACAGGTTCTATGTACTAGCTCAGGGGACAGAACCTTTTTCTCTTCTAAGGACCATTTGGATGTTTATGTGGCACCCCAGGGGTCTGGTTTCCACAGTAACAACAATGTTATGTCTGAGAGCAGGTGGGAGGTCTCTTGGTCAGGAATCCTATGCATGCCACACCTCCTGCCCAGTCCTGGGAGGGGAAGAACTTCCCCTGTATAAACCTGGGGCTGAGGCAGGGTTAGAGAGTTGAGAGGGAGAGTGCAGCCAGGAGGGCTGACAGGGAGCTGTGGCTCCGGCTGGGCCCAGCTCCTGGGCCATGCCAGAAGTAGAGAAGAGAAGCAGCATAGGAAGAAACAACAGGAGCTCTGTGGGAGCAGTGTTACAAAGAGTCAGGGGCTGGCAGCTGCAGAACTCGCCCTGACTGAGAAGATTTCTTACCGGACCCGGAGTCCGAGGCTGTGGGGACTAACTCTTACCCAGCAGCAGAATCCGTCAGGCAGGGGATTTCAGGTCCTCTGGCCAAGAAACCCGAAGGCACGGTCACACGCATGGGACCAGCACCGCCGTCGTGGAGCGGAAGCTACTAGAAGGCCCTGAGTCACCGGCCATACGGGTGAGCAGCACACGGTACACTCAGGGACGTGGGCTACTTATACCCGCTTCTAGCAAGGTAGCCAGAAGAGTATCGTTAGTTTGGGAGGCCTACAACTCCTCCTGGCCAGGGGAGATCCCATCTGCTCAAGGACTGACCAGGCCCCAATCGCTAGCCAGTACTCCGGGAGGGTCTATCGTTGTCACCAGTAAAGACCCTGAACTACACCGTACCGTCTCTGAGTGGTTCCTGCTACCCCCATCATCCACATCGGCTGCCCTGAGGCCATACCCCTCCCGTTGGGGGTGATACCATCCACGCTGCACCATCCTTCCACCGGCCTCAGCGGTCTGCCCTGCAGCGGCAGCTCCATAGCTGCATTCAACGGGTGGCGTAGTCATCCATCATCTACCGCTGATACAGCGCCACTTAGTCTGACTCCCTGGGCACGGACCGGATCACCGCCACGAGACTACAACCCTCAAGAGATCCGGCTCCGGGTAAGCTCCCGCGTGCGCAACGCAGCGCGACACAGGCCCCGGGGCGCGTCAACTTTTGGCGTAGTCGGCAGGATGTCGTGCCCGCAACCACCGGGTACTGCGTGCCTGAAAAAGACTGTTCAAACTTACCTGTGGTGAAGATTCCCGCCATCCGGCGCCATCTTCCGCTTCCTTCCCGCCATCGGTGGAGTTTTCCCGCCATCCGGCGCCATCTTCAGCCTTCTTCCCGCCACACGTGGAGTTTTCCCGCCATTGGACGCCATCTTGAGGACGCCGCGCGGGAAGAAGAGGGGCGTGGACTCCGAAAGCGCGCGAGAACTGAAGCCCCGCCTCACGTCCGGACGTTGCGTAAGGTCCTGGAAGGAGCCCAGCAGATGCCGACGTCACAGGAGCGCGACGGAAGGTCCTCAACCCTGACGATCCACTGCGGAGCCGCGGCCTACGGAAGAGGATCATCGCAAGGTAGGCCACGGTCCACTAGGGGGGAGAAGGATGCCGGATACGGAGGAGAGCTTCACCGCTTCAACCCCCGCCAGCGCCACCGCTGTTGCGGTCATGCCTTTCACCATGCCCTATATCCCGGGGGCAGCCTGGCTACCCCAGTACTCAGGGGAGTCACATACCCTGCATGACTTTAGAGAAAAGCTGGATAGCCTCTTCCAGGTGTACCCCCTCACAGAGGAGCAAAAAGTGAGCATCCTGGTGGCCCAATTAACCGGGGCAGCCCAAAGGGAGGTAAAGTCCTGGCCACCTGGGAGGAGGACTGTCGCAGAGATACTAACCCAGCTAACCGAGGAGGAGCTGCAGTACTACCAATACGAGGAAAGCCAAGAGGACCCGGACGGGTCTGAGGACTACCCTCAGGAGGGAGCACAAAGAGGACATAGCTACTGAAGGGAAGTAGCGTGAATAAAGAGCTGTAAATAGTTACCCGTAAGGGTACAAGGACTGCTGCTAATTAAAATATGGTCCCCGTTGGGATTAGTGAATTGTTCCCCATGTGCCCCTATCTTAAACCAGGCTGAGGACTGTGAGCAGCCATTCCTTATCCCCACTGGCCGAGGACTGAGAGCGGTCATATCCTGTAAATAATTATGTGTTTCTAGTTATTTTTAGGAGTCCTTGGAGGATTTACCGGGAATCCTTGTACAATTGGTTGGAGCGTAACCCAGAAATGGACTAAAAGACTGTTAAGGACTCGGGGCAGGACAGACCCCTACCTGGTTACGTCTCCCTGTTTTGGTGAAATGGACACCTTGCTTTTCTTCAAAGACTGCACCCGGTTGCGGACACGCCGTAACCATCTTTATGTGTTTTTCTTATTGTATTATTATTGTTTATACCTTGTTATGTTTTTCTAAAAATATGTTTAGTCCCGGAGTACTAAATTTCACTAGGGGGGAATGTGGCACCCCAGGGGTCTGGTTTCCACAGTAACAACAATGTTATGTCTGAGAGCAGGTGGGAGGTCTCTTGGTCAGGAATCCTATGCATGCCACACCTCCTGCCCAGTCCTGGGAGGGGAAGAACTTCCCCTGTATAAACCTGGGGCTGAGGCAGGGTTAGAGAGTTGAGAGGGAGAGTGCAGCCAGGAGGGCTGACAGGGAGCTGTGGCTCCGGCTGGGCCCAGCTCCTGGGCCATGCCAGAAGTAGAGAAGAGAAGCAGCATAGGAAGAAACAACAGGAGCTCTGTGGGAGCAGTGTTACAAAGAGTCAGGGGCTGGCAGCTGCAGAGCTCGCCCTAACTGAGAAGATTTCTTACCGGACCCGGAGTCCGAGGCTGTGGGGACTAACTCTTACCCAGCAGCAGAATCCGTCAGGCAGGGGATTTCAGGTCCTCTGGCCAAGAAACCCGAAGGCACGGTCACACGCATGGGACCAGCACCGCCGTCGTGGAGCGGAAGCTACTAGAAGGCCCCGAGTCACCGGCCATACGGGTGAGCACCACACGGTACACTCAGGGACGTGGGCTACTTATACCCGCTTCTAGCAAGGTAGCCAGAAGAGTATCGTTAGTTTGGGAGGCCTACAACTCCGCCTGGCCAGGGGAGATCCCATCTGCTCAAGGACTTACCAGGCCCCAATCGCTAGCCAGTACTCCGGGAGGGTCTATCGTTGTCACCAGTAAAGACCCTGAACTACACCGTACCGTCTCTGAGAGGTTCCTGCTACCCCCATCATCCACATCGGCTGCCCTGAGGCCATACCCCTCCCGTTGGGGGTGATACCATCCACGCTGCACCATCCTTCCACCGGCCTCAGCGGTCTGCCCTGCAGCGGCAGCTCCATAGCTGCATTCAACGGGTGGCGTAGTCGTCCATCATCTACCGCTGATACAGCGCCACTTAGTCTGACTCCCTGGGCACGGACCGGATCACCGCCACGAGACTACAACCCTCAAGAGATCCGGCTCCGGGTAAGCTCCCGCGTGCGCAACGCAGCGCGACACAGGCCCAGGGGCGCGTCATTTATACCATCCTTCAGGGGCCATACATAATTATCAACTTAAAAATGACCCTGGTATATTTGGTCAAACATTTAATTAACTCACCCCCAGTGTGATGGCTGGAGCTGCTTCTTTTTGGTGCGGCTGTGATGTTAGGTGGTATTGATGCGGCTGCTCGTAGCTGCTTTTCTAGGATTGAGTCGGTTTAAAGCGTAGGTGACTTTGCGATAAGTTTGGTAAAGAACTTGCAACAGTAAGTTGTACTGAATACAGATGAATATTACACCGCAAGTCTCCTCACAGTGGGAAATTCATC
This sequence comes from Phyllobates terribilis, assembly GCF_046119375.1. NCBI lineage: Eukaryota > Metazoa > Chordata > Amphibia > Anura > Dendrobatidae > Phyllobates > Phyllobates terribilis. The sequence goes on from NW_027362764.1 coordinate 73,541,293, forward strand.
ACTGCTCACATTACATTTATGGAACTCAAGCAGTGGATAGTCTGCTGTACACATAGGAGACACTGAGACTGCTGTATATACATCACAGAGGAGACACTGAGTCTGCCATATATAAATCACAAAGACACAGACTGCTGTATATACATCACATAGGAGATACCGAGACTTCAGTATACATCACATAGTAGACACATAGACTGCTGTATACATCATACAGGAGACACCGAGACTGCTGTATATACATCACAGAGGAGACACGGAGTCTGCCGTATATACATCACATAGACACAGAGCTGTATACATCACATAGGAGACACCAAGACTGCTGTATATACCTCACATAGAAGACATCGAAACTGCCGTATACAAATCACATAGACACAGAGACTGCTATATATACATCACATAGGAGATACCAAGACTTCAGTATACATCACATAGGAAACACATAGACTGCTGTATATACATCACATAGGAGACACCGAGACTGTTGTATATACATCACATTGGAGACACAGAGACTGGTGTTTATACATCACATAAGAGACACTAAGACTGCAGTATATACATCACAGGAGGCATGGGGGCAGCAGCATAGATGTCACAGGAGATGCTGGGGCTGTGGCATAGTTGTCACAGGAGACTCTGGGGCTGCAGCATAGTCGTCACAGGAGACATGGGGCTGCAGTATATATGACACAACAGACATAAGGATGCGGCATAGACATCACAGGAGACACTGGGGCTGCGGTATAGACATCCCAGGAGACATGGAGCTGTGGCTTCGGTATAGACATCACAGGAGACACTGGAGCTGCAGCATAGACATCCCAGGAGACACTAGGGCTGCGGCATAGACATCACAGGAAACGCTGGGCATATGCAAAGAGGTGGAAAAGAGGGATGACTTTTCTCCTCCTTGCACCCGCTTGTTTGTCAGTCACACTGCTGTGGGTGTAATACCAGTGAAATCCAGGGATGAATGATGGCGCTCCCAGACTAGTCTTTGTTCAGGCATGCTGAGACTTCAGTTTTGCGGTAAATAAATAAACATTTATAATAAATACATCATTACAAACATTATTAGGAGGCTGATACAGCACTCCTAAATCACAGAGTAAATCCTGTTATCACATTCCCTATAAAATAACCTAGAATAAACTCAGAAATGAATGTTTAAAGCAGAAAGAAACATAATTGTCTTCACTGTTTCTTATACCGCAGCATTTGGGCATGGTCTTGAAACAGTCTTGTAGAAATCCTGCAGAGAACTGATCTCCTGCTGATCAGTTTTGGCTGCTGGTTGTCTATGGCCTCATTTAACGTTAGTGATTTTTCTCGTATGTAAAAAAAAAGTTTTGTTTTCATCAGTATTTGGTCAGTGTGTCGGTTTTTAGCATACAAGAATGTTTCTCAAACACACACATGAGGATTGGACGGCACACAGATGGCACCCGGATGCTCTCCAATTTTTTTCACAGACCCACAGACTTGCAAGTTCGATCCATGATTTGGATCAAAATTGCATACATCTCTGTGTTTTGGTACAGACGACTTGATCTGCACAAATACACGGACATGTGAACAGTGCCATACACTATAACAGCTATGAGTTTTATCCGTGAAAAACACGGATAGAACTCATATGTGAAAAACTGACATCTGAGTGAACCTGTTACCCACTTGTTCCAGGGAGCCCGAGCTCTGCTCCCTTCACCTCTGTCCGCTGCCCTCAGTTGTGTTCCACGTCGGGCTTTGCATGTTGCCCCAAGTATGACATCATCTTCCTAGACCTTTTAAGACCTATTAGGACACACTTGTGTCTTTGGATTGTTATCCTAGATGTAACGGGGCCGGGTGGTGGAACCTCTGTGCCTTGGAACAAGGAGGGACCCCGAGGGGCAGGTGTTATACTGGGAATGACCTTGTAAAAGAGCAGGTGGCTCCCACGGGTCAGGTAGCTGGGACTGACCGGAGTAGCGGGTGGACACAACAGGTAGGTAGCAGTCTCTGGGTGAGTAGGCGGGTGGTCACGGGAAGTGACGGAAGAGCAGGTAAGAGTCTCTTGGCTGGTAGGCAGGTGGTCACGGCAAGTGACGGCTGAGCGGGTAAGAGTCTCTTGGCTGGCAGGCAGGCGGTCACGGCAAGTGACGGCTGAGCGGGTAAGAGTCTCTTGGCTGGCAGGCAGGCGGTCACGGCAAGTGACGGCTGAGCGGGTAAGAGTCTCTTGGCTGGCAGGCAGGCGGTCACGGCAAGTGACGGCTGAGTGGGTAAGAGTCTCTTGGCTGGCAGGCAGGCGGTCATGGCAAGTGACGGATGAGCGGGTAAGAGTCTCTTGGCTGGCAGGCAGGTGGTCACGGCAAGTGACGGCTGAGCCTCCAGGTAGGCTAGCAGGCGGGTAGCAGGTGAGCGCTCCCAGGTGAGCGGGCTAGCAGGTACGGCAGGTAGCAGGCAGGTAACTGGCAGGTGCTTCCTGGTCCGCCAGTGGACTTGCCCATAGACAGACTGGCGGATGCAGGAGACAGACTGTCGGGCTGAAGAGAAGACGAGCAGGCAGACAGGACTGGCAGTCAGGCTGGCAACGGGACCTGAGGGCTTAAGCAGAGGTGAGTATGCTTTGCAACAACTTTGCTCGGGCACCTACATGTTGGAGGAGGTGCCTTATATATGGGAAGTCCTCCGGCTATTGGCCGGGGACTCCTTAGGACGGCGCGCGCGCCCTAAGCACAGTGCCTGGGAAGGAGCGCGTGCCGGCAGCAGCGAAGGAAGGAGCGCTGGAGGACGCCGCGCGCTGAACAGGAAGGTGAGAGGGGCGGCATCTCTGCCTAGCAGGAGGCAGAGACGCCGATGCTACAGTACCCCCCCCTTTAGGCCGCCCATTTGTTAGGCCAGAGAGAAATTTCTCAAGGAGAAGCGGAGCGTTGATGTTCTCCCTGGATTCCCAAGTTCTTTCCTCAGGACCAAACCCCTTCCAATCCACCAGAAAAAAGGTTCTCCCTCTTACCCTCTTGGTGGCCAGGATACTCTCCACTTCAAAGACGTCCTCAGCATAAACCGGAGTAGGAGGAGTACCTGGATTGTCGGAAAAAGTGTTAAGGACAACGGGTTTGAGGAGGGATACATGGAAGGAGTTGGGAATGCGAAGGGTGGCCGGGAGTTTTAATTTGTAGGCCACTGGGTTAATTTGCCCGAGGACTTTGAAGGGTCCGATGAATCGAGGGCCCAACTTGTAGGAGGGTACTTTGAGCCGCACATGTTTGGAAGAGAGCCAAACCTTGTCTCCCGGACGGAATTGAGGCGGATCCAGACGTCTCTTATCAGCATATCTCTTCATCCGCTCGGAGGACAGAAGAAGAGCGGACCTGGTATTCTCCCAAATAGTAGAAAATTCGCTGACAAGAGACTCCACGGCAGGGTTGTCCACAGAAGCGGAGACAGGAACTGGAATCCGGGGATGTTGGCCACCGACTATAAAGAACGGGGATTTGGAAGAGAATTCGCTCTCATGGTTATTATAAGAGAATTCGGCCCATGGTAGGAGATCCACCCAATCCGAATGGTGGGCATTAACGAAGTGCCGGAGGTAGCTGGTCAGGATCTGATTGATCCGCTCCACTTGACCATTGGACTGTGGGTGGTAAGCGGAGGAGAAATCCAGGGTGACGTCTAGCAGCTTACATGTGGCTCTCCAGAAGCGTGAGGTGAACTGAACCCCATGCTCCGACACGATGTGGAGGGGTAGGCCATGGAGACGGAAGATGTGGCGGATAAAGTCTTTAGCCAGCTCGGGTGCAGATGAGAGACCAGGCATGGGAATGAAGTGGGCCATTTTAGAAAAGCGGTCAACGACCACCCAAATGACTGTACAACCGGCAGAAACAGGAAGATCGGTGATAAAGTCCATAGCAATGTGCTGCCATGGAGCAGCAGGTACGGGAAGGGGCAGGAGATGGCCAGCTGGTAGATGTCTGGGAACTTTGTTACGGGCACAGGATGAACAGGCCGCGACGAAGTCTACAACGTCCTTACGCAGGGTAGGCCACCAGTAATGCCGGGTAATGAGCTGGAAGGTCTTCTTTTGGCCAGCATGGCCAGCTAGTTTAGAAGAATGTCCCCAGCGAAGAACCCTCTCCCGATCTGGTACTGCTACAAACGTCTTACCGGGTGGAAGATGAGTCAGATCCAAGGGGGCCACATTCATCACCTTGGAGGGGTCAATGATGTGCGTAGGATCCTCCTCTTGATCGGAGGACAGGAAGGACCGGGACAAGGCATCAGCTTTGACGTTCTTGTCCTCTGGGCGGAAATGAAGTATGAAGTTGAAGCGGGCTAAAAACAACGACCACCGGGCCTGGCGAGGATTAAGTCTCTGGGCATTTTGGAGATATGCCAGGTTTTTGTGATCTATGTAGATGATCACCGGGTAAAGAGCCCCTTCAAGCAGATAGCGCCACTCCCCCAGTGCCAATTTGACGGCTAGCAATTCACGGTCTCCTATGGAGTAGTTGCGCTCAGACGAGGAGAAGATTTTGGAGAAGAAGCCACAGGTTACCATTCTCCCGGTAGAAGATTTTTGGGTGAGTACCGCTCCGGCTCCGGAGGAGGAGGCATCAACCTCCAGGTAGAATTGTTTATTGCAGTCCGGACGGTGCAGGACGGGGGCAGAGGCGAAGGCTCTCTTTAAGGAAAGGAAGGCCTCCTCGGCTTCAGGCGACCATACCTTGGGATTTGCCCCCTTACGGGTAAGCGCAGATATGGGAGCAGTCCGGGATGAGAAGTGTGGGATGAAAAGACCATAGTAATTGGCGAAGGCCAGGAATCGCTGTATCGCCTTCAATCCCTCTGGACGGGGCCATTTTAGGACGGTAGAGAGCTTCTCGGGATCCATTTGCAGACCTGTCTGGGAGATAACATAGCCCAAGAATGGAAGGGAGGTCTGGTCGAAGAGGCACTTCTCGTATTTGGCATAGAGGTGGTTCTGCCGAAGCCTGAGCAGGACCTGACGAACATCCCTCCGGTGTGTGGGGAGATCCGGAGAGAAGACCAAGATATCGTCCAGGTATACCACTACGCAGGAGCACAGGAGGTCACGGAAGATGTCGTTGACCAGCTCTTGAAAGACAGCGGGGGCATTACAGAGACCAAAGGGCTTCACAAGGTACTCATAGTGACCGTCCCGGGTATTGAATGCTGTCTTCCACTCGTCTCCTTGACGGATACGGACCAGGTTATATGCTCCTCGTAGATCCAGCTTGGAGAAGATCCTGGCGCCCTTGAGACAGTCAAACAATTCGGAGATGAGCGGCAGGGGGTATTTGTTTTTTACAGTGCTTAGATTGAGTCCTCTGTAGTTAATACAGGAACGTAGCGAGCCGTCTTTCTTTTTGACAAAGAAGAATCCGGCTCCAGCCGGGGAGGTAGATTTTCGGATAAATCCCCTAGCCAGATTTTCCTCAATGTATTCAGACATGGTCCGGGTTTCGGCCGCAGACAACGAGTAGATACGCCCACGGTGAGGAGTGGCGCCAGGTACCAGGTCGATCGGGCAGTCATATGGCCTATGGGTTGGCAACGTCTCTGCTTCCTTTTTACCAAAGACGTCCGCATAGGGCCAGTATGGAGCCGGGAGACCGGGTAGATTAGCTGGAGTAGGCGGAGGGCGAGCTGGGCGGACCGGAACCAGGCAGGTCTTATGGCAGTCCGGACCCCACCGGAGTACTTCACCGGATCGCCAGTTCAATACGGGTTAATGTGTCTGGAGCCAAGGTAGACCTAGCAACAGGGAGTGAGAGAGTCCGGATAGCACATGGAAGGAGATCTTCTTGCAGCATTCCCACCTGCAGAGTTAAGGGTTCAGTGACGAGCAGGATGGGCACTGGAAGGAGTCTACCATCCACGGAGGCAACTGACAAAGGTTCAGTGAGAGGCTTGGTGGGAATACGGTATCTCTCTACCAAGGACTGGGAGATGAGGTTCCCAGCAGCTTCAGAGTCCAGGTGGGCGATTTCAAAGTGCCTATCCTCTCCCCAGGAGAAAGAGACAGACAAAGTCAGGGAGGGAGAGGACTTACTTTTGTCTAGGACGACCTCTCCGAGCGATCCTAGACACCGGCGTTTCCCAGCCTCTCCGGGCAGGAACGGATCAGGTGCTCCTTGCTGCCACAATAGAAACAGCTCCCCTTGGCCCGGCGTGACTCCTGGCGGGATTTGACCAACTTGGTCTGGTCGACCTGCATGGGCTTGGGTGAGTGCGCCCGGGGAGTGATTGAAGAAGAGACAGGTCTCTGGAAGTTAGGAGCAAGGCGGGGAAACCTTCTCTCACGGGTGGTTTCCTTGGTACGTTCCTGGAACCGGATGTCAATCCAGGTAGCAAGTGACACCAGGTCGTCCAGAGTGGTAGGGATGTCCCGACCGGCAAGTTCCTCTTTAATCTGACCGGAAAGACCCTCCCAGAAGATGGACAGCAGGGCCTCGTTATCCCAGGCAAGCTCAGAAGCGAAGGTACGGAACCGTATGGCATATTGGCGCCTACGGTGAGACTCCCTTGGCGGAGACGTAGCAGAGAGGAGGCTGACGAGGTCTTTCGTCCCGCTTCATCGAAGACTTTCCGGAAAGCAGTGAGGAAAGCTGAAAAGTTGGATACTAGGGGATCCCCTCTCTCCCACAGGGGATTTAGCCAAGCCAGTGCTTCCCCAGTGAGATGGGACATGATGAAGGCCACTTTGGCCCGGTCGGTGGTAAAGTGATGTGCCAAGAGTTCAAAGTGCAGGGTGCACTGGTTAATGAAGCCTCGAGCCAAGGCGGGATCTTCACCAAAACGAGGCGGTGCAGAGAGCCGGGGACCCGGACCGGGTACCATGGCATTGATGGGCAGCTGCGCTGCCGGGGCGTGAGTCATACGACTGGAGGCAGGTCCAGGTGGAGCAGTCAGTGTGTCCAGGCGGGAGTTGACATTACGCAGGTGGTTCAGGATGGATTCCTGTTGGGATCTCTGACGGGAGACTTCGTGGAGCAGGTCAGAGAGCGAGGGAGCTTGGGTGCCACCGGGTTCCATGGCCCGAGCAAACTGTAACGGGGCCGGGTGGTGGAACCTCTGTGCCTTGGAACAAGGAGGGACCCCGAGGGGCAGGTGTTATACTGGGGACGACCTTGTAATAGAGCAGGTGGCTCCCACGGGTCAGGTAGCTGGGACTGACCGGAGTAGCGGGTGAACACAACAGGTAGGTAGCAGTCTCTGGGTGAGTAGGCGGGTGGTCACGGGAAGTGACGGAAGAGCAGATAAGAGTCTCTTGGCTGGCAGGCAGGTGGTCACGGCAAGTGACGGCTGAGTGGGTAAGAGTCTCTTGGCTGGCAGGCAGGCGGTCACGGCAAGTGACGGCTGAGTGGGTAAGAGTCTCTTGGCTGGCAGGCAGGCGGTCACGGCAAGTGACGGCTGAGCGGGTAAGAGTCTCTTGACTGGCAGGCAGGCGGTCACGGCAAGTGACGGCTGAGCGGGTAAGAGTCTCTTGGCTGGCAGGCAGGCGGTCATGGCAAGTGACGGATGAGCGGGTAAGAGTCTCTTGGCTGGCAGGCAGGTGGTCACGGCAAGTGACGGCGGAGCCTCCAGGTAGGCTAGCAGGCGGGTAGCAGGTGAGCGCTCCCAGGTGAGCGGGCTAGCAGGTACGGCAGGTAGCAGGCAGGTAACTGGCAGGTGCTTCCTGGTCCGCAGGTGGACTTGCCCATAGACAGACTGGCGGATGCAGGAGACAGACTGTTGGGCTGAAGAGAAGACAAGCAGGCAGACAGGACTGGTAGTCAGGCTGGCAACGGGACCTGAGGGCTGAAGCAGAGGTGAGTATGCTTTTCAACAACTTTGCTCGGGCACCTCCATTTTGGAGGAGGTGCCTTATATATGGGAAGTCCTCCGGCTATTGGCCGGGGCTCCTTAGGACGGCGCGCGCGCCCTAAGCACAGTGCCCGGAAAGGAGCACGCGCCGGCAGCAGCGAGGGAAGGAGCGCTGGAGGACGCTGTGCGCTGAACAGGAAGGTGAGAGGGACGGCGTCTCTGCCTAGCAGGAGGCAGAGATGCCGATGCTACACTAGACTTTAGTTTGTTTCTCTCCTCCTGTGCACACCGTGTTACTTGCTTCTGTCCCTGCTTCCCTACTGACTTTGCTGCATCCATCCAGTGGTTCCCAAGATTCCTGAAGGTGTCTCGTCCCCGTTCCCCACATCTCATCCTGCCAACTGCACCAATGCTCAGGACACGAGTACCCACTCAGACAAGGGGCTTAGTGTGTGGACGTCACCAGGTGAACCTAAACAGCCCTTAAAGGGTAACCTTCGTCAATAATACACATGAAAATGAACAACTATGTCTCATATCTTATCAGAAAAATCTGCTTCTTTTTCTCCTGAATGGATTTTTTACCCTCTTGAGAATTTTGACAATGAAAGATCAATTCAGAAGGAGAAACGAACAGATTTCTGTAATACAATAAACACTGCTCAAAAAAATAAAGGGAACACTCAAATAACACATCCTTGATCTGAATGAATGAAATATTCTCATTGAAAACTTTGTTCTGTACAAAGTTGAATGTGCTGACAACAAAATCACACAAAAATCATCAATGGAAATCAAATTTATTAACCAATGGAGGCCTGGATTTGGAGCCACCCCCAAAATTAAAGTGGAAAAACACACTGCAGGCTGATCCAACGTTGATGTAATGTCCTTAAAACAAGTCAAAATGAGGCTCAGTATTCTGTGTGGCCTCCACATGCCTGTATGACCTCCCTACAACGCCTAGGCATGCTCCTAATGAGGTTGCGGATGGACTCCTGTGGGATCTCCTCCCAGACCTGGACTAAAGCATCCGCCAATTCCTGGACAGTCTGTGGTGCAACGTGACGTTGGTGGATGGAGCGAGACATGATGTCCCAGATGTGCTCAATCGGATTCAGGTCTGGGGAACGGGCGGGACAGTCCATAGCTTCAATGCCTTCATCTTGCAGGAACTGCTGACACACTCCAGCCACATGAGGTTTGGCATTGTCCTGCATTAGGAGGAACCCAGGGCCAACCGCTCCAGCATATGGTCTCACAAGGGGTCTAGGGATCTCATCTCGGTACCTAATGGCAGTCAGGCTACCTCTGGCGAGCACATGGCCCTCCAAAGAAATTCCACCCCACACCATTACTGACCCACTGCCAAATCGGTCATGCTGAAGGATGTTGCAGGCAGCAGATCGCTCTCCACGGCATCTCCAGACTCTGTCACGTCTGTCACATGTGCTCAGTGTGAACCTGCAGTGTGAAGAGCACAGGGCGCCAGTGGCGACTTTGCCAATCCTGGTGTTCTGTTGCAAATGCCAAGCGTCCTGCACGGTGTTGGGCTGTGAGCACAACTCCCATCTGTGGACGTCAGGCCTCCATACCACCCTCATGGAGTCGGTTTCTAACCGTCTGCGCAGACACATGCACATTAGTGGCCTGCTGGAGGTCATTTTGCAGGGCTCTGGCAGTGCTCCTCCTGTTCCTCCTTGCACAAAGACGAAGGTAGCGGTCCTGCTGCTGTGTTGTTGCCCTCCTACGGCCCCTTCCACATCTCCTGGTGTACTGACCTGTCTCCTGGTAGTGCCTCCAGCCTCTGGACACTACGCTGACAGACACAGCAAACCTTCTTGCCACAGCTCGCATTAATGTGCCATCCTGGATGAGCTGCACTACCTGAGCAACTTCTGTGGGTTGTAGAGTCTGTCTCATGCTACCACGAGTGTGAAAACACAACCAACATTCAAAAGTGACCAAAACATCAGCCAGAAAGCATTGGTACTGAGATGTGGTCTGTGGTCCCCACCTGCAGAACCACTCCTTTATTGAGTGTGTCTTGATAATTCCCAATAATTTCCATCTATTGTCTATTCCATTTGAACAACAGCATGTGAAATTGATTGTCAATCAGGGTTGCTTCCTAAGTGGACAGTTTGATTTCACAGAAGTTTGATTTGCTTGGAGTTATATTCTGTTGTTTAACCACTTCCCGACCGCCCACTATACATAAACGTCAGCGCTGCCTGGGCTCTGTGCAGCGCCGACGTTTAAAAATGGTGGGTGGTCCCGCAGCGCTCAGGACTCCCAGGGTCCTGCAAGCGCTGCAGTTCCGGTGCAGAGCGATAGCTCTGATAGGGGACATCATCGGGACCTGATTGGATCAGGTCCCAATGATGTTAACCCTTTGCTATCTTCTATATGCCGCGATCTATAGTGATCGCGGCATATAGAAGATAGTGAGAGGAGAGGGGGTCGTCCACTTACCTCTCCGACGGCCCCCTGATATCTTCCAGGACCTGCCGTTATGGCAGCTGGAGGTCACATGACCGCCTCCAGATCTGCCATATATGGTGTCCTGCTGAGCTCAGCCTGCAGCTGAGTCCAACAGGAGACACTGACTGAAACAGTCAGCAAAGATGTCATGCAATGTAATACATGTCTATTACATTGCATGAGATCAGTGATTAGAAAAATAAAAATTAATGTCCCATACAGGGACTAAGTAAAAATGTAAAAAAAGAAGTCTAAAAAATGTTTTCAAACTGTTAAAAAAAAATCACAAAATAAATAAAAATAAATAAATAAAATATTAAACCAATAAATCCGTATATTTATGCAAAAACAAAAAAAGTACACGTATTTGGTATCGCCGCATCCGAAACAACCAGATCTATAAAACTGTCACACTAATTAACTCCTTCTGTGCACACCATAATAAAAATAAATAAAAAACGGAGCAAAAAACTATGCTTTTTCATCATATCGCCAAACAAAAAGTGAAAAAAATGTGATCAAAAAGCAAAATGGAAATAAAAATGGTATCGCTGAAAACGTCATCTTGTTCCGCAAAAAAAAAGCCGCCATACATCTCCATCAGCCGAAAAATAAAAAAGTTATAGCTCTCAGAATAAAGCGATGTAAAAAAATTTTTTTTCTATAAAATTGTTTTATTGTGTAAAAGCGCCAAAACATAAAAAAAATATACAGTAAGTGTAGTATCGCTGTAAACGTACTGACCCGAAGAATAATGCTGCCTTATCACTTTTACCACACGCAGAACGGCATAAAAAAACCCCTCAAAAAACAATTCCTGAATTGTTGGTTTTTGTTAATTTTACCTCCCAAAAAACGGAATAGAAAGCGATCAAAAAATGTCACGTACCCAAAAATGGTACCAATAAAAATGTCAACTCATCCCGCAAAAAACAAGTCGTCACATGACTCTGTCGGCCGAAATATGGAAAAATTATAGCTCTCAAAATATGGCGATGTAAAAAATAGATTTTGAAAAAAAAGCGTCTCTTAGTGTGTGACAGTTGTCAATCATAAAAACCCGATATAAATCTGGTATCTCTGTAATCGCACCGACCCGAAGAATAAAGTAATCTCATCACTTATACCGCACGATGAATGGCGTAAAAAATAAATAAAACCAATTCTTCACTTGCTACTGATTTGTTTATTATGTCTCCCAAAGATCGCAGTAAGGCTCTGCTCACATTTATCCTGCGCTCTGTGCTGAGCACTTACACCAGAGTTTCCGTGTAAATCTCTGAAGTACGTGATTCAGACGGAACCCATGACGGAAGATTCCCTGTAATGAGGCAGATATATGCCACTGTGGATGCCGTCTGGCCTGTGATCCCACGGTGTCAGTTTTTTTAGGCGTGCATAAAAGTGCGGTTGGCCACAGTTTTGTGCACTTCTGGAAAAAAGGACACCGCTAAGCAGAGGCCAGACGGAGTCCAGAGTAACTCTGCTGCCTCATTATAGTGAATGGATCCTGCAGGGGTTTCATCTGAATTACATCACTTGGAAATTTAGATGGAAACCCCGATGTAAGTGCTCAGCCTCGAGCGCCGGATGTTACGTAAAATGTTCCCAATAAAAGATTCAACTCAGTCCTCAAAAAAAGCTAGTCCCCACTCAGGTCCGTCATCTGTTAAAAATATTCCAAGTTACTGGTAGCAGAAAGGCTCTGGAAAAGCAAAATGGCCCTTGCCCCCCAAAAGAAATTCAGAAAATTTTGTACTCCCAAATCCAAATGCCTATTCTACAATAATTTGTTCTCCAATTGTCAAATAGCGCTCCGCCCCCCCCAGATCTCGCCGTATGGCTAAGCGGTACGATACAGCCACATATGGGGTATTGCCACTTTTAGAAGAAATTGTGTGACACATTTCGGCACCAATTTTACCCATTGCCCTGTGTGAAAATGTAAAATCTGAGGGTAAAACATTTTTTTGTGGTAAAAATATAAATATGTTATCTTCACTGCCCAATGGTATAAATTTAAAAATTAAAAAACACTCACTACTTCCCTAGATGAATTCCTTGAGAGGTGTAGTTTACAAAATGGGGTCACTTGTGGGAGTTTCTGCTGTTTCGGCATGTCAGCGACTCTTCAAATGTGACATGGTGTCTGCAACCTATCCCAGGAAACATAGCGCTCCTTTCTCTTCCGAACCCTGCCGTACACCAAAGCAGTGCTTTTCCCCCACATATGGGGTATCGGCGTACTCAGGAGAAATTGCACAGCAAATTTTATGGTGCAATTTCTCCTGTTATCCTTATGATAATACAAAATTAGGGAATGAAAAACATTTTTTGTTGGAAAAATGTGAAAATTTTATTTTTACGGCTCAATATTATAAACTTCTTTGAAGCACCTAGGGGTGCAAGGTGCTCACCACACATCTAGATAAGTTCCTAAGGGGTCTAGTTTCCAAAATGGTGTCACCTGTGAGGGTTTTTTCCACTGTTTAGGCACATTAGGGGCTCCCCAAATGCGACATGGCGTCTGCTAATTATTCAAACAAATTTTACATTCAAAAAGTCAATTGGCGCTCCTTCCCTTCCAAACCCTGCCGTGCGCCCAAACAGTGGTTTGCCTCCACATATGGGGTATTGGCGTGTTCAGGAGAAATTGCACAACAAATTTCATGGTGCAATTTCTCCTGTTACCCTTATGATAATGCAAAATTAGGGGAGGAAAAACATTTTTTGTGGGAAAAATGTGAAAATTTTATTTTTACGGCTCAATATTGTTATGCACACGCCCGGGCTAAGCGGCGTGTGCGTGTGATTGGTAGTGATTCCACTGGACCGTGCCGGAGAGTGAATGCCTGGAGGGGCGTGACTAAGTATTCACCCGATCCGACCAGGGTCGCACGACGGCATACGACGCCAGTGCACCAAGGAGGAACCAAGCAGAGGGACCAGGTGCTACTCCAGGACAGACCCCGGACACGGCTGTTGACCCACACAGGGAAATACAGGAACAGGCTGGTAGGCTGGCACACAGACTGGAGGGTATAGGCAGGCACGACTGGTATGCAGGCAGGCGGGTATGCAGGCAGGGGGGTAAAGGCAAGCACAGCTAGAGTGCAGACAGGGAGGCACTAGCAGGTAGGAACACAGGCGGGATAGGACCCAGTACACACCGGGACTCAGGAACAATACAGGTAGGACAGGACTGCCGGAGCAGCGGGCAGAAGCAGGGCAGGACAGGACTGCCGGAGCAGCGGGCAGAAGCAGGGCAGGACAGGACTGCCGGAGCAGCGGGCAGAAGCAGGGCAGGACAGGACTGCCGGAGCAGCGGGCAGAAGCAGGGCAGGACAGGACTGCCGGAGCAGCGGGCAGAAGCAGGGCAGGACAGGACTGCCGGAGCAGCGGGCAAAGGAGTCAGAGCAGGCTAGGCTGAGTAGGGGGGACAGGGCTCTGTTCACACGGAACAGACAGGAAGGGAAAGGCAGAGCCAGACACCCACAGGGTACTTGCAGTGAAGTAGCGAGTGGACCACAAACTCACAAACGGGAGTACAGAGACAACAAGCAGGAGTTAGGTACGAGTTCAGACTCTGCAGAAAAAGGAAGGGAACGGACATAGAGGCAAAACAGGTAAAGGATAGGAGAGAGTTCAGACTGGAACTGAGTGTACGGAGAGACCGACACTGCAGCGGGATACAGGAGCGGGTCTGGGAATACGGCCCCCAGAGAGGCAGGACGAACAGGCAAGGAGCGTGTTCAGACAGGACAGACAAGATACAGAAGCGGGTCTAGGAAATCAGCCCCTAGAAGGCGAGAGGAACAGGCAAGGAGCGTGTTCAGACAGGTCAGACAAGATACAGGAACAGGTCTAGGTAATCGGCCCCTAGAAGGCAGGAGGAACAGGCTAGGAGCGTGTTCAGACAGGTCAGACAAGATACAGGAACAGGTCTAGGTAATCGGCCCCTAGAAGGCAGGAGGAACAGGCTAGGAGCGTGTTCAGACAGGCCTGGAAATACAGCCTCCAGGATAGGCAGAAAAGAGAACACAGAACGGGACCTGGCACCTTCAGAGTGCAAGCACACACTGAAAGAAACACTATGCTCAGGCAGGGATAGATGGGCGCAGCTGAGCTATATACCAGGTGACAGACAGCAATAGGCTGAGGACGCACAAGAGGTGTGACCCACAGCAGGTACAAAAAGCAGGAAGTGATCGGGCGCCGCCCTTAAGCAGCAGAAACAGACACAAACAGACAGCATGGAGGGAAGCCAGAGAGACATTCTGGACAGGAGATCAAGTGCGCGCTCTTGCACAGTGGGAGATGGACCACTATGCAAGGACGCCGCCAGGTATGTTACAAATATTATAAACTTCTGTGAAGCACCTGGGGGTGCAAGGTGCTCACCACACATCTAGATAAGTTCCCTAAGGGGTCTAGTTTCCAAAATGGTGTCACTTGTGGGGGGTTTACACTGTTTAGGCACATCAGGGGCTCCCCAAATGCAACATGGCGTCCGCTAATTATTCAAGCAAATTTTACATTCAAAAAGTCAATTGGCGCTCCTTCCCTTCCAAACCCTGCCGTGCGCCCAAACAGTGGTTTGCCTCCACATATGGGGTATCGGCGTGTTCAGGAGAAATTGCACAACAAATTTCATGGTGCAATTTCTCCTGTTACCCTTATGATAATGCAAAATTAGGGGAGGAAAAACATTTTTTTGTGGAAAAAATGTGAAAATTTTATTTTTACGGCTCAATATTATAAACTTCTGTGAAGCACCTAGGGGTGCAAGGTGCTCACCACACATCTAGATAAGTTCCCTAAGGGGTCTGGTTTCCAAAATGGTGTCACTTGTGGGGGGTTTACACTGTTTAGGCACATCAGGAGGTCTCCAAACGCAACATGGCGTCTGCTAATTATTCAAACAAATTTTACATTCAAAAAGTCTAATGGTGCTCCTTCCCTTCCGAACCCTGCAGTGCGCCCAAACAGTGGTTTTCCCTCACATATGGGGTATCAGCGCGCTCATGAGAAATTTCACTACAAATTGTGTATTCCATTTTTTCCTGTTACCCTTGTGAAAATAAAAAAATTGGGTCTAAAGTAACATTTTTGTGAAAAAAAGTTAAATGTTCATTGTTTTCTTCCACATTCCAAAAATTCCCGTGAAACACCTAAAGGGTTAATAAACTTTTTGAATGTGGTTTTCAGCACCTTGAGGGGTGCAGTTTTTAGAATGGTGTCACTTTGGGGTATTTTCTGCCATAAAGGCCCCTCAAAGTCACTTCAAATAAGATGTGGTCCCTAAAAAAATGTTTTTGTAAATTTTGTTGGAAAAATAAGAAATCGCTGGTCAACTTTTAACCCTTATAGCTTCCTAACAAAAAAAAATTTTGGTTCCAAAATTGTGCTGATGTAAAGTAGACATGTGGAAAATGTTATTTATTAACTATTTTGTGTGACATATCTCTCTGATTTAAGGGCATGACAATTCAAAGTTTGAAAATTGCAAAATTTTCAAAATTTTCGCCAAATTTCTGATTTTTTTCACAAATAAACACAAGTGATATTGAAGAAATTTTACCACTATCATGAAGTACAATATGTCACGAAAAAAACAATCTCAGAATCAGGGGAATCTATTCAAGCGTTCCAGAGTAATTACTTCATAAAGTGACAGTGGTCAGAATTGAAAAAATTGGCCCGGTCACGAAGGCAAAAATAGGCTCTGGCGCGAAGTGGTTAAGTGTTCCCTTTATTTTTTTGAGCAGTGTATTATAAAGTTTCCTATTTTTACGTGTACTATTGATTTATTACAAAAAAAAATTAAATTACACTTGCTTTTCAAGCTCCACACCCTAAGCAGAGGGTCAGGATTTAATAATCTTGTGTACTACTGCAGGCAGGACAGAAGGGGGAGGCTTCTGCTGCAGCCAGTTATCTTACAGTCATACACAGGAGGGTGTTGAGGGAAAGGGGGGTTTTTGGATATGTTCATGAGACACTTAAAAAAAAAATTATTTACTTATTTTATCATTTGCGTGGTAATATAAGGCAAAGCGGGATTAAGGTGGGAATTTCTAGGATGTTAATATATGTGCAGTTTTTGTGTTCATTTAATTTTACCAGTCCAATCATTTTTCTCTCTGCTAAATTTCTAGAGTTAGTATGATTAAAATAAGTTAATAAGTAGGAAACTATTATCTCTCGTGTTTCACTGGCTTTACCCTCAAGAAGACTTTATTTTCCTATATTTAAAGCCCAAACATCTGAAAGCCCTAAACAGGTATGGCTGGCAGTAAAACTCCCTTTGCAGTCCAAATTGTATATCTTAGTCCTAACTTTTCATGATGTTAGCCAAGAAAAGAATCTTATACATCGTAAATACGGCAAAGATTCTTGCAGAAATGTGTTTGGACACTGTACACGTTTGAATGATTTAACAACCACAAACTGTATAAAAATTAGTTATTTAAATCTCTGATGATCTTATTTCTGATGTTTGGTATCACTAAATGACGTAAGATACTAAGTTGCCAAAATGAGATATGTTTTCCATCTGTTCCTTTCTTATCGGCTTCTTCTGGGGTTGCTAGTCTCTAAATCTTTTTCGTATTTGCGTACACTGTGTTCAGAATTATTAGGCAAATGCGTATTTTGATCACATGATACTTTTTATACATGTTGTCCTACTCCAAGCTGCATAGGCTTGAGAGCCAACTACCAATTAAGTAAATCTGGTGATGTGCATCTCTGTAATGAGGAGGGGTGTTGACTAATGACATCAACACCCTATATAAGGTGTGCTTAATTATTAGGCAACTTCCTTTCCTTTGGCAAAATGGGTCAGAAGAGAGATTTGACGGGCTCTGAAAAGTCCAAAATTGTGAGATGTCTTGCAGAGGGATGCAGCAGTCTTGAAATTTCCAAACTTTTGAAACGTGATCACCGAACAATCAAGCATTTCATGCTGCCAAGATGCCATTCGCCACCAGTTTTGCCATATTTCAGAGCTGCAACGTTACTGAAGTATCAAAAATCACAAGGTGTGCGATACTCAGGGACATGGCCAAGGTAAGGAAGGCTGAAAAATGACCACCTTTGAACAAGAAACATAAGATAAAACGTCAAGAATGGGCCAAGAAATATCTTAAGACTGATTTTTCAAAGGTTTTATGGACTGATGAAATGAGAGTGACTCTTGATGGGCCAGATGGATGGGCCAGAGGCTGGATCAGTAAAGGGCAGAGAGCTCCACTCCGACTCAGACGCCAGCAAGGTGGAGGTGGGGTACTGGTATGGGCTGGTATCATCAAAGATGAACTTGTGGGACCTTTTCGGGTTGAGGATGGAGTGAAGCTCAACTCCCTGACCTACTGCCAGTTTCTGGAAGACAACTTCTTCAAGCAGTGGTACAGGAAGAAGTCGGTATCGTTCAAGAAAAACATGATTTTCATGCAGGACAATGCTCCATCACATGCATCCAACTACTCCACAGCGTGGCTGGCCAGTGAAGGTCTAAAAGAAGAAAAAATAATGACATGGCCCCCTTGTTCACCTGATCTGAACCCCATAGAGATCCTGTGGTCCATCATAAAATGTGAGATCTACAGGGAGGGAAAACAGTACACCTCTCGGAACAGTGTCTGGGATGCTGTGATGGCTGCTACACGCAATGTTGATCAAAAACAGATCAAGCAACTGACAGAATCTATGGATGGAAGGCTGCTGAGTGTCATCATAAAGAAAGGTGGCTATATTGATCACTAATTTTTGGGGTTTTTGTATTTGCATGTCAGAAATGTTTATCTCTAAAGTTTGTGCACTGATATTGGTTTACCTGATAAAAATAGACAAGTGAGATGGGATTATATTTGGTTTTTATTAAGTTGCCTAATAATTCGGCACAGTAATAGTTACCTGCACAAACAGATATCCTCCTAAGATAGCCAAATCTAAAAAAAAGCCACTCCAACTTCCAAATATATTAAGCTTTTGGGTTGATTGAGAACATAGATGTTGATCAATAATAAAAATAATCCTCTAAAATACAACTTGCCTAATAATTCTGCACACAGTGTATATCATAGGACCAAGATTCAGTGAAGTTTCTTCATGGGCTTCCCATGTGCCATTGTTTTTGAAAGGTGGATATAGCTAAACATCTTCTGACAGATTTTTAAAGGGGTTGTATAGGAATAGAATATCATGGCTGCTTTGATTCACAAACAGCTGTTCATGGCTTGTGTCTGGCATTGTAGCTCAGCTCCATTGAAGTGAATAAGGCTGAGATGCAATAACCCCACAACCTCAGGACAGTTGTAGCACTATCTTTGGAAGAAAGCAACTATGCTTTTCTAAACCCGGACAAATCTTTAAACTTAAATAGTCCGTAGAGATAAGCGGATCTGACATAATTCGGATTCATCTGTTCGCGCAGATTTTACAGGGAAATAAAATTTGCAGAGAAATTATTCCCCACAAATTGAATGTTCTTTATTATGCTCTTTTGTCTCTCCCAACCATAATAAACATAAGATGTAAAAATAAAAATACTTTTTGTAAAGCACTTTTTTAAAATTTGAGTAGAATTCAATGCCACTTAAATAAATTCGCCCATCTCTCGTTTAAGAACCAATGTAATAGCAGAAGAAACCGAACTGCAAACTACTTTTTTTTAACCAAAAGTGATGTTTCTGGCCCCCAAACAATCACTCTAAAGTGCGGACCCTTTCCAGTTCCTGCTCTTCAGTCTGTAAAACTGCAAACAAGCATAACAGACAGGATGGCTTTCAGTTTTGGAGGAGCCTGGTTATGACGGGGACAATGCATACTGAGAAGTGGGTAAAACGACGGCAAGTTAGAAATCATGATAATAGTTACAGTACCAGGATATATTAGACAGGTACTGTATGTCAACCAAAATCATTATTAACTTATTGTGGGCGATTAGGGCAGCAAGATCATGCTTTTCACAGGTTTTATGTGAAATTAGGAGTACTCTTTAGGCCATGGCCCCACTATCAGTATTCGGTCAGTATTTTTTCTCAGGAGTGGGAGTCAAAACCAGGAGTGGGTGATAAATGCAGAATTGGTGACTTGTTTCTATTATACCTTTTCTCTGATTGTTCCTCTCCTGGTTTTGGCTCCCACTTCTAAGAAAAAATACTGACCGAATACTGACCAAATACTGATAGTGGGGCCGTGGCCTTAAACTGACAATAATATGCTATGACACGAGGGTCATTAGAGTCCTCCTGTGCAATAAAATATGGATTTATAGGGGCTCACATCTTCTCCATTTTTTTTTCAATGCTCAACTGGTTTAAAGTTCGACGTACATCTTAGAAAGCCGTCAGCCTAGCATGCACGTATTCGCAGTAGGGCGAGGGGAATAAGTTACTGCCAAACACCTCTGGCTGCGGCTTATCTTCCATGAGAAAGGATCAGGCATGTTGAAATCCAATATGTCCCTTCCTTCTTTTCCCCACATCATTTATTGGGACTGGAGCTCTCTCATTCACATTAGATGGTTGCCTGATCCAGTCAAAATCAGTGGGTTCAACTGATGTTCACATAAATGGTGCTGACAATTATTACTGGTGTCAGCACAGAATTAGACTTTTCCTTCCCTTGATATTGTCTCTGTAGGGGAGCAGTCGCCTGAAAGTCACGGTGACATACAGCAACATAACTGTCATTAGTGGCTAACTGATACTTGTGGGAAAAGGATGTCAGACCCTAATACGGCTCCTGACATCATCGCTAAAGTGGCTGTCACAACAAACAGATGATTTAACATTTACAGTACAGACCAAAAGTTTGGACACACCTTCTCATTTAAAGATTTTTCTGTATTTTCATGACTATGAAAATTGTACATTCACACTGAAGCATCAAAACTATGAATTAACACATGTGGAATTATATACTTAACAAAAAAGTGTGAAACAACTGAAAATATGTCTTATATTCTAGGTTCTTCAAAGTAGCCACCTTTTGCTTTGATGACTGCTTTGCACACTCTTGGCATTCTCTTGATGAGCTTCAAGAGGTAGTCACCGGAAATGGTCTTCCAACAATCTTGAAGGAGTTCCCAGAGATGCTTAGCACTTGTTGGCCCTTTTGCCTTCACTCTGCGGTCCAGCTCACCCCAAACCATCTCGATTGGGTTCAGGTCTGGTGACTGTGGAGGTCAGGTCATCTGGCGTAGCACCCCATCACTCTCCTCCTTGGTCAAATAGCCCTTACACAGCCTGGAGGTGTGTTTGGGGTCATTGTTCTGTTGAAAAATAAATGATGGTCCAACTAAACGCAAACCGGATGGAATAGCATGTCGCTGCAAGATGCTGTGGTAGCCATGCTGGTTCAGTATGCCTTCAATTTTGAATAAATCCCCAACAGTGTCACCAGCAAAGCACCCCCACAACATCACACCTCCACCTTCATGCTTCACGGTGGGAACCAGGCATGTAGAGTCCATCCGTTCACCTTTTCTGCATCGCACAAAGACACGGTGGTTGGAACCAAAGATCTCAAATTTGTACTCATCAGACCAAAGCACAGATTTCCACTGGTCTAATGTCCATTCCTTGTGTTCTTTAGCCCAAACAAGTCTCTTCTGCTTGTTGCCTGTCCTTAGCAGTGGTTTCCTAGCAGCTATTTTACCATGAAGGCCTGCTGCACAATGTCTCCTCTTAACAGTTGTTGAAGAGATGTGTCTGCTGCTAGAACTGTGTGTGGCATTGACCTGGTCTCTAATCTGAGCTGCTGTTAACCAGCAATTTCTGAGGCTGGTGACTCGGATAAACTTATCCTCAGAAGCAGAGGTGACTCTTGGTCTTCCTTTCCTGGGGCGGTCCTCATGTGCGCCAGTCTTTTTGTAGCGCTTGATGGTTTTTGCAACTGCACTTGGGGACACTTTCAAAGTTTGCCCAATTTTTCGGACTGACTGACCTTCATTTCTTAAAGTAACGATGGGCACTCGTTTTTCTTTACTTAGCTGCTTTTTTCTTGCCATAATACAAATTCTAACAGTCTATTCAGTAGGACTATCAGCTGTGTATCCACCAGACTTCTGCACAGCACAACTGATGGTCCCAACCCCATTTATAAGGCAAGAAATGCCACTTATTAAACCTGACAGGGCACACCTGTGAAGTGAAAACCATTTCCGGTGACTACCTCTTGAAGCTCATCAAGAGAATGCCAAGAGTGTGCAAAGCAGTCATTAAAGCAAAAGGTGGCTACTTTGAAGAACCTAGAATATAAGACACATTTTCAGTTGTTTCACACTTTTTGTTAAGCATATAATTCCACATGTGTTAATTCATAGTTTTGATGCCTTCAGTGTGAATGTACAATTTTCAAAGTCATGAAAATACAGAAAAATATTTAAATGAGAAGGTGTGTCCAAACTTTTGGTCTGTACTGTATGTTATCTCAATTTGTTGTGTAGTTGTATAAAATCTATTGTTCCCTGTTTTCTGGCAGTTCCTCAACTATTCTTCAATTAAAGGGAACCTGTCATCTCGAGAAACGCTATTTACTTGCAGATATAGGGTTAGTCTGCAAGTAAATTGAGTTTAATTCCGGTGTATCCAGCTTACTGATGCAGGGAGAAAATGAAGTTATATTCTCCCTGCAGCCGCTTGCTTCAAAACATCGGGGGTCGATTGAAATGTTTACATTAAAGGGACGAGGTCATAAAAAAAGTGTCAGATCTTTTATTTATTTTATTGAAGGGTGGGGGGAATAATTAAAATATATGTATCAATGTAAAAATAAAAGATGCCTAAAGTACAGGCGTGCTGAGATACACTGCAAACTGGTCACATTAAAGCAAAATTAATGACACAAGCAGCCGTCTATTGTACATCTACATACAAGACATAGAGCGGGTGGGGTGGGCAGGATTATTTGGGGAAGACTAATGATGTCATTACTCATCCAAAAGCAGCAATTCAGCATTTTTTTGTCTATATAGTGCTGCTGCATATTATTAAAGAATAAAATAGAGACTCTTGTGTATGCCTGTTTTAGTTGATGCACCATTTCTGGCTTGTCTAACATGCAGATTCTTTTTCCTTCTCGGATATGGTTCCCCTAATTCAAACCAAATTTTCCATGATGTTTCGGGCTTTGCAGAGTTGGCAAAGTTTTGTCCCACTGCACTTTCCGTTCTCTTAAAGTGGTTGTTAAGGCTTGGGGTTACTGCAGACTTGTGAATACTCACAGTGCGCAATGTGCTCATGTAAGGGGGAAGACCGGGGTGTAAGTACTTTCAGAACAAGGGATCTGGAGCTGCCGGGGCCGTGGCTCTTGTTGCAGGGGGAAGACAGACTGCGAGACAGGAGTCAGGTAACCGGGAAGCTGGGGGTGTGTCCCGAGAGAGAGCTGAGGAGTCAGATGACTGGGGAGCTGAGGTTGTATCTAGGAAGAGGGTGGAAAAGGAGTTTTTGAGCGGGAGAAGCGGCATTGGACAGTGGGAGTCAAGCCCGACTAGAAGGAGAAGAGACGCAGGGTCCCTGGAGCCAAGCAAGTGAGGTGCACTGTTATGGACTAGGGGCTCAGCGGGTCAAACCGGAGATAGCCCGCTGCCGCCAGAAGATGGAACATTGTTTAGGCGGGGAAGCCGGAAGAAAGCAACACCGGCACCAGCCGGCAACTGCCTTGTGAGGAGCAAGAGTCAGCTAAGTGTAAAAACTGCCGATTACAACCGTGTCGACTCTGCTACATCTAGCCCAACTGTGGATTGTCAGTTATAGCATATTACCTGCTACTTCCCTCGTTGTCCCCATATTTCCCCTGTTACTCCCTGCGTGGAGATTGACCCTGTTACAGTAAATTCCCCTTATTTATTAACCCTGTACTGGCTGCTCTGTGTTTCTGTGTCACTGCATCTAAAGTACCTGTGTTACACTCGCTGTCAGGCTTGTCTGATGCCGGGAGTGGGCCGGCGCGTGACCACAAGTATGCGGTCACATGCCGACTAGACATGTGGCCTCACTCAATACTTGTAGTCCCATGACCGCCTGGCACCGGCGAATCCTGACAGTGCTCATGGTTCGTGATGTGAGAATTTACAAGTCTGCAGTCAGAGAGTGACTACAGACTTGTGCCCAAGCCAGGGCAACCCCTTTAAGCCCCTTATACATTTTAGATAGCTGTCGGACACACGATGGTTTAGCTGGCAGCTATCTCATCTGACTCTCCCATATACAGGAACGTTGGAACGTTGGGCTGGCCAAGTGGTCCTGTCTTTTCTATGAGAGAGTCGATGCCAGACTCCTTGCGGTGGCTTATCCCTTAGCGAACAAAAGGATAGATAGTCTGAAATCGGACATGCTGGATCCTTAACTCCCCCAACAGTTATCTGTTGGGGACCCCCATACACATTAGACTATCAGCCGTATCTGTCTACATTGGTGGTTTCAGCGGACATTGGTCTAATATATATGGGTGCCTTTAGTCCTACCTATTGTTTTATTTATTTAATATGTAAATGTAGCACCCCGAGGGCTCGGTTGCTACAGGGGTATTGTGAAGCCCAGCTGTGCTTGGTATCACAAATCCTAGAAGGGTGTATTGAAGGATTCCTCCACAAGAGGCCCCCATAACCATTCACACATCTCCACCTTCCACCTCAGACCATCAGAGGGAGCCTGTTAGGGATATAAAAGGGAAGGTGGAGCCAGGCAGTTGTTAGTCTAGACTGGAGTTGACAGAAAGCTAACCTGTTGAGAGAGTTCCTGCAGTGCAAAAGCCTGAGAGAGGCGAGTCTGCAGTGGAGCACGTTCTAGACTCAGTTGTAGCTCAGTGAGGTGAGCTTTAGGTGTGCCGGCGCCATAAGATCGGTGAAACGCGGCACGCTGCCGTTAGTGTGAGTAGCCTGTTGAGGGTCCGAGTAGGCCGAAGGCAAAAGAGTAGAGAGAGTTAGTTCATAGGGGGCAGAGGAGCTTAACTAGCTCACCCCGAAGAAGCAGTTACCGGACACCGAGTCCGAAGCTTACCGGGAGCTCCACGACCCAGTAGGATAAACCGGAATCCCTGGAGAACTACAAGTCCCAGGATCGCTAAAGTGCTGATACGTAACAGAGCCAGGAGACACATAAGCCCCGTAAGTCGGGAGCGTGTAATCCAACAGAAGGCCCTACCACAAGGTCAGCCAGCGCAGGACAGAGACAAAGTTAGGCCTAGCTCCAGGCAGGTCAGAAACTTACTACGCAGAGTCAAGAAACAGGAGGCCCAAAACCCGCTCATTGGGGAGGATCCGGACATACACCCTTCACCCTACAGTGCTCCGGGGAGTGCCTGAATTTCCATCAGTAAAAGGTACTGAAGTGACTTTTGTGTCCGTCCCTGTTCTTGCTCCATCTCGGCTGAGTCTCCTTGTCCTGCATCCCCGTTCTTATACTGCCCTGAGGCCCAGCTCCACCTGTGGGGAGCCATACCATCAAGCTGCCTTCTCATCAGCCTCAGTGGACTGCGCAGCGCTGGTGATCCTCAGCATAAGCCACAGGTGGCGTCACGAACACTTTTATAAACTCAACCAAAAACACCAACCCTTTTACAGGAGAGGCCCAGGGTACGGGCCCGGGAGCCGAACACCACAACATCCCTAAAGGCCAGGCTAAAGGCCCGGGTACCGAGTTATCCCCATTCCTCTGGGCTAGTCAGTATCGCATCTCAGTTAGAGGTGTGGTATCTCACTTCCAGGTAAGGATGACGTGTGGATCAGGACCCTGACAGCTGCATGCTTTACACCACATTTCTGGGGGACAGCTCGACGGTGCTCCCAGCAGCGGGCACGACAGACCATGTCCCTGGCTGGAGTGGGAGGGAGGGAACACCCAGAACAGGGGGAACCCAGTAGTGCAGGAGCAGAGAGGAAGCAGTTCCTGGATGCACAGAGAGAGGAGTATAAAAAGGTGGGGGCCATCTTAGGAGGGAGTTCTGTGAGAGGAGAAGGCAGGGAGCAGAGCTGCTGCATGGACTTTGCTCCCTGGGCAGGCCTAGCACAGAGGCCGGAGCCTGAGGGAAGAAAGAAGGAGAGCAGGGAGGCTCCAGGAACACGGAGGACGGAGGGACCCCGGGGGTGCAGAACGGTCAGTAGCCACTGCACTCCCGAATTCACCTGAGTGGAGGGGTCAGGCCGCAGAAGGGGAACCGAATCCCTAAATTGGTGGAGGAGAAACTACACTCAGCCAAGAACCGGAGGTTGCGACTATTCATTGGTGCAGCCCCCTGCTAAACCTGCTAGGAAGGCACCACATAGGGCCCAGGGAAAACGGCCGGCACGTTAATCCGACAAGGTCCGAGGCAGCCGGACAGAAGTGAGGTCACTGGTGGGGTATGAAAGGCCAGAGAAAGGACACATAAAGGGGGTCCTGTGAAGCGCTTCTAAATTACCTGGAGGTTGATCGAGCTCCTCACCTGGCGAGCGCAGCACGGCTCGGGCTGTCCTTGCTGACAGAAGTGACCTGGATAACAACTGTGAGTAAAAGACCCTGGACTGCATCATTGGACTCTGTGTGATTTCTGCTCGCCTGTACCATCACTCCCATCCTCCCTACACGCTGCCCTGAGGCTACGCTCCTCCCGTGGGGAGTTATCCTACCTCTGTGCTGCACACCAACACCAGCCTCAGCAGTCTGCTCTGCAGCAGCGGTTATCCCTGACCGCAATCCACGGGTGGCGTAGTCGGACATTCAAAACACTGATAAATAGACTGCCACAATTTGGTCTGACCACCCTGAGCCACGGGACCGGGTTGCCACTACTACCCCCAGCATCGTACAGAAGCCCGGTTCCGGGTACCCCACGGCCCAGGGGGCGAGTCATAATCCCATCAGAATATGAGCAACAGGTAAGTGGGGGTCCAGGTACTGAGACCCCATTGATATGTCAAAAAATTTTTTACAGCACTCTGCTAAGAGAGAAGAAGTGCTGAACTCCTCATGACCACGCTCTACAGAGTGGTGAATGAGCTCAATAGAAAACTAATGAAGACGAATAGATGAGAACATCCAGTGTGCATCTACATGCAGTCTTCACCCTTGCCACAATTAATTGCTGGTGCCCTCATTCATTTTTTAACCTTTACTTGATATCTCCACTAATATCTCTCCTCTGCTGCAGGACATTGCTCTGATAAGCAGAAAACTCAGAAGATAAAGCTGCTGATCCATCAATGCCATCATCTGTACTCCAAATGTGTACATTCTGAGTGCAGGTGAAGTCAGGCAAATACACTGGAAGCCTCTAAGGCAATGTTCCCACAATGAGTTTTTTTTAGTTTTTTATGCTGCATATTTTTGAAAAAATGCAAGTAACCAATTTTGCTTAATATCAAAAAAGGTGCTGAAAATCTGCAACATCAAAAACTCACCAAAAGCTCATTGTGCCTAACATGCAAAAAAATGTTTCATAGAAACGAAGACAAATCCACCAATATAGTGATTTGAAAAGCTTCACAACTTTCCATGCCGGATAAAATTGAAAAAAATGAAAAGTTTAATTAGTCTTTTATACTGGACTCCTTCTGTGATCTGGAGCAGTCAGTGCTTTGTCAGGTCCGAGCGGTTTTGGCTACATGAAGTGGACCTACATAATACAGTATTAGGCTGGGTCATGTGGCCATTAGGAAAGTGTAGTGCTTTGTTAGGAATATGGCGACACAAACCAAAACATATTTTTTTTGTTTTTATTTTGTTTCTAATAACAAAATAATAAAAAAAAACTGCACAAATTTGGTATCATCAATCATACTGTGCCACAAAATAAATCTACTGTGTAATTTTTATCCACTTATTAAATGCCGCAAAAATTAACCCACAAAAATACACCGGCGGGATTTTTTTTTGTTCCAGGTTGCAAAGAATTATTTTATTCTGTCTTTTCTGTACATTTTATTATTAATTACATGGTGGCATTTAAAACTCCAATCTATCCAACAACAGAAAAACTTTTATATGCTTGTCTCGATAGAAAACTAATAAAGAAAAAAAAATTACGACTTTTTCATGGAAAGCACAAATGAAAACGTTGAAAGCGAAGAAATGAAAAAAATGGCCTAACCTTTAGGGGGTTAATGTTATGGCTGATCTATTTATGTATATACATTGCTTTTGTAGCTTTATGATAGAAAATACTACTGCCGCTTTTGCAGTATGTTGAGCCAATAACCCCCTCCCTATCAGCAGACTGTAGTGTAGAAACAGATCTCCAAGCACTGGAAGACAAAGTCCATCCAATGTAAACAGCACACCTCCATAGAGATGCACTGGACATACTGGATTGGTTGGTATAGATTGATTCTTCTCTCCTGGGAAGTCATAGCAGCTTAGCCATTTCGATTAGCCGCTCCCAGGTGGTGACTGCACAAAGGAGGGAAATCAGCTAAAACATCCCTTTTAATTTTGCAAAATTTAGAACCATATGTGGGTTCTTATATGTCAGGTTTAGATTCTGACATTCATTGTGAGGGTAGAATAAATGTACAAATTCTCTGTACAACACTACTCTTTTTTGGCGATATATAAAGTGCAAATAACAATAGTTACTGCTGTTCAAATTCTCTTGGATTTCTGATCATCATGGAAGCGCTGCCCCTTTTGCCTGACAGCAGCTCAGCTTGGCGCATTCAGGTGTTAACACCAAGAGCAGAAACAATATCTTCAGTGAACTCAGAGAAGCAATTTTTCTGCTGCTCATCACTCTGTAAGGGGTTATAAAACCATTTCCAAACCATTTGATGTCTATTATCTTACAGTGAGAATGATTCGTCAGAAATAGAGAGCATTTCATACAGTTACTGGTTGACTTTCCAAGCAAAAATCAGTCTGTAAGAAATAACAGGAAAAAACTACAATGGCAAATTCAATATCTGTGTATATATATATATATATATATATATATATATATATATATATATATATATATATATATACATACACACACACAGGTGTATCTCACTAAATTAGAATATCATCAAAAAGTTAATTTATTTCAGTTCTTCAATACAAATGTAGCATCGGCGTCTCTGCCCCCTGCCAGGCAGAGACGCCGTCCCTCTCACCACCGCGCTCCCCGCCCGGCGTCCTCCAGCGCTCCTCTTCCTGCTGCTGCCAGCGGTCACAGCTTCCTGGGCACTGTGCTTAGGGTGCGCGCTCCCTCCCTCTTAAAGGGGCCGCGCGCCGTCCTAAGGATTCTCCGGCCAATTGCCGGAGGTCCTCCCATATATAAGGCACCTTCTCCAAAATGGAGGTGCCCGAGCAATAGTTGTTGCATAGTGTACTTACCTCTGCTTCAGCCCTCAGGTCCTGCTGCTAGTCTGACTACTAGTCCAGCCCGCCAGCCTGACTACCAGTCCGGTCCGCCAGCCTGACTACTCTCCAGCCCGACAGTCTGTCTTCCGTTCAGTCCGCCAGTCTGTCTATGGGCTCTGCCCGCCTCCTTACCTGGAAGCACCTGCCCGTTACCTGCCATGCCTACCTGGAGGCTCCTGCTTGTTACCTGCCGTGCCTACCTGGAGGCTCCTGCTTGTTACCTGCCGTGCCTACCTGGAGGCTCCTGCTTGCTACCTGCCATGCCTACCTGGAGGCTCCTACCCGTCACTTGCCATGACCACCTGATAGCCTACCTAGAGGCTCCTGCCTGTCACCTGCCGTGACCACCTGACAGCCTACCTAGAGGCTCCCGCCTATCGCCTGCCGTGTCTGCCAGTCCATCTACCCGGATCACTCGTCAGCCCGCCTGCTGTGCCCATCTGCAATATCGGTCAGTCCCTGTCATCTGTACCGTAGGAGTCACCTGCTCCCTTACAAGGTCGTCCCCAGAGTAGCACCTGGTCCCTCTGCTCGGACCCTCCCTGGTCACGGAGTCGATTGAGCCGCCGTACGACCTTGGTCGCTCCGAGTTGATACCTAGTTACTCCCCTCTAGGTCCCTCCTTGCACCGCTGCACAGAGGTTCTACCACCCATATCCGTAACAACAAAAAGTGAAACTCATATTATATGACTTTTGTGTTTTCATTGGCTGTAAGCCATAATCATCAACATTAACAGAAATAAACACTTGAAATAGATCACTCTGTTTGTAATGACTCTATAATATATGAGTTTCACCTTTTGTATTGACAAACTGAAATAAATTAACTTTTTGATGACATTCTAATTTAGTGAGAAGCACCTGTATATACAGTACAGACCAAAAGTTTGGACACACCTTCTCATTTAAAGATTTTTCTGTATTTTCATGACTATGAAAATTGTACATTCACACTGAAGGCATCAAAACTATGAATTAACACATGTGGAATTATATACCGTACTTAACAAAAAAGTGTGAAACAACTGAAAATATGTCTTATATTCTAGGTTCTTCAAAGTAGCCACCTTTTGCTTTGATGACTGCTTTGCACACTCTTGGCATTCTCTTGATGAGCTTCAAGAGATAGTCACCGGAAATGGTTTTCACTTCACAGGTGTGCCCTGTCAGGTTTAATAAGTGGGATTTCTTGCCTTATAAATGGGGTTGGGACCATCAGTTGTGTTGTACAGAAGTCAGATGGATACACAGCTGATAGTCCTACTGAATAGACTGTTAGAATTTGTATTATGGCAAGAAAAAAGCAGCTAAGTAAAGAAAAGCCCTGTCCTCATCAACACCCACACCTGTGTTAATGGCTCAATCACTAAAACGATGTTAGCTGCTCCTTTTAAGGCAGGACTGCAATGATGTTGAAATGTGTTTTGGGGGTTAAAGTTCATTTTCTGGGCAAATATTGACTTTGCAAGTACAGTAATTGCTGTTAAGCTGATCACTCTTTGACATTCAGGAGTATATGCAAATTGCCATTACGAAAAATGAAGCAGTAAACTTTGGAAAAATTACTATTTGTATCATTCTCAATACTTTTGGCCATGACTGTACACACACACCTCATGAAACTTCATGGAGTTCTGGAAATCACAGGATGGGTAGACATGTTAAAGATGATGAGAAAAATTAAAAATAAAATGTTCAAAACATCTCAATTTATTCAGTATGGAGTATGAGCGCCATGTGCAGAAATCCCTGCACTTACAGCCTTTGTTGCTACAAATGAGATTATTAATGGTCATCTGAGGACTGTTCTGCTGCACTGAATACACTTGTGTAAATCATCAAGATCCAATGCTGTCAGCTCCAACTGCAATTGCCGACTAATAATGTTTCTGATGTGCTCGTTGGTAGTCAAGTCCAGAGACGCTGCTGGCCATGGTATCACAGTTAAACCACGTGGGCTACTCACAGTAGCACGAGGCAATGCTATCCTTGCTGGGGGTGGTGCTAGCCATGCTGGGGGTGGTGTTGGCCATGCTAGAGGGCAGTGTTGGCATTGCTAGGGGGTGGGAGGTTCCAGCCGTGCTAGGAGGCAGTGCCGACAATGCTGGGGGGGCGGTGCTGGGAGGCAGAGGTGGCCTTGCTTGGGGTGGCCGTTCTGGGAGGGTTGCTGGATGTGCTGGGAGTTGTGCTGAAGGCAGTGCATAGATATGCAGGTTAGGTGCACACAGTACGTTGCATGCTAAATGCATCCAACTGCTGAGGCGCTCTGCAGTGGGTGCTGGCCAGCTTGTAGCATAGGCGTTGTAGAACATAGATGATTCGCCCTTGCAAAGCCAATGTGTGTACATAGGGAGAGACCTGTTAATCAACTAAAACAGTTCAAGGAGAAGCTGGCCTGAGACTAGTCAGGTCTCCCCGGATGACTTTTCAACTATGTAATTTCTGAAATGATGCAGTATTGCAGGCAAACACATACAGTGGTGTTAAAAATTGTTTCCCCCCTTTCTGATTTATTATTTTGCATGTTTGCCGCACTTAAATGTTTCAGATCAGAAAACAAACTTAAATATTACACAAAGATAACACAAGTAAACACAAAATTCAGTTTTTAAATGAAGGTCTTTATTATTAAGGAAAAAATAAATCCAAACCTACAGGGCCCTGCGTGAAAATGTAATTGCTCCCCCTTAAAACATAAATTAACTGTGTTTTTTTCACATCTTTGGGAAGCGGAGTTCAATTTCCCTAGCCACACACAGGCTTGATTACTGCCACACCTGTTTTCAATCAAGAAATTACTTAAATAGGACCTGCCTGATAAAGTAAAGTAGACCAAAAGATCCTCAAAAGCTAGACATCATGCTGCGATCCAAAGAAAATCAGGAACAAATGAGAAACAAAGTAATTGAGATCTATCAGTCTGGAAGAGGTTATAAAGCCATCTCTAAAGCTTTGGGACTCCAGCGAACCACAGTGAGAGCCATTATCCACAAATGCCAAAAACATGGAACAGTGGTGAACCTTCACAGGATTGGCCGGCCAACCAAAATTACCCCAAGAGCGCAGCGATCACTCATCCAAAAGGCCACAAAAGGCCCCACAACAACATCTAAAGAACTGCAGGCCTCACTTGCCTCAGTTAAGGTTAGTGTTCATGATTCCACCATAAGAAAGAGACTGGGCAAAAATGGCATGCACGGCAGAGTTCCAAGACGAAAACCACTGCTGAGCAAAAAGAACATAAAGGCTCGTTTCAGTTTTGCCAGAAAACATCTGGAAGATTGCCAAGACTTTTGGGAGAATACTCTGTCGACTGACGAGACAAAAGTTGAACTTTTTGGAAGGTATATGTCCCATACCAACAGAAAAATATGGTGGTGGTAATGTGATGGTCTGGGCTATTTTGCTGCTTCAGGACCTGGAAGACTTGCTGTGGTAAATGGAACCATGAATTCTTCTGTCTACCAAAAAATCCTGAAGGAGAATGTCCAGCCATCTTGTTCGTGACCTCAAGCTGAAGCGCACTTGGGTTATGCAGCAGGACAATGATCCAAAACACACCAGCCAGTCCACCTCTGAATGGCTTAAGAAAAACAAAAGAAAGACTTCAGAGTGGCCTAATCAAAGTGACTTTAATCTGATTGAGATGCTGTGGCATGACCTTAAAAAGGCGGTTCTTGCTTGGAAACTTTCCAATGTGGCTGAATTACAACAATTCTGCAAAGATGATTGGCCAGAATTCCTCCAGAGCGTTGTAAAGGACTCATTGCCAGTTATCGCAAACGCTTGATTGCAGTGGTTGCTGCTAAGGGTGGGCCAACCAGTTATTAGGTTTAGGGGGCAATCACTTTTTCACACAGGGCCCTTAAGGTTTGGATTTCTTTCTACCTTAATAATAAAGACCTTCATTTAAAAACTGCATTTTGTGGTTACTTGTGTTATCTTTGTCAAACATTTAAATTTGTTTTGTGATCTGAAACATTTCAGTGTGACAAACATGTAAAAGAATAAGAAATCAGGAAGGGGGCAAACACTTTTTCACATCACTAACTTAGCGGCAATTGCACAGCCAGGGTACTACCTGTGGTTCAGGAAGCGTGAATTTAATGACAGGATCCTTTTAAGAATTCTTGGCAATCAATATACAGGTTGAGTAATATGTGGAAATGTGGCATCTCTGTTTTCTAAACACAGGTGTATCCCTCTCACAGCAAATCCTGTACACATGGCATGACAGCGATGTAATAAACAAGAGGATGTTGGACTTTGCATGCATAAATCTTGTAACAGGAGTATCAGATTAGTGTAATATAAAGATATATATATATATATATATATATATATATATATTATATATATATATACACATTGAAGGCAACAAACTCTCTACTTAACATTCACCCTAGGTAATTTGAGGGGGATTTTATGCTGAAGCCCAAATGCTGATGCAGTGTGGAGCTAGTTTTACTAGTATAGGCTGCAGCCAGTAAAAAGGCTTCATTCACACATGCTGCAATGTGAGATATGTTCCTGGGAGACCCCAGTCCTGAACAAACAGCTGTGCTATTTTAATTGCCGACTTGTGCTAGAATTTCAGAAACACACATGTCTCAGCTTTGGGAAGGGAGTGAAGTAATGTCTCTTTTCTGATGCTGTTATACCTGTACAGTTGCATCTAGTTAAACCCCCTGATTAGAAGAATTCCAGTGGTAAAAAAAACATGTAAAATACAAGGAGAAATAGTTTATTCACTTTGATACTGTTCTTTTAAGGAGAAAACTTTAACTATCTTTAAACACTCTTTCTCTTTGTCTCTCTCTCTTTTTTTCTGTTTTTCATGTTGAATGTATTTTTTAAATTTGCTTCCAAAATTGCTGATAATTCTTTTTTTTATTTTCCATATCACTTGCTGTAAATAAAAAACAAACAAACAAAAAAAGAAACCTTGCAATTTTTACACTGACTACTGAGCCTAATTTTAGACATACTGTTCTGTACAGAAGACTTTTCATCAGTCTCATTATGATCACCTCCTCCACCTCCTCTATAATGCCTGATAACACCTCTATATACACAAGATACACTAAGGAAATCCACACCTATGGGAGATTTCAAAAAGGAATCATTGGTCAATATGAAAGCCCATATAAATGAGAATTGTGTACTATGTGGACACAGTGAATGGCAGACCATTCAGATGAGAACACAAAGAAAGGAGAACCACCGAATGTCAGGTCCAAAAATCAAATAAACATTGGCTATATAAAAACCTTTATTGACGGGATGGTTTTAGTGCTATTACAGACACAAGATTGTCCGCAATCAGAATAGTGCAAATACAATATCAATGTAATCAATGAACATAATAAAATTGGCCACAGAGAACTTGGTATACAACAAATGCAGCAGGTACAGTGGTGGGCAAAAGTATTGGCACCCCTGCAATTCTGTCAGATAATACTCAGTTTCTTCCTGAAAATGATAAGGTTGCTACAAGTCTTGGTCTGTCTAGTGCGCTTGTGCAGCCTGCGCTCCTGGTGCCGCTGGCTCCGTATCTTTATGTGTCCGGAGGCTCGGGTCACATGGACCTGATGCAATCGGTCACATGACGGGGGTGCCCGCAGGTCCTTGTCCCTCCTGGCTGAATACGCGCAACCATTTTGACAGACCATATCGAATGGTTCAGAGCACACATCGCTGATGCTGGTAGGCAGGCTCGGGCATCCACCCCTTTCTGATTGACACACTAGGACACATCGTTTTCGATTCAGGCGGCGGGATACATGTTTATTTTGCTGGCGCCTTATTTGATTACCCATACCTTAATTTTTAAACTTGGTTGGTTCTAAGGGACAACACCCCATGACAAAGGACTCTCCGTCCAAAACGCGCGTCGAGGCTGTGCCGCAATCTCCCTCTTTGGACCCAGCAATAAGGTATAGTCTATTTCTTTGGCCTCCTCCCCCTCGACACTGCATGAGCATTGCATAGCTACAATTCATCCCCTTATAATCGTACATTTATGTGGGAGGACTGATAATGACCATCATTTATTGTAGATAGTTGTGCATGGTGCCCAGTGACATTACATCTTAATCACCTGAAGTACTTATTATTCATTTTAATTTTTTTCACGTTATGCATCATTTGGGCACCAATTACTGACATCTCGTTCACATTTGCTAGATTGGTTCTGACATACCTGCTGCATTTGTTGCATACCAAGTTCTCTGTGGTCCAATTTTATTATGTTCATTGATTACATTGATATTGTATTTGCACTATTCTGATTGCGGACAATCTTGTGTCTGTAATACCACTATAACCATCCCGTCAATAAAGGTTTTTATATAGCCAATGTTTATTTGATTTTTGGACTTGACATTCGGTGGTTCTCCTTTCTTTGTGACACCTCTATATACAGTAGATAACAGGATCTACTATTCACAATAGGTGATGTCACAGCTCACCTCCTCCACCTCCTGTACAATGACTGATAACTCTTTATACAGTAGATAATACAGGATCCACCATTCACAATAGGTGATGTCACAGCTCACCTCCTCCTCCTGTACAATGACTGATAACACATCTACAGGGTGGGCCATTTATATGGATACACCTAAATTAAATGGGGATGGTTGGTGATATCAACTTCCTGTTTGTGGCACATTAGTATATGGGAGGGGGAAAACTTTTCCAGATGGGTGGTGACCATGGCAGCCATTTTGAAGTCAGCCATTTTGGATCCAACTTTATTTTTTTCAATGGGAAGAGGGTCAAGTGACACATCAAACTTATTGAGAATTTCATAAGAAAAACAATGGCGTGCTTGGTTTTAACGTAACTTTATTCTTTCATGAGTTTTTTACAAGTTTATGACCACTTATAAAATGTGTTCAAAGTGCTGCCCATTGTGTTGGATTGTCAATGCAACCCTCTTCTCCCACTCTTGACACACTGATAGCAACACTGCAGAAGAAATGCTAGCACAGGCTTCCAGTATCCGTTGTTTCAGATGCTGGACATCTCGTATCTTGATGGTATGGTGTGGTATATGGGGTACAAAGATAGTGGGGCCATTCTTCATCAATGGAAACCTCAATGCCACTGAATATCTGACATTGCTACATGATGATGTGTTGCCCTCTTTATGCACTGAAGATGGCACGTTCCCTGAGTTTTTCCTACAAGATGGTGCGCCACCACATTATGGGTGTCAGGTCCAAGCATTCCTACATGACCAGTTTCCTGGAAAGTGGATTTGTTGTCGTGGGCCAGTTGAATGGCCACCAAGGTCTCCCGATCTGACCCCCTTAGACTTTTATTTTTGGGTCATCTGAAGGCAGTTGTCTAAGATACGAGATGTGCAGCATCTGAAACAACGGATACTGGAAGCCTGTTGTAACGGGTCTGGGAGGCGGAACCTATGAGCAACTATACAAGGGGGCAGTCCTTGTAAGGAAGCGGGTGGCACCCAGGGAAGACGGGCAGGTAGTCACGGCAAGTGACAGGGACAGTCTCTGGGTAGAAGGGCAGGTAGTCGCGGCAAGTGACAGGGACAGTCTCTGGGTAGAAGGGCAGGTAGTCACGGCAAGTGACAGGGACAGTCTCTGGGTAGAAGGACGGGTACTCACGGCAAGTGACAGGGACAGTCTCTGGGTAGAAGGACAGCAGGCAGGTGGCTGGTGAGCGCTCCCAGGTGAGTGGGCGTGAGTCTTTGGATGGACAGGTGGTCACGGCAAGTGACGGCAGAGCCTCCAGGTAGGCTAGCAGGCAGGTAGCAGGTGAGTGCTCCCAGGTAAGCAGGCAAGAGTCTCTGGACATGCAGGTGGTCACGGCAAGTGACGGCGGAGCCTCCAGGTAGGCTAGCAGGCAGGTAGCAGGTGAGCGCTCCCAGGTGAGCAGGCAAGAGTCTCTGGACAGGCAGGTGGTCACGGCAAGTGACGGCGGAGCCTCCAGGTAGGCTAGCAGGCAGGTAGCAGGTGAGCGCTTCCAGGTGAGCAGGCAAGAGTCTCTGGACAGGCAGGTGGTCACGGCAAGTGACGGCGGAGCCTCCAGGTAGGCTAGCAGGCAGGTAGCAGATGAGCGCTCCCAGGTGAGCGGGCAGGCTGGTCCATAGACAGACTGACAGGTGTCGGAAGGCAGACCGTCGGACCGCAGGCTTGCAAGCAGGTAAACGGATATCAGGCAGGTATCAAGCAGGATTCTGACAGGTGACTGGCAGGTAACTGGTAACGGGACCTGAGGGCTGAAGCAGAGTGAAGGCTTTGCAACAACATTGCTCGGGCACCTCCATTTTGGAGGAGGTGCCTTATATATGGTGAGGTCCTCCGGCCATTGGCCGGGGACTCCTTAGGACGGGGCGCGCGGCCCCTTTAAGAGAGGGGGAGCGCGCGCGCGCCCTAAGCACAGTGGCCGGGAAGCAGCGCGCGCTGCCAGCAGAGCGGGAGGAGGACGCTGGGCACGGAGTGGAGAGGTGAGGGGAACAGCGTCCCTGCCTAGCAGGAGGCAGGGACGCCGACGCTACACCTGTGCTAGCATTTCTTCTGCGGTGTTGCTATCAGTGTGTCATGAGTGGGAGAAGAGGGTTGCATTGACAATCCAACACGATGGCCAGCACTTTGAACACATTTTATAAGTGGTCATAAACTTGTAAATAACTCATGAAAGAATAAAGTTACATTAAAACCAAGCACACCATTGTTTTTTCTTATGAAATTCTCAATAAGTTTGATGCGTCACATGACCCTCTTCCCATTGAAAAAAATAAAGTTGGATCCAAAATGGCCAACTGCAAAATGGCCACCATGGTCACCACCCATCTGGAAAAGTTTTCCCCCTCCCATATACTAATGTGCCACAAACAGGAAGTTGATATCACCAACCATTCCCATTTAATTTAGGTGTATCAATATAAATGGCCCACCCTGCTTCTTTTTGCTAGTGTGAACATGCTCCTATTTCTTGCATGTGTACCATCTTAGACCTCAGTTCACATTGCTTGGTTTTTTGTCTTGTTTGCATTCTGTGCAACTTAAGGGTGTGGCATCCCCTTTGTTGAGCTGATTAGTATATATGTAGCTTACCACGGGCCTAGGTGGTCTGAAGTTGGGACCCGGTCCTATTTGTCTACCCTTTTATATGCATTACTTCAACTTTGATATACAGTAAGGTTTTTAATATAGACAGTGTAGGTACCGTCCCAATTTAGGGTCAACTTGTCGCTGGTGGGACGGCTTGTATACTTTTTTTGATCAAAAATAGTTCACTAAGTACCCTATATTTAATATGCAACTTTGCTTTACATTTATATATAATGATGGTAGGGTATGAGATATATATTTTTTGTCTTTTGAAGGTTTTGCTTCTGTATATACCGTAGTTAACACAGGGTCCACTATTCACAATAGGTTATGTCACAGCTCACCTCCTCCCCTTCCTGCACAATGACTGATATCACCTCTATATACAATAGACGACACAGGATCCACCATTCACAATAAGTGATATTGACG
Organism: Phyllobates terribilis; assembly: GCF_046119375.1. Taxonomy (NCBI): domain Eukaryota; kingdom Metazoa; phylum Chordata; class Amphibia; order Anura; family Dendrobatidae; genus Phyllobates; species Phyllobates terribilis. Next base: position 73,579,447 of record NW_027362764.1, read on the forward strand.
CACCCCCTGGGCCGTGGAGTACCCGGTGCCGGGCCGGTAGATGCTGGGGGTTGTAGTCACTGTGGCGGTGACCCGGTCCGTGACCCAGGGCGGTCAATCCCAGGGCAAATTGTATATAGAGTTTATGATGTCCGACTACGCCACCTGTGGAATGCGGCTAAAGGGGGGCCGCCGCTGCGGTACAGTCCTCTGAAGCTGGTGGTTTTGCAGCAATGATGGTACAACTCCCCACAGGAAGAGTTAGCTTCAGGGCAGTGTGTGGATGATGGTGGTTATGCAGGTTGTGCTGGGCGTTGTAGTGCTGGGAGTGTTGGCACAGCAAGAAACACAGAGACAAGGTGGTGAAGTCCCAGGGACTTTACTCACGGTTATTGCAGTCCAAGTTACCGAGCTCAGTATAACTGTCCACGTCGTGCTGCGTTTACTTCAGTCAACCCTCAGATATCTCTGGAGTACTTAGCAGGACCCCCTTCTGTGTCTTCTCTCTGGCTGTCTCCCTGAACCTCACACCAAGTGTTCCAGTCCAGTATCTGCAGGCCTTAGCGGGCGACGTCTGTTCCGTCCCCTGGCTCCTATGTAGTTACCTTCCTGGTGAGACTGGCATGGAATGTTGGCTACAGGACATGAAATACTGCAGCCTCCGGTTTCTAGTTAAGATGTACAATCTTTTGCTAGTTGAGGGATCCGGTTCCCTTTATGCAGCCTGACCCCTCCACCTCCAGGTAGATGCGGGCATACGGGTGGCCTTCTGCACCGCCCGTACGCCTAGGGTCCCTTCTTCCATTCCTGGAGCCTTCCTGCTCCCTCTCCTCTCTTCTCTCCTTCTCTTCCCAGACTTGGGCCTCACTGTCCAGGCCCGCCTCTGGAGCAGAGCTCGTACAGAGCCTCTGCTCCTGTCACTTCTCCTCCTCTGACTGGCTTGTCTTTCTAAGATGGTGTCTGTACTTATATCTTTCTTCTATATGCTCCCCTTAACTACTTCCTCCACCCACACCCACTACATGGTTCCCCCTTCTCTGGGTTCCCCCCACTCCAGCCAGGAAAGGGGCTCAGCTAGTACGTGGGAGGCATCTTGCCCCTCCTGCTGGCCTGGAGTGGTGTGTTGGATGCAGGTGTTAGGGTCCTGAGCTGTACTCCATCCTTACCTGAGAGTGAGATACCACACCTCTGGGTGAGATGCAGTACCTCTGTGGAGACTGAACCCTCAGGGGCACCACACCCCCCCCTGGTAAAACACAGCACGTCCGCGGGCTGGAAAAGAGTAAAAACTATTTTAACCCCTTAACCCCCGAGGGTGGTTCGCACGTTAATGACCAGGCCAATTTTTACAATTCTGACCACTGTCACTTTATGAGGCAATTACTCTGGAACGCTTCAACGGATCCCCCTGATTCTGAGAATGTTTTTTCGTGACATATTGTACTTCAAGATTGTAGCAAAATTTCTTCGATATCACTTGCGTTTATTTGTGAAAAAAACGGAAATTTGGCGACAATTTTGAAAATTTTGCAATTTTCAAAATGTGAATTTTTATGCCCTTAAATCAGAGCGATATGTCACACAAAAGAGTTAATAAATAACATTTCCCACATGTCTACTTTACATCAGCACAATTTTGGAACCAAAATTTTTTTTTGTTAGGGAGCTATAAGGGTTAAAAGTTGACCAGCGATTTCTCATTTTTCCAACAAAATTTACAAAACCATTTTTTTAGGGACCACATCACATTTGAAGTCACTTTGAGAGGTCTTTATGACAGAAAATACCCAAAAGTGACACCATTCTAAAAACTGCACCCCTCAAGGTGCTCAAAACCACATTCAAGAACTTTATTAACCCTTCAGGTGCTTCACAGGAATTTTTGGAATGTGGAAGAAAAAAATGAACATTTAACTTTTTTCACAAAAATGTTACTTTAGACTCATTTTTTTTAATTTCACAGGGGTAACAAGAAAAAATGGACCCCAAAATTTGTTGTGCAATTTCTCCTGTGCACGCAGATACCCAATATGTGGGAAAAAAACACTGTTTGGGCGCACGGCAGGGCTCGGAAGGGAAGGAGCACCATTTGACTTTTTGATTGTAAAATTTGCTTGAATAATTAGCGGACGCCATGTTGCGTTTGGAGAGCCCCTGTGTGCCCAAACATTGGAGCTCCTCCACAAGTGACCCCATTTTGGAAACTAGACCCCCCAAGGCACCTATCTAGATGCATAGTGAGCACTTGGAACCCCTAGGTGCTTCACAAATTGATTCGTAAAAATGAAAAAGTGATTTTTTTTTCATTTTTACGAATCAATTTGTGAAGCACCTACGGGTTCCAAGTGCTCACTATGCATCTAGATAGATGCCTTGGGGGGTCTAGTTTCCAAAATGGGGTCACTTGTGGGGGAGCTCCAATGTTTGGGCACACAGGGACTCTCCAAATGCAACATGGTATCCGCTAACAAATTGTCGGCTCAAATTGTGAGCGGACACCATGTTGCGTTTGGAGAGCCCCTGTGTGCCCAAACATTGGAGCTCCCCCACAAGTGACCCCATTTTGGAAACTAGACCCCCCAAGGCACCTATCTAGATGCATAGTGAGCACTTGGAACCCCCAGGTGCTTCACAAATTGATTCGTAAAAATGAAAAAGTGAAAAAAAAAAACACTTTTTCATTTTTATGAATCAATTTGTGAAGCACTTGGGGGTTCCAAGTGCTCACTATGCACCTAGATAGGTGCCTTGTGGGGTCTAGTATCCAAAATGGGGTCACTTGTGGGGGAGCTCCAATGTTTGGGCACACAGGGACTCTCCAAATGCAACATGGTATCCGCTAACAAATTGTCGGCTCAAATTGTTAGCGGACACCATGTTGCGTTTGGAGAGCCCCTGTGTGCCCAAACATTGGAGCTCCCCCACAAGTGACCCCATTTTGGAAACTAGACCCCCCAAGGCACCTATCTAGATGCATAGTGAGCACTTGGAACCCCCAGGTGCTTCACAAATTGATTCGTAAAAATGAAAAAGTGAAAAAAAAAAACACTTTTTCATTTTTATGAATCAATTTGTGAAGCACCTGGGGGTTCCAAGTGCTCACTATGCATCTAGATAGGTGCCTTGGGGGGGTCTAGTTTCCAAAATGGGGTCGCTTGTGGGAGAGCTCCAATGTTTGGGCACACAGGGACTCTTCAAATGCAACATGGTATCCGCTAACAAATTGAATGGAAAATCGGCTCAAATTGTTAGCGGACACCATGTTGCGTTTGGAGAGCCCCTGTGTGCCCAAACATTGGAGCTCCCCCACAAGTGACCCCATTTTGGAAACTAGACCCCCCAAGGCACCTATCTAGATGCATAGTGAGCACTTAGAACCCCCAAGTGCTTCACAAATTGATTCATAAAAATGAAAAAGTGAAAAAAAAAAAACACTTTTTCATTTTTATGAATCAATTTGTGAAGCACCTGGGGGTTCCAAGTGCTCACTATGCATCTAGATAGGTGCCTTGGGGGGTCTAGTTTCTAAAATGGGGTCACTTGTGGAGGAGCTCCAATGTTTGGGCACACAGGGACTCTCCAAATGCAACATGGTATCCGCTAACAAATTGTCGGCTCAAATTGTTAGCGGACACCATGTTGCGTTTGGAGAGCCTCTGTGTGCCCAAACATTGGAGCTCCCCCACAAGTGACCCCATTTTGGAAACTAGACCCCCCAAGGCACCTATCTAGATGCATAGTGAGCACTTGGAACCCCCAGGTGCTTCACAAATTGATTCATAAAAATGAAAAAGTGAAAAAAAAAACACTTTTTCATTTTTATGAATCAATTTGTGAAGCACCTGGGGGTTCTAAGTGCTCACTATGCATCTAGATAGGTGCCTTGGGGGGTCTAGTTTCCAAAATGGGGTCACTTGTGGGGGAGCTCCAATGTTTGGGCACACCGGGACTCTCCAAACGCAACATGGCGTCCGCTAACAATTTGAGCCGATTTTCCATTCAATTTGTTAGCGGACACCATGTCGCGTTTGGAGAGCCCGTGATGTGCCTAAACAGTGGAGCTCCCCCACAAGTGACCCCATTTTGGAAACTATACCCCTCAAGGATTTTATTAAGGTGTATAGTGAACATTTTGAACCCAGAGGTACGACACAGAATTTGATAACATTAGGTCATCCTATTGAATAAGTTGTCATTAGTCTTGAGCGCAAGTGCTCGCTACTTGAGTTTGCATCGGGGACTCAGGTATGCACCATGTACTGCGTGTGCTCGAGTGACATGCTCGAGTCCCTGCCCCGCATGTTTCACGGTTATTAGACACCCAAAAAAAAACATGCGGGGATCACTCGTGCATGGCAAGCAATCCCCATAACGTTTTTTTGGCCGCGAAGCATATGGGGCGGAGACTCGAGCATGTCACTCAAATACCCACGATACTCAATGCATACCAGAGCACCCAATGCAAACTCAAGTAGCGAGCACTTGCGCTCAACACTAGTCGCCATATCGTCATCTTTTTTTCTTACTTTTGAAAAAAATCACAACCCCATGACAACCCTAACCCCAAACCCAGCCCTAACCCTAGCCCAACCCTAACCGTAGCACAACCCTAACCCTAGCCCAACCCTAACCCGAGAGTTTATTTTTGACGCCATTCCTCGTGCGGTATAAGTGATTAGACGACTTTATTCTTCGGGTCGGTGTGATTACAGCAATACCAGAATCATATGGGGTTTTTATGACTGACAGCTGTCACACACTAAAAGACGCATTTTTTGTAAAATCTAGTTTTTGCATCGCCATATTTTGAGAGCTATAATTTTTCCAGATTTTGGCAGACAGTCATGTGACGGCTCGTTTTTTGCGGGATGAGTTGACATTGTTATTGGTGCCATTTTCAGGCACGTGACATTTTTGATCGCTTTCTATTCTGATTTTTTGGAAGCAGAATAAACAAAAAACAACAATTCAGGAATTGTTTTTTTTTTTTTTTTTATTCTGTTCCGCGTGTGGTAAAATTGATAAGGTAGCTTTATTCTTCGGGTCAGTACGTTTACAGCGTTACCACATTTATATCGTTTTTCTATGTTTTGCACTTTTACATAATAAAAGCAATTTTATAGAAAAAATTATTTTTTAGCATAGCTTTATTCTGAGAGCTATAACTTTTTTATTTTTCGGCTGATGGAGCTGTATGTCAGCTTCTTTTTTGCGGGACGAGATGACGTTTTCAGCGGTACCATTTTTATTTATAGTTGTCTTTTTGATCACGTGTTATTCCATTTTTTGTTTGGCAGTATGGTGATAAAGCATTGTTTTTTGCTTCGTTTTTTTTTTTTTTTTTTTTTTTTACTGTGTTCACTGAAGGGGTTAACTAGTGGGACAGTTTTATAGGTCAGGTTGTTCCGGACGCGGCGATACCAAATATGTGTACTTTTATTGTTTTTTTTTTTTATAATAATATTTATTGATGGGTACATTATATTTTTATTTTTGGTGGATTATTTTTTTAATTTTTTTTTAAATATTTTTATTTATTTATTTATTTATTTTTTTTCACTTTCTGAAAGTTTATATACTTTATTACTTTGTCCCACTATGGGACTTTCACTTTTTTTTCTCTGATCGCCTGCATGGCACAGGAATGCAGCACCATCCCTGTGCCATGCAGTCTGTCAGCGCTGGACAGGGAGAGGATTGTTTGGAGATGCACTGCGCATGTCCAAACAATCTTCCTGCTGTCTGGTGACCCGGATGTTGTCATGACGACATCGGGTCGTCATGCCAACACCCAAGAAGCCGCGTCAGACAGCGCTGGAAGCCGAAAGAGGAGGTGAGTATCTGTGATCACCTCCCCTTGCCCCCGCAATGCTGCGATCGACTTCGATCGCAGCATCGCGGGGGTTAATGTGCTGGGAGCGGTGCAGGACCGCTCCCAGCACATAGTATCGGGTGTCAGCTGTGACAATCAGCTGACACCCGGCGGCGATCGCGCCCGCACAGCCTGTGTGCGCGCGCGATCGCCATGACGTACTAATACGGGTCTGGCTCTTAAGTCTCAGGGCACAGATGCGTATTAGTGCGTCAAATGTTGTTAAGGGGTTAAAGACATGCAAAATTTTTGATGCATCGCCTAGACGATAATAAACAAACTTTTCTTCTTCCCTTTATGGGAGGCTCTTTTTCTTTAATGTTACTGGTTACGTTTTCTCCTTCAAAAATATTATAAAACTTTCTTCACTTGTATAAACACATCTTTCACATATAAAACATTTTTTCTCATAAACATTCTTCATTTTAAACATTTGTCATATCAAAACATTTTTCTTGGCAACACATTTTTCATATAAAACTTTTGTCAACCGGTCACAGTGCGATCTGCAACCACGTGTCCATTTTCTATAATAAGGTGTTAACTGGCAAACACGAACATGAGGGACCCATCCGAAAACCCTCAACGTAGGCCCTGGGCGTGGCTGCAGGGCATAGGTGATCCGGCGGTGGACCACGTCTTCGGCCACGCCAAACGGGTTTTTGTTCTGAGGTCATTTGTTGTACAATTATAAAACCAATAGGGGGCACCTTAATAAGTGCAACTATTTACAAGGGAAAGTTCTTTGGTTATTCACCGTCCATAACCTGACAGTTTTTGGTGCCCTTACCGGGTAAGTATGCACACACAACTTTTTAACTTAAGGCTGTACCCTTCTGGGCAACTGGGTAAACATAAAACTCTTCTAACTTGCAGTGTCTCTGCTATACCCTGACTGGTAACTTATTTACAGTTAAAGTTCCAGCTACTGTGCTCAGTAGTGGTGCTCCCTCCTGGGAAGCTCTTGTCCACTGTAGGCTGACCCAGCCGGGTCTTCAGCGCTGTAGGGTAGAAAGTTGCTCTTTGTCTCCACCTGGTGGACGTTCAGGGCATACCAGCCCCTTTCGCCTCGATGCCTTGTATAGGACACGGTGTCCCCTGAATACAGGTCCCGATCCGGGTTTCCTTCTTGTAAGCGGGACTCCACATCTCTCCTATTTACAAATAGATCCGTGTCGGACAGCGGGTCCCGGATGAACCCCCATCCTGCTTCAAGATTAAATTTTACTATAGTCCCGGTGACTCTGGGACCACGAGCTGCTTGTTTGTCCTTGCGGGTCCAGGCTTTCTCCTCCATATTTCTGGCCTCTAGCTTCTCCCACCGCAGCCGCCGTAGTTGTCGCTCCTTCTCTAGCTGGGCCAGCTCTCTGCGGCAGTACTCCCTCCTGCGAGCCGCCGCTGCCCTAGACTCCTGGGTAAACCCCATCAGGTCTTCCCCAGAGTGATCCCATTCTAACTGGGCTTCGTCTTCCGGCTGCGGGTAGACGGCGGCGGGCTGCGGAGTGGTTAGGAGCGTGGGCTGCTGGTCCTCCACTTCTGCGGACCAGTCCCATGGATGACACCCATACACCCATGCGGGTGTCAGAGGAGGCGGTTCCTGGAGAGGGCCAAGGAGCGGGCCAGTGTCGCAAGCGCCCGGAGGTAACGGTTCCGGGGCCTGGAGGGCGTCTAGGACGGACGCGCTTGGAGGTAGAGGGCTGCTCTGCTGTGAGTGGGGTGGGCTGGCAGCGGTTTCGCCCAGGGTTGGAGGGCCTTGCTGGGGCATTAGGAGTGGGGTGGCTTCAGCGGCGCCCGGGGTTAGCGGTTCCACCAGGGGGCTCAGGAGCAGGTCGACGCTTGCAGCGCCCGGGACAGGGAGACTCCTCCTACCTGCTCCTGCGGCCACTCCTGCATCACACGCTGCCTCCTGACGCTGGTCTCGGTCCTCGGAGGCTGGGGTGCTGCTGGTGTTTGGCGTGGCTGGCTGCCGGGTCGCCATCCTCTGCTCCATCTCTCTTTTCCATTCCTCAATGGCGTCCCGCTGGGCCCTTGCCATTCTCCGACCCAGGTCTTCCATGCCAGAGTGGAGGAATTCTGTGTCCTCCCAGGGAAGCTTGGCCACCAGCTCCTCCAGGGTGTAGGGTGCTGCTGCCTGCAGCAGGCCGCTGGCAGAGACTCCGGTGCCTCTATCCTCCATGTCCTTTTCCGGGTGCGGTCGGCCTAGACTGGTCCAGACCACACCCTGTCTCCCAGTTTTCTTCTCTCCTCTCCCCTTTCGGGGGCGGTTCCATGGCAGCCTGCTGTCGGTCACTCCTGGGGGCGTCTCTTCCAGACTGAAGGACAGGTCCAGGGTCATGGCCACTGTTGCAGTGGGTGGGTGATGCTTTTGGTGTCATTCTGGGACCCGGCCCACGATGGGAGGTGATCTTTTGTTGTTGTTTGGCTCGCACATAATGGCGCCCGTTCTTCAGGGGCGGGCGCCACATTTAGTGGAAAACATAGTCTTTTAGGCGCACAATACCCGGTGATAACGGGTGGGTTACATATTCTGCCGACTACGCCAAAGTTGACGCTCCCCCTGGGCCGTGGGGTACCCGGTGCAGGCCGGTAGATGCTGGGGGTTGTAGTCACTGTGGCGGTGACCCGGTCCGTGACCCAGGGCGGTCAATCCCAGGGCAAATTGTATATAGAGTTTATGATGTCCGACTACGCCACCTGTGGAATGCGACTAAAGGGGGGCCGCCGCTGTGGAACAGTCCTCTGAAGCTGGTGGTTTTGCAGCAATGATGGTACAACTCCCCACAGGAAGAGTTAGCTTCAGGGCAGTGTGTGGATGATGGTGGTTGTGCAGGTTGTGCTGGGCGTTGTAGTGCAGGGAGTGTTGGCACAGCAAGAAACACAGCGACAAGGTGGTGCAGTCCCAGGGTCTTTACTCACGGTTATTGCAGTCCAAGTTACAGAGCTCAGTATAACTGTCCACGTCGTGCTGCGTTTACTCAGTGAGGGGTTCAGTCAACCCTCAGATATCTCTGGAGTACTTAGCAGGACCCCCTTCTGTGTCTTCTCTCTGGCTGTCTCCCTGAACCTCACACCAAGTGTTCCAGTCCAGTATCTGCAGGCCTTAGCGGGCGACGTCTGTTCCATCCCCTGGCTCCTATGTAGTTACCTTCCTGGTGAGACTGGCATGGAATGTTGGCTACAGGACATGAAATACTGCAGCCTCCGGTTTCTAGTTAAGATGTACAATCTTTTGCTAGTTGAGCGATCCGGTTCCCTTTATGCAGCCTGACCCCTCCACCTCCAGGTAGATGCGGGCGTACGGGTGGCCTTCTGCACGGCCCGTACCCCTAGGGTCCCTTCTTTTTTCGTTCCTGGAACCTTCCTGCTCCCTCTCCTCTCTTCTCTCCTTCTCTTCCCAAACTTGAGCCTCACTGTCCAGGCCCGCCTCTGGAGCAGAGCTCGTACAGAGCCTCTGCTCCTGTCACTTCTCCTCCTCTGACTGGTTTGTCTTTCTAAGATGGTGTCTGTACTTATATCTTTCTTCTATGTGCTCCCCTTAACTACTTCCTCCACCCACACCCACTACATGGTTCCCCCTCTCTGGGTTCCCCCCACTCCAGCCAGGAAAGGGGCTCAGCAAGTACATGGGAGGCATCTTGCCCCTCCTGCTGGCCTGGAGTGGTGTGTTGGATGCAGGTGTTAGGGTCCTGAGCTGTACTCCATCCTTACCTGAGAGTGAGATACCACACCTCTGGGTGAGATGCAGTACCTCTGTGGCGACTGAACCCTCAGGGGCACCACAATATCACAGCTCATCTCCTCCCATCACAATGACCTATGTGCTAATGATATCACTCATGGAGGCAAATTTTAAGTTATCAAGTTGATAACTAAAGCAAAACACCACGCATATATTGTAGTTTAGCTACAAACATCATTGTACTTGTCATGTAATTGCCTGCCCGAGCCTGGGATTAGCATAATAGCCATATTTCTGATGTCAGGTTCCCTTTAACATTACATTGATGCGTAACCACTTAGGGTGCTTTCACACTGTGTCCAGGCACCTGTTCAGTGGCCCCCATCGGGGCTTACGTCTGAACCCCCCACAAAACAGGATTTGGACGTATGCACCGACGGGGCCATAGACTATAATATTGCAGACAGAGTGAACGTGCTCTCTGATATACATCATTTTCGGGTGTATATGCCTAATGGAGGCAGACACCCAGACATAGTAGTCTAGGTCTGAGTGTGCGCCTCTAGTAGACGTATATGCCCAAAAATTATGCACATCAGAGAACGTTCGCTCTGTCTGCAACATTATAGTCTATGGCTCCATTGGTGCATACGTCCGAATCCTGTTTTGCGGGAGGCTCGGACATAAGCCCCGACTGGGACACTGAATGGGTGCCTGGACGCAGTGTGAAAGCACCCTTAGGGTTGTTATATACAAGACATAACTGTTGGCCGAATACTTATTTAACTTACCGTTAGCTCTCTTGACTCCACCATGGACTGACAGGCATGGATGGGCTGATAATGCATGATCTATTAAATCGGGAACAGGTAATAGGTAACTGTCAGCCCCCTCAGAAATCCAGCATGTCGAAGGGAGACACGTTATCCAGTCTTTCTTTTCCTGACATCAGTCATCAGAGTTCACTTGAATAGTGACATTAGGTGGGTTCTGCCAAGGTAAGTATATTGGCACATTGACACAAAAACAAAATTGTCATACGGTACTATGGCTGTGAGCTCGTGTAACCTGAGCAGATGATTCACAAATTTGACCCCTTTAATTCAAGAGTATTTCAGACTCTAAAATATAACTTTTAATAGATAAGTTTAAAATATTAAAATTAAAGACAAATATGATGGAGACAAAGTAAACATACTCCCCAGGTCGTGCTAACAACTATGATGAAGGAGCAGAACACATCACCTGAATGGCGTACCGGGCCCTGGTCAAGCAGGATTAATCGAAAACCTTGATGACACAGGGTCCCTATGAAACGACCAAAAAACAAGTGGACAAGGTTAGACGTTTCTCGAGCGAAATCAAATAGTGTCAGGTGATGATCATATCATTATCACAGGATAAACGTCTTAGGATGAATGAAATTAAGTGTTTCTGATACACATTCAAAGTAGATGAGGCAAAGTTATGGAAGTAACATCATGAAGAGGAAAAGTATATCATCCATACATGTATATACAGTATATAAAGCATTAAGATATTGAATAAAAGTAATGGAACATATTTGTGGAGTAGTGCATGTCACGGAGGGGTAGAGAAGAGAGATACTTCCTGGAGGGGAGGCAGGTAAGCAGGCAAAAGTCCAGGGGAGGCATGTATATCTGCCCCTATTAATACCCTATATGGACTGCGCTAACCCTGTACCCCTTTGCTCCTGCCCTACAAGGACAGTCCACATCGAGACTGCTCTAATAGCCCTGTGCTTGCCCTGTAGTCCCGACGCATTTCTTCCTTTTGGAGTCATCAGGGGACCCTAATAATTAGGACCATGGAGGTTAAGCTGTCTCAACATAGTAAGGCATAACTGTCTTCACTAATCTCAGGTGAAGCAGTGTTATGGCAAGAAAGGGGAGTTTATATATGCTACCGATATTAAAATGTAAATAGCCAGGTGGATATAGGTCCACTGTAATGGCCAGTAGTGTGAGACCCTTCAGCTGGTTGTGTATAGGGAAATGATCCGCTGCACAGTGGAATGCGGCAGCGTGTGGAAGGCACGCTCACCTTGTGGAACGCACACAACTTCCGGTGGTAGCATTTCCGGTGATGTCATATCCGGTGGGATGAGCACGGCAGCGTGTGAAACGCATGCCATGCCTGTGGAACGCACCGGACGTCACTTCCGGTGACGACATTTCCGGAGGCGTTACTTTCAGTGACGTCATCGCTGGTCAGTCATTTACAACGCTGGTAGCAGCATCTCAGTAAAAAGAGCCCAGAAGACGGAGTCGCTGCGGGCGGTGCCCGGCCATAAACACAGGACAAACGACCATTTATACATTGTCCTGATTCAGATTCGTGTCACAGAAATGCAGACTATATACTGACCCCATTAGATATACATAAGAGGGGCAATACCTGCACATGTGTAAATAGCATGGCTCATTTAAGCAAAAGATAGCATAGCCAGGTTACCCCCCCCCCATATAAACAAAGAAGGACCACTCACAAAGGTGTATTGTTATAATATCTACACCACAATAATTAAGGGGTTCACACTATATTGACAGTGTATAGAGGTGTATTGAACGTGGCACAAGAATGTCATATATGTACAGAATAATAGGATTACCTCTGGCGGTACAGGGTCTAAGACAGAAACATAATTATATGATGTCAGCCAGTATTGAATTAATGGAACTAAAGTAATACCAGATACAGGATTTCCATATAGAGGGCAACCAAAAGGACATAGACCTTAAATAAAACAATTATGTGTACATTGCTCATTTAATCCTGATGGTACCACAGTATTAAGATAAAAAATCCACTTGGTCTCGGCCTGTAATATCAGTATGTCCCAGTTTCCACCTCCCTGGGGCCTAGGAATATGATCAATCCCCATGAATTTAATCAGTTTCATGTCTCCATTATGATACAGGTTCATAGGTCTGGCAAGTGGAGTGTCTCTTTGGTGTTCGACATCACCAACATGTTCGCCTATACGGCGTCTAAACTCTCGAATGGTCTTGCCCACATACTCGAGGCCGCAGGCGCAAGTAGCCTTGTAGATTACACCCTGAGTTCGACAGTTAATGAAAGATCTTATATCATAATTTTTTCTGGTAACATTGCTCATGAAACTGGAGCCTGTCTGGACATATCGACAGGACACAAAATTGTGGCACTTGTAGCATGGTTTTCAAGCCATGTGGGGGTTCTAGAGACTTGGAAGTGACTTTGAACAAGTCGATCACTGAGGGATCTTCCCTTTCTGTATGTTATCAAGGCACTGTCCGTCAATAAAGTCCCAATATCAGAGCCCATTTTTTAAGATGGCCCAATGTTTGTTAAGAATTTCTCTGTTGGGCCCCATTATCAAAGGTGGTAATGAACCTAAAAGACTCAGTAGTAGTGGGCCTCTTAGTGGGTGCAAGCAGGCTCGATTGGGTCTGACCTTTAGCGTGGTGATAGGCTTTCCTCAAGATCGGGATAGCCCCTGTTTTTGAACCTCTCTTTCAGATCCCTGGCTTGAAGTTCAAAAGTAGCAGTGTCAGTGCAATTCCTCCTCAGTCTCAGGTACTGCCCTTTGGGTATACCCATTTTAAGATGTTTGGGGTGGCTGCTGTCCCACTATAAAAGGGAGTTTGTCGCTGTCGGTTTTCTATGAGTACATGTGGACAGTTCACCTATGTTATTTTTGGTGATCAGCAAATCCAGAAACAGTAATTCTGATGTCTCAAGTACGGAGGTAAAGAACATTCCTATATCATTCTCATTGAGAGCAGAAATGAAATTACTAAAATCCTGCTGACCACCCTTCCAGACCAAAAACACGTCATCAATATAGCGTGTCCAAAATTCCAGTCTGGAAGGGTACTCGTCCATGAGGCCCCCAAAGACCCTAGTGTCTTCCCACCAGCCCAGGAGCAAATTTGCGTAGGTGGGTGCACAGGGGCTACCCATCACGGTGCCCCTGAGCTGGTGGTGCACTTTATGGTCAAATAGAAAATAGTTCCGCGTGAGGCAAAATTCCAACAGTTTCATGACAAACTCGTTATGGGCCTGATATTGACACCCTGTAGAACTGAAAAAGTAACGCACTGCTTGCAAACCCTTCTCATGTGGTATAGAGGAATAGAGGGACTCCACGTCGATGCTCCCAATCATCACTCCAGGTTCGACGGAGAGTCCCTCCAATTTCCGCAACAGGTCAGGGGTGTCACGTACAAAAGATTGTAGTGACGTGACAAAAGGTTTTAAAACTGTCCAGATAAATGCCACAATCCTCTAGCCTCATTCACACGCCCGTGTTTAAACAGTGTGAAAAGATGGTACCAGTGTCATCAGTGTTTCATCAGTGGTTGGATAAATAAATTACAAAGCCTCTCGTCTCCTCATGCATACAACCAATTTTCTTGGACGAGTGCTACCCATGGTTTTAGATCGCACCCGTACCTATGATATGCTATAGGAATTTGCACATGTAAGAGTTTATCCTTGGATCCTAGTGGTCTGCGGAAAAAATCAGATTCATGTGCATATTTGATTCAAGTGTTGGATCAAAATCGGCAAAGTCTATGGGTCCGAGAAAAAAAATTGGACCACATTCAGATGTCACCCGGGTGTGGTCCAATTATCACAGATTGACAGAATGGAGAAGTTGGAGAAACTAATTTTTTTCTCTCCACTTCCGAGAAAAGCTGACGCCACTCTGATCAAATTCTGATCAGAGTAATCAGACCTTTTATCTCACACGGACCCTACCCTTAAACAGACGGCACATGGACCGTACACTGATGCCATTTGCATGCTGTCTGTGATTTTCACGGAACCAAAGATTTATATTAGAACTTGTAACATCCATGGCGGCGTGCTGGCATGGCTTACCACCTCCCACCATGCAAGACCGCCATCTTACCTATCAGTCCAGGCTGCACACTTTGATCCAGTACCTGCTGTGTGCATGTCTCTTGTCTGATTGCTTAGGGCGGCGGTGCGGTTACTGCCTGATTCTTATAGTTACTGTGTGCGCACTTCTAATGCGTTCCCAGCCTATTGTTGTGAGTCACTGGATACTTAAACCCCCTCCACCCAGTAGGAGGTGCCTGAGCAACACTTTCTTTCAGTGTGTTCTGTGCAACTGAGTTGCCAGGTCTTGTCCTGTATCTTGTCTGTTTCCGCCACCCTGGGGGCTGAGTACCCAGGCCTGTTACCTGTATCTGTGACTTCTAGTCTGTTCCACCACCCTGGGGGCTGTATACCCAGGCCCGTTACCTGTATCTGTGACTTCTAGTCTGTTTCCGCCACCCTGTGGGCTGAGTACCCAGGCTTGTTCCTGTATCTTCTTCCTGGTTCAGTTCCTGTCTGAACAGTGTCCTAGCTCATTACATATTTGTCTCTACATTCGTATCTTCCCTTTTCCTGCAGTGTCTGAGCCTGCACCTAACTCCAACTCATTGTCTCTGTACTTCTGTTTGCGAGTTTAGTGTCCACTCGCTACTTCATTGTAAGAACCTTGTGTGTATCTACTCTGCTTGTCTACCGCACCTGCGGGTTTTGCTCTGCTCTGCTTGTCTACCGCACCTGCGGGTTTTGCTCTGCTCTGCTCGTCTACTGCACCTGCAGGTTTTGCTCTGCTCTGCTTGTCTACCGTACCTGCGGGTTTTGCTCTGCTCTGCTTGTCTACCGCACCTGCGGGTTTTGCTCTGCTTGTCTACCGCACCTGCGGGTTTTGCTCTGCTCGTCTACCGCACCTGCGGGTTTTGCTCTGCTCGTCTACCGCACCTGCGCATTTTGTTTTGCTTGTCTACTGCACCTGCGGGTTTTGCTCTGCTCTGCTTGTCTACCGCACCTGCGGGTTTTACTCTGCTCTGCTTGTCTACTGCACCTGAGGGGTTTGCTCTGCTTGTCTACCGCACCTGCGGGTTTTGCTCTGCTCGTCTACCGCACCTGCGGGTTTTGCTCTGCTCGTCTACCGCACCTGCGCGTTTTGCTCTGCTTGTCTACCGCACCTGCGGGTTTTGCTCTGCTCTGCTTGTCTACCGCACCTGCGGGTTTTACTCTGCTCTGCTAGTCTACTGCACCTGAGGGTTTTGCTCTGCTCGTCTACCGCACCTGCGGGTTTTGCTCTGCTCGTCTACCGCACCTGTGGGTTTTGCTCTGCTCGTCTACCGCACTTGCAGGTTTTGCTCTGCTCGTCTACCACACCTGCGGGTTTTGCTCTGCTCGTCTACCGCACCTGCATGTTTTGCTCTGCTCGTCTACCGCACTTGCGGGTTTTGCTCTGCTCTGCTTGTCTACCGCACCTGCGGGTTTTGCTCTGCTCTGCTTGTCTACCGCATCTGCAGGTTTTGTTCTGCTCTGCTTGTCTACCACACCTGCTTGTTTTGCTCTGCTCTGCTTGTCTACCGCGCCTGCGGGTTTTGCTCTGCTCTGCTTGTCTACCGCACCTGTGGGTTTTGCTCTGCTCTGCTTGTCTACCGCGCCTGCGGGTTTTGCTCTGCTCTGCTTGTCTACCGCGCCTGCGGGTTTTGCTCTGCTCTGCTTTTCTACCGCACCTGCGGGTTTTGCTCTGCTCTGCTTGTCTAAAGCACCTGCGGGTTTGCTCTGCTCTGCTTGTCTACCGCATCTGCGGGTTTTGCTCCTCTCTGCTTGTCTACAGCATCTGCGGGTTTTGCTCTGCTCTGCTTGTCTACCGCACCTGCGGGTTTTGCTCTGCTCTGCTTGTCTGCCGCACCTGCGGCTCTGTTCCTGTATCCCAGTCTGTACTGGTCCCTATCCTGCCTGAGTTCCTACCTGCCAGTACCCACCTGTCTGCATAGCAGCCGTGCCTGCCAGTACCCACCTGTCTGCATACCAGCCGTGCCTGCCAGTACCCACCTGTCAGTATGCAAGCCTATCCTGCCTGTTCCTGCATTCCCCAGTGTGGGTCAACAGCTGTGACTGGGGTCTGACCTGGAGTAGCACCTGGTCCCTCTGCTCGGTTCCTCCCTGGTTCACGGAGTCGACTGAGCCGCCGTGCGACCTTGGTCGGACCAAGTTGATACTTAGTCACGCCCCTCCAGGCACTCCTCGGTTCATGTTCCAGTGGGATCACTAACCACGCTTACGCCAGTTAGTCCGGGCGTGAGCGTAACAGTTTGCTCAGGCCATGGTCCTCGTTGAGCCCCACGGTCCTTCGCTCTCGGAGACATTTGAATTCTTGTCTGGCGAATACGTGCACCAAGGAAAATTTTTTTCTCAAGCTGAGGTCCAGGCGATTTATGCACCAGCCCAAATCGAGCTATCAGCACTTGTTCCTGCGGATCCACCACGGTACTACGGGGATCCAAAACAAAGCCGTGCATTTGTGGAACAATGTATGCTGCATTTCAAATTCTATGTTCACTATTTTCCCACTGATCGTGTTAAAGTAGCATTTATGATGTCCTACTTAGCGGGTGATGCCTTGAATTGGATCACCCCCCCTATGGGAAGCATGGGAGCCTATCGTCTCTGACCTACAGGCCTTCCTGGTGGCCTTTCTAATGGTCTTCGATGACCCTAACCCTGAGGCTTCAGCTAAAGCTTCTCTTCCCAATATCCTGGAGCAATCCCGATGAGTGATGCATGTAGGTAGCCCACCAGCTCTCCAGCCTGAAGAGACTGCTGCCCACACAGAATCCACACAGGATGACAATGGTCCACAGAATTCGCCTCTTCCCAACCTCAAGAGGCAGTCCAGACGTGCAAGGCATAGAGGTAAACCGTCACGCCAGGTTCTGTCCTCCCAAAGACCTCCTGTTCCCCAGGCTGTAGAGGCAGCTGTCCGCACAGAATCCATGAAGGATAACCATGTTCATCAGGGAAAGCAGAGGCCGGAACTCAGTCACAAATTCGGATTGCGGTCCCGCTGCGATTGTTTGGGACACTCTGACTGTCTCTGTCCAGCGAAGGTTGGAGAATCCCAAGACATTAGGCCTGTAGGAGAGGCTGCCCTTGGCATTAGTGTTTTCTCTCCACAGATGACCGTGACTGTCTCCGTGGCAAGTGAAGGCCTCGGATTAACTGGAAGTTTCGGGCATAAAGCCTTGAAGAGTTGGTGTCTGATTCCTGTCCGGCAACTTCAGAATCCGGTTTGGGCATTGTCAGCGGAAGGACATGCCCTACTTAGAAACAGTAAAAATATGTCTGTACAAATTAAGCTCCAGATTGGAGCATTACACATGAAGAAGTTCACATTCCAGGTGCTGTCTGGTTTACCCACAGGTCGTCCAGAGCCGAGAGATCTAGTGCCCGCTCAGGTCTGGAGATCCTGCATGGTGTTTCCTGGGGGACTGCTGAGGTATAAGGAGTGTCCAGTCCCCATATCTTCAGGACAGTCAGCAGTGTCTTCTTCTTCTTCTTCACCAGATCTGCTAGTCGCTGACTTGCTGTGCGCTGAAGTCTCCGAAGGAAGGGAAGCGGAGGCATTGTCCCAACACAGTCTCGACGATTGTACCAATGATCTGGCTTCAGGTACCGCCCCGCCTCGCAGACGTGTCATCTCAGAAACCAGACTGAAGTTAGTCCCTAAGCAAGGATCCTCCATCTCTAATAAATCTGGCAATAAGTCCATCAAGGCGGTGGCTACCTCCAAGTCTCTGCACCCCTCCAACCAGACGGAGGACTTCCAGTTGTCTCTTGAATCCTCCAGGGTGCTACCTGATAACAAATGGAGAGAGACTTTTCTGCACCCTGTTCCTGGTACTTCACTCACTTCATCTGTTGTTGAGGATGGCTCGATGGGAGGAAGCATCCTAGTCACCAAGATGGTGAGACCAGTTTCGTTCTCTCTAGTGGACAGAAGAGGTAATCTTCTTGAAGAGAAGGATCGGCCTCCAAATTCTCTGCAGGAAATCCTTGCAGGCTTGAAGAAGATGGGGAGTAAAGGGGGGGTACTGTAACATCCCTGGCGGCGTGCTGGCATGGCTTACCACCTCCCACCATGCAAGACCGCCATCTTACCTATCAGTCCAGGCTGCACACTTTGATCCAGTACCTACTGTGTGCTTGTCTCTTGTCTGATTGCTTAGGGCGGCGGCGCGGTTACTGCCTGATTCTTATAGTTACTGTGTGCGCACTTCTAATGCGTTCCCAGCCTATTGTTGTGAGTCACTGGATACTTAAACCCCCTCCACCCAGTAGGAGGTGCCTGAGCAACACTTTCTTTCAGTGTGTTCTGTGCAACTGAGTTGCCAGGTCTTGTCCTGTATCTTGTCTGTTTCCGCCACCCTGGGGGCTGAGTACCCAGGCCTGTTACCTGTATCTGTGACTTCTAGTCTGTTCCGCCACCCTGGGGGCTGTATACCCAGGCCCGTTACCTGTATCTGTGACTTCTAGTCTGTTTCCGCCACCCTGGGGGCTGAGTACCCTGGCTCGTTCCTGTATCTTGTTCCTGGTTCAGTTCCTGTCTGAACAGTGTCCTAGCCCGTTACTTGTTTGTCTCTTCGTTCGCATCTTCCCTTTTCCTGCAGTGTCTGAACCTGCACCTAACTCCAACTCGTTGTCTCTGTACTTCTGTTTGTGAGTTTAGTGTCCACTCGCTACTTCATTGTAAGTACCTTGTGTGTATCTGCTCTGATTGTCTACCGCACCTGCGGGTTTTGCTCTGCTCTGCTTGTCTACCGCACCTACGAGTTTTTCTCTGCTCTACTTGTCTACCGCACCTGCGGGTTTTGCTCTGCTCTGCTTGTCTACCACATCTGCGGGTTTTGCTCTGCTCTGCTAGTCTACCGCACCTGGGGTTTTGCTTTGCCTGTCTACCGCACCTGCGGGTTTTGCTCTGCTCTGCTTCTCTTCCGCACCTGCGGGTTTTGCTCTGCTCTGCTTGTCTACCGCACCTGAGGGTTTTGCTCTGCTCTGCTTGTCTACTGCACCTGCGGGTTTTGCTCTGCTCTGCTTGTCTTCCGCACCTGCGGGTTTTGCTCTGCTCTGCTTGTCTACCAAACCTGCGGGTTTTGCTCTGCTCTGCTTGTCTACCGCACCTGAAGGTTTGCTCTGCTCTGCTTGTCTACCGCATCTGCGGGTTTTGCTCTGCTTTACTCGTCTACAGCACCTGCGGGTTTTGCTCTGCTCTGCTCGTCTACCGCACCTGCGGGTTTTGCTCTGCTCTGCTTGTCTGCCGCACCTGCGGCTCTGTTCTTGTATCCCAGTCTGTACTGGTCCCTATCCTGCCTGCGTTCCTCCCTGCCAGTACCCACCTGTCTGCATACCAGCCATGCCTGCCAGTACCCACCTGTCTGCATACCAGCCGTGCCTGCCAGTACCCACCTGTCAGTATGCCAGCCTATCCTGCCTGTTCCTGCATTCTCCAGTGTGGGTCAACAGCTGTGACCGGGGTCTGACCTGTAGTAGCACCTGATCCCTCTGCTCAGTTCCTCCCTGGTTCACGGAGTCGACTGAGCCACCGTGCGACCTTGGTAGGACCGAGTTGATACTTTGCCATGCCCCTCCAGGCACTCCTCGGTTCATGGTCCAGTGGGATCACTAACCACGCTCACACCAGTCAGTCCGGGCGTGAGCGTAACAGTACATTTCATCCGTGCTGCCGGTAAAAAACAGACATATCTCCGCAAAAAAACGCAGACATGTGAACCATCCCTTAGAATATAATAGAACATGTGTGACACGTTGGGTGTTGTCTGAGGAGATCTCTTTCCTGAATCCCCTATATACAGTATATGAACGCTCGGCTCAGCTGTTTACATGTTTTGAGTATGGAGAGGGGAGAATTATATGTCTGATGACTCTGTCAGTGCTTATCATCCCTGAAAACAAAAGGATAGTCTGTTCACTACTAGTTACTTAAAGGCGTTTTCGACTTTAAGGAAAGTAAACCCCAGGAGTTGTAAAACACAAACAGAGCAGGTATTTATCATCCATGGGTCCAGCTGTCAATGTGATGTCATCGCTGCAGCCAAAATACCAAGACCCGAGCAGCGGGCTGGATCCAGTACTGGTCCCGGAAGGGTGAGTATCAGCTCTGTTACTTTAGGCGCTTTACAGAGTTTGAGGTTCACTTTCCTGGAAGTGGAAAACCCCTTTTGAAAGATAATGTTGAACAGAGTACTTTGCATGATAATCTTTTAAGCTTTGAAACAAGTCCTGCCAAAAAGGAGGCCACAGGTTGAGTGGTGACACTAGAGAACTTATGATAACTTTGGCTGGCTTCCTGAAACAAAAAAGCCCAACATTTCTTTCTGTGATTGATCCAGAGATCTAGCGCTTGCATTGACTCATCCAGAGTGTAAATTTTGATGCTGGTTTTGTTCGTTAAGGACAATGATTTTGCTCCCTACATCTTAACATATCAAAAATTCCCATTAACGCCTCTTTTACTTTGACTGTCAAGCAGCAGTCAATTATAATACTAACGGCTTTTTGCTGCTCTTACCCGACTGCTATTTGCTTGTTAATAAACCATCAATAAAATTACAATAAGTTAAACTAATGCATCCAAAATGAAAAAAAAAACATAAACGTATCTCGCTAATTCCTCATTAATGATGCATCTACTATTTGATTGCTGAATATTGCCTAATTAAGATTATATAGATGCATTTTGATTGTATAATTATATGCACTGACATTTTCGTTCGTGCATGCCAGAAAATATATACTTAATGAAGCAGCTATAGAGGAAGAACAGCACAAAAAAAGCAAAACACAAGCATTAAAGAGAAGGATGAGGGCTGAAATATCAACAAAATACATTTTCAGATCTTAATAGAATATTGTTATTATGTTTTATTTATGAAACTTTACATATAACACTGTGCTTTATATTTCATAACAGGGATCTCAATTACACTGAAATAACAGATGCAGAGATAAGGCAAAGAAGAGAGAGCGGCTCTGCCTGGACAACCTTATGATCTACTGCTTTATTTATTGTTTTACCATGATCATAGCCTTGCTATTTTATAATGACTTCCATAGACTAGAGTTATTGTAGCTAAAAACTGTATATAATCCACTCTAATAATAATATATTACATTGCATCATTGATGATATGCAGCAATGGTTTTATTCTGCAATATATATATATATATATATATATATATATATATATATATAAATGTACAGTACAGACCAAAAGTTTGGACACACCTTCTCATTTAAAGATTTTTCTGTATTTTCATGACTATGAAAATTGTACATTCACACTGAAGGCATCAAAACTATGAATTAACACATGTGGAATTATATATTTAACAAAAAAGTGTGAAACAACTGAAAAATGTGTCATATTCTAGGTTCTTCAAAGTAGCCACCTTTTGCTTTGATGACTGCTTTGCACACTCTTGGCATTCTCTTGATGAGCTTCAAGAGGTAGTCACCGGAAATGGTCATCCAACAATCTTGAAGGAGTTCCCAGAGATGCTTAGCACTTGTTGGCCCTTTTGCCTTCACTCTGCGGTCCAGCTCACCCCAAACCATCTCGATTGGGTTCAGGTCTGATGACTGTGGAGGCCAGGTCATCTGGCGTAGCACCCCATCACTCTCCTGCTTGGTCATATAGCCCTTACACAGCCTGGAGGTGTGTTTGGGGTCATTGTCCTCTTGAAAAATAAATGATGGTCCAACTAAACGCAAACCGGATGGAATAGCATGCCATTGCAAGATGCTGTGGTAGCCATGCTGGTTCAGTATGCCTTTAATTTTGAATAAATCCCCAACAGTGTCACCAGCAAAGCACCCCCACACCATCACACCTCCTCCTCCGTGCTTCACAGTGGGAACCAGGCATGTAGAGTCCATCCGTTCACCTTTTCTGCGTCACGCAATGGACACGGTGGTTGGAACCAAAGATCTCAAATTTGGACTCATCAGAGCAAAGCACAGATTTCCACTGGTCTAATGTCCATTCCTTGTGTTCTTTAGCCCAAACAAGTCTCTTCTGCTTGTTGCCTGTCCTTAGCAGTGGTTTCCTAGCAGCTATTTTACCATGAAAGCCTGCTGCACAAAGTCTCCTCTTAACAGTTGTTGAAGAGATGTGTCTGCTGCTAGAACCCTGTGTGGCATTGACCTGATCTCTAATCTGAGCTGCTGTTAACCTGCGATTTCTGGGGCTGGTGACTCGGATAAACTTATCCTCAGAAGCAGAGGTGACTCTTGGTCTTCCTTTTCTGGGGCGGTCCTCATGTGAGCCAGTTTCTTTGTAGCGCTTGATGGTTTTTGCAACTGCACTTGGGGACACTTTCAAAGTTCGCCCAATTTTTCGTACTGACTGACCTTCATTTCTTAAAGTAATTGATGGCCACTCGTTTTTCTTTACTTAGCTGCTTTTTTCTTGCCATAATACAAATTCTAAGAGTCTATTCAGTAGGACTATCAGCTGTGTATCCACGAGACTTGTGCACAACACAACTGATGGTCCCAATCCCATTTATAAGGCAAGAAATCCCACTTATTAAACCTGACAGGGCATACCTGTGAAGTGAAAACCATTTCCGGTGACTACCTCTTGAAGCTCATCAAGAGAATGCCAAGAGTGTGCAAAGCAGTCATCAAAGCAAAAGGTGGCTACTTTGAAGAACCTAGAATATAAGACATATTTTCAGTTGTTTCACACTTTTTTGTTAAGTAAATAATTCCACATGTGTTAATTCATAGTTTTGATGCCTTCAGTGTGAATGTACAATTTTCAAAGTCATGAAAATACAGAAAAATCTTTAAATGAGAAGATGTGTCCAAACTTTTGGTCTGTACTGTATATATATATATATATATATATATATATATTTATATATATATATATATATATATATACACACGCAGTATATATACTGTACATACATATTGTATATACAGTTGAAACCAGAAGTGGCTTAAGGATAACAAAGTCAATGTTTTGGAGTGGCCATCACAAAGCCCTGATCTCAATCCTATTGAAGATGTATGGGCAAAGCTGAAAAGGCAGGTGCGAGAAAGGCGACCTATAAACCTGGAATCAGTTACACCAGTTTTGCCAGGAGGAATGGGCCCAACTATTGTGAGAAGCTTGTGGAAGGATATCCCAAACGTTTGACCCAAGTCATTCAGTTTAAGGGTAATGGTACCAAATACTAATGAAATAAATGTATGTAAACTTTTCACTTTGCAGTAAGTAATAAAAATGCATTAAAATATTCTCTCTCTCTCATTATTCTGGCGTTTGGAAAATATTAAAAATTATGGTAATCTTAACTGACCTAAAACGGGAAAGGTTTGTTCTGATTTCATGTCAGATATTGAGAAAAACATGCATAGGTGTCTTTTTATATAGTGTATATAAACTTCTGGTTTCAACTGTATATGTAGCACCCTGAGGATTCGGCTGCTACAGGGGTATTGCACCTCAACCCAGAGGTGTGATATTCCACTCCCGGGTAAGGATGGAGTGTGGAACTGAGCTCAGTTAGCTGCATGCACTACACACATCCCATTTCCGGGGAACAGACCGATGGTACTCCCACTAGAGAAATGTGCAGGTACGACAGTGTCTGTTCCTGGCTGGAGTGGGAGGGGGGTGGAACATCCCAGTAGTGTAGGGGCAGATAGGGGGAGCAGTCTGGGTAATGCTAGGAGTTCATTGGGTGCTGGTCACCTGAGCTCACACATAGAGGGAGTATATAAGGTGGGAACCATCTTAGATCAGGGTCAGTCTGTCAGTCTTTTTGCAGAGTCAGAGGAAGAGAGCAGAGGAGAAGAGCAGCTCCAAGGCCAAGAGAGAGAGAGGAGAAAGAAAGACCCAGAGGGGGAGAACGAAGGAACTCCAAGAGCCCAAATTAGACCAGAGGGTGAAGAGTTTGGCACAAGGGTACCGGATCCCAAGCTGGTGGAGGGCACTAATCCTCAGCCAGAGACCGGAGGTCGTGGGCAGGATCTGCCACGACCACCCACTAAATCCACCCGGAAGGCAGACCAGGAATAGGGTCAGGGAACCCAGAGACAAGGGTTTACCACCAAGAGGCCCGAGGGAGCCAGACATAGGTGGATCCCTGGTGGGGAAGGCCAGAGAAGAGGACAGGACAGAAAGGGAGCTCAGGACCACGCTCCAGAATCACCTGGGGGTTGGCCGAGTCCAGGACCTGGTGGACGCAGCACGGCTCGGGTGGTCACTCAAGGCCGGAGTGACCAGAACAACTGCAGTAAGTAAAAACCCTGAACTGCACAGCCCGACTCTGAGTCTCATTTCCATCCTCGCTGCACCACCACAACCCCCATCCTCTGCAACTGACCCCCTGAGGCTATACCCCTCCCGTTGGGGGTTATACTACCTAAGCTGCAATCACATCATCAGCCTCAGTGGACTCTGCTGCAGCGGCGGCCGTATTGACCGCAAATCAACGGGTGGCGTAGTCGACACAAAAGAACATCTAGTAACATCATAAGGACTGCCACACACTGAGCTTGACACCCTGGGCACGGACCGGGTCACAGCCACTCGGAGACTACAACCCCCATCTGATCCGGCTCCGGGTATCCCCAACAACACTGGCCCAGGGGGCGCGTCAACTTTGGCGTAGTCGGCAGGATAACGTGCCCGCAACAACCGGGTACTGCGTGCCTGAAGAAAAGTACACCGTTACCTCAAAAAGAAGTCTCCTGCCGGTTCCGGAGGGTCCCCGCCATCGGGCCCCATCACAGGTCGTTTCCCGCCGGTTGTCCGCCATTTGCAGCTTTTTCCCGCCATCCATGGAGTTTCCCGCCACTGGGAGACGATTCCCGCCATTTCCAAAGATTTCCCGCCTTGGAAGAGCGGACGCCATTATGGGCGTGACAGAGGGTGGCAAGAGGCCACCTCCCATCGTGGGCCAGGTCGAAGAATGGCGCCAAAAGCGGAAACCGCGCCCACCAACAGAGACTGTGATGCTGGAAGTGTCCATCAGCGTAAGAGAACTGCCCCTGGAACTGAAGTTGCCCCGGGACCACCCTCAATGTGGGCGGAGACAGAACAAGAGAACAAAGATGGGTGTCGCCTGGAGCAGTCTGGAGAGAGCGCACCCGGAGACAAGACGTCTGGAAGAGAGTCCAGAGAGAGCCTACCCGGAGATGGAGGGAGAGTCAGGCAGCACCGACCCAGTGGTCAGGAGCCTGTTGCAGGTCGCCACTCCAGAAGGCCTGCTGGAGATCCTAACACAGCTCCCCCGAGACCGGGAGTGTGCACAGACCGCGCTGGAGGGCCTCGCACGGAGGATGGCCCGGGTACAGCGAGAGACGTTGGCGGAGTGGAGCCGAGAGATGGCCCAGCAGACCGAAATCCGTCAGCGGAGCACGCCACCCGAGACGAGGAGACAGACCGCCTCTGAGGATGGCGCAGGAGGAATGAAGGCAGGAGACGGCGCCGAGAAGGGAGCTGAACGGACGGAGGCAGGTAAAGGGGACGTCTCTACCCCGAGCCGGGAAACCGCGTGCCTGCCCCAGCTCCCCGTCGCAGAGCCCGAAATTCCCCCTGCCGTGCCCGTCGCTGCATCGTCACCGCCGCCGACTAGGCCTCAACCGGAAACCGCGGCCGCGACCCCTGTGACGTCACACGCCTCGACCTCGAGCGTGGCCAAGCAGGAAATACCACCGGCCTGGTCGCAAGGCCTAGTACCCCCGGGCGCCGCAATACCAACAGCGCCCCCTACCTCCGCGGAGCCACCGGCCTGGCCGCAGGGCCGAGTAACCACGGGTGCCGCCGTTCTTACGGTGCCCTTTGCCTTTAGGGTGCCCCAAGCCTGGTCGCAAGGCCTGGTCGACCCGGGCGCCATTACCATCAACGCGCCCTCAACATCTAGAGTGCCGCACCTGGGTGAAAATCTATTTGCCCAGCATACGTGCCCAGATGGGCAGCCCTTCATATGGCCCCAGGAGTATATTTAGCTGGAACTCCAGAGAGCAAGGCCCATGTGCGAGCCCCTGATTCCGGCTCCGAAGCCTGAAAGAGGACCTCACCCCCGCTGGAGGAGGCACAGTTCGAGTGGGACCCCACCGGAGAAGACCTCATGGGGTTCACTCAGGAGACTCGGGCGGCCGCAGCAGAGCGTGCAGAGTGCTGCCGGCAGCAGCTCGAGGTCTTCGAGAGGGAGCGGAGAGAGAGGCGGGTCCGGGAACAGCAAGCGCAGATAAGGAGCGCGGAGCAGAAGAGCCGGACCAGGAGGAATCCCCGTGCAGCACATGGTCCCCCTTCCACCGGGACTGTGATAAAATTCAATATGCAGCACGGATGGGGCTTTATTAGTGACCATCAGACCCCCGGCGACGTCTTTGTAACCCGCAGAGACGTAGAAAGCCATCTGCCGGAGGGACACAGAGGTCGTGACCTGTATGTAGGGGACGAGGTCACCTTCACCCGGCACAAGTGTGCCAAAGGACCCTACGCCCTCCATGTGCATCGCCTGACGGAGGAGGAGCTGCGGTGTGAGGAGGAGCAAGAGGACCCGGACGGGTCTGAAGAATCTAAAGAAGGAGCAGGAGGACGCCGTCGTTGAAGTACGGTAGAGAGAGACTGTATAAAGTTGCCCGTCGGGGTACCAAGAACTGTTGCTGCTTTAAATATGTCCCCGTTGGGACAAGAGTGAACTGTTAACCCCGTGTGTCCCTATTCCCATTACCTGGCCGAGGACTGAGAGCGGCCATACCTTCCCTTTGTATATAGTTGCGCTTCCTAAAGCGCCCCCTACCGGTTTTATAGGGAACTGTTTTATTCCAAAAGAGACTGTCGCACTTTACCCGGTCACAAGTTGCACCGTGACCGGAGGAACCAGAAACAAGAATGTTATTTATATGAAAAGTTTATGCTGCTGATAATGTTTATATGTTTATATGTTGATGTTTTATGAAAAAAATTGTATGTTTTGGATGTTTATATTTTACAGCCCGAGGACGTGCTGTGATTTACCAGGGGGGAATGTAGCACCCTGAGGATTCGGCTGCTACAGGGGTATTGCACCTCAACCCAGAGGTGTGATATTCCACTCCCGGGTAAGGATGGAGTGTGGAACTGAGCTCAGTTAGCTGCATGCACTACACACATCCCATTTCCGGGGAACAGACCGATGGTACTCCCACTAGAGAAATGTGCAGGTACGACAGTGTCTGTTCCTGGCTGGAGTGGGAGGGGGGTGGAACATCCCAGTAGTGTAGGGGCAGATAGGGGGAGCAGTCTGGGTAATGCTAGGAGTTCATTGGGTGCTGGTCACCTGAGCTCACACATAGAGGGAGTATATAAGGTGGGAACCATCTTAGATCAGGGTCAGTCTGTCAGTCTTTTTGCAGAGTCAGAGGAAGAGAGCAGAGGAGAAGAGCAGCTCCAAGGCCAAGAGAGAGAGAGGAGAAAGAAAGACCCAGAGGGGGAGAACGAAGGAACTCCAAGAGCCCAAATTAGACCAGAGGGTGAAGAGTTTGGCACAAGGGTACCGGATCCCAAGCTGGTGGAGGGCACTAATCCTCAGCCAGAGACCGGAGGTCGTGGGCAGGATCTGCCACGACCACCCACTAAATCCACCCGGAAGGCAGACCAGGAATAGGGTCAGGGAACCCAGAGACAAGGGTTTACCACCAAGAGGCCCGAGGGAGCCGGACATAGGTGGATCCCTGGTGGGGAAGGCCAGAGAAGAGGACAGGACAGAAAGGGAGCTCAGGACCACGCTCCAGAATCACCTGGGGGTTGGCCGAGTCCAGGACCTGGTGGACGCAGCACGGCTCGGGTGGTCACTCAAGGCCGGAGTGACCAGAACAACTGCAGTAAGTAAAAACCCTGAACTGCACAGCCCGACTCTGAGTCTCATTTCCATCCTCGCTGCACCACCACAACCCCCATCCTCTGCAACTGACCCCCTGAGGCTATACCCCTCCCGTTGGGGGTTATACTACCTAAGCTGCACTCACATCATCAGCCTCAGTGGACTCTGCTGCAGCGGCGGCCGTATTGACCGCAAATCAACGGGTGGCGTAGTCGACAGAAAAGAACATCTAGTAACATCATAAGGACTGCCACACACTGAGCTTGACACCCTGGGCACGGACCGGGTCACAGCCACTCGGAGACTACAACCCCCATCTGATCCGGCTCCGGGTATCCCCAACAACACTGGCCCAGGGGGCGCGTCATATATATATTTATATATGATCATAGACACAATGTATACAGTATCTACAGTACTGTGCAAATGTTTTAGGTAGGTGTGGAAAAAATGCTGCAAAGTAAGAATGCTTTAAAAATTGCAAGTGTTATTTTATTTTTACCAATTAACAAAAAGTAAAGTGAGTAAAAAAAAGAAAAATCTAAAACCAATATTTGGCGTGACTGCCCTTTGCCTTCAAATCACCATAGTTTCAAAGTTAGAAGGTTGATGGTAAACTTAAATCCATCGAGTTCAACCTATAGCCTAACATGTTGATCCAGAGGAAGGCAAAAACTCCATGGGGCAGACACAAATAGCCCCAGATTAGGGGAAAAAATCCTTCCCAACTTCATATGGCAATCAGACTAGTTTCCTGGGCCGCCATCAGGGCATTACTGCTCTTACTGGTATATGGGGCCCAGAGAACAGAATTAAAGAGGAAGGGGGCCCAGACCGAGCCCTCCCTCTTTTTGATACCTCTCACCAGGCCACAGGGTCAGGATTTGGCCGATTCAGTAACTGAACATATGATGGCAGGATGGGAGAAACATAGGGCAACATATGATGGCAGGATGGGAGAAATATGGGGAAAAGTATGAGGGCAGTAGAGGAGACACATGGGGCAACATATGATGGCAGGATGGGAAAAACGTGGCAACATATGGGGGCAGGATGGGAGACACATGGGGTAACATATGGGGCAGGATGGGAGACACATGTGGCAACATATGAGGGCAGGATGGGAGACACATGGGGCAACATATGGGGGCAGGATTGAGATCATATGGGGCCAGGATGGGAGATCATATAGGGCCAGGAATGAGACACTTGGGGTCCAGAATGGAGCACATATTGAACCAGGATGAGGGACGTTACTACAGAAAGGAGCCAGGATGTGGGACATTATTACTGTAGGGGCTAATTAAAGGATAATATTACTGCTGTGATGTACCACATTTTTCGGACTATAAGACGCACCGGACCATAAGACGCACCTAGGTTTTAGAGGAGGAAAATAGGAAAAAAAATATTTAAGCAAAAAATGTGGTCATGACGCCCTGTTATAGGGGAGGGAGTCTGCTGCTGACACTGGTATTGGGGTAATGTCACCCAATTCTGTTAATATCCTGCATCGTGGTATGTATGGCCCCTCCTTCCTGGTATACGTGGCCCTCATCCCCATCCTGGAATGCATGGCACCCCTTGATCCCCCATCCTGGTATTTATGGCACCCCCTGATCCCCATCCTAGTTTTCATGGCACCCCTTGATCACCCATCCCGGTATGCGTGGCACCCCTTCATCCCCCATCCTGGTATGCATTGCACCCCTTGATCACCCATCCTAGTATGCATGGCACCCCTTGATCCCCCATTCTGGTATGTATGGCACCCCTTGAGCCCCCATCCAGGTATGCATGGCACCCCTTGATCACACATTCTGGTATGTATGGCCCCCTTATCTCCATCCTGGTATGCATGGCACCCCTTGATTCCCCCATCCTGGTATGCATGGCACCCCTTGATCACCTATCCTGGTATGTATGGCACCCCTTGAGCTCCCATCCTGGTATGCATGGCACCCCTTGATCACCTATCCTCATATGTATGGCACCCCTTGAGCCCCCATCCTGGTATGTATGACACCACTTGAGCCCCGATCCTTGTATGCAGGGCACCCCTTGAGCCCCCATCCTGGTATGTATGGCACCCCTTGAGCCCCCATCCTGGTATGCATGGCACCCCTTGAGCCCCCATCCTGGTATGCATGGCACCCCTTGATCACCCATCCTGGTATGCATGGCACCCCTTGAGCCCCCATCCTGGTATTCATGGCACCCCTTGATTCCCCCATCCTGGTATTCATGGCACCCCTTGAGCCCCCATCCTGGTATGCTTGGCACCCCTTGAGCCCCCATCCTGGTATGCATAGCACCCCTTGATCACCCATCCTGGTATGCATGGCACTCCTTGAGCCCCCATCCTGGTATGCTTGGCACCCCTTGAGCCCCCATCCTGGTATGCTTGGCACCCCTTGAACCCCCATCCTGGTATGCTTGGCACCCCTTGAGCCCCCATCCTGCTGCCCACAAAAAAAAATAAACAATCATACTCACCTCCTCTCTCCCCCAGCGCTGTCCCGCTCTGCTGCTGACACTCTCACTGTGTGAGCCGTGAATGGCAGGGCGCGCATTGGCGTCCCTGCCATGCGCCCTCACACAGTGTGAGAGGGCGCACACTGTACCGCAGCGCGGCTCCTGCTGCCGCTCTGCGGTCAGTGTGCCTGCTATTAAAGACCATGGATATTCACTACAACCCATGGGAGTGGGTTGTAGTGAATATTCATGAGCTTTAATAGCAGGCACACAGACCGCAGAGCGCAGGAGCCGCGCTGCGGTACAGTGTGCAAGCTATTAAGGAAAATGAATATTCCCTGCTCCCCATGCCCATGGGCGTGGGGAGCAGGGAATATTAATTTTCTTTAGTAGCGGGCACAGCGCAGGCTGCAGCAGTCAGCTGCTGCCTCCTGTGCCCCGCTGATCCCCCGCTGCAGCTCCCCCAGACCTCCTACCATGCAGAGCCACAGTATATACAGGGAGATAGTATTCAGACTATAAGATGCACCCCCCACTTTCCTCCAAAATTTTGGAGGAAAAAAGTGCGTCTTATAGTCCGAAAAATACTGTATTTTATTTTTGAGGATACTGTTTTCAGTGTGGGGGGTCCTGTTACTGTGCAGGTTGGCACTCTGTCGCTTTTTTCTTCAACAGGCATAGTGTAGAAGTTGGGGAAAAATTAGTAATGTGCTCAGGAAGCGGTGCTCTATATAACTGTGTGTTATTTTCTTCAGAGACAAGTCCCGGCTGGAAGAAGTGATGGTGGTCTGCGCTGGATGAAGAATAAAAGAGAAGATGAAGGACTTCAACTAGAGACGTCACTGGTGAGTCAGTATGTTACTTGTACACTTACACTATACATTATATATAGTATATACAGAGCTCCTCTGTATAATGTCACTGTTGATCCCTGTATTACCTGTACACTGACACTATATACAGTGCTACTGTATATAATGTCACTGGTGATCCCTGTATTACCTGTAGAATGACACTATATACAGAGCTCCTGTGTATTATGTCACCAGTGATCCCTATATTACCTGTACACTGACACTATATACAGAGCTCCTGTGTATGTCACCGGTGATCCCTGTATTATCCACACTGACACTATATACAGAGCTCCTGTATATAATGTAACTGATGATCATTGTATTACCTGTACACTGACACTATATACAGAGCTCCTGTGTATAATGTCAATGGTGATCACTGTATTACCTATACACTATATAGTATATACACAGCTCCTGTGTATAATGTCACTGGTGATCACTGAATTACCTGTACACTGACACTATATACAGAGCTCCTGTGTATAATTTCACTTGTGATCACTGTATTACCTGTGCACTGACACTATATACTGTGTACTATATACAGTGCTCCTGTATATAATGACACTTATGGTAATATTAGTATTGTGTTTTTTTATTAATGATCAGTATTGTAGTATTCGGTCACTATGTGGTGATAATATGTGATCTGGTCAAGGTGTGGCGGTATTTGTTCCTTGTATGTGATATTATTCGGTCACTATGTGGTGGTAATATGTTGTCTGGTCATGGTGTGGCAGTATTTTTTCCTTGTATGTGGTATTATTCGGTCACTATGTGGTGGTAATATGTGGTCCGGTCATGGTGTGGTGATATTTGTCTCTTGAATATGGTATTATTTGTCATTTTAAAAAAATGTATGTGACACATTCCCTTAAATAAAAATAAATTAAAAATACCTAAACAGATTATTGGATATTTTAAGAAATGTTTAGTAGTTCAGAGTAGAGTAGGGCCCTGCCAGAAGAGTCTACTTTGCCGTGGTGGCGGCTCAAAAAATCTTTTGGCCAAAACAAAAGCTTATGGCGATGTATGTGATATGGTGTTCAGTGGGAACTGTTAATGTGTGATTGGTTTGGATATGGTGCAGAAGTGGAGTTTTCCAAGAGTATGCAATGGGACTGTGGAAGGTTTGAGGTATGGAGGTGGAGCTGGGTGGAGTCTCAAGGGGGCCCGAAAATGTTGCCAGTATGGCGCCCTGAAATTCCTGGTGGCAGCCTGCCTGGATCAATGCACCATCAAAGAATTTAGTGCCCATAACCTATAATATAATATATATATCAAGAAAGGCATCCAGGCACCTCTTGAATTTTAGTAGCGAATCAACCATTACAACATAATGTGGCTGAGAGTTCCATAATCTCACTGCTCATACAGTAAGATCTCTGTACTGTCCTCTCATATATTTGTATGCTGTAAAAAGATGGCCCTGAAGCCTCCGTTTTTCCAAACTGAATAACCCCAAGTTTAACCACATCACCACTTTGGGATTTTCTTTTTTTGGGTTTTCATTTTTTGCCCCCTTTCTTCCCAAAGCCATAACTTTTTTATTTTTCCGTCAATATGGCCGTGTGGGGGCTAGTTTTTTGAGGGACGAATTGTACTTTTGAACGACACCATTGATTTTACTATATATGTACTGTAAAATGGGAACAAAATTACAAGGCCGGTGAAATTGCAAAAAAACTGCAATTCCACAATTGTTTTTTTTTTTTTATCATGTTTACTATATGGTAAAACTGACCTGCCATTATGATTCTCTAGGTCACTATGAGTTTGTAGAGAGCAAACATGTATAGGTTCTTTTTTATTTAAGTGGTGAAAAAAAAATATGGCACCATCTTCCGAGACCCATAGCATCTCCATTTTTCTGGGACTGGGTAAGGGCTTATCCTCTTCTGTATTGATTACTATGCAGAGTTTAGTATTATCTGCAAATATTGTAATTCTACTCTGTATGCCCCCTACAAGGTCATTAATAATTATGTTAAATAGAAGAAGGCCCAATACTGACCCCTGTGGTACCCCACTGTTAACTGTTACCCAATCCAAGTGTGTTCTATTAATAACCATCCTTTGTTTCCTATCACTGAGCCAGTTGTTAACCCAGTTTCACATATTTCCCCCTAGTCCTATTTTACTCATTTTATATACCAACCTTTTATGTGGCACCATATCAAACGCCTTTGAAAAGTCCATGTAGACAACATCCACTGCGTTTCCCTGGTCCAGTCTGGAATTTACCTCCTCATAGAAGCTGATTAGATTAGTTTGACAGGACCAACCCCTCATACAACCATGTTTATGCTGGGTCATGAGGTTATTCTTATTTAGGCACTCCAGGTTAGAATCTCTTAAGAAACCCTCAAGGATTTTACCCATCTCATCTTAAATTTATCGGCATATAATTTCCAGGTACAGTTTTTGTTCCCTGTTTGAATATTGGCACCACATTTGGTATGTGTCAGTCCTGTAGTACAGACCCTGTTATTATGGAATCAGTGAATATTAAAAATAACGGTCTATCAATTGCTGTTCTTAATTCCTGCAGTACTTGGTGGTGAATTTGTCCACTTTAGTGATTTTTAGGCGACGCCGTACTTCCTGCTGGATTAAACAGTTGACATTTAGTGGAGAATTTCTAGTATCCCTGATCATATTGTCTGTCATTGGATATTCTTTTTTAACCCCTTCAATCCCGGGCCATTTTTTTGTTTTTGAATTTTCCTTTTTTGCTCCCCTTCTTCCCAGAGCCATAACTTTTTTATTTTTCAGTTAATATGTCCATGTGAGGGCTTGTTTTTTGCGGAATAAGTTGTACTTTTGAACGACACCATTGCTTTTACTATATCGTGTACTGGAAAACGGGGAAAAGATTCCAAGTGCGGTGAAATTCCAAAAAAAAGTGCAATTCCACAATTGTTTTTTTTTGCTTTTTTACCACGTTCACTATATGGTAAAATTGACCTGCTATTATGATTCCCCAGGTCATTATGAGTTAATAGATACCATACATGTATAGGTTCTCTTTTATTTAAGTGGTGAAAAAAAATCCAAAGTTTGTTAAAAAAAAAAAAGTCGCCATTTTCTAATACCCGTAGCGTCTCTATTTTTCAGGATCTGGGGTCGGGTGAGGGCTTATTTTTTGAGTGCTGAGCTGATGTTTTTATTGATACCATTTTGGGATACATAAAATGTTTTGATTGCCCATTATTGCATTTTATTGCAATGTTGAGGCGACCAAAAAAGCGTAATTCTGGCGTTTTGATATTTTTCTCGTCGCGCTGTTTACCGATCCGATTAACTCTTTATATATGTTGGTAGATCGGGCGATTCTGAAAGCGCTGATACTAAATATGTGTATATTTGAATTTTTTTTTAGTGTTTTATTTTGAATGGGGCGAAAGGGGGGTAATTTAAACTTTACTGCAGGGGTCATGCCAACCGATCGGCGACCCGCGGTCATGTGACAAAGGCGCCGATGGGCGGGACTTATGACATCCTTCCGCCACGGCCTGTTAAATGCCGCTGTCAGAGATTGACAGCAGCATTTTACATGTTAACAGCCGCAGGTGGATCGCGATTCCACCTGCGGCTGTTAGAGGCACATGACAGCTGATCAGATCAGCTGTCATATGCCCGGAAAGGTGCGGGCTCATCGCTGGAGCCCACGCCAAAGGGAGAGACATGACATGTGCCGTACATGTACAGCACATGTCGGAAAGGGGTTAAATACTGAAGAGAAAAATGAGTTTAGCATGTTGGCCTTTCCCTCATCCTCCTCTACCACTTCACCCAGACTATTTTTGAGGGGGTCAACACTATCATTTTTCAGTTTTTAATGTTTATATAGTTGTAGAATATTTTTGGATCATTTTTACTTTCTTTGGCAATTAGTCTCTCTGTCTCAATTTTTGCTGCCTTGATTTGATCTTTACACATTTTCTTTCTAGAATTATTTAATGCCTCGTCACTATCCTCTTGCTATAATTCTCTAAATGTTTTCTTTTTGTCATTTATTGCGCCCCTTACAGCCCTATTAGTCATAGTGGTTTCCTCCTATTTATAGCTTGTGCATCAATTTTTCTAGATACACTTGCAGTTTTTAAAGGAACTTGGCATGGAGGTTGTTCCAAACATCTTGGAGAACTAACCACATATCTTCTTTTGATGTTGCTTATGCAAATCTTTTTGTCTCTTCATGGAATCCCAGACAGACAGTATGATGTGGAGATCAGGGCTCTGTAGGGGTCATATCATCATGTGCAGGACTTCTTGTTCTCCTTTAAACTTAAGATAGTTCTTAATGACATTGGTTAATTTGTATCACTCAGTCCCATTACCACACGTGTATGGTACCCAGCCACTCGGCATGCAGTATGACTTTACTAACATTCATGAAAGAATGACTCATTCTAAAGAAAATTTTGAATTCGAGCGAGGTACTGCAATAGGATGTCACCAATGTAACGAGTCATTTGGAGAAATTTCTTTCCTCCCAAATATTCCACAATCAAATAAGAGGAGTATTATTGAAAGGGAGAAGTGTTTAGGAACCACAACAACTCAGCTACAAAGTGGAGACCACGTAAAGTTGAAGAGCAAAGGTGGTCAGTGCTGACGCTACTTTTGCCTAAGAGTCGCCAACGCTCTGCTGATTCCATAACTGCAGAGCTCCAAGCCTCCTCTAGCATTAACATCAGCACAAAAAATACACCCAGGGAACTTCATGGCATGGGTTCACATGGCCGAACAGCTGCATGCAGCCTTACACTACCCAACACAATGCCAAGTGTCAAATATAGTTGTGTAAAGCTGCCACCACTGGACTCTGAAGCAGTAGAAATATGTTCTGTGGAGTAAAAAATCATGCGTCTTTATCTGATGAAGGAGACTGGGTGTTGCAAATGGCAGGAGAAAATTACTTGCCTACCTGCATTATGCCAACTATAAATTCTGTTAGAGAAGGATTGGTGTGAAGTTCCCCCGTGAAGGCTTCTTCATTGCATTGGCCACTTGGTCTCCAGACCAATCTCCAGCTATCATTGCATCCAAGACAAAAGCAAGATTCATCAGTTAAGAGCCTAGACCTCTATTCCAGCCATGATAATCTTGGAGAGTGGTGGCTTGATGTTAGTGAAACACCTTCATGAGGGAACATCACACCAGTGCTACTACTGGGATTTTGATTTGGGGTCACATAATCTACAGTAGCCAGACTCATTTAGTTTTCATTCTAGGTACACTAACAGCTCAGTGTTACATTGATGAGGTGGCGGAACCAGTAGTATGGTAATTTCTCCAAAGTGTCTCAGGAGACATTTTTAATACATCAACACCAGGCCACATGTTATGAGTGCTACTGTGAGCAGCCTGCATGATCTAAATGTGCTACCATAACCTGCAGCATCTCCAGGCTCTTCTCCCATCGAGCACATCTGGGACGTCATTGGTCACCAATTGCAGAGGGAGCTGCCAGCAGCGGATCTTGATGATTTGCCCAAGTGCATTCGGCATGGCAGAATATTCCACAGACAACCATTAAACCTAAAAAAACAACAACAATTTCTACATATTTTGTCTTCTTTTATTAGTACTATTCTCATCTATGTAGCATTGGTGTTGTCTCTAGAAACATCTATGTTTACTTTAGCAAATATTTTTAGCATACGATATTTAGTAAAATGACTGTATTTTTCCCCCCTGGATATAAAAATTGAACTAAAAAATATATAACAGACGAAACTGGATTACATTTTCCTTGTACACATATTTCTAAATATCATTTTTCAGCAAACACTTTGAAACACAGAATTTTCTTGGTAGAATGTGCTGGTTGTAAGTGGAGGACAAGATTAACAGAGCAGGTTTGAAAGAATCACACATTCACAGTGACTTACAGTTTGTCAGGTTCATATCAGATGGCAGTGAAACTGTAGAAGTTGCCAACAGTCAGTACTGAATTATAAGCAGACTAGTGCTTAAATATGTGCCAGGGGATGAATATTTTACCAAAAGAGAAGACTGTGCTCAGCAAGGCTTGAGCGAAAATACACCCGAGATGCTTACAGAGGAGGCTTTACATTATGCTCAGGATTTTTTGAAAGTTAGATTTATGTCTTCTTATTTTTGTGTTTGAACAGAAAACTCAAAAGTGACTTAGAATAGAAATAAACAATATTAACCAGCACATAAATTATTAACAGTTATAGCAAAAAGGGAGCAATAACACTGAAATGCAATTCACAAGAAAGTTACAAAATTAAAAAATAAAAAAAAAAGTGGTGATGTATTTGTATCCTTCAGGGTACCCTAAAGTACAAGGACTTCTCAGTAAATCAGCCAGAAATATATACACATTTGTTTTATTTCATAGGCATGGTTACAATTAGTTCAACAGACACATCAATGGACACAGTTACACATTTAGGCTAGGGGTCACAGGACCGATTTTCTCTCATCTGGGAAAATTAGTCCCATTATGCCAATCACACTCTCGTCAGACTCTGATAAGAGTTTTATCAGAGTGTGATCATAGTGTGATCTAATTTTCTCAGATGAGGAGAAAAAAAAAAGTTTCTCTATATTTTACATGTAGTGTGTCCATGAAAATTGGACTGCACTTGGATGTCATCTGAGTGCTGTCTGATGTTTTCCACTAATAGAAATGAATGGCCGAGTGCCATCTGATTATCAGAGGCAAATCGTGCATGCTGTGATTTTTTCCTTGCACTGGATCGGTCCGAGGAAAAAAAATCAAACGTGCACAGCCCCATAAAATAACATGGGGATAAGTGCTATCCGTCAAAACCACAGATAGCACTTGTCTGATTATGATTGTCTGCACGAGCTCTAATACTGTCTTATAGCGTAAACTTGGCCCTGGCAATAGCAAATAGTGCCACATTTATTACTGTGGAGGAATTTATCAAAACTGACATTGCCCTCTTGATATGGTGAAGTTAAGAAATCCAATTTTAAAAATTGCACATTACCATTAATTAACTTGACTCGTCTGCAGGCTGTTCACAAGAAAAAGAAATCTATGCTGCCTATTAGCTGGCACGGATTCACGCTACAATTTGCACCAGGTTCCTTTTTGATTTGCACCTAAAAGAAGGTGAAACTCGTGTATTTTCTGGTGCAACTACAATGCATGAACTGGGTTCTGATGAGCGTATGCAAAATAGTCTGTCTTTATCCAGAAACCAAACAAGATTTTTCTTTTGTATTGTCATCCGTTTGCAATGTGAATGTCCTTTTGTACATATGTACGGCATCTGGCTTTTACTTGAACAATTTAATAAGTCATAAAAGGACAAATACGGTTTTCTTCCATAATAATTACAAAGAATGCATAAAAAATGCATGACCTATGGATGGCAACCATTTCGTGCACGCCCATTGACTTATAATGAGCAGGTCTGATCCAAAATACGAATCAAAGTAGCACATGCTGCAAATTTTTTTTACACACAACCTACCAGATTAAGTAAACTACCACAGGGACATGCATGGGTCTTCGTACTGTCCGTATACTACCCATTTTGCAATGGACAGCATATGGATATTTAATACACTTGTGTGAACGAGCCCTTAATGTAAGCCAATGTTTTTAGCCATAATGGTTATTGGATGAAACAATAGCACTCTTGGTGTGCCAAATAGATGGTGTCTAGAAAAGTGATAGCAATTATGTAATAATAGATAGCTACTAGAGAGCTGACAGTAATTATATAATATTTCACATGTATTAAAGACATGTGCAGTCTTTTAAGGGTAAAATACTAGTGTATATCCAAAACAGTCAAGTGGTGGTGGAAGGAAGAGGAATCTGCAAGGACATGACTTAAAAGTTGTAGGAAATTTCTCACTCATAAATTTCTCACAGTATCCATAAAAAAATATTAAGATTTGAGAGTCCTCAATGGTTGATACCTTTTAATGGCTAACTAAAAAGATGGTAACAAGTTGCAAGCTTTCGAGACTACTCAGGTCTCTTCATCAGGCATAGTATACTATACCATTGATACTATGCCTGATGAAGAGGCCTGAGTAGTCTCGAAAGCTTGCAACTTGTTACCATCTTTTCAGTTAGCCTTTAAAAGGTATCAACCACTGAGGGCTCTCAAATCTTAATATTTTTCTATCTACTGGCTAACACGGTACAAAGATATATATTTTCCCTCTATCACAGTATCCATGACACTTTCTTAAAGGTTAGTTAAATAGACATGTCACCCCAACCATCCTCCAAAACTATGAATTAACACACGTGGAATTATATACTTAGCAAAAAAGTGTGAAACAACTGAAAATATGTCTTATATTCTAGGTTCTTCAAAGTAGCCACCTTTTGCTTTGATGACTGCTTTGCACACTCTTGGTGTGGCGCCCCTGAGAGTTCGACCGCCACAGGGATGCTGCACCTCTTTAATGGGGTGTAGTGTTCCTCCTCTGAGGTAAGAACAGTGCAATGGTCAGGACCCTTCCTTCACATCCAACACCACACTTCTCCCACCAGAGGGGGCTAGTAAGCACTAGGTGCTGCCCCTACTGGAAATTGGAAGACTGGGGAACCAAAAGATAGGGGAACCAACTAGTGGGTGAGGGTGGAGGACTCACATTTTAGTGACACTTTAAATTTCATATTTAATACACAGCCATTTTGGTTCTTGGTTCTTTGATTGTGATCTCCCTCCCTGAGAGTGGATCCTGTGTGGACCTGCAGAGGATGGAGACACGGCCCTCGTACCCTGGCCTTGGGTCGAGGGGCAGGTTGGAGTTAACATATGGCTCAACCCGGTCAAGGACCATGACCAAGAAAGCCCAGAGCTTAGGAGTGTAGCTCCACCGCAAATGGATCCCAGGGGGGTGCAGACGGAGCGGTATATGCCACCTGTCCCCGCTATGCTGATCTAGTCAGAGGGATTCTGGCTGCAAGAGGGGTACCGGTCCCCGACACCTGATCTTGCTACTCTACGTCCTGGTCAGGGAAGCCCGGTAGGCCCAGAGGATCCCACCGGGTAACGGAAGGAGCGGAGCTGCCACCTGTACCCTTTTTCTGAGTGAAGTTCAGAGGGAGACCCGGCCTATCTACACACACACAGACAGGAAAGGACCCGGTCTGAAGTCTAGGAACACTCTGGTGCGGGGTCCTGATTGAGCACTGGAATTATTCGGAGGTTGTCGGACCCCCGTCCCTGGTGACCGCAGAACTTCATGAGGAGCAGGGAGAAGCCTTGCAGCTGCACTCTCCACCATGAGTAAACAACCCTTGAAGTCTACCCCTATGGTCTCCGGACTCTTTATTTCTGCACCGCACCGCGCAGCACCAGACATTCTACACTACAACTCCCTCCATTCTTGTCTTCTGCCCTGAGGCCCTGCTCCGCCTGTGGGGAGTAGTATCAACAATGGCTGCCACAACATCCCGCCTCACAGGACTGCTGCAGCGCTGGTGGTCGTCACCAGGTGCCACAGGTGGCGTAGTCAATACATCCACTCGATTACCACCGTCCCTCCTAGCCCTTATTTTGATGTGACAACCCTGATCACGGAATGGGTCCAGGCCAGTACTGCAACCCCCGACATCTGACCCGGCTCCGAGTACCCTCATCTCTCAGGGTGGGCTAGCGAGTAGCGAAGTAGGCGTCACACATTGGCATTCTCTTGATGAGCTTCAAGAGGTAGTCACCGGAAATGGTTTTCACTTCACAGGTGTGCCCTGTCAGGTTTAATAAGTGGGATTTCTTGCCTTATAAATGGGGTTGGGACCATCAGTTGTGTTGTGCAGAAGTCTGGTGGATACACAGCTGATAGTCCTACTGAATAGACTGTTAGAATTTGTATTATGGCAAGAAAAAAGCAGCTAAGTAAAGAAAAACGAGTGGCCATCATTACTTTAAGAAATGAAGGTCAGTCAGTCCGAAAAATTTGGAAAACTTTGAAAGTGTCCCCAAGTGCAGTTGCAGAAACCATCAAGCACAACAAAGAAACTGGCTCACATGAGGACCGCCCCAGGAAAGGAAGACCAAGAGTCACCTCTGCTTCTGAGGATAAGCCTATCCAAGTCACCAGAAA
Organism: Phyllobates terribilis; assembly: GCF_046119375.1. Classification (NCBI taxonomy): domain Eukaryota; kingdom Metazoa; phylum Chordata; class Amphibia; order Anura; family Dendrobatidae; genus Phyllobates; species Phyllobates terribilis. Next base: position 73,621,130 of record NW_027362764.1, read on the forward strand.
TCGCAGGTTAACAGCAGCTCAGATTAGAGACCAGGTCAATGCCACACAGAGTTCTAGCAGCAGACACATCTCTTCAACAACTGTTAAGAGGAGACTTTGTGCAGCAGGCCTTCATGGTAAAATAGTTGCTAGGAAACCACTGCTAAGGACATGCAACAAGCAGAAGAGACTTGTTTGGGCTAAAGAACACAAGGAATGGACATTAGACCAGTGGAAATCTGTGCTTTGGTCTGATGAGTCCAAATTTGAGATCTTTGGTTCCAACCACCGTGTCTTTGTGCGACGCAGAAAAGGTGAACGGATGGACTCTACATGCCTGGTTCCCACCGTGAAGCATGGAGGAGGAGGTGTGATGGTGTGGGGGTGCTTTGCTGGTGACACTGCTGGTGATTTATTTAAAATTGAAGGCATACTGAACCAGCATGGCTGCCACAGCATCTTGCAGCGGCATGCTATTCCATCTGGTTTACGTTTAGTTGGACCATCATTTATTTTTCAACAGGACAATGACCCCGAACAAACCTCCAGGCTGTGTAAGGGCTATTTGACCAAGAAGGAGAGTGATGGGGTGCTACGCCAGATAACCTGGCCTCCACAGTCACCAGACCTGAACCCAATCGAGATGGTTTGGGGTGAGCTGGACCGCAGAGTGAAGGCAAAAGGGCCAACAAGTGCTAAGCATCTCTGGGAACTCCATCAAGATTGTTGGAAGACCATTTCCGGTGACTACCTCTTGAAGCTCATCAAGAGAATGCCAAGGGTGTGCAAAGAAGTCATCAAAGCAAAAGGTGGCTACTTTGAAGAACCTAGAATATAGGACATATTTTCAGTTGTTTCACATTTTTTTGTTAAGTATATAATTCCACATGTGTTAATTCATAGTTTTGATGCCTTCAGTGTGAATGTACAATTTTTATAGTCATGAAAATACAGAAAATCTTTAAATGAGAAGGTGTGTCCAAACTTTTGGTCTGTACTGTATATATTTATGGTGCTTCATGGTGGGAACCAGGCATGTAGAGTCCATCCGTTCACCTTTTCTGCGTCGCACAAAGACACGGTGGTTGGAACCAAGGATCTCAAATTTGGACTCATCAGACTAAAGCACAGATTTCTACTGGTCTAATGTCCATTCCTTATGTTCTTTAGCCCAAACAAGTCTCTTCTGCTTGTTGCCTGTCCTTAGCAGTGGTTTCCTAGCAGCTATTTTACCATGAAGGCCTGCTACACAAAGTCTCCTCTTAATAGTTGTTGTAGAGATGCGTCTGCTGCTAGAACTCTGTGTGGCATTGACCTGGTCTCTAATCTAAGCTGCTGTTAACCTGCGATTTCTAAGGCTGGTGACTCGGATAAACTTATCCTCAGAAGCAGAGGTGACTCTTGGTCTTCCTTTCCTGGGGCGGTCCTCATGTGAGCCAGTTTCTTTGTAGCGCTTGATGGTTTTTGCAACTGCACTTGGGGACACATTCAAAGTTCGCCCAATTTTTCGTACTGACTGACCTTCATTTCTTAAAGTAATGATGGCCGCTCGTTTTTCTTTACTTAGCTGCTTTTTTCTTGCCATAATACAAATTCTAACAGTCTATTCAGTAGGACTATCAGCTGTGTATCCACCAGACTTCTGCACAACACAACTGATGGTCTCAACCCCATTTTTAAGGCAAGAAATCCCACTTATTAAACCTGACAGGGCACACCTGTGAAGTGAAAACCATTTCCGGTGACTACCTCTTGAAGCTCATCAAGAGAATGCCAAGAGTGTGCAAAGCAGTCATCAAAGCAAAAGGTGGCTACTTTGAAGAACCTAGAATATAAGACATATTTTCAGTTGTTTCACACTTTTTTGTTAAGTATATAATTCCACATGTGTTAATTCATAGTTTTGATGCCTTCAGTGTGAATGTACAATTTTCATAGTCATGAAAATACAGAAAAATCTTTAAATGAGAAGGTGTGTCCAAACTTTTGGTCTGTACTGTGTATCCTATTTTTATGTTATATTTATATTGTATTTAAAATACTCAGTACTGGACTGAATGTGATATAATATACTTAGCTGAAATGACTTTAGAAATACATCTATATATAGGTTTCTATTTGTGAATAAGGTCTAAGGGGTAGCGTTTCTCCTTATGGAGAGTCACACACCAGCTCTGGCACGTCAAGGTAAGGAGGCTTATTCGCCAGGCAATGCTCCTCTGGGAAATTTAACATGCAAATTGCCTCTTCAGAGAAAAAGAGGACTTGTACTCTATAGCGCCACCTATTGGAAGTAGCGATCCTACAAGTCACAATCAACCCTTTAACAAGTCTTGCAATATGACTTAGGATAAAAGCCAAATCAGAATCTCAATTTGCAGACACGGTGTTTCGGGCTTAATTTCACATCAGCTTTTATCTTCCTATTTCTTCTTATGTATTGAAACAGTGCTTTTTAAAAGGGAATTATTAAGACACAGATACTTTTACATTTCTTTCATGCAACTACATGTGAAATTGAATTAAAATAGATATAAGTGAGCATATATGTAATTCCAACTATACTGCTACTACAGCTGGGCAGTCAACAATTTATATTGACTGCTATGCAAAAAAAAATTACTGCTAAGCAGAGACCTGGCTGTAGGGGGAGTGACTGAGAGAGACTGAGTACGTGGTCCACCTGCTCTCAGTTTATTAGATGGACCTGCACATTGCTATACACTTTGAACACCGGGTGGCACTATGCTGGGTAATTTATTGACATAACTCTTTACTGGGTCATTTTTAAAGGGGTTGTCCAGGCTTGGAGTTCAAGTCTACAGTCACTCCATGTGAATCCTCAAAGCACACACGCAAAGTGTACACTATCAAGATTCTCCGGTGCTAGAGCCGGGATCGGGCTGTCATATGACCGCAAGTATGGAATTTGCATACCTTTGGCCACATTCCAACTAGTCGTGTCCTGCCTCGCTCAGTTCACTTGTACTGAGCGAGGCTGTGCATGTCTAGTCAGCATGTGACTGTATGTTTGAAAATAGCATTTTCATGCTCCAGTGTGGAAACTATACACTATTTGAGTACGATATACTAAATTTATATGGAGATGAATACTTCTTTTAAACTTTGGCCTATCGTTTGGTCTGCCAGTGAACCTCAAAATGAAATCTAGGCTTGCTGGTGGAGATTTCAGCTACATTGGTCTCCTGGTTTTAGCTATATAATATACTGAATTAGTCGCATGGCAGTAACATGCCCCGTTGAAGCCCAAATTGTTAGTATCAACACTGGCATAAAAGGGCAGAAAGTTACAAAATTTTGCACAATTATCACTTGTGACAAATGGGACCTTTTGATGGCAAAAAAACTGGCACAGAGGCAATGGCACAATTTTTCCCTATGTTGTTGGAGAAATGATTGTTCACATGCAGGTCCAATCTATTAAAGTCATGGGAGGTAAATTAGCAGCTCAGATAATATGCACAAAAAGATGGACGTGAAAAAAACCCTTTAATATACTAACTGTGAAGAACTTAGTAATTTTGCAGGGTGATTTATGATGATATAGAAACAATTTTTCTAAGGTCTTATAAATGTTATTGAATATTTGTGGTTTGGAGCAGCTGCTGCGGTTTTAGTGGATTTAATCCAGGAAATTTAAGTGAATTTCCATTTGATGATGGTGTATGATAGAGATTAATACAGGGACTGACAGATTCAGAAGTGTAAATGATTTAAAGCTACCCTCCACCCTGGGGCTAAACATTTCACATGAACAGTCACTCTTCCCTTTGCCTTCCGCTGCCTACTCTGATCAGATCGGAGTCCCTTCCTACTGCTTCAGAGATGGCCACCGTAGTAGCATAGGGAGTGCAGTGGTAAGTATAAACCAAACCCTGCTGCTTTCCCTGTACTGTAGGATAGGCAAGCCAGGGGAGACATGGTTTAGACTTACCTCTGCCCTCCCGATGCAAATGCAGAGGCCATCTTGGAAGCAGGAACTGAATGCCGGTCTGAGCAGAGGAGGCACCGGGAGACAAACGGAAGGCACCAGGTAACGAGGCCATACTTGAGAAATGTATAGGTAATTCTTAGTATACGCTAAGATTTAAAATGCAAGAAATAGGATTCTGAAGACAGTGCCTCAAGCTATTGAAGGGGCTGTCCGGCTATAAACCTTGACGGATTTGACAAATTAATTGTCAAATTAATATGACGCAGATCTGTCAGCTGAGAAATCTGTGTCAAAGTAAGAACAGGTCATTATAAGGGACCTTGATGCTAAGAGAAGATTAGAAATCTGCTGGATAGTTTTTGGAAGCACTTCATGGTTATATGCAAATGAGGTATTTGGTGCACCATGGGCCGGACTGGCCGGCCAGAACATACTTCTTTCAACAGTTTTGCTTCATTATTTGACAGTGCTAAGCTAGTTCAGGGATGACAGACACCTTTTAATTGCTCAAACGTACAGGATTGTCTAACTTGAAGAAGAAAGGCATTTTAGAATTTCTTTAAAAAAAAATAACAGCACCACATTTGGAGATATGTCAGATCTAACTATATAGTTAAGGTCCTGCCTTTGCATGATAAAGTTAACCTTTCTTGAAAAATTGTATTTTTGTGCAATCCTTGTTTCCAGCTGGATATGTCTAAATCAGTGCTTCTTAAACTGTAAGGCAGACCTCACCCGTGAGGGTTCAACTAGTTGCTGCTGGGGTGCAGCACGGGAGGCAGTTTTTATAATGCATCCAACGACTCCACCAATGGGAGTCAACTTATTGAACATTATATTTCCAAAAATGTGTATAATTTCAAGAGGTGTTCACTCAAAATCACCAATTGATTTGTTCTGTTCACTTGAAAAATGAATGAAGGAGGAAATATTGATTGATAGTAACGCTTTCCTATTAAACATGTACCTGAATGAATAGCTGGTACCTAAGGGTTTCAGAACCCACCTTAAATATCAATTCAAAAACAATATAACAAACCTAATACAAACAGGGGTCATCCCGGCTTTATTAAATTTGAGTTATCAAGATTTGCGTCTTGCAGGTTGAAAAAGAGGTGCTGGCCAAAGACAATGGGGAAATTGATTCGGGACAGACTTGATTATAACGCTAACAACATAAAGTTTAATCAAGAGTCATTACAACTAACATCTACATAGGACACAGATTTATGCAGTGATCCCACAAAAGTAAAAAGCACAAGAAATATACCCCCCAAATCTGAGCAACTTGTATCCAGGATCACAACTCTCTCCACTATTAATTCATTCACCAACAGCAACAGATCTCGACCTACCATCCAGATATGTATGCCCTTGAATGGAGGCTCTCTGGATCATATGGCAATCAACAAGTAGATCCACAGATAGTCACTGTGCCAGCCAAACCCCTCACTCCAGAAATATCTCATAGACCAATTCACACAAGTTCCATGGATAAAAAGAAATGTCACCAGGTAAGTTTTTCACCTCCCACCTGTGCACAACCTCAAATTCTAACATTGGTGGATGTGGACCCACTGCAACACGGGCCAGGCTTACCCTGGAGGGACATAACTATGTGACTATTGGGCATTTAGTAGAGCTTCTGATGGCTGGGCAGCCGGTAGTCACCAGGTACCACTCCAGGGCAGCCCCCGGGTCTGCAGCAGCTGACAGGAGGGTCAGGGGCGCGGGTATGAGGTAAAGAAGGATGAGACAGAAGCGCAGTTAGTCTAAGGTCGGGGCAGGCAACACGGGTTTGCAGAACAAAGCTGGAATTAGGAATGAAGATGTCAAACAGAGCCGGGTCGATAGCGGGAGACAGAATACAGAGATACGCATAAACCAAGTACTAACAGGCTAGGAACCAACGTTCAGGCAAAGAGTGGTGGGAGGATCTGCCTAATATATACCTTGCTTGCACGGGATAGGCCAGGGAACCTAATTTCTGCAGGACACAGCAGGGTTAAATTTCTGCAGAGACCGGCCATGCTGCTCGGTGACCACTGTGAGTAGGGCGGTGCTGAGGAGGCATGCGAGTTACCGCCATGACATAATTCAACCTTTCAACAGATCCAACACATCCTCTGACCAATCAGAAGACTCAGTATTTGCCATAGATTAGGTTATCCCTTATTCTCCCATAGCAGCTCTTAGGATGATGATAGCCAACCTATTGGCTTTGTAGCAGTCAGTATCTTTTATACCCCTGCCTACAATGATCACCCCCATTGCATCATAAGCTCAGTCCAAAATTCACCTCCATCACACTGTTTTTTCAGCTGTTCAAAATATAAAAAGAAAAAAAAATTTACTTTATACTGACACTGACGCACCCCCTGGGCCATGTGCAAGGGATACCCGGAGCCGGATCTCGATGGGGGTAGTAGTCCTTGTGGCGGTGACCCGGTCCGTGCCCAGGGTGTCAAACTAAGTGGCAGTCTATGGCAGTAGATGTTAACTTGGATGTCGACTACGCCACCCGTTGAGTGCGGCTTTGCAGCCGCTGCTGCAGCACAGTCCGCTGAGGCCGGTGGTATGGGTGCAGCGATGATGGTATAACCCCCAACGGGAGGGGTATGGCCTCAGGGCAGCAGGTGAAGATGATGGGGGTTGTGACGGTCAGTAAGAAGAGTCAGAGTCAGGAGATGCAGTTTCAGGGGTTTTACTCACAAGTGTTCTCTCAGTCACTCTGGCCTTGAGTGACCACCCGAGCCGTGCTGCGTCCACCAGGTCCTGGACTCGGCTAACCCCCAGGCAGTTCTGAAGCGTGGTCCTGAGCTCCCTTCTCTCTCTCTTTCTCTGGCCGTTCCCACCAGGGATCCACCTTTGGCCGGCTCCCTCGGGTCTCTTAGTGGTCAAACCGCCTCTGGGTTCCCTGACCCTATGCTTGGTGTGCCTTTCTGGTGGATTTGGTGAGGGTCGTGGCAAATCTTGACCACGACCTCCGGTTCCTGGCTGAGGATAAGTGGCCTCCACCAGTTCGGGTTCCGGTACCCGTGTCCGCCAACCCTTCACCCTTTCTGGTCTGTTTCTGGGTTCTTGGGGTTCCCTCTGTCTTTCTCTCTGGGTCCTTCTTTCTCCTCTCTCCTCTGCAGGCTTGGCTCTGGAGCTGGGCCCAGCCGGAGCCACAGCTCCCTGTCAGCCCTCCTGGCTGAACTCTTCTGCTCTGCTCCTCAGGCTAAAAAGACCCTGTCCTAAGATGGTGCCCACCTTATATACTCCCTCTATGTGTGAGCCCAGGTGACTAGCACCCAATGAGCTCCTAGCTTTACCCAGACTACTCCCCCTATCTGCCCCTACACTACTGGGATGTTCCACCCCCCTCCCACTCCAGCCAGGGACAGACGCTGTCGTACCTGCACATATACTTGGTGGGAGTACCGTAGTTCTGTCCCCCGGAAATGGGATGTATGTAGTGCATGCAGCCTACTGAGCTCAGTCCCACAATCCATCCTTACCCGGGAGTGGAATACCACACCTCTGGAGTGAGGTGCAATACCCCTGTAGCAGCCGAATCCTCAGGGTGCTACATTCCCCCCTGGTAAATCACAGCACGTCCTCGGGCTGTAAAAGAGCAAAAACATAAAACATACAAGCTTTTTAAAGTGCACTACATATAAAATATATAAACAGTAACCTTCAATCATCCCTTTATGGGAGGTACTTCTCTTTTAAAATGTTACGGACACATCATAAAATAATATTAACTCTTTCATCATAATAAAACTTTTCATAAAAAACATTTTTGACCTCTGGCCACTTGTGCAAATTGTGACCAGGTAAGTGCCACAGTCTCTGGTAGAAAAAACAGTTTCCTATAAAACCGGTAGGGGGCACTTTAGGAAGTGCAACTATTTACAAGGGATATGGCCGCTCTCAGTCCTCGGCCAGTGGGGAAAAGGGGATGGCTGCTCACAGTCCTCAGCCTGTGGGGAGATGGGACACACTGGAACAGTTCACTGGTCCCAACGGGGACTATAATGGTAACAGTTATTGTACCTTCACGGGTAACTATTTACAGTGCTCCTACTGTACATCAGTGGCGACGTCCTCCTGCTCCTTCCTCCGTGTACCCTTCAGACCCGTCCGGGTCCTCTTGAGTGAACCCGATGAGGTCTCCTCCTGCGGGGTCCCACTCAAACTGCGCCTCCTCTAACGAGAGCGGGGTCATCTTGACGGGCACCGGAGCCGGGATTAGGGGCTCATCCAGGGGTCTTTCTTTCCGGAGTCGGGGATGGTGGTACTCCGGTGGCCACGCAAAGGGCTGCCCATCCGGGCAAGTGTGTTGGGCAAGCAAGTCTTCACCCAGGTGCGGTACAGTGGAAGTTGAGGGCGCGGTGGTGGCAGCGGCGCCCGGGATCACTAGGCCTTGCGACCAGGCTTGGGGTACCCTGAAGGTAAAGGGCACCGTGAAGACGGCGGCGCCCGGGGGCACTCGGCCTTGCGACCAGGCCGGTGGCGTCTCCTGCTTGGCCGCGCTCAGGGTTGAGGCGCGTAACGTCACAGGGGGCGTGGTCGCGGCTCCTGCTTGGGGCCTAGTCTGGAGCGGTAGCGGTGTGGCAACGGGCACGATCGGTGGGATTTCGGGCTCTGCGACGGGGAGCGGGGGTAGACTTACGGTGGCTGGGCTTGGGGTAGTGACGTCCCCTTTACTTGCCTCCGTCTCTTCAGCTCCCTCTGCGGCGTCGTCTCCGGCCTCCGTCCCTTCTGCATCCTCTTCAGGGGCAGGCGTGCTCCTCGTTGCGGGTGGTGTGCTCCGCTGGCGGGTTCCAGCCTGCTGGGCCATCTCCCTGCTCCATTCCGTCAGCGTTTCTCGCTGCACCTGGGCCATCCTCCGTGCGAGGCCCTCCAGCGCGGTCTGTGCACGCTCCCGGTTTCGGGGGAGCTGTGCCAGGATCTCCACCAGGTCTTGTGGGGTGGTGGCTTGCATCAGGCTCCTGACCACAGGGTCGGTGCTGCCTGCCTCTCCCTCCATCTCCGGGTACGGCTCCTCCAGACTTCTCCAAGCTGCTCCCATCTTCTCTCTTTTGTTCTGTCTCCGCCCCCATTGAGGGCGGTCCTGGGGCAACTTGGTGATTGTCAGTTCCAGGGGCCGACCCCCCACGCTGATGGACATCTCAATCATTGCAGTCTCTGCTGGTGGGGGCGGTCTTCGTTTTTGGCGCCATTCTTGGTCCTGGCCCACGATGGGAGGTGGCCTCTTACCACCCTCTGGCACGCCCATAATGGCGTCCGCTCTGCCAGGGCGGGAAATCTTCTCAGATGGCGGGAACCGCTTCCCAGTGGCGGGAAACACTGCAGATGGCGGGAAAAGACTGCAGATGACGGGCAAATGGCGGGAACCAATCGGAGATGGCGTCCGATGGCGGGGACCCTCCGGAACCGGCGGGAGACTTCTTTTTGAGGTAAATGCGAACTTTTCTTCAGGCACGCAGTACCCGATGGTTGCGGGCACGTGATCCTGCCGACTACGCCAAAAGTTGACGCACCCCCTGGGCCATGTGCAAGGGATACCCGGAGCCGGATCTCGATGGGGGTAGTAGTCCTTGTGGCGGTGACCCGGTCCGTGCCCAGGGTGTCAAACTAAGTGGCAGTCTATGGCAGTAGATGTTAACTTGGATGTCGACTACGCCACCCGTTGAGTGCGACTTTGCAGCCGCCGCTGCAGCACAGTCCGCTGAGGCCGGTGGTATGGGTGCAGCGATGATGGTATAACCCCCAACGGGAGGGGTATGGCCTCAGGGCAGCAGGTGAAGATGATGGGGGTTGTGACGGTCAGTAAGAAGAGTCAGAGTCAGGAGATGCAGTTTCAGGGGTTTTACTCACAAGTGTTCTCTCAGTCACTCTGGCCTTGAGTGACCACCCGAGCCGTGCTGCGTCCACCAGGTCCTGGACTCGGCTAACCCCCAGGCAGTTCTGAAGCGTGGTCCTGAGCTCCCTTCTCTCTCTCTTTCTCTGGCCGTTCCCACCAGGGATCCACCTTTGGCCGGCTCCCTCGGGTCTCTTAGTGGTCAAACCTCCTCTGGGTTCCCTGACCCTATGCTTGGTGTGCCTTTCTGGTGGATTTGGTGAGGGTCGTGGCAAATCTTGACCACGACCTCCGGTTCCTGGCTGAGGATAAGTGGCCTCCACCAGTTCGGGTTCCAGTACCCGTGTCCGCCAACCCTTCACCCTTTCTGGTCTGTTTCTGGGTTCTTGGGGTTCCCTCTGTCTTTCTCTCTGGGTCCTTCTTTCTCCTCTCTCCTCTGCAGGCTTGGCTCTGGAGCTGGGCCCAGCCGGAGCCACAGCTCCCTGTCAGCCCTCCTGGCTGAACTCTTCTGCTCTGCTCCTCAGGCTAAAAAGACCCTGTCCTAAGATGGTGCCCACCTTATATACTCCCTCTATGTGTGAGCCCAGGTGACTAGCACCCAATGAGCTCCTAGCTTTACCCAGACTACTCCCCCTATCTGCCCCTACACTACTGGGATGTTCCACCCCCCTCCCACTCCAGCCAGGGACAGACGCTGTCGTACCTGCACATATACTTGGTGGGAGTACCGTAGTTCTGTCCCCCGGAAATGGGATGTATGTAGTGCATGCAGCCTACTGAGCTCAGTCCCACAATCCATCCTTACCCGGGAGTGGAATACCACACCTCTGGAGTGAGGTGCAATACCCCTGTAGCAGCCGAATCCTCAGGGTGCTACAACACAATATCTTTTCCATTGAAAACCAAATATACAAGAAAAGTTGGGGCACCGCTATGGGGACATCTTTTGCACCAAGTTTTACTAACTTATATGTCAGTTTATTTCAGGTATAGTATATGTTGTACATACAATTCACACCTGTGGTCCAATAACATCAATTTTTATAAGTGTTTGATGACCTACTTATTGATAAGTATTTGATGACCTACTATTCATTTGAGAAGGGTCCGCAAATGAGATTTCTGAAATTTATAAGCCATCTTAACAATAATGAGACCTCAGGTTTAACAACATTGAATATCTAAATCTTGTCCTGTTTGCTGAGGGTATGCCTAAGACACATTTCAAGAAAGTGGGTAGTAATAGTTGTTTAAATTTTAGAAGACATAGATTTTAACACATAAAATAATTTGTTGAAGAAATATTTTCTGGCTAAGGCTACCCCAAGGCAATAGTTGAAGATATCTATAAAAGAGTCAGCAGTCAAACACAAGAAATTGTCTAGCGCCTAAGTCCAAAAGGAACGAGGTACGGGATAATGTATTGTTTGGTAAAAGCTTCATCGCCATCTACAACATGAACCATAGATTCATCCTAGAGAACCTTAATAAACATTGGCCTATACCTAGTAGAGACCTCTTCATCAGACACATGATCCTACAAAAACCCACTAGTGATCTATAGTCGATCACAAACTCTAAAAACTCTGGTTGCATCTAGGGGTCTCAGAAGGAATGGGATGACACCCCATAGAGATGGTACTCTGAGAGGGAAAACATTTAGCAGCTCAACAACTGGTGATATGTGCCATATCACATCGTTTCTGAATTGTTCTTCATATCTTGTCATATATCTGCTTGACTGAAAATAGGGGCTCTAATTGTGACGCTAGTCACTAACTCATGGAGCGACCGTGAGGCGGATAGTCAGACGTTCCGAGGTCAATACCAAGAGAGCCCATAGATACCAAGGGATAAGACAGATGCGTAAGTCAGGTCACAGTCCAGGGTGAATATCAAGAGAGTCCGTAGATACCAAGGGATAAGGCACATGCGTAAGTCAGGTCACAGTCCAGGGTCAATATCAAGAGAGCCCGTAGATACCAAGGGAAAAGAAAGATGCGTAATTCAGGTCACAGTCCAGGGTCAGGCAGCAGAAGATCAGAACACAGAACAACAGAATGAGGCAAACACTCACCAGGAAGCAAAAACTACGTCTGGCAAGGAACAGGGGAAGTCAGCTCAGCTAAATACCTTGGGCAATCTCCAGAACATGGAACACGTGGAGACTGCCCTGCAAATCCCAGTCAAAGATTGGACAGCCGAGCTGTCAATTAAATCACCGAGAGCCCGACTTACAACTCACAGGATTGGACAGCCAAGCAGTCCATCAAAACACAGCAATAATCAGTTCAATAGGACAGCATAGCAATCCCACACAGAATGCAGGAATCGTGACACTAATATTTCGGATGCACCACGCACTGTTTAAACAGTCAGATAAATAAATATAGATGGGACGTGATGAATGGATATGGATTTATTGGGTTGATTTTAAGTTTTTCTCAAGATGTTTTTAGTTAGTTAGGGGGTAGTGTTGAGCATTCCGATACTGAAATATCGGCCGATATTCGCGGTATCGTAATTCTGATACTTAATTCCGATACTTTTGCAATATCGTATACCGGAATCGGAAGTTCCCATAATGCAATGAGCCAGTTTCATTTTATTCAGCCAATGAGGATCCTAAGAAGTGTGGGCACATCCTGTTAGGCATGTAGGCATCTTAACTAATGGCATGGCTGTGATTGGCTGCTGAAATGATGTCATGATGCACTATAAAAGCCGCCGCCGCCATTTTGAGCTCACTCTGCTGTGAATTCAGTTAGGGATAGGACGCTGTTGTTCTGAGGGACAGTTTTAGCTACCTATTTGGTCTATTCTGCTTTACCCAAGCTACTTTATAAATCGCTGTGCCTTGCAGCGCTAGTGCACAGTTCCCTGTGCTGTTCACCGCTGTCTGCAAGGTCTGTGTGTGTGAGTGCAGCTCACGCTGTAGTGTGTGCTTCAGCCACGTCTGTTGTAGTGCGTTCAGCGTGCGTCACTGCCTCATACATTGTCCTTTTTTGCCAATTCATAATTTTTCCTGATATCTTCTATTAGTGTGGTGGTTCCATCCGTATTCAGCTAAATTGGTTCCAAACACACTATATAGGAGTAGATAGAGAAATTTTTTTTGTCTTGCAGCGCTAGTGCACAGTGCTCTGCATCTGTACTGTTCACCGCTGTCTGCAAGGTCTGTGTGTGTGAGTGCAGCTCACCCTGTAGTGTGTACTTCAGCCACGTCTTGTTGTAGTGCACTCAGTGTGTGTCACTGCCTCATACATTGTCCTTTTTTGCCAATTCATAATTTTTCCTGATATCTCCTATTAGTGTGGTGGTTCCATCCGTATTCAGCTAAATTGGTTCCAAACACACTATATAGGAGTAGATAGAGAAATTTTTTTGGTCTTGCAAAGCTAGTGCACAGTGCTCTGCATCTGCACTGTTCACGCCTGTCTGCAAGGTCTGGTGTGTGAGTGCAGCTCACCCTGTAGTGTGTGCTTCAGCCACGTCTGGTTGTAGTGCACTCAGTGTGTGTCACTGCCTCATACATTGTCCTTTTTTGCCAATTCATAATTTTTCCTGATATCTCCTATTAGTGTGGTTGTTCCATCCGTATTCAGCTACATTGGCTCCAAACACACTATATAGGAGTAGATAGAGGAGCCTTTCTGCAGGATTGGGCCCTGCAGCCCCAGCCAGATTAGTATTAGCCTATTTTTTGTAGCCTCATCTATTGCATTGTAGGTTACCTTCCTACATTGTAATAGCTACAAAAAGTTTGTGATACTATCGGTATTACATCTTTAGGCACATCCAGTATCTTTTTGTGACAAAAAAAAACTAAATAAAGTTCACCAAACACTCCACTTTACAGTTGTGTAGGCCACATTAGCTCATATTAAAGTCTAGTCCACACTTTACAAAATTAGTGTTTCTTATACCTGTTAGCAGCTGTTCAGGAATAAGCACACTAAGCCCTTAGTACTTTTCTGCCTATCTTTATCAGTCTACCAAGATGAAGAAGGCAGGGAGTAAGGCATGTGGTCGTGGGCGTGGAGTTTCTGCAGGGAGACGACGTGAGGATTCTGTGCCTGCAGGGAGAGGATGTGGGGATTCTGTGCCTGCTGCGGGCACCAGTGACTCAGCATCCCCCAGTTTTACCAAGGAACAGTCCTTTATGCGCAGCTTTGTAGGAGCTAGCCGTACCCCACTGCTGCGGGAGGACCAAATTGAAGCCGTTGTCGGATGGATGGCAGCTAACGCATCGACTTCAATTAGTTCCAGATCCTCTCAGGTCCTGAGCACTGAAGAGCACCCATCTGTCTCTTCACCACCTGCCAAATTGCCCAGGCAGTCAGAGAGCCCTTGACAGGAGCCATCTCTACTTCTGTTCTCTGAATCTCTTGGCTTGGAAAGAGGGGGCCAGCCAAGCAGAATTTGAGAATTTGAAGAAGAGGTAGTATGCAGTGATGCGCAACCGTTTTGTCTCTCTGAATCTGAAGAGGCGGGTGGGCCAGTGCCTATGGTCAGCAGCACACCTCAGTACGCATCTGATGATGAGACTCAGGTGCCACTTTCTGGTGCGTACTGTGCTGTCGAGACTACCCAGGAGAAGCAGTTGTTTGAAGAGGGTGGTGTAGATGATGAGGTCCTTGACCCATCATGGCGTGAGGGACAGGAAGGTGGTGGGAGCAGCTCTGAGAAAGAGATTCCCCGAACAGCCCAAAAAGGAGGGAGAGGGAGGGGGCAGACTTGGTTGCCTGTAGCCTCCACTTCGGCACCCATTAGGAGCATGGCTCTTCCAAAATCCAAAGCGGGCGCTCCCAAGACTTGCAGTGCCTGGTCCTTTTTTGACACAGTTGCTGATGACATTTGCTTTGTCAAATGCAAGCTGTGTAATCAGAAGGTGAAAAGAGGGAAAAGTGTCAGCAACCTCAATACCACAAATATGTGGAAACATGTGCGGACCAAGCACGTGGTGGAGTTACAAAAACACACTGAAGACCTAGGCCAACCTACAGCGCCACCTACCACCTCTTCAGCTCGTGTTGTAGCCTCTTCCTCCAGCTCACACACAGCTGGTTCGGCTTCCTCACAGGATTGCCATGGAAGAATCTCTGGCACTGTTGTACAGAGACACAGTGTAATTCCACCCACAGCACCACTTTCCCAGTCATCCTCACACTCCCAGGCCAGTCTACAGCCATCGTTAGCACAGGCATGGGAGAAAAGGCGCCCATACTCGGCAAACCACCCCCGAGCACAGGCTCTGAATGCTGGCACTGCTAAACTACTGGCCCTTGAAATGCTATCATTCAGGCTGGTGGAGACTGACACCTTCCGTAACTTTATGGCATTGGCAGTCCCACAATATAACGTGCCCAGCCGCTTTTATTTCAGCAGGCAAGCCGTCCCTGCCCTGCAACATCATGTGGAGGGAAAAATTAAACATGCGCTACAAAACGCCGTCAGTAGCAAGATCCACCTGACCACCGATGCGTGGACCAGTAAGCATAGACAGGGACAACACCTTTCCCTCACTGCCCATTGGGTAAATGTTGTGGAGCCGGGTACAGATCTTGAGAGTGGCACTGTACGTGTTCTGCCAACTCCAAGGATTGAAGGAATCCAGTCTGTACACATTGACTCCTCCTCATACTCCAGTTCCTCTGAATCAGCGCTGCAGGAGCCGTCACGGTCTACCTCCACATCGACCCGTGAACCTGTTATGATGACCGATATGAGCACAGCCGTGGCCAAACGTCAACAGGCCGTATTAAAATTAATTTATTTGGGGAATCGAAGCCACACAGCGCAGGAGCTCTGGAATGCCATCAAGCAGCAGAGCGAAGTGTGGTTTGTGCCAGCGAATCTCCAGCCAGGCATGGTAGTGTGTGACAATGGCCGAAATCTGGTGGCAGCTCTGGGCCTAGGCAACCTCACTCACATCCCATGTCTGGCACATGTGCTCAACTTGGTCGTGCAGAGTTTTTTGAGGGACTATCCGGATCTTGATGCATTGCTTCACAAGGTCCGCATAGAGTGCGCTCACTTGCGGCATTCCAGCAACGCAAGATCACGCATTGCAGCTCTGCAGCGCCGATTACGTCTTCCGGAACATCGCATCATATGTGACCTACCAACCAGGTGGAATTCAACGTTACATATGTTGGAGAGGTTGTGTGAGCAGCAGGCAGCAGTAATGGAGTACCATCTGCAGCAGGCGCAAACAAGTCGCAGTGCGCGCCGTTCACACTTTACCACCACTGAGTGGGCCTTTATGAAGGACATTTGCCACGTTTTGCGTGCCTTCGATTATTCCATGCGGATGGCGAGTGCAGATGATGCACTAGTCAGCATGACTATCCCCCTTATCTGCCTGCTTGAAAAAACACTGCAAGCACTAAGGGACGAGGTTTTGGAAGAGGTGGAGGATGAGGAGTCACAAATGCCATCTGCTTCTCTACAGTCTGCGCAACGTGGTTCCTCACAAAGGCCTAGGCAGGGGACATTTTGTGAGGAGGATGAGGAGGAGTCAATGGATGAGGAAGACATCTGTCCAGAGGAGGGAGGTACACAATGCTCTAGTAGTCAGTATCTAGAGCGAGGGTGGGGTGATGCAGAGCAGGCAGAGATCACGCCTCAAGCAGGGGACAGCGTTTCTTGGCCAGTTGGCAGTCTGCACCACATGGTTGATTTCATGCTGCAGTGCCTGAGAAACGACCGCCGCATCGCCCACATTCTGAACACGGCTGATTATTGGGTGTCCACACTCCTAGATCCTCGCTACCGGGACAACTTACAAAGCCTCATAACACCGTTGAACCGGGAGCGTAAAATGCGGGAGTACCAAGACGCACTGGTGCATTCCATCATGTTCTCCATTCCAACCAAGAGCAGTGCTGCTAGTGCTTTACAAAGCAGCTCAGTGCGTCGAGGCAGTGGAGGAAGCTCTGCACAAAGAGGGAGCAGAAGCAGCGCCTCAGCACAAGGCAAGACAAGTATGGCCGAAATGTGGCAAAGTTTTGTGTCCCCGCCGCCACAAATGTCTACACCATCACAGACGGCTCCAGTCAGCAGGAGGCAACGTTTCCGTCAGATGGTAACAGACTACATGTCTTGCCCTCTTAGTGTACTCCCAGACGGCTCTTCTCCCTTCAAGTTTTGGGTCTGTAAGCTGGATACATGGCCAGAGCTTAGTCAGTATGCATTGGAGGTGCTAGCTTGCCCTGCTGCTAGTGTATTATCGGAACGCGTCTTTAGTGCCGCAGGTGGTGTACTAACAGACCGTCGCATGCGACTATCCTCCGATAACGTTGACCGGCTTACTTTTCTCAAAATGAACAAGGCCTGGATCTCTCATGAATTTGCCAGTCCTCTTCCAGAATAAATAATTGGTTGGCAACAGTTTCCAGGTCTCCTGTTGTGTTCACGTTTCTACCACCTGAACTGTAATCCCTGAGCTCCAACACCGCCAGTTGGAGCTCGGAAGTGCCGTCTGCACAGTCAACACTTGCTGCCATGTTATTGGGGTTCAGTAACGTCAGCTGTTCCCCTGCTGTGCGGACGGCAATTTCTCCTGCTCTGTCCACATTCTCACTACTACAGATTTTAAAGTTGCTCCAATGACACCTCTGGCTCCTCTGTTTTCAGTATTATCCCTGAGCTCCAACACCGCCAGTTGGCGCTCGGAAGTGCCGACTGCAAAGTCAACACTTGCTGCCGTGTTATTGGGGTTCAGTAACGTCAGCTGTTCCCCTGCTGTGCGGTCAGCAATTTCTCCTGCTCTGTCCACATTCTCACTACTACAGATTTTAAAGTTGCTCCAATTACACCTCTGGCTCCTCTGTTTTCAGTATTATCCCTGAGCTCCAACACCGCCAGTTGGCGCTCGGAAGTGCCGTCTGCAAAGTCAACACTTGCTGCCGTGTTATTGGGGTTCAGTAACGTCAGCTGTTCCCCTGCTGTGCGGACGGCAATTTCTCCTGCTCTGTCCACATTCTTACTACTACAGATTTTAAAGTTGCTCCAATTACACCTCTGGCTCCTCTGTTTTCAGTATTATCCCTGGGTTCCAGCACGGCCAGCTGTTTCCTAGCAGTGTCTTTGGCACGGGTACTCCCTCCTGCCCAGCCTGGTTCCAGCACGCCAGCTGTTTCCGGGTAGTGTCAACGTCACTTTGCCTCCAATGCGTTGTCCTGTCGTGTTGCGGTCGGGTTAGCCGACTCTATGGTGCCTGCAGTTTAGGTGACTCCTATGTGGGCTGCGGGATCTGGCAATGAAGGCTGGTTCCATAGTGCCAATAGGACAAGCACCCCCTGTAGGACTGTGGGTTTTGGTAACTGCGGCCGGCTCGCGGCCTTGAAACTTTTTTTTACATGGGTACCTTCTGCTACCCATCCGGGTTCCAGTACCGTCAGCTGGTTCGCGGCAGTGCCTTAGGATTAGGTGCCTCCTTCTCGGTATCCAAGTTCCACCAAAATCTGCTGGTCCTTGGTAGTGCTTTCTGGCACAGGTACCTCCTGCTTAGTAACCGAGTTCCAGTACCGTCAGCTGGTCTTCGGCAGTTCCATTGGCTCTTGTACCTTCTGCTACCCATCCGGGTTCCAGTACCGTCAGCTGGTCCTCGGTAGTTCCATTTGCTCTTGTACCTTCTACTACCCATCCGGGTTCCAGTACCGTCAGCTGGTTCTCGGCAGTGTCTTTGGCACGGGTACTCCCTCCTTCCCAGCCTGGTTCCAGCATGCCAGCTGTTTCCGGGTAGTGTCAACGTCACTTTGCCTTCAATGCGTTGTCCTGTCGTGTTGCGGTCGGGTTAGCCGACTCTATGGTGCCAGCAGTTTAGGTGACTCCTATGTGGGCTGCGGGATCTGGCAATGAAGGCTGGTTCCATAGTGCCAATAGGACAAGCACCCCCTGTAGGACTGTGCTACCCATCCGGGTTCCAGTACCGTCAGCTGGTCCTCGGTAGTTCCTCAGCCTTCTTGTACCTTCTGCTACATTTCCAAGTTCAAGCTTTTTGAAATGGTTCTTGGCAATCACTCTGGATCTCCCTGACGAGGACCCTGAAGACGAGGACCCTGAAGACCAACCTGAAGAAGACGAGGACCCCGAAGACGACGACCCTGAAGACGAGGACCCTGAAGACCACCCCGAAGAAGACGAGGACCCTGAAGACCACCCCGAAGAAGACGAGGACCCCGAAGACGAGGACCCAGAAGACCAACCCGAAGAAGACGAGGACCCCGAAGACGACGACCCCCGAAGAAGACGACCCTGAAGACCACCCCGAAGAAGACCAAGAAGATGACCCTGAAGAAGTTGACCAAGAGGACAAAGAAGAGAAGACAAGCACCAAGATACAGAAGAACAAGAGACAGAAAACCAAGAAGCAGAAATACAAGAAGCTGCAGAACAAAAAGCGGAAGAACATTAAGCATAAGACTAAAAGTCAGAGCAAAAGATAATATCTAAATTATAAGCAGAAGATGACTAAGCAGTGTATGGGGGTGAGTCCGTTCCTCCTCGTGGTGCCCCTGGAAAAGACCTGCTGCTGCAGGCCAAACTGAACGCGGACAAATCCTGTTGTAAATCTTTTGTGACGGGCAGAACGAAAGGTGTAATGTCCAACCTTTTATAGATAACAACTACAGGAATGCCTGTCACAAATAGGAATATGATGAAGAAGAAGAATATGAAGAAGATGAAGAAGTAGAATATGAAGAATGTAAAAAAAAAGAATAATACGAAGAAGGTGAAGAAGAAGAAGATGAAGAAGAAGTGGATGAAAAAGATGCTGAGGATGATGAAGGAGAAAGTGTGGGAGAAGTAAAAAAGAAGGTGAAGAGCATGGAAGTAGTGAAACATAAATATCTGACAAAATATAAAAATACTTAACATAGTCAATATTTCCGTAACTCAGAACGTCTTAAAAAAAATATTAATTCCTGCTATTCCATTTGATTGGGCTAAACCTCTATGCCTTTATTGTCTCCCCCACCTCCCCCAATACATTATACATTATTCTTAGTTGTTTTCCTTCATGTAGAATTAACCTACAAGGAAAGAAAGGGTTTATTTTCATTCCGATATTTCTGTCCCATTGACTTGCATTGGTTTCCGGTATCGGAATCGGCGATATCCGATACTTTTTCGGTATCGGTCCGATCCAATCCGATCCGATATTTCCCGATATTGGAAGGTATCGCTCAACACTATTAGGGGGTAGGTTTGTTTTTAATTTTAAATGTGCATTTTGGTGGCATCTATGTGTTGTATTTAAGTCACAGTAATACTATTGGTCTCTGTATATTTGTAATTGGGGCCCAAGTGCCTTGAAATGCATTGTTTTGTGAGACTTTTATCTGTACTAAAGAAGACGAAGAACACTCATTTTCATCACCCTTTGTTGAATATTGACTTCCACTTGGGATCAATTTGCGCTTCCAGTTGATGTCTTGAACAATTCTGCAGTCAAATCCATTGGATTAGTCTACTAGTTCTTTCCTTAGCTGAGCCCAGCATCTAATGGTACAAGGACCTTGACACCAGCTGCTTTCATCTCTATGCATGATTTACAACACGAGCCTCCATTCTTGCTTGTTTATATGTACCTTTACTTGGCGTACGAACACTATGAGCCTTTTGTGTTTCATTTTCTCTATACCTATTTTGCTGACCTCATGTAGTTGCTGGTGAGGCAGTTTTTATACTGATTATATTCTACATATGCCTGGAGCAATCTCCAATTTAGCAACATAATCGTCTAATTCTGTACTCATTTTAATGTTACACTATGTTCAGGATGCAAAAAAAAGTAAAATTGAGAGAAAGTTTTAATTTGATTGTGTTTTCCACTACAGATGGTGAGACAAAAGCATTGTCTTAGAAAGTGTAGCGAAGCTCCAGTAGAAAAGCCCTGATCTAAATAAATTGTCCATAGTTTCGCAGTACAAAAAAAACAAAAGCATTGACCGCAGGGCTGCCATTCTGGAATTTTGCAAATAGAAGATATTTGTCTGCTCCTTGTGGAGAGTGTCAAGCCAGGAGAAGCATATTGCACGGCCTATACGTCTCCTTAGCTCTCTCCACAAGTAGAGATGTTACTCCGTAGACTTCCATCAGAGGCCTATTATCCAGCCAAATCAGACCTTTTGCTCTGCACTGAGGAGGAGCAAACACCCCAAAACACACGTCTGGAAATAAAGTATCTGGTTTGGCCATTATCCTAAGTCTCATTAAAGGGTTAATATTGAGTTTTATGATTCTACTTACAAAAGGTGGCACTAGAGTTCAAGTCTATGAAGAACAAATTTACATGTGCAGGAGAGAGCACACAAATCACTCTCTCCTCGCTTATGACTTAGCTTGTCTCCTCTTTTTTCACTTCAGTGTGGGAGAAACCACACAAATCACTCTCTCCGTACAGCTGACATTGCTACACAGCTACACCCAAGAGATGTCATCAATGAGGAGAGAGGGATTTGTGTGCTCTCTCCTGTACTGAAGTGATAGCAGAGGAGACTAGAAATGTCAGAAGCGATGAGAGAGTGATTTGTTTGCTCTCTGAGGCACTGAAATGGTAGAAAAGATTAGCAATGTAAGAAGCGAGGAGAGAGTGATTTGTATGATCTCCTGCACAGCGATAGTGATCACACGGAGGTTTATCTTCAGACAGCGCTAGCTCTGGACAAGCCAGTGCAGTCAATAATCATAAAAGTAATCTAAATAACTGATTGGAATGGTATACCGAGGCATTAAGGCACGCCAAGAGTGCACTGAGCAAATGTATTTGTGACGCGCCCCTGGGCCTGCTGTGTCGCGCAGCGTCTCGCGCACGGGGGCTTACCCGGAACTGGATCAGATGAGGGTTGTAGTCTCCGAGTGGCGGGGACCCGGTCCGTGCCCAGGGAGTCAAACTCAGTGTGTGGCAGTCTTGATAGATGTTATTTGAGTGTCGACTACGCCACCCGTTGATTTGCAGCTATGGAGCTGCCGCTGCAGGGCAGACCGCTGAGGCCGGTGTAGAATTGTGCAGCGTGATAGTATAACCCCCAACGGGAGGGGTATGGCCTCAGGGCAGCCGACGTGGAAGATGGGGGTAGCAGGAACCACTCAGAGACGGTGCGGTGTAATTCAGGGTCTTTACTGGTAACAACGATAGACCCTCCCGGAGTACTTGCTAGCGAACGGGGCCTGGTCAGTCCTTGAGCAGATGGGATCTCCCCTGGCCAGGCGGAGTTGTAGGCCTCCCAAACTGACTGTACTCTTCTGGCTACCTTGCTAGAAGCGGATATAAGTAGCCCACGTCCCTGAGTGTACCGTGTGGTGCTCACCCGTATGGCCGGTGACTCGGGGCCTTCTAATGGCTTCCGCTCCACGATGGCGGTGCTGGTCCCACGCGTGTGACCGTGCCTTCGGGTTTCTGGGCCTGAGGACCTGAAATCCCCTGCCGGTCGGCTTCTGCTGCTGGGTAAGAGTTAGTCCCCACAGCCTCGGACGCCGGGTCCGGTAAGAAAGCTTCTCAGTCAGGGCGAGCTCTGCAGCTGCCAGCCCCTGACTCGTAGTAGTATTGCTCCCACTGAGCTTCTGCTGTTTCTTCCTATGACTGTTTCTCGTCTCTACTTCTTCTCTACTTCCTAACCCTGCCTCAGCCCTAGGTTTATCTAGGGGAAGTTCTTCCCCTCCCAAGACTGGGCAGGAGGTGTGGCATGCACAGGATCCCTGACCAAAGGACCTCCCACCTGCTCTCAGACATAACATTACATTACTGTGGAAAACCAGACCCCTGGGGTGCCACATTCCCCCCTAGTGAAATTTAGTACTCCGGGACTAAACATTTTTTTTTTTTTTTTTTGAAAAACATAACAAGATATAACAATAACAATAAAGAAACACATAAAGGTGGTCACGGCATGTCCGTAACCGGGTGCAGTCTTTGAAGAAAGCAAGGTGTCCATTTCACCAAAACAGGGAGACGTAACCAGGTAGGGGTTTGTCCTGCCCCTAGTCCTTAACAGTCTTTAGTCCGTCCTGGGTTACGCTCCAACTATGTGCAAGGATTCCCGGTAAATCCACCAAGGACTCCTACAAATAACTAGAAACACAAAATTATACACAAGCAACAATACACAGGTAAACATAAATAAAACAATTTATACACTTCAAATCCTCCAACGTGCGGGTAACTGGCCCCTAGTGGCCCTAGTGGACCTACGGAGCTGACTGCCTAGCCCTGAACTACAGGGTGTAGGAGCTGTCAAGGGTAAACTGGGCAGCTGTCTACCGGCTCTTTGGCTCACTAGGGATATGGCAGGCTCACTGCAAGCAGAGGGTTGATCCTCCTGGTCTGCGGGTGTGGGGTCTTCTGCCTCCTGGACCGGCTGTTCTTCCAGCTCTACCTGTTGCTCCGTAGGTGCTTGGGATGCTGGTTGGAGGAAGGTGAGTACGGGTACCACAACTGCACCATTGACTTGAGTCCATGACCGAGGGAAGTCCCCGAGCACAGTACTAACCATATCTTCCCTTTCCTCTACGGGTTGATGGTCTTCTTGTTCCTCTTCAGGGTTCCTCAGTTGTTCGGGACACTTCTTCAGGTGGTCCCGGGATACAATGGCTGTGGTTTCCCCTCCGTCTTTACTGATGGTACAAACCTTCGGGTTCTCGTGGCTTGAGGGCAGTACGGTGTACGGGTCCTTCTCCCACTGGTCGTCCAACTTGTGGAGCCGTCTCTTCCTCTTCAAGACCTGCTCTCCGGGTACCAGGGGAACAGCGGGAGCATACTGGTTGTAAGTTTTCTCTTGTCTTTCCCTAGCCTGACAGAGACTTCGCTCCACGCTCTCCTGTACTCTCCGGTACTGCTGCTGCCTCTCTGTGTCCCAGTCTGCTTCTGGTGAAGTGTCCTCGGGTGTCAGGACTCCCATTTCCAGGTCAACAGGTAACTTACCAGGTCTTGCCCTCATTAGGTAAGCCGGGGTACAGTTGGTGGAACCTACCGGGATGTGGTTGTATAGGTCCACCAGATCGGGCAGCTTCTCAGGCCACAGACTGCGTTCTTCCAGGGGCAACGTTTTCAGAAGATCCATTACCACCTGGTTCATTTTCTCACAAAGTCCATTAGTTTGCGGATGATAGGGTGTCGTCCTTATCTTCCGGCAGCCATACAGAGTGCAGAATTCTTGGAAGACCTCCGCTTCAAAGGCAGGTCCCTGGTCTGTCAACACTTGGTCCGGGTACCCGTGTGGACGGCAGAAATGCTGCTGGAAGGCTCTCGCTGCTGTTCGAGCTGTTAAGTCCTTGACGGGGACGACAACCAAGAACCGGGAGTAGTGATCCACGATGGTTAGTGCGTAGACGTTGCCACTTCTGCTTGGGGTCAGTTTTACATGATCCAAGGCTACCAGTTCCAACGGCTGCCGGGTGACGATGGACTGCAGGGGAGTCTTCTGGCTGGCACGGTCCTTCCTTCTTAGGTTGCACGGGCCACAGTCTCTGCACCACTTCTCAATGGTTCCCCTCATGACTACCCAGTGGAATCGCTCGCGCAGCAGGAACTCCAGCTCTTCCACCCGAAGTGTCCAGCTCCGTCGTGGTATGCCTCCATCACCATGGCTGCGTCTCTTCGTGGCACCACTACTTGCCAGAGTAGTTCATGCGTCCGGGAGTTAACCATTCTGCGGCACAACTTCCCCTTGTAAAGGAACAGTCGACTCCTCTCTGCCCATAGTTGTTTGGCTTCCTCTGGAGCGTCTGGTTCAAGGCAAGCCTCCGGGCGAGTCAGCATCTCCTTCACCAGTCGGACGGCAGGGTCGCTGTCTTGCGTTTCCGCCCAGTTGTAGTGAGGTAAGGGGTTCAACGTAGCAGCCTGCTTACTCCTTACCCGGTGGGAATACTGGATAGTCCCATGACGGTGGAACGCAGGGAGTTCAACTTCTTCCAGTCCCTCTGGATCTTCTCCTTCGTCCGGCAGGTTGGGCATCCTGGACAGGGCGTCCGCGTTGGTATTGGAGCGTCCGGCCCGGTATTTGATTGTGAACTCGTAGTTGGACAGACGGGCCATCCACCTCTGCTCCAGGGCACCGAGTCTTGCCGTGTCCAGGTGTGTCAACGGGTTGTTATCCGTGTACACGGTGAACCGGGAAGAAGCGAGGTAATGCTTAAAGCACTCGGTGACTGCCCATACTACGGCCAGGAACTCTAGCTTAAATGAGCTGTAATTCTCGGGGTTCCTTTCGGTGGGTCGCAGCTTTCGGCTGGCGTAGGCGATTACTCGTTCCTTCCCCTGCTGGATCTGGGACAGTACGGCTCCTAGCCCGATGTTACTGGCGTCGGTGTAGAGGATAAAGGGCTGGCTATAATCCGGGTACGCCAGGATTTCGTCCCCCGTGAGGGCCACCTTCAGCTAGCGGAAGGACTCTTCTTCCAGCTCCTCCCATTTGAAGGGCGGCTTCTGGTTCTTGGCCTTCCGGGACTGGCCTATCAGGAGGTCCTGCATAGGTGCTGCCTTTTTGGTGAAACCGGGAATAAACCTTCGGTAGTAGCCTACCAACCCGAGGAACTGCCGCACTTCTTTTACGCTGGAGGGGCTTGGCCATTCCTTAATTGCGGTGATCTTATCAGGGTCGGGAGCCACTCCGTCAGCGCTCACCACGTGTCCCAGGTACTGCACCTTTGGTTTCAGGAGGTGACACTTGGGTATGTGACTTGGGTAGAGGTCGAGCCTCCCCACTTGACTGTGCCACTACCACGATTGGCGTGAATTTGCGGAAATCTGGGATCTCCTCTTCTTCTAGGTGCTCATTACGGTCTTCTCCCGCGTCTCGATGGTTACTCTTGACAATCCATCAGCGTTGATATTCTCTGTGGCAGAGCGGTAGCGAATCGAGAAGTCAAATTTCGCGAGACATGCAACCCAACGCTGCTCCATGGCCCCCAGCTTGGCAGTGTCCAGATGGGCCAACGGGTTGTTATCCATTCACACTTGGATCTTGGCTCCCATTAAGTACTCTGCGAATTTCTCCATCATGGCCCATACTAGGGCGAGGAGTTCCAGCCGGAATGAGCTGTAGTTATGGGGGTTCCGCTCCGTATCCCTCAAGGACCTACTGGCATAGGCGATGACTCTTTCATGCCTGTCTTGAATCTACGAGAGGACTGCTTCTAGTCCGTGAAGACTACCATCCGTTTATAAGAGGAACGGTCGGTCAAAATCTGCGTAGGCCAAGATGGGGCAGATGTCAGGGCTTACTTCATTGACTGGAAGGCCTCCTCCTGTTTCTGTTCCCAGGGTATGCCCTGGTTTCTTGGTCCTCCAACAGTCTCTCTTAGCAGCTCATGCAGCGGACACGCTATTTTCGCATAGTCTTTGATGAACCGCCGGTAGTACCCGGTCAATCCAAGGAAGGCCTTTAACTCCCGTAGGGTTCTAGGTGCTGGCCATTGTTGTATCGCAGCAACTTTAGCTTGGGAAGGCAAGACTCCATCCTTAGACACCTTGTGGCCCAGGTACTCAATCTCTTTCTTGAAAAGATGACACTTCTTCGGCTTTATCTTCAAGCCATGGGTCTGCAATCGTCCAAGCACCTGCCCCAGTCTGTCCAGATGTTCCTGAAAAATAGCAAAGTAAACGATGATATCATCCAGGTATATAAGAGTAGCTTCAAAGTTTAGGTCACCAAACACTTCTCCATCAACCGCTGGAACGTCCCTGGTGCATTGGATAATCCGAACGGCATCCTATTAAATTCAAATAGTCCCATGGGGAGTATGAATGCTGCTGTCTTTGCCTTGTCCTTTTCTGCCACCTGTACTTGCCAGTACCAGCTAGCCAAATCCAGAGTAGAGAAGTACTTCGCTTTTCCCAGGGCCGTCAAAGACTCTTCAATATGGGGTAGGGGGTATGAATCTCGCATGGTGCACGCATTCAACCGCCTGTATTCCACGCAGAAATGGAGGGTTCCGTCCTTCTTCTTGACAAGCACAACTGGTGCTGCCTATGGGCTTTGACTACTCTGAACCACTCCCGAATCCAACATCTGTTTCAGCAGGGACTTCACCTCTTGGTACAGCTTAGGGGGTATCTGTCGATATCTTTCTCGAATCAGAGGAGTGTCCCCCGTCGGTATCTCATGGGTGATGGCGTCCGTGCAGCCAAAGTCATCAGTGTGACGGGCGATCGCGGCCTGATTCTCCCACAGCATAGCTTCGACTGCTTGTATCTGATCTGAATTTAGGGCTTTCACATCTACCCTCATCTGAGTCAGAAGGGCTCACGAATTCCATTCTGGAGTCGATGCCCCCTTCTCTTCGGCCGTGACGACCAGAGTCCAGACTGCATCATCTACTGGGGTCAGGGTCATTTCTCTTGGACTCAGCACTTCACTTTGATGTAGGTACACCCGGGCCATCTCCACTGTCGGTGGTAAATGGACTTCTCTCTGCCCCATATTCACGACTCGAATGGGTACTCTCCCTTCTCGGACCACTGCTAGGGTCCGGCCCACCAGGACATTCTGGTCTATTTCACCTAGGCCCACTGGTTCAATTGCCACCTCCATACCTTCAAGGTTGCGGAAAGTTCCCACGGGCAGTGGGAGAATGGTCTCCTGACAATGAGGGAAGGTGATGGACGCCCTTCCCGGCACTCGGATAATTCCCACAGACTGGTGTATCGGGATGCTCTTCTGAGTCCCACAAACGCGGATCAGCTGTTGAAACGCTTTCTGAGTGGGCTTATGCGGGGTGGCCTGCTTCCAGTAGCCAGTCCCCCGTTTAGTGAACATGATCTGGTCTAACTCCCGCAGAATATTCATACCCATTATCACCAGTAGATCTTCTTTGAATGGTTCAGGGACAAACAGGATACCTTTCCTTCCGACATCTTGTCCACATAACCGCACGTTCATCCACACGACCCCCGTGACTAGGATCGGTTGCTGATTAGCTGCCGTCACCCGAATTAACGTCTCTCGCTCTGGCTTGGCCATCGCCTGGAAGTAGCGATTGAAGTATGACTCGGGCATGGTCGTCACCTGTGATCCGGTATTCACCAAACAGTCCACTGGGATTCCTTCGAACTCAGCTTGCAGGATGGGACAGCTTGCAACCAGATGTTTAGAATTGTGCTGGGTGGTTTGTCCTTCTACCCCACCTGCAGTATGCCCCACTACTGCAGGGGCTGGAAGTTTAACGGCGGCGCTGGACATCCCTGCAAATCACTCTGACACTCTCTAGCGAAATGTCTTTCATGTTACACATCACCAGCACTGTGCAATCTGAGGTCCCTCTCCTCGTCTGCGTGTGGGCGGGGCCCTTGACATCCAACTTGCTGGCCACTGTGAAGGACGTTGGGGCCTCGGGTAGAGTGGCTCAGACGGGGGACCGCTGGTGGAGGATATTGAGGACCTTGATAACATGGCCAACCCACAGACGTTGTAGGTGGGGGACCGTAAGGGTTCAACGGACCAGTGTAGAGATGTCTAAGTTCAGGGGCCTGAGGGAAGGTCTGATAAGCATCTGTTAGGGCCGGGTATATGATCTCAGCGGCGGAGCTGGCTCCCATCCTCCTTTCCATTTGTGTCAGTTTTTCTTGCATAATATTCAGGGAACTCTGCAGGTCCTGCACTACCCTGAACAGGGTCTCTTCATTTCCTCCACCCTCGACAGTTGTGACGGCCTGACTACGCACCACTCCAGAGGCACAGCTTTCGTCCTTACTTCGGGCCACCGCTTCTGCTAATATTTGTCGAAAACTTAAGGCCGGATCCACTCTCAGTCACTCACTCAGAATCTGTCTCAGGGAAGTACTGCAGAGTCCCAGAATAAATTGTTCTTGTAATATCCGGTCTACAGATCCCACGCCGCCTACTCTGTCTGCCTCCTTCTTTTGTACCTCTGCAAGTACTTCCTGCAATGCTGTGGCATATTGGGAGACTCCCTCCTCTTCTTGCTGCAACCGATAGAAGAATTTTGCCGGGAGGTGCCCCGCACTAGCCGTTTCAATGTACATCTCTTCCAGAAATGTCACCATCTCTTCTAAGGTGCTTCGTGTGGTTTCTGGTTGCAAGAAAGCATTTCTGCGCACCTCACCCTCCAGGGTGGCCAGAGCGATTTCAACTTGTAGTTCTGGACTGACATTATAAATCTTGGCAGCGCTCTGCAATCTGGTGACCCAGTCTGTCAGGGGTATATTCTGGCAATCAAATTTGGGCAGAACACTAAAAAACGTGCTCATAGGGAGGGCCCTTGCAGGGGTTCCACTATTACCTGCATTAATCACATTAGCCTCATTGCTGTCAGCCATCTCCATCTCTATGACTGTACCCTGCTCACAGCGCCACTTGTAGCGGTGTCCAAAGAACACCAAAAGGCAGGATTCAAGTACGGCACAGCAGACGAAAAGACTGAAACAAAACTCCGGCTTTATTATATACAAAGGAATTATATGCCGGAAGATGAACATAACATTATTTACAATAACGTTATTACCAACAGAACATAGCTAGATATAGCTGGAGCAAGTCACAAACTATGCTCCAGCTATGGCAAAGAAAGCTCAGAACAAACAGTGCACAACAACTTTCACAAACTACTCTGAGCTAATTCTCTCCCTGGCTTTCGCTAGTCGGGCCACGCTGCTACAGCGTCTTAGATACAGTAAACTACGCTAAACCCTAATAGTTCACACTGATGGGTAACTCACGGTTGCGCAGATCAGGCGCAGATGGCGGCCGCCGCTTGTTCCTGGTGTGAAAGAGCCGGATGAATTCACTTGAGTCCTTTCCTTGTATACGGGATCTCTTTCTTGCAGCCGCCAGGCAAACCTTGCTTCACTCTCACAGAAATGGCTGACATGCTGTGTTGTGTGTTATCTCAAGTCCTCAATCTCCAGGGAAAACGTTCTTCAGGAAAAGGATAAATTTCACTTCTACTTAACACAGTCCCAAACAACAAAACTTGCTATAGTCCATAATCTTCTCTGTCCATAGAGTAACAGTGTCTTCTTTTATTTTCTCTGTTGATCAGAATCCTGCAGGAGTCTCTCCCTGTAACCTCAGACACACAGGAGGAGTCTACTTCCTGGTTCTTCTCTCTCTCTCTCTCAGCACATACCAACCACAGCAGGGGGAGGCGACTAGTCCAAACACAAGACTCAGAGGGGATCATGATGCCTTCAAGTCATAGTGTATTCAATGTCCAATAAAAGAGCCAATTCCCTACAACTGCAGTGCATACAGCACAAGAGAATCCATTGCACGTTCTGTCTGTTTCTGCTGTTGTTACAGATATTTGTAGACATAGCCCCAGATATTAGGGGCCAGGCTAATTTTTTTTATCTTAATCCTGGTTATTTGCTTAAAAAGCTAGGCAGGCAGGCTTTGTAGCAGACAGTGTATACAGCACAAGAGAGTCCATTGCACGTTCTGACTGATCCTTCTATTACAGATATTTGTAGACATAGCCCCAGATATCAGGGGCCAGAGCTATTTTTTTTTATCTTAATCCTGATTATTTTCTTAAAAAGCAATCCAGATTACACCATTTTTCTGCTTCATTTGCTTTTCAGCACTGCAGAGATCTTTTCCATATTACAGCGATAAAAATCCAGAAATGTGTAGTGAATGTGGAAAATATTGGCCTTCATTTACAGTCTGTTGCAGTGTGTCAGTGAAGCTATTCACACATGGTCGCTGTGAAGAATAGTATTAGTAAACTACAGGCCCGATATTTAAAATCGTGGTTGTCTGTCAGACGTATAACTGCGGTTCAAATCCAGCCATTTGTAGTGAACGTGGAAAATATTGTCCTCCATTTAAAATGGGCAAGGCACATGGCAAGGGACGGGGAAGTGGACGTCATGGTGATGGTGCATGCAGAGGCCTAGGCCGAGGCTGTGGGCAAGCTGAAATTGTTCCACAACAAACACCCACATTTTGTTGCTCGACATTCCTGTCCCAATTACTAGGGGACTGCAGAACACCACTAGTGAACACAGACCAGTGTCAAATGGTTGTTGGTTGGATAGCAGATAATGCTTCCAGTTACTTTGCCACCACCAACACCACCACCCTGTCTTCCACTTGGTCAAGTCTCAGTAGCCGTGAGTCTGGACTGCAAATTCCTCACCCTGATCCTCCTTCCTCCCACCATGCAGAGTGCCCGGAGACAACTGATACCACACTTGGACACTCTGAAGAGCTGTTCACTTTTCCATTTATAGACTCTCGCCCGGCCACCTTCAAGCGGGTCAAGAGGAGAATGTGTGTAGCGATGCCCAAATATTTGAGCAGCCATGGTCACACGAAGGCAGCGGTGGGAAAGTGCAATTACTGTCGCCAGAGTTGGATGATGATGAGACACAATTGCCAGAAAGTCAGGAGGAGGACCAGGGTGCAGAAGTGGAAGACGAGGTGGTGAATGATATAGTAAATGACCCAACCTGGCAGGGGGATATGCAGAGCAAGGACAGCAGCACACAGGAGGAGGGAGGCGTAGCACCACAACAGGCAGGAAGAAGCAGAGTGGTGGCCGCAGACAGAAGGAGGGAAAGCGTTCACCGTAACATCAACACGACGGAAGTTGCTAGTACAACTGTTATGTCTTCCCGAGCCTGGTTGTTTTTTAAAGACTCTGCAGATAACCCTAAAAAGGCCATTTACACCACCTGCCAGGCCAGCTTCAGCAGGGGTAGCAAAACTAGCAGCCTGACCACCACCAGCATGATCAGGCACATGGCAGCAAAGCACCCGACTAAGTGGGCTGAACCCCAGGGTCCAGAAACAGTGTCTGCGGGTGACACCACTGCTTTTGTCGCTGTTGTGTGTGCACGCTAATCCCCTGTCCATGGTGCATGCAAAGATGTCTCCCGCCCTGCACCTGTCGTTGCACACTCTCAACTAGCACCATCAGAAAGCACGTCCAAATCCTTGACCCAGCACAGCGTTCAATTGTCCCTACTCCATTCCTTGGAACGCAAGCACAAATGCGATCGAAATGTTGCCTTTTAGACTTGTGGAGATTGAAGCTTTCCGCAACCTGATGGTGGCAGCCATTCCTCGGTACTCGGTCTTCAGCAGCCACTATTTCTCCTGGTGTACCGTCACCGCATTACACAAGCACGTGTCCAACAACGCAGTTACTGGGAAAGTCCTCCTAACCAGTGCTTGTGGGCAGGGGCGGTATATCTCACTGACGGCACACTGGGTTAATATAGTGGAAGCCGGGACCCAGTCGGACCTTGGGACAGAACATGTCATCCCGAAACCGAGGATTGCGGGCCCTGGGTTAATCAGAGTTGCCCCCACATTATACAGCTCCTGCACCTCCTGCTCCTCTTCTTCAGCCTCCATCTCCGAAATGACCACATCAGTCACAAGCTGGAAGCACTGCAGCACTTACACGGCCAAGTGACAACAAGCTGTGCTGAAGCTAATTTGCTTAGATGACAAACTGCACAACGCTAAACAGTTGCGGACAGCTCTGAAAGAGCAGGCAGATTTGTGGCTGACACCGCTGAACCTACAGCCAGACATGGTCATGTGTGACAATAGCCAGAACCTGATGGTGGCTCTGAAATGAGGCAAGCTCACACACGTACCATGCCTGGCCCATGTGCTTAACCTCGTGGTTCAGCGGTTTCTCAAAACCTACCCAGATCTGCCGGATCTGCTTGTCAAAGTATGCCGTGTGTGTGCCCATTTTAGAAAGTCGCCTACAGCTTCCGCTGCCCTTGGCATGCTTCAGCAGCGTTTGCAGCTTCCAGCTGACCGACTGGTGTGCGATGTCCCCACGTGTTGGAACTCTACACTGCAGATGTTGGGAAGGATTTGTGAGCAGAAGAGGGCAGTTGTTGACTACCAGCATCAACACGGCCATTGGTATTCAGGTCAGACTCCACACATAAGACCTCAGGAGTGGACATGGATGTCAGACATCTGTACCATTCTCCAAAACTTTGAGGAGTCCACCAAGATGGTGAGCGGCGATTATGCCATAATTAGCATCACCATCCCGCTTCTCTGTCTTCTGAAACGCTCTCTGCTCACAATTAAAGAGGATGCATTGCAGGCGGAGCACGATGAGATGGAGTAAGGAACCATAAAGGCTGATTCCACACAGCCCAGCCTCATCTTATCCCAACGTGGATTGGATGACAATAAGGAAGAGGAGGAAGAACAGGAGCTAGTTTCCGGTGCTACCTGCACAACTGTCATACCATCTGTTCAGCGTGGATGGCCTGAGGGCAGGGAGGAGGAGGAGTTGGATGAGGAGGAGAGCATGGTCAGTCGTCCTCTTGATGAGGACACGGAAGTCTTGCCTGTTAGCAGTCTGGCACACATGGCTGAGTTTTTGTTACGCTGCCTTTCCCGTGACCCTCGCGTTGTCCAAATTTTGGGTGACAGCCATTACTGGTTGGTGACACTTCTAGACCCATGCTACAAGGAGAACTTTCTATCTCTTATTCCTGCGGCGGATAGGCCTAATAAAAGGGGGCAGTACCCCATTTATTAAAAAAATTCCCATCTAAAAACGCTGGCGGCAGAGGTCACAGTTTGTTGGATAACCAAAGAGTTAGAGAGAGACACAAATCCAATCCAGCAGAGGCAGGGGAACACTGTCAAAGTTCTGGGACAGTTTTCTCAGACCTTCCCATTGCACAGGCCCTGATGCATGGGGTACTCTCACAAGGAGGGAAAAGTTTGGGAAGATGCTGAAGGAGTACCTTGCCGACCGTACCAACGTCCTCCGTGATTCCTCTGTGCCTTATAATTATTGGATATCCATGCTGGACACGTGGCATGAACTGGCCCTCTACGCCTTGGAGGTCCATGCCTGCCCTGATGCTTGCGTTATGTGTCTTTAAATTGTTATTGGAATTTTTCCTAAATTTTGGCAGCCGTTGTACTCACTGCATACCCTATAACTGTATAGCAGACCCGCTCCTTTCTAATGGGAATATGTTGTACTTGTTACTGAGGACCACCTCTATGTGTCTTTAAATTGTTATTGGGGTTTTTCCTAAATTTTGGCAGCCGTTGTACTCACTGCATACTCTATAACTGTATTGCAGACCCCCTCCTTTCTAATGGAAACATGTCGTTACTGTGGCCCACCTCTATGTGTCTTTAAATTGTTATTGTTTTTTTTCTGAAATTTTGGCAGCCGTTATACTCATTGCATACCCTATAACTGTATAGCATACCCGCTCCTTTCTAATGGGAACATGTCGTACTCGTTACTGAGGCCCACTTCTATGTGTCTTTAAATTGTTATTGAGGTTTTTCCTAAATTTTGGCAGCCGTTGTACTCATTGCATGCCCTATAATTGTATAGCATACCTGCTACCCGCTCCTTTCTAATGGGAACATGTCATTACTGTGGCCCACCTCTATGTATCTTTAAATTGTTATTGGGGTTTTTCCTAAATTTTGGCAGCCGTTGTACTCACTGCATACCCTATAATTTTATAGCAGACCCGCTCCTTTCTAATGGGAACATGTTGTTACTGTGGCCCATCTCTATGTGTCTTTAAATTGTTATTGTTTTTTTTCTGAAATTTTGGCAGCCGTTATACTCATTGCATACCCTATAACTGTATAGCATACCTGCTCCTTTCTAATGGGAACATGTCGTACTCGTTACTGAGGCCCACTTCTATGTGTCTTTAAATTGTTATTGGGGTTTTTCCCAAATTTTGACAGTCCTTGCAGTCACTGCATGGGCATTACCACTATAGGAGACCCATTCCTTTATAATGGGAGATTTTTTTTTTACTGAGGCCCTCCTCTATGTCTCTTCAAAGGGGTATGGGGGTGCGTCCAAATTTTTGGCAGCCCTTGCAGTCACCGCATACGCAATAATAGTATAGCAGACCCACTCGTTAATAATGGGAACAACAAAGCATAGCTGGCTGATGACTCTCTAACAATAGTGAGGACCGACTGCCCGCCCTTTAAGAATAGTAAGGGCTGCTTGATGGCCCTATAAAAATGGGCTTTGTGACTTTCAGAGTTCCTCCTTCATAAATTAAACAGGATGTGTCTGGTCATGTCTCACACACCACATGGCCAGATAAGGTAGTAAAATGTTAAAATGACATTTACCAGTGAATGTATTTTTCACCATTGAAAGCGATGCAAAAGTGCAAAACCACTTCAAAAACACTACGTGTGAACATAGCCCAGGGTGTGGAGGCACATTTTTGTTTTTGTATATCTGTTTTGCCTTATATACAAGTTATTACCCTGGAGAGGATGTTCCTTAACATTTTTCCCAGGAAAATCCATTTTGGTTTCATTTTTGTATGTTTTATTATGAGTCCTTAAAAATAGCGTAATACTCTGACAACATTGTTGACAGCAGTGACCTGGGAGTCAGAGATGCTTCGAGGGTGTAACATCCCTGGCGGCGTGCTGGCATGGCTTACCATCTCCCACCATGCAAGACCGCCAACTTATCTATCAGTCAAGGCTGTGCACTATACTCCTTTACTTGCTGTGTGCATGTCTCTTGTCTGCTGGCTTAGGGCGGCGGCGCTGGTACTTCCTGATTCTTAAAGTTACAGTGTGCGCAGTCCTAATGTGTCCCCAGCCTACTGCTGTGAGTCACTTGATACTTAAACCTCCCCCACCCAGTAGGAGGTGCCCGAGCAACACTTTCTTTCAGTGTGTTCTGTGCAACTAAGTTTCCAGGTCCTGCCCTGTATCTTGTCTGTTTCAGCCACCCTGGGGGCTGAGTACCAAGGCCCGTTACCTGTATCTGTGACTTCTAGTCCATTCCTGCCACCCTGGGGGCTGAGTACCCAGGCTCGTTCCTGTATCTCGTTCCAGTGTCAATTCCTGTCTGAACTGTGTCCTAGCCTGTTATCTGTTTGTCTCTATGTCCGATCCTTCCCTTTTCCTGCAGTGTCTGAACCAGTACCTAACTCCAACTCGTCTCTGTACTTCTGTTTGTGAGTTTTGTGTCCACTCGCTACTTCATTGAAAGTACCTTGTGTGTATCTGGTTCTGCTTGTCCCGTTTCCCTGCTTCAGTTTCTACCTTCTGTGTTCTAGCTATCTTCCTGTGTTTCCCAGTCTGTTCCATGTGAACAGAGCCCTGTCCTGCTCTGCCTGCACCTGCGGCTCTGCTCTGCTTTCCCTCTGCACCTGCAGCTTTGCTCTGCTCTGACCTGCTCTGCTTGTCCTCCGCACCTGTGGTTCTGCTCTGCTCTGCTCTGCCTGTCCTCCGCACCTGCGGTTCTGCTCTGCTCCGCTTGTCCACCGCACCTGCAGTTCCGCTCTGCTCCGCTTGTCTTCTGCACCTGCGATTCCGCTCTGCTCCGCTTGTCCTCCACACCTGCCGTTCTGCTCTGCTCTGCTCCGCTTGTCCTCCGCACCTGCGGTTCTGCTCTGCTCTGCTCCGCTTGTCCTCAGCACCTGCAGTTCTGCTCTGCTTGTCCTCTGCACCTGCGGTTCTGCTCTGCTCCGCTTGTTTTCTGCACCTGCGGTTCTGCTCTGCTCTGCTTGTCCTCCGCACCTGCAGTTCTGCTCTGCTCCGCTTGTCGGCCACACCTGCGGCTCTGTTCCTGTATCCCAGTCTGTACTGGTCCCTATCCAGCCTGTTTTCCTACCTGCCAGTACCGGCCTGTCTGTATACCAGCCGAGCCTGCTAGTACCTGCCCGTCTGTATACCAGCTGTACTTGCCTGTACCCGCCTGTCTGCATACCAGCCGTTCCTGCCAGTACCCACCTGTCTGCATACCAGCCAAACCTGTCCGTTGCTGCATTCCCCGTTGTGGGTCAACAGCTGTGACCGGGGTCTGACCTAGAGTAGCACCTGGGCCACCTCACATGTCCCTCCTCGGACCACGGAGTCGATTAAGCCGCCGTGTGTTCATGGTCAGATCTGGTGAGGCCTCTAGTCACGCCCCTCCAGGCACTCCTCGGTTCGTGGCCCAGTGGGACCGCTAACCACTCTCACACCAGTCAGTCTGGGCATGAGCGTAACAGAGCGGTCTTCCCCATGGTGTTCCCATGTCATTTGAGCACTGTTCCCATCAATTTGGGCAATTTTTGTAGGCCCTCTGCAGACCGCTGGGGGGGACGCCGAAAAAATGCTTGAGTTTCCCATAGACTTACCTTGGGCTCATTGCTCGGATCGAGCACTCGAGCATTCTAATTTGCTTGACTCAAGCAACGAGTACCCGAGCATTTTAGTGCTCGCTAATCACTAGTCCCCTCATTTTTAATAACCAGCAAAGGCAAAGCAGGCAGCTGGGGGCTGATATTAATAGGTTGCAAAGGTCCATGGATATTGTCAGAATAAGAGCAGCTCACAGCTGTTTGCTTTCCCTTGGCTGGTTATTAAAAATAGGGGGGACCCTACATAATTTTTTACATTTATTTATTAGTATTTGTCATTTATTTATTAGTAATAAATAAATAAAAATGTAAAAAACTGCATGGGGTTCCCCCTATGATTAGCTAAGGGAAAGCACACAGCTGCGGTCTCATATTAATAAGCTAGAAATGCCCATGGTTATTGGGCCATTCACAATCTACAAATATCAGCCTGCAACCATCCTTGAAGTGGCGTATCATATGTGATGCACCAATTCTGGCTCTTAGCCTCAGCTGTTTCCGATTGCTCTGGTGCTTTGGCAATCGGGGTAATTGTTTTAGGAGTTAGTGATGAAGAAATGTCAGTCAGACACCCCCATTACTAACCCAGTAGTAAAAATAAATAAACGCACACACAGAAATCCCCCCCCCACCAAAGACTTCCCCATACTAGCCATCGTTCACCCATTTATTAGTAAAATGATCCCACAAAGTAATTCACGTCCATCTTCTTCTTTGTCTCCCACTATGCATAGGTGCCGGCTGATGAATACTCTCATCACGCTGATACAGTTAAAAATAGCATAGCTCCGGGTGGGCCCCTCAGAGTGCGGGGCGACTGGACCCTCTGTCCCCTGTATCGACACTACTGGGGGCATTCAAGTAACCCTGCACTGCAGCCAACCTGCAATCTTTCCTAGCAGAAACAGAAAATTACATAGTGAGAAGTGAGACCAAGTTGTCCTACAAAATATTTCAAGAAGATTGACAGCAGGCTGGGTTGCAGCTGGCAAACTCAAAATGTGGAGGCTAAGACTTAACTCCTCCGAGCAAGTGTGGACTTTAGCTGTTGGTTAACCAGGTTGTGATCCTTAGAATTAGGACTCATGCATATGGCCGATTTTATCGCACGAATGCTGTCCGTGGTTTTCATGGATAGCAATCTCAAATGTAAAGTGCCTTGGAATAAATAGCGCTATAATAATAAATAGTAATAGCAATCACACCTACGATATTCTATGGGGCTGTACACATGTCCAATTTTTTCCTCAGCGGACAAAAATGGTGATGTGTCTGATTTTGATCCGAGTGTTGGATCAAAATCGGCAATGTAAGTCTATGGGTCTGGGAAAAAATAAGACCACACTCAGATGACATGCGAGTGAAGTCCAATTATCACAGAGTGACAGAATGGAGAAGGTGGAGAAACTTTTTTTTTATCTCCGTGTCAAAGAGAAAAACTGATGCCACTCTGAGCAAGTCTGATCAGAGTAATCTAACCATTTTTCTTGGATGTGGAGAAAACCTCAGGGTAGGGTCACATGAACGTATAAAAAATTGTTCACAGTTTCATCCAGAAAAGAGGGATGATATTTTTCTCACTTGTCATCTGTGTGAAATCCGTTTTTTTTTTTGGACAATTTACAGTTTCATGTGTTACAGAATTGCAATCTAGCCATAAAAATTGGATGCTATACTGTGTCTGTGCATGGCATTCGATTTTTTTCACTTGCCCATTGAGTTGAATCGGTGAGTTTCGTCCGATTTAAGGAGGAAACTGGTGCATGCCGGGATTTATTTTGACCCACAGATTCAGTCAGTGGAAAAAATCACTCATCTGTACTGCCCCATTGAATAACAATGGTTCAAGTCCTGTCAGCTTTCTTCATGGCGAACACTCGGACCGAAAATATGGTTGTGTGAACGAGTCCTTAATGACAGTCATGTATCTGTTATTGGGTTAGGGCAGGGCTGCCACCAGTAATTTCAGGGCCCCATACTGGCAAAATTTTCGGTCTTGAGACTCCGCCTCCACCCCAGATCCGCCTCCATCCCTCGAAACTTCCACAGTCACACTGCCCACTCTTGGAAAAACTCCAATTCTGCACCACGTACTCACCAGTCACGCATTAACACTACCCATCGAACACCAGATCACATAGCCATCAGCTTTTGTTTTGGGCAAAAGATTTTTTAAGCTGCCACCACGACAAGGTAGACTCTTCTGGTCGAGCCCTACTCTACTCTAACCTATTAAACATTTCTTAAAATATCCAGCACTCTTTTTAGGTATATTTTTTATTTATTTTCCTTTAAGGGAATGTTTCACATAAATGTTTTAAAATAACCAATAATATCACATACAAGACACAAATACCATCACACCATAACCAGAGCATATATTACCACCACATAGTGACCAAATAATACTACATACAAGGTATACCACCACACCATGACTAGATCACATATTACCACCACATAGTGGCCAAATAATACCACATACAAGGAAAAATACCGCCACCATGAGGAGGCGCTGGGGGACGGAAGAGAAAATTGAAGGTGTTGAATAGCTGTTTAGGGTTGTGAGACAGGGAGGATAAGAGAGATGAGAAGTATGTTTGTTTTGCTGTAGTGAGTGTGGACTTGAAGGTAGTGAGGGACTGTTTGAATGCAATGAAGTGCTCATTGGAGTGGGACCTTTTCCATCTATGCTTAGCAACCCTGGAGGCCCGTCGCAGTTCTTTAGTTAGACTGGTGTGCAGGGTTGCCTGTCGATTGTGCGAGCTTTGGTATGTGTGAAGGGGCGACCGAATTGAGAGCTGCAGCTGTTATGATGTTTTATAAAGAGGCCGCAACAACTGGATCATGTAAGTAACTAATGTCTGTAAGAGGGAGAAGGGATTCAGAGAGTGAATGTAGGTCAAGGTGTTTAAGATTTTTTGCAAGGGTGTGCAAGTTTGTGGAGTGGGGATTGTGGCCTTGGAGAGGAGAGGGTAGAGAATGTAAGTAGGTTGTGGTCGGAAAGAGGGAGAGGTGAGTTAGAGAGGTTAGATAGGGAACAGAGGCGGGTGAAGATGGGGTCCAGAGTGTTGCCATCTTTGTGAGTGGCTGCATAAGACCATTGAGTTAGGCCAAAGGAGGAAGTGAGGGATAGAAGCTTAGAGGCAGCTGAGAGGGAAGTGTCAATGGGGATGTTGAAGTCGCCCAAGATAATAGGGGGATGTCAGCGGAAAGGAAATTAAGTAGCCAGGTGGTGAAGTGGTCAAAGAAGGTGGTGGCTGGTCCTGGGGGACGGTAAATGACAGCCAGTTGGAGATTGGAGGAGGAGTAGATACGCACACAGTGCACCTCAAAAGAGGGGAGAATAACGGAGGGTAGCGGTGGGATTTGGGTGAAGGAGCAATTATCTGACAGGAGAAAGCCTACTCCTTCACCATGCTTGCCAATGGGGTGGGGGGTGTGGGAAAGGTGGAATACACCGTACAAAAGTGCAGCTGGGGAGGCCATGTCAGAGTGGGTGAGCCAGGTTTCTGTGATGCCAAGGAAGGAAAGTTTGTTAGTGATGAAATGATCATGGATGTATGATAGTTTGTTGCAGATGGAGCGAGCATTCCATAGAGGTCCTGTTAGAGGGACTGGGAAAGTGGGGGCTGGGTGGATGTGTATAAAGTTAGAAGGGTTGCTAGATAGGATAGGAGGTGTGACTGTGGGGATGTAGTGAGGTGGGCCAGGATTTGGGGAGATATTGTCAGCAGTGAGTAGGAGCAGAGAAAGTGTTAGTAGGTGGGAGCAGGAGAGAGCATGAGGTGTCTGTCTGTGTTTGGAGACACAAAAGTGAATGTTGAAGAATAGTTCTGAGGAGGAGGTGAGATGAATGGGACGGATGGAGGGAGAAATGACCTGTTCCTGGAAAATTCATCATTATTTGCGTACCCCACACTCAATTCATTATTTGCTCTCCCCATCTCCACTCCCAATTAATTTGTTCTCCCTATCCACCCTACTCCTTATTCATCATTTGCTCTCCCCATCCCCATTCTTCATTTGCTCTCCCCCCACTCCTAATTCATCATTACCTCTCCCCACCCCCCACTCCCAGTTCATTATTTGCTCTCCCCACCCCCCACTCCCACTTCAACATATGTTCTGCTCACTTCCCAGTCCCAGTTCATCATATGCTCTGCCCACTCCCCAGTCCCAGTTCATCATATGCTGTGCCTACTCCCCAGTCCATCATATGCTCTGCCCACCCCTACTCCCAGTTCATCATATGCTCTGCCCACTCCCCAGTCCCAGTTCATCATATGCTCTGCCCACTCTCCACTCCCAGTTCATCAAATTCTCTGCCCACTCCCAGTCCATCATATGCTCTCGCCATCACCCACTCCCAGTTCATCATATGCTCTGCGCACTCCTCAATCCCAGTCCATCATATGCTCTGCACACTCCTCAGTCCCAGTTCATCATAAGCTCTGCCCACTCACCACTCTCAGTTCATCACATGCTCTGCCCACTCCCCAGTCCCAGTTCATCATATGCTCTGCCCACTCCCCAGTCCATCATATGCTCTCCCCACCCCCACTCCCAGTTCATCATATGTTCTGCCCACTCCTCAGTCCCAGTTCATCATATGCTCTGCCCACTCCACTCCCCAGTCCCAGTTCATCACATACTCTGCCCACTCCCTCCCCAGTCCATCATATGCTCTCGCCATTCAACACTTCTAGTTCATCATATGCTCTGCGCACTCTCCAGTCCCAGTTCATCATATGCTCTGCCCACTCCCCAGTCCATCACATGCTCTGCCCACTCCTCAGTCCCAGTTCATCATATGCTCTGCCCACTCCTCAGTCCCAGTTCATCATATGCTCTGCCCACTCCCAAGTCCCAGTTCATCACATGCTCTGCCCACTCCCCAGTCCATCATATGCTCTCGCCATTCCCCACTCCTAGTGCATCATATGCTCTGCGCACTCCCGAGTCCCAATCCATCATATGCTGTGCCTTCTCCCGAGTCCCAGTTCATCATATACTCTGCCCACTCCTCAGTCCCAGTTCATCATATGTTCTGTCCACTCCCAGTCCCAGTTCATCATATGCTCTGCCCACTCCCCACTCTCAGTTCAACATATGCTCTGCCCACTCCCCAGTCCCAGTTCATCATATGCTCTGCCCACTCCCCACTCCATCATATGCTCGCCCCACCCCCAGTTCATCATACTCTCTGCCCATTCCCCAGTCCCAGTTCATCATATGCTCCCCCCAAGATCATTTAATTAATTCTATTAAAAAAAAAAAGTTTTCATACTTACCTCTCATACGATCCCCTGCAGCGCATCCTGGCGCTCGATGCCGGCAGGTATGTGATAACATCATCGTGTACGTGCCGACTCCAGTGCTTCACAGAAGAGATGGAGGGACTCCATTGCAGCTGCACGGCCGAGAGCTCCAAGGCAGAGTCTCCTTGTGCTGAGATATACTCCGCCAGCGGCAAGGCAGCACGCAATACCCCGGGGCCCGGTAAGCAGAAGCACAAGAGGGGGGCCCTAGATTGGGGCAGAGCAGATCCGGTTCAGTAGTTGGCAGGTATTGTCAGGTTTGAATTTGGTATCAGAGGTTCAAGTAGTATCAAGAAGATCAAGCGGGGTCAAGCACAGAAAATCCACAGAGTGCAAAAGAAAAAAAAGTCAGGTATCTCACCAGATGACTGGCAATAAGTACGGGATATTAAGTTGAGGGTGTGAACAACTTTGTCCGGCCCATTTTTGGGGTTTTGTGTGAAGTTATGTCCAATTTACATTTTTTTTCCTGTTTTTTTTGTGTTGGTCCAATACATACAAAGGAAATAAATATGTGTATAAAAACATATGTAAAAGCAATAATGTTATGGGAGAAATACTTCATTTTCTGGAACAATTTCATGGGTGAGATCACAAAAATAGAATAAATTCATGGGTGTGTAAACAAGTCTGGAGTGGAATATGGTTCCTACCTGGCAAGAGGTCGGTTATTATAATAAATGATTGGACATGATTATGTATCTTTTATAGTTGGTCTGCTAAGGCGTTGTGTGCATACAATATATACACTTGCTACGCTACCTGGAACCAGGTTTATTTTTGGAACCACAACAGACCAGTAATATCCACTGGCTATACTCCATAGTGGTGTTTTGTATTTCGGTGATCAATCACCAATAAAGGGGAATAGGCTTTGAGTGTGAGGTACTCAACAAGTGTTCTCATTTTCACTAATATATATGCCATAGCCTTCCCTCTAAATGTTTGAAGTATCTATATATTGGTAGTAGATGGAGCACACTTTTATGTTTGTCTGTTTCTATGGTATTAGTATTTATTGTGAGCCTTGAGGCATTTTAATGCAAATTATTAAAAGTTATCTTTTAAATGGGTTTTTCCATGTGAGACAATTTCAAGTGTGCCAACACTTTCAGCCATGACTGTAAATATATATATATATATACAAAGTGGTGAGAAAAAGTGTTTGCCCCCTTCCTGATTTCTTATTCTTTTTTCATGTTTCTCACACTTAAATGTTTTGGATCACAAAACAAATTTAAATATTAGACAAAGATAACACAAGTAAACACAAAATGCAGTTTTTAAATGAAGGTCTTTATTATTAAGGGAAAAAGCAATTCAAACCTACAGGGTCCTGTATGAAAAAGTGATTGCCCCCACCCCCTTAAAACATAAATTAACTGTGGTTTATCACATCTTTAGAAGGTGAGTTCAATTTCCCTAGCCACACACAGGCCTGATTACTGCCACACCTGTTTTCAATCATGAAATCACTTAAAAATAGGACCTGTCAGACAAAGTGTAGTAGACCAAAAGATCCCCAAAAGCTAGACATCATACTGCAATCCAAAGAAATTTAGGAACAAATGAGAAACAAAGTAATTGAGATCTATCAGTCTGGAAGAGGTTATAAAGCCATCTCTACAGCTTTGGGACTCCAGCAAAACAACAGTGAAAGCCATTATCCACAAATGGCGAAAACATGGAACAGTGGTGAACCTTCCCAGGAGAGGCCGGCCGAATATAATTACCCTAAGAGAGCAGAGATGGCTCATCCAAGAGGTCACATGAGGTCACAAAAGACCTCACAACAACATCCAAAGGACTGAAGGCCTCATTTGCCTCAGTTAAAGTCAATATTCATGACTCAATCATAAGAAAAAGACTGGGCAAAAATGGCATGCATGGCAGAGTTCCCAGGCGAAAACCACCCTAACTCTAGGGTTAGGGTTGTGCTAGGGTTAGGGTTGTGCTAGGATTAGGGTTGTGCTAAGGTTAGGGTTGTGTTAGAGTTAGGGTTGTGCTAGGGTTAGGGTTGTGCTAGGATTGGGATTTTTTCAAAATTAAAGAAAAAAAAATG
The DNA here is from genome assembly GCF_046119375.1 of Phyllobates terribilis. NCBI lineage: Eukaryota > Metazoa > Chordata > Amphibia > Anura > Dendrobatidae > Phyllobates > Phyllobates terribilis. The sequence goes on from NW_027362764.1 coordinate 73,665,401, forward strand.
ATGACAATATGGTAACCAGTGTTGATCGCATGTGCTCGCTACTTAACTTAGCATCGGGTGCTGGGGTATGCACCGAGTATTGCGGTTGCTCGAGTGACATGCTAGAGTCTCCGCCCCATATGCTTTGTGGCCAAAAAAACATTGCATGGATTGCCTGACATGCACGAGCGATCCCCGCATGTTTTTTTTGGGTGTCTAACAACCATGAAACATGCGTGGCGGGGACTCGAGCATGTCACTTGAGTACCCGCGATACATGGTGCATACCCTTATTCAATATGATGACCTAATGTTATCAAATTCTGTCTCGTACCTCTGGGTTCAAAATGTTCACTATGCCCCTTGATAAAATCCTTGAGGGGTCTAGTTTCCAAAATGGGGTCACTTGTGGGGGGTTTCCACTATTTAGGTGCATCAGGGGCTCTCCAAACGCGACATGGCGTCCGCTCTCAATTCCAGGCAATTTTTACGTTCAAAAAGTCACACAGTGCTCGTTTCCTTCTGAACCCTGCCGTGCGTCCAAACAGTGTATTTTCCCCACATATGGGGCATCGGTGTACTCAGGAGAAATTGACAAAAGTTTTTGGGGTCCATTTTCTCCTCTTACCATTGTGAAAATAAAAAATTTGGGGTTAAAGCATAATTTTTGTGGAAAAAGTTAGATTTTTTATTTTCACGGCTCCATGTTATAAACTTCTGTGAAGCACCTAGGGGTTCAAAGTGCTCACTGCACATCTAGATAAGTTCCCGAGGGGCCTAGTTTCCAAAATGGTGTCACTTGTGGGGGGTTTCCACTATTTAGGGACATCAGGGGCTCTCCAAACGCAACATGACGTCCGCTAATTATTCAAGCAAATTTTACATTCAAAAAGTCAAATGGCGCTCCTTCCCTTCTAATCCCTGCCGTGTACCCAAACAGTGGTTTTCTCCCACATATGGGGTATCAGCTTACTTAGGAGAAATTGCACAACGAATGGTATGGGGCAATTTCTCCTCTAATCCTTATGAAAATGCTAAATTGGGGGCTGAAAAAATATTTTTTGTGGGAAAAATGTGAAAATGTTATTTTTACGGCTCAATGTTATAAACTTCTGTGAAGCACCTGGGGGTTCAAGGTGCTCACCACACATCTAGATAAGTTCTCTGATGGGGTCTAGTTTCCAAAATGGTGTCACTTGTGGGGGATTTCTACTGTTTAGGCATATCAGAGGCTCTCTAAATGCAACATGGCGTTCGCTAATTATTCAAGCAAATTTTACATTCAAAAAGTCAAATGGCGCTCCTTCCCTTCCGAACCCTGCCATGCGCCCAAACAGTGGTTTTCCCCCACATATTGGGTATCGGCGTGCTCAGGAGAAATTGCAAACAAATTTTGGGGTCCACTTTTTCTTGTTACCCTTGCAAAAATAAAAAAATTGGGGTCTAAAGTAACAATTTTTGTGAAAAAAGTTAAATGTTCATTTTTTTCTTCCACATTCCAAAAATTCCAGTGAAGCAGCTGAAGGGTTAATAAACTTCTTGAATGTGGTTTAGAGCACCTTGAGGGGTGCAGTTTTTAGAATGGTGTCACTTTTGGATATTTTCTGTCATAAAGGCCCCTCAAAGTCACTTCAAATGTGATGTAGTCCCTAAAAAAATGGTTTTGTAAATTTTGTTGGAATAATGAGAAATCGCTGGTCAACCCTTATAACTTCCTAACCAAAAAAATTTGGTTCCAAAATTGTGCTGATGTAAAGTAGATATGTGGGAAATGTTATTTATTAACTATTTTGTATGACATCTCTCTGATTTAAGGTCTTGAAAATTCAAAGTTTGAAAATTGCAAAATGTTCAAAATTTTCGCCAAATTTCCGTTTTTTTCACAAATAAACGCAAGTCATATTGAAGATATTTTACCACTATCATGAAGTACAATATGTCATGAAAAACAGTCTCAGAATCAGGGGCATCTGTTGAAGCGTTACAGAGTTATTACCTCATAAAGTGACAGTGGTCAGAATTGTAAAAATTGGCCTGGTCATTAACGTGCAAACCACCCTCGAGAGTAAAGGGGTTAACTGAGGCAATTGTGGCCTGCAGTTCTTTGGATGTTGTTGTGGGGTCTTTTGTGACCTCTTGGATGAGCCATCTCTGTACTCTTGGGGTAATTTTGGTCGGCCGGCCACTCCTGGGAAGGTTCACCACTGTTCCATGTTTTTGCCATTTGCGGATAATGGCTCTCACTGTGGTTTACTGGAGTCACAAAGCTTTAGAGATGGATTTATAACCTCTCCCAGACTGATAGATCTCAATTACTTTGTTTCTCATTTGTTCCTGAACTTCTTTGGATCGCAGCATGATGTCTAGCATTTGGGGATCTTTTGGTCTACTTCACTTTGTCTGGCAGGTCCTGTTTAAGTGATTTCATGATTGTTAACAGGAATGGAAGTAATCAGGCCTGTGTGTGGCTAGGGAAATTGAACTCACATTCCCAAAGATGTGATAAACCACAGTTAATTAATGTTATAGGGGGGGGGGGGGGGCAATCACTTTTTCACACAGGACCCTGTAGATTTGGATTTCTTTCTCCCTTAATAATAAATGCCTTCATTTTAAAACTACATATTGTGTTTACTTGTATTATCTTTGTCTAATATTTAATTTTTCTTTGTGATTTGAAACATTTAAGTGTGACAAACATGCAAAAGAATAAAAACTCAGGAAGAGGGCATTTCACACCATTGTATGTACATATATATATATATATATGTATATATATATATATATATATATATATATATATATATATATACATACAGTACAGACCAAAAGTTTGGACACACCTTCTCATTTAAAGATTTTTCTGTATTTTCATAACTATGAAAATTGTACATTCACACTGAAGGCATCAAAACTATGAATTAACACATGTGGAATTATATACTTAACAAAAAAGTGTGAAACAACTGAAAATATGTCTTATATTCTAGGTTCTTCAAAGTAGCCACGTTTTGCTTTGATGACTGCTTTGCACACTCTTGGCATTCTCTTGATGAGCTTCAAGAGGTAGTCACTGGAAATGGTTTTCACTTCACAGGTGTGCCCTGTCAGGTTTAATAAGTGGGATTTCTTGCCTTATAAATGGGGTTGGGACCATCAGTTGTGTTGTGCAGAAGTCTGGTGGATACACAGCTGATAGTCCTACTGAATAGACTGTTAGAATTTGTATTATGGCAAGAAAAAAGCAGCTAAGTAAAGAAAAACGAGTGGCCATCATTACTTTAAGTAATGAAGGTCAGTCTGTCCGAAAAATTGTGCAAACTTTGAATGTGTCCCCAAGTGCAGTTGCAAAAACTATCAAGCGCTACAAGAAGCTGGCTCACATGAGGACCGCCCCAGGAAAGGAAGACCCTGCTTCTGAGGATAAGTTTATTCGAGTCACCAGCCTCAGAAATCGAAGGTTAACATCAGCTCAGATTAGAGACCAGGTCAATGCCACACAGAGTTCTAGCAGCAGACACATCTCTACAACAACTGTTAAGAGGAGACTTTATGCAGCAGGCCTTCATGGTAAAATAGCTGCTAGGAAACCACTGCTAAGCACAGGCAACAAGCAGAAGAGACTTGTTTGGGCTAAAGAACACAAGGAATGGACATTAGACCAGTGGAAATCTGTGCTTTGGTCTGATGAGTCCAAATTTGAGATCTTTGGTTCCACCCACCATGTCTTTGTGCGACGCAGAAAAGGTGAACGGATGGACTCTACATGCCTGGTTTCCACCGTGAAGCATGGAGGGGGAGGTGTGATGGAGTGGGGGTGCTTTACTGGTGACACTGTTGGGGATTTATTCAAAATTGAAGGCATATTGAACCAGCATGGCTACCACAGCATCTTGCAGCGGCATGCTATTCCATCCGGTTTGCGTTTAGTTGGACCATCATTTATTTTTCAACAGGACAATGACCCCAAACACACCTCCAGGCTGTGTAAGGGCTATTTGACCAAGAAGGAGAGTGATGGGGTGCTACGCCAGATGACCTGGCCTCCAGTCACCAGACCTGAACCCAATCGAGATGGTTTGGGGTGAGCTGGACCGCAGAGTGAAGGCAAAAGGGCCAACAAGTGCTAAGCATCTCTGGGAACTCCTTCAAGATTGTTGGAAGACCATTTCCGGTGACTACCTCTTGAAGCTCATCAAGAGAATGCCAAGAGTGTGCAAAGCAGTCATCAAAGCAAATGGTGGCTACTTTGTTAATTCATAGTTTTAATGCCTTCAGCGTGAGTGTACAATTTTCATAGTTATGAAAATACAGAAAAATCTTTAAAGGAGAAGGTGTGTCCAAACTTTTGGTCTGTACTATATATATATATATATATAAATATATACTGTATATATATATATATATATATATATATATATATATATATATATTATAGCACCATTTATTCCATGGTGCTTTACATTTACAAAAAAGGGTATAGATATAAAAATAAAAAAATAATTACAATGATCTTTAACAAAACGTGACGGCGACTAGTACAGGAGGAGAGAGGACCCTGCCCGTGAGGGCTCACAATGTACAAGGGATGGGTGAGGAAACATGAAATAGGGGTAGAGCGGGTCATGCAGCGTAATGGTGGAGCGAAGGATTCCACAGTAGGCGAGAGTCTGATATGTTGGGGTAGAGACTCGAGTTCTAGAGTAGGGGGGACGCACGGGAGAAATCTTGTATGCGATTGTGGGAAGAGGAGATAAGAGGGGAGTAGAGCAGGAGATCTTGTGAGGATCAGAGGTTGCGTGCAGGTATGTACCGGGAAACTAGGTCACAGATATAAGGAGGAGCCAGGTTGTGGATGGCTTTGTATGCCGTGGTTAGGGTTTGAACTTGAGTCTTTTGGCAATGGGGAGCCAGTGAAGGGATTGACAGAGAGGAGAGGCCGGGGAATAGCGTAGGGACAGGTGGATTAGTCGGGCAGAAGAGTTTAGGCTAGATTTGATGGGTGCGAGAGTGTTAGAAGGGAGGCCACAGAGCAGGAGGTTGCAGTAATCAAGACGGGAGATGATGAGGGCGTGCACTAGTGTTTTTGCAGATTCGTGGTTGAGGAATGTGCAGATTCGGGAGATATTTTTGAGTTGGAGTCGGCAGGAAGTGGAAAGGGCTTGGATATGTGGTTTGAAGGAGAGATCAGAGTCCAAGGTTACCTCAAGGCAGTAAATAGCCATTGACGTTGATAGAGAGGTCAGATGGGGGGGATGAATGAGATGGTGGAAAGATAATGAATTCTGTTTTATCCATGTTAAGTTTTAGAAATATAGCAGAGAAGAAGGATGAGATAGTGGACAGACATTGTGGGATATTGGTTAGTAGGGAGTAGATATCGGGTTCAGAGAGGTAGATGTGTGTCATCAATAGAGGTGATACTGAAAGTCGTGAAACTCTATGGGCTGTCCTAGGCCAAAGGTGTAGATGGAGAAGAGCAGGGGTCCTAGAACTGAACCTTGGGGGACACCGACAGATAGGGGGCGAGATGAGGAGGTGGTGTGTGAGTAGGAGACACTGAATGTCCTGTCTGTTAGGTATGAAGAGATCCAAGATAGGGCCAAGTCTGATGCCGAGAGATGAGAGAGTCTGTAGTAAGAGGGAATGGTCCACTGTGTCAAAGGCAGATGATAGGTCAAATATATGCATACAGTTGTGCTCAAAAGTTTACATACCCCAGCTGAATTTTTCCTTTCTTTGCCTTGTTTCATAGAATGTGAATGTTAACAAAAAAACTTTTTCTCCACTCATGGTTATTGGTTTGGTGAAGCCATTTATTGTCAAACTACTGTGTTTTCTATTTTTAAATCTTAATGACAACCAAAAACATCCAAATTACCCTCATCAAAAGTTCACATACCCTGGTGATTTTGGCCTGATAACATGCACAGAATTTGACACAAATGGGCTTGAATGACTACTAAGCGTAACATCCTCACCTGTGACCTGTTTGCTTGTAATCATTGTGTGTGCATAAAAGCTGAGTGAGTTTCTGGGATCCAGATAGACTCTTGCAACTTTCATCCAGCCACTGACGTTTCTGGATTGTGAGTCATGGGGAAAGCAAAAGAATTGTCAATGGATCTACGGGAAAAGGTAGTTGAACTGTATAACACAGGAAAGGGATGCAAAAAAATATCCAAGGAATTGATAATGCCAGTCAGCAGCATTCAAACTGTGTTTAACAAATGGAAAATCAGGGGCTCTGTAAAAACTAAACCACGGTCAGGTAGACCAACAAAAATTTCAGCCATAACTGCCAGGAAAATTATTCGGGATGCAAAGAAAAACCCACAAATAACATCAGCTGAAATTCAGGACTATCTGAAAACTAGCGGTGTGGCTGTTTCAAGATGCACAATAAGGAGGCACTTTAAGAAAAATGGGCTGCGTGATCGAGTCGCTATAAGAAAGCCATTACTGCGCAAATGCCATAAAGTATCTCTCCTACAATAAGCCAAACAGCACAGAGACAAGCCTCAAAACTTCTGGAACAAAGTATTTTGGAGTGATGAGACCAAAATTGAACTTTTGGCCACAACAATAAACGTTACATTTGGAGAGAGGTCAACAAGGCCTATGATGAAAGGAACACCATTCCTACAGTAAAGCACGGAGATGGATCGCTGATGTTTTGGGAATGTGTGAGCTACAAAGGCACAGGAAACTTGGTAAAAGTTGAAGGAAAGATGAATGCAGCACATTATCAGCAAATAATGGAGGCAAATTTGCTCTTGTAAGGGGGAAGACCGGGGTGTAATTACTTTCAGAACAAGGGATCTGGAACTGCCGGGACCGGACCTCTGGTTGCAGAGGGAAGACAGACTGCGAGCACAGGAGTCAGGTGACTGGGAAGCTGGGGGCGTGTCCAGAGAGGGAGCTGGGAGGTCAGGTGACCTGGAAACTGGTGGTGTGGCTAGAGAGAGGGGGAGACGAGGACTTTTGCGCGGGAAAGCGGCAGGAGACTCCCGCTCAGGAGAGCAGTGTGAGAGGGTCCAGGCTCCTGGCTCCAGTACTTGGAGCAAGATTCGAGTGCAGTGGACCAGAGGAGTCAAGCCGACTAGAGGGAGAAGAGACGCAGGGTCTGTGGAGCCGAGCATGTGAGGTGCCGTGTTATGGACTAGGGGCTCAGCGGGTAAAACCGGAGACCGCCCGCTGCCGCCAGAAGGCGGAGCATTGTTTGGGCAGGGAAGCCTGAAGAAAGCAACACCGGCATCAGCTGACAACTGCCTTGTGGAGGATAAGAGTCAGCTAAGTGTAAAAACTGTCGATTACAACCGGTTCGACTCTGCTACATCTACTTAAACTGTGAACTGTCAGTTATAGACTTTTACCTGCTACTTTCCTTGTTTTTCCCCATATTTTCCCCTGTTACTCCCTGCGTGGAGATTAACCCTGTTATCATAAACCTCCACTGTTTATTAACCCTGTATTGGCTGCTCTGTGTTTCTGTGTCACTGCATCTAAAGTACCCGTGTTACACACTCATCAGCCTGGAAGCTGATGTGATGTACTTGGACGTTCCAACATGACAGCGATCCAAAACACAAGGCCAAGTTGACCTGTCATTGGCTGCAGCAGAACAAAGTAAAGGTTCTGGAGTGGCCATCTCAGTCTCCTGACCTCAATATCATTGAGCCACTCTGGGGAGATCTCAAGCGCGCAGTTCATGCTAGACAGCCCAGGAATTTACAGGAACTGGAGGCTTTTTGCCAAGAAGAATGGGCAGCTTTACTATCTGAGAAATTAAAGAACCTCATTCACAACTACCACAAAATACTTCAAGCTGTCATTGATGTTAGAGGGGGCAATTCACGGTATTAAGAACTGGGGTATGTGAACTTTTGATCAGGGTCATTTGGATGTTTTTGGTTGTCATTAAGATTTAAAAAGAGAAAACACAGTAGTTTGACAATAAATGGCTTCACCCAACCAATAACCATGAGTGGAGAGAATTTTTTTTGTTATCATTCATATTCTCTGAAATAAGGCCAAGAAAGGAAATTCTGCCGGGGTATGTAAACTTTTGAGCACAACTGTATTATATATAAGTATAGAAATATATATATATTCTCTTATATATATATATATATATATATATATATATATATATATATATATACAGTATAGACCAAAAGTTTGGACACACCTTCTCATTTAAAGATTTTTCTGTATTTTCATGACTATGCAAATTGTACATTCACACTGAAGACATCAAAATTATGAATTAACACATGTGGAATTATATACTTAACAAAAAAGTGTGAAACAACTGAAAATATGTCTTATATTCTAGGTTCTTCAAAGTAGCCACCTTTTTGCTTTGATGACTGCTTTGCACACTCTTGGCATTCTCTTGATGAGCTTCAAGAGGTAGTCACCGGAAATGGTCTTCCAACAATCTTGAAGGAGTTCCCAGAGATGCTTAGCACTTGTTGGCCCTTTTGCCTTCACTCTGCGGTCCAGCTCACCCAAAACCATCTCGATTGGGTTCAGGTCTGGTGACTGTGGAGGCCAGGTCATCTGGCGTAGCACCCCATCACTCTCCTTCTGGGTCAAATAGCCCTTACACAGCCTGGAGGTGTGTTTGGGATCATTGTCCTGTTGAAAAATAAATGATGGTCCAACTAAACGCAAACCGGATGGAATAGCATGCCGCTGCAAGATGCTGTGGTAGCCATGCTGGTTCAGTATGCCTTCAATTTTGAATAAATCCCCAACAGTGTCACCAGCAAAGCACCCCCACACCATCACACCTCCTCCTCCTTGCTTCACGGTGGGAACCAGGCATGTAGAGTCCATCCGTTCACCTTTTCTGCGTCGCACAAAGACACGGTGGTTGGAACCAAAGATCTCAAATTTGGACTCATCAGACCAAAGCACAGATTTCCACTGGTCTAATGTCCATTCTTTGTGTTCACTAGCCCAAACAAGTCTCTTCTGCTTGTTTCCTATCCTTAGCAGTGGTGTCCTAGCAGCTATTTTCCCATGAAGGCCTGCTGCACAAAGTTTCCTCTTAACAGTTGTTGTAGAGATGTGTCTGCTGCTAGAACTCTGTGTGACATTGACCTGGTCTCTAATCTGAGCTGCTGTTAACCTGCGATTTCTGAGGCTGGTGACTCGGATAAACTCATCCTCAGAAGCAGAGGTGACTCTTCGTCTTCCTTTCCTGGGGCGGTCCTCATGTGAGCCAGTTTCTTTGTAGCGCCTGATGGTTTTTGCAACTGCACTTGGGGACACTTTCAAAGTTTTCCCAATTTTTCGCACTGACTGACCTTCATTTCTTAAAGTAATGATGGCCACTCGTTTTTTTTTACTTGGCTGCTTTTTTCTTGCCATAATACAAATTCTAACAGTCTATTCAGTAGGACTATCAGCTGTGTATCTACCTGACTTCTGCACAACACAACTGATGGTCCCAACCCCATTTATAAGGCAAGAAATCCCACTTATTAAACCTGACAGGGCACACCTGTGAAGTGAAAACCATTTCCGGTGGCTACCTCTTGAAGCTCATCAAGAGAATGCCAAGAGTGTGCAAAGCAGTCATCAAAGCAAAAGGTGGCTACTTTGAAGAACCTAGAATATAAGACATATTTTCAGTTGTTTCACACTTTTTTGTTAAGTATATAATTCCACATGTGTTAATTCATAGTTTTGATGCCTTCAGTGTGTACAATTTTCATAGTCATGAAAATACAGAAAAATCTTTAAATGAGAAGGTGTGTCCAAACTTTTGGTCTGTACTGTATATATATATATATATATATATATATATATATATACACCACGTGCAGAATTATTATGCAAATGCGTATTTTGATCACATGATACTTTTTATACATGCTGTCCTACTCCAAGCTGCATAGGCTTGAGAGCCAACTACCAATTAAGTAAATCTGGTGATGTGCATCTCTGTAATGAGGAGGGGTGTTGACTAATGACATCAACACCCTATATCAGGTGTGCTTAATTATTAGGCAACTTACTTTCCTTTGGCAAAATGGGTCAGAAGAGAGATTTGAGGGCTCTGAAAAGTCCAAAATTGTGAGATGTCTTGCAGAGGGATGCAGCAGTCTTGAAATTTCCAAACTTTTGAAGCGTGATCACTGAACAATCAAGCGTTTCATGGCAAATAGCCAACAGGGTCTCAAGAAGCGTGTTGACCAAAAAAGGCGCAAAATAACTGCCCATGAATTGAGGAAAATCAAGCGTGAAGCTGCCAAGATGCCATTCGCCACCAGTTTTGCCATATTTCAGAGCTGCAACGTTACTGGAGTATCAAAAAGCACAAGGTGTGCGATACTCAGGGACATGGCCAAGGTAAGGAAGGCTGAAAAACGACCACCTTTGAACAAGAAACATAAGATAAAACATCAAGAATGGGCCAAGAAATATCTTAAGACTGATTTTTCAAAGGTTTTATGAACTGATGAAATGAGAGTGACTCTTGATGGGCCAGATGGATGGGCCAGAGGCTGGATCAGTAAAGGGCAGAGAGCTCCACTCCGACTCAGACGCCAGCAAGGTGGAGGTGGGGTACTGGTATGGGCTGGTATCATCAAAGATGAACTTGTGGGACCTTTTCAGGTTGAGGATGGAATGAAGCTCAACTCCCAGACCTACTGCCAGTTTCTGGAAGACAACTTCTTCAAGCAGTGGTACAGGAAGAAGTCGGTATCGTTCGAGAAAAAGATGATTTTCATGCAGGACAATGCTCCATCACATGCATCCAACTACTCCACAGCGTGGCTGGCCAGTAAAGGTCTAAAAGAAGAAAAAATAATGACATGGCCCCCTTGTTCACCTGATCTGAACCCCATAGAGAACCTGTGGTCCATCATAAAATGTGAGATCTACAGGGAGGGAAAACAGCTCTCGGAACAGTGTCTGGGAGGCTGTGGTGACTGCTGCACGCAATGTTGATCAAAACAGATCAAGCAACTGACAGAATGTATTCTGCCCAGTAATAGTTACCTGCACAAATAGATATCCTCCTAAGATAGCCAAATCTATAAAAATCCCACTCCAACTTCCAAAAATATTAAGCTTGGATATTTATGAGTCTTTTGGGTTGATTGAGAACATAGTTGTTGATCAATAATAAAAATAATCCTCTAAAATACAACTTGCCTAATAATTCTGCACACAGTGTATATATATATATACAGTGAATGAAATAATAATATTTCTAAAGGTGCTATTAACATGAAATTCTCACCAGATGTCGGTAACAACCCATTCAATCCATACAGACAAAGAAATCAAACCATAGATGTCCATAAATTAAATTATATGCAATAATGAGAAATGACATACGGAAAAAGTATTGAACACGCTTAATGAAATTTATTTCATACTTCGTACAAAAGCCTTTGTTTGTGATGACAGCTTCAAGGCACCACCTGTATGGAGAAACTAGTCACATGCATTGCTCTGGTGTAATTTAGGCTCATTCTTTCACACAAACACACTTCAGATCCTGAAGGTCAAGTGGGTTCCTTCTATGAACTCTGAACTTTAGTTCCTTCCATAATTTTTTTTCTATTGGATTCAGGTCATGTGATTGCCTGGTCACTCAAGCATCTTTATTTTCTTTCGCTGAAACCAACTGAGAGTTTCTTTGGCTGTGTGTTTGGGATCATTGTTTTGCTGAAATGTCCACCCTCGTTTCATACTTCATCATCCTGGGGCAGCAGATTTTTATCAAGAATGTCTTAGTACATTTGTCCATTCATCTATCCTTCAATTATGTGAAGTTTGCCAGTGCTGGATGATGAAAAACAGTCCAACATCTCCGTGTTTTGGGGTGATATGCAGTGCATTTTGACCTCCAAACAAGGAGTGTATTTCGACATCCATAGAGGCTTGTCTAAATGTTGTTGAGCAATCTTTAAACGTGCTTGAACATGCTTTTTCTTCAGCAATGGAGTCTTGCATAGTGAACATGCATACAGGCCATGGAGGATGAGTGCATTTGTTTTCTTTGAATCAAGTGTACTTGCTGATTCCAGGTCTTTCTGTAGCTCTACACAGGTGGTCCTTGGCTATTGAATAACTTTTCTGATAATTCTTTTCACTCCTCTGTCTGAAATCGTGCGGGGAGCACCTGGTAGTGGCCAGTTTATGGTGAAATTATGTTCTTTCCTCTTCTGGATTATGGCCTGAAGAGTGCTCTTTGGACCTTTCAGTAGTTTAGAAATTCTTCTGTAGCCAATGCCATCAGTATGTTTTGCAACAATAAGGTTGTGAAGGTCTTGAGACAGCTCACTGGTTTTACCCATCATGAGATGTTTCTTGTGTGGCACCTTGGTGATGAGACACCTTTTTATAGGCCATCAGTTGAACTAGCTGATAGATTTCCGCTGCTGTCATGACTTTCCATGACTTTTTGCACCTCTCTTTCTTCATTTGTTCCATACTTTTTCCCTGTGTCATTTCTCACTATTACACATAATTTATGGACACCTATGGTTTGAGTTCTTTGTTGTGTGCATTGGATGGATTGTTGCGACACCTGTTAAGAATTTCATATCAATAGCACCTTTAGAAATATATTTACTTAGGAAATTGGTGATGTGTTCATGCAAAAGAACGAATGTTTGATTTACAATTTTTTATATTATTAGGTCTTTCATCAGTCTCTGCAAAACACAAGTAATCAGCAGTCAATATCAATACACAGTAGCAATGTTCAATGCTTATATATCCATTTTAAATGTAACAAAGGTTGAGAAACATTAAAAAGCAATCTGTTATATGCAGATGTTGTCTTCATCTGTTTATTAGCTAACATCTAATTACAACAGGAAACTCATTTCTGAAAGAGCAAACAAACTCGACCGTGCATTAAAAAGCATTCCGTCCAGAGAAACATTTAGTAATTATTGCATTTACCCTGTGAGCACCATAAAAAATGTTAGTGTGACTGATTTAATAAAAGCATGACTTAGATTTTATATTATCCAAACTATTCAGAATCCATTAAAGGAATAAAAAGGAAAATTTATTTTAACTTCAAACATACCAATAGTGTATTATCATTAAAAATAGGTTCTCAATTAAATGCAGGACTATTTCATATTTCTACGAATGTTGACATTTAATACAATCACTAAAAATACAGTTTAGCTGTTTTTATTGCTTTGAACTAAAAATACTTGAAAATCCCACGTTTGACATTTCCAAAAAAAAAAGAAGACAAACTCGGGGTGTTTATATGTGATGAAATGACAAAATACTATATTAGGATACAGTACACTTTAAAGGAAACTTGTCACCAGTTTTGTTGCCTATAAACTATGCCCATCATCTTTAAGATCATAAGAATGAGGATCATGCAACCCCTTTAAATCCTCAGACGTGCGTCTGCACGACTCAGAAAAAGTGTTTTATTCTTGTCCTGCGCTGCATGTAAATTGCATGGCCCACTCCGATGGGTCTGCCTTGATCCCTTCAAGCGCCGCCTCTTCTAACTGCATGTAAGTGGATGACGTCTCTCCGCCATCCACGTAGTACCCGAAGTCTCGCGCCTGTGCAGTGGAATCACTGGCTGTTCAATAGAGTACACAGAGGGGCGCTCGCGCAACTCTCCGATTCCACTGCGCAGGCGCGAGACTTCGGGCACTACATGGATGATGGAGAGACATCATCCACTTACATGCAGTTAGAAGAGTCAGCATTTGAAGGGACTGGCACGGCGTTTGAAGAAATCGAGGTGGCGCTGATCATAATCTGGAAACACCCATAGGATCAGACCGCACAATTTACATGCACGGGACAAGTATAAAACACTTTTTCTGTTGCCCCCACATTGTATGATGGCCCCCAGTATCATACTCCACTATGTGATGGCTCCCAGTATCCCCCTATACTAAGGACCAGGGGGCACTCATTAAGGGTGGAAGAAAGGTAATTCTGGCAGCTAAATAGGAAAGGGTTCTTTACAATTAGAGCAGTCAGACTGTGGAATGCCATCCGCAAGGGGTAGTAATGACAGACACTACAACAGCTATTAAAAAAGGGCTGGATGATTTCCTCAGTACACATAACATTGTGGGTTATAGATAATTTAGTGACAAAAAATGGTGGAGAAAGAGTGAACGTGATGGACCTAGGCTTTTTTTCAACCTATGTAACTATGTATAATGGTCCCCAGTATCCATCCACACTGTATGATGGCCCCCAGTAGCCTCACTCACACTGTATGAGGCCCCCAGTATCACTCCCCACAATGTATGATGGTCCCCATTATTCCCCTCACACTTTATGATGGTCCCCAGTATCTCTCCACACTGTATGATGGCCCCCAGTATTCTCGCACAGTGTATGATGGCCCCCAGTAGTCAACCACACTGAATTATGGCCCCCAGTAGCCGCCCCCACACTGAATGATGGCCCCCTCAGTAGCCTCACCCACACTGTATGATGGCTCCCAGTATTCCCCCATAATGTATGTTGGCCCCCAGTGTCCGCCACACTGAATGATGGCCCCGAGTATTCCCCCCACATTGAATAATGGCCCCCGAGCACTATTGAAATAAAAAAAAACATTGTTTACTCTCCTAACCCTGGATCCTGAGTAGTCCGCCAGCAGACAGGACCAAGGTGTGGGTGGACCAAAGTGGTGATGTCATCGCCCTGGGGCTCCGCTCCCCACCTCGTCTGTGCGTCTACCTGCATTTCTGTATGCAGTCCTAAATCAACCTGCGGTCTACTGATCGGAGAGCGGTACTGCATGGAGACTGTGTCTCCCTGCTTCACCGCAGAGTTTAAATGTATTTTTTCAATATTTAGAAAACCATGTATCATTTACTTTGCACTTCACAAATGCTTGTTACTTAGCATTGGTATTGTGGTCACTGCATTCTGAGTCTTCTATCCTTTGGATTACAAGCTCGGAGAGACTGAGACACAGGACAGGAGGTGTGTCAAACAAGCTCTATACTTTATTACAAAGCATGGGTTTAAATCCACTCTGAAGGCAGGAAATGGATTTACCATATATGGTTTGATTATACAATTTTAGCACACAAAGACTGATTTCTATTCTCGTGCTTGTGTTGAAACATTCAATCGGACACATTTGATTAGACTCATTTAATCAGATACATTCTGATGACTAGCAAGGACGCATTATTGATTCAAGAAGGAACATTTACTGCTGGTGTTATTTTGACCTAAAGTAACTTTCAGACTTATATAGCGTAGATGGGGTCTTTGAATTTGAGAGGCCTCATCTTCTGCTATAACATTCCTTCCTTTTGTTCCTTCATTTATCAATATGTTTCTCTATATTTTCTTTTAGTACACCGCTGAATACACATTAGAAAAAGCTTAAAAACCAAATAAACCGCAAGACCCATTAGCAAAACCTGTAAAATAGCTTGCACTATACCAGCCAACCACCCACTGATACCTTTAAACCAATTAGCAGGATTTAGAAAGGAAAAGGTGTTTGCCCACCAGGAATCCTGATTCTTGAGGTTGGCCTCATCATAAAGCTTCCTTAGTTTTACAACGTCCTCTAACTTATGCTTCAGCGTCAGTACACTAGAATTGTCTATATAATGACAGCATGCGGGCCCTATTATCTGAACAGTTCACCCAAAAGTTTATCTCTTCCCATGAGACTGGAACAGTGAGAAAGGGTATGCTAGTGGATGTCACAGGGGCATGTGTACATATCCAACAATTAGCAATGGTCTGGTTTTGCTCCTTTAGTCCATCGATTAGAGCAAGATGGTGTTTAATGAATCTATTGTCGTCTCCATCTGTGGTGCTCAACCTAGTCCATGCACCTGTGGTTGCAAGGATGCAGGTAAGAATAAACAATGTCTTCATTCTTTGTCCGCTGGTTTTCCTAGTATCTTTTTGCAATGGGACGTGTGGATCCAGGTCTCTTTTCCCTCTAGCTTAACGGCTGTGCTTGTGGTCAGCAGAACTTGAAAGGGTCCGTCAAACCGTGGATCTAGGCTTTTCCTCACGTGTCTTTTTATAACCACCCAGTCTCCAGGTTGCAGCGTATGGCTGCTAGAGTCTTGATCTGGATCTGGAAGAGAACTGAAGACATTATCATGTACTTGCTTAATCTTTTTGTGTAAAGCCCTCACGTAGGAACTTAGCACATGGTTATTCATTTCTAATGCTTGCGGATAGAAACAACCTAGGCTGGGTACGTTGCCAAACAATATTTCATATGGAGAGTGTCCAGTCTTTCTATTAGGCGTATATCTTACTGAAAACAGAGCAAGCTTTAAACAGTCCGGCCATGGTTTTCCTGTCTCAGCCATGACTTTCTGAATTTTTAATTTCAATGTCCCATTCAGTCTTTCCACTTTACCACTACTTTGCGGGTGATATGGGGTGTGGAATGCTTGTTGAATTCCTAGAGCTGACATGACTTCATTCATTATTTCACCTGTGAAGTGTGTACCTCTGTCACTCTCAATTACCTCTGGTACCCCATACCTGCAGACCACCTCCGCAAGCAGTTTCTTTGCGGTTGCCGCAGCCGTGGCTTTGGCAATCGGGAAAGCCTCTGGCCATCCTGAGAACAAATCAATACAGACCAACACATATTCCCATGATCCTGACTTTGGCAGCTAAATATAATCAATTTGCAGTCTCTGGAATGGATAGAGGGGCCGGGGGGGGGGGAGTTTGGGTGGTGTTTTAACTACTCTACCCTGATTATGTGTAGCACATATCATGCACCCTTGTACCAGGTTTTCTATACAGGTGGAGAATCCTGGTGCCACCCAATGTTTCTGCATCACACTCATCACAGCCGTTTTAGATTGGTGTGTCGGCCCATGTAGCATCTGGGCAGCTGCTGGGTACAGTGCCCTTGGAAGGCATCGTCGTGTCCCTTTCCCCCATACCTCATTTGCTTCATTCAGGCATGCACCTTCCTTTAACCACTTATCAACCTCCTCCTTTTGAGCCTGAGCCTGCATTTGGGATAAGATGTCCTCCGACACAAAGGGGTTTTTAGGGGCACTTAACTGACGTACTGTTGACCCTTGTTGCGGCTTACTGGCTGCTGTTTTTGCCGCTGCATCTGCCATCGCATTTCCTCTACTCACCTGGTCGGTGCGTCTGGTATGTGCTCTTACCTTTATGACAGCTACCTTTTTGGGTAGTTGTAGTGCATCAATTAACTGCTGGACCGCATCAGCATTCTTAATGGGGTGTCCTGCTGCCGTCAGGAAACCTCTTGACTTCCATATGGGACCAAAATCATGTGCTATACCGAATGCGTACCTAGAATCTGTGTAAATGTTAACAATACTACTTTCCGCTAGTTTACAGGCCTCGGTTAGGGCCCTAAGTTCAGCTTCTTGAGCCGAGTGGTGTGGAAGCATTGGTTCTGCCTTGATTACTGCATTGAGGGAGACAACTGCATATCCAGTATGGAAAGTACCTGAATCGTCCTGATGACGTGATCCATCTACAAAAAATTCAAAATCTGCATTTTGTAATTCATGTTCAAATACAGTAGGTAAAACTGCCGTTTCTTGTGCCATTATTTGTACACAGTCATGAGGAACTTCCTCTCTTGGATCTTCTTTATAAAGCACAGTACCTGACCCCTCCTTTAGATCCGAGAGAGGTAACAAAGTTGCTGGATTCAGGGTAGTACACCTCTGTAAAGAAACATTGGGAGGCATTAACAGTGCACATTGTAACCTAAGATGACGTGCTGCTGAGAGGTGAGCGGGTTGCACTTGGTTCAATATAGTGTAGACATCATGAGGTGTTAGAACGGTGAGCGGGTGGTCAAGAACAATGTCTGCGGATTTATGGAGTAATAGTCCAACAGCATGCAGAGCACGTACACAGGATGGTGCACCTCTGGCTACCGTGACTAATCTGCCACTAAAATAGGCAACAGGTCTCTGATTATCACCGTGTGTTTGAGTTAAAACTCCTGCTGCGTGTCCGGCTTGTTCATGAAGATACAGAGTAAATGGGAGCTCATAATTAGGGGTACCCAAAGCTGGAGCAGCCAAAATACGGTTTTTGAGAGAATAAAAACAGTCTATTGCCTCTGGTGTTAGTACAAAAGGTGTTGGAGTAAGACAGTCATAGAGGGGCTGCATCAAATAGAGACGGCATGAATCCACTGTCTGCAATAGGAAACAAGTCCAAGAAAAGTTCTGAGGGCTGCAACATTAATGGGGACGGTGAATGCCTGTACTGCTTGTTTGCGTGCATTTGTTAAATGACGAGCTCCTGGTGTAATGCAATGTCCCAAAAAGGTGACTGAAGATTTACAAAATTGAAGCTTATCTTTCGATGCCTTGCAGCCAGAGTGATAGAGAAACAACATAAGCGATATAGTTGCACTATGACATTGTTTCCTGGAGGGAGCACAAATGAGCAGGTCATCGACATATTGCAGAACAACGATATGTGGTTCAGACCATCCCTCCAGTATTTCCTGCAGACTTGCAGTGTACATGGTGGGGGAGTTCTGGGCACCCTGTGGCAACACTGTCCATGTATATTGACTACCCTGGAATGTGAAAGCAAACAAGTACTGGCAGTCAGGATGTAATGGTACACTGAAAAATGCATTTGCCAAATCGACCACTGAAAAACAAAGAGAGTTAGAAGGTATCTGTGACAGAAGAGTATGCGGGTTGGGCACAACTGGTGTTAGAAGTTCTGTGGCTTTGTTAACCAACCGGAGGTCATGGACCATTCTATATGCGGCTGGTTGTCCTGGCACGCTCTTTTTCTTTACTGGGAACAGGGGAGTGTTGCAAGGGGACTGGGTTTTGACTAGGACTCCCCTCTGTAGTAATTTTTGGACTTGCTGGGCTATGGCATTCTCCTGAGCTGAGCTAAGGGGATACTGCTTCTGTTGAGGCAAAATTGCTCCTGGTTTTAATTTCACCATTACTGGTTGAACTCTTAACCTACCAACATCTGTATTGTCTGAGGCCCAAAAATCATGTGGTACAGCATGCTCCAATATCGGGGGAAACTCATTTTTCTCTTCTATGCTGGCAATATCTAGTAACATAATTTTGCAAAGGGTACTTGGTTTTAAACCTGGGGTCATGGTGACAGTGCCATCGGGATGATACTCAATATGTGCTTGTAATTGGGACAACACATCATTTCCCAATAGATTACATTGGCCTCGGGGCGATACCATGAGCTGGCTATGTACAGTAGCTCCTTGAATTTGCAGGGGAATTCTCTTAGTGACAGGGAGCAGGACAGACAGGGAATTGAAGGGGGTGGCAATGACATGATGTGAAAAATCAGTGTCAGTGTATGGCCAATCACCTTGCGTAATTACTGAATTGTCGGCTCCCGTATCTACTTGGAAATCGATTTCATGTCCCCCTGGTAGGTTCACCTGCACTATGCAACTGGGAGTTGGGGGTAAGGAGATGAGGGGGTTCATGTGCAAGCTACCCTCATCCTATGGGGGCATTGTTTGGTCGGCTGGAGGACCCGTACTCTGAGCATTTGGATACGGGTTGGTCCTACAGTCCTTTCTAAAATGTCCTGGCTTTTTACATCCGTAACACAGTTTTTGTCCTCCTCCTTCAGTCCGTCCTCTGCCTCTGTTGTTTCTGGGGGTCGTCTCTACTATGTGTATTGTTTATAAGTTTCGTCCGTCAGTCTGTCATACCGAGCTTCATCTGCCAATTTCCCCTTAATTACCCCTTGCAGATCTATTCTAGTGGCATGGTACGTATCCTGAATGGTGGTGATCATTCTAGCGAAACCCATAGGGGACTGGGATGGGTCTGGCAGCTGGGAGATCAACGCCAACTGCTCTGAAGGACTCCATGGTCTATACATTAACATTGTGCGATCTTCCTGACCTGGAACAACTGTGTCCCCCCCCCCCACTGCTGCTGCTGCTCCCGGTGCTCCTGGCACAACTACCGTCCTCATTGGGAATAGTCTAGCTGGGTGGGGTCTCGGTCCTCCACATGCCACACAGATGTCTACTGTCAAGGGGTTCTGCTGTCCACACCTGGGGCAAACCCAACAATTGGGTTCCTGAGAATTCTGGTACTGGGGTGTGGGTGAGCTGGGTGACGTCGGGAGCGGACAGAGAGAAAAATCTGTCATTCCGGTTTTTGTCAGTCTGTAACGTCCGTCTCCTAATTCTTCAATTTTTCCTTTAAAATGAGCAAATGCATTCATCCATACATCCACTGTCTTCAACAGACCCTTATCTTTCAGCCATCCATGATAGCAGTTAAAGAAGGATTTCCATTTCTCTCCATTCATCTCTCCATTCTCATTCATTCCCGCTTTACACAATATTTTGTCAATTCCAATCAGTGCCTGTTTCCCTTCTCTGCGTACCACTAAGTCTTTGGCTATAATGCCTTCCTTGGCATTTTGGTTCCTCATTTTTTTTTGGTTCTCCTCACTTAGAGTAGACTCCTCAGTCACTTAGACAATGGTCACTTAGACAATGGGCCACAAAGGTTTCTGAACCATTCCACTACTAGCCTTCCAGGACTTATACGCCAACCAGAAAAACAGACCAAAAACACCAATCCCGAGACACACCCACAACACAATCATCGGATCCATACTTTCATTCTTAAGTTTTTCCAAAGGATTGAAGGCAGGACTGACAATTTATCTGAGGGATTCTACTGGTTCAAAGGGACCTGAGCCAGACAACAATCTGTGAATTACCTGGGGAGCCGACTGCTCGGGGGTGAGGGAGTCTCTTCTATGCAGTGATATAATTAGGTAGAATATAACAGTTATTCTTACCTCAGCGCTGTATATATCACCAACAGTGAGCTTCACTCGTCCCACGTCTCGGACCGGTCGAGCACCCTTGGGTAGATTAACTCAAGGTCCCTGTTCGAGGCGCCAGCTGTGGTCACTGCATTCTGAGTCTTCTATCCTTTGGATTACAAGCTCGGAGAGACTGAGACACAGGACAGGAGGTGTGTCAAACAAGCTCTAAACTTTATTACAAAGCATGGGCTTATATCCACTCTGAAGGCAGGAAACGGATTTACCATATATGGTTTGATTATACAATTTTAGCACACAAAGACTGATTTCTATTCTCGTGCTTGTGTTGAAACATTCAATCGGACACATTTGATTAGACACATTTAATCAGATACATTCTGATGACTAGCAAGGACGCATTATTGATTCAAGAAGGAACATTCACTGCTGGTGTTATTTTGACCTAAAGTAACTTTCAGACTTATATAGCATAGATTGGGTCTTTGAATTTGAGAGGCCTCATCTTCTGCTATAACAGTATATCATATAAAATCCCAATAAAATACATTTAAGTTTGTGGGTGTGACATGAAAAAATGTAGAAAAGTTCATAAAGTATGAATACTTTTTCAATGAACTGTATGTAGGTGAACCGTAGTACGATTGCGATGCCACGTGAAACTACTTCCCGGAATTCTCTTGTGGAACGTGAAAGGCAATATATTCTGTTCCCTCTACGGGATTGACACTAATCCAACATCGATCTACTTCTACTGGACAATAAGATATTACAGCCGCAAAGGTAGGAAGCTATTATTCTTCATTATATACTTTGTCGATTGAATACTGTGATGTTACCCACCTGAACAGGATCAATTCTTCATTGTCATCAGTTGTATCACCATTTTTATACTAATATATAACAATGGCATCATCTTTGTAGCACTGACATATGACAAAACTCCCTCCTGGATTGAAAAACATTGTATGCTGTTCCTAATATGCTTTGATAACTGTCAACATTTTGCCCAAGCCTGGTGCCCATGGCTGTGCCAGGCAATTGTTAGAAAAACTAGGTAGCAAAACAAATATATTTATGGGTCAAAATAAATGTACCTTTGAGTATAAACTCTATTTGTTCCTGTAGCACGTTTTCTTTTCTGTTCTAGCATAAAACATACTGTTTTATCGCTTATTCATGGTTAATTCAGATATATGTTTCTAAACACTTTAGATGTAATCGTATCTCTGCTTGTTGCTTATTCTTTTTTAGAATACTTTTTTTTTTACATATTTTTACCAGTTGAATAGTGTCTTTTTTTGTAAGGTCCTATATCAGTCTTGTAAATTTTGCTACTGCTTTTTTTCTATTCCCTGTTCTAGCTAAGTCTATGGTCAGCTGATATGACATGCCAATTCATTAGTGCAACCCCAGAGAGTCAGTTGTTGCTTTCCACCATACTCTGCTCCAGCTGTCTCTACATTCAGCTGATGATACAAGCCCAGGGCCGCCATCAGGGCATTACTGCCCTTACTGGCATATGGGGTCCGGTGAGCAGAGTATTTGATATAACACACCAATTTGTGAGTGCCAGTCGAAAACTCCAGACATTGCAGATGTCTCTACATTCTGCTAGCACCACAGGCCAACCATATGTATCACTCCTCAGTGCTAGCCTCTGCTGTCCACCATTCTTTGCACTAGTCATCAGCCATACCAGCATATTATCCTGTTCACTCAGCATATGTTTTTCCTAAGAAAGTGCTTTGACTGAGCCCTAACACTCACACGGGAATGAACAAACCAGGGGAGTTGTTAAACCTGCACACCATAGGTTAATATACAATTTAGGCAAATCCCTAACCTGACCCTGATTTGTCCCTGCCCGACCATGGAGGTTGGCACCCTAAAATGACACAACAGCACCCCCACTCAACATCAGCTGACTCTGAGTGCCTTAACTGTACCCACAACTATACACAGAGAGTAACCCAAAAGAATAACAACAGAACGTAGTGCACATAGACAGAGGGTGAGACGCAGGGCTAAAGATGTGTTTACACAGTCATATTTAAAAGATGGAAGAAAAAGAAAGGAACTCAAAAGACTTCTGTATATGTGAAAACCCTCATACCCTGAATGTAACAAAATGGGAACGGTGCTGAGAAGGGAGACACGCAAACAAACCGCAGGAGAAGCAATAGAGAAAACCTCAGCCAGATAATCCTTCACTGGGGAGCTGGGACTCCAAACATCCATCTAATTTGGAATATAGCAAGCATACATTGCATGTGCGAGGAGAGTATAAATAGCACCTCCTAAGATTTCTTAGGACAATCCAAAACGAGGAAGTGAAAACACCTGCAGATAAGTAACACAACAAAGCAAAGACAAGAGCATTATCAGCAGTTGGACAGAGAAAACACAGGCTTCGGTCCAACAGAGAGGGAAACCAATCCACAGCCAGAGGTCACCGGATCGAGCCCTGGAGTTGAGCCACGACAGAAAGACTGTGTAGTGGGGCTAGACTTGCTGAGAGTTGGTTATTGATTTTTGCACCTCTAAAGTCACACTGCTTGCAACTGTTATAGTTACGTTTTACACCTTCTTTTCTTGATAAAAAAGTGGAATTACACACTAGGCACTACCCTACATTGATCAATAGTGCTTACTATCTTCCTCAACTGTGTATTATACAATATGACACTTTTGGTAAATGTACCTGTGTATTCTTCTGCCCACAAGTTCTTAAGAGGAACAGTAAACCTACATAACATGTAATGTGACAGCTACAATAATATACATTTAAACTTATAAAAAAAATGTAAAAAAAAAAAAAGTGCTTCCCCTAAAAATAGAAATACTGGGTATGAGTGTCTGAAAGGAATGTACCCTCTGCTAGGTGGTATCGGGTCATACTCAAAAAGTAATATCAATAGTATCAAAATTTACACTGACTCAGTGTGTACCCCGCGCTCTACATAATGTATTAGGTATTCAACCCCTCACAGTGAACCTGTTGCCTCATGCAACTAAAAAAGGAGACACATTGGAAACCTGTGATCAGCCTGATGAAGGAAAGCACTTCTTTCCAAAACGAGTAGTCAATTTTTTTGGTCTCTCCTGACCTTCATAGTTTTGCAGTGACTTCTCATGTATGTTTTCTTGGGATATCACTGGAGCAGTGATATAGAGCGGTGATATAGAGGCTGGATTACCTGATACATTACGTAGAGTGTGGGGCACACACAGTGTCAGGGTAAAATTTTATACTGATAAAAACTTGATTTAAAGAAGGCATCTCAGAATTTTTTTTTTATTTCTTAGTCTTTCCTGATTAGGTATGTATTGTAATGTAAGTGAATTCTTACTTATCTATGTCCCAGGTTTCCAGCACCATTCCAGTCATTTTCTGCCCCTCATGACCTGAAATCAGATTTGCTGACTCATACACAGGTTTTGTGTCTGGACCGAAAGTCATGTTGTCAATATAAGTCTATAGATCCTCGTTCATATTCTCAAAGACTAGAGATGGCAAAGACGAAGTGCAGTCACAATGGGCAGAAGAGGGCTGGAGTGGCATTGGAAACCGGGGAAGAATTAGTAAGTATTTTAATACCATTACACATTAGACACATACTGTAATTGAGCGGAATTAGGGAATATAAATTTTGCTGAGATTTCTTCTTTATAATTTTATGTTTCTATTCTTTTTTTAAGATTTTTGTTTTACATTTTTAAATATTTCTTTACATTTTAGGCTTTTTTAGATTTAGATTTAAATCTGTGATAGATTTACAGCCCATTGTAAATTAAGCGATCTCCTATGAAGCCTTGCCTGTGGTAGAGCATCATAAAGAGTCCAAACATGGAAGACTCAAGGGCCTTTAGTAGGTGGAGAGGTGAGTGCCCCATTTGCATGACCACTTAGATCATGCAGTTGCTATCGACAGCGGTATCTAAGGGGATCAAATGCAGCAATTTGTAGCTAGCTTTGACCCATGCCATTACAGGTGGGTGCAGGCTGTATAAGACACCTGGAACCGTTGTGTAAGCAGTGGGCTCAACTCCCAAGGTGACTGTTTTCCTTCATTATAAATCTCCTGTTTAAGAAGGGCTCACAGGTTCTCAATGAGGTTTAGGTCAGCTGTGGAAGGGGCCATGCCATTATTCTTTCATCTTTAATCCCTTTAAAGTTAACCAAGCAGAGAGACTTCAGCGCATAAAATGGAGAATTGTCTTGCATAAAAATCGCTTGAATAAAGTGCCTTCTAAAAACTGGCAGTGGGTTTTGAAGTTGATTTTGAGTCCATCTTCAACCTGAAAAGGTCCAACTATCTCATCTGTAATAATACCAGCCCATAGTAGTATCGAACCTCCACCTTGCTGGGGTGTGAGTGGAAGTTGAGGTCTGTGCCCGTTACTGATCTAGCTATGGCCCCATCCATCTGGTCCGTCAAGGGTCACTCTCAACTCATCAGTCCATAAAACCTTTGAACAATCCGTCTTCAGATATTTCTTGGCAAAGTCTTGACGTTTCACCTTCTGTACTTTGTTTAGTGGTGGTCGGGTTTCAGCCCTCCTTACCTCGGCCATGTCTCAGAGCACTAAACACCTTGTACTTCCGGGCACTCCAGGGAGGTTGCAGTTCTGGAATATGCAGCATTGGAGGATAATGGCTTCCTGGTCACTTCAGGCTTAATTCTCAGATATTTGGCAATTAATGTGCGCTTTCTTTTTTCAAGACGTTTTCAAGATCTAATTGTCTGTACTAGGCACAGTGGCTAAAAGTCCTTCATATGCAAATGGAAAGAAGGATTTTAAAAATCCAGTCTAGCAAACTAATTAAATGGCACAATGTTTTCACATGTTTGGGAATGTGCAGTACATTTTGCATGTGTTGTTTCTATACAAAGTCAATAATAAATCCTGCTTAGTGATCTTTCACTCCTTATTCAAAAAGTTTTCTTTTTGATTTTTTCAAATGAATTTACTGAAATTCCAGAGAAAAACTGCAATTAGAAGTAATCTCATAGATGTTTGCAGGATTGTCTCAGTTATCTTGTTGCATCATATTGGTCCTTGAACTGGGTTACGAAAATGTTGCATGCCAAAGTTTTGATCAGGCTACAGACAAGTTCAAAACTTTGACATCAGATATGTTTGGGTCATAAAACAACTGATCGGACACAGCCAAGGTATGGAAACTCAGGCTTAGGGCTGATTCAGACGCCACTGATTTTTCTCATACACAAAAAATAGTTAAAGTTTCATCAGTTTGGTCAGTGTCAGGTCTTACCATCATAGTTTGGTCAGAGTTTAATCAGTTTTTCTAGAGTGAAAAAAAAATAATAGAGGTTTTTCAATCTTCTATTATCAAACAGTCCATGAAAAATCGACAGCACCCATATGGCATTCGAGTGCTGTCCAATTTTTTCGTGGATCCATAGACTTAGTGTGTTTGATCCCACCTTCGGAAAAATCAGACATTCACAGGAAGTCAGAGAGCAGCTGCAGCTCTCACCTCCTCCGGATGTCAGTTACATTAAAAGTGGGGGCAAATAAAGAAGCCGCTGATTGGTCGCAGTGATTGCATGACATATGTAGCGCCCCGAGGGCTCGGCTGCTACAGGGGTATTGCACCTCAAACCAGAGGTGTGATATTCCACTCCCGGGTAAGGATGGAGTGTGGACCAGGGCTCGTTAGGCTGCATGCACCACACACACCCCATTTCCGAGGGACAGCTCAACGGTGCTCCCACAGAAGTGCAGGCACGACAGCTTCTGTCCCTGGCTGGAGTGGGGAGGGGGAGGAAAACCCAGTGGTGTAGGAGCAGATAGGGGTGGATCTCTGGGCATAGGTAGGGGCCCATTGGTTGCTAGTCACCTGGGCTCGGGTGCTAGAGGGAGGTATAAAAGGTGGGCACCATCTTGGAACAGTGTTCAGTCCGGAGAGTGAGTTCAGAGAGGAGTGCAGTCTGAGGAGGAGTGACAAGGAGCAGAGCTGCTGCATGGGCTCTGCTCCCCAGGCAGGCCTTGTCAGGAGTCCAGGGCTTGAGAGAGAGAGAGAGAGAGAGAAGAAGGAACAGAAAGGAAAGTAAGAGAGGAACAAGAACATCAAGAAAGGCCCAGAGACATGAGGACAGAGGGAACCCCAAAGGCCCAGGAGACTGCGGGTGAAGGGTTGGCAGAGCAGGGTACCGGAACCCAAATTGGTGGAGGCAACAGATTCTTCAGCCAAAGACCGGAGGTTGTGACCACATCTTGGTGCGACCCCTCACTACATCCACCAGGAAAGCATACCATATAGGGTCAGGGAAACCGGAGATAGGTTTCACTAATAGAAGGCCCGAGGAAGCTGGACAAAGGTGGGTCACTGGTGAGGACGGCCAGAGAAGGGAAGAGAAAGGAGCCCTGTGCCACGCTCTGGAATTGCCTGGGAGTTGGTCGAGTCCCCTGCTTGGTGGACGCAGCACGGCTTGGGCAGTCATCGCCTGCAGGATTGACATGAATAACAACTGTGAGTAAAGCATTGGAAACTGCAACCCCACGTCTCTGTGTTTCATCGCCGCACCAGCACTACCAGTGCTGGGACGCTCACACCATCACTCCCATCATCCACACTAGCTGCCTTGAGGCAATACTTCTCCCGTGGGGAGTTATCCCATACTTGGCTGCGCTTACAACATCAGCCTCAGCGGTCTGCAGCGCAGCAGCGGTCCCCGCTGACCGCAATCCACGGGTGGCGTAGTCGGACATTTGTTATTACACTAGGAATGCCACTGAATTGACCACCCTGGGCACAGACCAGGTCAGCGCCACTGAGACTACCACTCCCAGCATCCCACCAGAGGCCCGGTCCCGGGTTCCCCACGCGGCCCAGGGGGCGCGTCACATAGATCACATGAGTCCCAGGAGAGCTAGTAACAACAACGCTGTAACTTTGACGGCAGCAGAGGTGAGTATAGGTGTCATTAATTTACTTGGGGAAATATAGTGATTGAGAAAGGTTTGTTTGAGTAGCGGATAACTCTTCTAAACAAAATTAGAGTTCAACAGAAATATCCGTGGCACCAAGTATACTCCTCAAAAAGCTTCTTTATTAATCACAACATAGAAGGTTGAAAAATGCAACTTTTTGGCCACACACAGCCTTTATCAAGCCATAAATTGGAAAAAAACACAGATACAGAGAGACAAAGAGAGCTCTTTCAGTTGATGTCCCACAATAAATAGCACTCTATGTCTCTCTGTACCTGAGGCTATGTGCGCACGATCAGGATTTGAAGCAGAAATTTCCTGAGCATTTCTGCACCTTCCTGCCAGGAAAAACGCTGTGGAAATTCCGCTCAGGTTTGACGCGTTTTTGATGCTCTTTTTGTTGCAGTTTTTAAAGCGTTTTTTGAAGCGTTTTTGTACATCAATGAATGCTTTTTGGAGCTAAATAAAGTTATTTGGTGGGACATTGCTTAAACCATTGGATTACCGTCAGAACTGGGGTGAGTATAGTGGCTAATTTAAATGATTAAATAATATGTCTGTTGTATTTCAAATAAAGTGTTTGCTCTGTGTCTGTGTGTTTATTTAACTCTTTACTTTACTTTAATTAGGTTTGGGCATGAAAGGGTCTGATTGACACCTTGTCATTACCAAACAAAAGAGCTAGGTGTCAGCTAATTCCATTCGCCCAATCTCATTAGCATTTCCATTCATGTAATTTATGTGGCAGCTGTGAGCTGCTATTTTTAGCCAAGGAAGGTGCCATTTGCAAACATGGTCCCTGGCCATTATTAACAGCTCACAACTGTTTGGTTAGCCTCTATGTCACCCCGATCAGCACTCAGCAGCGCTTTGGACGTAGCGTGTTTTTGCTGCGTCCAAAACGTGGTGTTCTAATGTCGCACATTTGTTGTCGGTATATGTGAATCCACCGCATATAATGACTCTTCAATCAGTCAAAATCTGCAGCGGAGACTAGCGTGTCCGCTCCAGAAATTGACATGCTGCGGGTGAGTTTGGGTACGTGGCCATGATCAGGAGCCGCTGCAGGTTTGACGCTGCGTGCTTATGCAGTGTCAAACCCACAGCGTCCAAATGTTACAGCATAGTGGATGGGATCTCTAGACATTCCCATGTCCACTATGCGTGCATCAGAGGCTGCGAATCACCCTCTGACACTGACATGTAGCGTGTCTTTCAGGTCCGCAGCATGTCAAATTCTCTTGCGGAGTCGCTAGTCTCCGCAACATAAATTTGACCACTAGAATGCATTGAATGTGGTAAATCCGCATGGTTCAGTGAACACATGTGGATTTACCTTCGTTCAATAGAATGCAACGTTTTGGACGCAGCAAAAAATATGCGTCCAAAGCACGGCTACGTCCGGATCATGGGCACAGAGCCTACATTTTTTTTAAAAAATGGCGTGGGCTCCCGCGTCATTTTTATAACCAGCAGAGGGAAAGCCGACCGCTTTGGGCTCATATTAGTAGCCAGCGAAGGGACCATTAGATAATGTTCCCTGGCTATTAATATCAGCCAACAGATGTTTGTTTAGCCTTTACTGGCTAGATTACAGAGGGACCCCAGAAAAAAATTGACGTGGGGTCCCCTTATAAAATCTAACCAGAAAAGGCTAAACAAACAGCTGCGGGCTGATAATAATAGCCAGGGAAGGGGCCATGAATACTTGCCCCCTCCGTGGCTATTAATATCACCCCTCAGCAGTCCCAGAAATGGTGCATCCATAAGATGTGCCAAATCTGACGCTTAGGCTATGTGCCCACGATGCAGAAATTCTCAGGATTTTTTCCTGAGTGTTTCTGCATCTCCCTGGCAGAAAAAAACGCATGCGGATTGTACATACGTTTTCCTGCCAGGGACATGCGGAAGTGAAGCGTTCTTCACTTGCATTTCCGCATGCGGGTTGACAAGCGCTTTCCAAGCGATTTTAGCATCACTTGGAAAGTGCTTGACAACTTGGTCACACTATATAAATCCATGCAAACGGCATGGATTTATATACTGTGACCGAAAGAATGGTAAAAAATAAAAAAATAAATCTATACTTACCCTCTGATGGCCCCCGGTGTCTTGTTTCCCTCCGTCCTGGCTGCCGGCAGCGGTACACTGAAGGACCTGCCGACGTCAGCGTCGCATGACCCGTCACATGACTATGACATCAGCGCAGGTCCTTCAGT
This sequence comes from Phyllobates terribilis, assembly GCF_046119375.1. NCBI lineage: Eukaryota > Metazoa > Chordata > Amphibia > Anura > Dendrobatidae > Phyllobates > Phyllobates terribilis. The sequence continues at coordinate 73,695,358 of NW_027362764.1, forward strand.
CCATCGCGATCTGCTGGCAAGCACAGACAAGGACATCGGGGGCCGCCAGAAGGTAAATATAAAATTTATTTTTTATTCTTTTTTTTTCAGTTTCTATGGTACCTGGGTCCGGAGGAGAGTCTCCTCTCCTCTAGACCTGGGTACCATCCGCACATTGGAACACGTGGAATGCGCATCTACATATACAGTGATGCATAATCCATGCGTTCTAATGCAAGTCAATCGCGGCGAAAACGCAGCACTTCCGCAAAATAATTGGTAGTGCTGCGTTTTTTTCCGCAATGATAATCCGCAGCGGAAATTTCCACAGCATGTGCACAGCACATGCAGATTATCATTGGGGAACATGGCAGGCCTTCTACCATGCGTTTTTTAAGCGTTTCTGCAGCGTTTTTGCCGCTGCGGAAACGCTTAAAAAACGCATCGTGGCCACACAGCCTAAGCCTCCACTCTTCCCACTGCCCTGTAGTAGTGGGGGTTGGGGTTCACATTAGCCTTGTATTGGTGGCTGATGTGAAGCCCAGGTTAGTAATGGAGGGTGTCTATAAGACGCCCCCAGTACTAATCGCATAGTAAAATTATCGCCACCGTTTCAATAAAAGACAGGGCCAGAGTAAAGTATTTTAATGAAATAAAAAACACTCAGTTTAAAATTTTTTTTTATTGTATGCTGTCCGCAAAGCCCTCGATCTTCTGAAAAAAAGTAAAAAAACAAACAACCATATTCCGCACCTGTCCACCGTCAAAGACGCAGTCCACAATTATGCCAATGATTGTCCCTTGGCAATCCGGGTCACTTCTACAGCACTGATGTCATTGCTGTAGGAGAAAGCACTGTGTACTGACAGGAGTGTAAAATCACACCTATCAGTATACATGCTGCAGGAGGTCATTGGGGTTCTTCAGCTGAAGATCAGCTGATCAGCCCAAGTGAGCTACCCCCATGGGAACATTCTTGAGAATGTTCCCATGGTGAGGTCACGTGAGTTATCAGCTGATCGCTCGCGTGACCCAAAGTAATAGAAGCACAGGACACTGCTGGGAGCGAGCACGCTCCCCGCAGTGTACCTCCGGCCGCCGGGAGGAGAGCGTCGCCGGGGACCAGGGGGACACCTAGGTCGCCGGACAGGTTTTATTTTAGCGCGAGCACGCCAGCTTGGCTGGGAAGACTACTGCTCCCCCCAGCTGCGCCGCTCTCGATGTTATCAGCGGGAACGGCAGTCAGATGAGAAGAGTAGTAGTCCTCCTCTCCTGACCCGGGTGCCACCCGCACCGCGTTTCAGCCGCAAACTTGCGGCTATTGGCTTAAATTCAAACGCAACAAATCCACAGGTATAAATATTATACCTGCGGTTTTGCTGCAGTTCAATTTAAGTCAATGGGCGCGAATTTGCGGCGGAAACACCCGAACAATGGTCATGCTGTGGTTTTTACCGCAATGGTAATCCTGAGTGGAAATTTCAACATCATGTGCACAGCACATCAGGATTACCATTGCTATAGCTGGCAGACCTATTAACAAGTGTTTTCGCAGCGTAAGTGCATCAAAAACGCTACGTGTGCACATAGCCTAAATGTGTCTTCTCCAATTTATGGCATGAAAAAGGCTGTGTGTGGCTGAATTGTTGCAGCTTTTAACTTTCTATGTTGTGATAAATAAAGAATCTTTTTGAGAACTATACTTGGTGCCTTAGATAATTCTGGTACGTTTACTGGCAATATAGTGCAAAGTTGCCCCAAGAAAGCATGGGTCTAAGGGAGTGGTGCACGGGATTATTTTACCTACTCATGTTATGGCTCTAGATAAGTTCAAAATTGAACAGAGGCGTAAAATGCCTCTAATAGAGATTAATGGACCATACTATACTTCAGAGACAATGTTTTTGAAAGGCATTGCTGGTAGGGTAGCATACTACATGGTATTATTCAGCACTTCGTGTGCCACTTTGCAACCTTGGCCCATAGTCTCTACTTTTCAGATAAGGCCTAAAGGTGCCATTTATTGCAGCCTACATGTCATCGATATACTACAAACAAAGCTTGTGAGAAGCTCTGGAGAGCGAAAGAAGCGCACACAAAATAGGGCAATACCGTTTGGCAAGGGATAGGTATACTCGATAGTAGCACTCACCTAAAGGTGTTGCATATAGGCACAACACCTATAAATGCATGAAAAGCTGCTGCTGCCCTGAGGTTGGAGGAAAGGGTTCTTCCAGAGGTAATGGCACCTTTCTCAAGGTATAAAAACCAAATGATCAAATTGTTTCTTGTAACTTGAGAAAGGCACTGGTCCGGAGCAGAAACGCATTGGTAGTAATAAAAACCGTTTTGGAATCCCAAGGCTCTTCATTCCCTCAGCGCAGCCTGCCTAAACGTGCCAGCTTCCATTTTTTGCCAAACAAAGCTTGTGGTCATCTTGATGTTGCATTGTGTTTGTATGCTATTGGCAGAAAACTATCCACCATAAATATGTTATCATCTGATTATTTCTGCATGGTATTAAAACCAATATAAAAAAAAGTTGTGAAGTGTCACATATTGCAACCAAATTTAAGTTACTTTAACAGCTTAACTTTTCAAGCATGTGCATGTGAAAAAAAAATCCACTGATGAAAACTGAATTTTATTAAACAATATAAATAAATGTTCTTCAATCTGGTTCTGGGACTCCAGTCTGTTATATAATATTGAAGCTATCCATCATGCTGCCATTTAATTGGTAAAAAGATGTGAATGTTTTGCTGTAGTTAAATAGGAAAACAGATTTTGATCTTACTGTGCTAACATGACAAATTTAATCAGGTCCTGGATGTTGTCTCTTCTTATATTCATCATTTCAGCTCTGGAAAGTTAGACATGAAATATGTATCCTCCTTGCAGGGAGACACATTTGTCATTTTATATAATTGTGTTTTTTCCAAGTGTCTAGTACTGCAGCTCCAAGATAATGGCAATGACAATAAAACAAGAACGTGAAATCAGTTACTATATTCTCATTGTGTGGTCCTGCCCATAACCCAGGCAGCCACTGAATTACTGACAGAGTCACTATGGGCTACGTTCATTTTACAAGTTTTCTTTCTTTCTTTCTTTTCTCTTTCTTTCATTCTTTCTTTCTTTATCTTTTCTTTTATCTCTTTTTTTCTTGTTCTTTCTCTCTTTCTTTCCTTTTATTTCCTTTCTTTTTCTCTCTTTCTTTCTCTTACTTTTTTCTCTTTCTTTATATTTTATTTTATCTGTTTTTATCTAGTTCTTTCTTTCTCTCTTTCTTTCCTTTTCTTTCTTTCTCTCTTTCTCTTTCTCTCGTTCTTTCTCTTTCATTTTCTTTCTCTCTTTCTTTCCTTTTCTTTCTTTATCTTTCTTTCTCTTTCTCTCATTCTTTCTCTTTCCTTTACTTTCTCTCGTGCTTTCTCTCATTCTTGCTCTCTTTCTTTCCTTTTCTTTACTTTCTTTTTATCTCTTTCTTTCTCTTCCTTTCTCTTTTTCTTTCCTTCTTTTGCTCTCCTTTCTGTTTTTTTCTTTTGCTTTCTTTATTCTATTTATTTCTTTCTGACTCTTTTTAAGCTTTTTTTTCCATTTTTTTCTTTCTTTTTTATAAGGTTTTTTTGTCAGGTTCTCCTTTTTTTTCCCTTCTCTCTATTTTTCCTATTTTCTTTTTACTTATATTTCCTTCTCTCTCCTTTTTCTAAGAATACTTTTTCTTTAAAGAAATCCACTGAGCAGAGACATATTACTATACAAATGATAAACTTACAAACACCTCTATTACTAGGATGTTATGATTACATACATTGCATAACTGACCAACTAAGATCAACATCACTGATAAATAAAACAAAAATACACTAATACTTGTGAACTAAAAATTGGATATCCTTTAACACCTTAAGGGCGTTAATTTCTCAGGGTTACTATATACAGTAAAAAATTTATTGTCATACGTTAGATAGAAAAATCTATGTAAAAAAAGACAAATAGATTATTCTTGGCTAGCCAGAAAAAAAAACATACCTGCAAACTTTTGGAGCACAGGGGTGACCTTTATCAAGCGGGTTAATGATCCATTTACATAGGATTTTTGAGGGTTTTTTTGCTTCCCAGATTTTAACAGCCATAACTATTTTAAATTTTGTAAGTTGAAGTTTTTTTTATTATTGTGGAGTAACATACATTAGCTCTTATTTGATTTAAATATTTTTGTTTTTAGTTTTATTGCAGTAACTCTTTACCATAAATAACATATTTAATTTACTGTTTAGGTAATTGAATCCATGTTCATACCAAATTATATTTTATTTAATTACATTGGTATTTTTCTATTCAGGAAATGCATACATATTGGTTGACACCTTTCCCTGGAAGAGATGGAAAAACTGAGTTATTGTGTCTGCCATGAAGAAAAAAGCTCATGAAGGAAAATATTTAAAATGCAGCAAATCTAGATCGGTCAGCCCTACAATTAGAATATGCTGGTGCACATACGCTGTGATTGCAGTACAAAAAGTAATAACAAGCCATATGCAACTCTACAAACACTGAAAACATTAATTCCACTATTACTACACTTGTAAAAATGGGATGTTCTTCGCGCATATTTTGATCAACATGTGTAAACCCATCTGCTAGCTACAATGTTGCCTCTTTTAGACAGGGGCCTTTACTATATTAAGACAATATTTAAATTCCAGTCTATAAGATATTTCCAAAAATCATCAACTGACATAATGTCCCTTATGGTCAGTTCAATGTATGGGATTTTAATAAGATAATATTCCAGAATTTGGAGGAGTAAGTTTTCAATCAGTGACTTCTCTAATCTGAGATTATAGTCACATCATTTTTTTAAGAGAACCTGAAGCACATCCAAATTAACATTTATCTTGATTTTTCTGGTACCTTTTCTTTTCCAACATTTTGGGACCACCTGCTTTGCACTATGTAGACATAACACACTGATCAGGAAAGTTTTATTTTCCATAAAGCCTGTGGGTTTTTCATAAAGCCTGTAGTTTACTCCTACAGTCTTTAAAAAAAAACAAAAAAAAAAAACGACAATGCATCTATTTATCTGGATAAGTTCTGCATGAAATGTGTTTGCCTTCACCTATCATACTTAGTGATGAGAGATGGTATCACCGAATGTGTATATATTTGCATACATTGTCTGTGCTTCCTTTTGCACATTCAATGCATTTTAGTGAGTTTGTGAAGGTTGAGGTAGAAAAAAAAATGTCAGGCGGAATTGTCTGTCAGATTATAAAGGTTACCATGGCAACTATTGTATGAGCGGCGCAGAGGAGCATATTTTAACCCATTTCCTGCCAGTAGTGTTTGGCACATGATTCTGGATTTGACACAATTACATCCTGTATAAATTTCATTTAACTGTAGCAGGTAAAAAAAAATGCTCTTCACCAAGACTGAAGTCATTCTGAGCCGGTGAAGCTGAAATTCAATCATAACTGTGCACAGTTCACTGTACACAATGCAAGCTCTACCTGCGCCTGTATCTACTTTAAAAAAAATTCTTTCACAAAGGCAAAACGCAAATATTAATTATTAGTATCTATCTATCTATCTATCTATCTATCTATCTATCTATCTATCATCTTATCTATCTAATATCTTATTATCTATCTAATATCTATCTAGCTTCTACCTATCTATCTATCTATCTATCTATCTATCTATCTATCTCATATCTATCTATCCCCTATCTATCTGTATCTATCTATCAAATCAAATCAAATGGGCTTTATTGGCAGGACTAAGTACATGTTAGCATTGCCAAAGCAAGTGGTAAAATAATGGGGGGATAGGGTTAGGGATAGGGACACATCCAGGGTGGGGTATCGGAGTACATGACATATCAGGCTCCTCTTAGTCTGTGACAGGCGCTTTCTTCCTCCTCCAGTAGTATAGGCAGTTTCTCTTCCTCCTCCATGGAAGTGAAGTCTGGGAGGAGATCGGACAGCCTCATGAAGTGAGTGTCCCTCACTGTGGAGTATTTGGGGCACCTCAGCAAGAAGTGGGTCTCATCTTCCACGGCCTACTGGGGGCACTGCTGGCAGAGTCATAGAATCATAGAATCATAGAATGGTAGAGTTGGAGGGGACCTCCTGGGTCATCTGGTCCAACCCCCTGCTCAAAGCAGGATTCACTAAATCATCTCAGACAGATGTCTGTCCAGCCTCTGTTTGAAGACTTCCATTGAAGGAGAACTCACCACCTCTCGTGGCCGCCTGTTCCACTCATTGATCACCCTAACTGTCAAAAAGTTTTTTCTAATATCTAATCTGTGTCTCCTCCCATTCAGTTTCATCCCATTGCTTCTAGTCTTTCCTTGTGTAAATGAGAATAAAGATGATCCTTCTACAATGTGACAGCCCTTGAGATATTTGTAGACAGCTATTAAGTCTCCTCTCAGTCTTCTTTTTTGCAAGCTAAACATTCCCAAAATCCTGTAACCGTTCCTCATAGGACATGGTTTGCAGACCGGTCACCATTCTGGTTGCTCTTCTCTGAACTTGCTCCAGTTTGTCGATGTCTTTTGTAAAATGTGGTGCCCAAAACTGGACGCAGTATTCCAGATGAGGTCTGACCAAAGAGCAGTAAAGTCCAATAATGACTTCACGTGATCTAGACTGTATGTTTCTGTTAATACATCCCAGAATTGTATTTGCCTTTTTTGCTGCTGCATCACACTGTTGACTCATGTTCAGTCTATGATCTATTAGTATACCTAAGTCTTTTTCACATGTACTGTTGCTTAGCTCTATTCTTCCCATTTTGTATATACTTTTTCCATTTTTATTGCCCAGATGTAGTACTTTGCATTTTTCCCTGTTAAAAACCATTCTGTTAGTTGCTGCCCACTGCTCCAGTTTATTTAGGTCTCTTTGAATCCTCTCTCTCTTCTCTAGTATTAGCTATCCCTCCTAGCTTTGTGTCATCAGCAAATTTAATCAGTTTACCCTCAAGTCCTTCATCTAAATCATTGATAAAGATGTTGAACAATACAGGTCCCAGGACAGAGCCCTTGGTACCCCACTTGAGACATTCATCCAACTGGATGTGAAGCCATTTACGACCACTCTTTGAGTCCGATCACTAAGCCAGTTATGAATCCACCTAACAGTTGCCTTGTCCATTCCATACTTGGTCATTTTTTCAATAAGGATGGTGTGAGATACTTTGTCAAATGCTTTGCTGAAGTCAAGATATACTATATCTACAGCATTTCCCTGATCCACCCAGTCTGTGATTCTGTCATAGAAGGAAATTAAGTTAGTCTGACATAACTTGTTAGTTACAAACCCATGCTGACTCTGGTTAATCACTTCATTCTTATCCAGGTACTTACATATGTGACACCCCAGGGGTCTGGTTGCCACAGTGATAGAGATACTATGTCTGAGAGCAGGTGGGAGGTCCTTTGGTCAGGGATCCTGTGCATGCCACACCTCCTGCCCAGTCTTGGGAGGGGAAGAACTTCCCCTGTATAAACCCGGGGCTGAGGCAGGGTGAGTCAGACAAGGAGAGTGGAGAAGAGAAGCAGCATAGGAAACAGCAGAGTTACAAGGAGTCAGGGGCTGGCAGCTACAGAGCTCGCCCTGACTAAGAAGATTCTTTACCGGACCCGGAGTCCGAGGCTGTGGGGACTAAATCCTACCCAGCAGCAGAATCCGTCGGGCAGGGGATTTCAGGTTCTCTGGCCCAGAAGCCTGAAGGCACGGTCACACGCGTGGGACCAGCACCGCCATCGTGGAGCGGAAGCCATTAGAAGGCCCCGAGTCACCGGCCATACGGGTGAGCACCACACGGTACACTCAGGGACGTGGGCTACTTACATCAGCTTCTAGCAAGGTAGCCAGAAGAGTACAGTCAGTTTGGGAGGCCTACAACTACGCCTGGCCAGGGGAGATCCCATCTGCTCAAGGACTGACCAGGCCCCGTTCGCTAGCAAGTACTCCGGGAGGGTCTATCGTTGTTACCAGTAAAGACCCTGAACTACACCGTACCGTCTCTGAGTGGTTCCTGCTACCCCCATCATCCACGTCGGCTGCCCTGAGACCATACCCCTCCCGTTGGGGGTTATACTATCACGCTGCACAATCCTACCACCGGCCTCAGCGGTCTGCCCTGCAGCAGCAGCTTCCTGGCTGCACTCAACGGGTGGCGTAGTCATCAACTATTTACTACTAATAGACTGCCGTCTAGTTTGACTCCCTGGGCACGGACCGGGTCACCGCCACGAGATTACAACCCTCCACGGATCCGGCTCCGGGTAAGCTCCCGCGTGCGCACCGCAGCGCGACACAGGCCCAGGGGCGCGTCAACTTTGGCGTAGTCGGCAGGATTTCGTGCCCGCAACCACCGGGTACTGCGTGCCTGAAAAGCAAAGACTGTTCAAACTTACCAGTGGTGAAGGTTTCCCGCCATCCGCAAAGTTTTCCCGCCATCCGGCGCCATCTTCGACCTTCTTCCCGCCATCCGTGGAGTTTTCCCGCCATTGGACGCCATCTTGAGGACGCCGCGCGGGAAGAAGAGGGGCGTGGACTCCGAAAGCGCGCGAGAACTGAAGCCCCGCCTCACGTCCGGACGTTGCGTAAGGTCCTGGAAGGAGCCCAGCAGACGCCGACGTCACAGGAGCGCGACGGAAGGTCCTCAACCCTGACGATCCACTGCGGAGCCGCGGCCTACGGAAGAGGATCATCGCAAGGTAGGCCACGGTCCACTAGGGGGGAGGAAGATGTCGGATACGGAGGAGAGCTTCACTGCCTCAACCCCCGCCAGCGCTACCGCTGCTGCAGTTATGCCCTTCACCATGCCCTATATCCCGGGAGCAGCTTGGCTACCCCAGTACTCAGGGGAGTCACATACCCTGCATGACTTTAGAGAAAAGCTGGATAGCCTCTTCCAGGTGTACCCCCTCACAGAAGAGCAAAAAGTGAGCATCCTGGTGGCCCAACTAACCGGGGCAGCCAAAAGGGAAGTAAAATCCTGGCCACCTGGGAGGAAGACTGTCGCAGGGATACTAACCCGGCTGAAGGACACCTTTGATACCCGCACCTCAGCCGAGATTAAGCTTAGATTCTACGGGTGCAAGCAGCGAGCGCATGAGAGTATAAGGGACTATGCACTAAACCTACAAGAGGCCCTGAGGGCCATAAAGCAGACCGACCCTGATGGGGTGGGAAACGAGGACAGGCTGTTGACTGAACAATTTATAGAGGGTTTATATTGCAATGCCCACCGAACCCAGTTGCGGGCAATGGCCTTACAGGATCCCCATCTGGACTTTGCACAGTTCAAGGACAGAGCCATCCGGGTGCTCCGAGAACCGGCACCAGGTGGCGTTGTGACCCACAGACGCCCCACTACCACTTACTACCAGGAGGCGGCGCCCTTGTCAGCAGGGCCTGTGGGAGCTGATGCGCAGGCTTTGGACAATGACCCGGCTCCAGACCTACACCATCAGGTCCAAGAGCTAGCTAAGAGCGTTGCTGCGCTAACCCGAACTGTGCAGTCTTTACAGGTTTCCACCCCAGGGAAGATCCAGCTGGCATCCGGACCGGAGGACATCCCGTGGCGTCGACCAAGGAGGACCCCACCGGCCAGAGGAAGACCCAGTGACCGATACAGTGAGGACGGACGACCCATCTGCCGCCGCTGCAATCAACCCGGACATATGGCAAGGTACTGTTCTTTAAACGGGCACAACCTGGGGTAGAGGGCCAACCCCCAGGAAAAAGATCACCAGGCCCATCGAACTGGCGCGACAGATATGTGGGAGGACGTCCAGTCTTGCCTGTGGTACTGGATGGCATTCCCATGAGTGCCCTACTGGACACCGGGTCACAGGTCACCACCATCCCGTACGTGCTCTTCAAGCAGTACTGGAATGACTCGGATATTACCCGCTACCCCGACGACGACTTGAGTATCATCGCCAGCAATGGTCAGCCCGTGCCACAGATCGGATTTAAAGAGGTGACCATCAAAATTGGTAGAGTCGAACTGGCCGCACAGGGACTGATCATTGTAGATATCGATAAACATGAGAGTCACCCAAAAATAACTCTAGGAACTAATGTAATTGAAAATTGTCTTGCAGAGGTGATTTTCCTTTTACAGCAGGTTGCCAAGAATGCCAGCTCCGGCGAGCAGCGGGTGCTCCAGAAAGAGATCCGGGCACTGATGCAACGGCAACAAGTGGAACTCTCCGGCGGTGAGATTGGTAGCGTAGGAATGTGTGACCCTTTTCCTATTGCCATGCCCCCAAAAAGTGAAATGATGATTTGGTGCCGGGCAGCTATTGGTCTGAGAGGTAGAGATTACCAGGCAATGGTAGAACCAGTTTACTCAGACAGTAGGCCCACCATTTTGACAGCACGGGGGGTGGTCAATGTACGCCATGGGAGGGTGCCCATTCGCATAATAAATATCGGGGAGAGGGAAGTGTACCTGCCCCGGTATGCCACGCTAGCCAAATTATATACCACTAATCAAAGTTCTATACAATCTGTGGAACCCTTGCCTCCATCTCACCCGGAGGAAGGTAACGGCTCTAAGAAAGACATGGAGGACTGGTGTCAGCAACTACATTTGGGTACTGACTCCACTCCCTCACATCAGAAACAAGGAGTCTATCGGGTGGTTCAAGAGTATGAGAGAGTGTTTAGTAAACACCCGTTAGACTTCGGGCGAGTCAAGGGGGTAGAACATCGCATCCCCACGGGAGATCATCCTCCCATAAAAGAGAGGTATCGACCCGTACCCCCTGCACATTACCAACACGCCAAGGGGATGCTTAGAGATATGAAGGAGGCTGGGGTAATCCGGGATAGTTGTAGCCCCTGGGCAGCCCCATTAGTTTTAGTCAAAAAGAAAGACAACACCATGAGGATGTGTGTAGATTACCGGAAAATCAACCGTATCACACACAAGGATGCGTACCCCTTACCAAGGATAGAGGAGTCATTGGCTGCTTTAAGATCTGCTAACTTCTTCTCTACCTTGGATCTCACTAGCGGGTACTGGCAGGTTCCTGTAGCAGAGGCGGACCGGGAGAAGACCGCATTCACCACCCCGATGGGACTTAGCGAGTTCACCTGCATGCCGTTCGGACTCTGCAACGCACCAGGAACCTTCCAACGCCTAATGGAGTGTTGTCTGGGCCACAGAAACTTCGAGACGGTCCTGTTGTACCTGGACGATGTCATCGTATATTCCAAGACGTATGAGGACCACCTGAAACACCTGGCGGAAGTGTTCGAGGCTCTGGCGAGTTACGGCCTAAAGGTGAAACCCTCCAAGTGTCACCTCCTGAAACCAAAGGTGCAGTACCTGGGACACGTGGTGAGCGCTGACGGAGTGGCTCCCGACCCCGATAAGATCACCGCAATTAAGGGATGGCCAAGCCCCTCCAGCGTAAAAGAAGTGCGGCAGTTCCTCGGGTTGGTAGGCTACTACCGAAGGTTTATTCCCGGCTTCACCAAAAAGGCAGCACCTATGCAGGACCTCCTGATAGGCCAGTCCCGGAAGGCCAAGAACCAGAAGCCGCCCTTCAAATGGGAAGAGCTGGAAGAAGAGTCCTTCCGCCAGCTGAAGATGGCCCTCACGGGGGACGAAATCCTGGCGTACCCGGATTATAGCCAGCCCTTTATCCTCTACACCGACGCCAGTAACATCGGGCTAGGAGCTGTACTGTCCCAGATCCAGCAGGGGAAGGAACGAGTAATCGCCTACGCCAGCCGAAAACTGCGACCCACCGAAAGGAACCCCGAGAATTACAGCTCATTTAAGTTAGAGTTCCTGGCCGTAGTATGGGCAATCACTGAGCGCTTTAAGCATTACCTCGCTTCTTCCCGGTTCACCGTGTACACGGATAACAACCCGCTGACACACCTGGACACGGCAAGACTCGGTGCCCTGGAGCAGAGGTGGATGGCCCGTCTGTCCAACTACGAGTTCACAATTAAATACCGGGCAGGACGCTCCAATACCAACGCGGACGCCCTGTCCAGGATGCCCAACCTGCCGGACGGAGGAGAAGATCCGGAGGGACTGGAAGAAGTTGAACTCCCTGCGTTCCACCGTCATGGGACTATTCAGTATTCCCACCGGGTAAGGAGTAAGCAGGCTGCTACGTTGAACCCCTTACCCCACTACAACTGGGCGGAAACGCAAGACAGCGACCCTGCCGTCCGACTGGTGAAGGAGATGCTGACTCGGCCGGAGGCTCGCCTTGAACCAGACGCTCCGGAGGAAGCCAAACAACTATGGGCAGAGAAGAGTCGACTGTTCCTTTACAAGGGGAAGTTGTGCCGCAGAATGGTTAACTCCCGGACGCATGAATTACTCTGGCAAGTAGTGGTGCCACGAAGAGACGCAGCCATGGTGATGGAGGCATACCACGACGGAGCTGGACACTTTGGGTGGAAAAAGCTGGAGTTCCTGCTGCGCGAGCGGTTCCACTGGGTAGGCATGAGGGGAACCATCGAGAAGTGGTGCAGAGATTGTGGCCCGTGCAACCTGAGAAGGAAGGACCGAGCCAGCCAGAAGACTCCCCTGCAGTCCATCGTCACCCGGCAACCGTTGGAACTGGTAGCCTTGGATCATGTAAAACTGACCCCAAGCAGAAGTGGCTACGTCTACGCGTTAACCATCGTGGATCATTACTCCCGGTTCTTGGCTGTCGTCCCCGTCAAGGACTTAACGGCTCAAACAGCAGCTAGAGCCTTCCAGCAGCACTTCTGCCGTCCACACGGGTACCCGGACCAAGTGCTGACGGACCAGGGACCTGCCTTTGAAGCGGAGGTCTTTCAGGAATTCTGCAATCTGTATGGCTGCCGGAAGATAAGGACGACACCCTACCATCCGCAGACTAATGGACTTTGTGAAAAAATGAACCAGGTGGTAATGGATCTTCTAAAAACGTTGCCCCTGGAAGAACGCAGTCTGTGGCCTGAGAAGCTGCCCGATCTGGTGGACCTATACAACCACATCCCGGTAGGTTCCACCAACTGTACCCCGGCTTACCTAATGAGGGCAAGACCTGGTAAGTTACCTGTTGACCTGGAAATGGGAGTCCTGACCCCCGAGGACACTTCACCAGAAACAGACTGGGACACAGAGAGGCAGCAGCAGTACCGGAGAGTACAGGAGAGCGTGGAGCGAAGTCTCTGTCAGGCTAGGGAAAGACAAGAGAAAACTTACAACCAGTATGCTCCCGCTGTTCCCCTGGTACCCGGAGAGCAGGTCTTGAAGAGGAAGAGATGGCTCCACAAGTTGGACGACCAGTGGGAGAAGGACCCGTACACCGTACTGCCCTCAAGCCACGAGAACCCGAAGGTCTGTACCATCAGTAAAGACGGAGGGGAAACCACAGCCATTGTATCCCGGGACCACCTGAAGAAGTGTCCCGAACAACTGAGGAACCCTGAAGAGGAACAAGAAGACCATCGACCCGTGGAAGAAAGGGAAGATATGGTTAGTACCGTGCTCGGGGACTTTCCTCAGTCTTGGACTCAAGTCAATGGTGCAGTTGTGGTACCCGTACTCACCTTCCTCCAACCATCATCCCAAGAACCTACGGAGCAACGGGTAGAGCTGGAAGAACAGCCGGTCCAGGAGGCAGAAGACTCCACACAAGCAGAACAGGAGAATCAACCCTCTGCTTATAGTGAGCCTGCCGTACCCCTAGTGAGACAAAGAGCCGGTAGACAGCTGCCCAGTTTACCCTTGACAGCTCCTACACCCTGTAGTTCAGGGCCAGACAGTCAGCTCCGTAGGTCCACTCGGGCCACTAGAGGCCAGTTACCCGCACGCTGGAGAATTTAAAGTGTATAAATTGTTTTATCTATGTTTTTCTGTGTCTTGTTGCTTGTGTATAATTTTGTGTTTCTAGTTATTTTTAGGAAACCTTGGTGGATTTACCGGGAATCCTTGTATATAGTTGGAGCGTAACCCAGGATGGACTAGAGACTGTTAAGGACTCGGGGTAGGACAGACCCCTACCTGGTTACGTCTCCCTGTGTTGGTGAAATGGACACCTTTGCTTTTCTTCAAAGACTGCATCCGGTTGCGGACACGCCGTAACCATCTTATGTGTTTTTCTTATAGTATTGTTATTGTTATACTTTGTTATGTTTTTCTAAATGTGTTTAGTCCCGGAGTACTAAATTTCACTAGGGGGGAATGTGACACCCCAGGGGTCTGGTTGCCACAGTGATAGAGATACTATGTCTGAGAGCAGGTGGGAGGTCCTTTGGTCAGGGATCCTGTGCATGCCACACCTCCTGCCCAGTCTTGGGAGGGGAAGAACTTCCCCTGTATAAACCCGGGGCTGAGGCAGGGTGAGTCAGACAAGGAGAGTGGAGAAGAGAAGCAGCATAGGAAACAGCAGAGTTACAAGGAGTCAGGGGCTGGCAGCTACAGAGCTCGCCCTGACTAAGAAGATTCTTTACCGGACCCGGAGTCCGAGGCTGTGGGGACTAAATCCTACCCAGCAGCAGAATCCGTCGGGCAGGGGATTTCAGGTCCTCTGGCCCAGAAGCCTGAAGGCACGGTCACACGCGTGGGACCAGCACCGCCATCGTGGAGCGGAAGCCATTAGAAGGCCCCGAGTCACCGGCCATACGGGTGAGCACCACACGGTACACTCAGGGACGTGGGCTACTTACATCAGCTTCTAGCAAGGTAGCCAGAAGAGTACAGTCAGTTTGGGAGGCCTACAACTACGCCTGGCCAGGGGAGATCCCATCTGCTCAAGGACTGACCAGGCCCCGTTCGCTAGCAAGTACTCCGGGAGGGTCTATCGTTGTTACCAGTAAAGACCCTGAACTACACCGTACCGTCTCTGAGTGGTTCCTGCTACCCCCATCATCCACGTCGGCTGCCCTGAGACCATACCCCTCCCGTTGGGGGTTATACTATCACGCTGCACAATCCTACCACCGGCCTCAGCGGTCTGCCCTGCAGCAGCAGCTTCCTGGCTGCACTCAACGGGTGGCGTAGTCATCAACTATTTACTACTAATAGACTGCCGTCTAGTTTGACTCCCTGGGCACGGACCGGGTCACCGCCACGAGATTACAACCCTCCACGGATCCGGCTCCGGGTAAGCTCCCACGTGCGCACCGCAGCGCGACACAGGCCCAGGGGCGCGTCACATACATGTTGTTTAATAATTTGTTCAAAGATCTTTCCTGGTATAGAAGTCAGACTCACCGGCCTATAGTTCCCTGGGTCCACCTTCTTCCCATTTTTGAAGATAGGAACAACATTTGCTCTTCTCCAGACTTCTCCTGTTCTCCAAGAATTTTCAAAGATTATGGAGAGTGGTTCTAAAATTTCTTCTACGATCTCCTTCAGTACTCTGGGGTGTAATTCATCTGGACCTGGAGACTTGAACTCGTTTATGTTAGCTAAATATTCCCTCACAATCTCTCTGTTTACAGATAACTTGGATTCTTCTATTCCTTTAATAGGACAGTGAAGATCACTTGAAGTTACATTTTATTTCTGAGAGAAAACTGATGCAAAATAGGAATTAAAAAGTTCGGCCTTCTCAACATCCTTTCTTACCATTTCACCATTTTCATCCTGTAAAAATCCTAAAGCATCTTTGACTTTACTTTTATTTTTGACATACCCCCAAATCCTTTTTTATTGCTTTTGACATCTCTTGCAAGCCTTAATTCATTGTCAGCTTTAGCTAACCTGATACATGCCCTGCAGGATCTA
This sequence comes from Phyllobates terribilis, assembly GCF_046119375.1. Lineage (NCBI taxonomy): Eukaryota > Metazoa > Chordata > Amphibia > Anura > Dendrobatidae > Phyllobates > Phyllobates terribilis. The sequence goes on from NW_027362764.1 coordinate 73,711,108, forward strand.
CAGACTGCATTATAATCTTCTTTAGATATGCCTCCCTCTTTCCATTTGATAAACATTTCTTTCTTTCTTTTTAGCATGTGTTTAAGTTCTGTGTTCATCCATCCTGGTTTCCTTAAATGCTTCCCATTCTTCCTACTTTTCGGGATTGTTAACAATTGTGCTTTGAGAATCTCATTTTTAAAAATTTCCCATCCTTCCTGGACATTTTTGTCCTTAAGGACATCCAGCCATTGAATCCCTCCTATTCTCTTTCTGAGTCGCTTAAAATCTGCCTTTCTGAAATCTAACCTTGAAGTTTGAGTCTTCACATGTCTTCCTCCTCTAGTTATCCAAAATTCTATAATAGCATGATCGCTGCCTCCTAGGGTCCCAGCCACTTTTACCTCCTCAATCATTTCCTCCCTGTTTATAAGGATTAGATCCAAAGTAGCAGATCCCCTTGTTTTCTCCCCTACCTTTTGGAAGATAAAGTTGTCAGCAAAAGAGGATAAGAATTTGCTTGACCTGATAGCTTTACTTGAGAGAGATTCCCAACAAATGTCTGGATAGTTGAAATCTCCCATGACCACTACGTCATTTTTTTTGGAGAACTTGGTCATTTGATACATAAAGAATTCATCCATATCTTCAGCTTGCCCAGGTGGCCTGTAGAAAATGCATACAATGGTGTCCTTTCCGTTGTTCTCTCCTTGTATTCTTACCCAAACAATTTCCACAGAACTCCCAGTCTCTGCTTCCATCTCTGTGCAGATATACGCTTTTCTAACATACAATGCGACACCTCCTCCTCGCTTATCAAGTCTGTTTCTTGTAAATAAGTTGTATCCTTTTAGCCTTTTATTCCAATTATGTGTATCGTCCCACCAAGTTTCAGTGATTCCAATGACATCATATTCTTTTTCCTGCGTTAGTAGTTCCAATTCTCCTTGTTTGTTGCCCATGCTTTGTGCATTTGTATAAAAACATTTTAGTTTGTGATTGGTTTCTCTTCCTCCCATATTTTTATTATTTAAATTTTTTTGTCTTTGTTCTTCCTTTCCACTTCCAGTAGCAGAGATCTCAATAGTATTTGTCAGCTGTATAGCTTTTTCTGGCCTTTTGCTTCCCTTCCCACATTGTTCTAGTTTAAAGCTCTCCTGATGAGTGTAGCAAGGCGACTTCCAAATACATGTTTTCCAGTCTTCGTAAGGTGCACCCCATCTCTAGCAAGCAGTCCATCATATAGGTAATTCATTCCGTGATCCAGAAATCCAAATCCTTGTTGACGGCACCATCAACGTAGAATCTTATTCCACCTCATTGTTCCATGGCCATCCACTGGGAGGATGGATGAGAAGACCAACTGCGCTCCCAATTCTTTCACTTTCTTGCCTAAGTCTTCAAAGTCACTGCAGATGGTTTCCAGGTCCTTTCTTGCGGTGTCATTTGTCCCCACATGTATTAGCAGGAATGGGTAGTGATCTGTAGGTCCGAAGAGTCTTGATATCCTGTCAGACACATCTTTAATTTTTGCTCCTGGAAGACAGCACATTTCTCTTGAGGTTATGTCTGGTCTGCAGATAGCGGCCTCTGTTCCTTTCAACAGGGAATCCCCTATGACCACCACTCTCTGTTTTTTCTTCACAACATTTTTCTTTCTCCATCCAGGAGGATTCTGAGGGCTTACAAGGTTATTCATTGTGGGCAAAGTCTTATCTTGCTGTATTTCTTCATGGTTCTCCTGCGTGAGAGCCTGGTACTGGTTCCTGAGCAGTATGGGTGCTGACTGCCTCTCGATCCTCCTGCTTCTCTGGGTCACATGCTTCCATTCCTCTGTTTCGTCAGGTGCAGTTCGAATTTCTTCTCTTTCTGTATCATGAAGAGATAATTCTGCTCTGTCTAAGAACTCTTCACCTTCCTTAATGATATTCAAGGTAGTTAACCTCTCTTCGAGATTTCGCAACTTTTCCTCCAACAGGGACACAAGCTTGCATTTCTGGCATGTGAAGTTTGGCTTTTCCATTGGCAAGTCTGTGAACATGTAGCAGGATATGCAGCTCACCAAATGGCTCCTGGACTCTTCCATGTTCTTATTGTTGATATGTTATGAAAGCAGTGAAAAACGCTCCAAAATTCACCGATGTCCTCCTTTCAGCTCCAACGGCCAAAATCCAGTGTTCTTTGAGCTCGCAGAGACTCTTCACTTATCCCAAAATGCAGTGAGAATATGCAAATTATCTCCTCAGGACTCCTCCCCTGGTTCACCGATGTCCTCCTTTCAGCTCCAACAGCCAAAATCCAGTGCTCTTTGAGCTCGTGGAGACTCTTCACTTATCCCGAAATGCTGTGACAATATGCAAATGATCTCCTCAGGACTCCTCCCCTGGTTCACCGATGTCCCCCTTTCAGCTCCAACGGCCAAAATCCAGTGTTCTTTGAGCTCGCGGAGACTCTTCACTTATCCCAAAATGCAGTGAGAATATGCAAATTGTCTCCTCAGGACTCCTCCCCTGGTTCACCGATGTCCTCCTTTCAGCTCCAACGGCCAAAATCCAGACTGGTGATTTGTGTTGGGGGTCTTCGTTCTTCTAGGGCTTCCTGGTGTAGCAAGGCTTTGTGATGGTAGGAGCTGGGACTACTACTTTGTAGATAAGCATTGAATGATAGCGCCTTCTTCTGGATCGCAAGGTGTAGCAGGAATCTGCCCAGCTCTGCTTGGCAGGCGCGTTGTTTGATGTGCTCCGATGGACTTGGAGGAGGTGTTTGCAGAACTCTAGGTGGAATATTTCTGTTGGTCCAGCATTCCACTTTGACCAGTTTGGTTATGAGACTGGTCCCCAGACTTTGCTGCTGTACAGAAGGATTGGGGCAATGATGGTATCAAAGATTTTTAGCCAGACTGTTACAGGTGCCTTGAGATGGATCAGACGTCTTCTGATGGCATAGAAGGCTTTGCACGCCTTGTCTTTCAGCAACTGTATGGCTTGCTTAAAGATCCCTGATTGGCTGAGTTCTAGGCCCAGGTAGGTGTACCTGTTGGTTTCCGTAAGTGGACAGCTGTATATTATCAATTGGGGATGGCCTGCTAGTTTCTGATTTCTTTTCTGGAACACCATGATATTAGTTTTCTTCTGATTGATTGGCAGTGCCGATGTGGTGCTGAAGGTCTCTAGGATTTTCAGATTATCCTGAAGGCCTTTCTTAGTTGGTGATAGCAGCATGAGGTCATCAGCATACAGCAGAAATTTCACTTCTGTGTCATGGAGGGTGAGTCCTGGTGCTGAGGAGGACTCCAGAGCCACCGTCAGCTCGTTGATGTAAATGTTGAAGAGCGTTGGACCGAGGCTGCAGCCCTGTCGCACTCCTCGGCTCTTTTGGAAATAGGCCGCCTTCCTTCCATTTACCCTCATGCTGCAGCTGTTCTCAGTGTTGGAGCTTCGGATTACATGATATGTTTTGCCTCCTATTCCGCTCCCCAGCAGTTTTAGGAATAGTCCTGGGTGCCACACTGAGTAGAATGCCTTCTTGAAGTCCACAAAGCTGGCATAGATCCTCCCATGCTTTGTATTGTGGACATGGTTCTTGATGAGGCTGTGCAGGGTGTAAATGTGGCCGGTGCTGCGGTGGTTTGGCATGAAGCCTGCTTGGCTTTTGCTGAGGACGTTGTGTTGCGCGAGGAAGGTGAGGATCCTCTTATTCAGGACGCAATTGAAGAGTTTCCCCAGGTTACTGCTGACACATATTCCTCGGTAGTTTGCTGGGTCGTACTTATCCCTGTTTTTGTGTATGGGGGTTATGAGTCCTTGGTTCCAGTTCTTGGGAAAGTAGCCAGCCTGCAGCACAATATTGAATAGTTTTGCTATCGCAGCCTGGATGTCTGGCAGGCTGTATTTCATCATTTCTGGAAGGATCCCATCTGGGCCACTGGCTTTTTTACCTTTTATCAGTGTGATCCTTTCTGTTATTTCTGACAATGTAATTAGTGTGTCCAGAGGGTTTTGTAAGTCTTTGAATTTTTCCTCCATATCCTTCAGTTTGTTCACAAGCTCTATTTGTGTCGGGTTCAGGTCTTCACTTGGGATGTCACTCCATCTATCTCATATCTATCTATCTCATATCTATCTATCCCATATCTATCTATCCATCTATCTATAAATCTATCCTCAAAACAAAGCAGCACTATACTAAACTTATATAGCAAATGAGTGCAAGCCTCACGTTATCAACCCAGTATCCTCCTTATACATACAGCAAAAAATAGCAGCACTCCAGACGTGAGACAGTGAAAAAAAACCTGTGATCTTTATTAATTTAGTGCACATATGGCGCGCCCCCTGGGCCGTGGGGTACTCGGCAGCCGGGCCTCTGGTTGCCGGGGATATCACGGTGGCTGGCCCGCTCCGTGACCCAGGGCGGTCAGTAAAAAGGGGGATTTATAGGGGATTTAGGAAGGTGTTCGTGACGCCACCTGTGGAATGCGACTAAGGGGTGCCGTCCTCTGGAGCTAGTGTTACGGCAGCAGGGATGGTGTGGCTCTCCACAGGTAGAGCTAGCTCCAGGGCAGCGTGGGGTGTAATGGATGGTAGTGCAGGGGAGAGACAGCAGGACGGTTCCGGAGGAAAGACGGACACTCACACGGGGGTAAGCTTCAGTACGTTTACTGGTGATGCAGCAGGCATGGTCCAGGGTACTGCAGGTGAAGGGCGCACTTTTGGACTCTCCCCAGTGAGCGGGTATAGGGCCTCCTGATCCATTGCTTTCTTCTCTAAGCTTCTGACCTGCCTGGAGCTAGGCCTAAGCTTGGTTACTGTCTCTCTTAGCACCTGCTGACCTGGCGGTAGGGCCTTCTCTTTGGAGATCACTCTCCCTGGACGCTGGGGCCTCTGTGACTCCTAGCCCTGGTACTTTAGTCAGCGTTTGGGTAACCTGGGACCTGAAGTCCTCCAGGGGTTCCGGTGGTTCCTACTGAGTATAAAGGGTCTCTGTAGGCACGGACCCGGTGTCCGGTATATATATCGGGGTGAGCCTGGTATGTTCCTCTGCCCCCTCACTACGTCTTCCTTCTCCTCTCTGCCTTCGGCCCACTCAAGGTCCTCGCTAGGCCTTCACACGTGCTGTAGGCCTTGGCTCGCCTAAGCACAGCAGCCAGTTCACTGCCTCTTCACTGCTCTCTGAGTGTCAGCACGCTCTCTGCTCAACTCTGAGCTGTGTTCCTCTCTGTCTCTGAACACTAATCTCCGCTGCCTGGCTCCACCCTCCCTATATATGTCCCTAACGGGCTCCCTCTGCTGGACTGAGGTGGTAGGGTGGAGGTGTGTGAATGTAGTGAGGGCCTCTTGTGGAGAAGTCCATCCATGCACCCTTCTGGGTTCTGTGGCACCAGTGCGTAGCAGGGCGCCACATTCCCCCCTAGTAAAACTCAGTACTCCTGGACTGAAGCATTTTTCTCAAAACAGGTTTAAACAAATAACAATTCTTCCCTTTATGGGAGGCACTTTTCTTGAACGCTACTGGTAACATTATAATACAATAATAACAATTATAAATAACATTAATTCAGTTACAGTAAGTCATGACAGTTTTTGGGCTGCTCACAGTCCTCAGCCACCGAGTCCTTGTACCCTTACGGGTAATTAAATACAACAAGAAAAGTGCCCATGTCACCTAAATTGTCCATTGTAAGGCAAAAATACATCAATACATACAGTACAGACCAAAAGTTTGGACACACCTTCTCATTTAAAGATTTTTCTGTATTTTCATGACTATGAAAATTGTACATTCACACTGAAGGCATCAAAACTATGAATTAACACATGTGGAATTATATACTTTACAAAAAAGTGTGAAACAACTGAAAATATGTCTTATATTCTAGGTTCTTCAAAGTAGCCACCTTTTGCTTTGATGACTGCTTTGCACACTCTTGGCATTCTCTTGATGAGTTTCAAAAGGTAGTCACCGGAAATGGTTTTCACTTCACAGGTGTGCCCTGTCAGGTTTAATAAGTGGGATTTCTTGCCTTATAAATGGGGTTGGGACCATCAGTTGTGTTGTGCAGAAGTCAGGTGGATACACAGCTGATAGTCCTACTGAATAGACTGTTAGAATTTGTATTATGGCAAGAAAAAAGCAGCTAAGTAAAGAAAAACGAGTGGCCATCATTACTTTAAGAAATGAAGGTCAGTCAGTCAGAAAAATTGGGAAACTTTGAAAGTGTCCCCAAGTGCAGTTGCAAAAACCACCAAGCGCTGCAAAGAAACTGGCTCACATGAGGACCGCCCCAGGAAAGGAAGACCAAGAGTCACCTCTGCTTCTGAGGATAAGTTTATCCAAGTCACCAGCCTCAGAAATCGCAGGTTAACAGCAGCTCAGATTAGAGACCAGGTCAATGCCACACAGAGTTCTAGCAGCAGACACATCTCTACAACAACTGTTAAGAGGAGACTTTGTGCAGCAGGCCTTCATGGTAAAATAGCTGCTAGGAAACCACTGCTAAGGACAGGCAACAAGCAGAAGAGACTTGTTTGGGCTAAAGAACACAAGGAATGGACATTAGACCAGTGGAAATCTGTGCTTTGGTCTGATGAGTCTAAATTTGAGATCTTTGGTTCCAACCACCGTGTCTTTGTGCGACGCAGAAAAGGTGAACGGATGGACTCTACATGCCTGGTTCCCACCGTGAAGCATGGAGGATGAGGTGTGATGGTGTGGGGGTGCTTTTCTGGTGACACTGTTGGGGATTTATTCAAAATTGAAGGCATACTGAACCAGCATGGCTACCACAGCATCTTGCAGCGGCATGCTGTTCCATCCGGTTTGCGGTTAGTTGGACCATCATTTATTTTTCAACAGGACAATGACCCCAAACACAACTCCAGGCTGTGTAAGGGCTATTTGACCAAGAAGGAGTGTGATGGGGTGCTGCGCCAGATGACCTGGCCTCCACAGTCACCAGACCTGAACCCAATCGAGATGGTTTGGGGTGAGCTGGACTGCAGAGTGAAGGCAAAAGGGCCAATAAGTGCTAAGCATCTCTGGGAACTCCTTCAAGATTGTTGGAACATCATTTCCGGTGACTACCTCTTGAAGCTCATCAAGAGAATGCCAAGAGTGTGCAAAGCAGTCATCAAAGCAAAAGGTGGCTACTTTGAAGAACCTAGAATATAAGACATATTTTCAGTTGTTTCACACTTTTTTGTTAAGTATATAATTCCACATGTGTTAATTCATAGTTTTGATGCCTTCAGTGTGAATGTACAATTTTCATAGTCATGAAAATACAGAAAAATCTTTAAATGAGAAGGTGTGTTCAAACTTTTGGTCTGTACTGTACATGAAAATTACACAAGAACAATCACACCCTAAGGGGCAACTATTTATACTTTTAGAGTTTCTCTTCCTACTCTCTGTATCTGACAGGGGTCTGACCCTGCGTGCTACGTGTTGACCTACGTAGTACTGGGATGCGCGTGGTACTGGTGTTTGTACTACCTCCCATTCTGTCAGTTCTAGGTGTGGAGGGACTGCAAGACTGCCTTAACCTCTCTACGGGACTGGCATTTGTACCATTGGCTGGGCCTTCTTGCTCTGCTCCAACCGGGGATCCTTCTTCCGGAGATTCTTCCTGAGTAGGCTCTTCTGGGGCACCTACAGGTTCTACTTGCTGTGGAGGGTCTTCTGTCTGTTGGTAGAAGTGTAGCACAGGTATTATCACTGCTCCTCCTAGTTGGGGCCAATCTGCCGGGAAATCTCCTAATTCAGTATGTATTACTGCTTCTTTAGGCTCCTCCGGTGCAGTGGGAGGCACTTCCTCCTGGGGCTTCAGCGGACTTGGGCACAACTTCAGATGGTCTCTTGATGCCGTTGCAGTTGTTCTTCCTCCGTCTTTGCTGATTAGACAAGTTTTCCTATTGTCAAACCTGGAATTCAACACAGTGTAAGGTTCCCTTTCCCACTGGTCGTCAAGCTTGTGCCTTCTTCTCTTTCGTTTCAGCACAACTTCTCCAGGTGTCAAGGGTTCAGCTGGTGCACTCCTGTTGTACGGTGCTTCCTGCTTGTCTCTTACCCTATTCAGACTGTCTTCGACACAGGCTTGTACTCTCCTGTACTGTTCCTGTTGCTTCGTGTCCCAGTCTTCAGTGGACATATCTGCCTCGGGTTCTACTACACCAAGCTCCAGGCCCATGGGCAACTTTCCGGGTCTTGCTTGCATGAGATATGCTGGAGTACAATTGGTGGAACTCACAGATATGTGGTTGTACAGATTTACCAGGTCAGGTAGCTTGTCTGGCCACTGGTTTCTCTCTTCTAGCGGTAAGGTCTTCAACAGGTCGATGACGATGTTATTCATCTTTTCACATAACCCATTGGTTTGGGGGTGGTACGGTGTTGTCCGGATCTTCTTACACCCGTACAGATGGCAAAACTCCTTGAACAATTCGGCTTCGAAGGCAGTGCCTTGATCTGTCAGCACCTGCTCCGGGTATCCATGGGGCCTGCAGAAGTACGCCTGAAACGTCTTCGCCACAGTTTCTGCCGTCAGATCCTTGACGGGGGCGACCACCAGGAACCAGGAGTAGTGATCCACCATGGTCAGGGCATAGGAACATCCTGACCTGTTGGGTGACAGCTTAACATGATCCAGGGCCACGATCTCCAAGGGTTGAGTTGTCTTGATGGGTTGCAGGGGTGCCTTCTGGCTGCTGTAGTCTTTTCTTCTGAGGCTACAGGGTCCACAATCCCGGCACCATCTCTCTATGGAACTGCGCATTCCAACCCAATAAAACGGACCTTTTAGCAGGGTTTCTAGCTTCTTCCAGCCGAAGTGTCCTGCTTGATCATGGTAGGCCTCCAACACCATCTGGATGTCCGTCCTGGGCACTATGATCTGCCATACCATCTCATGAGACCTGGGGTTAACGTACCTTCGGCACAGCTTCTCTCTATAGATGAACAGCCGGCTTCTCTCATTCCACAGCTGCTTGGCTTGTGGAGACACGTCCTTCTCCAGGGAGGAACCTTCCTGGGTTATCAGTTCTTTGATACGGCTGACAACCGGGTCGCTGTCCCGGGTCTCCTTCCAACTGTGGTGAGGTAAAGGGTTTAGTGTCTTACCACGATACCTCCTGGAGGCGCGCTGCTCGTGGACCATCCCATTTCTGTGGAAGGCAGGTAGCTCAATCTCCTCTAGGTCATCCACTTCTTCTTCAGTGTCCGACTGGTGAGGCATTCTGTATAGGACATCGGCATTGGCATTCTTGCGGCCTGCCTGGTACTTAATGGTGAACTGGTAGTTTGACAGCCTAGCCATCCATCGTTGTTCCATGGCTCCTAACTTGGCTGTTTCCAGATGAGTCAAGGGATTATTATCAGTGTAGGCAGTGAACTTACTGGAGGCTAGGTAGTGCTTGAACCGCTCGGTGATGGCCCAGACCAGGGCCAGGAACTCCAACTTGAAGCTGCTATAGTTTTCTGGGCTCCTCTCGGTCGGGCGGAGCTTTCTGCTTGTATAGGCGATCACCTTTTCCCGGCCATTCTGCTTCTGACATAACACAGCTCCTAATCCCTCGTTGCTGGCATCAGTGTACAGCAGGAACGGTTGGCTGTAGTCAGGGTAGGCTAGGATCTCTTTGCCGGTCAGGATCTCCTTCATGACCTTAAAGGATTCAGCTTGCTCCTTACCCCACTGGAACGGGGGGTTTCTGCCTCTCCCAGACTGTCCTACCAAGAGATCTTGCAAAGGCGCCGCTTTCTTGGTATAGTCCTTCACAAACCTCCGGTAATACCCGACTAGTCCCAGGAACTGACGTACCTCCTTGAGGCTCTTCGGCTCCGGCCATTTCTGGATGGCAGTGACCTTCTCCGGGTCCGGTGCTACTCCTTCTGGACTGACGATGTGCCCCAGGTACTGTACCGTACCGTTCGCTTGAGCAGGTGGCACTTAGAGGGCTTCAGCTTCATCCCATACCGGGACAGCGACTCAAATACCTCTGCCAGGTGCTTCAAATGGTCCTCGTACGTTTTGGAGTACACTATCACGTCATCCAGGTATAGCAGTACAGTCTCGAAGTTGCGGTGTCCCAGGCAGCACTCCATCAATCTCTGAAACGTTCTGGGGGCGTTGCAGAGTCCGAATGGCATACTGTTGAACTCGCAGAGTCCCATCGGGGTAGTAAAGGCCGTCTTCTCCCGATCCTCCTCAGCAACAGCTACTTGCCAGTACCCACTAGTAAGGTCAAGGGTGGAGAAGTAATTTGCAGACTTTAATGCAGCCAGGGATTCCTCTATACGGGGCAAAGGGTATGCATCCTTGTGTGTTATGCGATTTACCTGTCTGTAATCTACACACATTCTCATGCTTCCATCCTTTTTCCTGACTAGGACCAGGGGAGCTGCCCAGGGGCTACAGCTATCTCTTATTACCCCTGCCGTCTTCATGTCGTGCAACATCTCCTTCGCCTTCTGGTAGTGTGCTGGTGGTATGGGTCTGTAACGTTCTTTGATGGGTGGATGGTCACCTGTGGGTATATGGTGTTGTACCCCTTTAATCCTCCCAAAGTCAAGTGGGTGTTTACTGAATACCTGCTCGTATTCCTGAACCACCTGGTGTACACCCTGTTTCTGATGGGCAGGAGTGGTGTCTGTCCCAACATTGAGCTGTTGACACCAATCCTCCACCTGGGTTCCCGGGTCATTATCTCCCACTTTGTCTGGTGAGGTTAAGGACTCCGCCGTGTGTATGGAGTTGTTATGTACTGTGTACAGTTTGGCAACAGTGGCGTAGCGTGGTAATCTAACCTCGTCCTCCCCATAGTTTAGGAGGCATATGGGCACCCTCCCATTGCGTACATCCACTACCCCTCTGGCAGTCAAGAGTGTAGGTCTATGCTCCGAGCTAAGGGGCTCTACTACCGCCTGGTAGCTCCGTCCTTTGAGACCTATTGCTGCTCTACACCAAATCAGCATCTCACTCATCGGGGGGATCACAATAGGTATCGGGTCTGTCACCCGTACATTACCAATTTCACCACCTGTTAGCTTTACCTGTTGCTGGTACATAAGGGCTCGGATCTCTTTCTGGAGCACCCTCCTCTGCCCTGGTTTGGCAGTGTCGGCCATCTGCTGGAGCAAAAACAACACTTCTCCCAAACAGTTACCGACAATATTTGTGCCAAGTACCATATACAAGTCTGTATCATCAGGATTAGTCTCTACTACAATTAGTCCCTGGTCCTTCAATTCCACTCTTCCCACCTTTACTGCCACATCTTTAACCCTGACTAGGTTAAGGGGAAGGCCATTGGAGGCATACACGGAAAGGTTTGGAGCTGGCAGGCGAAGTTCGTCTATGGACCACAACCTTTTGTAGAGGACATCTGGCATGATGGTTACCTGAGATCCAGTGTACAGCAGGGCAGGTGTCGCGATGCGGTCCAGCACAATGGACATTAAAGATCTTCCTCCCACGAACCGATGGTACCAGTTTGATGGGCCTGCTTGATTCACTCCTGGGTGTCGGCCCTCTGCCCCAGGGTTTGCTCGTTTAAAGGACAGTTCCGCACTGTGTGGCCTGCCTTCTGGCAGCGGTAGCAGATGAATTCTCCTGAAGGGTGACGTTGGTCATTGGTCCTCCCACGGGGTGGCGTTGTCCTCCTCCGGGGCGGCGTTGTCCTCCTACAGGGTGGCGTTGTCCTCCTTCTTCTTCTCATCCAGGGGACATCCTCAGGGCTGTCGGTGAGTAGTTTCCTTCCTTCCGGCTCGGGCTCCTCCTGTAGCTGCAGGGTGCTCAGGACAGTGGTCAGGGTTTTACTTAACTGGCGCACTTCAGAGCGTAGGCTGTCCAACTCGCTAGGAGGCACTGTTTGCATCTTTGTTTCAGCCGTTAATGAAGGAGCAGTGGGTGCTGCAGGCACTGGGGTGGCCCCACCCTGGTAACGCTGGATAGCAGTATCTGATGTTTCCAGGGGTTGCAGACCCTTTATAGCCATGTCCTTAAGGGTGTCAAAGGTGGCATCTGGATGATCTAGGGCCCACCACCGTACAGTTCTGTTCTCTTCTTGGGACCTCAACCCCTGGATGAACTGTTCCGTCAGCATTTTATTTTCATTCTGTATGCTGGCTGGACTAACCTGTTTCAGGGCCCGCAGGGCTTCCTGTAAGCACCAGGCGTAGTCCCGGACACTGTCCTCGGGTTTCTGGACACAGTGGTAGAAGCTCATCCGGAGATCTGTCTCAGTGCGTTTTTCAAACACAATTTGCAGTCTCTTAAAGATGATGGATACCAATTCCTGGTCTGCAGCTGGCCAGGTTTCAACTTTCCGCTCTGCGGCACCAGTCAATTGTCCCAACACGACAGCAGCTCTCTGTTTGCCAGTCAAAGAATACATATCTAGCACACCGCATATTCTTCTCTTGAATCCGGACAGGGTGTCCGGTTTGCCGTTATACTGGGGGAGCCTCTTCGCTCCAGGGATATACGGCAGGGACATAGGTAATAACGGGGTCACAACCCCTGCTGGTAGAGCGGCCGCTCCGGCCTGTGCAGCGCCGGGCGCAGGTTGGGCATCCGGAGCGTTAACCGGTGCTCTGCAGCTTGCTGGTAGTCTGCCATGGTTGCGCTCCCCTAGTGAACCGGAGCCTACCTTCTTCACTTTCTCTTTCAGGTAGGCCACAGCTCCGCAGGCGACAGTCTTCTTCCAGGACCTTGCGTCGCTCGCGTCTGACGTCAGAGCATCCTCTGGGCTCCTTCCAGGACCTGACGCTTCCTGGTTCGACGTGAGGGGCGGGGCGTGTCCTGGGCTTCGCGCGCTTCCAGCGGTTATGCCTCTCCGATTCCCGCGGTTACGCCCCTCTTCTTCTCGCGCTGCAGCTCGATAATGGCGGCGATCTTCACAACAGTTTAACACACAGTTCAGTTCAATAAAGGCGCACAGTACCCGGTGGCAATCCTGTTCGTGACGCCAAGGCTGACGCGCCCCCTGGGCCGTGGGGTACTCGGCAGCCGGGCCTCTGGTTGCCGGGGGATATCACGGTGGCTGGCCCGGTCCGTGACCCAGGGCGGTCAATAAAAAGGCGGATTTATAGGGGATTTGGGAAGGTGTTCGTGACGCCAACTGTGGAATGCGACTAAGGGGTGCCGCCGCTGCGGAGCAGTCCTCTGGAGCTGGTGTTACGGCAGCAGGGATGGTGTGGCTCTCCACAGGTAGAGCTAGCTCCAGGGCAGCGTGGGGTGTAATGGATGGTGGTGCAGGGGAGAGATGGCAGGACGGTCCTGGAGGAAAGACGGACACTCACACGGGGGTATGCTTCAGTACCTTTACTGGTGATGCTGCAGGCATGGTCCAGGGTACTCCAGGTGAAGGGCACACTTTTGGACTCTCCCCAGTGAGCAGGTATAGTGCCTCCTGATCCGTTGCTTTCTTCTCTAAGCTTCTGACCTGCCTGGAGCTAGGCCTAGCTTGGTTACTGTCTCTCTTAGCACCTGCTGACCTGGTGGTAGGGCCTTCTCTTTGGAGATCACTCTCCCTGGACGCTGGGGCCTCCGTGACTCCTAGCCCTGGTACTTTAGTCAGAGTTTGGTTAACCTGGGACCTGAAGTCCTCCAGGGGTTCCGGTGGTTCCTACTGAATATAAAGGGTCTCTGTAGGCGCGGACCCGGTGTCTGGTATATATATCGAGGTGAGCCTGGTATGCTCCTCTGCCCCTCACTACGTCTCCCTTCTCCTCTCTGCCTTCGGCCCACTCAAGGCCCTCGCTAGGCCTTCACACGTGCTGTAGGCCTTGGCTCGCCTAAGCACAGCATCCAGTTCACTGCCTCTTCACTGCTCTCTGAGCGTCAGCACGCTCTCTGCTCAACTCTGAGCTGTGTTCCTCTCTGTCTCTGAACACTAATCTCTGCTGCCTGGCTCCACCCTCCCTATATATGTCCCTAACGGGCTCCCTCTGCTGGACTGAGGTGGTAGGGTGGAGGTGTGTGAATGTAGTGAGGGCCTCTTGTGGAGAAGTCCATCCATGCACCCTTCTGGGTTTTGTGGCACCAGTGCGTAGCAGGGTGCCACACATACATGGGTGAATAAAGAGTCTAGACCACAGTTTTTTCACTATCTCACATCTGGAGTACTGTTATTTTTTTAATGAAACTCAATTACAAACATTATTTTTAGTCCAAGATACATGCATCTACGTAAGTGAAATAACATTGTCTATATTATTATTATTATTATTATTGCTGAGGCCTTATGAATCTTACAAGAAGGTAGAGGTACTGATTAAAGATGGGGAGATCTTTTGAAATTCAAATTCGCAGGCTTTGCCGATTGTTCCCCCAAAAAATAATAATTTGCGATAAATAAACATGAATCTCGGTACTGGAAAGCTTGTAATTGTTGTAAAATACATATGGAGGAGAGGCAAAAAAAGAGAGAACCTTGCTGACCGTAAGAGCTTGCACTCTACAGGAGCGAGAGAGCGCGAGAGAAAGAGTGAGAGAGAGAGAAAGCACTCTGCTGATCATAGCAGCTTACATTCTACAAGAGAGAGAGACAGGACACCGCAGATCATAAGAACTTACACTCTATAAGAGACAGAGAGAGAGGATCCTGCTGATCATAAGAGCTTACACTCTACAAGATAGAGAGAGAGGACGCTCCTGATCATTAGATCTTACATTCTACAAGAGAGAGAGAGGACTCCGCATATCTTAAGAACTTACTCTCTATAGGAGACAGAGAGAGATAGGATCCTGCTGATCATAAGAGCTTACACTCTACAGGAGAGAGACACTGCAGATTATAAGAGTTTACACTCTACAAGATAGAGAGAGGACCCTGCTGATCATTAGAGCTTACACTCTACAGGGGAAACTGGAAAGATATTGAGTGCAAATAGGGCTTTACCTGATTAAAAACAGTGCAAATAATTAAAATCTTGCACTCACCTTAGCAAGTTGCAATCTGCAACTATACGTAAGCATATACCAGCTTCTGCATAACCGTGGGTCCGTGGGATCAAAAGTCGATGCCATATAAAGTCTAAACAGTTTTCATTGCGCTTCTGGCTAACCACGTGGAAAAGACATACCAAATCCAAAAGGGTTCCAATAAAGGATTTTTTTTGCTTTTATTTCTTGTCTGTTACAAATTAAAATTAACGCGTTTCGAACTTTTATCCAAACTTCTTCATCAGGATGGGATATGACAGCAGCGCAATGAAAACCATTTAGACTTTATATTGCATCGACTCTACAGGAGAGAGAGGACTCCGGAGATCACAAGAGCTTACACTCTACAAGATAGAGAGAGGACCCTGCTGACCATAAGAGCTTGCACTCTACAGGAGCGAGAAAGCACAAGAGAAAGAGTGAGAGAGAGAAAGGACCCTGTGGATCATAGGAGCTTACATTCTACCAGACAGAGGACACTGCAGATCATAAGAACTTACACTCTATAGGAGACAGAGAGGGAGAGGATCCTGCTGATCATAAAAGCTTACACTCCACAGGAGAGAGAGGACCCCGCTGACAATAACAGCTTACACTCTACAAGATAGAGAGAGGACACTGCAGATCATAAGAACTTACACTCTATAGGAGAGAGAGATAGAGAAAGGACCTTGCTGATCATAAGAGCTTAGAAACCACAGAAAAGAGAGTGAGGGAGTGAGAGAGAGGGAGGACCCCACTGAGCATAAGAGCTTATATGATACAGGACAGAGAGACTTATCCACTGATTCTGGAGATGGAAAATGACTCAGCCGCTCAAACTGTGCTCAGTGATAACCCAGGTACTGACCATGAATGTACCAGGTATGATAATCCATAAGATGTCCCAACTGCAGGGCACTATGGGAAGGCGCGCTCGGCAATGCAAAATTACATTAGCCCGCTCTCTAATACTTCAGCAGTGTGGGAAATGGTGCTGGGCAAGCTTCATTTTTGCATATCGCCAATCGAATTTCAAAGTGTTTAAATTCGAGTGAAACCACAAGTTTCAAGAAATTCGACTCGATCCTCTGCGGATCGATCTCTAGTGCTGATTTTAGAGCTTTCAGGGTGTCTATATGTCTCATTCCCCATAGACAGCTTGAAAGTGCTGTAAACTGCAAAAGTGACAAATTAATTAATAAAGTGCCACACATGTTAATGAGTGTCTAAATATTAGTGCTAATAACACCAGTGCCCATGAAATATTTCAGACCCATTAATGTCATAGTCAATTACCAATATGTCCACAAAAGGTAGGTTAATGGCACTTCATACAACTAGTTAATCCATACTTTCAATACTGTCAATGCTTTCAAAAGTAACGAAGAGATCAATCAGAATTAAAATTAATCTTTATTAATAATGATAAAATCAGAACCAATTAAAATTAACAGTGCCACATGGAGGGGATGCTAATGACCTTTATATAATAACTAGATGGTTGCCCGATTCTAACGCATCGGGTATTCTAGAATATGCCCCATGCAGGATGTGACTCCCCCCCCCATATAATGCGCCATGCAGGATGTCACATCCCCCGTCCGTTATAATGCCCCATGCTGGATGTGACATCCCCCTCTCCCTTATAATACCCCATGCAGGATGTCACATCCCCCCCATAGTGCCCCATGCAGGATGTGACATCCCCCCTCCCTTATAATGCCCCATGCAGGATGTCACATCCCCCCTCCCTTATAATACCCCATGCAGGATGTCACATCCCCCCCATAGTGCCCCATGCAGGATGTGACACCCCCCCTCCCTTATAATGCCCCATGCAGGATGTCACATCCCCCCCATAGTGCCCCATGGAGGATGTCACATCCCCCTTCCCATATAATGGCCCCTCCACGGTGTCACACTTCCCCACCCCACGATTTAATGCCCTATGGCCCCATACAATAAAAAAAAAAAAAAATCCAATACTCACCTCACTTGTCAGCTGCTCCTCTGGACTCCAGCGTAGCCCGCATGTTCCCGCTGTGCGCTGTGACTGGTCAGGAGAGAGCGCGGTGTAAAGACGTCACTGCGCTCTCTGACCTGACACGTCACACAGCAGCAGCGGAAGACACAGGAGCTGCTGCGCAGGCACGGGGAGGGGTAAGTATGGCCGGGGTCCTGACCGAGCAGGGGGGGGGAGAGGGGAGGGGAGAGGAGGAGAGGGGAGGGGTAAGTATGGCGCCGGGTGCCGGGGTCCTGAGCGAGCGGGGGGAGGGACAGGAGGAGAGGAGGGGAGGAGAGAGTAGAGGAGGGGAGGAGAGGGGAGGGGCGTCACTTTTACCGTCCGGAGATAAGCGGTCCTAGCCGCTGATCTCCCGACAGTAGCCGCAGGGGGGTCAGCGGCGCCTCCGATCGGGGGACGTATGCTGCGAGCAGCCGGCTTCATCTCCCGGCTGCATCGCCGCTCACCTCCGTGCGGCAGATCAGCCGCTAACGGTCGCCATCTTTTTGTGAAATACCGCGTCGCTGATTGGCCGCGGCCAGACCAATCAGCGACGCGGGATTTCCTGGACAGACAGACAGACAGACAGACAGAAAGACAGACAGACAGTCAGACAGACGGGATAAGACAATTATATAGATAGATATGTAGCTGTTCAAATGACACTATGAGGATTAACAGTAAGTTGGGTGCTATATAAACAAGTGAAACTCATATATTATATAGAGTCATTACAAACAGAGTGATCTATTTCAAGTGTTTATTTCTGTTAATGTTGATGATTATGGCTTATAGCCAATGAAACACAAAAGTCATTATCTCAGTAAATTAGAATACTTTATAACAACAGCTGGAAAAATGTTTTTAAAATCAGAAATGTTGGGCTACTGAAATGTATGTTCAGTAAATGCACTCAATACTTGCCCAGGGCTCCTTTTGCATCAATTACTGCATCAATGCTGCGTGGCATGGAGGCGATCAGCCTGTGGCACTGCTGAGGTGTTATGGAAGCCCAGGTTGCTTTGATAGCAGCCTTCAGCTCGTCTGCATTGTTGGGTCTGGTGTCTCTCATCTTTCTCTTGACAATACCCTAAAGATTCTCTATGGGGTTAAGGTCAGGCGAGTTTGCTGCCAATCAAGCACAGTGATACTGTTGTTTTTAAACCAGGTATTGGTTCTTTTGGCAGTGTGGACAGGGGCCAAGTCCTGCTGGAGAATGAAACTTCAGTTTTTCTTTTTTTATAAATTTGCAAAAATTTCTACATTTCTGTTTTTTTTTCAGTCAAGATGGGGTGCAGAGTGTACTTTAATGAGAAAAAAAAATTAACTTTTTAGAATTTACCAAATGGCTGCAATGAAACAAAGAGTGAAAAATTTAAAGGGGCCTGAATACTTTCCGTACCCACTGTAGATAAGAGAATAGAAAGTCAATTGCGCAGTACTTACTGATACATATGTTTCATATCATAGGCTTTCCCAGGGCTAAAATGACCATAAAGGAGTGATTGGTGAAATATAAAGTACAAGCACATATCACATATTAATATCCTTAATGGAATAAATAAATAAGTGTGCCCCAGCAAATGAATTATCACAGGTGTGTCAGAAGTTACAGACAGTCGCCCTGCAGTTGGTTGCAGGAGATCTCTACGTTGGGCATTACAGATACCTTCTTAGAGGCTGTCTCTCTAGTAACCGGCGGCTACCTTCCTCTGGCTAATTAACACCCTGGCCTGGGTGTATAAATACCTGCTGTCTGCCAGAGGACGGTGCTGACGATACTCACATTACCCTTTCGGAGCAAGTGCATTACTTCATCCTCTCTGGAGCTATGAAGATGGGTGTTCTCTCCCCTTGTTGTCTTTAGTGGTCTGTGCCGATCGACTAGCGCTCATCCCCCTCCCTTCCCTAGCCAGGGCCAAACGCCAGGGAAGGAAAGGACGAGGTTCGCGTTTGGCGATTGGTGAAGAGCCAATATGGGGACGATAGTGGAGACAGCGTGATACTAGATCAGCTTTGGAGGTGTCCACTCCCCCCTTTCCCTAGAGTCTGGACTCCCTTTCTCTCTTCCCTTTGTGTTGCGCTAAGTCTTTCCCACACCTTGCGTGACATTATCGCCGGCCGAGCACATTTTGAAAAGGAAAAAAAAAACCTGACACTTAGTTTTTTTTGTGTGTGTTTTTTGTGTGTGTTTTTTTTCCCTTTCTCCTTGGTATGGTTCCAGTTGCAGAGCTCGCAGAGCGGCTGCGCAGTCTGTCTCTGGAGGTGAATGACCTCCGCTGTGAGGTTCAGCAGCGGCTACAGGTTGCCAATGTGAGGGTCTCTGCAGGTAGGCCTGTCCAGCCTGAACCCAAGGTTGCCCTCCCGGACAGGTTTTCAGGAGGTAGGGATGAGTTTTTTGTATTCAAGGAGGCCTGCAAACTGTATTTTAAACTCGTCCTTACTCATCCGGAAATGAGGAGCAACGGAATTGTGATCTCTCTACTGCAGTGAGATCCTCAGTCGTGGGCGTTTTCGTTACCACAGGACTCGGTTTGTCTCCAGTTTGTGGAGGGGATTTTCAGGGATCTTGTCCTCATCTATGATGACCCTGACCGAGTCGCCTTGGCTGAGTCTAGGCTACGTCGCCTTCAGCAGGAGAATCGGTCAGTGGAGACGTACAGTTCTGAATTCCGTAGATGGGCAACGGATTCCAAATGGAATGACTCAGCCCTTAGAAGTCAATTTTGTGAGGGTCTTACTGAAAGGTTGAAAGATACCTTGGCAGTATATGAAATCCCTCAGTCCTTGGAGGCTGCTATGTCGTTGGCCATACGTATTGATAGACGCCTTTGGGATAGAGGGGTGAGACCACCTTCTCCGGGGCTTTCTGGTCGGGGTTGTGTACCTCTGCCGGGGAAGGGGTCTGGGGGTGAACCAGTTCTGGGGGAGGTAGAGGAACCCATGCAGTTTGGGGATGTCTCTGCATCATATATTTCCCCGGAGATTCACAAGAAAAAGGTGTATGTTTTTTTGTGAGAAAAAGTGACATTTTGTTGGGACCTGTCCTTCAATTCCTAAACAAAAGGAGAATTGATTAACTCTTAGTAGTCTGGAGTTGGATAAACAAGGGGTGCATTTGTGGCCAAACTGCAGTTCCCGCTTTGTCCTGACAGCAGAGATGGTGCTAGAGAGCAAAACTGAGAACATTTCTGTGTTTGTTGACAGTGGAGCTGGAGTCATGCTGAGTTTGTGAAAACTCATAGTCTTGCGTGCTGTACTTTAGCTAAACCTATTTTCATTTTTGCCATTGACTAGGCGCCCCCTGCGCAGAAAGCATTTACTCAGATTGTACATAATGTAAAACAGGGTGGGGTCAGTTCATTGTGAAATAATCCATTGCTATGTCCTTGACAACTTTCCCACACCTATTGTTTTGGGTATTCCTTGGCTTGTTAAACATAATCCGTTGGTGGATTGGCAAATCGGGGAGATTATTGAATGGGGAGATTACTGCCATGAGAACTGTTTAGATATTTCCCTTGCTACTGTCTCTATGGAAATATTACCTGCTTTTCTGTCTGGTTTTGAGGACTTTTTTCTGAGAGGGGGTGTCAGGATTTGCCTCCTCATCGTGCATATGACTGTCCTATTAACCTGAAATCAAATCACCATCCGTGATCCATACCCTCTTCCTCTGATTCCTGATTTGTTCAGCCAGGTTGTAGGAGCTAAGGTATTCTTCAAGTTGGATTTAAGAGGAGCCTACAATCTAGTTAGAATCATATAAGGGTATGAATGGAAAACAGCATTCAATACCCCTGAAGGGCATTTTGAGAGTCTGGTTATGCCTTTCGGTTTGACCAATGCACCTGCGGTATTCCAGCATTTCATAAATAATATTTTCCATCATTTGGTGGGGAGGTTTGTGGTGGACTATCTGGACGATATTTTGGTTTACTCACCTGATTTTGAGACACATCGGGGGCATGATAAGCAGGTGCTCCAGATATTAAGGGATAACAAACTTTATGCCAAACTGGAAAAATGTGTTTTCGCTGTTCAGGAGGTGCAGTTTTTGGGGTACTTGTTGTCATCTTCAGGTTTTCGGATGGATCCAGAGAAGATCCGTGCAGTCCTTGATTGGGATCGTCCCGAGAACCTGAAGGCTCTACGTTTTCTGAGCTTTACTAATTTGTACCAGAAATTCATCCAAAATTACTCTGTAATTGTGAAACCCCTTACTGACAAGACTAAGAAGGGGGTCTGATTTTCCCAAATGGTCGGATGCTTCCCCCCAGGCATTTTCTTCCTTAAAGAATCATTTTGCCACTGCACCTATACTCAGTCAACCCGATGTTTCCCAACCCTTTATTGTGGAAGTTGATGCGTCGGATGTCGGTTTTGGGGCTGTGTTGTCTCAGGTTCGTCTGCTGGTAAATGGCGTCCATGCACCTTCTTTTCTAAAAAATTGTCTTCGGCTGAGAGAAATTATGACATGGGTAATAGGGGACTTTTGGCGATCAAATTGGCATTCGAAGAGTGGCGACATTGGTTGGAGGGGGCTGTCCATCCTATTACTGTTATCACTGACCATAAGAATCTGTCATATCTCCAGTCAGCTAAACGTCTCAACCTTAGGCAAGCCAGAGGGTCCATGTTTTTTACTAGGTTCAATTTTGTTGTCACTTTTCGTCCAGGGGTCAAAAATGTCAAGGCTGATACTTTGTCCCGAAGCTTCCCTGGTGGTGGTGACCATGAGAACCCTGCCCGGATATTACAGAAAGGAGTAGTCATTTCAGCACTGTATCCTGAACTGGAGGGTGAGGTGTTGGAGGCTCAGGGGGACGTCCCTGCCTCCTGCCCTTCAGGAAGGTTATTTGTACCATCTGATCTGCGCCGCAAAGTAATCAAGGAACATCATATCTCTGTGCTTGCTGGGCAACCAGGTGGTAAGGCAACCGCGGACCTCCTCTCTCGTCGTTTTTGGTGGCTGGGGTTGCATTGGGATGTGATTGAACACATATCTGCTTGTATTATTTGCACTCGTTCTAAGGTTTCGCATACCCGTCCGTCTGGTACTCTTCTTCCGCTACCTATCCCTAGTAGGCCATGAACACACTTGTGCATGGATTTTATTACTGACCTACTGGTTTCTGCAGGCAAAACGGTGGTATTGGTGGTTGTAGATAGTTCACTTCGCCGTATTACCTGCACTTCCAAATGCAAGACACTTGCTCAGGTGTTCATAAATGAGATTGTGAAGCTTCACGGGGTTCCCTCCGATGTGGTGTCAAATCGGGGGACCCAGTTTGTTTCCAAGTTCTGGAAGGCATTCTGTTCTCGACTGGGGATGCAGCTGTCCTTTTCCTTTGCCTTCCACCCTCAGTCGAATGAACAGACCGAGCGTGTCAATCAGAATTTGTTTTGTCTCCGAAAGTCAGGATTGGGTATCATACTTACCACTGGCAGAATTTGCCATTAATAATCATAGTCAAGAATCCACTGGCAGGTTACCGTTCTTCGGTGCATACGGTTATCACCCACAGTTTAGTACCTTTAGTGGGGGAGGAGCTTCGGGAGTTCCTGAGGAGGAACAGTTTGCTTTGTCGCTCTCCTCGGTATGGCAAGGTGTTCTGAGTTATTTAAACATCATGGGAGACAGGTATAAACGTATGGCTGACAGAAAACACTCGCCAAGACCGGACCTGAATGTGAATGAGTTTGTGTGGTTGTCTACCAGGAATATAAGATTGAAAGTTCCTTCTTTTAATCTGGGACCTAGGTTTATTGGTCTCTATAAAATAACCGCCATCATTAACCCAGCAGCATTTCCTCTTGAACTTCCTCAGGCCCTTAAGGTCCACAATGTGTTCCACAGGTCCTTACTCAAGAAGTATGTGGAACCTCTTGAGCCCTCACCTCTGCCACCGCCCCCAATAATGGATGATGGTAATCTGGAGTTCCAGATTTCAAGGATTGTAGATTCTCATCTCCAACGTCACTCTTTACAATACTTGGGCGCTCTGGAAGGTTTATGCTCCAGAAGAGAGGGTGTGTATTTCAGCATCAGAGGTGAACACTCCCAGGTTGGTTCATTTATTCCATACCTCTTATCCTAAAAAACACAGTCCTGAGTGTCCGGAGGCCACTCGAAGAGGAAGGGGTACTGTCACGGGTGTGTCAGAAGTGACAGACAGTCACCCTGCAGTTGGTTGCAGGAGATCCCTACGTTTGGCATTACAGACACCTTCTTAGAGGCTGTCTCTCTAGGACCCAGCAGCTACCTTCCTCTGCCTAATTAACACCCAGGCCTGGGTGTATAAATACCTGCTGTCTGCCAGAGGGAGGTGCCGTCAATACTCACATTACCCTTTGTGAAGGCTCGGAGCAAGTTCATTACTTCATCCTCTCTGGAGCTATGAGGACGGGTGTTCATCTCTCTGAAGTCGACTAAAAGCTAAGCTATATTCCCGTGTTTGTTCCCCCTTGTTGTCTTTAGTGGTCAGTGGGGATCGACTGGCGCTCATCCCCCTCCCTTCCCTAGCCAGGGCCAAACGCCATGGAAGGAAAGAACGAGGTTCACGTGCGGCGATTGGTAAAGAGCCAATATAGGGATGTTAGTGGAGACAGGGTGATACTAGATCAGCCTAGGAGGTGTCCACTCCCCCCTTTCCTTAGAGTCTGGGCTCCCTTTCCCTCTTCCCTTTGTGTTGCACTAAGTCTTTCCCACACCTTGCATGACATGAATACAATGAGGAAAATACTTGAACAGCCCAAGTTATGGATCAAGGAAAATTTTTACCTATAATTAGGGAGATGCAAAAAGGACATTATGACAGAGATGTCAGGAGTAGCGTCCCCACACTCCGATGGGCATTTTGCCACAAGCTTCTTCCGGGGGCATCATTAATGTCATAGATCTTTATGGTATCATTTTTCCATCATGCAGTACTGACACCATTGCTTATACATCTCAGGGTGGACTCTGAGCCATCCAGGCATCGGACATGTTGGTGATAACCAGCTCACCATTTGGATAGCTATATCATTAAATGCCGGTGATGTTACCTCGTACAAATTTCAGATGCCTTTAATAAATAATATGTAGTCTTGAGATGGAATGAACTTCCCCCGTTTAGAAAAAATGTAACATCTATTACTCTGAAAAGATATAAAAATATTGTAATCCATACAAAGAAGCCTATTTTTAATTCCATTGACTATTTATGGACAAACAGTATAAACAGTAAAATTGTCTTTTCAGAATTCTTCCTGGAATAAGAACCCACAATTTGCAGTAACCTCAGGGTCCATCTTGTCTGAATCAGAATCAGTTCATATACTTCTTATCGCCCAAAGGGAATAAAATATTTTATTCAGTCCTGCCATACCCCTATTTCCAGCTTGAGAACTCTCAGGCAAAAGTGACAACTGATTAATGTTTATGGATCAACTGCAGTAAATAGCGTATGCTTTCTTTTGCTCGGCGCATCTACGATATGCAGGTCAGTGCCATCTCATAACATACCAGTGCCTTTATCACATGAAGAATCAAAACTGTTTCTACCAAAAATGCATCATGGACAACAACAGCAACATTGACACCAATTGCCCAGAGGTTGGAACTACATGTAAAAAATAAAAATGTTTGAAAAGCCTAGAATGTATCTTCAAGAGTTGGATCACATTTAGAACAGTTTATTTTTCGACACATCTGAATTAGGATATTTAGGGACAGTATACAAGACTCTAATCATAAAAGTGAGTATGCTGGTGGTTTCGAATAGTTAAATGTTTTCTTTCAAGATATGAAAAAGTAACCTTGATTGAAGGGGTCTGACTACTGGGTCCTCCATTGATCCTGTTAACAGGGCTGTAAGGAGACCCATCTGTATGGAACTGAGGCCAAGCATGTTCATCCCAATCCTGAACATGTCTTTAATGTAGAAGTGGATGCTTTAGACTGTGCTGTAGGGGCCATTCTATCACAAAGAACAAGAACTAAAAATTTGCTACATCCTTTTTCTCAAGAAATTTGCCCGTTTCAGATAAGAATTATGATGTGGGGAACAAAGAGCTCTTAGCTATCATTGCTGCTTTCAAGGAATAGAGACATCATCTAGAGGGAGCAGCTCAACAAATTGGTGTTCTAACTGACCATCGTAACCTTGAATTTATCAGGTTTGCCAAATGTTTGTCCCCCCACCAGGCTCGATGGAGTCTCTTTCTTAACCGATTCAACTTTGTTATCTCTTACAAACCTGGCTCTTGTAACGGTAAGGCTGATGCTTTATCTAGGATTTTCTCAAAAGATCCTTCTACAGCAGCACCACCAACAACCTTTCTGCCTGAGTCCAACTTCCTGGGGGTGATCTATAACAAAGACTTGCTGGAAGATATCCACCAGATGATATATCTCCTACCTTTCAAAATAAATCATTGCATCTATGTTCCAGAAACTGTGAGGCTGTGTGCCCACGATGCAGATTTAATGTGTTTCCGCGCCGGCATTTCCGCCATGGAAATGCATTAAAATCGCTTGTTAAGATGTCTGCCATGTTTCCCAATGATAATCCGCATATGCTGTGCACATGCTGCGTAAATTTCCACTGTGGATTATCATTACAGAAAAATCCGCAGCACAACCAATTTGGGCGCGATTTTGCGGATGGTACCCGGGTTGAGAGAAGAGGAGACCCGGGTACCATTGTACCTGCAAGTTAAAAAAGAATTATAAAGTAAAAAATAAAAAAAATATTCATACTCACCTCTCCGGCGGCCCCTGGTCTCCTCCTGGCGGCGATCCTCTCTCCTCGGCGGCCCGCGGTGTACTGGCAGGACCTGCGGTGACGTCATTTCGTCAGCTGATGGTCACGTGACCATCAGCTGACCGCTGACGTCAGCGGTCGCGTGACCATCAGCAGACTAAATCACGTCCCCGCAGGTCCTGCCAGTACACCGCGGGCCGCTGAGGAGAGAGGATCGCCGCCGGGAGGAGATCGGGGGCCGCCGGAGAGGTAAGCATAAGGTTTTTTTTTTCTTTTTACTTTTTAATTCTTTTTATTTACACTAGATGTGCAATTTGAAGCAGAAATATCCTCATAAGTTGGTCACACATTATAAATCCATGCCAGTTGCATGGATTTATATTGTGTGACCAACTTGTCAAGCCCTTTTCCAAGTGATGCTCAAAATCGCTTGGAAAACTGCTTGAAAAAAATGCATGCATAAACGCATGTAAAAACGCTTGAAAAACGGTGAAAAAATGCATGTTAAATCCACATGCGTTTTTTCTGCCAAGGAGATGCAGAAATGCTCACGAAATTTCTGCTTCAAATCTGCATCATTGGCACATACCCTGACTTAAAGTATTAAAACTAATCCATGACTCCAAGTTAGCAGGATACAAAGGAATTAAAAAAACACAACAATTTCTGGCTCGTTTTTTTTGGAGGCCCAATTGCCAAAAAGATGTTAAACAATATGTATCTTCTTGTAACACCTGTGCTATGTGTAAAACTCTCTGCACATCACCAATGGGATTATTGCAGCCTCTGAAAATTCCATCTCGTCCTTGGGGCTCTACATCTATGGACTTTTTTGGGGAACTACCAGTTTCAAAGGGAAAGAGTTCAGACAGTCCTAGTAGTGATGGACCGACTCACCAAAGCAGCACATTTTGTCCCCTCCACTGGTTTACCATCTGTTAAAGAGACTGCTGATCTTATAATTCAAAATGTGTTTCATTTTCATGGGGTTCCAGACGAAGTCATCTCTGAACGTGGAACACAATTTACATCGAGATTCTGGAAGAATTTTGGTGTAGCATTGGACATTGATGTCAGTTTATTGTCTGCATTTCATCCACAATCTAATGGTCAGACTGAAAGCACAAACCAAACCTTAGATCAATATCTCAGATGCTACATTTGTCATCTCCAGCGTGACTGGGTTGATTTGCTTCCCATGGCAGAATTTTCATACAATTCTCAAAATGCTTCGACCAAACAAACACCATTCTTCGCAAATTCTGGGTACCATCCAAGAGTCCTTCCTAATTTTCCCATAGAAACACCTATCCCTGCTGTCACCGACAGAATACAATTCCTGCAACAGAATTATCACGGGTGTGTCAGAGGTGACAGACAGTCAGTCTGAAGTGGGTTGCAGGAGATCTCCACGTTTGGCATTGCAGACAGCTGCTTAGATAGGAGACTATCCTTAGGACTGAGCGACTACTTCTCTCTTGCTAATTTGCTCTCTGGCCTTGGTGTATATACCTGTTGTGTCTGAGTGGGCGTCGCCGGTTACATTCATTTCTACTTGTGAAGCTAAGCAGGAGCAGTACCTCGTCCTCTCTGGAGCTTGAGGCCGTGTGCACATTTGGAGTTCATCTAAAGCTAAGCCATTTTCCCCTGTTTTGTCTACCCTTGTTGTCTTTAGAGTTTTACTGGAGGTTGACTAGTGCTCATTTCTTTCTATCTCTAGCTGTAGCCTTACGCCAGGGAAAGTAGGGCGAGGCACACGATCGGCGATAGCTGAGGAGGCTATATAGGGACGTTAGTTGTGACAGGGTGACGCTAGACCAGACTAGGAGGTCTCCACTTCCCCCTTTCTCTAGTGTCTGGGCTCCCTCTCCTTTTTCCCTCTGTGTTGCACTTACACCTGGCGTTACATTATAACCGGCCGAGCACGTTTGGGAAGGAAAAAAAAACAAAAAAACTGACATTTTGTTGTTTTTTTTTTCTTTGTGTGTTTTTGGGCGTGAACCTTCCACTGTCTGTCTCTGGAGGTGAATGACCTTCACTGTGAGGTTCAGCAGAAGCATCAGCGGTTACAGGCTGCCAATGTATGGGTCTCTGCAGGTAGACCTGTCCAGCCTGAATCCAAGGTTGCCCTCCTGGACAGGTTTTCAGGAGGTAGGGACAGTTTTTTTGTATTTAAGGAGCAGCATAGCCAGAACAATAAACAGATTTTTTTTTAAAAATCCTAAGTCAAATTACAAAATAGCAAAAGGCAATGGTACTCACCAGCCAAAATTTCAAGAAAAATGCACACTAGGACGCAGCCTGCCCCCTTTTGTTAGAAGGAGGTAACACAGGTGCAGAATGCTGATGAACAATCACTCTCAACCACTCTCACTGGAGGAGCAACTGCCTAGCACTAAAACTGCACACAGATGAAACTTGCAGGAGGGTGCAATTCACACACGCGGCACCGTGCCTAGTCAGCATCCTATTACACGCCCCTACTATTCCATTAGGCGGGATGCCCGGCACCCTATCCGTGCATCGCAGAGGTGCAAAGCCCCAACTCACAAGGTCACCATTAATGGGCTTTGCTGCGCCCTGGCAGATAAAAAAAGTGCAAAAATATCATATGAGGTATTAGTTAATATTTTGGCCAAAATACGTAAGCTCGCAACCCATCGTCAAGGGTCCTCACGATTTTGCGAGTCCCTACTCTATCATTAAAAACAAACAGCATAGCCAGAACAATAAACAGAATTTTTTTTAAAAAATTCCAAGGTTAACAAAAGGGGGCCGGCTGCGTCCTGGTGTGCATTTTTCTTGAAATTTTGGCTGGTGAGTACCATTGCCTTTTGCTATTTTGTATTTAAGGAGGCATGCAAATTGTATTTCAAACTTCATCCCTACTCCTCCGGTAATGAGGAGCAACGGGTTGGTGTTGTGATCTCTCTATTGGAGGGTGATCCTTAGTCATGGGCGTTTTCGTTACCGCAGGACTCGGTTTGTCTCCAATCTGTGGAAGTTTTTTTTTTAGCTCTGGCCCTCATCTGTGATGACCCTAACCGAGTCGCCTTGGCTGAGTCTAGTAGGCTATGTCGCTTTCAGCAGGGGATTCGGTCAGTGGAAACGTATAGTTCGGAATTCCGTAGATGGGCAACGGATTCCAAATGGAATGACTCAGCCATTAGAAGTCTATTAGTGAGGGGCTTACTGAAAGCTTGAAAGATGCCTTGGCTGTAAATTAAACCCCTGAGACCTTGGAGGCTGCCATGTCTTTGGCAATACATCTGGAAAGGTGCCTTCGGGATAGACGAGTGCGACCACCTTATCTGGGGCATTTTTGTCGGGGTTCTGTACCTTTGCCAGGGGAGCGGTTTGGGTGTGAACCAGTACTGGGGGAGGTGGAGGAACCCATGCAGTTAGGGGGTGTCTCTATATCATACATCTCCCCGGAAATTAGTAAGATAAAAGGCGCATGTTTTTTTTTGTGGGAAAAAGGGACACTTTGTTGGGACCTGTCCTTCAATTCCTAAACAAAAGGAGACTCGATTAACTCTTGGTAGTCTGGAGTTAGATAACCAAGGGGTGCATTTGTGGCAAAACTGCAGTTCCCGCTTTGTTCTGACAGCAGAGGTGGTGCTAGAGAGCAAAACAGAAAAAAATTCTGTGTTTGGCAGTGGAGCCAGGGTCAGCATGGTTGATGCTGAGTTTGTGAAAACTCATGGTCTTGCTTGCTGAGCTTTAGGTGAGCCTATTCCCATCTTTGCCATTGACTCGGCATCACTTACACAGAAAGCATTTACTCGGATTGTACATAATGTAAAACTGAGGGTGGGGTCAGTTCATTGTGAAATCATCTCTTGCTATGTTCTGGACAATCTTCCTACCCCGATTGTTTTAGGTATCCCCTGGCTTGTTAAACATAATCCGTTGGTGGATTGACAAACCGGGGAGATTATTGCATGGGGAGATTACTGCCATGTTTCCATGGATGTTTCCATTGCTGCTGTCTCTATGAAAATATTACCTGCTTTTCTGTCTGGTTTTGAGGACGTTTTTTTCTGAGAAGGGGTGTCAAGATTTAACTACTCATCGTGCATATGAGTGTCCGATTAACCTGATCCCCAGAGCTAAACTACCGAAGTCCAGACTGTATAATCTTTCTGGCCCTGAGAGACAAGCCATGAAGGATTTCATTGCGGAAAGTCTGGAGAAGGGACATATCAGACCCTCATCTTCGCCTGTGGTGGCAGGTTCTTTTTTGTGAAGAAAAAAGATGGCGGTCTACGTCCCTGTTTAGATTTCCGGGAATTAAATCAAATTACCATCTGTGATCCATACCCTCTTCCTCTGATTCCTGATTTATTCAGCCAGGTTGTGGGAGCAAAGGTATTCTGCAATAGTGTTGAGCCACCCCCGCAGTGTTCGAGTTCGGTTCGGTTCGTCAAACACCCGTATGTTCGCTGAACTGTTCGTCGAACACCTTCGAACACCGTTAAAACCAATGGCAGGCAAACAAAAACACATAGAAACACATAGAAAACACCTTCAAAGGTGTCCAAACTGCTCAAAAGACACAACTAACACATGGAAAAGTGACAAGTACATATAGTTATGCGAAAAGAAAAGAGGTGGAGGAGTAAAAGGAGGGGGAGACACAGATATAGGCATGTCATGCCCTTCTAAAATCCAAAAAAGTGCGAAGCCGACACGGCCAGTCCGTTCCTGCCCGTGCGGCCTCCGTGTCGCCGGGTTTGTGCCAGAGCTGCAGTGGACCCTGACGGCCAGCCCCCCTCTCCCAATACTGGTGCCTGTCCACTGGTGGGTCGAGCGAGCCCCCCTGCGGTGGAGGCAGCTCTAAGCTTTTTAATTTAAATTGTCTATCTGATTTGAATGAGTATGACTCGCACCCTGGGCCGTGGGGCACCCGGAACCGGGCTTCAGTGCGATGATGGGGGTAGTAGTGGCAACCCGATCCCGTGGCTCAGGGTGGTCAGACCAAATGCTGTGGCAGTCTATTTGTAGAGCTATGAATGTCCGACTATGCCACCCGTGGATTGCGGTCAGGGATGACCGCCGCTGCAAGGCAGACCGCTGAGGCTGATGTTGGTGTGCAGCACAGGGATGGGATAACTCCCCACGGGAAGAGTGTAGCCTCAGAGCAGCGTATGTGAATGCTGAGTGCAGGCCGCAATAATCAGAGTTCAGAGACCGCTTCAAACAGTCCAGGGTCTTTTTTTGCAGGTATTTCTAATGACCCAACAGGAGTACTGGGTAGGAATGGGCCTGGGTGTCTGAGAACATTCGGGCGAGCCCCACTGGTCAGGGTGAGTATGAAGGCCTACCGTTCTCTCTCTGCCCTTGCTGACTATCCCCCTTTTCGTGGTGTGATGACCCACGTCCCTGAGCTGGCCGTGTACTTCGCCTGTATGGCTTGCGACTCGGGCCTTAGGTACCTTTTGCTTCCTCGTGCTGTACTGGTCCCTCTGTGTGGCGGAGCCTCCAGGCTTCTTAGGCCAAGGGACCTGAAATCCCTTGCGGGTTGGTTCTCTGCTGCCGGGCTTGCAACCCTGACAGCCTCGGACCCCAATGTCCGGTAGTGTAGTCCTCTCAGCCAGGACCGGCTCTCGTCGCCTCTGTCCCTGGCTCGCAGCTTCTCCTCTGCCTCCCGGACTCCTCGGCTACAGCAGAACTGTCCCTACTCCTCTGGGACTAGTCTCAGCCCTGAGCTAGGTCGTCCAGTTCTCCCTAACCCTGCCCCAGTTCCAGCTTTTATAGGGGCAGCCAGCTCCCCCTACTGGCCTGGGACAGGAGGTGCTGTATGCTAATTGTCCCTGACCAGGGAACCTCCCTCCTGCTCTCAGACACAGCCTTTAATATTTGTGGCATCCAGGCCTGGGGTGACACAAGTACACTTTAAATCCTTTTATAAGGATCTATTGGAGGGCAAGTCTCATGCCAGCAGCCGCGTAATTCCAGCTTCAGTAGCGTCCACTAAAGCTGCTGCAATTAAAAAGCTTATATAAGGATTGAGCTTGGCGGTCCACCGCAAGGCGTCCTACCACCAGTCCCAGCCCCTATGCCTTGGGGTGCATCCCCGATGCTCTTCACTGAGTGTCCCAGGGGCCTGAACCATTTCCTTTGAAAAAATCCAAACTACAGGTGGTGTAGCTTGCTTAACAGCTGGGATAATCCACTGACTAGCAGACACTGCTACTAGGCACAAAGTATTTCCTGGGCTAGATGCAGTTAAAAATTTGTAATTAGATACTCTCGTTGGATGCTGAGAAAGCATTCCATAGAGTCTCCTGGCACGCCATATATTATTCTCTTAAAAAGCTTGGGGTAGGGGTCTAGGGGACCCTTTTATAGCCAAAATCATGGCCCTGTATCGCAATACGTCACCTAGGCTGAAGATAAATGGAACTTTTCATCACCTTTCATAATCACCAATGGGACAAGGCAGGGATGTCCTCTGTCCCCTCTCTTATACATCCTAGTGACAGAGCACCTGCTCTCATCAATTCGCCATAACCCCAATATTAGGTGGATTGAGGTGGGAGGCACGGAGTACAAGTGCTCTGCATTTGCTAATGATGTCCTAGTATATATCACTCAATCACATATATCCATCCCTGCTGTTATGGCTGAAATAGATCACTTTGTTACATGGTCAAATTTTAAAATCAATGCAGCGAAGTCTGAGGCCCTCGATGTCTCCCTCCCCAAATCCATACAGGATTCCATCCAGTCCAACTTTCCCTTTGCCTGGCCCTCACAGGGTATCAAATACTTAGGAATTCCTATTCATAGAGACCTCTCCCGTCTATGTTATCTTAATTTTGGGCCCTTTATTGAACAACTCCATACAGACCACGGTTGGCAAGTTAGAACTATAAGATTCGCTACGTGAACCACTGGTGTTTTGTGGAAAAGCACATGTACACTGTGTTCCAAATTATTATGCAAAAAGTGTTTAGGAGTGATAAGGTAAGATTTTTTTTGTTTGTCAGTTAAACTCATTGATGGTGATGTGTGTCAGGGCTCTTTATATCACTGTAAGCAATTGCAGACACCTGTGCTAATTAGTTTGGCAGGTGTGTCCAATGAAAGGCAAGACTACTTAAGAAGGCTGTCCCACATTATTAAGCAGCCTACATTTTCTGCCAAAATGGGAAAGAAAAAGGATGTGTCGGCTGCTGAGAAGCAACAAATTGTGGAGTGTTTAGGTCAAGGCATGACTACAATCAACATTGCCAAGACACTTCATCCTGATCATCGCACAATCAAGAACTATGTAGCTGATTCACAGTACACACGTGTGCGTGCTGATACGGGAAAATTGAGGACTCTTTCCTACAGGTAATTACGTCAGGTTAAAAGAGCAGCGGCAAAAAAGCCTTGTCATAGCAGCAGACAAGTTTTTGAAGCTGCTGGTGCCTCCAACGTCCCCCGAACAACAAGATGCAGGGTCCTTCAGAGGTTTGCAGCTGTGCGTAAGCCATCCTGTCGACCTCCTCTATCCACGTACACAAGCAGAAACGGCTCCAGTGGGCCAAACAATACATGAAGACGGACTTCAAAACTGTTTTGTTCACCGATGAGTGCCGTGCAACGCTCGATGGTCCAGATGGATGGAGTGGAGGATGGCTGGTTGATGGACACCCCATGCAAACACGGCTATGGCGCCAACAAGGAGGAGGTGGAGTAATGTTTTGGGCTGGAATCATAGGGAGAGAGATTGTCGGCCCCTTTAGGATCCCTGAAGGGGTAAAGATGAACTCCATAATGTATGTGGAGTTTCTCAAACAGCACTTCCTGCCATGGTTCAAGAAGAAGAACCGTGTATTCCGCAGCAAGATCATTTTCATGCATGATAATGCACCGTCTCATGCTGCACATAACACATCTGCATCTCTGGCTGATATGGGCTTAAAAGAGGACAAACTTATGGTGTGACCCCCATGCTCCCCTGACCTCAACCCCATTGAGAACCTCTGGAGCATCATCAAAAGGAGTGTCTATGATGGCGGGAGGCAGTTCACATCTAAGCAACAGCTCTGGGAGGGTATTCTGTCCTCATGCAAAACAACTGAAGCAGAAACCATCCAAAACCTGACAAATTCAATGGACGAGAGAGTTCAGAAGCTCCCTTCGAACAAGGGGTCCTATGTGCAAATGTAACATCACCTAGAATAAAGTTTTGAGTTGAAACCTGTTTGATTTCAGTTTCTAATAACCTGCAAATGCTTATAATTTCAAAAATGACCATTTTTTTGTTCTTTATTAAAATGAAAAGGTTGATCGAAGAGTGTGGGGGATCTAAGAGTGTGGCAACCCAGTAGTCAGTATTATTTCGAATTCTGACAATCTGAGGGTCATGTTGCAGGTAGTGCAGCAAGAAGGCACTCATGTGTCTTGCGCATCTAGGAGCCCCAAAATTATTTTCCGGGCTAGATGCAGCTAAAAATTATTATTAATTTGAAAGCTGGTGGAGCTTAGTATAGATGGCCTAATAGAATCAGTACTGCAAACTGCTACAAGGCCCAAATTATTTTCCAGCCAAGATACAGATAAACATGATTAGTAATTTTAAATCTGGTGGAGTTTAATATAGATGGCCTAATAGAATTAGTACTGCACACTGCTACAAGGCCCAAATTATTTTCCAGCCAAGATACAGATAAACATGATTAGTAATTTGAAAGCTTAAAACGGTTGGTGAGGTGATTTTAACAAATCATCAAGCTTTTACTCTCCCCAGGATGACACAGGGGTAGAAAACTCATTTCGGATCCATGATTTGTTCATCTTTATGAACGTGAGTCTGTCTACATTATCAGTGGAGAGCCGCGTATGCTTATCTGTCAGCACACCACCAGCAACGCTGAACACACGTTCAGACAGAACGCTGGCTGCGGGGCATGACAAGATCTCCAAGGCATAAGTGGCGAGCTCCGGCCATTTATCCAGATTGGAAGCCCAAAAAGAGCAAGGGTCCAGTGACACAGTCATGGCTTCAATGTTTACTTGGAGATACTCCTGTACCATCGTCTCTAGGCGTTGACTATGTGTCAGACTTCTTGTCTCCTGTGACCTTGCAAAGGATGGGCTAAAAAAGTGGTGAAATGATTCCGCAAAATTGATGTTACCAGCAGATACTGTGTTTCTGTTACGTTTTGAGTGCTGAACACTCGACGGTCCCACGGTTGGCAAGTTGGAACTGTGAGATTCACTACGTGCACCACTAGTGTTTTGGGGAAAAGCACACGTAAGATTCTGCAACAGTCTCTGCTGATACTCCTGCATGCGTGCATCTCTTTCTATGGCAGGAATAATTTCTGCAAATTTACTTTTGTACCGGGGATCTAACAGTGTGGCAACCCAGTTGTCAGGATTATTTCTAATTCTCCCAATTCGAGGGCCATGTTGCAGGTAGTGCAGCAAGAGGGCACTCATGTGTCTTGCGCATCCAGGAGCACCAAGTCCCTGTTGTGTTGGTGGTGAGGTAACAATCATGCTTCCTTCCTCTGCCCTCTCCCCCCAACCTCGCACAACAGAAATGTGATCAAGGTCTCCCTCATCTGATGAGTCTTCCATCAGTTCATCTTCCACTTCTTCCTGGGCTCCTGCACCTTCCTCACTAGTTTGGCTGCTACCATGCGCCCTGGTAAAACCATCTCCCCCACCCTCACATGCCTGCCGCCTTGGTGCTGCCGACCGTCTGGACCTTGCAGATGTTAGCCCTTCCGCATACAACTCCTCCTCCTCTACTTCCTCCACCTCCTCTTGTGCCACCACCTGACTCCGAATTCTGTTTAACATGTGCTCCAGCATGTAAATCACCGAAATAGTCATGCTGATAATGGCATCGTCAGCACTAAACATCTTCGTCACCATTTCAAATCTGTGCAGAAGGGTGCATAGGTCCCTGATCTGAGACCACTCCTCCAGCGTGATTTGCCCCACCTCTGGATCTCATTGGCCCAGGCTATACGTCACAACGTATTGCACCAGGGCTTGTCGGTGCTGCCACAGTCGCTGAAACATGTGCAGAGTTGAATTCCACCGGGTAGGCACATCGCATTTTAGCCGGTGAAGTGGCAGGCCCAACAACTTCTGTAGAGATGTAGGTCGCTGAGTTGCGGGATGCAAACGGCGGAAGTGAGCACACAGCGACCGTGCCCTCTGCAGAAGGCCATCTAGTCCGGGATAGTGGGCTAAAAATTGCTGTACAAGATTCAACACGTGAGCCATACAAGGCACGTGTGTGACATTGCCCCGGCGAAGGGCCGCACCCAGGTTTGCAGCATTGTCACACAGGTCCAGTGGAGACAACCATTCATGAAACTGGTTCTCCAGAGCTGATCACAACTCCTCAGCTGTGTGACTCACATTTCCCAGACATTTCAAAGTAAAAACCGCCTGATGACGTTGAGCCCTGCTGCCAGCATAGTAAGGAGGTGTGCAGGATCCCTTCTTCGCAGTTAGAAAGCTTGTGGCATGACCAGACAGGCTTTGGGTGCAGGTGGAGGACCGCGAGGAGGTTGAGGAGGCAGAAGCAGTGGAGGAACTTTGAGATAAAGAGGATTGACGCACAACTCGTGGGGACGGCAAGACTTGGACAGCAGCCCCTTGTCCTGCTGTCACCATAGTTACCCAGTGCCCAATCAGCGACATGTAACGCCCCTGTCCATGCCTACTCGTCCAAGTGTCTGTGGTGAAATGCACCCTGTCACACACAGAGTTTCTCAAAGAAGCGGTGATGTTGTGTGCGACGTGCTGGTGGAGCGCAGGCACACCTTTCTTTGAGAAGTAGTGCCGACTGGGCATCTGGTACTGGGGCACTGCGACGGACATAAGGTCTCGAAAATCCTCTGTGTCCACCAGGCGGAAAGGCAGCATTTCTGTAGCCAAGAGCTTGCAGATGGTGAAATTCAACCTCTTAGCTTTCTCATGGCTAGGAGGAAATGGTCTTTTACTTGTCCACATCTGAGGGACCGAGGGCTGGCTGTTGTGCTTAGACGGGGTTGAGAAGGGTGTCCCCGGCAAACTGCCGGTCTGTGAGGAAGATGCAGGCGGACATGTTAGGTTGCCTTGATCCAAAGGTGGTGCTATCGATGTCGGACAGCGCTCAACACCAGCTGGTGTTTCCACCTCCAAAGAAAATGATGACCTGCCAATCACGCTGTTGCGGGTAAAGAGGTGGCTGGTCTGCGTCCCAAAACAGGTGTGACTGCTGTCCCCCCAGTCACAGAGGATGAAGAGGCCGCGGATGCACAAGATGTGGCAGACGGTGGTTGGCCCGGCCGGCTAGGCCGCATTGTAGCACAGTGAGCTTCCCACTGCAACTTATGCTTCATATCCATGTGCCGGTTCATGCATGAAGTACTCAAACTATGTATTTTTTGGCCTCTACTTAGCTTTTGCTGACAAATGTTACAGATAACACGAGTTGGGTCATCTTTATCGATCTGAAAAAATGCCCAGGCTATGCAAGGCTTAGCACCCATGCGACCTGAAGAGCCACCACGACTTGTGGTCAGAGGCAGAGTTGTGTTTGAGGATGCAGTTGTTGACGTGCTTCCAGTACTACGTCTCTGTCCAGGAAGGCGCAACCTGACCTCGTCGTCACTAGCATCCTCCTCCACCTCCTCTGCTGACCTCATCTCTTGGCTGACTGTGGGTTGACAGTAAGTGGGATCTCCAACCTCGTCATCATCACCCTGTGTGTTATCACACCCGTCGTCCTCAGAGCCAACCTCTTCCTGCCCTGACAAAAAACTCAAGTTGTCGCTCCAATCAGGTATTTGAGTCTCATCATCCTCTTCCTCATTGTCTCCACCAACAGGAGTTACAGTTTGGGAACGAGGGTCTACATTATGGTCAGAACCTTCTGCGTCTGGTCCTGGATCCGACTCATAAAGATTCTGGGCATCAGTGCAGATCATTTCCTCGTCTAGATTCACAGAAGCTCTGGAGCCGACCTCTGATTCCCAGGCTATAGTATGAGTAAACAGCTCTGCAGACTCAACCATCTGTTCTACCCCATACTCAGACGGGCAGCAGGAGACTTGGGAGCTGTGAGGAAGCAAGTGCGATTGGAGTGACACCTCTGAGGACTGGAGTATTTGTGATGTTGAAGTTGAGGTGGAGGAGAGCCCACTTAAAGAAGCACTTGATATCCGTTGAAGCACCTGCTGTTTTTGTGCCTCATATGGAATTTGTAGCGATTGGCGTGGCCGTAAGAAAGGGATCTTATCACATTGTCCGCTAAAAGAAGTAGACATCTTAGTTTGGCTGGAAGATGGTCTTTCTTCTGCAGATGTTACTGTTGCTTTAACACCTACCCCACGGACACAACCTTTTTTTCCCTTCCCAACACGCCTATTCCCCTTTCCACCAGCAGCAGGCCTTTTTCCACTCATTTTGGTGGTTAACTAATTGACAACTCTGGAGTTGTTTGCACAAAAAACAATGGATGGGAACCGAGCAGAGCTGAGTGGCCAAACTGTGGTATTAGCCCAAAAGTATTGGCTGGGTTAGATGCAGATAAAAATTATATTGAATTTGCAACCTGGTGGAGGTTAGTATAGATGGACTAATAGAACAAGTCCCACACACTGCTACAAGCCGAAATATTTTTTCAGAGCTAGATGCAGAAAAAAATTATATTGAATTTGCAACCTGGTGGAGGTTAGTATAGATGGACTAATAGAACAAGTCCCACACACTGCTACAAGCCGAAATATTTTTTCAGAGCTAGATGCAGAAAAAAATTATATTGAATTTGCAACCTGGTGGAGGTTAGTATCGATGAACTAATAGAACAAGTCCCACACACTGCTACAAGCCGAAATATTTTTTCAGAGCTAGATGCAGAAAAAAATTATATTGAATTTGCAACCTGGTGGAGGTTAGTATAGATGGACTAATAGAACAAGTCCCACACACTGCTACAAGCCAAAATATTTTTTCAGAGCTAGATGCAGAAAAAAATGATATTGAAGTTGCAACCTGGTGGAGGTTAGTATAGATGGACTAATAGAACAAGTCCCACACACTGCTACAAGCCGAAATATTTTTTCAGAGCTAGATGCAGACAAAAATTATATTGAATTTGCAACCTGGTGGAGGTTAGTATAGATGGACTAATAGAACAAGTCCCACACACTTGTAACGGGGCCGGGTGGTGGAACCTCTGTGCCCAGGAACAAGGCGGAACCTCGAGGGGCAGATGTTATACTGGGGACGACCTTGTAATAGAGCAGGTGGCTCCCACGGGTCAGGTAGCTGAGACTGACCGGAGTAGCGGGTGGACACAGCTGGTAGGTAGCAGTCTCTGGGTGAGTAGGCGGGCGGTCACGGCAAGTGACGGCTGAGCGGGTAATAGTCTCTTGGCTGGCAGGCAGGCGGTCACGGCAAGTGACGGCTGAGCGGGTAATAGTCTCTTGGCTGGCAGGCAGGCGGTCACGACAAGTGACAGCTGAGCGGGTAATAGTCTCTTGGCTGGCAGGCAGGCGGTCAAGGCAAGTGACGGCTGAACGGGTAAGAGTTTCTTGGCTGGCAGGCAGGTGGTCACGGCAAGTGACGGTGGAGCCTCCAGGTAGGCTAGCAGGCGGCTAGCAGGTGAGCGCTCCCTGGTGAGCGGGGTAGCAGGTACGGCAGGTAGCAGGCAGGTAACTGGCAGGTGCTTCCTGTACCGCAGGTGGACTTGCCCATAGACAGACTGGCGGATGCAGGAGACAGACTGTCGGGCTGAAGGGAAGACAAGCAGGCAGACAGGACTGGACGTCAGGCTGGCAAAGGGACCTGAGGGCTGAAGCAGAGGTGAGTATGCTTTGCAACAACTTTTCTCGGGCACCTCCATTTTGGAGGAGGTGCCTTACATATGGGAAGTCCTCCGGCTATTGGCCGGGGACTCCTTAGGACGGCGAGCGCGGTCCCTTTAAGAGAGGGGGAGAGCGCGTGCGCGCGCCCTAAGCACAGTGCCCGGGGAGGAGCGCGCGCCGGCAGCAGCGAGGGAAGGAGCGCTGGAGGACGCCGCTCGCTGAACAGGAAGGTGAGAGGGACGGCGTCTCAGCTTAGCAGGAGGCAGAGACGCCGATGCTACAGTACCCCCCCCTTTAGGCCCCCCCTTTTTTAGGCCAGAGAGAAATTTCTCAAGGAGAAGCGGAGCGTTGATGTTCTCCCTGGGTTCCCAAGTTCTTTCCTCAGGACCAAACCCCTTCCAATCCACCAGAAAAAAGGTTCTCCCTCTTACCCTCTTGGTGGCCAGGATACTCTCCACTTCAAAGACGTCCTCAGCAGAAACCGGAGTAGGAGGAGTACCTGGATTGTCGGAAAAAGTGTTAAGGACAACGGTTTTGAGGAGGGATACGTGGAAGGAGTTGGGAATGCGTAGGGTGGCCGGGAGTTTTAATTTGTAAGCCACTGGGTTAATTTGCCTGAGGACTTCGAAGGGTCCGATGAATCGAGGGCCCAACTTGTAGGAGGGTACTTTGAGCCGCACATGTTTGGAAGAGAGCCAAACCTTGTCTCCCGGACGAAATTGAGGCGAATCCAGACATCTCTTATCAGCATATCTCTTCATCCGCTCGGAGGACAGAAGAAGAACGGACCTGGTACTCTCCCAAATAGTAGAAATTTCGCTAACAAGAGACTCCGCGGCAGGGTTATCCACAGAAACGGAGACAGGAACTGGAATCCGGGGATGTTGGCCACTGACTATAAAGAATGGGGATTTGGAAGAGGATTCGCTCTCATGGTTATTATAAGAGAATTCAGCCCATGGTAGGAGATCCACCCAATCCGAATGGTGGGCATTAACGAAGTGCCGGAGGTAGTTGGTCAGGATCTGATTGATCCGCTCCACTTGACCATTGGACTGTGGGTGGTAAGCGGAGGAGAAATCCAGGGTGACATCTAGCAGCTTACATGTGGCTCTCCAGAAGCGAGAGGTGAACTGAACCCCACGATCCGACACAATGTGGAGGGGTAGGCCATGGAGACGGAAGATGTGGCGAATAAAGTCTTTAGCCAGCTCGGGTGCAGATGGGAGACCTGGCAGTGGAATGAAGTGGGCCATTTTAGAAAAGCGGTCAGCGACCACCCAAATAACTGTACAACCGGCAGAAACAGGAAGATCGGTGATAAAGTCCATAGCAATGTACTGCCATGGAGCAGCAGGTACGGGAAGGGGCAGGAGATGGCCAGCTGGTAAATGTCTGGGAATTTTGTGATGGGCACAGGATGAAGTCGCGATGAAGTCCACGACGTCCTTTCGCAGGGTAGGCCACCAGTAATGCCGGGAAATGAGCTGGAAGGTCTTCTTTTGGCCAGCATGGCCAGCTAGTTTAGAGGAATGTCCCCAGCGAAGAACCCTTTCCCGATCTGGTACTGCTACAAAAGTCTTACCGGGTGGAAGACGAGTCAGATCCAAGGGGGCCACATTCATCACCTTGCAGGAGTCAATGATGTGCGTAGGCTCCTCCTCTTGATCGGAGGACAGGAAGGACCGGGACAAGGCATCAGCTTTGACGTTCTTGTCCGCCGGGCGGAAATGAAGAATGAAGTCGAAGCGGGCAAAAAACAACGACCACCGGGCCTGGCGAGGATTGAGTCTCTGGGCATTTTGGAGATATGCCAGGTTTTTGTGATCCGTGTAGATGATTACCGGGTAAAGAGCCCCTTCAAGCAGATAGCGCCACTCCCCCAGTGCCAATTTGACGGCTAGTAATTCGCGGTCTCCTATGGAGTAGTTGCGCTCAGACGAGCAGAAGATTTTGGAGAAGAAGCCGCAGGTTACCATTCTCCCGGTAGAGGATTTTTGGGTGAGTACCGCTCCGGCTCCAGAGGAGGAGGCATCAACCTCCAGGTAGAATTGTTTATTACAGTCCGGACGGTGCAGAACGGGGGCAGAGGCGAAAGCTCTCTTTAAGGAAAGGAAGGCCTCCTCGGCTTCAGGCGACCATACCTTAGGATTTGCCCCCTTATGGGTAAGCGCAGATATGGGAGCAGTCCGGGATGAGAAATGTGGGATGAAAAGACGATAATAATTGGCGAAGCCCAGGAATCGCAGTATCGCCTTCAGACCTTCTGGACGGGGCCATTTTAGAACGGAAAATAGCTTCTCGGGATTCATTTGCAGGCCTGTCTGGGAGATAACATAGCCCAAGAATGGAAGGGAGGTCTGGTCGAAGAGGCACTTCTCGAATTTGGCATAGAGGTGGTTCTGCCGAAGCCTAAGCTGGACCTGGCGAACATCCCTCCGGTGTGTGGGGAGATCCGGAGAGAAGACCAAGATATCGTCCAGGTATACCACTACGCAGGAGTACAGGAGGTCACGGAAGATGTCGTTGACCAGCTCTTGAAAGACAGCGGGGGCATTACAGAGACCAAAGGGCATCACAAGGTACTCATAGTGACCGTCCCGGGTATTGAATGCTGTCTTCCACTCGTCTCCTTGACGGATACGGACCAGGTTGTAGGCTCCTCGTAGATCCAGCTTGGAGAAGATCCTGGCGCCCTTGAGACGGTCAAACAATTCGGAGATGAGCGGCAGGGGGTATTTGTTTTTTACAGTGATTAGATTGAGTCCTCTGTAGTCTATACAGGGATGTAGCGAGCCGTCTTTCTTTTTGACAAAGAAGAATCCGGCTCCAGCCGGGGAGGTAGATTTTCGGATAAATCCCCTAGCCAGATTTTCCTCAATGTATTCAGACATGGCCCGGGTTTCGGCCGCAGACAACGGGTAGATACGCCCACGGGGAGGATTGGCGCCAGGTACCAGGTCAATCGGGCAGTCATATGGCCTATGGGGTGGCAACGTCTCTGCTTCCTTTTTACCGAAGACGTCCGCATAGGGCCAGTATTGACCCGGGAGACCGGGCAGATTAGCTGGAGGAGGTGGAGGGCGAGCTGGGCGGACCGGAACCAGGCAAGTCTTATGGCAGTCCGGACCCCACCGGAGTACTTCACCAGATCGCCAGTTCAATACGGGTTCATGTGTCTGGAGCCAAGGTAGCCCTAGCAACAGGGAGTGAGAGAGTCCGGATAGCACGTGGAAGGAGATCTTCTCTGAGTGCAGCATTCCCACCTGCTGAGTTAAGGGTTCAGTGACGAGCAGGATGGGTACTGGAAGGAGTGTACTATCCACGGAGGCAACTGACAAAGGTTCAGTGAGAGGCTTGGTGGGAATACGGTATCTCTCTACCAAGGACTGGGAGATGAGATTCCCAGCAGCTCCAGAGTCTAGGTGGGCGATTTCAAAGTGCCGATCCTCTCCCCAGGAGAGAGAGACAGACAAAGTCAGGGAGGGAGAGGACTTACTTTTGTCTAGGACGACCTCTCCGAGAGATCCTAGACACCGGCGTTTCCCGGCCTCTCCGGGCAGGAACGGATCAGGTGCTTCTTGCTGCCACAATAGAAACAGCTCCCCTCGGCCCGGCGTGACTCCTGGCGGGATTTGACCAACTTGGTC
Organism: Phyllobates terribilis; assembly: GCF_046119375.1. NCBI lineage: Eukaryota > Metazoa > Chordata > Amphibia > Anura > Dendrobatidae > Phyllobates > Phyllobates terribilis. Next base: position 73,754,226 of record NW_027362764.1, read on the forward strand.
TGGTCGACCTGCATGGGCTCGGGTGAGTGCGCCTGGGGAGTGACTGGAGAAGAGATAGGTCTCTGGAAGTTAGGAGCAAGGCGGGGAAACCTTCTCTGGCGTGTGGTTTCCTTGGTACGTTCCTGGAACCGGATGTCAATCCGGGTAGCTAGTGACACCAGGTCGTCCAAGGTGGTAGGGATGTCCCGACCGGCAAGTTCATCTTTAATCCGTCTGGAAAGTCCCTCCCAGAAGACGGACAGCAGGGCCTCATTATCCCAGGCAAGCTCAGAAGCGAGGGTACGGAACTGTATGGCATATTGGCCTACGGTGAGACTCCCTTGGCGGAGATGTAGCAGAGAGGAGGCTGACGAGGTCTTTCGTCCCGGTTCATCGAAGACTTTCCGGAAAGCCGTGAGGAAAGCTGACAAGTTGGATACCAGGGGATCCCCTCTCTCCCACAAGGGATTTAGCCAAGCCAGTGCCTCCCCAGTGAGATGGGACATGATGAAAGCCACTTTGGCCCGGTCGGTGGTAAAGTGATGTGCCAAGAGTTCAAAGTGCAGGGTGCACTGGTTAATGAAGCCTCGAGCCAAGGCGGGATTTCCACCAAAACGAGGCGGTGCAGAGAGTCGAGGACCTGGACCGGGTACCATGGCATTGATGGGTAGCGGCGTTGCCGGGGCGTGAGTCGTACGACTGGAGGCGGGTCCAGGAGGAGCAGTCAGTGTGTCCAGGCGGCTGAGCGGCTGAGCGGGTAATAGTCTCTTGGCTGGCAGGCAGACGGTCACGGCAAGTGACGGCTGAGCGGGTAATAGTCTCTTGGCTGGCAGGCAGGCGGTCACGGCAAGTGACGGCTGAGCGGGTAAGAGTCTCTTGGCTGGCAGGCAGGTGGTCACGGCAAGTGACGGCTGAGCGGGTAAGAGTCTCTTGGCTGGCAGGCAGGTGGTCACGGCAAGTGACGGCGGAGCCTCCAGGTAGGCTAGCAGGCGGGTAGCAGGTGAGCGCTCCCAGGTGAGCGGGCTAGCAGGTAGCAGGCAGGTAACTGACAGGTGCTTCCTGTACCGCAGGTGGTCTTGCCCATAGACAGACTGGCGGATGCAGGAGACAGACTGTCGGGCTGAAGGGAAGACAAGCAGGCCGACAGGACTGGACGTCAGGCTGGCAAAGGGACCTGAGGGCTGAAGCAGAGGTGAGTATGCTTTGCAACAACTTTTCTCGGGCACCTTCATTTTGGAGGAGGTGCCTTATATATGGGAAGTCCTCCGGCTATTGGCCAGGGACTCCTTAGGACGGCGCGTGCTGTCCCTTTGAGAGAGGGGGAGCGCGCGTGCGCGCGCCCTAAGCACGGTGCCCGGGGAGGAGCGCGCGCCGGCAGCAGCGAGGGAAGGAGCGCTGGAGGACGCCGCACGCTGAACAGGAAGGTGAGAGGGACGGCGTCTCTGCCTAGCAGGAGGCAGAGACGCCGATGCTACAACACTGCTACAAGCCGAAATATTTTTTTCAGAGCTAGATGCAGAAAAAAATTATATTGAATTTGCAACCTGGTGGAGGTTAGAATACATGGACTAATAGAACAAGTCCCACACACTGCTACAAGCCTAAATATTTTTTCAGAGCTAGATGCAGAAAAAAATTATATTGAATTTGCAACCTGGTGGAGGTTAGTATAGATGGACTAATAGAACAAGTCCCACACACTGCTAGAAGCCTAAATATTTTTTCAGAGCTAGATTCAGAAAAAAATTATATTGAATTTGCAACCTGGTGGAGGTTAGTATAGATGGACTAAGAGAACAAGTCCCACACACTGCTACAAGCCGAAATATTTTTTCAGAGCTAGATGCAGAAAAAAATTATATTGAATTTGCAACCTGGTGGAGGTTAGCATAGATGGACTAATAGAACAAGTCCCACACACTGCTACAAGCTGAAATATTTTTTCAGAGCTAGATGCAGAAAAAAATTATATTGAATTTGCAACCTGGTGGAGGTTAGTATAGATGGACTAATAGAACAAGTCCCACACACTGCTACAAGCCGAAATATTTTTTCAGAGCTAGATGCAGAAAAAAATTATATTGAATTTGCAACCTGGTGGAGGTTAGTATAGATGGAATAATAGAACAAGTCCCACACACTGCTACAAGCCGAAATATTTTTTCAGAGCTAGATGCAGAAAAAAATTATATTGAATTTGCAACCTGGTGGAGGTTAGTATAGATGGACTAATAGAACAAGTCCCACACACTGCTACAAGCTGAAATATTTTTTCAGAGCTAGATGCAGAAAAAAATTAGATTGAATTTGCAACCTGGTGGAGGTTAGTATAGATGGCCTAATAGAACAAGTCCCACACACTGCTACAAGCCGAAATATTTTTTCAGAGCTAGATGCAGAAAAAAATTATATTGAATTTGCAACCTGGTGGAGGTTAGTATAGATGGACTAATAGAACAAGTCCCACACACTGCTACAAGCCGAAATATTTTTTCAGAGCTAGATGCAGAAAAAAATTATATTGAATTTGCAACCTGGTCGAGGTTAGTATAGGTGGACTAATAGAACAAGTCCCACACACTGCTACAAGCCAAAATATTTTTTCAGAGCTAGATGCAGAAGAAAATTATATTGAATTTGCAACCTGGTGGAGGTTAGTATAGATGGACTAATAGAACAAGTCCCACACACTGCTACAAGCCTAAATATTTTTTCAGAGCTAGATGCAGAAAAAAATTATATTGAATTTGCAACCTGGTGGAGGTTAGTATAGATGGACTAATAGAACAAGTCCCACACACTGCTACAAGCCGAAATATTTTTTCAGAGCTAGATGCAGAAAAAAATTATATTGAATTTGCAACCTGGTGGAGGTTAGTATAGATGGACGAATAGAACAAGTCCCACACACTGCTACAAGCTGAATTTTTTTTTCAGAGCTAGATGCAGAAGAAAATTATATTGAATTTGCAACCTGGTGGAGGTTAGTATAGATGGACTAATAGAACAAGTCCCACACACTGCTACAAGCCGAAATATTTTTTCAGAGCTAGATGCAGAAAAAAATTATATTGAATTTGCAACCTGGTGGAGGTTAGTATAGGTGGACTAATAGAACAAGTCCCACACACTGCTACAAGCCGAAATATTTTTTCAGAGCTAGATGCAGAAGAAAATTATATTGAATTTGCAACCTGGTGGAGGTTAGTATAGATGGACTAATAGAACAAGTCCCACACACTGCTACAAGCCTAAATATTTTTTCAGAGCTAGATGCAGAAAAAAATTATATTGAATTTGCAACCTGGTGGAGGTTAGTATAGATGGACTAATAGAACAAGTCCCACACACTGCTACAAGCCGAAATATTTTTTCAGAGCTAGATGCAGAAAAAAATTATATTGAATTTGCAACCTGGTGGAGGTTAGTATAGATGGACTAATAGAACAAGTCCCACACACTGCTACAAGCCGAAATTTTTTTTCAGAGCTAGATGGAGAAGAAAATTATATTGAATTTGCAACCTGGTGGAGGTTAGTATAGATGGACTAATAGAACAAGTCCCACACACTGCTACAAGCCTAAATATTTTTTCAGAGCTAGATGCAGAAAAAAATTATATTGAATTTGCAACCTGGTGGAGGTTAGTATAGATGGACTAATAGAATGATGCTATGCTCAAAAGGTTTTACTTCACTAGGTGCAGTAAAAACATTTGTATTCTATACACAGGTGGTGTAGCTTGCAACACAGATTGGCTACTCCACTGACTAACACACACTGCAAGAGGCCAAAAAGGATTTGCTTTGCTAGATTTAGCCAAATGCTGTGAAAAAAACTTGCACAGCACTAAAACAGACCTGCCTGGCAAAAAGTAATAGGAACTGATGTAACCTAGCCCTGAAAAGGACTGCAATTACAATTAGTCTTTACTCCCAACCTATCTATTTAAGAGCACAGACCTGCCTGATAAAAGTCGTAGGAAATGATGTAACCTAGTCCTTAAAAGGACTGCAATCACAACTATTCCCTACTCCCAAGCTATCTGTAGATTTGTGCGAAAATTGGCTTGAAATTAACAAAGTATAGCGCACACAGCAACAGCGGGGCCGTCTAACACGCAGCTGCAGCAGTGATAAAATGGTGGCGACGGGGAAAATGGCTGGGTCTTATAGGGCAAGGACATGTGACATACACTGCCAATGACACATGCCCTTGCTTGTGTGAAAAAAAGCACTTCGCTCCGTTTGTACGCTGCTGATAGGCTGACGGATTGCACCTCCCCACTGTAAATGCGAGAAAGAGAAAAAAAAATGGAGATCTTCATTATTTATGCAGAGATCCATCCCCTGTCCCTCCCCCCGCGCCGCTGTACACTCAAACTGCGTATTAACATTAATTTTCAGCATTACTGAGAAAAAATCCCGTTATGATTTTGGTGCACGAACAGTTATCGAACATAACCTCAAACAGCCGAATTTTTTTCAAATCGTTTGGGTTCGCCGAACGGCTCGAACACCGCCCAAAACAGCTCGAATTTGAGATTGGCGAACAGTTCGAGTCGAACACCGCTCATCTCTATTCTGCAAGTTGGATTTAAGGGGAGCCTACAACCTGGTTAGAATCATAGAAGGGGATGAATGGAAGACAGCGTTCAATACCCCGGAAGGACATTTCGAGAGTCTGGCTATGCCTTTTGGTTTGACCAATGTACCTGTGGTATTCCAGCATTTCATAACTTATATTTTTCATCATTTGGTGGGGAGGTTTGTGGTGGTCTATCTGGACGATATATTGGTTTATTCACCTGATTTTGAGACTCATCAGGGGCATGTTAAGCAGGTGCAAACTTTATGCCAAACTAGAAAAATGTGTTTTCGCTATTCAGGAGGTGCAGTTTTTGGGGTACTTGTTGTCATCTTCAGGTTTTCGGATGGATCCGAAGAAGATCCATGCAGTTGTGACGCCCAGCTGCGCTTGGTATCACAGATCCTAGAAGAGTGCATTTATGGATTCCTCCACAAGAGGCCCCCATAAACATTCACACATCTCCACCTTCCACCTCAGACCACCAGAGGGAGCCCGTTAGGGAGATAAATAGGGAAGGTGGAGCCAGGCAGTTCAGTCTAGTTTAGAGAACTCAGCCAATAGTTCAGCAGTGGAGCACGAGGCTCCTGCTAGCTAGATTCAGGGAGCTCAGTTAGCGCTTTAGGTGTGCCGGCGCCATAAGATTGGTGAAGCGCGGCAAGCTAGCCTAGTGAGGGCCCGAGTAGGCCGAAGGCGAGTGGAAAGTTAGTACATAGGGGGCAGAGGAGCTTAACCAGCTCACCCCGAAGAAGTTACCGGACACCTGGTCCAAACTTACAGGGATCTCTATGACCCAGTAAGGCATAACCGGAATCCCTGGAGAACTACAAGTCCCAGGATCGCTAAAGTGCTGGTACGTAACAGAGTCGGGAGACACATAGGCCCCGCAAGCTGAGGAGCGTGTATTCCAAGAAAAGGCCCTACCACAAGGTCAGCCAGCGCAGGACAGAGACAAAGTTAGGCCTAGCTCCAGGCAGATCAGAAACTTACTACGCAGAGGCAAGAAACAGGAGGCCCTACACCCGCTCATTGGGGAGGATCCTGATATGCACCCTTCACCCTACAGTGCTCCGGGATGTGCCTGATTTTCCACCAGTAAAAGGTACTGAAGTGATTATCGTGTCCGTCCCCGTTCTTGCTCTGACCCGGCTGGGTCTCGCCTGTCCTGCATCCCCCTCTCCGTATGCTGCCCTGAGGCCCAGCTCCACCTGTGGGGAGCTATACCATCGAGCTGCTTATCATCGGCCTCAGTGGACTGCGCAGCGCTGGTGATTCTCACCAGAACCCACAGGTGGCGTCACGAACTTTCATAAAACTAACAAACCTATTATCCCAGTATACAATCCCCTTTTTAAAAGCTGACCCCAGGGTACGGGCCCAAGAGCCGACCACCGCGACATCCCCAAAGGCCAGGCAAAAGGCCCGGGTACCGAGTCATCCCCATCCCCTGGGCTAGTCATCTTTCCTGGCGCTGCGAACAGGATCGCGTGCCCGCTGCAACGACAGAGTGTTATGCCTGTTGCCACCGGGTACTGTGCGCCTTTATTCTGAACTGTGTGTGTTAAACTGTTGTGAAGATTGCCGCCATTGTTGGGCCACCGAGCGAGAAGAAGGGTGTAACCGCGGGAAACTGAGGGGCGTACCTGCAAAAGAGCGCAAAGCCCCGGACACGCCCCACGCCTTGACGTCAAAGCAGGAAGCGCCAGGTCCTGGAAGGAGCATCGCTGAACGCTCTGACGTAGGACGCAAGCGACGCAAGGTCCTGAAGACGACCGTCACCTGCGGAGCTGCGGCCTACTGGAAGAAAAGAAAAGAAGGTAGGCCACGGTTAGCTAGGGGGGCGCCAGAATGTCTGAGGAACAGCACAACGCCGGAATACCGGTTAACGGCCCTGATGTTGAACCCGCGCCCGACGCCGGGCAGGCCGAAGCGGCCGCTCTACCAGCAGCGCCTGTAACCCCTGTCATTCCCATAACTCTACCGTACATTCCTGGACCGAAATGGCTCCCCCAGTACAACGGCAAACCAGATACCCTGTCTGGATTCAAATGGAAGATATGCGGTATCCTGAACATGTACTCTATGACAGGCAAGCAGAGGGCCGCTGTTGTATTAGGACAACTGACTGGTGCTGCGGAACGGGAAGTGGAAACATGGTCGGCCGCAGACCAGGAGTCAGTGTCCGCAATATTTCAAAAGCTACAGACTGTCTTTGAGGATCATACTGAGGCGGACCTCCGGATGAGGTTCTACAACTGTTCCCAACAGCCGGAGGACAATGTTCGGGACTATGCCTGGCGTCTACAAGGGGCCCTGCGGGCTCTGAAACAGGTTAGTCCGACCAGCATCGAAAATGAAAACAAAATGCTGAAGGAACAGTTTGTCCGGGGACTGAGGTCTCCAGAGGAGAGCAGGACTGTGCGTTGGTGGTCCCTAGTTCATCCAGATGCCACCTTTGACAATCTTAAGGACATGGCTATAAAAGGACTGCAGCCCCTGGAAACAAATGTCATCCAATGTTTCCAGAGTGGGGCTACCCCAGTGCCTGCTACACCCACCTTTTCCCTAGTGGCTGCTGAATCCAAGGTTCCAGCAACGTCCCTTAGAGAGCTGGACAGTCTGCGCTCTGAAGTGCGCCAGTTGAGCAAAACCCTGACCACTGTGCTGAGTGCTCTGCAGCTGCGAATGGAGCCCGAGGAAGGAGGAAAAATCCTGTTAGCCGATAGCCCTGAGGATGTCCCCTGGATGCAAAGGAGGAGGAGGCCAACACCACCCTCTACGAGGACCAGTGACCAGCGCCATCCACAGAAGGACCCTACCTGCTACCACTGCCGCAAGACCGGACATACCGCCCAGAATTGTCCTTTAAACGAGAAAACCCTGGGGCCGAGGGCCGACACCCAGGAGTAAACTCACCAGGCCCATCAGACTGGAACAACAGGTTCGTCGGAGGAAGACCTTTCCAGTCCATTGTGTTAGACGGGATCCCGACGCACGCTCTGCTGGACACAGGATCTCAGGTAACCATCATGCCTGATGTCCTCTACAAGAGGTTCTGGTCCATGGACAACCTAAGTCCGCCAGCTCCTAATCTTTCTGTTTATGCCTCAAATGGACTCCCCCTTAACCTAATCGGGGTTAAGAATGTGACTGTAAAAGTGGGGAGAGTGGAGCTGAAGGACCAGGGGCTAATTGTAGTGGAGACTAATCCTGATGACACCAATCCGTATATGGTACTTGGCACTAACATTGTTGGTAACTGTTTGGGAGAAGTTGTGTTCTTGCTCCAACAGATAGCTGGCACTGCCAGACCAGGACAGAGGAGGGCGCTGCAGAAGGAGATCCGAGTCCTGATGTACCAACAGCAAGTAAGGTTGACAGATGGTGAAATCGGTAATGTGCGGGTGACGAACCCCATACCCATTGTAATCCCCCCAATGAGTGAAATGCTTATCTGGTGTAGAACTGCCATAGGTCTTAGAGGACAGAGCTACCAGGCGGTAGTAGAACCCCTTTGCTCTGAGCACAGACCCACGCTCTTAACCGCCAGAGGAGTGGTAGATGTACGCAATGGGAGGGTGCCCGTCCGTCTTCTCAACATTGGGGAAGATTAAGTCAGATTGCCACGTTATGCCACTGTTGCCAAATTACATGCTGTAAATAACAACTGCATTCACAAGGCGGAGTCCTTAACCTCACCAGACGAAGTGGAGGATAATGACCCTGCAACCCAGGTGGAGGATTGGTGTCAACAGCTCCATATTGGGACAGACACCACTCCTGCCCATCAAAAACAGGGTGTACACCGGGTGGTTCAAGAATACTCGCAGGTGTTCAGTAAACATCCACTTGACTTCGGGAGGATTAAGGGGGTTCAACATCATATCCCCACAGGCGACCATCCCCCAATCAAAGAACGTTATCGGCCTATACCACCAGCACACTACCAGAAGGCTAAGGAAATGCTGCACGACATGAGAAACGCGGGAGTAATAAGGGATAGTTGTAGTCCCTGGACAGCTCCCCTAGTGCTAGTTAGGAAAAAGGACGGGAGCATGAGAATGTGTGTAGATTACCGTCAAGTAAATTGCATTACACATAAAGATGCATACCCTTTACCACGCATAGAGGAGTCCCTAGCTGCCTTAAAGTCTGCAAATTACTTTTCCACCCTTGACCTCACTAGTGGGTACTGGCAAGTAGCTGTGGCTGAGGAGGATCGGGAGAAGACGGTCTTCACTACCCCGATGGGACTCTGCGAGTTCAACAGTATGCCGTTTGGACTCTGCAATGCCCCTGGAAAGTTCCAGAGATTGATGGAGTTCTGCCTGGGACACCGCAACTTCGAGACTGTGTTACTTTACCTTGATGATGTGATAGTGTACTCCAGAACATACGAGGACCACTTGAAACACCTGGCAGAGGTATTTGAGTCACTGTCCCGGTACGGGATGAAGTTGAAGCCCTCAAAGTGCCACCTGCTCAAGAGAAAGGTACAGTATCTGGGGCACATTGTCAGTCCGGAAGGGGTAGCACCAGACCCGGAGAAGGTCACTGCCATCCAGAAGTGGCCGGAGCCGAAGAACCTAAAGGAGGTGCGTCAGTTCTTGGGACTAGTGGGGTACTACCGGAGGTTCGTAAAGGACTGCACTGAGAAAGCAGCTCCTCTGCAAGACCTCCTGGTAGAGCAGTCCCCCAAAGGCAGAAATTCCCCATTTCACTGGGGTAAGGAGCAAGCCGAGTCATTTCAGGAGATGAAGGAGATCCTGACAGGCGATGAGATCCTAGCCTACCCTGACTACAGCCAACCGTTCCTGCTGTATACAGATGCCAGCAACGAAGGGCTGGGTGCTGTGTTAAGTCAGAAGCAGAATGGCCAAGAGAAGGTAATCGCATATGCCAGCAGGAAGCTAAGCCCAACTGAAAGGAACCCAGAGAACTATAGCAGCTTTAAGTTGGAGTTCCTGACCTTTGTCTGGGCCATCACTGAAAGGTTCAAGCACTATCTAGCCTCCAGTAAGTTCACTGCCTTCACTGATAACAACCCCTTGACCCATCTTGAAACAGCTAAGCTAGGAGCACTAGAACAACGATGGATGGCTCGGCTGTCAAACTACCAATTTACAATTAAATACCGGGCGGGCCGCAAGAACGCCAACGCCGATGCCCTGTCCAGGATGCCTCACCAGTCAGACACAGAAGAAGAAGTGGGTGACCTGGAAGAGATTGAGCCACCTGCCTTTCACCGGAATGGGATGATCCACGAGCAACGAGCCTCCAGGAGGCAGCGTGGAAAGACGTTAAACCCCCTGCCTCACCACAGCTGGAAAGAGACCCAGGACAGTGACCTGGTTGTCAGCCGCATTAAGGAGCTGATAACCCAAGAAGGTTCCTCACTGGAAAAGGAAGCGTCTCTCCAAGCAAAGCAGCTGTGGAACGAGAGAAGCCGGCTGTTTATCTACCGTGAGAAGCTGTGCCGGGGGTACGTCAATCCAAAAACCCATGAGACGGTATGGCAGATAGTGGTCCCCAAGACAGACATCCAAATGGTGTTGGAGGCCTGCCACGATCAGGCGGGGCACTTTGGCTGGAAAAAGCTAGAGACCCTGCTGAAGTGTCGATTCTACTGGGTAGGAATGCGCAGCTCCATTGAGCGGTGGTGCCGGGACTGTGGACCCTGTGGCCTTAGAAGAAAAGACTACAGCAGCCAGAAGGCACCCCTTCAACCCATCAAGACAACTCTACCCCTGGACCATGGCCCTGGACCATGTCAAGCTGTCCCCCAGCAGATCAGGGTACTCTTATGCTCTGACCATGGTGGATCACTACTCACGTTTCCTGGTGGTTGCCCCAGTCAAAGACCTGACGGCAGAGACAGCAGCAAAGACGTTCCAAGCATATTTCTGTAGATCCCATGGTTATCCTGAGCAGGTGCTGACGGACCAAGGCCTGGCCTTTGAGGCTGAGTTGTTCAAGGAGTTCTGCTATCTCTACGGGTGTAAGAAGATCAGAACTACACCATACCACCCACAAACTAATGGTCTCTGTGAAAAGATGAACAACATCATCATCGACCTGCTAAAGACCATACCACTTGAGGAGAGAAATCAGTGGCCAGACCTACTACCTGACCTCGTAGATCTGTATAATCATATACCAGTAAGTTCCACCAATTTCACCCCGGCATATCTCATGCGGGCAAGGCCAGGAAAGCTGCCCATGGATCTGGAGCTTGGTGTTGTGGAGCCTGAAACTGATATGACCACTGAGGACTGGGACATGACCAGACAGGAGCAGTACAGAAGAGTACAGGCCTGTGTCGAGGACAGTCTCACTCGGGTGAGAGAAAAGCAGGAGGTGCACTAGAACAAAAAAGCGCCCGCAGAACCCTTCACACCTGGTGAAGTAGTACTGAAAAGGAAAAGACGAAATCATAAACTTGATGACCAGTGGGAAAAAGAACCCTACACTGTGTTACCGTCAAGGTTTGATAACAGGAAGACTTGCATAATCAGTTGAGATGGAGGAAGAACGTCTGCAACAGTGTCCAGGGACCACCTAAAGTTGTGTCCAGACTTACTGAAACCCCAAGAAGAAGCGCCTCTCATTATACCGGAGGAGCCTAAAGAAACAGTGATCCACACTGACTTAGGAGATTTCCCGGCAGATTGGCCTCAAATAGGAGGAGCAGTAATCATTCCAACACTCCAATTCTATGAACAGCCAGAAGACCCTCCACAGCAAGATGAACCTGTAAGTGCTGCAGAAGAGCCTAGTGCTGAAGAAGAGCCAGCTCGAGAAGTATCCCCGGATGAAGGATCCCCGGCAGGAGAAGAGCCAGAGGGCCCAGCCAATGGTACGCTTGCTCGTCCCAGAGAGAGGTAAAGGCAGTTTTACAAATTAGTCACACGTAGAACTGGTAGGGTAACTGACAATGCAGACTCTAATACCACACAGACCACCGCACCATGCAGATCAACACGTAGCACGCGAGGTAAACCCCCTGTCAGATATACTGAGTAAAATAGCTAAACTCTAACAAGTGTAGATAGTTACTCCTGGGGTATTGTGTATGATTGTACTGTATTATTATGTATTTTCATGCATATGTATATATTACTTTGTGTTTTGCCTTATTATTGAACAGTTTAAGTGATATGGACACTTTGCCTATTTACTTCCTTATTTACCTAAGAACTCTGTGGCTGAGGACTGTGTGCAGCCCAAAAACTATTCATTGTATATAATTGCGCTCACTGGAGTGCCCCTTTAGGTGACCTCAGAAGGAAAACCTGTCTGGAGTGGCTCTACTGGAGGTCCAACTCGGGATCTTCATGCCCTGCATTCACCCCAGGGCCTACGTTGAGGGTTTGGGACAGGTCCCTCAAACCACCAAGTATTCTACCCTGTGAGATGGACATCCTGTTTGGGAACCTCACCACAAGAGACTTGAATTCTGAGGACGCCTTGTATTTGTTAATATTGTTATGCAACGTTTAAGCTTGGTGCCTCACATAAAGGGAAGATTGTTCATGTTTCTCATTGTTGTTTTAAAAAAATGTACTTCAGCCCGGGAGTGCTGAGCTTTGCTAGGGGGGAATGTGACGCCCAGCTGCGCTTGGTATCACAGATCCTAGAAGAGTGCATTGATGGATTCCTCCACAAGAGGCCCCCATAAACATTCACACATCTCCACCTTCCACCTCAGACCAGCAGAGGGAGCCCGTTAGGGAGATAAATAGGGAAGGTGGAGCCAGGCAGTTCAGTCTAGTTTAGAGAACTCAGCTAATAGTTCAGCAGTGGAGCACGAGGCTCCTGCTAGCTAGATTCAGGGAGCTCAGTTAGAGCTTTAGGTGTGCCGGCGCCATAAGATTGGTGAAGCGCGGCAAGCTGCCGTTAGTGTGTATAGCCTAGTGAGGGCCCGAGTAGGCCGAAGGCGAGTGGAGAGTTAGTACATAGGGGGCAGAGGAGCTTAACCGGCTCACCCCGAAGAAGTTACCGGACACCGGGTCTGAACTTACCGGGATCTCTATGACCCAGTAAGGCATAACCGGAATCCCTGGAGAACTACAAGTCCCAGGATCGCTAAAGTGCTGATACGTAACAGAGCCGGGAGACACATAGGCCCCGCAAGCTGAGGAGCGTGTATTCCAAGAAAAGGCCCTACCACAAGGTCAGCCAGCGCAGGACAGAGACAAAGTTAGGCCTAGCTCCAGGCAGGTCAGAAACTTACTACGTAGAGGCAAGAAACAGGAGGCCCTACACCCGCTCATTGGGGAGGATCCTGATAGGCACCCTTCACCCTACAGTGCTCCGGGATGTGTCTGATTTTCCACCAGTAAAAGGTACTGAAGTGATTATCGTGTCCGTCCCCGTTCTTGCTCTGACCCGGCTGGATCTCGCCTGTCCTGCATCCCCCTCTCCGTACGCTGCCCTGAGGCTCAGCTCCACCTGTGGGGAGCTATACCATCGAGCTGCCTTATCATCGAGCTCAGTGGACTGCGCAGCGCTGGTGATTCTCACCAGAAGCCACAGGTGGCGTCACGAACTTTCATAAAACTAGCAAACCTATTATCCCAGTATACAATCCCCTTTTTAAAAGCTGACCCCAGGGTACGGGCCCGGGAGCCGACTACCGCGACTTCCCCAAAGGCCAGGCAAAAGGCCCGGGTACCGAGTCATCCCCATCCCCTGGGCTAGTCACAGTCCTTGACTGGGAATGTCCAGAGAACCTGAAGGCCCTACAACGTTATCTAGGCTTTACTAATTTTTGCAGGAAATTGATCCAAAATTACTCTGTTATTGTGAAACCCCTTGCTGACATGACTAAGAAGGGATCTGATTTTTCCAAATGGTCGGATGCTTCCCTCTAGGCTTTTTCTTCCTTAAAGAATCATTTTGCCACTCTATCTACAGTTAGGTCCATATATATTTGGACAGAGACAACATTTTTCTAATTTTGGTTCTAGACATTACCACAATGAATTTTAAACAAAACAATTCAGATGCAGTTGAAGTTCAGACTTTCAACTTTCATTTGAGGGTATCCACATTAAAATTGGATGAAGGGTTTAGGAGTTTCAGCTCCTTAACATGTGCTACCCTGTTTTAAAAGGGACCAAAAGTAATTGGACAATTGACTCCAAGGCTATTTTATGGACAGGTGTGAGCAATCCCTTTGTTATGTCATTCTCAATTAAGCAGATAAAAGTCCTGATTTGAGTTGATTTGAGGTGTGGTGCTTGCATTTGGAAGGTTTTGCTGTGAAGTAAACATGCGTTCAAAGGATCTCTCCATGCAGGAGAAACAAGCCATTCTTAAGCTGCAAAAACAGAAAAAAAACGATCTGAGAAATTGCTACAATATTAGGAGAGGCATAATCTACAGTTTGGTACATCCTGAGAAAGAAAGAAAGAAAGCACTGGTGAACTCATCAATGCAAAAAGACCTGTGCGCCCACGGAAGACAACAGTGGTGGATGATCGCAGAATAATCTCCATGGTGAAGAGAAACCCCTTCACAACAGCCAACCAAGTGAACAACACTCTCCAGGAGGTAGACGTATCAATATCCAAATCTACCATAAAGAGAAGACTGCATGAAAGTAAATACAGAGGGTTCACTGCACGGTGCAAGTCACTCATAAGCATCAAGAATAAAAAGGCTAGACTGGACTTTGCTAAAAAAACATCTAAAAAAGCCAGCACAGTTCTGGAAGAACATTCTTTGGACAGATGAAACCAAGATCAACCTCTACCAGAATGATGGAAAGAGAAAAGTATGGCGAAGGCGTGGTACAGCTCATGATCCAAAGCATAGCACATCATCTGTAAAACACGGCGGAGGCAGTGTGATGGCTTGGGCATGCATGGCTGCCAGTGGCAGGACAGAAGCAGCCGAATGAATTCTGATGTATTCAGAGCCATACTGTGTGCTCAGATCCAGCCAAATGCAGCCAAACTGATTGATTGTCGTTTCATACTACAGATGGACAATGACCCAAAACATAAAGCCAAAGCAACCCAGGAGTTTATTAAAGCAAAGAAGTGGAATATTCTTGAATGGCCAAGTCAGTCACCTGATCTCAACCCAATTGAGCATGTATTTCACTTGTTAAAGACTAAACTTCAGACAGAAAGGCCTACAAACAAACAGCAACTGAAAACCACCGCAGTCAAGGCCTGGCAGAGCATCAAAAAGGAGGAAACACAGCATCTGGTGATGTCCATGAGTTCAAGACTTCAGGCAGTCATTGCCAACAAAGGGTTTTCAACCAAGTACTAGAAATGAACATTTTATTTACAATTATTTAATTTGTCTAATTACTTTTGGTCCCTTTAAAAACAGGGTGGCACATGTTAAGGAGCTGAAACTCCTAAACCCTTCATCTAATTTTAATGTGGATACCCTTAAATGAAAGCTGAAAGTCTGAACTTCAACTGCATCTGAATTGTTTTGTTTAAAATTCATTGTGGTAATGTCTAGAACCAAAATTAGAAAAATGCTGTCTCTGTCCAAATATATATGGACCTAACTGTATACTCAGTCAACCTGATGTTTCTCAACCCTTTATTGTGGAGGTTGATGCGTCGGATGTCGGGGTTGGGGCTGTGTTGTCTCAGGGTTCGTCCCCTGGTAAATGGCGTCCATGAGCCTTCTTTTCTAAAAAATTGTCTTCGGCTGAGAGAAATTATGACATGGGGAATAGAGAACTTTTGGTGATGAAATTGGCATTCGAGTAATAACGACACTGGTTGGAGGGGGCTACCATCCTATTATTGTTATTACTGATCATCAAAACCTGTCATATCTCCAGTCAGCTAAACGTCTCAACCCTAGGCAAGCCAGATGGTCCCTGTTTTTTACTAGGTTCAATTTTGTTGTCACTTTTCGTCCAGGGGTCAAAAATGTCAAATGGCTGATACTTTGTCCCGGAGCTTCCCTGGTGGTGGTGACCATGAGAACCCTGCCCGGATATTACAGAAAGGGGTAGTCATTTCAGCACTGTATCCTGAACTGGAGGGTGAGGTGTTGGAGGCTCAGGGGGACGCCCCTGCCTCCTGCCCTTCAGGAAAGTTATTTGTACCATCTGATCTGCGCCGCAAAGTAATCAAGGAACATCATAACTCTGTGCTTGCTGGGCAACCAGGTGGTAAGGCAACCGCGGACCTCCTCTCTCATCATTTTTGGTGGCCGGGGTTGCATCAGGATGTAATTGAACATGTAGCTGCTTGTAGTATTTGCGCGTGTTCTAAGGTTTCATATACCCGTCCATCTTGTACTCTTCTTCCACTACCTATCCCTAGTAGGCCATGGACACACTTGTCCATGGATTTTATTACCTGCTCTTCTTGTGTGACGCTCGCAGCCCTGCCCTGGGAGATGGGGGTACTCGGAGCCGGGTCAGATGTTTGGTGGGTTGTAGCTGTGGCCTGGACCCGTTCCGTGCCCAGGGCCGTCACATTAAAAAGGGTGTAATGGGCTTTCAGAGTTGGTGTTACTCGAGTGGTTGTATTGACTACGCCACCTGTGGTGTCTGGTGATTCCCAACCAGCACTGCGTTCAGTCTTCTGAGGCGGGATGTAGTGGCAGCCAGAGATGATACTACTCCCCACAGGCGGAGCAGGGCCTCAGGGCAGAGGAAACAGGAGGATGGGGATTGTAGTGGGAGATGTGGTGCGGTGTCGTGCGGTGCCGCGTTGCACTAAGAAACCGGAGGCCATAGGGGTAGTCTTCCAAGCTTTACTCACGGTTGAATGCACAGCTGCAAGGCTTCTCCTTGCTCCTCACGGTGCGCTGCGGCCACCAGGACCGGGGGTCCGACAACCTCCGGGTAATTCAGATGCTTTGATCAGGACCCCGCACCAGAATGTTCCTAGACTTTTCCCACTAGGTCCTCTCCTGTCCATGTGTGGTACGTGTACTCAGGCTGGGTCTCCCTCTGGACTATGCACAGAACAAGGGTACGGGTGGCGACTCCGCTTCGTCCGTTACCCGGTGGGATCCACTGAGCCTCCGGGCTTCTCCGACTAAGACGTGTAGTGACAGAGTCAGATATTGGGGGCCGGTACCCCTTTTGCAGCAGGAATCCCGCTGACTAGGCCAGAATAGTGAGGACAGGTGGCGTATGCCGCTCCATCTGCATCCCCCTGGGATCCTTTTGCCTGTGGAGCTTGCCTCCTCTGCTCCCCTCCAGGCCTTCTTGGGTAAGGACCTTGACCGGGTAGAGACAGCCGTTAACTCTTGCCCGCTCCTCGACTCAAGGCCAGAGTACGAGGACCGTGTCCCCATCAACTGCAGGTTCACACAGAAACCACGTTCAGTGATGAAGATCACAATCAAAGACCTTAAGCCCAAGATGGCTGTTTATTAAATATTAATTTTTAAGTGTAACCTAAAGGTGCGTCCTCCACCCTCACCCACTACTAGGTTCCCCCTATCTTTGGTTCCCCCATCTCCACTTATCCCGACTGGGGCAGCACCCTGGTGCCTATGAGCCCCCCCTCAGGTGGGAGAGGTGTAGTGTTGGATGCAGAGGTGGGGTCCTGACAGCTGCACCATCCTTACCTCGAAGGAGACATACCACACCTCATTAAAGAGATGCAGTACCCCTGTGGCGACCGAACCCCCAGGGGCACCACATTCTCAATGCCAAGACACTTGCTCAGTTATTCATAAATGAGATTGTGAAGCTTCACAGGGTTCCCTCTGATGTGGTGTCTGATCGGGGGGCCCAGTTTGTTTCCAAGTTCTGGAAGGCATTCTGTTCTCGACTGGGGGTGCAGCTGTCCTTTTCCTCTGCCTTCCACCCTCAGTCTTCCACCCTCAGGCGAATGGTCAGACCGAGCGTGTCAATCAGAACTTGGAGACATACCTCAGGTGTTTTGTCTCCGAAAATCAGCAGGATTGGGCATCCTACTTACCGCTGGCAGAATTTGCCATCAATAATCGTCAAGAATCCACTAGCAGATCACCGTTCTTCAGTGCATACGGTTATCATCCACAGTTTGGTACCTTCAGTGAGGGAGGAGCTTCAGGAGTTCCTGAGGAGGAATGGTTTGCTTCATCGCTCTCCTCGGTATGGCAGGGTATTCTGTGCAATTTAAAGACCATGGGAGACAGGTATAAACTAGTGATGAGCGAGCATGCTCGGTATTGCTCTGTGCTCGCCCGAGCATCTCACTGCTCAAGATGCTCGGCGCTCGCCGAGTATTTCCGGGGTTGCTCGGCGGGAGCTCAGGACCCCTCCTTGCATGTTTGGCGCTCTTTAGAGCGCCAATCAAGATGCAGGGATTGCCTGCCACTCATTGTAATGCCGTAGTCATGTTGGTTGTGGCATTACAGTGATTGGCTGAACGCACAGCGTCATCAGGTCTACATCAGACCTGGCGCCGCCAGGCTCGTCACAGTCACTCCGGAATCAGACAGTGTAGGGAGAGGTGCTGCTGCGTCAGGGAGAAATTTGCTTGTGTACTAGGTAGTGTAGGGAGAAAAAACGTACATTACACATATCCATCTTAACAAACAGTCCTTTTGAGGACTAACTAATCCATCTGCAGAGATATCAGGCAGGCAGTGTATATAGGCAGGCAGGTGGGGTATATAGCAGACTGCAGTGCATATAGCACAAGAGGCTTCATTCCAATTCTGCCTTCTGCTGCTGTTAGATATTTCTATACAAAGGCCCAGGTCTCAGGGGCCAGGAATACTTTTTTTTATCTTAATCCTCATTATTTGCTTAAAAAGCAATCCAGAGAACACCGTTTTTCTTGTTGGCACTGCAGAATACAGCCAGGTCCTTTCCATATTACAGCGCTAGAAATCCAGCTATTTAAAACTGTGTTTTCTCCGTCAAACGAATCACATATACGTTGTCAGAAAATACTGCCATTTCTGGCCTCCATTAAAAATTTCTTTCAGTGTCTCAGTGAAGCAATTCACCGCAGTTTGCTGTTCAAACTAGTTTCCTACAGGCCAGGTATTTAAAACTCTGTTTTCTCCTTCACACGGATCACATATACGTTGTCAGAAAATACTGCCATTTCTGGCCTCCATTAAAAATTTCCTTTTACTGTGTCAGTGAAGCAATTCACACCAGTTTGCTGTTCAAAATACTTACCTACAGGTCAGGTATTTAAAACTCTGTTTTCTCCGTCACACGGATCACATATAAGTTCGCTCCAAACTCAGTCATTTGTAGTGAGTGTGGAAGATACTGTCCTCCATTTAAAATGGGCTAGGTACGTGGCAAGGGACGTGGAACTGGACGTGATGGTGATGGTGCATGCAGAGGCCGAGGACAAGGCCGCGGGCAAGCTGAAATTCTGCCACAACAAACACCCACATCTTCTTGCCTGACCTTCCTGTCCCAATTCCTATGGGACCGCAGCACACCACTATTGAACCCAGAGCAGTGTGAAAAGGTTGTTGGCTGGATAGCGGATAATGCTTCCAGTCACTTACCCACCACCACCACCATCACCCTGTCTTCCACACGGTCAAGTCTCAGTAGCCGTGAGTCTGGACCGCATATTCCTCACCCTGATCCTCCTTTCTCTCACCATGCCGAGTGCCAGGAAACAAATGATCCCACACTTGGACACTCTGAAGAGCTGTTCACTTTTCCATTTATAGATTCGGGCTTCTCGCCCAGTCCACTTGAAGCGGGGCAAGAGGAGATTGCGTGTAGCGATGCCCAAATATTTGAGCAGCCACGGTCACACGAAGGCGACGGTGGGAAAGTGTCACAAGAGCTGAACGATGATGAGACACAATTGCCAGAAAGTCAGGAGGAGGAACAGGGTGCGGAAGTGGAAGACGAGGTGGTGGATGATATAGTAACTGACCCAACCTGGCAGGAGGACATGCATGCAGAGCGAGGACAGCAGCACACAGGGGGGGGGAGGCAGAGCACCCCAACAGGCAGGAAGAAGCAGCATGGTGGCCACAGACAGAAGGCAGGCAACTATTTCCCGTAACACCAACATGAAGGAAGTTGCAAGTACAACTGCTAGGTCTTCCCGAGTCTGGTTGTTTTTTAAAGACTTTGCCGATAACCCCAAAAAGGCCATTTGCACCACCTGCCAGGCAGCATCAGCAGGGGTGGCAACACGACCAGCCTGACCACCACCAGCATGATCAGGCACATGGCAGCAAAGCACCCGACTTTGTGGGCCGAACCCCAGGGTCCAGGAACAGCGTCTGCAGGTGGCACCATTGCTTCTTCCGCTGTTGTGCATGCAAGCCAATCCCCTGTCCATGGTGCATGCGAAGATGCTTCCTGCCCTGCACCTGTCGTTGCGCACTCTCAAGTAGCAGCATCAGGAAGCATGTCCATGTCCTTGTCCCAGCGCAGCGTTCAGTTGTCCATACCCCAGTCCTTGGAAGGCAAGTGCAAATATGCAGCCAACACCCCACAGGCCACACTACTAAATTCTCACATTTCACGACTGCTTGCGCTCGAAATGTTGCCTTTTAGGCTCGTGGAGACGGAAGCATTCCGCAATCTGATGGCGGCGGCCGTCCCTCGGTACTCGGTCCCCAGCCGCCACTATTTCTCCCGGTGTACCGTCCCCGCATTACACAAGCACGTGTCCCAAAACATTAACCGTGCCCTCAACAATGCAGTTACCGGGAAAGTCCACCTAACCACGGACACGTGGACAAGTGCTTGTGGGCAGGGACAGTACATCTTGCTGATGGCACACTGGGTTAATATAGTGGAA
The DNA here is from genome assembly GCF_046119375.1 of Phyllobates terribilis. Lineage (NCBI taxonomy): Eukaryota > Metazoa > Chordata > Amphibia > Anura > Dendrobatidae > Phyllobates > Phyllobates terribilis. The sequence continues at coordinate 73,774,517 of NW_027362764.1, forward strand.
GCCGGGACCCAGTCGGACCTTGGGACGGAACACATCCTCTCGACACCAAGGACTGCGGGCCCTAGGTCAATCAGGGTTGCCCCCGCGGTCTACAGCTCCTGCACCTCATCCTCTTCAGCCTCCTCCTCCTCTTCAGCCTCCATCTTCGAAATGACCACATCAGTCACAAGCTGGAGGCACTGCAGCACTGCCTCGGCCAAGCGGCAACAGGCTGTGCTGACGCTAATATGCTTAGGTGACAAACCACACAATGCTGAAGAGTTGTGGAGAGCTCTGAAAGAGCAGGCAGATCTGTGGCTCACACCGCTGAACCTACAGCCAGGCATGGTCGTGTGTGACAATGGCCGGAACCTGGTGGCGGCTCTGAGACGAGGTGAGCTCACCCGTGTGCTTAACCTCATGGTTCAGAGGTTTCTCAAATCCTACCCGAAGCTGCCGGATCTGCTTATTAAAGTACGCCGCCTGTGTGCCCATTTTAGAAAGTCAGCTACAGCTTCAGCCACCCTTGCCGTGTTCCAGCAGCGTTTGCAGCTTCCGGCTCACAGACTGGTGTGTGATGTCCTCACATGTTGGAACACTACACTGCAGATGTTGAACAATCAAAAGTCCCAAATGGTATCCATAAAAAGTTAAATGGTCATTCAAAACTCCAAACATGTATATCAACAACTTGCATGAGGAGGATTAGTCCAAATAGCAAAAAAATGAGTAGACCAGATCATAAAATTCAACATTTATTAGATAGATTATATAAAAATAGATTCTAAATAAAAACAAATACCCGTACTTCATAAATAGGGTGGCATCACCAACAACATTCAATAGTCATAAATAAATAACCAGGCTCTTAACAACAACAAATGTAATGGAACAATACATGTGAGAAAAGATGACTATATCATACCCAGTAAGAGTTAAAGTTTGCTATGCAATCTATAGATTAAAATTGGTATTTATGGGCATCACGTATAACACATAAATAAGTAATAGTCATTACCTGGGACCAGAGATGAATGTGTGAACTTCCGAAACGCGCGTCGGAGCGGTAGGGTCGGCCCCACACATTCATCTCTGGTCCCAGGTAATGACTATTACTTATTTATGTGTTATACGTGATGCCTATGAATACCAATTATTAATCTATGGATTTCATAGCAAACTTTAACTCTTACTGGGTATGATATAGTCATCTTTTCTCACATGTATTGTTCCATTACATTTGTTGTTGTTAAGAGCCTGGTGATTTATTTATGACTATTGAATGTTGTTGGTGATGCCACCCTATTTATGAAGTACGGGTATTTGTTTTAATTTAGAATCTATTTTTATATAATCTATCTAATAAATGTTGAATTTTATGATCTGGTCTACTCATTTTTTTGCTATTTGGACTAATCCTCCTCATGCAAGTTGTTGATATACTGCAGATGTTGGGAAGGATTTGTAAGCAGAAGAGGGCAGTTGTTGACTACTAGCATCAACAAGGCCGTCGGTATTCAGTTCAGACTCCACACATAAGACCTCAGGAGTGGACATGGATGTCAGACATATGTCCAAAACTTTCAGGACTCCACCAAGATGGTGAGCGGCGATGATGCCATAATTAGTTTCACCATCCCGCTTCTCTGTCTTCTGAAACGCTCTCTGCTCACAATCAAAGAGGATGCATTGCAGTCGGAGCACGATGATATGGAGCAAGGAACCATACAGGGTGATTACACACAGCCAAGCCTCATCTCATCCCAACGTGGATTGGGTGACAATGAGGAAGAGGAGGAGGAGGAAGGACAGGAGCTAGTTTCATGCACTATAGATGGTACTGCCTGCACAGCTGTCATACCATCTGTTCAGCGTGGATGGCCAGAGGACAGAGAGGAGGAGGAGGAGAGCATGGTCAGTCATCCTCTTGGTGAGGACACAGAAGTCTTGCCTGTTAGTAGTGTGGCACACATGGCAGAGTTTGTTACGCTGCCTTTCCCATGACCCTCGGGTTCTCAAAATTTTGGGTGACAGTCATTACTGGTTGGTGACACTTCTAGACCCACGCTACAAGGAGAACTTTACATCTCTTATTCCTGAGGCGGACAGGTCTACAAAAATGGGGCTGTACCAGAAGGCCCTTGTTGCGGAACTATTAAAAAAATTCCCATCTGAAAATGATGGCGGCAAAGGGCACACTTCGTTGGACAACCAAGTAGTACAGGCGAGAGAGACACAACTTCAATCCAGCAGAGGCAGGGGAACACTGTCAAAATTCTGGGAGAGTTTTCTCAGGCCCTCCCATCGCACAGGCCTTGAGGCGCAGGGTACTCTCACAAGGAGTGCAAAGTTTGGGAAGATGCTGAGGGAGTACTGTTATGCACACGCCCGGGCTGAGCGGCGTGTGCGTGTGATTGTAGTGATTCCACTGGACCATGAACCGGAGAGTGCCTGGAGGGGCGTGACTAAGTATCTGGCCGATCCGACCAAGATGGCACGACGGCATACGACGCCAGTGCACCAGGGAGAAACCGGGCAGAGGGACCAGGTGCTACTCCAGGTCAAACTCCGGACACGGGGGTTGACCCACACAGGGATTACTGGATCAGGCTGGTTAGGCTGGCGCACAGACTGGAGGGTGTAGGCAGGCACGACTGGTATGCAGGCAGGCGGGTAAAGGCAAGCGCAGCTAGAGTGCAGACAGGGAGGCACTAGCAGGTAGGAACACAGGCGGGATAGGACCCAGTACACACTGGGACTCAGGAACAATACAGGTAGAGGGGTACAGGCAAGCACAGCTAGAGTGCAGACAGGGAGGCACTAGCAGGTAGGAACACAGGCGGGATAGGACCCAGTACACACTGGGACTCAGGAACAGGCAGGTTAGGCTGGCACAGACTGGTGGATATAAGCAAACACGGCAGGTATGCAGATGGGTGGATACAGGCGAGTATGCAGGCAGGGAGGTACTGGCCGAAAGGACGGGCTGGAGCACAGAAAGGTTAAGACCCAGTACAGACTGGGTCACAGAACCGCAGATGCGGTAGACAACCACAGCAGAGAGGGAACGCCCGAAGCGGTGGGCAAGAACAGAGCAGGACAGGACTGCCGGAGCAGCGGGCAGAAGCAGGGCAGGACAGGACTGCCGGAGCAGCGGGCAGAAGCAGGGCAGGACAGGACTGCCGGAGCAGTGGGCAGAAGCAGGGCAGGACAGGACTGCCGGAGCAGCGGGCAGAAGCAGGGCAGGACAGGACTGCCGGAGCAGCGGGCAGAAGCAGGGCAGGACAGGACTGCCGGAGCAGCGGGCAGAAGCAGGGCAGGACAGGACTGCCGGAGCAGTGAGCAAGGAGTCAGAGCAGGCTAGAACCGCCGGAGCGGTAAGCAAAGGAGTCAGAGCAGACTAGAACCGCCGGAGCGGTGAGCAAAGGAGACAGAGCAGGCTAGAACCGCCGGAGCGGTGAGCAAAGGAGTCAGAGCAGGCTAGGCTGAGTAGGGGGGACAGGGCTCTGTTCACACGGAACAGACAGGAAGGGAAAGGCAGAGCCAGACACCCACAGGGTACTTGCAGTGAAGTAGCGAGTGGACCACAAACTCACAAACGGGAGTACAGAGACAACAAGCAGGAGTTAGGTACGAGTTCAGACTCTGCAGAAAAAGGAAGGGAACGGACATAGAGGCAAAACAGGTAAAGGATAGGAGAGAGTTCAGACTGGAACTGAGTGTACGGAGGAGACCGACACTGCAGCGGGATACAGGAGCGGGTCTGGGAATACGGCCCCCAGAGAGGCAGGACGAACAGGCAAGGAGCGTGTTCAGACAGGACAGACAAGATACAGGAGCGGGTCTAGGTAACCAGCCCCTAGAAGGCGAGAGGAACAGGCTAGGAGCGTGTTCAGACAGGTCAGAAAAGATACAGGAACAGGTCTAGGTAATCGGCCCCTAGAAGGCAGGAGGAACAGGCTAGGAGCGTGTTCAGACAGGTCAGACAAGATACAGGAACAGGTCTAGGTAATCGGCCCCTAGAAGGCAGGAGGAACAGGCTAGGAGCGTGTTCAGACAGGTCAGACAAGATACAGGAACAGGTCTAGGTAATCGGCCCCTAGAAGGCAGGAGGAACAGGCTAGGAGCGTGTTCAGACAGGCCTGGAAATACAGCCTCCAGGATAGGCAGACAAGAGAACACAGAACGGGACCTGGCACCTTCAGAGTGCAAGCACACACTGAAAGAAACACTATGCTCAGGCAGGGATAGATGGGCGCAGCTGAGCTATATACCAGGTGACAGACAGCAATAGGCTGAGTACGCACAAGGGGTGTGACCCACAGCAGGTACAAAAAGCAGGAAGTGATGGGGCGCCGCCCTTAAGCAGCAGAAACAGACACAAACAGACAGCATGGAGGGAAGCCAGAGAGACATTCTGGACAGGAGATCAAGTGCGCGCTCTTGCACAGTGGGAGATGGACCACTATGCAAGGACGCCGCCAGGTATGTTACAGTACCCCCCCCCTTACGCCCCCTCTTCTTCAGGCCTGCCAGAATCTTCCGCAGGGAATTCGAGGACCAGTCGTTCACTTCAAGGAGATCACTTCCACTGTCCACAGGAAAAACTGATCTCATCTGGTTAGCTAGGATGCTACCTCCTATCCAGCCATCCTCAGCAACAGACGAAACGGGTGGAGTACCAGGAACAGCACACAAGGAAGTCTCTCTCCACATATTTTCAGGTGGCACCCCAGAGGGTACAGGAGAAAACTGGAAGTCCTTCACCGGGTTGGAGGGGGACAGAGACTTGGGGGTAATCTCTGCTTCGAGGTACATCTTGTCAAGCTCACAGGAAGAAATAGACGGGTTATCAGGTACATAATGAGGAAAAGTCACTGTCTCTTTGTTATCTGGTGGTACCCCGGAGGATTCAGGAAACAACTGGAGGTCCTCCGCCGGGTCAGAAGAGTGCAGAGGCTCAGAGAAAACATCTGCTTCAGAGTACACTAGGTCGGACTCACTGGACGAAGCAGGCGAGGTATCGGGTACCGAGTATAGGAAAGTCTCTGTCCATTCACCACCAGGTGGCACCCCGAAGGGTTCTGGAGACAACTGGCGGTCCTCCGCCTGGTCAGAGGGGTGTAGAGACTCACGGGTAACCTCTGCTTCAGAGTACACTGGGTCGGACTCACTGGACGAAGCAAGCGAGGTATCAGATCTAGGATATAGGAGAGTCTCTGTCCATTCACCACCAGGTGGCACCCAGAAGGGTTCTGGAGACAACTGGAGGTCCTCCGCCTGGTCGGAGGGGTGTAGAGACTCGGGAGTAACCTCTGCTTCGGAGTACACTAGGTTGGACTCACTGGACGAAGCGAGCGAGGTATCAGGTACAGAGTATAGGAGAGTCTCTGTCCTTTCGCTACCAGGTAGCACCCCGAAGGGTTCAGGAGACAACTGGAGGTCCTCCGCCTGGTCGGAGGGGTGTAGAGACTCGGGGGTAACTACCACTTTGGGGTACCCATTGTCAGGCTCACAGGACGAAGCGGACAAAGTATCGAGTACCGGGTGTAGAGAAGTCTCTCTCCATTTGTCATCGAGTGGTATCCCGGAGGATCCAGGAGGCAACAGGGGGTCCTCCACCAGGTAGTAGAGGTGCACAGACTCTGAGGTAACCACAGCTTTGGAGCATCCTTGGACATGCACACCGGTTAAAGTGGGTGAAGCATCTGATGCCGGGTGCAGGAAGTTCTCCTGTGTGGAGTCTGGATGGGCAGAAGTCTCTTCGGGCAGGAGAACTGGTGCACTACCCACGCACATTACCCGTTGGGGCTTCTCCGGGATACAGGGAGATGAAGCTTCAGTAGGGACTTCAAGGTTGGGGTCAGGAGGTCTCAGGGAGGACAGACCCTGGCGTGACGGCTTGCCTCTATGTCTAGCACGTCTGGACTGCCTCTTGAGGTTGGGAGAAGTATTCCGGAAAGCGTAGTCACCCTGTGAGGATTCTGGGTGGGCAGTAGTCTCATTGGGCTGGAGGACTATTGCGCTACCCACACACATTACACGTCGGGGCTGCTCCGGGATATTGGGAAGTGAAGCTTCAGCAGGGGCTTCAGGGTTAGGGTCCTCGAAGACCATACGAAAGGCCACCAGGAAGGCCTGCAGGTCAAGGACGACAGGATCCCATGCTTCCCATAGGGGGGTGACCCATTTCAAGGCATCACCCGCTAGGTAGTCAATCATAAAGGCCACTTTAGCCCAATCGGAAGGAAAATAGAGAGGGTAGGCCTTAAAGTGTAGCATGCATTGCTCCACAAATGCACGACACTGTCTTGGATCCCCATAGTAACGTGGCGGATCCGCAGGAACGAGAGCTGATAGATCCATCTGGACGGTGCGTAATTCGCCTGGAACTCAGCTAAGGGAAAAAAAAATATTTATTTATTTATTTTAATGCATGTATTCGCTGGAAAACTTCTCAGAGAGCAAAGGCCGTGGGGCTCAACGGGAACCATGGCCTGAGCATGCTGTTATGCACACGCCCGGGCTGAGCGGCGTGTGCGTGTGATTGTAGTGATTCCACTGGACCATGAACCGGAGAGTGCCTGGAGGGGCGTGACTAAGTATCTGGCCGATCCGACCAAGATGGCACGACGGCATACGACGCCAGTGCACCAGGGAGAAACCGGGCAGAGGGACCAGGTGCTACTCCAGGTCAAACTCCGGACACGGGGGTTGACCCACACAGGGATTACTGGATCAGGCTGGTTAGGCTGGCGCACAGACTGGAGGGTGTAGGCAGGCACGACTGGTATGCAGGCAGGCGGGTAAAGGCAAGCGCAGCTAGAGTGCAGACAGGGAGGCACTAGCAGGTAGGAACACAGGCGGGATAGGACCCAGTACACACTGGGACTCAGGAACAATACAGGTAGAGGGGTACAGGCAAGCACAGCTAGAGTGCAGACAGGGAGGCACTAGCAGGTAGGAACACAGGCGGGATAGGACCCAGTACACACTGGGACTCAGGAACAGGCAGGTTAGGCTGGCACAGACTGGTGGATATAAGCAAACACGGCAGGTATGCAGATGGGTGGATACAGGCGAGTATGCAGGCAGGGAGGTACTGGCCGAAAGGACGGGCTGGAGCACAGAAAGGTTAAGACCCAGTACAGACTGGGTCACAGAACCGCAGATGCGGTAGACAACCACAGCAGAGAGGGAACGCCCGAAGCGGTGGGCAAGAACAGAGCAGGACAGGACTGCCGGAGCAGCGGGCAGAAGCAGGGCAGGACAGGACTGCCGGAGCAGCGGGCAGAAGCAGGGCAGGACAGGACTGCCGGAGCAGCGGGCAGAAGCAGGGCAGGACAGGACTGCCGGAGCAGCGGGCAGAAGCAGGGCAGGACAGGACTGCCGGAGCAGTGAGCAAGGAGTCAGAGCAGGCTAGAACCGCCGGAGCGGTAAGCAAAGGAGTCAGAGCAGACTAGAACCGCCGGAGCGGTGAGCAAAGGAGACAGAGCAGGCTAGAACCGCCGGAGCGGTGAGCAAAGGAGTCAGAGCAGGCTAGGCTGAGTAGGGGGGACAGGGCTCTGTTCACACGGAACAGACAGGAAGGGAAAGGCAGAGCCAGACACCCACAGGGTACTTGCAGTGAAGTAGCGAGTGGACCACAAACTCACAAACGGGAGTACAGAGACAACAAGCAGGAGTTAGGTACGAGTTCAGACTCTGCAGAAAAAGGAAGGGAACGGACATAGAGGCAAAACAGGTAAAGGATAGGAGAGAGTTCAGACTGGAACTGAGTGTACGGAGGAGACCGACACTGCAGCGGGATACAGGAGCGGGTCTGGGAATACGGCCCCCAGAGAGGCAGGACGAACAGGCAAGGAGCGTGTTCAGACAGGACAGACAAGATACAGGAGCGGGTCTAGGTAACCAGCCCCTAGAAGGCGAGAGGAACAGGCTAGGAGCGTGTTCAGACAGGTCAGAAAAGATACAGGAACAGGTCTAGGTAATCGGCCCCTAGAAGGCAGGAGGAACAGGCTAGGAGCGTGTTCAGACAGGTCAGACAAGATACAGGAACAGGTCTAGGTAATCGGCCCCTAGAAGGCAGGAGGAACAGGCTAGGAGCGTGTTCAGACAGGTCAGACAAGATACAGGAACAGGTCTAGGTAATCGGCCCCTAGAAGGCAGGAGGAACAGGCTAGGAGCGTGTTCAGACAGGCCTGGAAATACAGCCTCCAGGATAGGCAGACAAGAGAACACAGAACGGGACCTGGCACCTTCAGAGTGCAAGCACACACTGAAAGAAACACTATGCTCAGGCAGGGATAGATGGGCGCAGCTGAGCTATATACCAGGTGACAGACAGCAATAGGCTGAGGACGCACAAGGGGTGTGACCCACAGCAGGTACAAAAAGCAGGAAGTGATCGGGCGCCGCCCTTAAGCAGCAGAAACAGACACAAACAGACAGCATGGAGGGAAGCCAGAGAGACATTCTGGACAGGAGATCAAGTGCGCGCTCTTGCACAGTGGGAGATGGACCACTATGCAAGGACGCCGCCAGGTATGTTACAAGTACCTTGCCGACCGTACCAACATCCTCCATGATTCCACTGTGCCTTATAATTATTGGGTATCCAAGCTGGATAAGTGGAATGAACTGGCTCTCTATGCCTTGGGGGTCCTGGCCTGCCCTGCTGCCAGCGTTTTATCAGAGGGGGTTTTTAGTGCCGCTGGTGGAATTATAACTGATAAGCGTATCCACCTGTCAACTGAAAATGCTGACAGGCTGTCTCTTATAAAAATGAACAAGGGCTGGATCGGGCCAGACTTCTCAACACCACCGAATGATAGCAGCGTAACATAAACTCAAATCCAGTGTCTTTTCTTGGGAGGTGTATTCCCATGCACCTTTTCACACCCACACATGGGTATAGGCTTCCTGCTTTGGGTTATTTGCTCTTGTCCTCCTCCTTCTCCTCATCCTCCACCACCATATCACCAGGGTGACCGTGGTCCGTGATGCAATACCCACATAATTTTTTTAAAGGGTGTTTATGATGCCCGAAAAAAAAATTTTTTATACAGTATGTTCATGTATACCCCCCAGGGGTAAATGTTTGTCAGCCCATACACATAGTGCATGGGCATTACAAGTATAGGAGGCCGGCTCCTTTCTAATGGGAACATTTTTTTATGAGGCCCTCCTCCACGTCTCTTCCAAGGGGCATTGAAGTGCCTCCAAATTTTTGGCAGCCCTTGCATTCACTGCATAGGTCAACTCTATGGGAGACTCTCTCCTTTCTAATGGGAATTTGTCGTTACTGTGGCCCTGCTCTATGTCTCTTTAAATTGTTATTGGGGTTTTTCCTACCTAAAATTGGTCAGCCGTTGGACTCACTGCATACCCTATAACTGTATAGCAGACCCTCTCCTTTCTAATGGGAACATGTCGTACCTTGTTACTGTGGCCCTGCTCTGTGTGTCTTTAAATTCTTAGTGGGGTTTTTCCTAAAATTGGTCAGCCGTTGGACTTACTGCATATCCTATAACTGTATAGCAGACCCTCTCCTTTCTAATGGGAACATGTCGTATTTGTTACTGTGGCCCTGCTCTATGTGTCTTTAAATTCTTAGTGGGGTTTTTCCTAAAATTAGTCAGCCGTTGGACTTACTGCATACCCTATAACTGTATAGCAGACTCTCTCCTTTCTAAATGGAATTTGTCGTTACTGTGGCCCTGCTCTATGTGTCTTTAAATTCTTAGTGGGTTTTTTCCTACCTAAAATTGGTCTGCCGTTGGACTCACTGCATACCCTATAACTGTATAGCAGACTCTCTCCTTTCTAATGGGAACATGTCTTACCTTGTTACTGTGGCCCTGCTCTGTGTGTCTTTAAATTCTTAGTGGGGTTTTTCCTAAAATTGGTCAGCCGTTGGACTTACTGCATACCCTATAACTGTATAGCAGACCCTCTCCTTTCTAATGGGAACATGTCGTACTTGTTACTGTGGCCCTGCTCTATGTGTCTTTAAATTCTTAGTGGGGTTTTTCCTAAAATTAGTCAGCCGTTGGACTTACTGCATATTCTATAACTGTATAGCAGACTCTCTCCTTTCTAAATGGAATTTGTCGTTACTGTGGCCCTGCTCTATGTGTCTTTAAATTCTTAGTGGGTTTTTTCCTACCTAAAATTGGTCTGCCGCTGGACTCACTGCATACCCTATAACTGTATAGTAGACTCTCTCCTTTCTAATGGGAATTTGTTGTTACTGTGGCCCTGCTATATGTGTTTTTAATTTCTTAATGGGGTTTTTCCTACCTAAAATTGGTCAGCCGTTGGACTCACTGCATACCCTATAACTGTATAGCAGACCCTCTCCTTTCTAATGGGAACATGTCGTACCTTGTTACCGTGGCCCTGCTCTATGTATCTTTAAATTATTAGTGGGGTTTTTCCTAAAATTGGTCAGCTGTTGGACTCACTGCATACCCTATAACTGTATAGCAGACTCTCTCCTTTCTAATGGGAACATGTCATACCTTGTTACTGTGGCCCTGCTCTGGTGTCTTTAAATTCTTAGTGGGGTTTTTCCTAAAATTTGTTAACCGTTGGACTCACTGCATACCCTATAACTGTATAGCAGACCCTCTCCTTTCTAATGGAAACGTGTCGTACTTGTTACTGTGGCCCTGCTCTATGTCTTTAAATTCTTAGTGGGGTTTTTCCCAAATTTTGGCAGCCCTTGCAGTCACACCATGGGCATTACCACTATAGGAGACCCGCTCCTTTATAATGGGAACATTTTTTATACTGAGACCCTCCTCTATGTCTCTTCAAAGGAGTATTGGGTTGCGTCCAAATTTTTGGCAGCCCTTGCAGTCACTGGATACGCAATAACAGTATAGGAGACCCACTTGTTAATAATAGGAACAACAAAGCATAGCCGGCTGATGGCTTTCTAACAATAGCGAGGGCCGACTGCTGGCCTTTTAAGAATAGTAAGGGCCGTCTGATGGCCCTATAAAAATAGGCTTTATGACTTTCAGAGTCCCTCCATCATAAATAAAACAGGATGTGTCTGCTGATGTGTCAGACACCACATTGCCAGATAAGGTTGTAAAATGTTAAAATGACATTTCCCGGTGAATGCATTTGTCTTAAAAAATAACGCAAAAAAAACAAAACAATAGGATCTCTCTTTAGTATAAAAAACAGCGTCACCAATTTAACCTCAATGTAATCACATATTTCAGCACGTCCTCCTCCATCTCCGAAATGACCACATCAGTCACAAGCTAACAGCACTGCAGCACTGCCTTGGCCAAGCGGCAACAGGCTGTGCTGAAGATAACATGCTTAATGCTTAATTGACAAACCACCCAGCGCTGCAGAGTTGTTGAAAGCTGTAACACAGCAGCCTAATCCGTGGCTCTCACCGCTGAACATACAGCCAGGCATGGTCGTGTGTGACAATGGGCGGAACCTGGTGACGGAGAAATGACAGCCGGAGTAGATACGGTTTCCCTCTATGCCAGTCCTTTCACCAAGCTAAATACAACTCTCTGCAAAAAAACCTGTGGACTGACTCTGTACCGTCCCTGGCCACATTCACCTGTCCACGTGTTTGTGGGTAGGCGGTCCTTCCCAGTAAGTGCACTGCGGAGCGGAGGGCACGGGTAATGTTGTGGGACCCGTGCTTGTGGAAGGCGGAGACGATACCGGGAAAAATAATGGCGGCTGGGGACCGAGTATGGATACCCGGTCGCCGCCGCCATAAGATTGTGGACAGCTTCCACCTCCACGAGCCTAAAAGGCCACATTTCAAGTGCAAGCAGCTGCCCAGAAATCTGGCAGTTTAGTGTTGCGGCCTGTGGGTGAGTAGGTGGCTGGCTGCATTCTTGCACTTGCATTCCAAGTAACAGAAAACTAAGCAGATGGTGGCCTCTCTCATCATCATGGCCTCACCTTGGCACTATGAACTCTCCTGAAGGAGAAGCCAGGGCCCACCGGATGAGTCTCCGGTTCTATGGTGGGCTCGTCCAACCCTGCCGAGAAGCAGCCCTGGCTAAGAAAAGTGTGGGGGAAGGTTCCCGCACACTCTATGGCAGCTTTTTTAATGTGGATCGGACATGCTTATGCATGTTATTTCTTAAACCGCATTGCAGATCAGGCCATTGTCTAACTCTGTATTCATGAAATTAAATGCGCAAAGAAAGATGTTTGTGTGTCAAAGCACCACCGACAAGTGCGAGTTGATGTTGGACGGGCTGCCATTGCTTCTGCAACAAGCTGCATTAAAGGACTTCCTGGGAGAAATGACACCCAGGGTAGATACGGTTTCCCTCTATGCCAGTCCTTTCACCGAGCTAAATACAACTCTCATTAAAAAAAGCTGTGGACTGGCTCCGTACTGTCCCTGGCCACATTCACCTCTCCATGTGTTTGTGGTTAGGTGGTCCTTCCCAGTAAGTGCACTGGGGAGGGCACGGGCCTAAAAGGCCACATTTCAAGTGAAAGCAGCTTTAGAGGACTTTCTGGGAGAAATGACAGCTGGGTAGATATGGTTTCCCAAGTCCTTTCACCAAGCTAAAGAATATGGCTGTGGTGAAATACAACTCTCAGCAAAAAAAGCTGTGGACTGGCTCCGTACCGTCCCTGGCCACATTCACCTGTCCATGTGTTTGCGGTTAGGCGGTCCTTCCCAGTAAGTGCACTGGGGAGGGCACGGGTAATGTTGTGGGACCCGTGCTTGTGGAAGGCGGAGACGACACCGGGAAACAGTGGCGGCTGGGGACCGAGTATGGACACCCGGCCGCCGCCGGCATGAGGTTATGAAAAGCTTCCGCCTCCACGAGCCTAAAAGGTCACATTTCAAGTGCAAGCAGCTGTCAAAAATTTGGCAGTATAGTATTGCAGCCTGTGGGTTGGTGGGTGGCTGGCTGCATACTTGCGCTTGCATTCCAAGGAATGGGGTAGGGACAACTGAACGCTGCACTGGGACAAGGACGTGGACGGTGATTGTTGCAAGTCTTGAACGACAGGTGCATGGCGGGAGATATCTTCGCATGCGCCAAGGATCACTTATGATGGGCACACTTTTAGGCAGTGACCTGGGAGTCAGAAATGCTTCCAGAGGTCTTCCCCATGCTGTTCCCATGTCTTTTTAGCACTGTATGCATGTGTCTGATGTGTCACACACCACATGGCCAGATAAGGTTGTAAAATGTTAAAATGACATTTCCCAGTGAATGCATTTGGCTTTGTTGAAAGCATTGCAAAAGTGCAAAAATGAATAAAACACGCTACGTGTGAACATAGCCCAAGGTGTGGAGGAGTATTTTTGGTTTTAGTTATTTATTTTGTCTTATATACAAGTCATTACCCTGGAAAGGATGTTCCTTAATATATTTCCCAGGAAAATCCATTTTGGTTTAGTTTTTGTATGTTTTATTGTGAATCTGTAAAAGTGGCGTAATACTCTGACAACGTTGTTGACAGCAGTGACCTGGGAGTCAGAAATGCTTCCAGGGGTCTTCACCATGCGTTTCCCATGTCATTTGAGCACTGTTCCCATCGATTTGGGCAATTTTTAGGCCCTCTGCAGACCGCCGGGGGGAGCCGCATGAAAAATGCTTGGGTTTCCCATAGACTTACATTGGGCTCGTTGCTCGGGTCGAGCACCCGAGTATTCCAATTTGCTCGACCCGAGCAACGAGTACCCGAGCATTTTAGTGCTCGCTCATCACTAGTATAAACGTATGGCTGACAGAAAACGCTTGCCAGGTCTGGACCTGAATGTGAATGACTTTGTGTGGTTGTCTACCTGGAATATAAGATTGAAAGTTCCTTCTTGGAAGCTGGGGCCTAGGTTTATGGGTCCCTATAAAATAACCGCCGTCATTAACCCAGCAGTGTTTCATCTTGAAGTTCCTCAAGCTCTTAAGGTCCACAATGTGTTCCACAGGTCCTTACTCAAAAGGTATGTGGAACCTCTTGAGCCCTCACCTCTACCACCGCCCCCAGTAATGGTTGATGGTAATCTGGAGTTCCAGATTTTGAAGATTGTAGATTCTCATCTCCAATGTCGTTCTCTACAATACTTGGTGCACTGGAAAGACTATGGTCCAGAGGAGAGGATGTGGGTTTCAGCGTCAGAGGTGAACGCTCCCAGATTGGTTCGCTCATTCCACACCTCTTTTCCTGAGAAACGCGGTCCTGAGTGTCTGGAGGCCACTCGTAGAGGAGAGGGGTACTGTCACGGGTGTGTCAGAGGTGACAGACTGTAGCCCTGAAGTGGGTTTCAGGAGATCTCCACATTTGGCATTGCAGACAGCTGCTTAGATAGGAGGCTGTCTTTAGGACAGAGCGACTACCCCTCTCTTGCTAATTTGCTCTCTGGCCTGGGTGTATATATACCTGGTGTGTCTGAGAGGGCATCGCTGGTTATATTCATTTCTACTTGTGAAGCTTAGCAAGAGCAGTACCTCATCCTCTCTGGAGCTTGAGGCCGTGTGCACATTTGGAGTTCATCTAAAGCTAAGCCATTTTCCCCTGTTTTGTCTACCCTTGTTGTCTTTACAGTTTTAGTGGAGGTTGACTAGTGCTCATCTCCTTCCATCCCTAGCTGTAGCCTTACGCCAGGGAAAGTAGGGCGAGGCACACGATCGGCGATAGCTGAGGAGGCTATATAGGGACGTTAGTTGTGACAGGGTGACGCTAGACCAGACTAGGAGGGCTCCACTTCCTCCTTTCCCTAGTATCTGGGCTCCCTCTCCCTTTTCCCTCTGTGTTGCACTTACACCTGGCGTGACAAGAATATGGAAATACTAAAAGACACTTTAAGAGTTGCCCAGGAGAAATATAAGGAAGCAGCAGATAAATCTTGCAGACCTTCTCCAAGCTTCCAAGTGGGTGATGAAGTAAGGCTTTCCACCAAGAATTTGAAACTCCATATACCCTCACCAAAACTGGATCAAAAATGTATTGGTCCTTTTAAAATAATTGGACAAGTTAGTTCAGTAGCTTTTTGCCTTCAACTTCCCAGAACAATGAAGATACATCAATGTTCCATGTCTCCTTACTAAACCCATTTGTTCCAAATCCTTTTCCAGGGCGTCATCTGCCTCCTCCTGATCCTATTGAAGTGGATGGGCAAGAACATTACACAGTTGAAAAGGTCCTGGATTCCAGAATATTCAGAAACAACTTGCAGTACTTAATAAAGTGTCAAGGATATGGCTGTGAAGGTAACTCCTGGCAACCTGTGGAAAATATCAGTGCTCTTCGATTGCTTAAAGAGTTTCACTAAAACTACCCACATAAATCAAGCAAAGCCTCGTCCGGAGGCCGCAGTTGAAAGGGGGAGTAATATCAGGATTTCTGTTGCCTGCTACAGTTTGACCACTAGTGGCCATTATTGTTCACTTTGATAATTGTGCTTCTATTTCCCTCCTTACTATTGGAAGCTGCTGTTGTGTTCTGCAATTGCCCTTTACCAAGATGTCGGGATCTTAATCTATGGAATCCATCTTGTTTCCTGTTTGGGCCTACTTAAAGCACACATGGACCGCTCACTCATTGTTCTAGCATTAACCTAGTTTCAGTCTCCAGCTCCTGAACATTCTTACCCAGACTGTTCTAATTTCATCTATGGATTGTTTCTTACAACTCCTTGCTAACTTCAAGAACTTCTACTACCGCCTGCTCTTCCTGCTTATGCTCCTTCGGCCACTGGTTTCCAGCATTATTACGCCAGTATCGTAACACAGGAATGCAAGTACTGGCCCTATGTTTCCAGACATCCCATTACCTGCCCCATCAAATTTCTATACTGTGCGCAGGGCAAATGGTGCCCACACCCATCCCCATTCAAAAAAAGCATCCAGCGATGAATAAACTGTAAATACAAATACAGTCATGGCCGAAAGTGTTGGCACCCTTGAAATTGTTCCAGATAATGAAGTATTTCTCACATAAAACTATTGCAGTTACAAATGTTTTGTTCATGTTCATTTCTTTTGTGTGTATTGGAACGACACAAAAAAACTAAGAAAAAAAGGCAAATTGGACTTAATTTCACACAAAACCCCAAAAATTAACTGGACAAAATCATTGGCACCTTTCCAAAAAGCACTGGGTGCTTTGACTGCGTGCAAGGCATCATGAAATCTGCAGATTACCAAAGGATTTTGGGTCGCAATGTAGTGCCCATTGTCAGAAAGCTAGGTTTGCATCCTAGATCATGGGTCTTCCAGCAGGACAATGATCCCAAACATACTTCAAGAAGCACCCAGAAATGGATGGAAACAAAGCGCTGGAGAGTTCTGAAGTGGCTAGCAATGAGTCCGCATCTAAATCCCATTTAACACCTGTGGACAGATCTTAAAATTGCTGTTGGGAGAAGGCACCCTATAAATATGAGAGACCTAGAGCAGTTTTCAAAAGAAGAGTAGTCCAAAATTCCAGTTAAGAGTTGTAAGAATTTTGTTGATGGTCATAGGAAACGATTTATTGCAGTTATTTATTCCAAAGGGTGTGCAACCAAATATTGAGTTGAGGGTGCCAACAATTTTGTCCGGCCCATTTTTTGGGTTTTGTGTGAAATTATGTCCAATTTGCCTTTTTTTTCTTTATTTTTTTGTGTTGTTCCAATACACACAAAGGAAATAGACACATACATATATAACAAAATGTGCAATTGCAATACTTTTCTTGGAGAAATACTTCATTTTCTGGAGCAATTTTAAGGGTGCCAACACTTTCAACCATTACTGTATATCTCAGCATGAAGAGACCATATTTACAAAATTATACTATGGGTTACGTTATTTACTGCATATCATGGCTACTGTCTGGGGTGGGCTATGTTATGTACTGCACTTCATGGCTACTGTCTGGGGTGGGCTATGTTATTTACTGCACATCATGGCTACTGTCTGGGGTGGGCTATGTTATTTACTGCACATCATGGCTACTGTCTGGGGTGGGCTATGTTATTTACTGCACATCATGGCTACTGTCTGGGGTGGGCTATGTTATTTACTGCACATCATGGCTACTGTCTGGGGTGGGCTGTGTTATTTACTGCATATCATGGCTACTGTCTGGGGTGGGCTATGTTATTTACTGCACATCATGGCTACTGTCTGGGGTGGGCTATGTTATTTACTGCACATCATGGCTACTGTCTGGGGTGGGCTATGTTATTTACTGCACATCATGGCTACTGTCTGGGGTGGGCTGTGTTATTTACTGCATATCATGGCTACTGTCTGGGGTGGACTATAGCTATGTTATTTACTTCACGCCATGGCTACTTTCTGGGATGGGCTATGTTATTTACTGTACATCATGGCTGCTGTGGCATAGCACATTAAAGGTAAAGTGCACAGAGTGCGCGACCACCCTGATTGGTAATGCACAATGGGCCTCCTGTGTACTTTCTGTCCCACTGACCAAAGGAAACTACTGTCCTGCTCATATAGAGCAGATTTTGTTCCATGAACAGTGACAATATCTCCAAAAATAAACTTATGATAGTGATGTCCCTTTTTGTGACCCTACGAACAGTAGAAATGTCTCCCATTGTAGTTCCCATACAGTAAAATGTCTCCCATTCTGGCCCATATACAGAATAATGTACCCCCTTCTGGCCCCATATAGTATAACGCACCCCATTCTGGCTCCCATATAGCAATAATGTCCCCATTGAGGCCTCCCTACAGTATATTGTCCCCTTCTGTGGCTCCCATATAGTAGAATGTCTTTCATTGTAGTCAAAGTGTTCCTCTGCACTGCAGCTATAGCTAGTAATTAACATTGTAAACTCACCCTACATAAAAAAGTCCTAGTGGAGTCCTAGACTTATAAAGATGCAAATAGAAATGGCTCATCTCTTCAAACAGATGCTTCTTAATAGGGGGTAATGAAGATGACATTGTTACGTGGGACCATGTACATGGCATGTTTTAGAGGGATATTGTGGAATAGGAAACAGTAATTGCTGCAGCGTTACTTCTATAACGTCTATTAGTTATTTAATATCTCGTAATGTCTCAAGGATAACCTGAAAATCATTTTTACTATAACAGATTGCATTTAACTGCACAGCAAATGGAGTTAAGATAGATCTTAACTAGTGTTGAGCCACCCCCGTAGTGTTCGAGTTCGGTTCGGTTCGTCGAACACCCGTGTGTTCGCCGAACTGTTCGTCGAACTGTTCGTCGAACACCTTCGAACACCGTTAAAACCAATGGCAGGCAAACAAAAACACATAGAAACACATAGAAAACACCTTCAAAGGTGTCCAAAAGCTGACAAACTGCTCAGAAGACACAACTAACACATGGAAAAGTGACAAGTACATATAGTCATGCGAAAAGAAAAGAGGTGGAGGAGTAAAAGGAGGGGGAGACACAGATATAGGCATGTCATGCCCTTCTAAAATCCAAAAAGTGAGAAGCCGACACGTTCAGTCCGCTCCTGCCCGTGCCACCTCCGCGTCGCCGGGTTTGTGCCAGAGCCGCGGTGAACCCTGACGGCCAGCCCCCCTCTCCCAATACTGGTTCCTGTCCGCTGGTGGGTCGAGCGAGCCCCCCTGTGGTGGAGGCAGCTCTAAGCTTTTTAATTTAAATTGTCTCTCTAATTTGAATGAATACACTTTAAATCCATTTACAAGGATCTATTGGAGGACAAGTCTCATGCCAGCAGCCGCGTAATTCCAGCTCCAGTAGCGTCCACTAAAGCTGCTGCAGTTAAAAAGCTTTTATAAGGATCGAGCTCGGCTGTCCACCGCAAGGCATCCTACTGCCAGTCCCAGCCCCTATGCCTTGGGGTGCCTCCTGATGCTCTTCACTGAGTATCCCGTGGTCCCGAAGCATTTCCTTTGAAACAATTAAGTGTCCAAACTACAGGTGGTGTAGCTTGCTTAACAGCCGGGATAATCCGCTGACTAGCAGACACTGCTACTAGGCACAAAGTATTTCCTGGGCTAGATGCAGTTAAAAATTTGTAATTAGATACTCTCGTTGGATGCTGAGAAAGCATTCCATAGATTCTCCTGGCACGCCATATATGATTCTCTTAAAAAGCTTGGGGTAGGGGTCTAGGGGACCCTTTTATAGCCAAAATCACGGCCCTGTATCGCAATACGTCACCTAGGCTGAAGATAAATGGAACTGTAGCACCCTGAGGGCTCGGTTGCTACAGAGGTATTGCACCTCACCCAGAGGTGTGATATCTCACTCTCAGGTAAGGATGTAGTGTGGATCAGGACCCGACACCTGCATGCATTACACCACATTGCCGTGGGGCAGGGCGACCAATATGCCCCTGAGATGGGCACGACAGTCCCTCTCCCTGGCTGGAGTGGGGGGAGGGAACACTGAGGAAGGGGAACCCTGTAGTGCAGGAGCAGGGAGGAAGCAGTTCCTGGGTGCATTGAGAAGGGAGTATAAAAGGTGGGCACCATCTTAGTTCAGTGCAGAGAAGTCTGAGCAGAAGTGGCAGGGAGCAGGGGCTCTGCATGAGCTCTGCTCCGGAGGCGGGCCTAGTAACAGAGGCCCAGGCCTGGAAGAGGGAGAAGGAAGGAAGAGGAGCGGAGAAGGCTCCAGGAACGAGGAACGAAGGGATCCCAGGGGTGCGGACGGGCGAGTCGCCACCGCACGCCCGAATCCACCTGCGTGGAGGGGTCAGGCCAAAGGGGGAGACAGGTCCCCGAAACTAGTGGAGGCAGGAAATGACCCTCAGCTAGAAACAGGAGGCTGTGACATTTTATGTGGCGCAGCCCCTCGCTACACCCGCTAGGAAGGCACCACATAGGGTCAGGGAAACTGGCGCCAAGTTTACCAAGAGGAGGCCCGAGGCAGCCGGACAGAAAGGTTGGTAAGAAAGGCCAGACAAAGGACACACAAAGGGGGTCCTGTGAAGCGCTCCAAAGTTATCTGGGAGTTGTCTGAGCCCCTCACCTGGTGAGCACAGTACGACGTGGGCAGCCGTTACCTGCAGACGTGGTCTGGATAATAAGAACTGTGAGTAAAGGCCCTGGACTGCATCACTGACTCCGTGTCGTTACTGCTGCTGCCCTGCACCATCACCCCCATCCTCCGCATACACTGCCCTGAGGCTATACTCCTCCCGTGGGGAGTTATGCTACGCTCTGCTGCACCCACAACACCAGCCTCAGCGGTCTGCCCTGGAGCGGCGGTTCACTCTGACCGCAATCCACGGGTGGCGTAGTCGGACATTTAAACATCAAAACCACATAAATAGTTCCGCCACTGGTTTGACCGCCCTGAGCCACGGAACCGGGTCGCTGCCACGGAGACTACAACCACCAGCATCCACCAAAAAGGGTCCGGCTCCGGGTGTCCCAAGGCCCAGGGGGCGCGTCAGAACATTTTCATCACCTTTCACAATCACCAATGGGACAAGGCAGGGATGTTCTCTGTCCCCTCTCTTATACATCCTAGTGACGGAGCACCTGCTCTCATCAATTCGCCATAACCCCAATATTAGGTGGATTGAGGTGGGAGGCACCGAGTACAAGTGCTCTCTATTTGCTGATGATATCCTAGTATATATCACTCAATCACATATATCCATCCATGCTGTTATGGCTGAAATAGATCACTTTGTTACATGGTCAAATTTTAAAATCAATGCAGCGAAGTCTGAGGCCCTCGATGTCTCCCTCCCCAAATCCATATAGGATTCCATCCAGTCCAACTTTCCCTTTGCCTGGCCCTCACAGGGTATCAAATACTTAGGAATTCCTATTCATAGAGACCTCTCCCATCTATGTTATCTTAATTTTGGGCCCTTTATTGAACAACTCCATACAGACCACGTTTGGCAAGTTAGAACTGTAAGATTCACTACGTGAACCACTGGTGTTTTGTGGAAAAGCACATGTACACTGTGTTCCAAATTATTATGCAAAAAGTGTTTAGGAGTGATAAGGGAAGAATTTGTTTGTTTGTCAGTTAAACTCATTGATGGTGATGTGTGTCAGGGCTCTTTATATCACTGTAAGCAATTGCAGACACCTGTGCTAATTAGTTTGGCAGGTGTGTCCAATGAAAGGCAAGACTACTTAAGAAGGCTGTCTCACATTATTAAGCAGCCTACATTTTCTGCCAAAATGGGAAAGAAAAAGGATGTGTCGGCTGCTGAGAAGCAACAAATTGTGGAGTGTTTAGGTCAAGGCATGACTACAATCAACATTGTGCGATGATCAGGATGAAGTGTCTTGGCAATCAAGAAGTATGTAGCTGATTCACAGTACACACGTGTGCGTGCTGATAAGGGCAAATTGAGGACTCTTTCCTACAGGCAATTACGTCAGGTTGAAAGAGCAGCGGCAAAAAAGCCTTGTCATAGCAGCAGACAAGTTTTTGAAGCTGCTGGTGCCTCCAACGTCCCCCGAACAACAAGATGCAGGGTCCTTCAGAGGTTTGCAGCTGTGCATACGCCATCCTGTCAACCTCCTCTATCCACTTCACACAAGCAGAAACGGCTCCAGTGGGCCAAACATTACATGAAGACTGATTTCAAAACTGTTTTGTTCACGGATGAGTGCCGTGCAGCGCTCGATGGTCCAGATGGATGGAGTGGAGGATGGCTGGTTGATGGACACCCCACGCAAACACGGCTACAGCGCCAACAAGGAGGAGGTGGACTAATGTTTTGGGCTGGAATCATGGGGAGAGAGATTGTCGGCCCCTTTAGGATCCCTGAAGGCGCTAAAGATGAACTCCATAATGTATGTGGATTTTCTCAAACAGCACTTCCTGCCATGGTTCAAGAAGAAGAACCGTGTATTTCACAGCAAGATCATTTTTTTGCATGATAATGCACCATCTCATGCTGCACATAAAACATCTGCATCTCTGGCTGATATGGGCATAAAAGGGGACAAACTTATGGTGTGACCCCCATGCTCCCCTGACCTCTACCCCATTCAGAACCTTTGGAGCATCATTAAAAGGAGTGTCTATGATGGCGGGAGGCAGTTCACATCTAAGCAACAGCTCTGGGAGGGTATTCTGTCCTCATGCAAAACAATTGAAGCAGAAACCATCCAAAACCTGACAAATTCAATGGACGAGAGAGTTCAGAAGCTCCTTTCGAACAAGGGGTCCTATGTGAAAATGTAACATCACCTAGAATAAAGTTTTGAGTTGAAAACTGTTTGATTTCAGTTTCTAACAACCTGCTAATGCTTATAATTTCAAAAATGACCATTTTTTTGGTCTTTATTAAAATGAAAAGGTTGATCGAAAAGTTTGGGGGATCTAAGAGTGTGGCAACCCAGTAGTCATGATTACTTCGAATTCTGACAATATGAGGGTCATGCTGCAGGTAGTGCAGCAAGAAGGCACTTATGTGTCTTGCGCATCTCGGAGCCCCAAAATTATTTTCCGGGCTAGATGCAACTAAAAATTATTATTAATTTTAAATCTGGTGAAGCTTTAGTATAGATGGCCTAATAGGATCAGTGCTGCACACTGCTACAAAGCCCAAATTATTTTCCAGTCAAGATACAGATAAACATGATTAGTAATTTTAAATCTGGTGGAGCTTATTATAGATGGCCTAATAGAATCAGTGCTGCACACTGCTACAAAGCCCAAATTATTTTCCAGCCAAGATACAGATAAACATGATTAGTAATTTGAAAGCTTAAAACGGTTGGTAGGGTGATCTTAACCAATCATCAAGCTTTTACTCTCCCCAGGATGACACAGGGGTAGAAAAGTCGTTTCGGATCCATGATTTGTTCATCTTTATGAACGTGAGTCTGTCTACATTATCAGTGGAGAGCCGCGTGCGCTTATCTGTCAGCACACCACCAGCAGCGCTGAACACACGTTCAGACAGAACGCTGGCTGCGGGGCATGACAAGATCTCCAAGGCGTAAGTGGCTAGCTCCGGCCATTTATCCAGATTGGAAGCCCAAAAAGAGCAAGGGTCCAGTGACACAGTCATGGCTTCAATGTTTACTTAGAGATACTCCTGTACCATCGTCTCTAGGCGTTGACTATGTGTCAGACTTCTTGTCTCCTGTGGCCTTGCAAAGGATGGGCTAAAAAAGTGGTGAAATGATTCCGCAAAATTGATGTTACCAGCAGATACTGTGGTTCTGTTACGGTTTGAGTGCTGAACACTTGACGGTCCCACGGTTGGCAAGTTGGAACTGTGAGATTCACTACGTGCACCACTGGTATTTTGTGGAAAAGCACATGTAAGATTCTGCAACAGTCTCTGCTGATACTCCTGCATGCGTGCATCCCTTTCTATGGCAGGAATAATTTCTGCAAATTTACTTTTGTACAGGGGATCTAACAGTGTGGCAACCCAGTAGTCAGGATTATTTCTAATTCTCACAATTCGAGGGTCATGTTGCAGGTAGTGCAGCAAGAAGGCACTCATATGTGTTGCGCATCCAGGAGCACCAAGTCCCTGTTGTGTTGGTGGCGAGGTAACAATCATGCTTCCTTCCTCTGTCCTCTCCCCCCAACCTCGCACAACAAAAATGTGATCAAGGTCTCCCTCATCTGATGAGTCTTCCATCAGTTCGTCCTCCACTTCTTCCTGGGCTCCTGCACCTTCCTCACTAGTTTGGCTGCTACCATGTGCCCTGGTAAAACCATCTCCCCCACCCTCACATGCCTGCCGCCTTGGTGCTGCCGACTGTCTGGACCTTGCAGATGTTAGCCCTTCCGCATACAACTCCTCCTCCTCTACTTCCTCCACCTCCTCTTATGCCACCACCTGACTCCGAATTCTGTTTAACATGTGCTCCAGCATGTAAATCACCGGAATAGTCATGCTGATAATGGCATCGTCAGCACTAAACATCTTCGTCGCCATTTCAAAACTGTGCAGAAGGGTGCATAGGTCCCTGATCTGAGACCACTCCTCCAGCGTGATTTGCCCCACCTCTGGATCTCGTTGGCCCAGGCTATACGTCAGAACGTATTGCACCAGGGCTTGTCGGTGCTGCCACAGTCGCTGCAACATGTGCAGAGTTGAATTCCACCGGGTAGGCACATCGCATTTTAGCCGGTGAAGTGGCAGGCCCAACGACTTCTGTAGAGATGTAAGTCGCTGAGCGGCGGGATGCGAACGGTGGAAGTGAGCACACAGCGACCGTGCCCTCTGCAGAAGGCCATCTAGTCTGCGATAGTGGGCTAAAAATTGCTGGACAACCAGGTTCAACACGTGAGCCATGCAAGGCACGTGTGTGACATTGCCCCGGCGAAGGGCCGCACCCAGGTTTGCAGCATTGTCGCACACGGCCTTCCCTGGTTTCAGGTCCAGTGGAGACAACCATTCATGAAATTGGTTCTCCAGAGCTGACCACAACTCCTCAGCTGTGTGACTCACATTTCCCAGACATTTCAATGTAAAAACCGCCTGATGACGTTGAGCCCTACTGCCAGCATAGTAAGGAGGTGTGCAGGATCCCTTCTGCGCAGTTAGAAAGCTTGTGGCATGACCAGACAGGCTTTGGGTGCAGGTGGAAGACCGAGAGGAGGTTGAGGAGGCAGAAGCAGTGGAGGAACTTTGACATAAAGAGGATTGACGCACAACTCGTGGGGACGGCAAGACTTGGACAGCAGCCCCTTATCCTGCTGTCACCATAGTTACCCAGTGCCCAGTCAGCGACATGTAACGCCCCTGTCCATGCCTACTCGTCCAAGTGTCTGTGGTGAAATGCACCCTGTCACACACAGAGTTTCTCAAAGAAGCGGTGATGTTGTGTGCGACATGCTGGTGGAGCGCAGGCACACCTTTCTTTGAGAAGTAGTGCCGACTGGGCATCTGGTACTGGGGCACTGCGACGGACATAAGGTCTCGAAAATCCTCTGTGTCCACCAGGCGGAAAGGCAGCATTTCTGTAGCCAAGAGCTTGCAGATGGTGAAATTCAACCTCTTAGCTTTCTCATGGCTAGGAGGAAATGGTCTTTTACTTGTCCACATCTGAGGGACCGAGGGCTGGCTATTGTGCTTAGACGGGGTTGATAAGGGTGTCCCCGGCAAACTGCCGGTCTGTGAGGAAGATGCAGGCGGAAATGTTAGGTTGCCTTGATCCAAAGGTGGTGCTATCGATGTCTGACAGCGCTCAACACCAGCTGGTGTTACCACCTCCAAAGAAAATGATGACCTGCCAATCACGCTGGATGTTGCGGGTAAAGAGGTGGCAGGTCTGCGCCCCAAAACAGGTGTGACTGCTGTCCCCCCAGTCACAGAGGATGAAGAGGCCGCGGATGCACAAGATGTGGCAGACGGTGGTTGGCCCGGCCGGCTAGGCCGCATTGTAGCACACTGAGCTTCCCACTGCAACTTATGCTTCATGTCCATGTGCCGGTTCATGCATGAAGTACTCAAACTATGTATTTTTTGGCCTCTACTTAGCTTTTGCTGACAAATGTTACAGATAACACGAGTTGGGTCATCTTTATCGATCTGAAAAAATGCCCAGGCTATGCAAGGCTTAGCACCCATGCGACCTGAAGAGCCACCACGACTTGTGGTGAGAGGCAGAGTTGTGTTTGAGGATGCAGTTGTTGACGTGCTTCCAGTACTACGTCTCTGTCCAGGAAGGCGCAACCTGACCTCGTCGTCACTAGCATCTTCCTCCACCTCCTCTGCTGACCTCATCTCTTGGCTGACTGTGGGTTGACAGTAAGTGGTATCTCCAACCTCATCATCATCACCCTGTGCGTTATCACACCCGTCGTCCTCAGAGCCAACCTGTTCCTGCCCTGACAAAAAACTAAAGTTGTCGCTCCAATCAGGTATTTGAGTCTTATCATCGTCTTCCTCATTGTCTCCACCAACAGGAGTTACAGTTTGGGAATGAGGGTCTACATTATGGTCAGAACCTTCTGCGTCTGGTCCTGGATCCGACTCATAAAGATTCTGGGCATCAGTGCAGATCATTTCCTCGTCTGGATTCACAGAAGCGCTGGAGTCGACCTCTGATTCCCAGGCTATAGTATGAGTAAACAGCTCTGCAGACTCAACCATCTGTTCTACCTCATACTCAGATGGGCAGCTGGAGATTTGGGAGCTGTGAGGAAGCAAGTGCGATTGGGGTGACACCTTTGAGGACTGGAGTATTTGTGATGTTGAAGTTGATGTGGAGGAGAGCCCACTTAAAGGAGCACTTGATATCCGTTGAAGCACCTGCTGTTTTTGTGCCTCATCTGGAATTTGTAGCGATTGGCGTGGCCGTAAGAAAGGGATCTTATCACATTGTCCGCTAAAAGAAGTAGACATTTTAGTTTGGCTGGAAGATGGTCTTTCTTCTGCAGATGTTACTGTTGCTTTAACACCTACCCCACGGACACAACCTTTTTTCCCCTTCCCAACACGCCTATTCCCCTTTCCACCAGCAGCAGGCCTTTTTCCACTCATTTTGGTGGTTAACTAATTCACAACTCTGGAGTTGTTTGCACAAAAAAACAATGGATGGGAACCGAGCAGAGCTGAGTGGCCAAACTGTGGTATTAGGCCAAAACTATTGGCTGGGTTAGATGCAGAAAAAAATTATATTCAATTTGCAACCTGATGGAGGTCAGTATAGATGGACTAATAGAACAAGTTCCACACACAGCTAGAAGCCCAAATATTTTTTCAGAGGTAGATGCAGAAAATTTTTTTATTCAGTTTGCAACCTGATG
The DNA here is from genome assembly GCF_046119375.1 of Phyllobates terribilis. NCBI lineage: Eukaryota > Metazoa > Chordata > Amphibia > Anura > Dendrobatidae > Phyllobates > Phyllobates terribilis. Next base: position 73,801,171 of record NW_027362764.1, read on the forward strand.
GAGGTCTGTATAGATGGATTAATAGAACAAGTCCCACACACAGCTACAAGCCCAATATTTTTTCAGAGGTAGATGCAGAAAAAAAATATATTCAGTTTGCAACCTGATGGAGGTCAGTATAGATGGACTAATAGAGAAGGTCCCACACACTGCTAGAAGGCCAAATATTTTTTCAGAGCTAGATGCAGACAAAAAATTATTTTGAATTTGCAACCTGATGGAGGTCAGTATAGGTGGACTAATAGAACAAGTCCCACACACTGCTAAAAGGCCAAATATTTTTTCAGAGCTAGATGCAGAAAAAAATTATATTCAGTTTGCAACCTGATGGAGGTCTGTATAGATGGATTAATAGAACAAGTCCCACACACAGCTAGAAGCCCAAATATTTTTTCAGAGGTAGATGCAGATAAAAATTATTTTTAATTTGCAACCTGATGGAGGTCAGTATAGATGGACTAATAGAGAAAGTCCCACACACTGCTAGAAGGCCAAATATTTTTTCAGAGCTAGATGCAGATAAAAATTATATTCAATTTGCAACCTGATGGAGGTCAGTATAGATCGACTAATAGAACAAGTCCCACACACAGCTAGAAGCCCAAATATTTTTTCAGAGGTACTGTAGATGCAGATAAAAATTATTTTTAATTTGCAACCTGATGGAGGTCAGTATAGATGGACTAATACAACAAGTCCCACACACAGCTAGAAGCCCAATATTTTTTCAGAGGTAGATGCAGAAAAAAATATATTCAGTTTGCAACCTGATGGAGGTCAGTATAGATGGAGTAATAGAACAAGTCCCACACACAGCTAGAAGCCCAAATATTTTTTCAGAGGTAGATGCAGATAAAAATTATTTTTAATTTGCAACCTGATGGAGGTCAGTATAGATGGACTAATAGAGAAAGTCCCACACACTGCTAGAAGGGCAAATATTTTTTCAGAGCTAGATGCAGATAAAAATTATATTCAATTTACAACCTGATGGAGGTCAGTATAGATGGACTAATAGAGAAAGTCCCACACACTGCTAGAAGGCCAAATATTTTTTCAGAGCTAGATGCAGATAAAAATTATTTTTAATTTGCAACCTGATGGAGGTCAGTATAGATGGACTAATAGAGAAAGTCCCACACACTGCTAGAAGGCCAAATATTTTTTCAGAGCTAGATGCAGATAAAAATTATATTCAATTTGCAACCTGATGGAGGTCAGTATAGATCGACTAATAGAACAAGTCCCACACACAGCTAGAAGCCCAAATATTTTTTCAGAGGTACTGTAGATGCAGATAAAAATTATTTTTAATTTGCAACCTGATGGAGGTCAGTATAGATGGACTAATACAACAAGTCCCACACACAGCTAGAAGCCCAATATTTTTTCAGAGGTAGATGCAGAAAAAAATATATTCAGTTTGCAACCTGATGGAGGTCAGTATAGATGGAGTAATAGAACAAGTCCCACACACAGCTAGAAGCCCAAATATTTTTTCAGAGGTAGATGCAGATAAAAATTATTTTTAATTTGCAACCTGATGGAGGTCAGTATAGATGGACTAATAGAGAAAGTCCCACACACTGCTAGAAGGGCAAATATTTTTTCAGAGCTAGATGCAGATAAAAATTATATTCAATTTACAACCTGATGGAGGTCAGTATAGATGGACTAATAGAGAAAGTCCCACACACTGCTAGAAGGCCAAATATTTTTTCAGAGCTAGATGCAGATAAAAATTATATTCAATTTGCAACCTGATGGAGGTCAGTATAGATGGACTAATAGAACAAGTCCCACACACAGCTAGAAGCCCAAATATTTTTTCAGAGGTACTGTAGATGCAGATAAAAATTATTTTTAATTTGCAACCTGATGGAGGTCAGTATAGATGGACTAATAGAGAAAGTCTCACACACTGCTAGAAGGCCAAATATTTTTTCAGAGCTAGATGCAGAAAAAAATTATATTCAGTTTGCAACCTGATGGAGGTCAGTATAGATGGACTAATAGAGAAAGTCCCACACACTGCTAGAAGGCCACATATTTTTTCAGAGGTAGATGCAGAAAAAAATATATTCAGTTTGCAACCTGATGGAGGTCTGTATAGATGGATTAATAGAACAAGTCCCACACACAGCTAGAAGCCCAATATTTTTTCAGAGGTAGATGCAGAAAAAAATATATTCCGTTTGCAACCTGATGGAGGTCAGTATAGATGGACTAATACAACAAGTCCCACACACAGCTAGAAGCCCAATATTTTTTCAGAGGTAGATGCAGAAAAAAATATATTCAGTTTGCAACCTGATGGAGGTCTGTATAGATGGATTAATAGAACAAGTCCCACACACAGCTAGAAGCCCAATATTTTTTCAGAGGTAGATGCAGAAAAAAATATATTCAGTTTGCAACCTGATGGAGGTCAGTATAGATGGACTAATACAACAAGTCCCACACACAGCTAGAAGCCCAATATTTTTTCAGGGGTAGATGCAGAAAAAAATATATTCAGTTTGCAACCTGATGGAGGTCAGTATAGATGCCCTTGCTTGTGTGAAAAAAAGCACTTCGCTCCGTGTGTGCGCTGCTGATAGGCTGACAGATTGCACCTCCCCACTGTAAATGCGGGAAAGAGAAAAAAAAAATGGAGATCTTCATTGTTCCTGCAGAGATCCATCCCCTGCCCCTCCCCACACCCCGCTGTACACTCAAACTGCGTATTAACATTAATTTTCATCATTACTGAGAAAAAATCCAGTTATGATTTTGGTGCACAAACAGTTATCGAACATAACCTCGAACAGCCGAATTTTTCTCAAATTGTTCGTGTTCGCCGAACGGCTCGAACACCGCCCAAAACAGCTCGAATTTGAGATTGGCGAACAGTTCGAGTAGAACAACGCTCATCTCTAATCTTAACTTTAGAATGACTATACGTAGCAAGTTGTTGTTTTTTTAACATTGCAATTTCGTGGGTTATTTTAAGTCAAGAAAGAATATACAAAATGTCTGACTAGTCTTATAGTAATGCTGAAAAAGCAGTTTATATTCATGTCTTTATTTATCAATCATAAAGTCTCACAGAAATACATTTAATATATTTTTTTTAAATTTGGCACCAGAAACAAGAAAATTAGTGTCCCGTTTGGAAAAAATATTCAGTAAGTCAAATTAGATAAGACGCAACCATCTGGTGCTGGGACTGAACAGCCAAGTCTCGTTCAGCTTCACCGAGTCCTGTTAGTGCAGTCATCTTCCATCTCATTTATAAAAATGCCTGACAATTATCTGATTGATTTCAGTCTATTTATGGTCAAAATGCTGTGATTGCCTGATATCTATGTCAGGAGTACTGACTGTGTAAACAGCTCAATATTTCTGCACCAGTAGATAAAACAATGGCAGATTATCTGGAGCAAATATGTTTTAATTTTAGAAATTATCTACATTAAATTTTACCATGAAATATTAAAATATGAACAACATCTTGCCAGCTTACGTCTTTTCAGAAATCAGTGTTAACTTTATCACCTCTCCAGGGTAATTTCTGCAAAGCTTGGCTAACAAAGGAAACTTCCAAAAAGCTTGGTAGCCTAATTAAAGGGAACCCATCAGCTTCCCTAGCCCCCCCAAAACTGCCGCAATGCCTTTATTGCACCATTTATATACTTTCTAACAAGCCCCCTTATGTCACTTATTGATTCATTTTCATAAAATAAATTTTATAACAGGGCTTGTGGTATGCTAATTAGTGGGTGACTAGCTGTGGGGGCATTGCTTTCCCTGGAATAATCTTTTTTTTTTTATGTTATCAAACCCCTGTAGAGAGTGAGTGAAATGATTTGCAAGAGCGGCATCACCGCTTATTTTTTGAAAATCTCTGCGTCCCTGGTAATGTACAGTGAAGCTAGGTGTGTGTTCTTTGGCTTCATCGGTGAATGCCCAGGGAGGCAACATTAAAACATCCTGAGACCCTTGATATATGGGGTCGCTTTTCATCCACAAAGTAGAGTCACTCACAATTTTGACTAAGAACATGACCATGAATAACAAATGGGATCTAAACATCCTCCAAGAGCAACTTCTCCCAACGATCCAGAAGCACCGTGTTGATGGTTTTCTAGAATGATGGAGACAATGACAACAAGCCAAAAGTGATAATTAAGTGGCTTGGTGAACAAAACAATGACATTTTGGGTCCATGGCCAGGAAACTCCCCAGTTCTCAATCCCATTGAGAACATGTGGTCAATCCTCAAAAAGTGACAAGCAAAAACATAGAAATGATGATAATCCTCCAACACTGATTCGACAAGAATGGGTGCTCATTAGTGAGGATTTTGCTCAGAAGCTGTTATCCGGCTGCCAGGGTGAAGGGCAGAAGTCTTGAAAAATAAGGGTCAACACTGTAATTATTGAGTCTTTACATAAACTTGATGTATTTATCAATAAAAGTTTAAAAACTTATGAAATGTTTATAATTTCACTTGAGTAAACACTGAAAACATCTGACTAAAACAAATTGAAACACTGGAACAACAAACTGAAAACCAAAATTTCTGTCAGTCTCAAAACTTTTGGCCATGACTGTACAGATAACATACAAAGGTGAAAAAGACATACAGAACATTTTCGTCCATATTTTTTTTGCTTATTTCATAAATTCATTTGAACTAGGACTAATGAGTTTGCACTCTGATACAGAAAGAGTCCAATAATCATACGCTAAAATGCTTGCAAGACTGTCTAAAAAAGTAGACATCATTCCTTCATTTAGTGCTCATTCTTGGGCACATTCCATTATAATTTCCATATCAAGTAAAGTTAAGGGGAAATTACACAAAAGATACAAACTTTAATAAATCTTATTTTTTTTTTCATTTAAAATTTAGTCTACCAAACAGTATATAATAATGAATTGGTTGAATAATGCATGAGGTTTGCTAAGTTGCTATATCTATTCTCCCATCAGAAACAAGTGATTTGAGGCTTCTTTACTGTGGGTAAGCAAACTTACAGCAACACCAAATTTATATAGAGGTTTTTCTATATCTTACTACCAATTCACAATAAAAACATTTCTTCTTGTGACTTTATATTCTCTGAGCTATAACTTTTTTTTTGTCAACTAAATTGAGGGTGTGAGTTTTTGCAAGACAAGCTTTAGTTTTCACTTGTTTCATTTTGAAGTACTTTTGTATGTATGAACAATTTTTGTTCTTTATTTTGCAAAGCCAGATAAATAGTGAGATAAATAATGCATTCATTTTATAGTGCAGATTGTTACGAACTATTTGTACCTTTTTATATTCTTCATAATTTTTTACATAATAAAACATTGTGAAATTGAAAAAGGATTTGCCTTTTTTTTCTTATTTTTGTTTTACATAAGCTTTAAACATTTTATTTAACTTATTTTTATTTTCATATTTTTTTGTCCGACTAGAGGACTCGCCTCTCAGAGTAAAACTGACATACACTATACTAGGCTCTGTCTTTAACTGAGCTTTTAGAAGGGGTATAAAGAAGGGGGCCCTCTTTTGTTCTTAGCTGTCTTGTAAACCCATCAGCGTTCACTATGGGGGAGGCCAATGGAATGAAAGGGGAAGCCCTCTGTCTAACTGCTTCAATGCCACAGTGGCTATAGATCACAGAATCGTAGGGTTAAATGACGTGGATTGGTCTCCTGGCTATTGCCACAGAGTATAAGTTATAATATACAGTGGACATCTACTGTGACTTGTGTGGTCAATGTGGCCACACTAAAAAAAACACAAAATTTTATATTTCTTTGATTTTTTTTTTATGCTATCACACCTGGCTGGCTGCTGCCACATGTAAATAATTTTGCTGCTGGTCAATTCATCCGTGGCTTATCTCTATTTATCCCTGCACATTATATATATACATCATTGCTCCACACAGTAGACATGTGAACTTGTGACACTGCTCTAATAATAATAATAGATCTGGTTCTGTGTAAACTAAATGGCAGATTTACTGCTGCAAATCTCGTAACATGACCATTGTACCCCATAAATGTGCAGAATTTATCATTCTTTGAAATGGAGGCTTTATTAAATCTTGAAAAGAATTAGTCTATTGTCATCAAACCGTCCGGCAAAGGGGCAATATAGTAATGATGGACAAGGAACAAAATCGCGACATGTGCCAGAGAATTTTGTGAGACAGAAGAACATGCACACAGCTGCAGTACAACCTCACAGCTGAATTTCGGAAAAATCTGAATGAGAAATTAACAGCAGTTGAGGACTTAATTTATAACCAGGAGTTTTCTCCAACAACTGAAATAGTAATGCTCTATGTATAGAGATGCAATGGGCGGTCTGAGACAGCTGGTAGGGATAGTGCTGAAAGTGAGATCTCTAGCAAGCTTGGCTTTAAAGGATTTCCATAGTTCTATCCCCCGTAATTTGGGTTGCTATACAATTAGATATTTACTTCCTACCAGAGGAAGCAACACAAAATATCTTGGAAACCCATTAAGGGGATCCGGATTTGATCAAGTTTAAAGAAACTGAATTGATATGTCATCCAGTTAGGGTTGGCGACTAGCATTGTTGCATCCTACGTAATCTTATACTATCCTATTGCCTCAATGAACAATTATTTTTGTGAATCATTTCTATGCATGCTTCATATAATAGCTGGTTAAGGAATATGAAGAATTACTTTGTGCTTTTCTTTATTCATGATTTGTGACAGATTGTTAGAAGAGAGAGATCATCTGACATATCTTTTAGATGTGTTGTCTAATACTAATACAACCCCTGGCAAAAATTATGGAATCACCGGGCTCGGAGGATGTTCATTCAGTTGCTTAATGTTGTTGAAAAAAAGCAGATCACAGACATGGCACAAAACTAAAGTCATTTCAAATGGCAACTTTAGGGCTTTAAGAAACACTAAAAGAAATCAAGATTAAAAATGTGGTACTCAGTAAGGGTAATTTTTTTCAGACCAAGCAGAGGGAAAAATTATGGAATCACTGAATTCTGAGAAAAAAATTATGGAATCACCCTGTAAATTTTCATTTCCAAAACTAACACCTGCATCAAATTAGATCTGTTCCTTAGTCTGCATCTAAAAAGAAGTGATCACACCTTGGAGAGCTGTTGCACCAAGTGGACTGACATGAATCATGGCTCCAACACGAGAGATGTCAATTGAAATAAAGGAGAGGATTATCATACTCTTAAAAGAAGGTAAATCATTACGCAATGTTGCAAAAGATGTTGGTTGTTCACAGTCAGCTGTGTCTAAAATCTGGACCAAATACAAACAACATGGGAAGGTTGTTAAACATAGTGGTAGACCAAGGAAGACATCAAAGCGTCAAGACCAGAAACTTAAAGCAATATGTCTCCAAAACAGGAAATGCACAACAAAACAAATGAGGAACGAATGGGAGGAAACTGGAGTCAATGTCTGTGACCGAACTGTAAGAAACCACCAAAAGGAAACGGGATTTACATACAGAAAAGCTAAACATAAGCCATCATTAACACCTAAACAGAAAAAAACAAGGTTACAATGGGCTAAGGAAAAGCAATCGTGGACTTTGGATGACTGGATGAAAGTCATATTCAGTGATGAATCACGAATCTGCATTGGGCAAGGTGATGATGCTGGAACTTTTCTTTGGTGCCGTTCCAATGAGATTTATAAAGATGACTGCATGAAGAGAACATGCAAATTTCCACAGTCATTGATGATATGGGGCTGCATGTCAGGTAAAGGCACTGGGGAGATGGCTTTCATTACATCTTCAATAAATGCCCATCAATTAAAAGGATGTTTGGGGATGATGACATCATTTTTCAAGATGATAATGCATTCTGCCATAGAGCAAAAACTGTGAAAAAATTCCTTGAAAGAAGACACATTGTTCAATGTCATGGCCTGCAAATAGTCCGGATCTCAATCCAATTGAAAATCTTTGGTGGAAGTTGAAGAAAATGGTCCATGACAAGGCTCCAACCTGCAAAGCTGCTCTGGCAACAGCAATCAGAGAACATTGGAGCCAGATTGATGAAGAGTACTGTTTGTCACTCATTAAGTCCATGCCTCAGAGACAGCAAGCTGCTATTAAAGCCAGAGCTGGTGCAACAGAATACTATTGATGTATTGGAGTGTTCTTTTGTGTGTTTGTTTTTCATGATTCCATAATTTTTTCCTCAGAATTGAGTGATTCCATAATTTTTTCCCTCTGCTTGGTCTGAAAAAAATTACACTTATTGAGTACCACATTTTTAATCTTGATTTCTTTTAGTGTTTCTTAAAGCCCTAAAGTTGCCATTTGAAATGACTTTAGTTTTGTGCCATGTCTGTGATCTGCTTTTTTTCAACAACATTAAGCAACTGAATGAACATCCTCCGAGCCCGGTGATTCCATAATTTTCACCAGGGGTTGTATGCAGTAGATCTCTGTCATTGTTATTACTGCCCCTTAATAGTGCTATGCTAATATAAATGGTTAATACAATGTATATATAGCTACCTGATGTATCGTTATTCGTTATATGTACTATTATAAAATACAAGTCCAGATAAGAAGCCTCCTTTACTACATAATGTCTTTGTACATACAATCATCTTTCCACCATCTCACTCGACCCCCCCACCTGACCTATCTATCAAAGTCAATGGCTGTCCACTCTCCCCAGTCCTGCAAGCCCGCTGACTCGGAGTAACCCTTGACTCTCCTTCAAACCTCATATCCAAGCCCTTTCCACTTCATGCCAACTCCAGCTCAAAAATATTTCCAGGATCTGTACATTCCTCAACCATGAATCTGCAAAAACCCTAGGACACGCCCTCATCATCTCCCGCCACGACTACTGCAACCTCCTGCTCTCTGGCCTCCCTTCTACCACTCTCGCACCCCTGCAATCTATCCTGAACTCTGCTGCCTGACTAATCCACCTGTCCCCCCGCTATTCCCCGGCCTCTCCCCTCTGTCAATCTCTTCACTGGCTCCCCATTGCCCAGAGACTCCAAGTTCAAAACCCTAACCATGACATACAAAGCCATCCACAACCTGTCTCCTCCATACATCTGTGATCTAGTCTCCTGGTACCTACCTGCACGCAAGCTCCGATCCTCACAAGATCTCCTGCTCTACTCCCCTCTTATCTCTTCTTTCCACCATCGCATACAAGATTTCTCCCGTGCATCCCCCCTACTCTGGAACTCTCTACCCCAACACATCAGACTCTCGTCTACCGTGGAAACCTTCAAAAGGAACCTGAAGACCCACCTCTTCCGATAAGCCTACAACCTCCAGGTGTATCCTCACTCCCCCCCCCTTCTAGATTGTGAGCCCTCATGGGCAGGGTCCTCTCTCCTCCTGTACCAGTCAGTGACTAGTTTTTGTTTAAACTATTGTACTTGTTGTTTGCTATGTATACCCCTTTTTCACATGTAAAGCTAAAGCGCCATGGAATTAATGGCGCTATAATAATAATAATAATAATAATAATAAATAATAATAATACAATAACCATTAGCAATAGATCAAAAGTCCCAGCTTCTGACATTCCATAAAATGAAGGCTTTATTAAAGGCAATCTGTCAGCAGGATTATACCCCCCAATCTATTTATATGCACATGTAACTCTTTCAAACAGAAGTCCAGAAATACCTTCATATGGCCAGAGAAATTAGCATTTGAATTAATATGAGGCTAAAGGGCTATGGTAGATCTGAAGCCTCTGTTACTCCAGCTCTTCTCTGTCCAGCGCCGCATCCTCCTGCTCCTAACTCTTTCTCAGGTTACTATTGATTTCAACAGGACTGAATCAACTAGGTCACACTACAGGCCGCCGACCTTCCATTACACAATGCTCCCCAGTCGCTTTCAGGCTGACATCTTTCATATCCCTCCTAGACTAAACTAAGGCCTTCCTGTACACACTTTGACTTTCATTTTTTATAGGCCAACCACAGGTTTCATTCCCATTTCTTATTAGCAACTCCTTTCTCCTGCTTTTATCAGTGCTATGGCTCAACAACATACACGTCCATGTCAGGGTTACGTTCTTCCTGGGCCTATGATGACACTGACATCTCATCCTATTAGATAACAATGAATAACCAAATATTCTCAACAGGGTGGTGGCAGTGCCGAGTACCGAAACGTGGCAGTACACCACTAATCCAGGACTAATAGTGCACATAACACGAAATCATACGTACAGTAGGCAAGAGCAAATAAGCAATAAATCAGTTTTTTTCAAACAGCTGAACAGTCCATTAGACAACAAAACAGTCTTTTGTATTGAAACCTGAAATGGGGTGGTAGGAATACATTTACCTTCCTTACTTATTCTGGTTAGAATTGTAATGGATAGAATTATATCTTCACATATTCAGTTGCATTTAAAGCCAATAAAAGTTAGTTTTCTCTCAATGTAGATTTTCCCTTTAAAACCCCTTTATGACCTTGGATGTATAGGCACGTCTGAGGTCGTCTCCCTCCATTTGATGCGGGCTCCAGTACTGAGCACGCACCTTTCCCGGCACATGACAGCGGATCTGATCAGCTGTCAGGTGCCCCTAACAGCTGGATCGCTATTTCACCTGCGGCTGTTAACATGTTAAACACCGTTGTCAAACTCCGAAAGCGGCATTTAACATAGCCGTGCCGGAAGCGCGTCATAAGACCCGCCCATCGGGACAGCAACCCGGAGACAGCAGGAGACCCCTGTGCTTGTAATAGCCGATCTACTATGAGCGCCACCCAGCGGTCAGCGTTCAGAGCAGATGAGCATTTTTGATGCACATAGCAGAGCTGAAGCTCTGCTATGTGTAACACAGGCGATTAGACAATCGCAGCTTCTAGTCTCCTGTGGAGACTATTGAAGCAAGTAAAAAAAAAATGTTTTTAAAAATCGTAAAAAAAATTAAAAAATATAAAAGTTCAAATCACGTGCTATCAAAACATTGTATCTACCCCAAAATGGTATCAATAAAAATGTCTGCTCAGTGAGCAAAAAATGAGCCCTCATCCGGCCCCAGATCCCAGAAAATGGAGACGCTATGGTTCTCGGAAAATGGCGCCTTTCTTTGTTTTAGAAACTTTGGATTTTTTTTTTCACCACTTAATTAAAAAAAAAACTATATATGTTTGGAATCTACGAATTCATAATGACCTGGAGAATTATAATGGCAGGTCAGTTTTAACATTTAGTGAACATAGTAAAATAAAAAATAAAAAAAACAATTGTGGAATTGCACTTTTTTTTTGCAATTTCACAGCACTTGGATTTTTTTTCTAATTTTCCAGTGCACGATATGGTAAAACCAATGGAGTCGTTCAAAATTACAACTTGTCCCGCAAAAAACAAGCCCTCAAATGGCCATATTGACGTACAATAAAAAAGTTATGGCTCTGGGAAGAAGGGGAGCAAAAAACAAAACTGCAAAAACTAAAAAAAACAAGATGGTAAAGGGATTAACTTAAAGTGTAACCATCATTTTAAATTTTCTTTCATAAATCAACAGTACATATGAATACAAGTAACTTTGTAATATATTTTATCAGAGAAATCTGCTTCTTTCTCCCCCTGGACTGATCGTTCATTTTGTGAACTCTGTATTCAGTGAAGAAAGATTTTCTCGTCACTGAGATAGTGTAACTGTCATTTCAGGAGAACTTGCAGCAGAATATCTGTCTTTGCCTCTAGCATCTCCCTCTTCCTCCCCTCTCCTCTCCATAGAATCTTATACGAATGAACTGTCATCTCCAGCCTCAGCAATATAAAATTCTGTCTTCACTGAATGCAGATTTTACCCATGAATTGAGAGAGGAAAATCAATCTAGAAAGAGAAAGAAGAAAATTTCTCTGAAAAGAAATATTACAGAGTTGCTTATTTTTATGTGATCTGTTGATTTCTGAAATAAAAATTCAAATGACGAGTACTCTTTAACTATTAGATACAACCAGAGTCCCTATGGAGACCATGTTTACCTTCTCTGTCGCTGTATACACAGCACTAAGCAAGCACTTTGTATGCAGTAATAGGAAGTGCTGATGGTGCTTCCTTCTCCATACACATCGGTCATGTAATTGCTGGGTGTTAGGAGGGAGCATGAGCTGCTGGGGTCTAGGAGACCCATACTGCTCTGTTATGTAACTAGCAGGCTGCATTTCCACTGTAACTCTGAGTAATATACCAACCCAAGTTGCAAGGGAAATAAGATGAAAATAGAATATTGAAATACCCCCAAAATGTATTTTAGGATCTTATGAAAGGGGGGCACAATGTGTAAAATAAATTAAAAATAAATAAATGAATACATTTAAAAAAATCAGGTAAAAAATAAAATAAACATGCCACTAACAGTCCAAATTGCTGTTACTAGCCTCGCCCCGTTAAAAAAAGTTCCCTATATATAAAAATAATTGCTACATAATGGGGAATAAATTGTTAGATGCAAATAATGGTCCTTTGTGGTAATAAAAAAACATAATAGGTGGCTCAGAGGCTTTGCAGCGCTGGGGTCCTGGGTTCAGATCCCACCAGGGACAACATCTGCAAGGAGTTTGTATGTTATCCCCATGTTTGTGTGGGTTTCCTCCGGGTTCTCCGGTTTCCTCCCACACTCCAAAGACATACTGATAGGGAATGTAGATTGTGAGCCCCAATGGGGACAGTGCCAATAATATCTGTAAAGCGCTGTGGAATTAATGGCTCTATATAAGTGAGTAAAATAAATAACTAATAGAAAACTAGAAAAACAGATACTTATTTCCCAGCAAACATAAAGAGAGAATGACAGTGACAAAAAAATGAAGCCCGAATGAGAAAAATAATTACTGCTCTTCAAATCGCATGTATAAAAAAAATATGAAAATGTGTTGGTGAGGAACAGGGGTAAATGGCCTGGTATTTAACTGGTTAAATTCAGAACGCCAAGTACAGCAAGTGAAACAAACATTAATACTCACAACCATTTACATTGTACCTTAAACAAAGAAGAGACACGTGCTATTCCTAGGAGACACGTTACACACATACAACATTGTATAGTACATTTGTCCTTTGGCAAAAGTCTAATTATTTTGATAGCTAATTTTATTGGTAACATCCTGACAAAAAGAAGCTGCTGTGACAGCCCCAGTACAAGGATTTGGTCTTATATTTAATAGATGGCACTAATTCCAGGCAATTTCCCCTACAGTATTTCTTTTTACCTTTGGGATTTATGATCCTGTACAGTTGTCAGAAGAGGCAGCATCTCATCACACTTACACAAAGAGGTTTTCTCTAGAGAGTAACCCTCCAGGGACAGAGACGGTATGTATTCATTTTCCTCTTGCCAGAATGCACTTTAGTGCCAGAGGAGCAATGCTCAGCGCTGCCAGCCACTCGGATAATGACGAGGTTAAACAGCCATTGTCTGATAACATGCTGAAGCCTTGGGAATACATGTTGCACAATGCCAGGATGAGCTGCAGGGGAAAATGGGTTCCACTAATGGAACTCCATGGTATCCAATTTTATCTCAATTGATAGGCAAATTGGAACATTTTAAAGGAGAAATCCAAAGTAAATAAGGTGTGAGCTGCTTCATCCAAACTGTAGTGCCGCCTGCCTCAGTTTTCATGAGCTCTAGTCTAGTGATTATGAAACATCACATCTGTAGGGAGTCTACACCTGAGCCCACAATGTATCACACAGCTATTTATTTATTGCTATTTCTTTAATAAATTCCTATCGTACAAAAAAAGAGAACTCCACATGCAGTAAATGTTATTGTTTGAAGATATGTTTCCAGCAGTAAACTGAGACCTCAAAGCTACATTCTTATCACAAATGCTGTAACAAAGCTGCATTACATCTTAGTATGGAAAAAAAATATTTGCTCTATTTTCTTGAAAGGGAACTTGTCACCAGTTTGTCATATAACAGCTAAAACTATGATCTTATTCAGCGCCAGTGCTGCACTCCATAAATGCTTATATAACCCCCTGACTCCACATGTGTACCTCCCAAATACCTTTTTAAGTTCTCCTGCACTGTATGGAAATCGGGTCGGTCCGATGGGTGAGGTTTCGGGCCTCTCCATCCCTCCCCCGGCGGCTGCTCGCCGCCCTCCTTCTTTAATTGATGTGGACGACGCCTCGCATCATCCACATTGCTGGGCAAAATCTTGCGCCTGCACACAGAAATCACGGCTCGCGCCTGCGCACTGTGCTTTTCCCTACTGTAACAAAGGTGCCAGAATGTTCCAAGGCCTTCAGGAGGCAGGAGCACCCTTACTGCCATTACCCATAAGGACTCAGCTCTATATGCATCCCCACAGGGATTTCTCTCACACGGTGTGGACCATCACAGCCTTCCCCAGAGCGACTATGTGAGCAAGGCCCAGGAGCAGGCCAAAACGTAAAAGTCGCTTCGAAACAAAAGAACTGTATTTTGTCCGCCACTTGCACATTTTTCTAAATATCGTTAAAACTTTTGCATTAAATCTCACAAGCGTGGGATAAAAATTTCTATACTCTAGTGATTGAGGAGTCTGCAACTGCCTTCCATCTGCACATCACTCTATAGCTGTGTGCACGCCAATTTTTGTTATCCCTCCACTATTGCTGGGGCGTCTCTCCTATCAAAGTCTTCTCTTAGCTCTTCTCGGCTTGACTGTCGACGGTAGTCTCTCAGGCTTGAGGCTGAGGGGTCCAGACTTCGGCTCTTGACAGGCGATGTCGGATCTTGGGAACTTAATCAGTGCAGAGTGTGGGCCTGGCTCTGGCCAAAAAGAACTCTGGGCACTTCTGTGACGGGTCCGGACCTTATCAGGTAGCGTCCGGCACTTGGGTGACCCAAGCTTCCTTCTGAGGCCTGTCACACTGGGCTCTGCAGTACCTATAGAGCATGTCTGCTCTACTCTGCAGTGTGGCACCAAATCTGCCTGTGGTTTAGCTAGCAGGATTTTTACATCCAGGAACTCCTTCCTGTGGGTCACCTGATCAGGTCCGGCATCTGAATTTGTTCCCCCTTCAAATCTTCTAGCACAACTCGGTTCAGCTTGATTTCGCCAGGCCAGTAGATGGCAGCCTTTCCTCACTAATGTCACATCCTGCAAGAGTTCTCCTGATGTTTCATTGCCTTCTACTACATTACTGCGGGCGCATGCCTATTTATGATTTTGGCTCTGCCCACAGTAGGGCAAAGGATAGTGCGCAGGCGCGAGATGCAATTTCCTTGCGCAGGTGCAAGATTTCGCCAGTTAAAGAAGGAGGATGGCAAGCAGCAGCCGGGAGAACGGATGGAGAGCCTCTAACCACGCCAGACCCGATTTCTAAACAGGGAAGGAGAACTTAAAAAGCTTTTTGGGGGGTGTACAGGGGAAGTAAGGGGGTTATATAAGTGACGCACCCCCAGGGCCATGGGGTACTCGGTGCCAGGCCTATCAATGGGTCCGTGGCCCAGGGCGGTCAACAAGAAAAGGGGGAGAAATATTTATATGGGCTTTGTAATTCTTAGAAAGTGTTCGTGACGCCACCTGTGGTTTCCGGTAATAGATACCAGCGCTGCTTCAGACCTCTGGGGCGGTTGGTAGGGCAGCTGAGTTGGAACGGCTCCCCACAGGTGGAGCGGGCCCCAGGGCAGTGTAGGATGAATGGTGGTGATGCTGGGGCTTGTAGTGCAAGAGAAAGATGGTGCAGCGGAATTAACTGACGGAGGCAGGGGAGTGCAGTCATCCGAGTTTACTCACAGTTCTGTTTAAGTTCCTCAGGTACACTGTACGGGTGTCAGCCTCCCACGTTGCACTGCGTCTACCAGACAAGGGGTTCAGCACTTTCTCAAGTATATCAGGAGCACTTGACGGAACCCCGCTTTTGTATATTCCTTTCTAGACCGACTTCCCGTGCTGGGTCTTCTCCCTCCTGCCCTGCGCTTCCCCACACAAAGTCCCGATCGGGTACTCAGGGATCCCTCTGGGTAACGTGGAGTTCCCGCACCTATTTGGTGCCCTTCACGGTGGCTAGGGTAAGGTAGTGGCAACTGCACCATGGAAGTGCAGAAGCCTCCGGTTTTCCAGCCGAGACCTGGAGTAACACGGCTGGTCCAGGGACCGGTTCCCTTCTTGCGGCCTGATCCCTCTGACACTTGGCAGACTCGGGCGTACGGGTGGCTTCCTGCTCCTTCCGTACCTCTGGGATCCCTTATGTTACCGGAGCCTTTCTCCTCTGCTCCCCTCCTTGGCCTCTCTTACTAGGCCCCAGTCATGGAGCAGAGCTCCTGAAGAGACTCTGCTCCCCTCCTCTCCTTACTACTCACTGACTGAACTCTACCTCTTCTAACTAAGATGGCTTCCCTATATATATCTCCTATAATGGTGCTCCCCTATTCTACATCCTCCACCCACACCCACTACTGGTTCCCCCTCTCTTTGGTCCCCCCACTCCAGCCAGTGACAGGGTAGCAGAAGAAGTGCATAATACCCTTCCAGCCGGCCTGGAGTAGTGTAGTGTTGGGGTTCCGGGCAGCACTCCCTCCTTACCTGAGAGAAGGAGACACCACACCTCTGGGTGAGGTGCAGTACCTCTGTGGCGACTGAACCCCCAGGGGCGCCACATAAGCATTCATAAAATGCAGCAGTAAGGTCATAGTTTTAGTTTGTTATGTGACAAAACTGGTGACAGGTTCCCTTTAAGCTGCAAACTATGAAAATTTGTTACAAATTCTCAATCCTGCAGACATGTTCTGCTGCCAATGGGCTTCTACAGTGAGTGATTTAAACTGTTTCCTTTCAAGAGTGCAAACAGTGAACACTACACGCATAATACTTAAGATCTAATTTTTATTCCACAGATTGATGTCACATGAGACAATTATCCATCAGTATGTTTTGTAATGTCGAAAAACGCAGGGAACACTGGAACAAGCCAAGCAGACAGAAGTGACACATTCATTGCCCTAGTTTGTATTCGGAGTTGATTTCAACTGCATGCACCAACACTGAACAATGTACCACTATGGTTTAATACATACAGTCACAATCAAAATTTGATCAACCCCCTTTGTAAATCAGGTTTATTAGCAAAAGTTACAAGCCGTCTGCTGTTTGCAATAAATCAAATGCAGAAAAACAATTTAAGTAGTTCAATAATATAACAAGTGGTTTCTCTAAATTCACACACAATGCTAGTTTTAATGACTACTGCAGTCTCAAAATTATTCAACCCCTTCATGACAATCATCTTTAGTACTTAGAAGAGCATCAATTGGCTTGGTGCTGTTCTTTTAAAATGCTCACCAGTATCCTGTGAAGTTTCACTACATAAGTATGTGGCGCCCCGAGGGTTCGGCCGCTACAGGGGTATTGCACCTCAGTCCAGAGGTGTGATATTCCACTCCCGGGTAAGGATGGAGTATGGACCAGGGCTCAGTTAGCTGCATACAGCACACACACCCCATTTCCGAGGGACAGCTCAACGGTGCTCCCACTAGACAGAAGTGCAGGCACGACCGACTATGACCCTGCTGGAGTGGGGAGGGAGGGGTGGAACACCCAGTGCTGTAGGGGCAGATAGGGGGCGGTTCCTGAGCGTAGGTAGGAGCCCATTGGTTGCTGGTCACCTGGGCTCATGGCTAGAGGGAGGTATAAAAGGTGGGCACCATCTTAGATCTAGGTTCGTTCTGTGGAGAGGAGAAGACAGGGAGCAGCAGCTCAGGCTGAGTGCTGCTCCAGAGGCAGGCCTAGGGAAGAGGCCGGGGCCTGAGAGGAGAAGGAGAAGTGGGCCTGGAGAAGAGGCTGAGGAGGAGGTGAATGGGAGCTGAGATTCTGGCTCATCTCAGCTCCAAGAGAAAGGAACAGAAACAGAAAGGAACTGCAAAGAAGGAGAGACAGAGAAACAGAAGGGCTCAGGAACAAGAAGGTGGAAGGGACCCTAAGAACCCACGAGAATCCAGGGTGCAGGGTCAGGCAGATTAAGGGTACCGGATCCCAAGTTGGTGGAGGAGAAACAACCCTCAGCCAAAGACCGGTCGTCGTGATCATCTATTGGTGCGACACCTCATCAAACCTGCTAGGAAGGCACCATATAGGACAGCGGAGGACGGGGCCCACGTTTAACCGCACAAGTCCGCGGCAGCCGGACAAAAGTGGGTCACTGGTGAGGCAGGCCAGAGAAAGGATTAAAGGGGGTCCTGTGCCATTCTCCTGAACTGCCTGGGAGTTGACCGAGCCCCTCACCTGGTGGACGCAGCACGGCTCGGGCGGTCACTACTGGTGCCGAAGTGACCCGGAACACATGAACTGTGAGTAAAGACCCTGGACTGTAACTTGTTGTCTGTGTGCTCCTTTGCGCCTCCAGCACTGCCGGTACTGGGACTCTCACCACCATTACTCCCACCATCCACTACACTGCCCTGGGGCCGCACTCTTCCCGTGGGGAGTCACATCATCCCAGCTGCATACATCATCAGCCCCAGCGTTCTGCCCTGCAGCGGCGGTTCCTAATAACCGCAATCCACGGGTGACGTAGTCGGACATTATCAACCAGTACATAGCAGACTACCATTGGTCTGACCACCCTGAGCCGCGGGACCGGGCCGCCACTACTACTCCCAGCATCTCCCTATCGCCCGGATCCGCGTGCCCCACGGCCCAGGGGGCGAGTCAGCTTTGGCGTAGTCGGCAGGATCATTACCAACCCGCCACAAGCGGGTATTGCGTGCCTGAAGAAAATTGCACATGTACCTTAAAAAGAAGTTTCCCGCCGTCCGGAGTCGTTTCCCGCCATCCGGAGCCGATTCCCGCCATCAGACGCCATCTTGGACCGTTTCCCGCCGTCTTCATCCGTTTTTCCCGCCCTGGCAGAGCGGACGCCATTATGTGTGCACCAAAAGACAGCAGGAAGCCACCTCCCATCGTGAGCCAGATCCCAGAATGGCGCCAAAGAAGGAGCCCGCCCCCA
Organism: Phyllobates terribilis; assembly: GCF_046119375.1. Classification (NCBI taxonomy): domain Eukaryota; kingdom Metazoa; phylum Chordata; class Amphibia; order Anura; family Dendrobatidae; genus Phyllobates; species Phyllobates terribilis. The sequence goes on from NW_027362764.1 coordinate 73,820,129, forward strand.
CCAGCCATGAATGCAGCAGTGGAGATGTCTATCAACATGGGGGGGCTGCCCCTGAAAGTGATTGTCACCAGGTTGCCCCGGGGCCGCCCCCAATGGGGGTGGGAAGAGAAGAAAACTGCGGGGCAGGGGGTGGTCTGGATCAGTCCAGACAGACCGCACCCGGGAATGGACGCCCTGAGCCGCACCAGTCTCCTGGCCCGAAGCCTGCTGCAGGCCGAACCGCTCTGCAGCCTAGCAGAAGTCCTGGCGCAGCTCCCCAGAGATCCGGAGCGTGCGCAAGCTGCACTGGAGGACCTGGAGCGGAGGATGGTCCGGGCGCAGCAAGATGCACTCACGGAGTGGAGAAAGGAACTGGCCCGGCAGGCCGAGACCCATCAGCGACAGACTTCAGCCGCACCCCGCGGTTTGCCTGCCTCGGAGGACGGCGCAAGAGGAGAGAGGACCGGAGGCGACGCTGCGGAGGGAGCCGCGAGGACTGAGGCAAGTGAAGGGGACGTCACCACCCCAAGCCCAGCAACCGCAAGTCTGCCCCAGCCCCCAGTCGCGGCACCCGAAGCCCCACTCACCGTGCCTGTTGCCGCGCCGCCACTACTTCCAGCTAGGCCTCAAGCGGTGAGCGCCGCGGCCACGCCCCGCCCGTCGCCACGCCCCCTGACCCCGGGCGCCGTAAAGCAGGAAGCATCATCGGCCCGGTCGCAAGGCCTGGATGACCCGGGCGCCATCGCCAAGCCTGCGCCCCTGTCCCGGATGGGACTGCCACCTAGCGCAGCCAAAAGACCCCCGGCCTGGTCGCAAGGCCGAGTGCCCCCGGGCGCTGCTCCCAGATTAGGTCCCCCCACTATACCATCGCTGGGCGTGGACCTATTGGCACATCACACCGGTCCGGATGGACTGCCGCTGGAGTGGCCGGCTGAAGTGACCGGCAATCAGCCATGGAAGGCCCAGCCCCCGCGCGAGCCTCTGATACCAGCTCCTGAACCCGTCGAGATCACCCTACCCCCACTGGAGGACGTCCAATTTGCGTGGGACCCCACCAGCGAGAACTTGATGGGGTTCTCTCAAGAGACCCGGGCAGACGCGGTCCGTCGTCTGGAGGCCTGTCATCAACAACTGGCGACCTTTGAGCGGGAGCGACGAGAGAGGCGCGTCAGAGAGGAACGGCTCCAAGCCCAGAGTGCTGAACAAAAGCGCAAGGCCCGCCAAGACCCCCAAGCAGCCCGTGGTCCCCGAATCACCGGGACCATAGTCAAATTCCACATGGAGAACGGCTGGGGGTTCATCAGGGGCCCAGAAACCGCAGGCGACGTCTTTGTGACCCGCAGGGACGTGGAGAGTCATCTACCGGAGGGACATCGTGGCCGTGACCTATACCCTGGTGATGTGGTCGCCTTTACCCGCCACGTAGGTGCAAAAGGACCATACGCCCTACATGTCCATCGGCTCACCGAGGAGGAGCTACAATACCGCGGCTATGAGGAGAGCCAAGAGGACCCGGACGGGTCTGAAGAACCATATGAGGAGGAAGAAGGAGCATATGGAGGACACCGCTACTAGTAAGTAGCAAAGTACCTGTGTACATAGTTACCTGTCAGGGTATCAGAACTGTTTTTGGGACTGTTCCTGTCTTGAAAGTGTGGTCCCCGTTGGGACAAATATTGAACTGTTACCTGTGTGCCCCTCATCCCCTATCAGGCTGAGGACTGTGAGCAGCCATTCCCTCCCCAAAACTGGCCGAGGACTGGGAACGGCCAATCCCTTGTATATAGTTGCGCTTCCTAAAGCGCCCCCTACTGGTTTTATACAAGAACCGCAACGTCTACCTCAAAGTTAAAATGGACTGTTGCACCTTTAAAAAGAAAGAACACCTGGTCGCAAGTTGCACCGCCGCCAGGATCCAAGAATGTGCTTTACTTAAAAAAAAATGTTTTATGTGAAAAGGTTTTATATGCTGCTAAATAGTCATGTGAAAGTTTTCTATAATGTTTTATACAAAAGAGTTCCGGAAGTATTGAAAAAGTTTTCTATAATGTCTAGTGAAAAGAAAAGTGTGTCCCATAAAGGGAGTTGAACCGTAATGTCTGTTTCTAAATGTAAAAAGTTATTGAAAAAGTTTTGCATGTCCTGTAATCAACTGTTTTTGCTCTTTTCCAGCCCGAGGACGTGCTGTGCTTTACCAGGGGGGAATGTGGCGCCCCGAGGGTTCGGCCGCTACAGGGGTATTGCACCTCAGTCCAGAGGTGTGATATTCCACTCCCGGGTAAGGATGGAGTATGGACCAGGGCTCAGTTAGCTGCATACAGCACACACACCCCATTTCCGAGGGACAGCTCAACGGTGCTCCCACTAGACAGAAGTGCAGGCACGACCGACCATGTCCCTGCTGGAGTGGGGAGGGAGGGGTGGGACACCCAGTGCTGTAGGGGCAGATAGGGGGCGGTTCCTGAGCGTAGGTAGGAGCCCATTGGTTGCTGGTCACCTGGGCTCATGGCTAGAGGGAGGTATAAAAGGTGGGCACCATCTTAGATCTAGGTTCGTTCTGTGGAGAGGAGAAGACAGGGAGCAGCAGCTCAGGCTGAGTGCTGCTCCAGAGGCAGGCCTAGGGAAGAGGCCGGGGCCTGAGAGGAGAAGGAGAAGTGGGCCTGGAGAAGAGGCTGAGGAGGAGGTGAAGGGGAGCTGAGATTCTGGCTCATCTCAGCTCCAAGAGAAAGGAACAGAAACAGAAAGGAACTGCAAAGAAGGAGAGACAGAGAAACAGAAGGGCTCAGGAACAAGAAGGTGGAAGGGACCCTAAGAACCCACGAGAATCCAGGGTGCCGGGTCAGGCAGATTAAGGGTACCGGATCCCAAGTTGGTGGAGGAGAAACAACCCTCAGCCAAAGACCGGTCGTCGTGATCATCTATTGGTGCGACACCTCATCAAACCTGCTAGGAAGGCACCATATAGGACAGCGGAGGACGGGGCCCACGTTTAACCGCACAAGTCCGCGGCAGCCGGACAAAAGTGGGTCACTGGTGAGGCAGGCCAGAGAAAGGATTAAAGGGGGTCCTGTGCCATTCTCCTGAACTGCCTGGGAGTTGACCGAGTCCCTCACCTGGTGGACGCAGCACGACTCGGGCGGTCACTACTGGTGCCGAAGTGACCCGGAGCACATGAACTGTGAGTAAAGACCCTGGACTGTAACTTGTTGTCTGTGTGCTCCTTTGCGCCTCCAGCACTGCCGGTACTGGGACTCTCACCACCATTACTCCCACCATTCACTACACTGCCCTGGGGCCGCACTCTTCTCGTGGGGAGTCACATCATCCCAGCTGCATACATCATCTGCCCCAGCGGTCTGCCCTGCAGCGGCGGTTCCTAATAACCGCAATCCACGGGTGGCGTAGTCGGACATTATCAACCAGTACATAGCAGACTACCAATGGTCTGACCACCCTGAGCCGCGGGACCGGGCCGCCACTACTACTACCCCCATCGTTCCCCTATCGCCCGGATCCGCGTGCCCCACGGCCCAGGGGGCGAGTCAAGTACAGAATCAATACAGAATCTTTCAGAATTTCCATATTTCTGCATAAAATTGCCCCAAAATTACATCAGATTTTCATACAAGTCCTAAAAGCAGATAAAGAGAATGAAATCAAATGAGTAAAAAAAAAAATTAGAGTTTGTAATTTTTTTATTAAGGAAAATGATCCAACATCACATCTGGAAGTGGCAAATGTATGTAAACCTTTGGATTAGCAGATAATTGGAAGGGGGAAGTAGAGTCTGGTGTTTTCAATCAATAGGATGACAGGTGTGAGTAGGAGCCTATTTCATAAAGAACAGTGATCTAACTAAATCTGATTAACACAACAGAAGTGTATCACAGCACAAACAAAGGAGATCTCTGAGGATCTCAGAAGACAAGTTGTTGATGATCACAAGGCTGAATAAGGATTCAGACTATCTCTAAAGAGTTTGAACTGCACCAATCCACAGTCAGACACATTATGTAAACATTAAGGAAATTCACTAACAATATTACCCTCCCTAGGAGGATTACTCCAAGAGCAAGGTGTATAACTATGAGGACACAAAAGAACCCAAGTTAACCTCTAAGCAACTAAAGGCCTCTCTCACATTAGTTATGTCAATCTTCATGAGTCCAAAATCTGCAGGATACTAAACAATAATGGTGAGCTTGACAGGAATGCAAGAAGAAAGCCATTGCATTCCAAAAAGAACACTAATGGCCATCTGTAGTTTATAGATTACCTGGGCAAGTCAGCAGGCTACTGGAACAATGTTTTGTAGAGGGATGAGACCAAAATAGAGCTTTTAGTTTAAATGAGAAGCGTTATGTTTGGAGAAAGAAAAACACTGTATTACAGAATGAAAACTTCATATCATCTATGATAGTGGTGATAATATTGTAGCATGGACATGTTTTGTGGCATCTAAGCCAGGACGGCTGTCATCATTGATACAGTTATATGAAAAAGTTTGGGCACCCCTATTAATCTTAAGCTTAATGTTTTATAAAAATTGGTGTTTTTGCAACAGCTATTTCAGTTTGATATATGTAATAACTGTTGGACACAGTAATGCTTCTGCCGTGAAATGAGGTTCATTGTACTAACAGGAAATGTGCAATCTGCATTCAAACAAAATTTGACAGGTGCATAAGTATGGGCACCTCGCCAGAAAAGTAACATTAATATTTAGTAGATACTCCTTTTGCAAAAATAACAGCCTCTAGTCGCTTCCTGTAGCTTTTAATGATTTCCTGGATCCTGGATGAAGGTATTTTTGACCATTCCTCTTTACAAAACAATTCCAGTTCAGTTAAGTTTGATGGTCGCCGAGCATGGACAGCCCTCTTCAAATGATCCCACAGATGTTCAATGATATTCAGGTCTGGGGACTGGGATGGCCATTCCAGAACATTGTAATTGTTCCTCTGCATGAATGCCTGAGTAGATTTGGAGCGGAGTTTTGGATCATTGTCTTGCTGAAAGATCCATCCCCTGCGTAGCTTCAACTTTGTCACTGATTCTTGAACATTATTGTCAAGAATCTGATGATACTGAGTGGAATCCATGCGTCCCTCAACTTTAACAAGATTCCCGGTGCCGGCATTGGCCACACAGCCCCAAAGCATGATGGAACCTCCACCAAATTTTACTGTGGGTAGCAAGTGTTTTTCTTGGAATGCTGTGTTTTTTTGCCGCCATGCATATCACCTTTTTGTATGACCAAACAACTCAATCTTGGTTTCATCAGTCCACAGGACCTTCTTCCAAAAAGAAATTGGCTTCTCCAAATGTGCTTTTGCATACCTCAGCCGACTCTGTTTGTGACGTGCTTGCAGAAACGGCTTCTTTTGCATCACTCTCCCATACAGCTTCTCCTTGTGCAAAGTGCGTTGTATAGTTGACCGATGCACAGTGACACCATCTGCAGCAAGTTGATGCTGCAGCTCTCTGGAGGTGGTCTGAGGATTGTCTTTGACTGATCTCACCATTCTTCTTCTCTGCCTTTCTGATGTTTTTCTTGGCCTGCCACTTCTGGCCTTAACAAGAACTGTCCCTGTGTTCTTCCATTTCCTTACTATGTTCCTCACAGTGGAAACTGACAGGTTAAATCTCTGAGACAGCTTTTTCTATCCATCCCCTGAACAACTATGTTGAATAATCTTTGTTTTCAGATCATTTGACAGTTGTTTTGAGGAGCCCATGATGCCACTCTTCAGAGGAGATTCAAACAGGAGAACAACTTGCAAGTGGCCACTTTAAGTAGCTTTTCTCATGATTGCATACACCTGGCTATGAAGTTCAAAGCTCAATGAGGTTACAAAACCAAAAAAAGTGCTTTAGTAAGTCAGTAAAAAGTAGGTAGGAGTATTTAAAACAAGAAAATGATAAGGGTGCCCATACTTATGCACCTGTCAAATTTTGTTTGAATGCAGATTGCACATTTTCTGTTAGTACAATAAACCTGATTTCAAGGCAGAAACATTTCTGTATCCAACAGTTATTACATATATCAAACTGAAATAGCTGTTGCAAAAACACCAATTTTTATAAAACATTAAGCTTAAGATTAATAGGGGTGCCCAAACTTTTTCATATAACTGTAGAACAATGAACTATGAGTTTTATAAGCAAGGTCTAAAAGAAAAATGTCAAGACATCTGTCTAATAACAGAATTTTAAAAGACTGTGGGTCATGCTGTAAGACAATCATCCAAATCATACAAGTCCTTCTACCAAACAATGATACAAGAAGAATAAAATTAAAGACCCCTGTCACATACACACTTTTCAGTGCATGACGTGGGGTGTGCCTGCGCAGGTTAATTTATCTCCTCTCACTCAATCTTGCACTTAATCTCTGTAATAAACTGCAAAGTGAGCATAAATTACAACCCGACACAGTCCACACACCCCAGCTACACAACACGCTGCCACCACTCAACACATGGGGTGATGAGTCCTAGAAATATGCTACTGGCACACAAGCACAAAAAAAGGTCAAACACTTTCTGAAAGGCTATGGATTCTTTAGTGCATACAAGGACCAAACTTATTAAAGTTTACATCTTTAATATAAAAATACAGTGCTTACAAGAAAAGGTATAAAAAGATAAAAATACAATGACACAAATATGCAGAACAGTTTTAAAATAAAATAATATAACAGAAATACCTAAATGTTTCCATCTAAAATTATTCTTCTGTTTGCTTGAGGGAAGGAGAAATGAATTATGGATCACAACCAACCGAAGTTGACCCCCACATGTGAACACCTTCCTACTCTGTAACCCATCTTTTTATATGTCTGGTCCTGGGCTCATGTTCACAGGACAGCCTAGATTGTAATATTAATTTGTTGGACTGTGATATTTCGCACAGGGGGTGGTATCACTCTGAACCTCCCAAGGAAATACCCACCACTTTATTAACACTAAGACACTTTAGATGTCTGTTTGGAGCAATTTGGGCCTCACTCTGTTGATGCCTTTCCCCTTTGGCAAGTACACTCCCCTGATGACTTCTCCTTACGGAGAAAGAAACGCGTTGGGAGGGATTTATCTGGGGCATACAACATGAGAGTTACACTTGGGTACTGCCCTTTTTCGGGCAGGAGCAAATACAAGGGGCACGACAGAGTAGAGAAACTTGATTAAGTGAAACCTTACATTCCTATGGCTCAAACTAGTGAGATCTACACATTTTTTTCTATGTTTTATGCACAATGACACTTTATATGTCAAAGATCCTACTTTGCATATGTAGGAATTAGTGGGCCCCATAGGGGTCTTATTGTTGATTAATCATTCTTGACGGAGATGATGTCACTTGTCCTGATGGTTATATTTAAAGATATCATAGGAGCTACTTCTTCTAATATTATGTCAGTTTGGGGTCATGCTATGTGATTTTAATAAGATTTTTAAAGGTTATATTTTAAAGGGATCCTACATGCTATTTACACTGTGACTGGACCGTGGGCTAATTTAGGGACAAGCACCATGCATTTTAAATACTCTGTGTCTCCACTCCACCCCCACCATGAAGTAAATAGGAAATATCCAGTCTAGCTATGCTTAGCTACAATGACCATCACGCTTTAAAGCTTTGATTCCACCAAGCCAAGGTGACACAAATGACACCTCTGTATTCTCAGCAAACCTCCCTTGGTTCTGAGTTCCTATAAATACCCTTTGCAGACTCAAATCAATGTAACTTTACTGATGTTATACATTTCCCTTACAGCCCCAATTCATCAAGACGGATGGCATAGAAGAGTCAGATGCTCCTGATTCATTAAGAGGCGCATGCTGATGAGTGGCCAGAAATCTTACTCCAATCTCTGACTTGACTAAAATTTCTGGAGTAAGGAACACCACAACTCGTCATGGATTGGACAAGCTGTGGCATCATGCCATGACGTGCCCTGTGCCGTCTCAGTTCCGCCCACTTTGGTGGAGCTGGAAGAAATTGGAGTGAAAACGCCAAAAGTCACAAAATTTTTGTGCAATGCCGAGTTACACAATTTTTTTTGACTTTTCAAAGTAATTGCATGCCAGAATTCAAATTGCTTTAATGAATCGGGGCCAAAGGTTTGGAATGGTCAAATAAAAGTCCTGACCTTAATGCTATAGATTGTTGTGGAAGGACTTGATGTTAAGGCTGTGTGCCCACTATGCGTTTTTTAAGCATTTCCACAGCGGCAATTCCGCGGCAGAAACGCTTAAAAAACGCTTGTTAGTAGGTCTGCTATGTTCCCCAATGATAATTGGCATGTGCTGTGCACATGCTGCAGAAATTTCCGCTGCGGATTATCATTGCTGAAAAATCTGCACCACTACCATTTATTTTGCGTAATCGCTGCGTTTTTGCCGCCATTGACTTGCATTGAATCGCTTAATATTCGCATGACTACATTTGCACATGCGGATATTAAGCGATTCAATGTGTGGATGGTACCGGTTCTGGAGAAGAGGAGACTCTCATCTAGACCCGGGTACCATAGTACCTGTAAAAAAAAGAATTTAAAATAAAAAAACACACTATACTCACCTTCTGATGTCCCCCGGTCTTCTATCCGGTACGTCTTGGCTCCTCGGTGGCTCGCGATGGAGTAAAAGGACCTTCCATGACGTCATTCAGTCATGTGACAGGTCATGCGACCGCCAACGACTGAATGATGTCATGGAAGGTCCTTTTACACCACCGTGAGACACCGGACACATCGGCGAAGGAGACCGGGGGCCATGAGTGAGTATAATGTTTTATTTTTATTTTTTACCATTTTTATTCTTTTTTTTAACTAACTTGGTCACACTATATAAAATCCATGCCGGTTGCATGGATTTATATAGTGTGACCAGGTTGTCAAGCACTTTTCCAAGTGATGCTAAAATCGCTTGAAAAGCGCTTGGCATGTGAAATCGCATGTGCAAAACGCGTGAAAAACTCTTGTCCCTGGCAGGAAAAATGCATGTTAAATCCGTATGTGTTTTTTCTACCAGGGAGATGCAGAAACGCTCAGGAAAAATCCGGAGCATTTCTGCATCGGGGGGACTTAGCCTAATAGTTTGTGGGAGAAAATCCAACAACAGTTGAAGCTGTTTTTTAAGGTATTGTATAAGTGTCGGCTAAAATTCCTCCAAGCTGATGTGCAGGAGTCAGGAGGGGACCAATCAACAATTTGCAGAAAGGTTTAAATGTAGTTATTGCTGCACAAGAGGTCACACCTGATATTGAAAGCAAACGTTTGCATACTTTTGCCACTCACAGACATGTGGTATTGGATAAATTTCCTCCATAAAAAAAATGACAAAGTCTGATATTTTTGCCTTATTTGTTTGATTTTGTTCTCTTTATCTACTTTTAGGACTTGTGTGAAAAACTGATCTAGTTTCAGATCAAATTTATGCAGAAATACAGAAAATTCTGAACGGTTCAAAACCTTTCAAGCACCACTATACGTGTTTTGTCCCTGTGTATATGACGCGCCCCCTGGGACATATTCCTTTTGAGGGGAATACCCGGCACCGGATCAGATGGGGGGGGGGGTTGTAGTCTCCGAGCGGCTGTGACCCGGTCCCGTGCCCAGGGCGTCAAGCTCAGTGTGATGTGGCAGTTCTACAGATGTTACTAAAGTTCTTTTGTGTCGACTACGCCACCCGTTGTGATGCGGTCACTGTGGCCGCCGCTGCAGCAGGGTCCGCTGAGGCTGATGTTGGGTGCGCAGCTTGGTGGGATAACCCCCAACGGGAGGGGTATAGCCTCAGAGGGGACAGGCGCAGAGGATGGGGGTTGTGGTGGTGTAGTGCAGACGGCAGTGAAGACAGAGTCGGGTTGTGCAGTTAAGGGTGTTTACTTACTGCAGATGTTGTACTGGTCACTCCAGCTGCTAGTGACCACCCGAGCCGTGCTGCGTCCACCAGGTCCTGGATCCAGCCAACCCCCAAACAAGTCCGGAGCGTGGCCCTGAGCTCTCTTTCTGTCCCGTTCTCTGGCCGTCCCCACCAGTAATCCACCTAGGTCCAGCTCCCTCGGGCCTTCTGTTGGGACACCCTTGGCCCTGGGTTCCCTGACCCTTCATGTGGTGTGCCTTCGGGGTGGATGTGATGGGTGACCGTGGCAGACGCTGCCCACGGTCTCCGGTCTCTGGCTGGGGAATGTTTTTACCCCCACCAGCTTGGGTTCCGGTACCCTGTGCCGACTCCTCACCCGGTGCTTTAATTTGGGTTCTTGGGTCCTCTCTGTTTTCCCCTCTGGGTACTCCTTCTCTGCTCCTCTCTCACTCAGGGTCACTCTTCTCCCTTGCTGCAGGCTGACTTCCTCTCTCTGCTTGCTGTCTGCTCCTCTGCAGCTGTCTTGCTGTCTCCAACTGACTTGTTCTCTGCATCTGACAGGCTCCTCTCCAACTGACTTGTTCTCTACAACTGACCCTGATTCTAGTTGGTGCCCACCTTATATATCCCTCTATGTGTGAGCTCAGGTGACCAGCACCCAATGAGCTCCTATCTTTACCCAGGCTGCTCCCCCTATCTGCCCCTACACTACATGGGATGTTCCACCCCCCTCCCACTCCAGCCAGGAACAGACTCGGTCGTACCTGCACATTTCTAAGTGGGAGTACCGTTGGTCTGTTCCTCGGAAATGGGATGTATGTAGTGCATGCAGCCTACCGAGCTCAGATCCACACTCCATCCTTACCCGGGAGTGGAATATCACACCTCTGGGTTGAGGTGCAATACCCCTGTAGCAGCCGAATCCTCAGGGTGCTACATATATAAGTTCTTGTACCGTGACTTTAACAAAAACGGCGCAGGCTATTGCCTAATAATAAGAGCTTGTCCAGACACATTTTAGTATTATTATTATGGGGACAATATCTGAACCTACCATTCTATAGTCCTAAAGAGATCTAACCTGATCACTGTAGGGTCTTATGGAGATCTCAACTGATCACTGTAAGGTCTTAAAGAGATCCAACGAGATCACTGTAGGAACCTATGATGATCTAACCAGAACACCGTAGGATCCTAAGGAGATTAAACATGATTACTGGAGAGTCCAAATAGAGATGTAACCTGATCACTGTAAGCTCACTGTAAAGTCTTACAAAGACCCAAGTGCAGTTTAGCAGCTTTAAAAAGTGTCCTACTGTACAAATTGCATTTAATAACTAATGCAAGATAAATCTTTCAAATTAGCTCAGTCCGAGCTCCAATGTCTATATTCTTCGATTGTAGTAAAAAATATCAGACGAAACACTGTGCTTTCTAAGTTCATAAATAAATGTGAGATAACTTGATTAAAAAAAACATTTATAAGCCAAGTAGCCAAGTATAATATTTGATAAATCTTATTCCAGATTAGATGACATTGTAGCGGTAAATTCCATTATCAGTAGTAAATTATATTTTGAGTTTTAGATTCACTTGTTTTCACTGCCAGCTCCACTGTAAATACTCTGTATTGTAATTAATCCCTTCACGTTTTATGACCGGCATTTAAATAGTTGTGACAAGTGCTCACACCCATTCAGGCTCCCATTAGTCTCGTGTGACAAGATCATTGAGTGGTGATGGGTTGCCAAAAGAACAGACCGGCGGTGCCATATTGCTGCTCATGTGAAGCACAGCCACAAACTCAGAGGGTTATTTGGCCTACATATTGCGATACTGAAGTATTGAATATATAGAACAAATGATCAACCAATCGTAGATTCAAGTTCTCCAAGAAATTTACAGTATGTGTTTGTTTGTAAAAAAAAAACCTCTGTGACAAATTAGTTCAAAAACTGTGTGTAAGTGTACCTAGAAGAGTTGATGCTTTGATGCTGCTCTAAAAGCAATGGATGGTCAAGACAAATACTGATTTGATTTAGATTTCTCTTTTGTTCATTCACTATGAATTTAATTAATTGTTAAACATAAATTACCATCAGCTCTATTTTTAAAAGCATCTTACTTTGCAGTATTTTACAACACCTACCTAAGATCATTGTATATTGCACTAGATATTTATATATATACAGTATATTTGTGTATATATGATACCTATTGGTCTTTAAAAAAGATGAGAAACAACAAACCATTTCTTAGACTCCCACAGACTCATTTGGAATGATGTTACTTGTCTGCAGCTTTTATAGGCTTAGCTCCTTCAGTAATTGACCTGCATTTTTGACTTCCAGCCAATGACAAACAATGAGTTTAAATACTGTGAAAGTCAAAAGACTTTGAAATTCATTCAGGTTGTGAAAGTGCCAGGTTTTAACCTCTTCACTGCAGTTTTTCCTTTTCTGTTTTTATTTTCTTTCTGCCTTACTTTAATATAGGCATAACTATTATAGATGTGCAGAAACAATATTGTCGTATATTGCAGGAATAAAAATGATTTCCATGTCTATTAAATGTTCATCATTTTAGTGTCGTACTCAGCTATGTCTTTTTTGTCATCCTACAATCAGATTGGCCTTGTAAATACAGTGAATATCCCAGTTCTTTTATTCTGGACATAACACCATTGTTATTAACATGCGCTAACTCGCTAATTCTGCTGAAGTGCCACAAGGGGCGTCTGTAAATCTATTTTCAGATACATTATTAAATATGCTGGATTACCATTTACCATTCTGATGACAATATTGAAAATTTACTGAACACTATGCACTAGTCACTAGTTAGGCATAATAAAGAATTAATTTCCTTCTATTGAGCTGCTCGCCTTATGCAGCTGAAAGAGCAATGACCAATCAAGGCATGGACCCCATAAGGCCTCTGACGTGTCCTGTGGTATCTGGCACCAAGATAGAAGCAACAGATACTCTAGATCCTGTAAACTATTAGGTGTGTTCTCTATTGACTCTGCTCCCTGGGAACGAATATTCTGCTTTCTGGGCTACACTGAGTCCTAAAGGGCACTCCATGTGACTTCAGCCACACAATGACTAACTTCCTTTTTCCCAGCTTGTTTTATACATTCATGACCCTAAAGTAATATATACTGTCACACAAGTGGCATTTCTCGAGTACATTATTATTATTATTATTATTTATTATTATAGCGCCATTTATTCCATGGCGCTTTACATGTGAAAAAGGGGTATAATACAAGAACAATTACAATAATCTTGAACACAATGTGACAGCGACTGGTACAGGAGGAGCGAGGACCCTGCCCGCGAGGGCTCACAATCTACAAACATCCAATGCATTACATTTAGCATGCAATGTAAAGCACAATATGAGTATTTAGAACATATACTCATAATTGCTGATGGGCATATTTACATATTTGCGTTTTTTTGTAGGCTGATTGTCTGCAAAAAAGAAGACATTTCCGATTTTGATCTTATTTGCAGATCAAAATTGTGTTTGCTGTTTTTGCTGTGTGTCGTGTGACACTGAAATCACTGTGACGCATTGCAACATTGGATGAAATGACTTCCTACGTTGTCACGCTGCAACCCGCAATATGCTACGACTGAATCATAGAGTCACAAATGTGTTTGCAATTGCAATTTACTGTCGCTGGTCAAAAGTCACAAGCAAACAGAGTTGCAATAGAGGTCAAACCAAGCCACACGTGTGTGTGATTTATCTGCAACTTAGCTGATTCGTTTACTGCAAAATCATAACTGTAAAATAGTCAAGCAACTGCAAGTTGCAGGCAAGTTGCAGGCAAGTTGCACAAATATTTTTGTTGCCGCACATGTCGCCCTATCGTTAAAGGGGTTGTCCAACCTTAAGCTACAAGTCTGCAGTCACTCCATATGACTGCAGACTTGTAAAACTTCACATCGAATGCACTGCATGCTGTGAGGTTTCTCCAGTGCTGGCACCGGGAGAGGGTGGTCATGTAACATCAAGTATGTGATATGCATACTCTTGGCCACCATCCAACTAAACTGTTTCCAGCCTTGCACAATACACTTGCATTGAGCGAGGCCGCACCCATATAGTTGGAATGTGGCCGGGCGTATGCAAATCATATATTTGCGCTCACGTGACCACCTGCTCTGGCAGAAAATTTAAAAATGGAACATCAACTTTTACAGGTACACCCAAGGCATACGCAAAAACCTTCACATCATTGTTTGATAATAGCCTATCCTGCACTATATAAGCAAAAAAAAAAAATGAGGTAACACTTCTTTAATTTGGTGCTGTTGGAATCTATTGTAACAAGGTAAAGTGTGAAAATCTACAAAAAAAAAATGTACCTCTATGTGGTTTTTCAATATGTCCTTTTTAGACCTGGTAGATACAGCGGGTAAAATAAATATTGAACACGTCATCAATTTCTAACTAAATATATTTCTAAAGCTGCTATTGACATTAAAATTTCACCAGATGTCAATAACAACCCAACAAATCCACACAGGCAAAGAAAACAAACCATCGATGTCCATAAATGAAGTTATGTGCAATAATGTGAAATGACACAAGGAAAAAGTATTGAACACACTTACTGAAATTTAATTAATACTTTTTACAAAAGCCTATGTTGGTGATGACAGCCTCAAGACGCCACCTGTATTGAGAAACTAGTTGCATGCATTGCTCCGGTGTGATTTTGGCCCATTCTTCCACACAAACACCCTTCAAGTCCTGAAGGTTCCCTTGGCTCTTTGCTATGAATTCTGAGCTTAGTTCCTTGCATGAATGTTCTATTGGATTCAGGTCCGGTGATTGGTTAGGCTATTCTAGGAGCTTTATTTTTTTTCTCTGAAATTAATTGAGGGTTTCCTTGGCTGTGTCTTTGGGGTCACTGTCTTGCTGAAATGTCCACCCTTGTTTCATCTTCATCATCCTGGTAGATTGCAGCAGATTTTTATCAAGAACGTCTCAGTACATTTGTCCATTCATCCATCCTTCAATAATATGAAGTTTGCCAGTGCCGTATGCTGAAAAAAAGCCACACACCATGATATTCCCACCTCCAAACTTCACTGTTGGTATGATGTTTTTGGGGTGATATGCAGAGCCTTTTGGCCTCCAAACATGGTGTGAATTACGGCATCCAAAGAGTTCAATTTTGGCCTCATCTGACCAGACTATATTCTCCCAGTATTTCACAGGCTTGTCTAAATGTTTGTTGCGCAAACACGTTTAAATATGCTGTTTGCTCAGCAATGGAGGTTGCGTGGTGAGCGTGCATACAGGCCATGGAGGTTCAGTGCATTATTTATTGTTTTCTTTGAAAGAATTGTACCTGTTGATGTCAGATCTTTCTGTAGCTCTCCACAGGTGGTCTTCGCTCTTGGACGACTCGTCTGATAATTCTTTTCACTTCTCTATCTGAAATCTTGCGGGGAGCACCTGGTCGCGGCTGATTCATGACGAAATGATGTTCTTTCCTCCTCCAGATTATGGCCCAACAGTGTTCACTGGAACCTTCAGTAGTATAGAAATTCTTCTGTAACCAATACCATCAGTTTGTCTTGAGACAGCTCACTGGTTTTACTCATCATGAGATGTTTCTAGTGTAGCATCTTGATAATGAGACACCCTTTTATATGCCATCAATTGAACCAGCTGATATTATTTTTCACTAAGTGGCCGGATTGTTTTCTAATTACTGATGGATTTCAGCTGGTGTTATGACTTTCCAGCGCTCTTTGCACCTTTCTTTCTTCATGTGTTCAATACATTTTCCCTGTGTCATTTCTCATTATTACACATAACTTAATTTATGGACATCTATGATTTTATTTCTTTGCCTTTGTGGATTGGATGGATTGTTACCGACATCTGGTGAGAATTTCATGTCAATAGCAGCTTTAGAAATAGATTTACTTAGAAAATTGGTGACATGTTTAATACTGATTTCACCCGCTGTATATTCAGACAATGCTACACTTAGGAATTCTGTGCGTTGCTCTTTAAAGGATCCTCATAAGGTGTAATCTTGGTGTTTCAAAATAGTATATAGTGTCACAGTCAATTCTGCCATTGTTTTTAAGGTTGAATCCAAAGATAACAAATACTAGTGACTAAGTGTCCCTCAATATCTGTAAAACCTACAACTATGACACATGGTCAGACGTAAAGGCTCGTTTATTCAACAAAAAAATATCCTGGTTAAAGCTAAACGGCGAAACGCGCGTCGGATCTGTGTGGATTCTGAGGGACTTACAGGTTACAGGTAGTTCATTATATATTTACATTTTACTATTTTGACATACCGCTCTGCCTATTTAATGTGTCTCTGTATTATTACTTCATCTTTATGAGCTTATTATCTATATGTTATTATCTATATATGTGTACATGTATCTGGGAATATATTTATTGCACTATGCACTTTAAATTTAACTGTTATTCCTATATGATTGTAATTTTTTGATTCCGGTATGGTACTTAGTGGTATGTCTTGTATAGACTCTGATTCTTTATGATTTTTCTGCCTGCCCTCAGAATATCCATTTCTCTGGACTTTTTTCCTCTGTGTCTATCCACCTTTTGTATAAATATATATTGTATGTGATTTTTTGTTGAATAAACGAGCCTTTACGTCTGACCATGTGTCATAGTTGTAGGTTTTATTGTTTTTAAGGTTTCATAATTGCTGTGTAGAAACAATGACACTCGCATTTTATAATTCCCTATTTTCTTTCAGGTAACATCCATCCAAGAGTTACACATCAACACTTATGTGCAACCATCAAGCTCTGTGTCTTTGTTCTATTGGGTAACTCCTAAGCTCTGTGCCTCAGTACTAAAATGTAGCTAACAAAATTGTACCATAATTGTGAAATGCTAAATGCTGTGCTAGCTGCCTCAGCAAAGGCCTGTTCTAGTTAAACCTTGCTGTGTCTTTGTGAGTTATTGTGCCATCCTCTAGTGGGGTGAGTCAAGAATCATAGGAATGCAAAAAAAAGGAGCATGGACCACGCCTCCAAAAAATCATACATTTGATCTAATGCCTCTCGGCAAAAATATATATAACTGAACATGAGGTTCTTAGTTTAACATTCTGATCAGACTGTATGAAGCCCACTTCCACGTCACGGCAAACCTCGTAGTGGGTCCTAACATTTCCTGCGTGAACAGGAGCGGAGCCGTGCGCCAACCACCGCCACAGCGACAATGCACCAGCAGGGCGGGCGGCCTGGTGCCTCATAGCACCCATGCTGCAAGACCGAGTCCAAATAACTCAAGGCGACGCCGCCCCACAAGCACAAAACCACAGCAACAATGGACGAGACACTGTATTTTTGCTCTCACTTGAGAGCTTTAGGAGGGTGAGTCACATTGCTCCTTTCATGTGGTGTTGGTGCAGTGTGTCGGCCATTGTTGCTGTGGTTTTGTGCTTGTGGGGCGGCGTGGCCTGGAGCCATGGGGACTCGGTCTTGCAGCATGGGTGCTGTGAGGCACCAGGCCGCCCGCCCTGCTGGTGCATTGTTGCTGTGGCGGTGGTTGGCGCACGGCTCCGCTCCCGTTCAGGCAGGAAATGTTAGGACCCACTACAAGGTTTGCCGTGACGTGGCAGGAGGGCTTCATACAGTCTGATCAGAATGTTAAACTAAGAACCTCATGTTCAGTTATTCAGTTATATATATTTTTTCCGAGAGGCATTAGATCAAATGTATGATTTTTTGGAGGTGCGGTCCATGCTCCTTTTTTTGCAAGAATCATAGGCCACACTCCTGAATCTGACCTTCTTACAAGACAATTAGAAGTACAGTAAATCTGTTTTCTGTAATAAGGGGTTACATCATGGATATATGCTGGCACTAATACATAATATATGATTGTAATATTGCTCCCATTAACTCAAAACTGTCTAAAAAGTGTTATTTTCTTATCTGGCAATTTGAAAAAAATATGATGATCTTTGATTTTAACACATACTCTTCAACATTAAAATGCAACACCAAGAAAATTTGTGGGATCTTTACATGATCGCTAGACGTGTTGCAAATTATGAAAAAAAAATTTAATCTGACAACGCCAGGCCACATGGCTACTGTGAACAGTCTGCGTGGCCTAATTGTG
Organism: Phyllobates terribilis; assembly: GCF_046119375.1. Classification (NCBI taxonomy): domain Eukaryota; kingdom Metazoa; phylum Chordata; class Amphibia; order Anura; family Dendrobatidae; genus Phyllobates; species Phyllobates terribilis. The sequence continues at coordinate 73,838,137 of NW_027362764.1, forward strand.
CAACCATGGCCGGCAAGGTCTCCAGACTTGTTTCCCATTGATCACATCTAGGATATCATTGGTCGGCAATTGCTCATGGAGTTGCTGGCACCAGATCTAGATGATTTGGCCCAGTGCATTCAGCACAGCAGAACCTTCCTCAGACAACCACTAATAACCTCATTAATAGCATGCGAGGCTGTAAGTGCAGGGATTTCCACACGTGGTGCTCATACTCCATACTGAATAAATCGAGATGTTTTGAAAATTTTGTTTCCATGTTTTCATTATTTTCAGATCATTATTATGTCAACCCATCTTGTTATTTCCATAAATTTTATGACTTTTACTTCTTGATGTTACAATTTCTATGTTGAGGAGAGTATTTTTCCAGCTGGACTGTTTGGTACCGAAATCCAAAGATTACAAAACATGTGCGCTAATCATAATACAGAATTACTGACACCATACCAAAACTGAAATCATAATTTTTCCTCCATTTCACTCAACACCCCTACCAGAGCTATCTATCATAACAAACCACTCCATGATTTATCCTGCCTCAAGTCCACTGCCTCAGTGCAACCTTTGACTCCGCTCTGTCCCTCAACCACACATCCAAGCCCTTTCTATCTCCTGCTGGCTCCAACTCAAAAACATTTCCCAAATCTGACCTTTCATCAACTCTGAGTCAACAAAAATGATGGTGCATGCTCTCATCATCTCCCACTTTGACTTCTATAACATCCTCTTCCTTATATTTCGATTTTGCACTCTCACCCCCTCCAATCTTTCCTTAACTCTGCCACATGAATAATTCATCTCTCCCCTCTGTCAATCCCTTCACTGACTTCCAATTACCCAGAGAATTCTTTTTAAAATACTAACACTGACATACAAAACTGTAGCTATTCTGCCTCCCCCATACATCTCTAACCTAATCTACTGATACCTCTCTACACATAATCTCCGATCCTCACATGATCTCCTTCTGTCCTCAGCCCTTCTGTTTTCCCCACACAACTGTCTTCAAGATTTCTCCCATGCATCCCCCATACTCTGAAACATACCACCTCAGCATATCAGGTTGTTTCACATGATTGAAGTCTTCAAACACAATACCATCCTTCAGAAGAGCCTACAATCTGCAATAACCCTGCTGCCACCTCATTATCACCTGAGCTGTTCCAACTCCTTAACTTAATGTCTTAATCCCCAACACCTTGTAGATTGTAAAATCGTAAGGGCAGGGTTTCTTCACCTTCTGTACCAGTCGTCACTGTTTGAGTCTATTGTACTTGCTTGTATTTTATATATGTATATACTGTATATTTATATAGTATATATTTATGTTAAATAATCATAGAATCATAGAATGGTAGAGTTGGAGGGGACCTCCTGGGTCATCTGGTCCAACCCCCTGCTCAAAGCAGGATTCACTAAATCATCTCAGACAGATGTCTGTCCAGCCTCTGTTTGAAGACGTCCATTGAAGGAGAACTCACCACCTCTCGTGGCAGCCTGTTCCACTCATTAATCACCCTAACTGTCAAAAAGTTTTTTCTAATATCTAATCTGTGTCTCCTCCCATTTAGTTTCATCCCATTGCTTCTAGTCTTTCCTTGTGCAAATGAGAATAAGGATGATCCCTCTACAATGTGACAGCCCTTGAGATATTTGTAGACAGCTATTAAGTCTCCTCTCAGTCTTCTTTTTTGCAAGCTAAACATTCCCAAATCCTGTAACCGTTCCTCATAGGACATGGTTTGCAGACCGGTCATCATTGTGGTCGCTCTTCTCTGAACTTGCTCCAGTTTGTCGATGTCTTTTTTAAAATGTGGTGCTTTTAACTTGCTATGCTGATTCAGTAAAGTAGAAATGGATTCTGGAAAACAATGACTGTTTGTGAGAGCCATGCAGAGGGAGAATCACCAGAATCCATTGGGCGTTTGTGTGTATCAAGTGAAAGTAGTTAAACTGTTGAAACATTTAAGTAACTAGTGTCTTCCTATTGAAAGTGCTGACTTTGATCATACTGGAGACAAATAACTTTTGCAAGTTGTGCAACAATTACAGGATGTTACACTGTGGCTGACAGTGTTGTTGTGGCTTTTTTGGTTTTACTGTTATATAGACATTGTTACTGGTCTTTGTAGGGTCATAATAGATGACAATTTTATAGTTAAAGAAACCCTTCCATAAATCTTTTTCCTCTAAACATGTGTATATGTAGTGCACTATTAGAGTTCTAATATACTCCCCTACCACCGTCTTCCCCGAATTCCAGTGCTGTTCTGCTTCTCTTCTGAGTGACATCACCACTCTTTAGTGTTTCTGGGTCACACTGTTGCTTTTTCAATGTAAACCTATGGAGCATCAGAACAAGGCTCCATATACTTGTAAAAGAGACTTCCGGCTCAAGTATAGAGCTTAGAGTGAGCCGGATAGTCTGAAGAGCAGAGACATCATTGAGGAGAGAAGTGGAACGGCGCTGGATATCGGAGAAGATGGCGGTAGGTTAGTATATTAACACAGTTACAGTACACTACATATAAATATACATATGTTTAGGCAAAAAAAAGTCATGAGACGGCTTCTTTAATATTGTTATATGTATGTATATGATTGCATATAGGAACATCTTGTCTGGTATTATAGCAGCAAAAAAAGACTAAAATGCCTCCAAGGCGAATAAGTAATTGCTTTCTAGAACATCAATACTCTTAGATGCACCGAGTAAAAATGTTCATTTTTCTAGTAAGTTATACTTGACAAAACATTAACCTGTGAGTTAATTGGCTGCAGTTTGTGAACGAGGATGATTCAGCTTCACTGCATTGTAATCATCCATGACCTGAGATGCTTCAATGAGCTCGTGAATGAATCAGGAAGAGGATAGGTGCCTGGCAGATGTTGAAAGAGGAAACAACTTTACAGGTACATCGTTGCTTCTCTTGTATGAGAATTTAAGAGAGACAGCACATGTCATCATATGCAATTAAATGCCTTGTACGCCCAACATTTTTGGCACAGTTGTATGAAAGCATCCTTCTATATTAAAGCCTAGACATAGGGCAGGCTGATCACAGGCTGATCATCACAGGCTGATCATCTTGTTGGTAGAGATAGCAAAGGGAGATCTTGTATTTCTGGAATGAGATGTACCATAGATTGTCCAAGAATGACCAGAATCAAAGTCATGAACCTTCAGATAAGACATTCCAATGAAAAAAAAAACAATTAGTAGAAAAGAGTGATAGCAAATATAAGGTATGACATCATGTTGAGAAGATGTTATCAGATGGTGGATACATAGGCGGATTATAATGAGGGCAATCCGGGCTACTGCCCGGGGCCTCAGGTCTCCAGGGGGCCCGGGGCTCCGGGGGGGCTATGGCCGGATTGCCCTCATTATATGTGTGGCCCCGTGGCACATACCGGCAGACAGTGGCGGGGGGGGGGGCCGGACCACTCCCCCAGCAGCGGTGCACGGCCGCTGCTTCTTCTTCGGCCGGGCCAGCACTGCAGCAGTTAACTTCCCTGTGTGCTGGCCCAGCCGCGTCACTGCTAGGAGACACTGCCCTGTGCGCGGCCGTGTCTCCTAGCTGTGACGTCACGCAGTGCGCGCCCGGCCTGCACTGCTACTTACCACCGGAGAGGAGCAGGAGCCAGGAGGACTGGAGCCGAGCCGGGGGATGGTGAGTGTGTGTGTGTGTGTGTGAGAGAGAGTGTGTGTGTGTGAGAGTGTGTGTGTGTGTGTGTGTGTGTGTGAGAGATAGTGTGTATGTGTGAGAGTGTGTGTGTGTGTATGTGTGTGTGTGTGTGTGCAGGCAGATAACATTGTGTGATGTCTGTTTATATGTATTTTTGTGTTTCAAATGTGTTTATGCGTGTATGTATATGTCTGTATATGTTTGTGTGTGTGCGTGACTGCATGCGTGACTGCGTGCGGCCTCCTGCTGAGTATAGATGGCGCCGTGCGGCCTCCTGCTGTCTCTGGAGGGGGGGCCGTGCAGCCTCCCGCTGTGTATAGATGGCACAGTGCGGCCTTCCGCTGTGCATAGATGGCACAGTGCGGCCTCCCGCTGTGTCTAGATGGCTCCGTGCGGCCTCCCGCTGTGTCTAGATGGCTCCGTGTAGCCTCCCGCTGTGTCTAGATGGCTCCGTGCAGCCTCCCACTGTGTATAGATGGCTCCGTGCAGCCTCCCGCTGTGTATAGATGGCTCCGTGCGGCCTCCCGCTGTGTACCTTCTACCAAGCGTTTTTTAAGCGTTTCCGCAGCGGAATTGCTGCTGCGGAAACGCTTAAAAAACGCGTAGTGGGCACACAGACTAAAAAAAAGTATTATAATTAATATTGTGCCAAATTAATTTCACGTGAACTATCACATGATCTATCACAGGGGATCATGTGACATGTCACGTGATACATCAGGTGTGTGTGTGTGTGTGGGGTGGGGGGCCCGCACCTTCTAAACTGCCCGGGGCCCTTGCTACTCTTAATCCACCCCTGGGTGGATATAGCCCATAGTGATATTCTATAAAACATTATTGTACCAAATAGATACATTATATTCATGCTTGGTTTTTTACTGTCACTTCTGACTGGTGATGTCATTGTGGTAGGCAATTACTAGAATATTGTACTATGAAAACAAAGCGTACAAAATATAATACAAAGTTTCTGTCTTGACCCAAATGAGATAACCTGCTTATTCCCTAGGATTCAGATCAACAGCAATAAATTAATTACCAAAGATTTTCCATTATATTGCTTTGTATACAATATACTGTATAAAAATCATATTTTGTTGTAGTATGTAGCATGCGACTATTCTCAGTGTAGCATTAGGTTTGCTAAGACCAGAATTGAGACTGCTATTTCTGTACCTGCTGTAGCTACATCACTGTAATATATAATATTTGTAATGTGTGAAGTAACACTATAATATCTTGCAAAACATTATATCTTTTTCTGTAATTTGGGAGCTTCTCTGTATATATATATATATATATATATATATATATATATATAGATATAGATATAGATATAGATATATAAAAAAAACTAAAACAAAAGCAGCCCAAAAATTGTAGCAGGAGGTGCTAAGCCACCCAGGTACATGCCAGACCTATGAATATCCACAAAAAAATGGAGCCAGCACACAAATAAAGAATGAAAAATATCCAATTTATTAGCCCATGTGGCTGTGGCGACGTTTCGGTTCAATATTGTGGACCTTTCTCAAGCAATGTGAAAGAGCAAAGTGCAAAATATTTAAGGCTGCTCATTTACAACAACAATTAGCAGCAATTTACATAGACATTCATTTTTATACATGATTTAGATCACAAACATGATTATTTCATACTAGATGGTGGCCCGATTCTAACGCATCGGGTATTCTAGAATATGTATGTGGCAGACCGGGCGCAATTAGCAGAGCGGTTTTTAAATTTGGTGCCAAAATCGCTGATTGGTCGCGGCTGGCAACCGCGACCAATCAGCAAAGCGGTGTTTAAATTTGGCGGCAATATCGGCGATTGATCGCGGGCGGCGGCCGCGACCAATCAGCAAACCGTGTTAGTGAGGACTGGAGAGCGTGTTTAAATTTGGCGCCAAAATCGCTGATTAGTCGCGACCAATCAGCAAAGTGGTGTTTAAATTTGGCCCCAATAATGCTGATTAGTCGCGGCCTGCAAACGTGACCAATCAGCAGAGGGGTGTTTAAATTTGGCGCCAATCTCGCAGAGCGGTGTTTAAATTTGGCGCCAATCTCGCTGATTTGTCGCGGCTAGCGGCTGCGACTAATCAGCAGAGCGGTTTTTAAATTTTGCAGCAAAATCGCTGATTGGTCGCGGCAGGCGGCCTCGACCAATTAGCAGAGCGTTGTTGAAATTGGGCGCCAATCTCGCTGATTGGTCGCGGCCGGCCGGAGACCGCGACCTATCAGCAGAGCGGTGTTTAAATTTGGTGCCAAAACCGCTGATTGGTCGCGGTCGGCTGGCGGGCGTGTCCAATCAGCAGAGCGTTGTTTAAATTTGGCGCCAATCTCGCTGATCGGTCATGGCCGGCCGGCGGCCGCGACCAATCAGCAGAGCGTTGTTTAAATCTGGCGCTAATTAAATTTTGCACCAAAATCGCTGATTGGTCGCGGCAGGCGGCCGCGACCAATCAGCAGAGCGTTGTTTAAATTTGGAGCCAATCTCGCAGAGCGGTGTTTCAATTTGGCGCCAATCTCGCTGATTGGTCGCGGCTGGCGGCTGCGACTAATCAGCAGAGCGGTGTTTAAATTTTGTGCCAATCTCGCTGATTGGTCACGGCCGGCCGGCGACCGCGACCAATCAGCAGAGCGTTGTTTAAATTTGCCGCCAATTTTGCTGATTGGTCGCGGCTGGCGACTGGCGGCCGCGACCAATCAGCAGAGCGGTGTTTAAATTTGGCGCCAAAATCGCTGATTGGTCGCGGTCGGCTGGCGGGCGTGACCAATCAGCAGAGCGTTGTTTAAATTTGGCGCTAATCTCGCTGATTGGTCGCGGCTGGAGTCCGCGACCAATCAGCAGAGCATTGTTTCAATTTGGCGCCAATCTCGCTGATTGGTCGCGGCTGGAGTCCGCGACCAATCAGCAGAGCGGTGTTTAAATTTGGCGCCAAAATCGCTGATTGGTCGCGGTCGGCTGGCGGGCGTGACCAATCAGCAGAGCGTTGTTTAAATTTGGCGCTAATCTCGCTGATTGGTCGCGGCTGGAGTCCGCGACCAATCAGCAGAGCATTGTTTAAATTTGGCGCCAATCTCGCTGATTGGTCGCGGCTGGAGTCTGCGACCAATGAGCAGAGCGTTGTTTAAATTTGGCGCCAAAATCGCTGATTGGTCGCGGCTTGCGTCCGCGACCAATCAGCACAGCAGTGTTTAAATGTGGCGCCCAAATCGGTGATTGGTCACAGGCAGCGGCCGCGACCAATCAGCACAGCGGTGTTTAAGTTTTGCGCCAAGATCAGTGATTGGTCGCGGCCTGAGGTGAGGACCGGGGAGCGGAATCGTATTGGTGAGGACCGGGGAGCGCTGCTGCCTGTGCGGCTACTTCCGCTGCGAGAAGCCGGGAGATGAGCGACTGCTCGCAGCAGAAGTATCCCGACCCGCAGCGCCGCTCCCCGGTCCTCCCTTGACACGCTAGCCGCATGGTGTTACTAAGGACCGGACATTTGTGTCCAAAATCGCTGATTGGTCGCGGGCGCTGCTCGTGACCAATCACCGATTTGGGCGCCACATTTAAACACTGCTGTGCTGATTGGTCGCGGACGCTGCCCGCGACCAATCACCGATTTGGTCGCCACATTTAAATAGCGGCCGCGACCAATCACAGATCTTGCAGACACATTTAAACATCGCTGTGCTGAACCAATCTCTGATCTTGCCGCAAAAGTTAAACCCCGCTGTGCTGATTGGTCGCGGCCAATCACCTATTTGGGCGCCACATTTAAATAGCGGCCGCGACCAATCACCGATCTTGGCGCCACATTTAAACACTGCTGTGCTGATTGGTCACGGACGCTGCCCGCGACCAATCACCGATTTGGGCACCACATTTAAATAGCGGCCGCGACCAATCACCGATCTTGCAGACACATTTAAACACCGCTGTGCTGATTGGTCGCGGACGCTGCCCACGACCAATCACCGATTTGGGCGCCACATTTAAATAGCGGCAGCGACCAATCACCGATCTTGGCGCCACATTTAAACACTAGTGTGCTGATTGGTCGCGGACGCTGCCCGCGACCAATCACCGATTTGGGCGCCACATTTAAATAGCGTCCGCGACCAATCAGCACAGCGGTGTTTAAATGTGTCTGCAAGATCGGTGATTGGTCGTGGCCGCTATTTAAATGTGGCGCCCAAATCGGTGATTGGTCGCGGGCAGCGTCCGCGACCAATCAGCACAGCGGTGTTTAACTTTTGCGGCAAGATCAGTGATTGGTCGTGGCTGGAGACCGTGACCAATCATCGAATCGTATTGGTGAGGACCGGGGAGCGGAATCGTATTGTTGAGGACAGGGGAGCGCCGCTGCCTGTGCGGCTACTTCTGCTGCGAGAAGCCAGGAGATGAGCGACTGCTCGCAGCAGAAGTATCCCGACCCGCAGCGCCGCTCCCTGGTCCTCCCTTGACACCCTAGCCGCATGGATGTCATCGCTGCTGCCTGTGCGGCTACTTCCGCTGCTACCGGCCGGGAGATGAGCGCCTCGCAACGGTCATCTCCTGGCTGCATCTCCGTCCCGCAGATGGCTCCGACGGTCGAGGTCCTTCTGCTGCTACCGGCCGGGAAATGAGCGCCTCGCGCCGGTCATCTCCCGGCTGCATCTTCGTCCCGCAGATGAGCCGCTAACGGCCGCCATCTTTTTTCAGAAATCCCGCGGCACTGATTGGCCGCTGCCGGACCAATGAGCGACGCGGGATTTCCAGGACAGACAGACAGACAGACAGAAAGACAGACAGACAGACAGACGGGATAAGACGATTATATATATAGATATAGTATACTGTGTAAATATTAAATAAAGTGACAAAGTGCAATAAAGTGACCAATATCTGTATCAAAAGTGGTAAAATTCATATATCATCATAATTAATCATATTCACCAGCTGTATATGTCTAATTATCAACATGACTCACCCCACATTATATGTAGATCGCGCCCAAACTCGGCGTCTATATTAATACTAATGTGCATGTCAGGAAGGAATATATCTCTTTTGGAATGCATTTGCGCTCCACAAACCGGAAATACCGGCGCCATATGTAATATCGGCGACTGTGCATGCGTACAAGGATGACAGCACAGTCCTCACAAAACTCAGAGGAAAAACACCATTTTAGATAAAGGCAAACTGCCAGAAAACAGCGTACAGCGCATATATAAATTAAAAGCAAATAATTCCAAATAGATATAAAGTTCTGGGATGCAATTTTAAATAAAACACAATATCCATCATTTTAACTCCATAGAGTGGAATGAGAGCATAAAGGCTGTCAAAACCTAGGAGGCATGGGAACGCCACCCATTTGCTGAGGATGGCAACCCAGTGGCCTATAAGGGATGGGAGACGCGTACCCAAAGGGCACTGATCTCTACCTTCCCACAAACCAAGGCTAAATTACAGCTTATTTATCCACAAGCACTGTTAAATAGCAACCCCATTCTCATTTTCACAAATCAATATATTTCAAATAAATGATAGATCATTTTCCTATACAAACAATGCGCTATATTAATTCAAAAACAAAAACATATATTAATTAGCCATTTTAAATGGGGATGAATCATGTCTTCAAAGATCCAATAGTTTAAATTCTCAAAATCATGTTTCTAGAAGGACTATTGAACGAGATGGAAGGAGACATCAAAGAACTAGAAGAGGAGGAAGGAAACATCACTGTGGAGAAAAAGGAAAAATGTCAGAAAAAACGGATGAATCCATCAAGACAAACGACCCTGAAGAAAAAGAACTAAATCTGGTAGTTAATCTCTCTTCTAAAAATGTATCTGATCATGAGGTTAATGTTTTGTCAAAGGGGTTGTCATACAATTTTAGTACTCATATTAATTGGTTTAAACTTGAAACTGAATTATTTAAATTCTTTAGATCAATCAAATTAAAATATTGGCATAGTAGGAATGATAAAGAACAAACAAAGGATTTGGTTAGCGGTACTGCTCTCAGATTACGGGATCTCAAGCTTAGTAATAGAAGTGATTTTGTGCCCATTGTGAATGAACCTGTTATTGAGGCATATGTTACAGCAGTGAACAGGGATGTTGAATTAATGAAGGAGTCACACAGCAAAGCATCATTTAGTTATCCTAATCTTTCTAAAAGTGAAAATGTAGGATCATATGGAGTTAAAATGCTGGATATTGTGTCTTATTTAAAATTGCACCCCAGAACTTTATATCTATTTGGAATTATCTTCTTTTAATTTATATATGCGCTGTACGCTGTTTTCTGGCAGTTTGCCTTTATCTAAAATGGTGTTTTTCCTCTGAGTTTTGTGAGGACTGTGCTGTCGTCCTTGTACGCATGTGCAGTCGCCAATATTACATATGGCGCCGGTATTTCCGGCTGATGGAGCGCAGGTGTGCTCCAAAAGAGATATATTCCTTCCTGACATGTGCATTAGTATTAATATAGACGCCGAGTTTGGGCGCGATCTACATACAATGTGGGGTGAGTCATGTTGATAATTAGACATATACAGCTGGAGAATGTGATTAATTATGATGATATATGAATTTTACCACTTTTGATACAGATATTGGTCACTTTATTGCACTTTGTCACTTTATTTAATATTTACACAGTATACTATATATGAAATAATCATGTTTGTGATCTAAATCATGTATAAAAATGAATGTCTATGTAAATTGCTGCTAATTGTTGTTGTAAATGAGCAGCCTTAAATATTTTGCACTTTGCACTTTCACATTGCTTGAGAAAGGTCCACAATATTGAACCGAAACGTTGCCACAGCCACATGGGCTAATAAATTGGATATTTTTCATGCTTTATTTGTGTGCTGCCTCCATTTTTTTGTGGATATATAGATATATAGCTATAGATATAGATATATATCCTGCTGCCTATATCTTTATACCTATGTCTGCTCTGAAAACATGCATCTAGATTGCGGTTTATAGATATCATGTTTCCTCACTGTGTGTTTTCAGTTAGTGTTGCTGAAAGGATATAAAACATCACACAAACAAAAGAGATAGACCATGTTATGGTATAAAAAAATAAAGAATAGAAGATTAGGGCAGATTTATTAATAATACTGCAGTGCAAGCAAGGTACTAACATCTCTCCACTGTGCAGTCTGAGCCAGATGCTTGAAACAGCCACAGTCTATAGACAAAAGTCAGATCACACAATGATTAACGAATCACTCCCACAAAACATTTTATTGCCTAAACCTGTTTAAATGAGTGTGAAGTGTAGTGTAAAGGCTGTGTGCCCACGATGCGTTTTTAATGCGTTTCCGCAGCGTTTTTGCAGCTGCAGAAACGCTGCGTAAACGCATTAAAAACTCATGGTAGAAGGGCAGCAATGTTCCCCAATGATAATCTGCATGTGCTGTGCACATGCTGCAGAAATTTCTGCTGCGGATTATCATTGAGGAAAAAAACGCGGCACTACCAATTATTTTGCGAAAGCGCTGCATTTTCGCCGCCATTGACTTGCATTAGAACGCGCCAATTCCGCCAGACTGCATCTGTACTTGCGTAATTGGCGCATTCTAATGTGCGGATGGTACCCGGGTGTAGAGGAGAGGAGAGTCTCATCCACACCCAGGTACCATTAAAAAATCTGTAAAAAAAAGAATAAAATAAAAAATAAATGTATATTTACCTTCTGGCGGCCCGCGCTGCACTCCTACTTGCTTCCCGGCACTTTGCAGTGGATTGAAGGACCTGCGCTGACGTCAGAGTCATGTGACGGGTCTTTCAATCCACCGCTGCCGGCACCGAGCGAAGCAAGCCAGCGCGGGCCATCGGAGGGTAAGTATATATTTATTTTTTTATTTTTAACCACTCTCTCGGGTCACGCTATATAAATCCATGCCGTTTGCATGGATTTATATAGTGTGACCTAGTTGTCACAAGCACTTTCCAAGTGATGCTAATCGCTTGGAAAGCGCTTGTCAATCCGCATGCGGAAATGCATGTGAAGAACGCTTCACATCCGCATGTCCCTGGCAGGAAAACGCATGTACAATCCGCATGTACAATCCGCATGTACAATCCGCATGCGTTTTTTTCTGCCAGGGAGATGCAGAAACGCTCAGGAAAAAATCCTGAGCATTTCTGCATCTTGGGCACATAGCCTAAGTGTGGTAATATACTCCCCGATCGCCATCTTCCCGTTTTCAGCAATGCTCCAATCTTCTTCTGGGTCATGTGACTTTTCTTCTGACTTGCCGGACCAAACTGGAATCTTTTACCATGTAAGTCAATGGAGTGTCAGAACGAGGTTCCATACACTTACATTGTAAAAGCAACTTCTGGCTCATGCATAGACCACAGTTTGATCCTTCAAGTTGGAATAGAAGACAAGTGACCTAGAAGAAGACCAGAGCAGCGCTGCAAACCGAGGAAGATGGTGATCGGTGAGCATATTGCTGCACTTAAACTACATTACATACGCATTTAAGGCTTGTTCACATGTCGCGTTTTTGCTGTGTTTTTTCTGCTCGTTTATAATTTTTTTTCCTTGCAGATTTGAAGCATTTTCAAATCTGCGGCATGTCAATTCTATCTCTGTTTTTGCTGCGTTCTATACCCATACCATTGAATGGGGGAAAAATCATCAAAAATGTGCATTTTTGTGCAGCATTTTTTCTGCTAAGACACGTTTTTGATGTAGAAATGTCTGCAGCAATTACTTAACATGTAAACATAAGACATAACCTTAGACAGGTTTAGGCAATAAAATGTTTTGTGGGAATGCTTCTTTAAGTAGAAAAAAAATAGTAAAAAAGTGCATTAGAATATGTTGGCACGATAAAACAGAAAATTATTATTGAACATTATTTGTTGTGTTGAGATTCTTCACACCACACATGATTTGTATGAGTTTTGATTCTTTCTACCTACAATTATAATTGATAACAAAGCCAAAGTATTTTATTTTTTTCTTGGTCTTAGCGTCCAGGTTTTATTTAAAATGTGCATACAGTACATGCACCAAACAACTGCACTGTGTTAACAAGGCCACATTAGAATTTGATTTAATTATGCTTTATACAGTAAATATTCCCACTTTATTAACTTCTTTTTTATGTTATCATTCTGATTGTCCCAGACTAATCAGTTTTTTACTATAGATTTTTTTTATGTAACATATAAGTGAAGGAGGTAGTTATTTATTAGCTTCCATTCCTTTGATGTTTTAGACTATGTGAATTGTTGAGCACTTTTCTTTATCGTGTTGAGATTCTGGTGTATTGTACAATGTTAGATGAGGATCCTGCAAATCTAAAGAGAGTCAAGAGGCCTATAGAATGAGTATGTTCTGTAGAATGTGAAGTGTTCCTGCAGGTCCCGTCAATACAGGGATTGTCTGCAACACATTGCCTAGTAAATTACAAGACAATGGAGGAGAACAGAAGGGTTAAAGCATACATCTGTCATTCTGATCACATAGCTGCCTTTCTATATGAAATATATTCCTCTTTAGTTTTTGTGTTTCCTTGTCTATAAAAAAAACATGCAGTGTCTTTTATACAGCAGGTCAAGATCGACAGTATTTTTCTAGTGTCCATGTCTGATTGAGGGACTTGTCCCGTGATTTTTATGAACTGTTAATCCAACTATGAAGTAAACAGATATGGCTATATTGAGAATGTGGGGTTCCAGGGAAGTTTTGAACCTCTTCCAGCTCACAATGTGATTTCTTGTTTGCAAGCTCAGATTTATCTTGAGGATCCTTTATTACTGACCTGTCAGAAGACAATAGAGCACTATAATTCAAATTCTCTTCAACCCTTTCTTTAGCTTAGTTTTGCCACAGTGGCAGCAATTTAGTTTTAGATGATGTCTGGGAAGGCTGATATATAGGACTATATTGAGAAAAATGCTACATTGTTTGAATTACAGTGAAACTGCAAAAAATAATACAAAATAATATTGCACTTTTTGTCATTTCCTCTTGTTAATTTTTAAAGACCTCATTAAAAAATTTAATTCACATCCATATTAGCATGGAAAGTCCTAAATACAGAGCCAATGTTAGCCAGTATAGCTGTTCACTTGGCCATAATCATTCTGTTGTAGCCAAGGAATTGCTTACTGTTTGCCCATAGCTATAAAATACACACAGATGAAAGGATGAAGTGGCATAGGAAACAAATGTGGAGATATGTGGGAAGTAGGAAAGAAACCAGCTAAAATTATCAAGAACCTTAAGGATAAAAAATGGTTTGCTTTCTATGAAAGAACAAATTAAAACTAAGAGGTGAAATTGCAGTCTAAATGGATAGGAGAGAGGGTTGTACAGTGTCCTTTAATTAGTGAATACCTTAATTTTGCTAGTGAAATGGGACAGTGTAGGTTAGCTTTAGTATGCATGCCCATAATAAGAAGAACTGTGACATGGTAACTGAATGAGAAGGCCACAAGAGTCTACAAATTTCCAGACGATAGCTACTGCAGGACTTTGCTGTCAAGAGAGTGGACAATATGAAGAACTGTGACACAGCAACTGAGTGAAAAGGTTGCAAGAGTGCACAAATTGGCAGACAAGTGCTACTGGGGGTGGATTTGCCACAGCAGAGGATGGATAGGATTGCCATCCCAGAAACCGCTTGAGACTAGTGCCTGTGTGTGTGAATGATTATGACTCAGTAACTGAGCAAGAAGTCCGCAAGAGTGCAAAAATGGCCAGACTGTGACGCTGAGTCACTACTCACGGATAAGCCGTGAGGCAGGGTTGTCAAGAGGTCCGAGATCAGATACCATGAGAGCTTGTCATAAACTATTGGGGTGAGACAAAGGCATAGCAGGTCACAGTCAGAGGTCAGAATTCCAAGAAGGTAGTGAATCAAGACAAAGGGGCTAGGCAAATGGATGGTCAAAGACAAGGTTCAAGGTTGGGCAACAAAGATTAGAAAACAGAAACTTAGAGCACAGAGAAAAGGCACACTGCTTGAGCTAAGCTACAACTGGCAAGGTCTGATAATAGCTAGCAAGTTAAATAGCCAGGTAATCACCCAGAACGGGTGACACCGGAAAGAACCTGCAGGCCGGCCAGATTGGGCAGCTGGGCTGTCAATCACAATACTGACAGCCTAGCATTCTCTTGTCTCAGATTGGGCATTTGGGCTATCACTCACAATACTGACAGCGCGCCCCTATCCAAAAGAGCGGCTGAACTGTCACAGCATGGTGGAATCATGACTCAGATAAGAGCTACTGCAGGAGAGATGACTATGATAAGGACTGTGACATGGTCACTGAGTGAGAAAGGCCCAAGAGTGCACAAATTGCTAGACAAGAACTATTGTAGAACACTGCTGCCAAGTGAGGTGTCTATGAAAGATACATAGGCCCCAATTCATCATTGTTGCTTCTCCAGTTTTCTGGATTAATTTGATCTTTATTCATCATTTTAGTATTTGTGCCTTATTTTCTATAGGATTTGCGCCATTTTTAAATTTTATTTTTTTTTAAGACTTTTGATTTGTCCTCAACAACTTTGTCTATCCAAATGTTTTTACACAGATTCAAAAAAGGTGAATTTTTCAAATGTCTAATTTTTGTAGTTCATGTCACTCCAGTCCTGGCCTGGGGTAAGGTTTCTGGAGTTTTTATTTTTTTTATTTTGGCGCAGTTGAAGACTAATGTGACATATTTTAAGGATTATGCAACTTTTTGCACTTAAAAGTCATAGAAATGATTAAATACAAAAATTAAAAAAAATTGCTTTTGCACCAAATTCATGAACCACATGCAAAAAAAAAAGTAAGTACACGTCTAAAAGACGTCATGTGTACATACCCCAGCTTCAGAATGTTACATGGGTGATATATTTTGGATACTATTATCCTTAAAATTGCAGCATTATAAATACTTAATAGTAAATGTCATCTGTCAAATACTGTTTTAGAACTTATGTATTTACTTATTGTATTGGATAAAAAAATGGCTTGCCACGTGTCAGAAGTACAAACTGGAGGAAAACATTCAATCTCATCTAGACAAAGAGTGTAAACAGATTTACACTGACAATATTCATATAAATAGGTGCAGTATCCAAATTACTCAGTACAGAACTTAAACAGTTAATATAATTGTTTAGTACATACTTAGCATTAGTAATTGTGGTTTGTTTGCCCTCTATAGGCTACAATGGTTATATACAGCTGCGGAAATGTGGACAATTAATTTCTCAGAAATATGTAACCGCACTGCATCTTTTAGACTATGTGGTTTAGTCCATTTTATCTGTGTTACAGGTCAAGAAATTATACAATTTGCCTAAGGCTAGGGTATATTCTTTCATCTGATAGAATGGGGTCAATTATGCAAATCACATTATGCTCAAACTCAGATCAAAGACTGATCATAGTGTGATCACAGTGTTATGCGATTCTCTCTGATGAGGAGAAGATGGAGAAAAACATTCTCCATCTTCTTCATTCAGCCAGTGCGATCCGAATATCAGATCAAACTCGGTCACGCTCCGATTGTTTCCCGGAACCAGCTGTGTCCATGCAAAAAATCAGACATGTGCACGGCCCTGTAGCATAACATTGGTCTGGGTGTGATCTGATGTTTTGTCTGGTCGCACTCGGACCTAAAACTGAGAATCCAGAAATTGTACCTACTGCCTAAGGTATGAGCCTATGTGGTTTTTAGACTCTACTTGAAATACAGTGCTAATGATATTAATCACTGTTTGCTTTCTCCATGATTATCATGGAAAGTTACAATATTTGCTTAACAATATGATATATAATTAGAAAAAAAAGCGTTAGAGGAAACAAAGCACCAGATTATTCGTGCCATAAGGCAGTAAGTATCCTTCTCACATTCATACATGTAGTTCAGCACCATTTCACAAGCCACACACAGGCTGCATTAGCATAGCTAAATTAATTTTATAGCATGATACAAAACATATATGCACAACACGGTTTCTGCAAAATTGTGCTGATAATAGATTGATTAATAAGGTTGTACAATGATCCAGTGAGAATGTGACAAAAAGCACAAAGTATATTAATCGTAGTGCAGATAATTTTGATCTTGCAGCTGGCAATGAGCACTTTGCTCTATTAGTTATTCTATGCATCTAAATTCAGAGCACTTTTTCCTATTTACATGCTTTTTACCAAAAACTAAATTTTCACTTCCACACATTTTACATATTTATGTTGAACTTCCAGGTTACATAAAATATGTAACGATCCAGGAATGAGAAGTGATAAGTACCTTCTACAAGCTTATTACTGTACGTAATATACAATTTTTTTGTAATATGAAAACAACTTCTTGTATTTCTTTATTTGTTCTGATTGTATATTTGTATCTTTTACAAGATACACAATGGATATGCTGAATGCAATTAATCTAGTCCATCATGACATGTCAGATGGACCAATTACAATCTATTTAATGCAGTCATTATCATCCTTTATCTGTTTCCTCATTGATCATTGATTTGACAGATTTCTTTCTAATTCTTTACTAGTTAGGCTATGTTCACACATTGTGTTTTTTTGCTAATTTTAAGTTGTGTTTTACAGTACCAGCAAAGTCTATGAGGTTTCTGAAATATCATGCACACACATTGTTTTTTTTTTCCTGACTGATTTGCTAGACTTCTGCGTTTTTGCAAACTGCAGCATGTCTCATGTTTTTTCATCGTTCATGAAGCGTTTTTTTCACCCATAGAAAGCAATGGGTAAGTGCAAAAAAGCCGCAAAAACCTAAGGAAGTTGTATCATCTTTTTTTGGGATGCACTAAACTTTATCAGCATGCACGAGACACTAAATATGCAGCAAAAACGTAGCAAATACACAGCAAAAAGCGCAGCAAAAACTGCTTTTTTGAAGCTGCTTCTTTACTGCCTAGAGAGCAGGTTTTGCCTGCAGAAAAAAACGCAGCAAAAACGAAATGTATGAACATAGGCTTAGAGTGATACTTGTTGCATTCTACTGACTGTCAAACAATACCAAAAGTGTAAACAGAGTCTAATACAAAGTGATAACATTGTTTTAATTAAATATTTTTATTAGGTCTTTAAAAATATTAGAAACATGCTTCGTAATCAGTAGTGTTGAGCATTCCGATACTGTAATATCGGGTATCGGCCGATATTCGCGGTATCGGAATTCCGATACTTAATTCCGATACTTTTACAATATCGGATACCGGAATCGGAAGTTCCCATAATGCCTGCGCTCTGCAGTGTCTGTGAAGGATGACAAGTTGGATGGCAGCGCGATCCAGCCTGTCATCAGAATGCCATCCCAGCGGGGGAGAATTCTCCTGATTGTTTAAAAGCCGGCGGGCAGTATAAAGCCGCCGGCTTTTAAACAATCACACAGCCCCATACTGCTTCCCCGCAGCCTCCCACCCCGATCCTCCGCTCCCCTCGCCACCTCCCATCCCGATCGTAAGTTAAGACCGGGCGGGGAGCGCAGCTCCAAGGAGCGGGGAGTGAAGGACCCGGGCGGGGAAGCCGGCAGTGAAAAGACTTCACCGCCGGCTTTCCCGTTCTGTGCTGCGCTTTGCCGCCGGTTATTTCAAATGAACAGCTGAGGTATCAGCTGATGCCGATCAGCTGTTCATTTGAATTAGCCGCGGTGCCCTCAGAGGGTTCATGTGAGTTCATGCTTGACTGCATGAACTCACATGAACTTTCCCACGGCCGCACAGGTCAGCCTCACCTCCCAGACGATCAGACCGTCATGATTAGTGTGTGTGCGGGGTGTGTGTGCGGGGTGTGTGCGCGATGTTTGTGCGGGTGTGCGCGGTGTCTGTGCGATGTCTGCGAGTGTGTGCGGTGTCTGTGCGGGTGTGTGTGCGCGGTGTCTGTGCGATGTCTACGAGTGTGTGCGGGCAGGCAGACATAGGCCGATGTGACACTACTACTCCCATCGGCCTATGTCTGTCCCCCGTCCACTCCTGCCAGCAGGATCAGCTCGATGGGAGCAGTAGTTCCCATCAGACTGATCCTGCTATTTAAATTGCCCTACTGTGTCCTCAATAAATGTTAAATACATGTCATTGGTGGCCAGTGGTTACCTAAAAGAAATTAGTTCATACATTACCTGTCCCCGCCGATCGCCACCTAAAATAAAGTAAAAAATAAAAAACTACACCTATACTCACCAAGACACCTAATTCCCCGAAGCCATCGATCTCCTGTAATAAAATATAAAATAATAAACCACAACCTTATCCTTACCCCTCCGTAGCAGTCCACGAGTGTCCCACGAAGATCTCCAGTTCAGAGCAGCCACATAGAATGTGACCGCTCTGAACCGCTGCCGCCGCTAGAATGACGGGGCCGTAAGGGTTCACCGGAGTTCAGGCAGCGCTGCTCCGGTTAGCTCCTTTACGGCCCTGCTGTATCGTGAGAAATTCCCACGGTACAGCAGTGCCGTAAAGGAGGTCTCCGGAGCTGCGCTGCCTGAATGCACTCCGGTGACCTCAGTCAGTGGCTCCCGCTGCCGGGAGCGGACGTGTTCCCGGCAGCGTGAGCTTACAGCAGCCATGCACAGCTGTCACCATCTCCAGATGTGACAGCTGTGCATGGGAGATCAGCGCAGGAACGTGGACAGGTAACTATTATTTTTAGTAAACTAAGAATTAAATAAAATGGTGTGTTTTATTTCAAATAAATTATTTTTTTCTGGGTGTAGTGTGTTTTTTCTTTTTAACACTTTGTAGGTTAGTAATGGGGGTGTCTTATAGACGCCCATCATTACTAACCTGGGCTTCATGGCAGCTGGCGCTGACATGAACCCCACCACTATTACCCCCTGCCACCGCACCAGGGCAGCGTGGAAGAGCGAGGCTAAGTGCCAGAGTTGGCGCATCCTATGGATGCGCCATTTCTGGGGCGGCTGACGACTGGTGTTTCTAGCCTGGAAGGGGGCCAATATTCATGGCACCCTTCCTGGGCTATTAATATCAGCCCCCAGCTGTCTGCCTAGCCTTTGCTAGCTATTAAAATAGGGGGGACCCCACGTCATTTTTTTGGGGGGGGTCCCCCATTTTAATAGCTAGTAAAGGCTAGGTATTCAGCTGGGGGCTGATATTAGTAGCCTGGGAAGCTCCGTGGGTTTTACCCCCTTCCCAGGCTTCAAACATCTGCCCCAGCCGTCTGCTTAACCTCCGCTAGAGACTAAAATTATGGGGGATCCCACGCCATTTTTTTTTTAAATAAATCCATTATTTTAACACTAAATGACATTTGAGGAGTTAATAAAGATGCAGTCCCTAAATTATTATTTATTTTTTAATTAATTTTTCCCAAAACTTTTGACGTGGGCTTCGCCATATTTTTGTATGCCAGCCAGGTACAGCATCCAGCTTCTATGAACGCGCCATTTTCCGGGGCGGCTGCGGACTGCAATTTTCAGCGGGGGGCAGAAAGCTTGGGCCTCCCTACGCTGCAGATTCCATCCCCCAGCTGCCTAGTTGTACCTGGCTGGACACAAAAATAGGGAGAAGCTCCACGTTTTTTTTTTTTTAATTATTTCATGAAATTCATGGAATAATTAAGAAAAAAAGGGCTTCCCTATATTGTTGTGTCCAACCAGGTACAAATAGGCAGCTGGTGGTTGGGGGCAGCCCGTTCCTGCCTGCTGTACCTGGCTGGACCCAAATATAGTGCAAAGCCCCACGTCAATTTTTTTTTAATTATTTCAGGAAATTCATGAAATAATTAAAAAAAAATTATGTGGGGCTTCGCCCTATATTTGTGTCCAATCAGGTACAGCAGGCAGGAACGGGCTGCCCCCAACCACCAGCTGCCTATTTGTACCTAGCCGGACACAACAATATAGGGAAGCCCTTTTTTTCTTAATTATTCCATGAATTTCATGAAATAATTAAAAAAAAAATACGTGGGGCTTCGCCCTATTTTTGTGTCCAGCCAGGTACAACAAGGCAGCTGGGGGCTGGAATCCGCAGCGCAGGGAGGCCCAAGCTTTCTGGGCCCCACCCGCTGCAAATTGCAGTCCGCAGCCGCCCCGGAAAATGGCGCGTTCATAGAAGCGCCATCTTCTGGCGCTGTACCCAACTCATCCAGGGCCCTGGTGCGGTGGCTCACTGGGTAATAAAGGGGTTAAGGCCAGCTTGGCATTATCAGCTGGCCCTAAGCCCGAAATTCATGGGGTCACGCCAATATTAGACATGACCACCATGAATTTCTAGTAAAGTATTTAAAAAAAACACAAACACCCAGAAAAAAGTCCTTTAATTGAAATAAAGACACAATTCTTTATTGTTCTAAATTAAACCATACTTACAGTCACGCCCATTCCAGCTGAAGCCAACGATCTCCTGCAATAAAAGTAAAATAATAAAGCAACCTCATCCTTACCTTTCCATGGTTCCCAGGACAGCTTCAGCTCTGCTACATCGAGATGACAGGCTGGACCGCAGCAGAACGCTGCCATCCAGCCTGTCATCCCGCAGACACTGAGAAGCGCAGGCATGCTTGCGCTCCTCAGTGTCTCGCTGTGACGGCATCCAGATGAGCCGAGGTCATGTCCAATGAACTCAGCTCACCTCATGCATGTCACTGACAGCGTGGGAAAATTCTCCTGCACTCAGCGCTTCAGCGTGAGAATTTTCCCACGCTGTCAGTGACGTGCATGAGGTGCGCCGAGTTCATTGGACATGACCTCACCTCATGCACGTCACTGACAGCGTGGGAAAATTCTCACGCTGAAGCGCTGAGTGCAGGAGAATTCTCCCACGCTGTCAGTGACGTACATGAGGTGAGCCGAGTTCATTGTCGGCTCATCTGGATGCCGTCACAGCCAGACACTGAGGAGTGGAAGTATGCCTGCGCTTCTCAGTGTCTGCGGGATGACAGGCTGGATGGCAGCGTTCTGCTGCGGTCCAGCCTGTCATCTCGATGTAGCAGAGCTGGAGCCGTCGTGGGAGCCATGGAAAGGTAAGGATGAGGTTGCTTTATTATTTTTCTTTTATTGCAGGAGATCGTTGGCTTCAGCTGGAATGGGCGTGATGGTAAGTATGGTTTAATTTAGAACAATAAAGAATTGTGTGTTTATTTCAATTAAAGGACTTTTTTCTGGGTGTTTGTGTTTTTTTTAAATACTTTACTAGAAATTCATGGTGGTCATGTCTAATATTGGCGTGACCCCATGAATTTCGGGCTTAGGGCCAGCTGATAATGCCAAGCTGGCCTTAACCCCTTTATTACCCAGTGAGCCACCGCACCAGGGCCCTGGATGAGTTGGGTACAGCGCCAGAAGATGGCGCTTCTATGAACGCGCCATTTTCCGGGGCGGCTGCGGACTGCAATTTGCAGCGAGTGGGGCCCAGAAAGCTTGGGCCTCCCTGCGCTGCAGATTCCAGCCCCCAGCTGCCTAGTTGTACCTGGCTGGACACAAAAATAGGGCGAAGCTCCACGTTTTTTTTTTTTAAATTCATGAAATTCATGGAATAATTAAGAAAAAAAGGGCTTCCCTATATTGTTGTGTCCGGCTAGGTACAAATAGGCAGCTGGTGGTTGGGGGCAGCCCGTTCCTGCCTGCTGTACCTGACTGGACACAAATATAGGGCGAAGCCCCACATCAATTTTTTTTAATTATTTCATGAATTTCCTGAAATGATTTAAAAAAAATTGACGTGGGGCTTTGCACTATATTTGGGTCCAGCCAGGTACAGCAGGCAGGAACGGGCTGCCCCCAACCACCAGCTGCCTATTTGTACCTGGTTGGACACAACAATATAGGGAAGCCCTTTTTTTCTTAATTATTTCATGAATTTCATGAAATAATTAAAAAAAAAAAATACGTGAAGCTTCTCCCTATTTTTGTGTCCAGCCAGGTACAACTAGGCAGCTGGGGGCTGGAATCTGCAGCGCAGGGAGGCCCAAGCTTTCTGCCCCCCCCCCCCGCTGAAAATTGCAGTCCGCAGCCACCCCGGAAAATGGCGCGTTCATAGAAGCTGGATGCTGTACCTGGCTGGCATACAAAAATATGGCGAAGCCCACGTCAAAAGTTTTGGGAAAAATTAATTAAAAAATAAATAATAATTTAGGGACTGCATCTTTATTAACTCCTCAAATGTCATTTAGTGTTAAAATAAAGGATTTATTTTAAAAAAAATTGAAGTGGGGCTTCGCCCTATATTTGTGTCCAGCCAGGTACAGCAGGCAGGAACAGGCTGCCCCCAACCACCAGCTGCCTATTTGTACCTGGCCGGACACAACAATATAGGGAAGCCCTTTTTTAAAAAAATTATTTCATGAAATAATTAAAAAAAAATTGACGTGGGGCTTCGCACTATATTTGTGTCCAGCCAGGTACAGCAGGCAGGAATGGGCTGCCCCCAACCACCAGCTGCCTATTTGTACCTGGTTGGACACAACAATATAGGGAAGCCCTTTTTTTCTTAATTATTCCATGAATTTCATGAAATAATTTAAAAAAAAAATGCGTGGGGCTTCGCCCTATTTTTGTGCCCAGCCAGGTACAACTAGGCAGCTGGGGGCTGGAATCCGCAGCGCAGGGAGACCCAAGCTTTCTGGGCCACCCCCGCTGCAAATTGCAGTCCGCAGCCGCCCCAGAAAATGGTGCGCTCATAGAAGCGCCCTTCTTCTGGCGCTGTACCCAACTCATCCAGGGCCCTGGTGCGGTGGCTCACTGGGTAATAAAGGGGTTAAGGCCAGCTTGGCATTATCAGCTGGCCCTAAGCCCGAAATTCATGGGGTCACGCCAATATTAGACATGACCACCATGAATTTCTAGTAAAGTATTTAAAAAAACACAACACCCAGAATAAAGTCCTTTAATTGAAATAAACACACAATTCTTTATTGTTCTAAATTAAACCATACTTACCATCACGCCCATTCCAGCTGAAGCCAACGATCTCCTGCAATAAAAGTAAAATAATAAAGCAACATCATCCTTACCTTTCCATGGCTCCCACGACAGCTTCAGCTTTGCTACATCGAGATGACAGGCTGGACCGCAGCAGAACGCTGCCATCCATCCTGTCATCCCGCAGACACTGAGAAGCGCAGGCATACTTCCACTCCTCAGTGTCTGGCTGTGACGGCATCCAGATGAGCCCAGGTCATGTCCAATGAACTCAGCTCACCTCATGTACGTCACTGACAGCGTGGGAAAATTCTCCTGCACTCAGCACTTCAGCGTGAGAATTTTCCCACGCTGTCACTGACGTGCATGAGGTGAGCTGAGTTCATTGGACATGACCTCACCTCATGTATGTCACTGACAGCGTGGGAGAATTCTCACGCTGAAGCGCTGAGTGCAGGAGAATTTTCCCACGCTGTCAGTGACGTGCATGAGGTGAGCTGAGTTCATTGGACATGAACTCGGCTCATCTGGATGACGTCACAGAGAGACACTGAGGAGCGCAAGCATGCCTGCGCTTCTCAGTGTCTGCGGGATGACAGGCTGGATGGCAGCGTTCTGCTGCGGTCCAGCCTGTCATCTCGATGTAGCAGAGCTGAAGCTGTCGTGGGAACCATGGAAAGGTAAGGATGAGGTTGCTTTATTATTTTACTTTTATTGCAGGAGATCGTTGGCTTCAGCTGGAATGGGCGTGATGGTAAGTATGGTTTAATTTAGAACAATAAAGAATTGTGTCTTTATTTCAATTAAAGGACTTTATTCTGGGTGTTTGTGTTTTCTTTTAACTTTGACTATGGGGTTAGTAATGGGGGTGTCTTATAGACGCCTCTCCATTACTAACCTGGGCTTGATGTCAGCTGGCATTATAAGCTGACATCAACCCCAACCCTATTACCCCCTGCCACCGCACCAGGGCAGCGTGGAAGAGCGAGGCTAAGTGCCAGAATTGGCGCATCCTATGGATGCGCCATTTCTGGGGCGGCTGACGGCTGGTGTTTCTAGCCTGGGAGGGGGCCAATATTCATGGCACCCTTCCTGGGCTATTAATATCAGCCCCCAGCTGTCTGCCTAGCCTGTGCTAGCTATTAAATTAGGGGGGACCCCACGTTATTCTTTTTGGGGGGGTTCCCCCATTTTAATAGCTAGTAAAGGCTAGGTATTCAGCTGGGGGCTGATATTAATAGCCTGGGAAGCTCCGTGGGTATTACCCCCTTCCCAGGCTTCAAACATTTGCCCCAGCTGTCTGCTTAACCTCCGCTAGAGCCTAAAATTAAGGGGAACCCCACGCCAATTTTTTTTTAAATAAATCCTTTATTTTAACACTAAATGACAAGTACAGTAATCAACACTGTCACTGTACTTCATATATATGTGACTGACATGTTTCTATCTATCTAATCTATGTGTGATTCTCTATTCTTTCTATTCTAAATTGTCGGGTACAGATGCTGAATTGCCGGCCGGCTTTCTTAAAGAGACGGTGCATGAAAACACTATTATTTTTTTAAATAAATCCTTTACACTAAATGACAAGTACAGTAAGCAACACTGTCACTGTACTTCATATATATGTGACTGACATGTTTCTATCTATCTAATCTATGTGTGAAGCTCTATTCTGTCTGTTATAAATTGTCGGGTACCGCTGCTGAATTGCCGGCCGGCTTTTTTAAAGAGACGGTGCACGAAAACACTAATATTTTTTTTAATAAATCCTTTACACTAAATGACAAGTACAGTAAGCAACACTGTCACTGTACTTCTTATATATGTGGCTGACATGTTTCTATCTATCTAATCTATGTGTGAAGCTCTATTCTGTCTGTTATAAATTGTCGGGTACCGCTGCTGAATTGCCGGCCGGCTTTTTTAAAGAGACGGTGCACGAAAACACTAATATTTTTTTTAATAAATCCTTTACACTAAATGACAAGTACAGTAAGCAACACTGTCACTGTACTTCATATATATGTGACTGACATGTTTCTATCTATCTAATCTATGTGTGAAGCTCTATTCTTTCTGTTGTAAATTGTCGGGTACCGGTGTATGCCGCTGATGAATTGCCGGCTTTTCATGTCATTCTACATTATTCTTAGTTGTTTTCCTTCATGTAGAATTAACCTACAAGGAAAGAAAGGGTTTATTTTCATTCCGATATTTGTGTCCCATTGACTTGCATTGGTTTCCGGTATCGGAATCGGCGATATCCGATACTTTTTGGGTATCGGCCCGATCCAATCCGATACGATATTTCCTGATATCGGAAGGTATCGCTCAACACTAGTAATCAGACATTAAGAAATTGAAAATCCCCACAATTCACACCCTCCCATAACAAGTGAGATAGGAAAAAAAGAGAAGAAAAAAAAAAGATAACCAAAAGATCATTATGGGAAAGGGAGGTGACTAAAGATAAGTGAATTTTTTGAAATTTCGACACATTTTTCTCGAAAATCTAATTCACAGCAAATCAACTTGGCGCAAATCTAAAGTACTCCAAAGCTTCCAATTGTCCTGAAAAGTTGTATATGTGTATTTAACCCCTATCAAGCTCTTTAATGCAAACACAGACATTGTAATGTCAAAGTGACCTCATCGCATATGGCAATGGATATCCAGGCCGCGGGTAAAAACAAGCACACTGTACTATACAGTGTGCTTAATACAGGGTCATGCAGGTGAATGTGCAGAACCCTCCCGAGCCTAGCACACCTGGAAGCCTCGGCCTAGCAAGCGAGGCCTGGGTATTTAAGTGCGGCAAATAGTGATCTGAAGACACGTAAAAGATCGGACGAGTGTTGTTGAGGAGCGGAGGGTCCGGAGAAGAGACCATAAGGATTTTTTTTTTTTTTAACATTTTGATGGCCTTTTACAGTTCAGAAAAATAGCGGCCAGCGGCTGCCATTTTGCTGAATCCGCATGGAAGTGAATTACAAAAAATCTGACGATACAGATTTTGGTAAATTCAAGTAGAATTCAATACCATTCAAATTTATTCGCTCATCTCTATCAGTGACTAGTATAGCCTCCCTTCTTTTAATAACAGTCATAAGCTCCATCCATTAAGTATGACAGTTTCTTAATCCGTTGATGATCAACTTTTAGGTTAGCACCAACCACAGCCTCCCCGACACTATTCAAAGAGGTGACTGTTTTCCTTCACCATAAATCTCCCATTTAAGAAGTTCTCAATAGTGTTGAGAACACCTTGTACTTCTGGCCTCTAGGGAGGTTTCAGTTCTGGAATATTACAGCACCTGAGGATAATGGCTTATTGATCATTTCATGTTTGATTCTTCCCAAATCTTTGGCAATTAATGGGTGTTTTTTTTCTCACCATGCTTTTTTTGCTCTCCTATTGACTATTTGCAACAAAACTTTTGATGTTCCGGTGATCGCGCCCCAATATCTCGGCAATTTCAAGAGTGCTGCATCCTCTATAAGACTTTTAACAATTTTTGAATTTTCAGAGTCAGTTAAATCTCTTTTTTAGCCCATTTTGCTTGAGAGAAAAAACTCTTAATAATTCTGCCCACCTTAAAGGTGTTGCCTCCTTCATTAAACACACATCACCTCATCAGCTTCATCTAATAAGCAGTCCAGGTTATACAGCTTTGAGTTAGAAAATATTCATAAAAGTATGCTCAAATGACTCATTTGCCTAATAATTGTGCACACAGTGTATGTTAATTACATATTTGCTTTTCTTGCAGTGGTTTCCTCTCACACTTCAAAGACATACTAATAGTGAATCTACATTTATATACATATATAAAAAAAAAAGGTCAATGATTTGCAACTTCCAATTCATATAATTCAACAAACAAACTAGAGCTACATGAGCCCGGTTTTACGGAAGATATAAATACAATTACTTATTAAAATACATTTTTATTTCAATAATTTAAAAGATTTTTTATAAAAAACAGGTACCTTCAAATTTTACAAAATCAAATCTCCATTATGGCTTATATTATTACAATGAGTTATCTCTTTTAATGCATGCAGAAACTCTATGACATTTCTATTGCACCCTTTCCCTAATGATAAAGTGCTTGAAAAAATTAGTGAAACCCCCTCTGATCAAAAAACGAAAATTCCAGAAAAATAAGGTGCAAGTGCAAAGAAGGTGCTTTCCTCTCAATATTTAAAAGACATGAGCTTTTTATACTTTACATTTAGTTTTTCAGATAGTAGCTGAACAGTGGGGGAATATAAAAAACAACACTTGTTTCATATCCTTAATTGGTAACTATGCATATAGAAACAACTGCATTTAGAATTCACAGTCCACAAGTATAAAGTCCTGAGGAGAGTACTTACATGTTTTGATATCAGTATCGGTATACAGCCTGTGGAGATGAGATTATGATCTACCCCGAGGACGCCGTTTCGCCTTGGGCTTCTTCAATGGGGGGCGTTAATTCGTGTGCACAGTGTCCCGTTTTTATATTCCTCCCACCAGCTGGATGTAATTGATTCAATGGACCAGAGTGATTATGGCGCATGCGTTAGTTACGTAGGTGCCACGTAAACAAAAAGTGACTTCCGGATTCGCTGCGCCAGACACACATGCGGTGGAACGCATAGCGTATCTCCTGCGCAGGACCGGAAGTCCGACGGGTCCGTTCACGCGCGCATGCGCATTCTCTGTTTGAGAATCCCCATATGGTAGTAGCGGGGCTTAAAAGGGGCGTATCAAAGTAACGGAGATAGTGAGTATATTAAAGCATATAGATATTCGTCTTATTTAGTACATTTGCATGTTCCATATAGACAGTTGAATCTTAATCGTCCATAGGGAAGTGCTTCTGATATTTAAGACATAAAAACTTATTGTTTGGAGAAAGTATATCCAATGGTGTATATATATTTTTTTATATATATATATATATATATAAAGCAAAATTAATGCAAAAGTACCAAAAAGGTGTGTAAAATATGTAAACATTAAAATAAGAGAATAAATGAGTGTAAAGATCAAAATTCATAATTAATAAAATATCATAATAATGTGAAAATATGTATGGTGTGACACGAGTTGATTTTAATATACATTAGGTATCTCATAGTTTTGAGAAGTGAATAATTAGCTAGGTGTAATAACTGTGTATCAATTAATGTATAAAATGCATTAAAAACTTATTGTTTAGAGAGGGTATATCCAATGGTGTATATATTTTTTTAAAAATGGAGTAAAATTGATGCAAAAATACCAAAAATGTGTGTAAATTATGTGAACATTAAAATGAGAAAATAGATGAGTGTAAAAATCAAAATTCATAGTTGATAAAATATCATACTAATGTGAAAATATGTATAGTGTGACACAAGTTGATTTTAACATACATTAGGTATCTCATAGTTTGAGAGGTGAATAATTAGGTAGATATAATAACTGTGCATCAATTAGGTGTAACGGATTATAAATAAATGTGAAAAAAAATAAAAAAATAAAAAATAAAAATATTTATAATATATCTATAATATATATATATATATATTATATATACACACACACATATATATATATATATATCATAAAACATATATTATATTGCATCAATATTTATCACCATAAATTATTACTTATTATTAATAAGGGGTTAGTATGGGGCTACAAAAAGTCCATAATTGTCATTCTTCTTAACTCATTTTCTTTCTTTCTTTATAGAGTCACCAATTAACGTGATCCAGACTTCACAGCCACCCCTTCTCAGGATCTCCCTCCAAGTGATATGGCCCTCCAGAAACTTCGCCTTTTAGTGAATCTAGATTATCAGCCCCAATGGGGACAGCAATGATGTCTGTACAGCACTGTGTTATTAATGACACTATATAAGTGAGTAATATAAGTAAATATATGTGGTATTTCCCGGGATACAAACTTACAACCTCTAGTACAGCAGACAGAGACTTCCCCTTTAATACAAATTAAATGATTACATAGAAGAGTATAACTGTTCCCCCACAAGATTGCTATAGGTGAGAAGACTTCTCATTGCTATATGTAGCAGGTGCAACTTGGGAAAGGGAACCTTGATACACATTATTTAGGAAAGTCCAGAGGGATCTCTGATAAATTTCTACAAATTTGGGACCTATGGCTTAACCCCTTCATCCCGAGCCTGTTTTCACCTTCATAACAGGGCCAAATTTTACAATTCTGACCACTGTCACTTTACGAGTTAATAACTCTGGAACGCTTCAACGGATCCAACTGATTCTGAGATTGTTTTTTTTTGTGATATATTGTACTTCATAATAGTGCCAAAATTTCTTCGATATGACTTGCGTTTATTTGTGAAAAACACAGACATTTGGCGAAAATTTTGAAAGTTTTGAAATTTACAAACTTTTAATTTTTATGCCCTTAAATCAGAGTTATGCCACACAGAATAGTTAATAAATAACATTTCCCACATGTCTACTTTACATCAGCACAATTTTGGAAACATAATTTTTTTTTTGTAAGGAAGTTATAAGGGTTAAAAATTAACCAGCGATTTCTAATTTTTCCAACAAAATTTACAAAATCATTTTTTTTAGGGACCACATCACATTTGAAGTGACTTTGAGGGGTCTATATGACAGAAAATACCCAAAAGTAACACCATTCTAAAACCTGCTCCCCTCAAGGTGCTCAAAACTACATTCAACCAGTTTATTAACCCTTCAGGTGCTTCACATCAATTTTTGGAATGTAGAAGGAAAAAATAAACTTTTAACTTTTTTCACAAAAATGTTACTTTAGACCCAATTTTTTTATTTTTGCAAGGGTAACAGGAAAAAATGGACCCCAAAATTTGTTATACAATTTCTCCTGAGTATGCCGATACCCAATATCTGAAGGAAAACTGTTTGGGCGCACAGCAGGGAAGGGAAGGAGCGCCATTTGACTTTTTGAATGCAAAATTTGCTGGAATAATTGCAGATGCCATGTCGCGTTTGGGGAGCCCCTGATGTACCTAAACAGTGGAAACCCCCACAAGTGACACCATTTTTTAAACTAGACCCTTCAGGGAACTTACATAGATGTGTGGTGAACACCTTGAACCCCTAAGTGCTTCACTGAAGTTTATAACGTAGAGCCGTGAAAATAAAAAAATCCCATTTTTCACACAAAAAAGTTATTTTAGCCCCAAAGTTTTTCTTTTCAAAGGGGTAACAGGAGAAAATGGACCCCAAAATGAATCCATATAGGGGTGCAGTGATCATATTGACACCACAGGTGGGTCACAGAATTTTATACCATTGGGCAGTGAAGAAAAAAAGAATTACATTTTTACCACAAAAATTTTGTTTTAGCTCCAGATTTTACATTTTAACACTGGGAAATGGGTAAAAATAGCACCAAAATGTGCCCCACAATTTCTGGTGAACATGGCAAAACCCCATATGTGGCTGTACAGTACTGCATAGCCACACGGCGAGACTCGGGAGGGGCAGAGCGCTATTTGCCTCCTGGAGCACAGATTTTTCTAGAATAGTATGTGAACTCCATATACAGAGCCCCTAAGTGCTAGAATAACAGATTCCCACCTCAAGTGACTCCATTTTGGAAATTATACCCTGTGGCAAAGCAGCTTGCTCGGCTGTACACGGAGGTAGACACTGAACACTGTCTCTTTAAGTTTGGTTTATTAAAAACGTCATAAACCAACCCAGAGTTCATAAAGTAAACACAGCCTATTTGGCATAACGGCAAAGCAAGATAAAAAGATACAGCACAGTCCGTATATCGACCGGGGTCCGGCCACTCAGGGTTAACCACACATGATTCAGTTTTAGCACAACACATGCAAACTCCTCTCTGGAGCAATCCTCTCCAGATACTGAACACTGAATACCTCAGGAGGCTGAGTATTTAAACCCCAGAGATATGGTGAACGGACTATAGCCATTCACAACAAAACATGCCCTTTTAAATATGGCTGATTAACCCTTTCTGCACCTACCATGCAGGAGCAGTCTTCCACGTTTCACATCACTGAAGCTAATAGCCTCAGTGAAACATATCGCTCCTCCAGTATTCTGCCAGTGACTTTGTCACAACCCCTTTGCTAATTTATCTACAGGTGTAGTGACGATTTTGACTCCATGGGTCTTTTCCAGAAACAAGCAGCAGTCGATGTTGCTGAGTGAATTTTGCAAACTGCCATTGTAGTGACCAGTATGTTGTAGTGATCAGTACCTTGTGCTCAGCTCATGCTTCTGGAGACATGCATATGTAAATTAGGCGGGCTCTCATTGCTACAGAAATGCCAAACATGTGGACGCTAAGTGCGGTTTAGGCACACACTGGGTCTCAGAAGAGAAGGGGGCATTTGGATTTGGAAGTGCAGAATTTGCAGAATTTCTTTGGGGAGGTGAGGAGCCGTGGCGCTTTTCCAGAGCCTTTGTACTACCAGTAACATGGAAGCTCTTATATTTCCAATAACATATGATGGATCTGAGTGGGGACTTGTTTTTTTTTGTGGATTGAGTTGAAACTTTTGTTGGGAACATTTTACATAACATTTTGGATCACATTTATCCTGCACTTTACGCTGAGCACTTATATCGGGGTTTCCATCGAAATCTCTGAGTGACATGATTCTTATGAACCCCTGAGAGATCCATTCACTATAATGAGGAAGCAGAGTTACTCTGGATGTCGTGTGGCCTCTGTTCAGCATTGTCCTTTTCAGAAGTGCACAAAACTGTGGCCGACAGCACTTTTATGCACGTCTAAAAGACGGACACCGCCGCATCACACGTCAGACGGCGTCCATAATGCCTCCATCTGCCTCATTATAGGGAATCTTCCTCCAGAGGTTCTGTCTAAGTCACATATTTCAGAGATTTACACGGAAACCTCGGTGTAAGCGCTCAGCACAAAGTGCAGGATAAATGTGCACCGAGCCTTACTGGGAAGCTGTATGAACAAATCAACAGCAGGTGAAGAATTGGTTTTATTTATTTTTTACGCCGTTCCTCATGCGGTAAAAGTGATTAGACGACTTTATTTTTCGGGTCCGTGTGATTACAGCGATACAAGACTTATATCGGGTTTTTATGTTTAGCTGCTGCCACACACTAAAATACGCTTTTTATTGTAAAAACAAGTTTTTGCATCACCATATTTTGAGAGCTATAATTTTTCCATATTTTGGCCAATAGAGTCATGTGAGGTCTTGTCTTTTGTGGGACGAGGTGATGTTTTCATTGGTACCATTTTCGGGAACGTGACATTTTTGATTGCTTTCAATTCAGATTTTTGGGAGGCAGATTGAACAAAAACCAGCAAATTCGGAAATTATTTTTTTATTTTTTTATGTCGTTCCGCGTGTGGTAAAATTGATAAGGCAGATTTATTCTTTCGGCCAGTATGATTACAGTGATACCACATTTATATTGTTTTTTTATGTTTTGGCGCTGTTACACAATAAAAACTATTTTATAGAAAAAAACATTATTTTTGCATCGCTTTATTCTGAGAGCTATAACTTTTTTATTTTCCGCTGATAGAGCTGTATGGCAGCTTGTTTTTTGCGGGACAAGATTACGTTTTCAGAGATACCATTTTTATTTACATTCGTCTTTATGATAGCGCTTTGTTCATCAGTTTCATGATATAGCATCATTTTTTGACTAATTTTTTTTTTTATGGTGTTCACTGAAGGGGTTAACTAGTGAGACAGTTTTATAGGTCAGGTCGTTCCGGATGTGGCGATACCAAAGATGTGTACTTTTTTGTTTGTTTTTTTTCATAAAAAAATGATTTATAGGTACAATATCCTTTTATTTATTTATTATTTTGTGATTTTTTAAAAAATATATTTTTCCAATTTTTTTTTCACTTTTTTTCCTTTTACACTTTGTCCGGCTATGGGACTTTCACTTTATTTTAACCTGAACGCTTATAAAGCATAGGGATGCAAGGACCATTCCTATGCCTTATAAACTGTCAGTGCTGCACTGACACACAAAGTTGCTAGGTCATGCACTGCGCATGATTTAGCAACTTTGCTAGCTCTGGTGACCTGGATGTCACCATGACGACATCGGGTCACCATGGCAACGATCGGGACCCCGCGGGGTTATACAGGGCTCAACATTCAGAGAACTGGTAGATCTGTGTTACGGGTCTGGGTGGTGGAACCTCTGTGCTGCGGTGCAAGGAGGGACAAGAGGGACGTGACTAAGTACCTACTCAGCCTGACCAAGGTCGCACGGCGGCTCAGTCGACTCCGTGAACCAGGGAGGGACAGTGCAGGGGGACCAGGTGCCACTCTGGGACCAATCTTGTATGACAGCAGGTGACTCCCACGGGTCAGATGGCAGGAACTGACCGGTACAGTGGATAAGCAGGCAGATTCGGCTGATAGCCAGACGGGTGCTCCGGGTAGGCAGGCTGGCGGGCACAACGGTTAACTGGCAGGTGCTTCCAGGTAAGCAAGCTGGTGGGCACGGCAGGTAACTGGCAGGTGCTTCCAGGTAAGCAGGCGGGCAGAGCCCATAGACAGACTGGCGGACTGGACTGTAGACAGACTGTCGGGCTGGATTGTGGTCAGACTGGCGGGCTTGGCTGAAGAACAGACTGGTGGACAGGACTGGCTTACAGAGGACCTGAGGGCTGAAGCAACAGTAAGAACACAGAGCAACAACCTTGCACGGGCACCTCCATATTGGAGGAGGTGTTTTAAATAGGGAAAGGCCTCCGGCCATTGGCCGGGGCCTTTTAGGACGGTGCGCGCGGCCCCTTTAAGAGAAGGGAAGCCCTAAGCACAGTGCCCAGGAAGCTGCGTGCACCAGCAGCAGCAGCAGGGAGGCCGGAAGACGCCGGACCAGGACCGCGGCAGTTAGGGGGACGGCGACTCTGCCTGGCAGGGGGCAGAGACGCCGATGCTATAATCTGTAGCAGAGAAAACAGTTATTTTATCAAAATGACAATATTCAAATCAGTAAGTGTCACATTGTTGGAATCAGGGTCTCAGCCCCTATATCATGCTGCTCTCGGATTTCATAACAAAAACTGGGCAACAGATTCTCCTTAAAATATAATTAACGTCAGGATTTCTGACCAAATGGGGTGTAAACCTTGCCTTACATCCTAGAAAATGTAATTAGCATTGATATTAATGTAAGGTCACTCCGATTGATACTTTACTATACAAATTTTCTACTTACAGCAATTCTGATTTGGCCATGATTAATTTGTTTGCAATAAAATCCCAAAGCTAATTTATCAATGCATTATGCAACAACTGTTACTCCATAGATTCATTTATTGGTATTTTAATCTCTCCCCAGTGGTCTACATCCCATTTATGTTTAATTGCCATTTTATTTACTAGTTATATCTTTAAAAGTGTTTGATTTATGGATGAGAGAACAAAAATGACATTTACTACAATAAATAGATAGTGAGCCCTCGCGGGCAGGGTCCTCGCTCCTCCTGTACCAGTCGCTGACTTGTTTTTGTTTAAGATTATTGTACTTGTTATTTGCTATGTATACCCCTTTTTCACATGTATAGCGCAGTGGAATAAATGGCGCTATAATAATAAATAATAATAATAAGTCAGCTACAGTATGTGACTGACATGAAACCTAAATTTATTTATGGTTGTTTCTTGTTTTTATTTATCTGCTAAAATAAAAATACATGTTGATTTAGTAATTGAATATAAACTAATGAGGTGAAAATAGGATGCAGAATAAAAAAACACAGACAACAGAAAAATACATAGTAAGTAAAAACTAAAAAGTGAAATAAAAATAAATAACAGAAAACCAATGGCAATAGCTATTTAATACCTGTCATGTTTTGTATGTGTTAGTAGTGTTGAGCCACCCCCGTAGTGTTCGAGTTCGGTTCGGTTCGTCGAACACCCGTGTGTTCGCCGAACTGTTTGTCGAACTGTTCGTCGAACACCTTCGAACACCGTTAAAACCAATGGCAGGCAAACAAAAACACATAGAAACACATAGAAAACACCTTCAAAGGTGTCCAAAAGCTGACAAACTGCTCAAAAGACACAACTAACACATGGAAAAGTGACAAGTACATATAGTCATGCGAAAAGAAAAGAGGTGGAGGAGTAAAAGGAGGGGGAGACACAGATATAGGCATGTCATGCCCTTCTAAAATCCAAAAAGTGAGAAGCCGACACGTTCAGTCCGCTCCTGCCCGTGCCACCTCCGTGTCGCCGGGTTTGTGCCAGAGCCGCGGTGAACCCTGACGGCCAGCCCCCCTCTCCCAATACTGGTGCCTGTCCGCTGGTGGGTCGAGCGAGCCCCCCTGTGGTGGAGGCCGCTCTAAGCTTTTTAATTTAAATTGTCTCTCTAATTTGAATAAATACACTTTAAATCCATTTACAAGGATCTATTGGAGGGCAAGTCTCATGCCAGCAGCCGCGTAATTCCAGCTCCAGTAGCGTCCACTAAAGCTGCTGCAGTTAAAAAGCTTTTATAAGGATCGAGCTCGGCTGTCCACCGCAAGGCATCCTACTGCCAGTCCGAGCCCCTATGCCTTGGGGTGCCTCCTGATGCTCTTCACTGAGTATCCCGTGGTCCCGAAGCATTTCCTTTGAAAAAATTAAGTGTCCAAACTACAGGTGGTGTAGCTTGCTTAACAGCCGGGATAATCCGCTGACTAGCAGACCCTGCTACTAGGCACAAAGTATTTCCTGGGCTAGATGCAGTTAAAAATTTGTAATTAGATACTCTCGTTGGATGCTGAGAAAGCATTCCATAGAGTCTCCTGGCACGCCATATATGATTCTCTTAAAAAGCTTGGGGTAGGGGTCTAGGGGACCCTTTTATAGCCAAAATCACGGCCCTGTATCGCAATACGTCACCTAGGCTGAAGATAAATGGAACTGTAGCACCCTGAGGGCTCGGTTGCTACAGAGGTATTGCACCTCACCCAGAGGTGTGATATCTCACTCTCAGGTAAGGATGTAGTGTGGATCAGGACCCGACACCTGCATGCATTACACCACATTGCCGTGGGGCAGGGCGAACAATATGCCCCTGAGATGGGCACGACAGTCCCTGTCCCTGGCTGGAGTGGGGGGAGGGAACACTGAGGAAGGGGAACCCTGTAGTGCAGGAGCAGGGAGGAAGCAGTTCCTGGGTGCATTGAGAAGGGAGTATAAAAGGTGGGCACCATCTTAGTTCAGTGCAGAGAAGTCTGAGCAGAAGTGGCAGGGAGCCGGGGCTCTGCATGAGCTCTGCTCCGGAGGCGGGCCTAGTAACAGAGGCCCAGGCCTGAAAGAGGGAGAAGGAAGGAAAAGGAGCGGAGAA
The DNA here is from genome assembly GCF_046119375.1 of Phyllobates terribilis. Classification (NCBI taxonomy): domain Eukaryota; kingdom Metazoa; phylum Chordata; class Amphibia; order Anura; family Dendrobatidae; genus Phyllobates; species Phyllobates terribilis. Next base: position 73,875,065 of record NW_027362764.1, read on the forward strand.
GGCTCCAGGAACGAGGAACGAAGGGATCTCAGGGGTGCGGACGGGCGAGTCGCCACCGCACGCCCGAATCCACCTGCGTGGAGGGGTCAGGCCAAAGGGGGAGACCGGTCCCCGAAACTAGTGGAGGCAGGAAACGACCCTCAGCTAGAAACAGGAGGCTGTGACATTTTATGTGGCGCAGCCCCTCGCTACACCCGCTAGGAAGGCACCACATAGGGTCAGGGAAACTGGCGCAAAGTTTACCAATAGGAGGCCCGAGGCAGCCGGACAGAAGGGTTGGTAAGAAAGGCCAGACAAAGGACACACAAAGGGGGTCCTGTGAAGCACTCCAAAGTTATCTGGGAGTTGTCTGAGCCCCTCACCTGGTGAGCACAGTACGACGTGGGCAGCCGTTACCTGCAGACGTGGTCTGGATAATAAGAACTGTGAGTAAAGGCCCTGGACTGCATCACTGACTCCGTGTCATTACTGCTGCTGCCCTGCACCATCACTCCCATCCTCCGCATACACTGCCCTGAGGCTATACTCCTCCCGTGGGGAGTTATGCTACGCTCTGCTGCACCCACAACACCAGCCTCAGCGGTCTGCCCTGGAGCGGCGGTTCACTCTGACCGCAATCCACTAGTGGCGTAGTCGGACATTTAAACATCAAAACCACATAAATAGTTCCGCCACTGGTTTGACCGCCCTGAGCCACGGAACCGGGTTGCCGCCACGGAGACTACAACCACCAGCATCCACCAAAAAGGGTCCGGCTCCGGGTGTCCCAAGGCCCAGGGGGCGCGTCAGAACATTTTCATCACCTTTCACAATCACCAATGGGACAAGGCAGGGATGTTCTCTGTCCCCTCTCTTATACATCCTAGTGACGGAGCACCTGCTCTCATCAATTCGCCATAACCCCAATATTAGGTGGATTGAGGTGGGAGGCACCGAGTACAAGTGCTCTCTATTTGCTGATGATGTCCTAGTATATATCACTCAATCACATATATCCATCCATGCTGTTATGGCTGAAATAGATCACTTTGTTACATGGTCAAATTTTAAAATCAATGCAGCGAAGTCTGAGGCCCTCGATGTCTCCCTCCCCAAATCCATATAGGATTCCATCCAGTCCAACTTTCCCTTTGCCTGGCCCTCACAGGGTATCAAATACTTAGGAATTTTTATTCATAGAGACCTCTCCCATCTATGTTATCTTAATTTTGGGCCCTTTATTGAACAACTCCATACAGACCACGGTTGGCAAGTTAGAACTGTAAGATTCACTACGTGAACCACTGGTGCTTTGTGGAAAAGCACATGTACACTGTGTTCCAAATTATTATGCAAAAAGTGTTTAGGAGTGATAAGGGAAGAATTTGTTTGTTTGTCAGTTAAACTCATTGATGGTGATGTGTGTCAGGGCTCTTTATATCACTGTAAGCAATTGCAGACACCTGTGCTAATTAGTTTGGCAGGTGTGTCCAATGAAAGGCAAGACTACTTAAGAAGGCTGTCTCACATTATTAAGCAGCCTACATTTTCTGCCAAAATGGGAAAGAAAAAGGATGTGTCGGCTGCTGAGAAGCAACAAATTGTGGAGTGTTTAGGTCAAGGCATGACTACAATCAACATTGTGCGATGATCAGGATGAAGTGTCTTGGCAATCAAGAAGTATGTAGCTGATTCACAGTACACACGTGTGCGTGCTGATAAGGGCAAATTGAGGACTCTTTCCTACAGGCAATTACGTCAGGTTGAAAGAGCAGCGGCAAAAAAGCCTTGTCATAGCAGCAGACAAGTTTTTGAAGCTGCTTGTGCCTCCAACGTCCCCCGAACAACAAGATGCAGGGTCCTTCAGAGGTTTGCGGCTGTGCATACGCCATCCTGTCGACCTCCTCTATCCACTTCACACAAGCAGAAACGGCTCCAGTGGGCCAAACATTACATGAAGACTGATTTCAAAACTGTTTTGTTCACGGATGAGTGCCATGCAGCGCTCGATGGTCCAGATGGATGGAGTGGAGGATGGCTGGTTGATGGACACCCCACGCAAACACGGCTACAGCGCCAACAAGGAGGAGGTGGAGTAATGTTTTGGGCTGGAATCATGGGGAGAGAGATTGTCGGCCCCTTTAGGATCCCTGAAGGCGCTAAAGATGAACTCCATAATGTATGTGGATTTTCTCAAACAGCACTTCCTGCCATGGTTCAAGAAGAAGAACCGTGTATTTCACAGCAAGATCATTTTTCTGCATGATAATGCACCATCTCATGCTGCACATAAAACATCTGCATCTCTGGGGACAAACTTATGGTGTGACCCCCTTGCTCCCCTGACCTCTACCCCATTCAGAACCTTTGGAGCATCATTAAAAGGAGTGTCTATGATGGCGGGAGGCAGTTCACATCTAAGCAACAGCTCTGGGAGGGTATTCTGTCCTCATGCAAAACAATTGAAGCAGAAACCATCCAAAACCTGACAAATTCAATGGACGAGAGAGTTCAGAAGCTCCTTTCGAACAAGGGGTCCTATGTGAAAATGTAACATCACCTAGAATAAAGTTTTGAGTTGAAAACTGTTTGATTTCAGTTTCTAACAACCTGCTAATTCTTATAATTTCAAAAATGACCATTTTTTTGGTCTTTATTAAAATGAAAAGGTTGATCGAAAAGTTTGGGGGATCTAAGAGTGTGGCAACCCAGTAGTCATGATTACTTCGAATTCTGACAATATGAGGGTCATGCTGCAGGTAGTGCAGCAAGAAGGCACTTATGTGTCTTGCGCATCTCGGAGCCACAAAATTATTTTCCGGGCTAGATGCAGCTAAAAATTATTATTAATTTTAAATCTGGTGAAGCTTTAGTATAGATGGCCTAATAGGATCAGTGCTGCACACTGCTACAAAGCCCAAATTATTTTCCAGTCAAGATACAGATAAACATGATTAGTAATTTTAAATCTGGTGGAGCTTATTATAGATGGCCTAATAGAATCAGTGCTGCACACTGCTACAAAGCCCAAATTATTTTCCAGCCAAGATACAGATAAACATGATTAGTAATTTGAAAGCTTAAAACGGTTGGTAGGGTGATTTTAACCAATCATCAAGCTTTTACTCTCCCCAGGATGACACAGGGGTAGAAAAGTCGTTTCGGATCCATGATTTGTTCATCTTTATGAACGTGAGTCTGTCTACATTATCAGTGGAGAGCCGCGTGCGCTTATCTGTCAGCACACCACCAGCAGCGCTGAACACACTTTCAGACAGAACGCTGGCTGCGGGGCATGACAAGATCTCCAAGGCGTAAGTGGCTAGCTCCGGCCATTTATCCAGATTGGAAGTCCAAAAAGATCAAGGGTCCAGTGACACAGTCGTGGCTTCAATGTTTACTTGGAGATACTCCTGTACCATCGTCTCTAGGCGTTGACAAAGGATGGGCTAAAAAAGTGGTGAAATGATTCCGCAAAATTGATGTTACCAGCAGATACTGTGGTTCTGTTACGGTTTGAGTGCTGAACACTTGACGGTCCCACGGTTGGCAAGTTGGAACTGTGAGATTCACTACGTGCACCACTGGTATTTTGTGGAAAAGCACATGTAAGATTCTGCAACAGTCTCTGCTGATACTCCTGCATGCGTGCATCCCTTTCTATGGCAGGAATAATTTCTGCAAATTTACTTTTGTACCGGGGATCTAACAGTGTGGCAACCCAGTAGTCAGGATTATTTCTAATTCTCACAATTCGAGGGTCATGTTGCAGGTAGTGCAGCAAGAAGGCACTCATGTGTGTTGCGCATCCAGGAGCACCAAGTCCCTGTTGTGTTGGTGGCGAGGTAACAATCATGCTTCCTTCCTCTGTCCTCTCCCCCCAACCTCGCACAACAGAAATGTGATCAAGGTCTCCCTCATCTGATGAGTCTTCCATCAGTTCGTCCTCCACTTCTTCCTGGGCTCCTGCACCTTCCTCACTAGTTTGGCTGCTACCATGCGCCCTGGTAAAACCATCTCCCCCACCCTCACATGCCTGCCGCCTTGGTGCTGCCGACCGTCTGGACCTTGCAGATGTTAGCCCTTCCGCATACAACTCCTCCTCCTCTACTTCCTCCACCTCCTCTTGTGCCACCACCTGACTCTGAATTCTGTTTAACATGTGCTCCAGCATGTAAATCACCGGAATAGTCATGCTGATAATGGCATCGTCAGCACTAAACATCTTCGTCGCCATTTCAAAACTGTGCAGAAGGGTGCATAGGTCCCTGATCTGAGACCATTCCTCCAGCGTGATTTGCCCCACCTCTGGATCTCGTTGGCCCAGGCTATACGTCAGAACGTATTGCACCAGGGCTTGTCGGTGCTGCCACAGTCGCTGCAACATGTGCAGAGTTGAATTCCACCGGGTAGGCACATCGCATTTTAGCCGGTGAAGTGGCAGGCCCAACGACTTCTGTAGAGATGTAAGTCGCTGAGCTGCGGGATGCGAACGGCGAAAGTGAGCACACAGCGACCGTGCCCTCTGCAGAAGGCCATCTAGTCTGGGATAGTGGGCTAAAAATTGCTGGACAACCAGGTTCAACACGTGAGCCATACAAGGCACGTGTGTGACATTGCCCCGGCGAAGGGCCGCACCCAGGTTTGCAGCATTGTCGCACACGGCCTTCCCTGGTTTCAGGTCCAGTGGAGACAACCATTCATGAAATTGGTTCTCCAGAGCTGACCACAACTCCTCAGCTGTGTGACTCACATTTCCCAGACATTTCAATGTAAAAACCGCCTGATGACGTTGAGCCCTACTGCCAGCATAGTAAGGAGGTGTGCAGGATCCCTTCTGCGCAGTTAGAAAGCTTGTGGCATGACCAGACAGGCTTTGGGTGCAGGTGGAAGACCGAGAGGAGGTTGAGGAGGCAGAAGCAGTGGAGGAACTTTGACATAAAGAGGATTGACGCACAACTCGTGGGGACGGCAAGACTTGGACAGCAGCCCCTTGTCCTGCTGTCACCATAGTTACCCAGTGCCCAGTCAGCGACATGTAACGCCCCTGTCCATGCCTACTCGTCCAAGTGTCTGTGGTGAAATGCACCCTGTCACACACAGAGTTTCTCAAAGAAGCGATGATGTTGTGTGCGACATGCTGGTGGAGCGCAGGCACACCTTTCTTTGAGAAGTAGTGCCGACTGGGCATCTGGTACTGGGGCACTGCGACGGACATAAGGTCTCGAAAATCCTCTGTGTCCACCAGGCGGAAAGGCAGCATTTCTGTAGCCAAGAACTTGCAGATGGTGAAATTCAACCTCTTAGCTTTCTCATGGCTAGGAGGAAATGGTCTTTTACTTGTCCACATCTGAGGGACCGAGGGCTGGCTATTGTGCTTAGACGGGGTTGATAAGGGTGTCCCCGGCAAACTGCCGGTCTGTGAGGAAGATGCAGGCGGACATGTTAGGTTGCCTTGATCCAAAGTTGGTGCTATCGATGTCGGACAGCGCTCAACACCAGCTGGTGTTACCACCTCCAAAGAAAATGATGACCTGCCAATCACGCTGGCTGTTGCGGGTAAAGAGGTGGCAGGTCTGCGCCCCAAAACAGGTGTGACTGCTGTCCCCCCAGTCACAGAGGATGAAGAGGCCGCGGATGCACAAGATATGGCAGACGGTGGTTGGCCCGGCCGGCTAGGCCGCATTGTAGCACACTGAGCTTCCCACTGCAACTTATGCTTCATGTCCATGTGCCGGTTCATGCATGAAGTACTCAAACTATGTATTTTTTGGCCTCTACTTAGCTTTTGCTGACAAATGTTACAGATAACACGAGTTGGGTCATCTTTATCGATCTGAAAAAATGCCCAGGCTATGCAAGGCTTAGCACCCATGCGACCTGAAGAGCCACCACGACTTGTGGTGAGAGGCAGAGTTGTGTTTGAGGATGCAGTTGTTGACGTGCTTCCAGTACTACGTCTCTGTCCAGGAAGGCGCAACCTGACCTCGTCGTCACTAGCATCTTCCTCCACCTCCTCTGCTGACCTCATCTCTTGGCTGACTGTGGGTTGACAGTAAGTGGGATCTCCAACCTCATCATCATCACCCTGTGCGTTATCACACCCGTCGTCCTCAGAGCCAACCTGTTCCTGCCCTGACAAAAAACTAAAGTTGTCGCTCCAATCAGGTATTTGAGTCTTATCATCGTCTTCCTCATTGTCTCCACCAACAGGAGTTACAGTTTGGGAATGAGGGTCTACATTATGGTCAGAACCTTCTGCGTCTGGTCCTGGATCCGACTCATAAAGATTCTGGGCATCAGTGCAGATCATTTCCTCGTCTGGATTCACAGAAGCGCTGGAGCCGACCTCTGATTCCCAGGCTATAGTATGAGTAAACAGCTCTGCAGACTCAACCATCTGTTCTACCTCATACTCAGATGGGCAGCTGGAGATTTGGGAGCTGTGAGGAAGCAAGTGCGATTGGGGTGACACCTTTGAGGACTGGAGTATTTGTGATGTTGAAGTTGATGTGGAGGAGAGCCCACTTAAAGGAGCACTTGATATCCGTTGAAGCACCTGCTGTTTTTGTGCCTCATCTGGAATTTGTAGCGATTAGCGTGGCCGTAAGAAAGGGATCTTATCACATTGTCCGCTAAAAGAAGTAGACATTTTAGTTTGGCTGGAAGATGGTCTTTCTTCTGCAGATGTTACTGTTGCTTTAACACCTACCCCACGGACACAACCTTTTTTCCCCTTCCCAACACGCCTATTCCCCTTTCCACCAGCAGCAGGCCTTTTTCCACTCATTTTGGTGATTAACTAATTAACAACTCTGGAGTTGTTTGCACAAAAAAACAATGGATGGGAACCGAGCAGAGCTGAGTGGCCAAACTGTGGTATTAGGCCAAAACTATTGGCTGGGTTAGATGCAGAAAAAAATTATATTCAATTTGCAACCTGATGGAGGTCAGTATAGATGGACTAATAGAGAAAGTCCCACACACTGCTAGAAGGCCAAATATTTTTTCAGAGCTAGATGCAGAAAAAAATATATTCAGTTTGCAACCTGATGGAGGTCTGTATAGATGGATTAATAGAACAAGTCCCACACACAGCTAGAAGCCCAATATTTTTTCAGAGGTAGATGCAGAAAAAATATATTCAGTTTGCAACCTGATGGAGGTCAGTATAGATGGACTAATACAACAAGTCCCACACACAGCTAGAAGCCCAATATTTTTTCAGAGGTAGATGCAGAAAAAAATATATTCAGTTTGCAACCTGATGGAGGTCTGTATAGATGGTTTAATAGAACAAGTCCCACACACAGCTAGAAGCCCAATATTTTTTCAGAGGTAGATGCAGAAAAAAATATATTCAGTTTGCAACCTGATGGAGGTCAGTATAGATGGACTAATACAACAAGTCCCACACACAGCTAGAAGCCCAATATTTTTTCAGAGGTAGATGCAGAAAAAAATATATTCAGTTTGCAACCTGATGGAGGTCTGTATAGATGGACTAATACAACAAGTCCCACACACAGCTAGAAGCCCAATATTTTTTCAGAGGTAGATGCAGAAAAAAATATATTCAGTTTGCAACCTGATGGAGGTCAGTATAGATGGACTAATACAACAAGTCCCACACACAGCTAGAAGCCCAATATTTTTTCAGAGGTAGATGCAGAAAAAAATATATTCAGTTTGCAACCTGATGGAGGTCTGTATAGATGGATTAATAGAACAAGTCCCACACACAGCTAGAAGCCCAATATTTTTTCAGAGGTAGATGAAGAAAAAAATATATGCAGTTTGCAACCTGATGGAGGTCAGTATAGATGGACTAATACAACAAGTCCCACACACAGCTAGAAGCCCAATATTTTTTCAGAGCTAGATGCAGAAAAAAATTATATTCAATTTGCAACCTGATGGAGGTCAGTATAGATGGACAAATAGAATGATGCTATGCCCAAAAGATTTTACTTCACTAGGTGCAGTAAAAAAATTGGTATTCTATACACAGGTGGTATATCTTGCAACACAGATAGGCTACTCCACTGACTAACACACTCTGCAATAGGCCAAAAAAGATTAGCTTTGCTAGATTCAGCCAAATGCTGTGAAAAAAACTTGCACAGCACTGGCACAGACCTGCCTGGCAAAAACTGATAGGAACTGATGTAACCTAGTCCTGAAAAGGACTCCAATTACAATTAGTCTTTACTCCCACAATCTATCTATTTAAGAGCACAGACCTGCCTGATAAAAGTCGTAGGAAATGCTGTAACCCAGTCCTTAAAAGGACTGCAATCACAACTATTCCCTACTCCCAAGCTATCTGTAGATTTGTGCGAAAATTGGCTTGAAATTAACAAGGTATAGCGCACACAGCAACAGCGGTGCCGTCTAACACGCAGCTGCAGCAATGAGAAAATGGTGGCGACGGGGAAAATGGCTTGGTCTTATAGGGCAAGGACATGTGACATACACTGCCAATGACACATGCCCTTGCTTGTGTGAAAAAAAGCACTTCGCTCCGTGTGTGCGCTGCTGATAGGCTGACAGATTGCACCTCCCCACTGCAAATGCGGGAAAGAGAAAAAAAAAATGGAGATCTTCATTGTTCCTGCAGAGATCCATCCCCTGCCCCTCCCCCCACCCCGCTGTACACTCAAACTGCGTATTAACATTAATTTTCATCATTACTGAGAAAAAATCCAGTTATGATTTTGGTGCACGAACAGTTATCGAACATAACCTCGAACAGCCGAATTTTTCTCAAATTGTTCGTGTTCGCCGAACGGCTCAACACCGCCCAAAACAGCTCGAATTTGAGATTGGCGAACAGTTCGAGTAGAACAACGCTCATCTCTATGTGTTAGCATTGTATCCAGTCACATTGTAATTCTGGCCACTAATTAGTTGACCTTAATTTGCCTAAATGAATGAGGTATACAGCATGTACGGATTGGCAAGATCAATAATATAATGCTCACAGAATCCAATGACCTACTAAACACTCACTGCTGCATTTAAAACACATCTTTGTCAACAATATCTTGATGGTGGGGGTTATTTACTGTAAATGGACAAATTAGCAATAACACATTTTTCTCTATTAGAACATTTTCTGATTGCTGAGAAGATATAAAATACATTGTATGTTGCCTCAGTATTGTTACATTTACTATTATGATTTTTTATATTATAATTAGTAGCAATAGAATTTATTGCATGTTCACTTTCTTATTAGAAAAGTTTTTCCACTTTAAAACAGAATAAGGTGGTTACTATATAAAAAAAAAAATAGAACACAGGACATGGCACACTCCCCTTAAAAACAAACTAATTAAGCAAATTAAAGAGATTGTCCTGGGTTCTATGTTCTTGGAATTGTGCTTTATATAAATATAAAGAAGTCCAATTACAAATGTGTGCTACTTAGTAATTAAGGACTGTTTACCCGCTGTTCCTCCCCATGCCAAATAGTTATTCTAGTCAATTAGAGCATTTCAAAAGGTTTTCTGTATGGAGCACTCTTTATGATGTACAGGTAGGCCATATGCAGCAAGTAATCTGGCCCACAAAAGTAAATAATATACAATGCTAAATGCCATCACATTCTGCAAAAATAATTCCAGAAAGTTTAATAAGTGGTACTCGCTACAAGGGCGCATGCACACAACATAGAGTGTTTAAGTACCCTTACGATCTGTATATATACATATATGTACAGTACAGACCAAAAGTTTGGACACACCTCATTTAAAGATTTTTCTGTATTTTCATGACTATGAAAATTGTACATTCACACTGAAGGCATCAAAACTATGAATTAACACATGTGGAATTATATACTTAACAAAAAATTGTGAAACAACTGAAAATATGTCTTATATTCTAGGTTTTTCAAAGTAGCCACCTTTTGCTTTGATGACTGCTTTGCACACTCTTGGCATTCTCTTGATGAGCTTCAAGAGGTAGTCACCGGAAATGGTTTTCACTTCACAGGTGTGCCCTGTCAGGTTTAATAAGTGGGATTTCTTGCCTTGTAAATGGGGTTGGGACCATCAGTTGTGTTGTTCAGAAGTCAGGTGGATACACAGCTGATAGTCCTACTGAATAGACTGTTAGAATTTGTATTATGGCAAGAAAAAAGCAGCTAAGTAAAGAAAAACGAGTGGCCATCATTACTTTAAGAAATGAAGGTCAGTCAGTGCGAAAAATTGGGAAAACTTTGAAAGATTCCCCAAGTGCAGTTGCAAAAACTATCAAGCGCTACAAAGAAACTGGCTCACATGAGGACTGCTGCAGGAAATGAAGACCAAGAGTCACCTCTGCTTCTGAGGATAAGTTTATCCGAGTCACCAGCCTCAGAAATCGCAGGTTAACAGCAGCTCAGATCAGAGACCAGGTCAATGCCACACAGAGTTCTAGCAGCAGACACATCTCTACAACAACTGTTAAGAGGAGACTTTGTGAAGCAGGACTTCATGGTAAAATAGCTGCTAGGAAACCACTGCTAAGGACAGGCAACAAGCAGAAGAGACTTGTTTGGGCTAAAGTACACAAGGATGGACATTAGACCAGTGGAAATCTGTGCTTTGGTCTGATGAGTCCAAATTTGAGATCTTTGGTTCCAACCACCGTGTCTTTGTGAGATGCAGCAAAGGTGAACGGATGGACTGTACATGCCTGGTTCCCACCGTGAAGCATGGAGGAGAAGGTGTGATGATGTGGGGGTGCTTTTCTGGTGACACTGTTGGGGATTTATTCAAAATTGAAGGCATACTGAACCAGCATGGATACCACAGCATCTTGCAGCGGCATGCTATTCCATCCTGTTTGCGTTTAGTTGGACCATCATTTATTTTTCAACAGGACAATGACCCCAAACACACCTCCAGGCTGTGTAAGGGCTATTTGACCAAGAAGGAGAGTGATGGGGTGCTACGCCAGATGACCTGGCCTCCACAGTCACCAGACCTGAACCCAATCGAGATGGTTTGGGGTGAGCTGGACCGCAGAGTGAAGGCAAAAGGGCCAACAAGTGCTAAGCATCTCTGGGAACTCCTTCAAGATTGTTGGAAGACCATTTCCGGTGACTACCTCTTGAAGCTCATCAAGAGAATGCCAAGAGTGTGCAAAGCAGTCATCAAAGCAAAAGGTGGCTACTTTGAAGAACCTAGAATATAAGACATATTTTCAGTTGTTTCACACTTTTTTGTTAAGTATATAATTCCCCATGTGTTAATTCATAGTTTTGATGCCTTCAGTGTGAATGTACAATTTTCATAGTCATGAAAATGCAGAAAAATCTTTAAATGAGAAGGTGTGTCCAAACTTTTGGTCTGTACTATATATATATATATATATATATATATGTATATATATATATATATATATATATATATATATATAGACACACACCGTCATGGCCAAAAGTATTGGAACCCTTGAAATTGTTCCAGAGAATGATGTATTTCTTCCAGAAAATTATTACAATTACACATGTTTTGTTATACACATGTTTATTTTTTTTTGTATGTATTGGAACAACACAAAAAAACAGACAAGAGAGAAAAAGGCAAATTGGACATAATTTCACACAAAGCTTCAAAAATAAGCTGGACAAAATTGTTGGCACCTTTCCAAAAATGTGGGTAAACAACTTTGTTTCAAGCATGTGATGCTCATTCAAACTCACTAGGCAATATGAAAATCACACCTGAAACCAGATAAAAAAGAGAGAAGTTGACTCAGTCTTTGCAGTGTGTGTCTGTGAGTGCCACACTAAGCATGGAGAACAGAAAGAGGAGAAGAGAACTCTTGAGAACCAAAATTGTTGAAAAATATCAGCAATCTCAAGGTTACAAGTCCATCTCCAGAGATCTTGATGTTCCTTTGTCCTCTGTGCACAACATAATCAAGAAATTTACAACCATGGCACTGTAGCTAATCTCCCTTGAAGTGGACAGCAGAGAAAAATTGATGAAAGGTTGCAACACAGGGTAGTCCGGATGGTGGATAAGCAGCCAAAATCAAGTTCAAAAGAAATTCAAGCCGTTCTCCAGGCTCAGGGTGCATCTGTGTCAGCGCAAACTATCCGTTGACATTTGAATGAAATGAAACGCTATGGCAGGAGACCCAGGAAAACCCCACTGCTTACACAGAGACATAAAAAAGCTAGACTGCAGTTTGCCAAAATGTACGAGAGTAAGCCAAAATCTTTCTGTGAAAGAATTTTGTAGACAGATGAGACCAAGATAGAGATTTTTGGTAAAGCACATCATTATACTGTTTACTGAAAACAGATTGAGGTCTACAAAGAAAAGAACACAGTACCTACAGTCAAATATGGTGGCGGTTCAAATATGTTTTGGGGTTGTTTTGCTGCATCTGGTCCTGGGTGCCTTGATTGTGTGCAAGGCAGCATGAAATCTGAAGATTACCAAAGGATTTTGTGTCGCAATGTCGTGCCCAGTGTAAGAAAGCTGGGTTTGTGTCCTAGGTCATGGGTCTTCCAGCAGGACAATGACCCCAAACATACTTGAAGAAGCATCCAGAAATGGATGGAAACAAAGCACTGGAGAGTTCTGAAGTGGCCACCAATGAGTCTGGATTGATTGCAGTTATTTTACCAAAGAATGTGCAACCAAATATTAAGTTGAGTGTGCCAACAATTTTTTTCCAGCCTATTTTGGGTGTTTTGTGTGAAATTATGCCCAATTTTCCCTTTTTCTCAGTTTTTTTTGCTTTGTTCCCATACACACAAAGGAAATAAACATGTGCATAATAAACCATGTGTAATTACAATAATTTTCTAGGAAAAACACTTCATTTTCTGGAACAATTTCAAGGGTGCCAACACTTTCGGCCATGACTGTATATTATTCTGCCCAGTACAACATCCAATTGAATATGAAATCAGAGGCTAACAGAAGAACATTAGCAGCTCTATAAGAACTAAAAATGCTGAGATTTCACTGTTGTTTTTTATATTTCCACATACTGACAAGCTTGTTAGTTTTGATTTAGAGCAGTTTTCCATTTTCTTTAGGATAGACCATCCATATCAGACGTGTGGCATTTCAACATCCACCACCCTCACGGACCAGCTTACTTAAGGGGTGAATGCTGAGTCTCCTTTATTGTTTACCAGTAGAGTTGAACTGATCTTTTTAAATTTGAATTTGCCATCTTTGGCAAATTTTCCCAAAAAATTCAATTTGCAGCGAATAAATTAGTGTGGATTTTAGTTCTCAACAGGAAGGTGGGAGCGGGACATGGAAAGAGGAAAGAAAGAAAGAGGTACGTTTCAATATGATCTGTCTTACCTTGTGAATCTGGAGGTGGAATTTATTATTGTACATATTACCAGCCCTGCGACTGACTATACACCACTGAGAACTGCTGATCTCCGATGACCCAGTGGTGTACCGACCACCACTGTGCTAGGTATGCAAATTCAATTTATAAACTCAGATGTGATGTCATAGCTGTCGGGAATTATGGGGAAGCCCACTTGGCTACGCAAGCCAACATTGCCCGCTCACTGATGCTTCACCAGTAAGAAATGGTGCCGGGTAACTTTTATTTTTACGAACTGAGAATTGAAACTCAAAGTGTTCGAATTTGCATGAAACCGCAAATTTCAGAAAATTATTCTCGAATTCGATCCTCCGCAGATTGATTCGCTTCTCTCTGCTCACCAGGCATAGCATTTTATGGTACTAGGCTGTAAGTGAATGGGATTCAGCAGCAAAACAAGGCACAGCCACTACAAAATGTACAATGCTATGCTTGGTAAGCAATGAATGGGACACTGTACTCACTGTTGCAGCAATTCCTTCAATCAGCTGATCATGGGGCGGCTGTGAATTAGACACCTACTATTCTGATATTGTTGGCTATTCTTAGAATAGGATATCAGTATTAAACTCCTAGGTGGAACTCTCTTCTGAGATACCAAACAATAATAAGAAAGTCTTGAACTTTTTACTGCTGCTCATGCTAGGTAATTAAGTATTACTTTGGAATAACATCAATATGCACCATACTTGTTGAACAGGTTTCCTAACCTTAAAATATTGGCATCTTATATGCAGAGCTGGTGCTGATGTTGATAATATAATATAGATAATTATACTGTTATAAAAATAAATGTCGTAAGGCAACATATACACCTTGAAATCTTTCCAGCAAATGTTTAACCCCTTTACCCCCGAGGGTGGTTTGCACGTTAATGACCAGGCCAATTTTTACAATTCTGACCACTGTCATTTTATGAGGTAATTACTCTGGAATAGTGTTGAGCCACCCCCGTAGTGTTCGGGTTCGGTTCGGTTCGTCGAACACCGGGATGTTCGAGGAACTGTTCGTCGAACTGTTCGTCGAACACCTTAGAACACCGTCGAACACCGTTAAAACCAATGGCAGGCAAACAAAAACATATAGGAACACATAGAAAACACCTTCAAAGGTGTCCAAAAGCTCACAAACTGCTCAGAAGACGCTTTCTTTAAAAAGCCGGCCGGCAATTCAGCAGCGGCATACACCGGTACCCGACAATTTAGACATGAAGGAATAGAGCATCACACATAGATTAGATAGATAGAAACATGTCAGTCACATATATATGAAGTACAGTGACAGTGTTGATTACTGTACTTGTCATTTAGTGTAAAGAATTTATTAAAAAATATAATAGTGTTTTCGTGCACCATCTCTTTAAAAAAGCCGGCCGGCAATTCAGCAGCGGTACCCGACAATTTATAACAGACAGAATAGAGCTTCACACATAGATTAGATAGATAGAAACATGTCAGTCACATATATATGAAGTACTGTGACAGTGTTGCTTACTGTACTTGTCATTTACTGCAAAGGATTTATTAAAAAAAATAATAGTGTTTTCATGCACCGTCTCTTTAAAAAAGCCGGCCGGCAATTCAGCATCTGTACCCGACAATTTAGAATAGAAGGAATAGAGAATCACACATAGATTAGATAGATAGAAACATGTCAGCCACATATATAAGAAGTACAGTGACAGTGTTGTTTACTGTACTTGTCATTTAGTGTTAAGGATTTATCAAAAAAAATAATAGTGTTTTCATGCACCGTCTCTTTAAAAAAGCCGGCCGGCAATTCAGCATCTGTACCCGACAATTTATAACACACAGAATAGAGCTTCACACATAGATTAGATAGATAGAAACATGTCAGTCACATATATAATAAGTACAGTGATAGTGTTGGTTACTGTACTTGTCATTTAGTATTAAAATAAAGGATTTATTATTCAAAAAAATTGGCGTGGGGTTCCCCGTAATTTTAGTCTCTAGCGGAGGTTAAGCAGACAGCTGGGGCAGATGCTTGAAGCCTGGGAAGGGGGTAATACCCACGGAGCTTCTCAGGCTACTAATATCAGCCCCCAGCTGAATACCTAGCCTTTACTAGCTATTAAAATGGAGGACCCCCCCAAAAAAAATGACGTGGGGTCCCCCCTAATTTAATAGCTAGCAAAGGCTAGGCAGACAGCCGGGGGCTGATATTAATAGCCCAGGAAGGGAGCCATGAATATTGGCCCCCTCCCAGGCTAGAAACACCAGCCGTCAGCCGCCCCAGAAATGGCGCATCCATAGGATGCGCCAATTCTGGCACTTAGCCTCGCTCTTCCACGCTGCCCTGGTGCGGTGGCAGGGGGTAATAGGGTTGGGGTTGATGTCAGCTTATAATGCCAGCTGACATCAAGCCCAGGTTAGTAACGGAGAGGCGTCTATAAGACACCCCCATTACTAACCCCATAGTCAAAGTTAAAAAAAAACCACAACACCCAGAATAAAGTCCTTTAATTGAAATAAAGACACAATTCTTTATTGTTCTAAATTAAACCATACTTACCATCACGCCCATTCCAGCTGAAGCCAACGATCTCCTGCAATAAAAGAAAAATAATAAAGCAACCTCATCCTTACCTTTCCATGGTTCCCAGGACAGCTTCAGCTCTGCTACATCGAGATGACAGGCTGGACCTGCAGAACGCTGCCATCCAGCCTGTCATCCCGCAGACACTGAGAAGCGCAGGCATGCTTGCGCTCCTCAGTGTCTGACTGTGACGGCATCCAGATGAGCCGACAATGAACTCGGCTCACCTCATGTACGTCACTGACAGCGTGGGAAAATTCTCCTGCACTCAGCGCTTCAGCGTCAGAATTTTCCCACGGTGTCAGTGACGTGCATGAGGTGCGCCGAGTTCATTGGACATGACCTCGGCTCATCTGGATGCCGTCACAGCCAGACACTGAGTAGCGCAAAAAAAAATGCGTGGGGCTTCGCCCTATTTTTGTGCCCAGCCAGGTACAACTAGGCAGCTGGGAGCTGGAATCCGCAGCGCAGGGAGGCCCAAGCTTTCTGGGCCACCCCCGCTGCAAATTGCAGTCCGCAGCCGCCCCAGAAAATGGCGCGTTCATAGAAGCGCCATCTTCTGGCGCTGTACCCAACTCATCCAGGGCCCTGGTGCGGTGGCTCACTGGGTAATAAAGGGGTTAAGGCCAGCTTGGCATTATCAGCTGGCCCTAAGCCCGAAATTCATGGGGTCACACCAATATTAGACATGACCACCATGAATTTCTAGTAAAGTATTTAAAAAAACACAACACCCAGAATAAAGTCCTTTAATTGAAATAAACACACAATTCTTTATTGTTCTAAATTAAACCATACTTACCGTCACGCCCATTCCAGCTGAAGCCAATGTCTTCTGCAATAAAAGTAAAATAATTAAGCAACCTCATCCTTACCTTTCCATGGTTCCCACGACAGCTTCAGCTCTGCTACATCGAGATGACAGGCTGGACCGCAGCAGAAAGCTGCCATCCAGCCTGTCATCCCGCGGACACTGAGAAGCGCAGGCATGCTTGCGCTCCTCAGTGTCTCGCTGTGACGGCATAAAGATGAGACAAGTTCATGTCCAATGAACTCCGCGCACCTCATGCACGTCACTGACAGCGTGGGAGAATTCTCCTGCACTCAGCACTTCAGCGTGAAAATTCTCCCACGCTGTCAGTGACGTACATGAGGTCAGCTGAGTTCATTGGACATGAATGAGCTCACCTCATGCACGTCACTGACAGCGTGGGAAAATTCTCACGCTGAAGCGCTGAGTGCAGGAGAATTTTCCCACGCTGTCAGTGACGTGCATGAGGTGAGCTCATTCATGTCCAATGATCTCAGCTCACCTCATGCACGTCACTGACAGCGTGGGAAAATTCTCCTGCACTCAGCGCTACAGCGTGAGAATTCTCCCACGCTGTCAGTGACGTGCATGAGGTAAGCTCATTCATGTCCAATGAACTCAGCTGACCTCATGTACGTCACTGACAGCGTGGGAGAATTCTCACGCTGAAGTGCTGAGTGCAGGAGAATTCTCCCACGCTGTCAGTGACGTGCATGAGGTGCGCCGAGTTCATTGGACATGACCTCGGCTCATCTGGATGCCGTCACAGCCAGACACTGCAGAGCGCAAGCATGCCTGCGCTAATCAGTGTCTGCGGGATGACAGGCTGGATGGCAGCGTTCTGCTGCGGTCCAGCCTGTCATGTGAATGTAGCAGAGCTGAAGCTGTCGTGGGAACCATGGAAAGGTAAGGATGAGGTTGCTTTATTATTTTTCTTTTATTGCAGGAGATCGTTGGCTTCAGCTGGAATGGGCGTGACGGTAAGTATGGTTTAATTTAGAACAATAAAGGAATGTGTCTTTATTTCAATTAAAGGACTTTATTCTGGGTGTTTGTGTTTTCTTTTAACTTTGACTATGGGGTTAGTAATGGGGGTGTCTTATAGACGCCTCTCCATTACTAACCTGGGCTTGATGTCAGCTGGCATTATAAGCTGACATCAACCCCAACCCTATTACCCCACTGCCACCGCTACAGGGCAGTGGGAAGAGCGAGGCTAAGTGCCAGAATTGGCGCATCCTAAGGATGCGCCATTTCTGGGGCGGCTGACGGCTGGTGTTTCTAGCCTGGGAGGGGGCCAATATTCATGGAACCCTTCCTGGGCTATTAATATCAGCCCCCAGCTGTCTGCCTAGCCTTTGCTAGCTATTAAAATAGGGGGGACCCCACGTCATTTTTTTGGGGGGTCCCCCATTTTAATAGCTAGTAAAGGCTAGGTATTCCGCTGGGGGCTGATATTAGTAGCCTGGGAAGCTCCGTGGGTATTACCCCCTTCCCAGGCTTCAAACATCTGCCCCAGCCGTCTGGTTAACCTCCGCTAGAGACTAAAATTATGGGGAACCCCACGCCAATTTTTTTTTAAATAAATCCTTTATTATAACACTAAATGACAAGTACAGTAATCAACACTATCACTGTACTTCATATATATGTGACTGACATGTTTCTATCTATCTAATCTATGTGTGATTCTCTATTCCTTCTATTCTAAATTGTTGGGTACAGATGCTGAATTGCCGGCCGGCTTTTTTAAAGAGACGGTGCATGAAAACACTATTATTTTTTTAAATAAATCCTTTACACTAAATGACAAGTACAGTAAACAACACTGTCACTGTACTTCATATATATGTGACTGACCTGTTTCTATCTATCTAATCTATGTGTGATTCTCTATTCCTTCTATTCTAAATTGTCGGGTACAGATGCTGAATTGCCGGCCGGCTTTTTTAAAGAGACAGTGCATGAAAACACTATTATTTTTTTTAATAAATCCTTTATACTAAATGACAAGTACAGTAAGCAACACTGTCACTGTACTTCATATATATGTGACTGACATGTTTCTATCTACCTAATCTATGTGTGATTCTCTATTCCTTCTATTCTAAATTGTTGGGTACAGATGCTGAATTGCCGGCTGGCTTTTTTAAAGAGACGGTGCATGAAAACACTATTATTTTTTTTAATAAATCCTTTACACTAAATGACAAGTACAGTAATCAACACTGTCACTGTACTTCATATATATGTGACTGACATGTTTCTATCTATCTAATCTATGTGTGAAGCTCTATTCTGTCTGTTATAAATTGTCGGGTACCGCTGCTGAATTGCCGGCCGGCTTTTTTAAAGAGACGGTGCATGAAAACACTATTATTTTTTTTGATAAATCCTTTACACTAAATGACAAGTACAGTAAGCAACACTGTCACTGTGCTTCTTATATGTGTGACTGACATGTTTCTATCTATCTAATCTATGTGTGAAGCTCTATTCTTTCGGTTCTAAATTGTCGGGTACCGGTGTATGCCGCTGATGAATTGCCGGCTTTTCATGTTTCACTGTTGGCACTGTTCCCATCGATTTGGGCAATCACTGTAATGCCACAACCACCATGGCTGTGGCATTACAGTGAGTGGCAGACAATCCCTGCATGATTGGTGCTCTAAATAGCGCCAGACATGCAGGACACGCTTTTGGTGCACGAACAGTTATCGAACATAACCTCGAACAGCCGAATTTTTTGCAAATCGTTCGGGTTCGTCGAACAACTCGAACACCGCCCAAAACAGCTCGAATTTGAGATTGGCGAACAGTTCTAGTCGAACACCGCTCATCTCTACTCTGGAACGCTTCAACGGATCCCCCTGATTCTGAGAATGTTTTTTCTTGACAAATTGTACTTCATGATTTTGGTAAAATTTCTTCAATATCACTTGCGTTTATTTGTGAAAAAAACAGAAATTTGGCGAAAATTTTGAAAATTTAGCAATTTTCAAAATTTGAATTTTTATGCCCTTAAATCAGAGAGATATGTCTCACAAAATACTTAATAAATAACATTTCCCACATGTCTACTTTACATCAGCACAATTTTGGAACCCAAATTTTTTTTTGTTAGGGAGCTATAAGGGTTAAAAGTTGACCAGCGATTTCTCATTTTTCCAACAAAATTTACAAAACCATTTTTTTAGGGACCACATCACATTTGAAGTCACTTTGAGAGGTCTTTATGACAGAAAATACCCAAAAGTGACACCATTCTAAAAACTTCAACCCTCAAGGTGCTCAAAACCACATTCAAGAACTTTATTAACCCTTCAGGTGCTTCACAGGAATTTTTGGAATGTGGAAGAAAAAAATGAACATTTAACTTTTTTCACAAAAATGTTACTTTAGACCCAATTTTTTTTATTTTCACAGGAGTAACAAGAAAAAATGGACCCCAAAATTTGTTGTGCAATTTCGCCTGGGCACGCAGATACCCCATATGTGGGGAAAAAACACTGTTTGGGCGCACGGCAGGGCTCGGAAGGGAAGGAGCGCCATTTGACTTTTTGATTGTAAAATTTGCTTGAATAATTAGCGGACGCCATGTTGCGTTTGGAGAGCCCCTGATGTGCCTAAACATTGGAGCTCCACCACAAGTGACCCCATTTTGGAAACTAGACCCCCCAAGGCACCTATCTAGATGCATAGTGAGCACTTGGAACCCCCAGGTGCTCCACAAATTGATTCGTAAAAATGAAAAAGTATTTTTTTTTCCACTTTTTCATTTTTACGAATCAATTTGTGAAGCACCTGGGGGTTCCAAGTGCTCACTATGCATCTACATAGGTGCCTTGGGGGGTCTAGTTTTCAAAATGGGGTCACTTGTGGGGTATCTCAAATGTTTAGGCACACAGGGGCTGTCCAAATGCAACATGGTGTCCGCTAACAAATTGAATGGAAAATCGGCTCAAATTGTTAGCGGACACCATGTTGCGTTTGGAGAGCCCCTGATGTGCCTAAACATTGGAGCTCCCCCACAAGTGACCCCATTTTGGAAACTAGACCCCCAAAGGCACCTATCTAGATGCATAGTGAGCACTTGGAACCCCCAGGTGCTTCACAAATTGATTCGTAAAAATGAAAAAGTATTTTTTTTTCCACTTTTTCATTTTTACGAATCAATTTGTGAAGCACCTGGGTGTTCCAAGTGCTCACTATGCATCTAGATAGGTGCCTTGGGGGGTCTAGTTTCCCTAATGGGGTCACTTTTGGGGGAGCTCCAATGTTTAGGCACACAGGGGCTGTCCAAATGCAACATGGTGTCCGCTAACAAATTGAATGGAAAATCGGCTCAAATTGTTAGCGGACACCATGTTGCGTTTGGAGAGCCCCTGTGTGCCTAAACATTGGAGCTCCCTCTTAAGTGACCCCATTTTGGAAACTAGACCCCCCAAGGCACCTATCTAGATGCATAGTGAGCACTTGGAACCCCCAGGTGCTTCACAAATTGATTCGTAAAAATGAAAAAGTATTTTTTTTTCCACTTTTTCATTTTTACGAATCAATTTGTGAAGCACCTGGGGGTTCCAAGTGCTCACTATGCATCTAGATAGGTGCCTTGGGGGGTCTAGTTTCCAAAATGGGGTCACTTTTGGGAGAGCTCCAATGTTTAGGGACACAGGGGCTGTCCAAACGCAACATGGTGTCCGCTAACAATTTGAGCCGATTTTCCATTTTATTTGTTAGCGGACACCATGTTTAGTTTGGAGAGCCCCTGATGTGCCTAAACAGTGGAGCTCCCCCACAAGTGACCCCATTTTGGAAACTATACCCCTCAAGGATTTTATTAAGGGGTATAGTGAACATTTTGAACTCAGAAGGTATGACACAGAATTTGATAACATTAGGTCATCATATTGAATAAGTTGTCATTAGTCTTGAGCGCAAGTGCTCGCTACTTGAGTTTGCATCGGGTACTCAGGTATGCACCATGTACTGCGTGTGCTCGAGTGACATGCTCGAGTCCCTGCCCCGCATGTTTCTGTTAGAACTCTCCTGTTAGGTTTTTTCTATTTTGCTGGCCACGTGACCTTTTTTGCCTATTTAATCCTGCTCCGCCCTTCTGGCCATACTGGACTTCATTGTAATTTCTACTCTTAAGCTAGCCTGGTGCTTTGTAACCTTTCTCAGTCAGTTTTTGATAGGTCTTTTGACCTTTATGTTCTATGTTGTGTGTTTGTCTTTTTACTGCTACAATTTCTGCTAGGAGGTGTCCATCTTTCTCCCAGTCCCTAGTTCTTGTAGGGATCCCTCCCTCACATCTATAGGTCTTCGTTCAGACTAGCTGAGGACTTTAAGCGGGTCTGATCGCAGGATCAGGTTCCCCGTTACATCGTAGGGATCTAGCTTAGTTCTATTGTAGGGACAGATCTCCTGTCTTTCCTTAGTGCTTGTAGCCTATCATAACAGTTTCACGGTTATTAGACACCCAAAAAAAAACATGCGGGGATCGCTTGTGCATGGCAGGCAATCCCCGCAAGTTTTTTTGGCCGCAAAGCATATGGGGCGGAGACTCGAGCATGTCACTCAAATACCCACGATACTCAATGCATACCAGAGCACCCGATGCAAACTCAAGTAGCGAGCACTTGCGCTCAACACTAGTACCATATCGTCATCTTTTTTTCTTACTTTTGAAAAAAATCCCAACCCCATCACAACCCTAGCCCCAAACCCAGCCCTAACCCTAGCCCAACCCTAACCCTAGCACAAACCTAACCCGAGAGTTTATTTTTTACGCCGTTCCTCGTGCGGTATAAGTGATTAGATGACTTTATTCTTCGGGTCGGTGTGATTACAGCGATACCAGAATCATATGTGGGTTTTATGACTGACAGCTGTCACACACTAAAAGACGCATTTTTTGTAAAATCTAGTTTTTGCATCGTCATATTTTTAGAGCTATAATTTTTCCAGATTTTGGCAGACAGAGTCATGTCATGGCTTGTTTTTTGCGGGATGAGTTGACGTTGTTATTGGTGCCATTTTCAGGCACGTGACATTTTTTGATGGCTTTCTATTCCGATTTTTGGGAGGCAGAATAAACAAAAACCAACAATTCAGGAATTGTTTTTTTTTGTTTTTTTTTATACTGTTCCGCGTGTGGTAAAATTGATAAGGCAGCTTTATTCTTCAGGTCAGTACGTTTACAGCGGTACCACATTTATATCGTTTTTCCATGTTTTGCACTTTTACATAATAAAAGCAATTTTATAGAAAAAATTATTTTTTAGCATCGCTTTATTCTGAGAGCTATAACTTTTTTATTTTTCGGATGATAGAGCTGTATAGTGGCTTGTTGTTTGCGGGACGAGATGACGTTTTCAGCGGTACCATTTTTATTTACATTAGTCTTTTTGATCGCGTGTTATTCCATTTTTTGTTTGGTGGTATGGTGATAAAGCATTGTTTTTTGCTTAGTTTTTTATTTATTTTTTTACCGTGTTCACTGAAGGGGTTAACTAGTGGGACAGTTTTATAGGTCACGTCGTTCCAGACGCGGCGATACCAAATATGTGTACTTTTATTGTTTTTTTTGTTTTTTTTTTATAATAATATTTATTGATGGGTACATTATATTTTTATTTTTGGTGTATTATTTTTTTTTTTTTTTTTTTTTATAGTTTTACAATTTTTTTTTTTTTTCTTCACTTTATGACACTTTTTTTACTTTTTTACTTTGTCCCACTATGGGACTTTCACTTTTTTTTCTCTGATCGCCTGCATGGCACAGGAATGGAGCACCATCCCTGTGTCATGCAGGCTGTCAGCACTGGACAGGGAGAAGATAGTTTGGAGATGCACTGCGCATGTCCAAAAAATCTTCCTGCTGTCTGGTGACCCGGATGTTGTCATGATGACATCGGGTCGTCATGGCAACATCCTGGAAGCCACGGCAGACAGCGCTGGAGGCCGGAAGAGGAGGTGAGTATCGGCGATCACCTCCCCTTGCCACCGCAATGCTGCGATCGACTGCGATCGACTTCGATTGCAGCATTGCGGGGGTTAATGTGCCGGGAGCGGTGCGGGACCGCTCCCTGCACATAGTACCGGGTGTCAGCTGTGACAATCAGCTGACACCCGGCGGCGATCGCGCCCGCACAGCCTGTGTGCGGGCGAAATCGCCAGGGTGTATAAATACATATCTGGTCCATAAGTCCCAGGGCACAGATACGTACTAATATGCCCTATGTCGTAAAGGGGTTAAAGTACATCTCCACCCAAATAATAAAACTTTGATATGCTAATATAGTGATCTTCCAGAATTGCTAGACAAATTTTCATCACATTTTCATCAGTTTAGGCAGTCAAAGAACATCATGTTATGGGTGGTCATACGGTATGGGGGGCTTTGGGGGTATCATACTGTGTCTGGAGGTACCAAACTTTGTGGAGGTGTAAGGTGCCCAAGTGAGGTAGTCGTAGGCGAGCTGTCGCTTTCACTTGCTTTGGCACCCTACAGACAAAGTGTGTCCCAGTCCTAGTGTGTTGCTCTGTATGTGCTGTCTCCCACTTACTTCTGGCCTACAGGCCTCTTCTGACTCCAGGAATCCTTCTTCTGGAACCAGAGCAGAAATCAATTCAGAAGACACATGGTTCATAAAAACGACCAGAACTTTACTGGGTAACTGGCAACATTTACAGTATTTACAGGCAGATATAAAGGATAAGGTCCAACGGGTTGTCATCTTTCCCACAGGTACCGGATACAACTTCAGCCGTGGTCCCCGATCTAGGTGAAGCATCTCTGTTGCTTTATTCTCTAGCCCTAGAGATTCTTCATCACCAATGACAGTATATCTGGATTCCATTTCACTCGGTCTCTGAGGGTTTGAGTCCTAAATCTTCTGCAGCCTCGCAGACAGAATGGTCCCCCCTGGCCCCAACGTCTACCTCGTGGTTCCCAGGCCAGCTAAGGGGACTCGTGCAGAGGGATTCTTTGGTGACCCACTGTCTGGGATTCTAGGCCCATGTCTGCCCTAGCAGCCTTTAACGAAAGCCTGTCACTTTTTGCTATACTGCACAACTACTGACTGAACTCACTTCCTGCACTAAACTCTAACACTCAGTTCCTCCTCCACTCACTGGGCCATCTGTTACAGTTAATTCTTTCTAGGCCAAACTGCTGCCCTAGAGGGTTCTAGCTTCAGGAACATGCATCTAACCCTTCCAAGTATCAGAGGGCAGACTATTATGTCCACCACTACTACAGAGGTATCATATAATGTGTGTGTGCTGTGTGGACATCCCATTCTACTGTTTGGGCAGCTGTGCGGACCATCATGATGTGGGGCTATCATACTCTAAAGGCGGCTATGAGAGACTAAATTTTTTGGATGGCTGTGGGGGCATCAAAATGTGGGAAGCTGAGGGGGATCATACTGTGTAGGGTCCATCATATTGCTTTGTGGGTCTGTGGGGGATCATACGGCGTGGGAGGTTGTGAGGCTGGAATACTGTGTTGAAGGGCTATGATGGCATCATAAGTTGAATGGGTCAATCATTCTGTGTGGGGAATCTGTAGGACCATGGGACCACCATACTGTGGGGGATATCATATTGTGTGTGGCAGGCTTGTGGGGACATGATACTTCTAGGGGGGTTGGGGAGACATCATACTGTGTGGGTGGGGGATGTTGATCCAGGTAAAAAGTTGGAATAACAGGAGAAGTATTGTGATTTACTGCTTATTCTAAATCTTATAAAAAGTATTACATTATTTGGTTTTATATAATCTACAAAGGACCTCCCAAACATGATATAGCACATCCCCTTGCATATTCCAACTCAACTAAAAAGGCCAATGGCCCTATATTATACATACTAGACAGAAATGAACAGGAGCATAAGTTGGTACAGTGGTGGCCAAAAGTATTGGCACCACTGCAATTCTGTCAGATAATACTCAGTTTCTTCCTGAAAATGATTGCAATCACAAATTCTTTGGTATTATTATCTTCATTTAATTTGTCTTCAGTGAAAAAACACAAAAAGAATTGTCCTAAAGCCAAATTGGATACAATTCCACACCAAACCTAAAAAAGGGGGTGGACAAAAGTATTGGCACTGTTTGAAAAATCATGTGATGCTTCTCTAATTCGTGTAATTAACAGCACCTGTAACTTACCTGTGGCACCTAACAGGTGTTGGCAATAACTAAATCACACTTGCAGCCAGTTAACATGGATTAAAGTTGACTCAACCTCTGTCCTGTGTCCTTGTGTGTACCACATTGAGCATGGAGAAAAGAAAGAAGACCAAAGAACTGTCTGAGAACTTGAGAAACCAAATTGTGAGGAAGCATGAGCAATCTCAAGGCTACAAGTCCATCTCCAAAGACCTGAATGTTCCTGTGTCTTCCGTGCGCAGTGTCATCAAGAAGTTTAAAGCCCATGGCACTGTGGCTAACCTCCCTAGATGTGGACAGAAAAGAAAAATTGACGAGAGATTTCAACGCAAGATTGTGCGGATGGTGGATAAAGAACCTCGACTAACATCCAAACAAGTTCAAGCTGCCCTGCAGTCCGAGGGTACAACAGTGTCAACCCGTACTATCCGTCGGCGTCTGAATGAAAAGGGACTGTATGGTAGGATACCCAGGAAGACCCCACTTCTTACCCCGAGACATAAAAAAGCCAGGCTGGAGTTTGCCAAAACTTACCTGAGAAAGCCTAAAACGTTTTGGAAGAATGTTCTCTGGTCAGATGAGACAAAAGTAGAGCTTTTTGGGAAAAAGCATCAACATAGAGTGTACAGGAAAAAAAAAAGAAGCATTTAAAGAAAAGAACACGGTCCCCACAGTCAAACATGGCGGAGGTTCCCTGATGTTTTGGGGTTGCTTTGCTGCCTCTGGCACTGGACTGCTTGACCATGTGCATGGCATTATGAAGTCTGAAGACTACCAACAAATTTTGCAGCATAATGTAGGGCCCAGTGTGAGAAAGCTGGGTCTCCCTCAGAGGTCATGGGTCTTCCAGCAGGACAATGACCCAAAACACACTTCCAAAAGCACTATAAAATGGTTTGAGAGAAAGCACTGGAGACTTCTAAAGTGGCCAGCAATGAGTCCAGACCTGAATCCCATAGAACACCTGTGGAGAGATCTCAAAATGGCAGTTTGGAGAAGGCACCCTTCAAATATCAGGTGCCAAAGAAGAATGGTCTACAATTCCAGCAGAGCATTGTAAGAAACTCATTGATGGTTACAGGAACCGGTTGTTCGCAGTTATTTTGGCTAAAGGTTGTGCAACCAAGTATTAGGCTGAGGGTGCCAATACTTTTGTCTGGCCCATTTTGGAGTTTTGTGTGAAATGATCAATGATTTGATTTTTGCTTCATTCTCTTTTGTGTTTTTTCCTTGCAAGCAAATTAAATGAAGATAATAATACCAAAGAATTTGTGATTGCAATCAATTTCAGGAAGAAAGGGGTGCCAATACTTTTGGCCACCACTGTATACAATGAAGGAAATAATTATTGATCCATTGCTGTTTTTGTAAGTTTGACCACTAACAAAGACATGAACAGCCTATAATTTTAAGGGTAGGTTAATTTTAACATTGAGAGATAGAATATCCCAAAAAAATCAAGAAAATCACATTGTATAAATTAGATAAATTTATTTGCATTTTGCAGTGAGAAATAAGTATTTGATCCCTCTGGCAAACAACACTTAATGCTTGGTGGCAAAACCCTTTTGGCAAGCACAGCTGTCAGACGTTTTTTGTAATTGATGATGAAGGTTGTGCACATGTCAGGAGGAATTTTGGTCCACTCCTCTTTGCAGATCATCTCTAAATCATTCAGATTTTGAGGCTGTCGCTTGGCAGCTCAGAGCTTCAGCTCCCTCCATAAGTTTTCTATGGGATTAAGGTCTGGAGACTGGCTAGGCCTCTCCATAACTTTACTGTGCTTCTTTTTGAGCCACTCCTTTGTTGTCTTGGCTGTATGTTTTGGGTCATTGTCTTGCTGAAAGATCCAGCCACGACCCATTTTTAATGTTCTGGCGGAGGGAAGGAGGTTGTCACTCAGGATTTTATCATACATGGCTCCATCCATTCTCCCATTGATGCGGTGAAGTAGTCCTGTGCCATTAGCAGAGAAACATAATGTTTCCACCTCCATGCTTGACAGTGGGGACGGTGGCAGCATTTCTCTTCCTCCAAACACGGCAGGGTGAGTTAATGCCCAATTTTTGTCTCATCTGACCACAGCACCTTCTCCCAATAACCCACAGAATCATCCAGGTGTTCATTGGCAAACTTCAGACGGGGACCTTGCGGGCACTGCAGGATTTTAAACCTTTAAGGCGTAATGTGTTACCAATGGTTTTCTTGGCGACTGTGGTCCCAGTCGCCTTGAGATCATTAACAAGTTCCCCCCGTGTAGTTTTAGGCTGATCTCTCATCTTCCTCATGATCAAGGATACCCCACGAGGTGAGATTTTGCATGGTGCCCCAGATCGATGTCAATTGACAATCATTTTGTATTTCTTACTATTGCACCAACAGTTGTCTCCTTCTCACCCAGCGTCTTACTTATGGTTTTGTAGCCCATTCCAGCTTTGTGCAGGTCTATGATCTTGTCCCTGACATCCTTAGAAAGCTCTTTGGTCTTTCCCATGTTGTAGGGGTTAGAGTCTGACTGATTGTGTCTGTGGACAGGAGTCTTTTATACAGGTGACTATGTAAGACAGCTGTCTTTAATGCAGGTAATGAGTTGATTAGGAGCTTCTAACTGGTCTGTAGGAGCCAGAACTCATAATGGTTTGTAGGGGATCAAATACTTATTTCTCACTGCAAAATGCAAATAAATTTATCTAATTTATACAATGTGATTTTCTTGATTTTTTGGGGGGATATTCTATCTCTCAATGTTAAAATTAACCTACCCTTAAAATTATAGACTGTTCATGTCTTTGTCAGTGGGCAAACTTACAAAAACAGCAAGGGATCAAATAATTATTTCCTTCACTGTATGTGCACTGCATAAGAGCATGTTCACTCCATGGCCATTTCAAAGACAAAACCCAAGAAAAAAGAAATTGAGCATATACCCTATAGTAAGTAAATAACTAAACAGTTATAGCACATGTAAATAACATAGGGTACTTAGTTAACACTATTTTGATCCAAAAAACATAAAAGACTTCCCACTGTGACAAGGTGTACCCAGTTGGGAAGGTCCAAGCCTGTCTCTAGTTTTAAAGCCTCACTTTATGTCAGCCGACCTCAATGTGAATAAGGGCAGATCAGTATAGGGGTCCCAACAGTTCAGCCAACTGTCCATGGGAAGCTATATATATAAATGGCAAGCTTAGAAAGGGGGCACACCTCTGTTTCTACAAAGTACAAGAAAATAGAGTAATTTTATGAATTATTTGTAAGTGTGTAATTTTTTGATAAGTATATCATTTATCTGACACCTAGGCGTTTTTAGCCTTTCATATTCGTACCGTTTTGGGCATGTCTATTATCTATCTTATTTAGTCATTCTGCTTTTCGGTTTAATTATATGGTTTTGATTAGCTGTTAATATTAAAATTACATGTTACAATAAACCCTATCATAACATGTATTAGAAGGAAGGGAAAGAAAAACTTTGAAAGAGAGTCCAAATAGATGAGTGAAAAAATTCTGTTTTTATTAATTAATTCAGGTGTGAACAAGAATTGCAAGAACAAGGGGATGTTTAAAATCAATGCGAAAAGGGGGCACCAAAACAGAAGTACACAAATAGAAAAAATGGATCATGGTTGTAACAGCACAGCTTAATATACAGAGTCAAACTGTCACGGGTGTGTCAGGATGTGACAGACAGTCATATGGTGTCCAGCTGTAGAAGGTCGCTGCGTTTGACCTTACAAACATCTCCCTGATCCTCTTATGATTCCTCTCTCTTTAGGACCAGCGGTGATCCTCACCTTGCTTGGGGATAATACCTTTCCCTTTAGGACCCTGAGGTATCCTCACTTTTCTGCTGTAATCAGCACTTTCTTGCTGTGTCCTTAAAGGGGTAATCCCATCTCCAAGTTCCTATCCCAATATGTAGTAGGTGTAATAATAATAATATTCGCAAATACCTCCAATTAGAAATGTAGTAGAGTATTTTTGATTCGCTATGCCACTTACCTCATGTGCAGGCAATACAGGACCTTAGATATCCATGGTTATGACCACTAGCAGCTAGCTAACTAACTGTCACTTTATTAGTGGACATAACCTTGGATACCTAAGGTCCTGCAATGCCTGCACATGAGGAAAGAGACATAGGATCTTGGAGATGGGAATACCCCTTTAAATACACTCAGATCCTCAGAGAGTTGCTGGTAATAGCGTGTTATACCAATTCAGGCCTGGGATTCTAGTAGTCGACTAAAATTATCTTGGAGTTCCTTCGTGGATTGTTGCCGTGTTTTCTCCGGTGTCATGCTGGAGCTAAGTGCATTCTCCTGTTTGCTTCCCCTGTGTGTACTTTAGTTGGTAGTGGGGCTGACTCAGTGCTCACCCCTCCCGCTCCCTACCAAGGGCCTAGCCTTAGGGTCAGCTAGGGCCAGGTTTCCTGCTCAGTGACAGGTGAAGAACCTATTTAGGGTCTATAGGGGAGTCAGGGTTTGTCGTTAGATCTGTTTAGGGGTCTCCATTCTACCTTGTTGTAGGGCTCCCTCCCCTTTTCCCGTCGTTATACGCTTGGTTCTCTCCATACCTAGCGTGACACAAACATGATTGTATTCATTGTATATATAATTCATATATTGTATTCATACAATGATTAAATAAAGTGCAAGTGCTTATACAATATAAGTAGATCCTATATCAATTATTACTAACTGAATGCCATGACATAAAATCATGCTGCGCAAGAAATGTTATCAAAGGGTATACAGTATATACAATATAATAATGGGCAGCACTATTCAATAGGTTGTGCCTGTGTGCTGGTACTGAAGGTATATAAACATCAGCCAAGATGTAGATAATTCCACCATTGGCTACCTGGTGAGTCAGTAGTTCCGTTAACGTAGGGGCTGGAGAAGATCTACATCTGCTGCGACCAGCGGTAGATCATGAACTACATCTGCCAGAACCAAGATAGAATTGCAAGGGTGATGACATCTGTAATGCACACGCCCGGGCTGAGCGGCGTGTGCGTGTGATTCCACTGGACCGTGCCGGAGAGTGAATGCCTGGAGGGACGTAACTAGGTATTCACCCGATCCGACCAGGGTCGCACGACGGCATACGACGCCAGTGCACCAAGGAGGAACCGAGCAGAGGGACCAGGTGCTACTCCAGGACAGACCCTGGACACGGCTGTTGACCCACACAGGGGAATACAGGAACAGACTGGTTAGGCTGGCACACAGACTGGTGGGTATAGGCAGGCACGACTGCTATGCAGGCAGGCGGGTATGCAGGCAGGGGGGTACAGGCAAGCACGGCTAGAGTGCAGACAGGGAGGCACTAGCAGGTAGGAACACAGGCGGGATAGGACCCAGTACACACTGGGACTCAGGAACAGAACCACAGATGTGGCGGACAAACACAGCAGAGTAAGGCCGCCCAGAGTGGTGAGCGAGAGCAGGGCAAGAGGAGGCCGCCTGGAGCGGTGAGCGAGAGTAGAGCAGGACGAGGCCGCCTGGAGCGGTGAGCGAGAGTAGAGCAGGACGAGGCCGCCTGGAGCGGTGAGCGAGAGTAGAGCAGGACGAGGCCGCCTGGAGCGGTGAACAAGAGTAGAGCAGGACGAGGCCGCCTGGAGCGGTGAGCAAGAGTAGAGCAGGACGAGGCCGCCTGGAGCGGTGAGCAAGAGTAGAGCAGGACGAGGCCGCCTGGAGCGGTGAGCAAGAGTAGTCAGAGCAGAGCGAGACTGCCGGAGCAGTGAGCAAAGGGTCAGAGCGGAGCGAGACTGCCGGAGCAGTGAGCAAAAGGTCAGAGCGGAGCGAGACTGCCGGAGCAGTGAGCAAAGAGTAAGAGCGGAGCGAGACTGCCGGAGCAGTGAGCAAAGGGTCAGAGCGGAGCAAGACTGCCGAAGCAGTGAGCAAAGGGTCAGAGCGGAGCAAGACTGCCGGAGCAGTGAGCAAAGGGTCAGAGCGGAGCAAGACTGCCGGAGCAGTGAGCAAAGGGTCAGAGCGGAGCAAGACTGCTGGAGCAGTGAGCAAAGGGTCAGAGCGGAGCAAGACTGCTGGAGCAGTGAGCAAAGGGTCAGAGCAGGCCAGAACGGTGAGCAAGGCAGAGCAGGCTAGAACCGCTGGAGCGGTGAGCAAGGCAGAGCAGGCTAGAACCGCCGGAGCGGTGAGCAAGGCAGAGCAGGCTAGAACCGCCGGAGCGGTGAGCAAGACAGAGCAGGCTAGAACCGCCGGAGCGGTGAGCAAGGCAGAGCAGGGGGGACAGGGCTCTGTTCACACGGAACAGACAGGAAGGGAAAGGCAGAACCGGATACCCACAGGGTACTTACAGTGAAGTAGCGAGTGGACCACAAACTCACAAACGGAAGTACAGTGACAACGAGCAGGAGTTAGGTACGAGTTCAGACTCTGCAGAAAAAGGAAAGGTACAGACACAGGAAACAGGCTAGAAGAGTATACAGACAAGAACAGACACAGTAGCAAGATACAGGAGTGGGTCTAGGTATACAGCCCCTAGAAGGCGGGAGGAACAGGCTAGGAGCGTGTTCAGACAGGACAGACAAGATACAGGAGCGGGTCTAGGTATGCAGCCCCTAGAAGGCGGGAGGAACAGGCTAGGAGCGTGTTCAGACAGGACAGACAAGATACGGGAGCGGGTCTAGGTATGCGGCCCCTAGAAGGCGGAACGAACAGGCAAGGAGCGTGTTCAGACAGGACTGGAAATACAGCCTACAAGAAAGGCAAGCAAGCAAACACAGAAAGGGACCTGGCACATTCAGAGTGCAAGAGCACACTGAATGAAACACAATGCTCAGGCAGGGAGTCATTGGAGCAGCTGGGTTAAATACCAGGTGACAGACAGCAATAGGCTGAGGACGCACAAGGGGTGTGCCCGCAGAAGGTACAAGAAACAGGAAGTGATCGGGCGCCGCCCTTAAGCAGAAGACACAGAGGCAAGCAGACAGCATGGAGGGAAGCCAGGCTAGCAGACTGGACTGGAGATCAAGTGCGCGCTCTTGCACAGTGGGAGATGGACCACTATGCAAGGACGCCGCCAGGTATGTTACAACATCCTTTATTGAGGTAACAATTATGCTAGATGAAAACAGGGAGTAAAAATTCATTATTAATGAATGATGAAACGATGTGTTCAAATAACTATCACTCTTGGGAGAAAATCCATAATATAAAAAGACATTGATAACGTGTCTATGGGCTGTTAAGAAAGAATTGAAAGAACACCTAGAATGCAAAAATGGACTGTATTGTGATAGAAATACAGGAAATATGAATTGATAAAAAATGTATAAAAAATATATATAACGTATTTTTCGGACTATAAGATGCACCGGACCATAAGATGCACCTAGGTTTTAGAGGAGGAAAATAGAAAAAAAATATAAGCAAAAACATGTGGTCATGATTCACTGTTAACGGGGAGGGGGTCAGCTGACACTGTTATAACTGTTATAGGGTTAATGTACCCCAATTCTGTTAATATCCCCCATCCTGGTATATATGGCCCCCCTCTTCCTATTATATGTGGCCCCATCCTGGTATGCATGGCACCCCTGATCTCCATCCTGGTATGCATGGCACCCCTCCATCCTGGTATGCATGGCACCCCTCTATCCTGGTATGCATGGCACCCCTCCATCCTGGTATGCATGGCACCCCTCCATCCTGGTATGCATGGCACCCCTCCATCCCGGTATGCATGGCACCCCTGATCCCTATCCTGGTATACATGGCACCCCTGATCCCCATCCTGGTATGCATGGCACCCCTTATCTCCATCCTGGTATGCATGGCACCCCTCCATCCTGGTATGCATGGCACCCCTGATCCCCATCCTGGTATGCATGGCACCCCTGATCCCCATCCTGGTATGCATGGCACCCCTGATCTCTATCCTGGTATGCATGGCATCCCTCAATCCTGGTATGCATGGCACCCCTGATCTCCATCCTTGTATGCATGGCACTCCTCATCATTCTTCCTGGTATGCATGGGACCCCTCATTCCTATCCTGGTATGCATGACACCCCTCAATCCTGGTATGCATGGCACCCCTGTTCTCCATCCTGGTATGCATGGCACTCCCATACTGGTATGCATGTGTAGTGCCCCAAAGTTGTATGTGTATGCCCCTTTAAGATGTAGCAGAGCCAGCAGCTACCTCATTATGTTTGCACAATGTTTATATTTCCCTTTGCAGATAATGTACACGATGGTTTATATATGCAGAGAGTGATGTACTGTACTTATTGTGTTCTGCTTTTTGATTGCCAAGAGTTAATGATTTAGTCCTGCTTTCCATATATGGCAATAAGGTCACATGGTTAGACCACATGTCAAGGTCCTGAGCTAAGTGCAGAGTGTGCTCAGGGAGAAGGAGAGAGGAGGAGACATTGTGTGTTGTCTGGTCTTGCTTGTAAGAAGCTGAGGAACAGGTATGGAAGCCCAGATCTCTGGTGTATGAGAGACCACAGTCAAAGCTGCAATCAGCTGTGTGATAAGGACTGTACAGATAAGCAGAAGCTAGGACTCAGGAGTCACTGCACCATTTGTGTATCTGCATTATCATACTGGAAAGTAACTGTCCTTGCTGCATTGAAACAGAAACTCTGCTGAATCATCTGTCTGGATTTACGTGTTTGCAAGAAGTAAAGTTTACCAATAGCCAATCCGTCTCTCTGTTTTCTGGACTATCGGGTGCACAACATACCATCACACCAGGAAACAGAAGTTAATACAGTGCCCCCTGACTTTACAAACTACATTTTCTTTTACTTTTATTCCTCCTTTAGTGAAGTGGTAATACCCGCACACCACATGTGTGTGACCTATGGCAGAGTAGTGCATCACTGGCATTACACATGGCCCCCCTAATCTCCATCACGCTGCACACCAAAAAAAATAAACACTTCTACTCACCTTCCTTCTCTCTCCTCCAGAGCTGCATCCTGCTCTGCTGCCAGCACTGGTCTCACCATGTGAGCCGCGCATGACGTCACTGCCATGCGCCCTCACAAGGTGAGATCATCTGCTGGAAGTCACTGCTCCTCACGCCGGGACTGTGTGTATGGGGAGCAGTGACGTCATTCTCCTTAATAGCCGGCACACAGTGTAGCCGCAGCGCGGCTCCTGCTGCTGCCGGGCAATCGGCCGCTATTAAAGAGTATGAATATTCACCCCTCTCCACTGAGCCCATGGGCATAGGGAGCAGTGAATATTTATTTTCTTTAGCAGCGGGCACACACAGGAGCTGCAGCAGCCGGCTCCTGTGTCCCGCTCCGCTGCCGCTCCCCCCACACCCCCTACCAGCCACAGTGTGTGTTGTGACAGAGTTGCTGGTGTGATATATGAGGGGAGGTATGTGTCACTCAGGTTGCTCTCCTGTGTGAACTGAGACCTACTGAATTTCTGCCAGCATGTTAACTCTTTTAAAGGGTGTGGTTTTATGTGAATGACAGAGAGATGGGAGGGACATCATTCACCATACCTCCCCTCAGGGTGTGGCTGAGCATGGTTTAAATCAGTGGTCCCCAACCTTTTTTGCACCAGGGACCGGCTTGAAGCAAGATCATTTTTCCATGGCCCAGCAAGGAGGGGGTGGGGTGGGCGGGGCTTTGGTCATATGGGGGCGGGGTAATGGAGGGATTTGGAGTTTAGTGCATACTTATCATATAGTGTAGACCAGGTCCCCGCCAGGAGCTATGCCAGGAGCCCCACATAATGTGCTGTGCCAGGAGCCGCATCACTGAGGCCCCATCACGCCCTGCAGCAGGACAGGGCAGCTGTCCTGACAGCTGCTGTTCAGCTGCATTTACTTCATCCCAGGGGCGGACACAGACTGTAGTGGGCCCCTGTGCAAGAAATTTTTGGGGGCCCCCCCCCGCCCTTCATAAGGCAACAAAGTTATGTAAACATAAACCCCCCATGTGCATCTCTCACCCCCCCATGTGCAGCTCACCCCCGTGCATCTCTCATCCCCCTCCGTGCATCTCTCATCCCCCTCCGTGCATCTCTCATCCCCCTCCGTGCATCTCTCATCCCCCCCCGTGCATCTCTCACCCCCCCGTGCATCTCTCATCTCTCCCCTCCCTCCCATGTGCATCTCTCATCTCTCCCCTCCCCCCATGTGCATCTCTCATCTCTCCCCTCCCCCCCATGTGCATCTCTCATCTCTCCCCTCCCCCCATGTGCATCTCTCATCTCTCCCCTCCCCCCCGTGTGGATCTCTCATCTCTCCCCTCCCCCATGTGCATCTCTCATCTCTCCCCTCCCCCCATGTGCATCTCCCATTCCCCCCACTCCTAGTTAATTGTATTTAAAAAAAAATAAAACTTGTTATACTTACCCCCATGCGATCCCTGCAGAATCCTGGCGCTCGTCCAAATCGCTGACACCAGGTTCTCCTGACTTCCGGCCATGTGACGGCGCCGTCACATGACCGGAAGTCAGGGGAATCATGAAGGTGCTGCCGCAGCAGCGCAGCGCTAAGATGTTCCGGACCCGGCGCTTAGCATGCGGCCGGGGGCCCCATGAGGAGAGAGACGCACAAGAGGGGGGCTCCGAGGGGGCTCCTACCGGCCGGGCCCCATACTGGAGTCAGGGCAGTCATGCCCTGATGGCGGCCCTGCTGGAGGCTGGAGGGGCCCCCTCTCCCCGCGGACCGGCTGAAAAACCCCAACGGCCCGGTCCTGGTCCGCGGACCGGCGGTTGGCGACCTCTGGTTTAAATGTTCAGTCCTGTTTTT
This sequence comes from Phyllobates terribilis, assembly GCF_046119375.1. NCBI lineage: Eukaryota > Metazoa > Chordata > Amphibia > Anura > Dendrobatidae > Phyllobates > Phyllobates terribilis. The sequence continues at coordinate 73,911,712 of NW_027362764.1, forward strand.
TTTCTGTGTTGTGGTCTGAGGCAAGGTCTCCAGACTGGGAAATCTTCAGCTCAGGAGAGAGCTGAAGGCTGGGACTACACCCTGTGTGGGTGAGTTCCACATACATATGGACTGTGCTATCGTTTATCTTTTGTTTTGCCAGTAAGGCCATGTTTTATTATTGCTGGAGTTGCAGAGCTTTATGCCATATAATAAAGCCTGCAGAGAAAACCCAGTAACTGGTCTACTTCCGGAAGCAGCCGAGCAAGTAGTCTTGCCACAGTTGGTGTGAGAGTGCGAGCACGATTACAGGAACATGTGTACCTGCCACAGGGATTGGTGGATGTCCTGGGTAAAGGCCGCCAGCCAGCCAGAGGTGTCCGTCAGCATGGAGGAGCTCCTCAAGCACTTGCTTCAGAGCCAACACTGCAACATCAGTTGCACTTGCAGATCCTTCAACAGCAGCAACGGGAGCTTCTACAGCAGCAATGAGAACAACAGTTGCAGAGCCAGCAAGCACAGCAAGAAACCAATAAACTCCTGATGCAGCAGATTCAGCAGCAACAAAGGCAGATGGAACTTCTTTCTGGGGAAGTTCGCAGCAGAGAGGCTGCCCCTCCCCCAACTCCAGGTGATGTCTCATACGTCCAGAAGGCGGTAAGGCATGCGTTGCAAAAGATGACCCCAGTGGATGACATTGAGGCATTTCTGACTGTGTTCGAAAGGGTAGCAGAGCGGGAAAAACTGCCGCCGGAGCAGTGGGCGGAGATGCTGGCCCCCTATTTAACGGGTGAACCCCAAAAGGCCGACTATGACCTGACCCTACAGGATGCACAGGAGTATGCCAAGTTAAAGACCGAGATACTGGCACGTTCGAAAGTGACTATGTCTGTCAGAGCACAAAGGGTCCACCACTGGGCATATGCTGGCGACAAACCACTTCGCTCGCAGATGTTTGACTTGTTACATTTTGTCCAGAAATGGCTGCAGCCAGAGTCTTCCTCTCCTATCCAGATGGTTGAGCGAGTGGTGATAGACAGGTTCATCCATTCCCTACCAAGGCCAGTGCAGACCTGGTTTGCCCAGGGCGACCCTCGGAACACGGACGACCTCGTGGGCCTGGTAGAGAGGTACCAAGTGGTCGAAAAATCTCTTGGGAAACCGGACATAGTCAATTCCCCATACTGGAGTACCCAAAGAGGGGCGGGCTCACCACGTAACGGGTCTAGAGTCACAAATGAGGGTCGTCCCAATCCCTCTGAGGGCCCTGCAAAGACTGCTGTGAGGAATATGGTATGTTGGCGGTGTCATAATCCTGGACACATAGCCGCCCGGTGTCATATGTCCCCTGAACCAATGGACTGCAGCTTAGGACGGCATTGTTCCTATTATGCCTATCCGGCCTGCAGCCTGGATGGTCAACCTGGTGAGGGGCCGCAGGCATGTGTCGTGTCCATTAATAGGGTGATGGTGCTGGTACTGTTGGATTCAGGGAGTCTAGTGACCCTAATCAGTGCCAACCTTCCCCACCAGCTGATCTCTGCCAAGACTGTAGGTGGTTGCTGCATACATAGGGATGCCAAGGACTACCCTGTGGCCAGAGTGACAGTGGGAACAGACTGTGGTGCCCAATCCCACGAGGTCGGGGTGGTTAAGGATCTGATACATCCCGACATATTGGGGCGCGACTTCTCGTTGTTCTGGGACTTGTGCGGGAAAGGAACCGGACTGAGTCGCGTGGACAAAATCCAGGTCCCTAGGGAAATACCCCCGTCGACATTTGAAGGGGATGAGTTCCCATTTTGTGTCCTTGCCAGCGATGAGGACGAGACTGTGACCGAGGAAGCCGACTTCCCTGAGTTAGAGGTGACAGGAGAGAACTTTGGGTCTGCTCAAGTTCGGGACTTGACCTTGAAGGGTGCATGGGACAATGTTACTGTCTGTAATGGGGCTGCTCAAGAGTCAGGGGCAGACACCAGGTACCCACACTTTGCAGTGCAGGGGGAGTTATTGTATCGGGTGACCAAACCAAGGGGTGATGAGATAGTGGAGCAGTTATTAGTTCCAGGGCCATACCGACAGAGGGTATTAGATATGGCCCATTCACATGTTCTGGGGGGACACCTGGGGGTCGAGAAGACTCAGGAGAGGATATTGAGGAGGTTTTATTGGCCAGGGTGTTACCGGGAGATCCTGAACTATTGTAGGTCCTGCCCCACCTGCCTGATAACCGCCCCCTCTTCCCACTTCCGTAGTCCTTTAATCCCCCTACGTGTGATAGAAATCCCCTTTGGGAGAATTACCATGGACCTTGTGGGGCCCTTAGTCAAATCGGCCTGGGGCCACCAATACATCCTGGTGGTCATGCACTATGCCACCCGGTACCCATAAGTGGTAACACTGAGGAACTCATCGAATAGGAGCATAGCCTGGGAACTTGTCCATATATTTGCCAGGACCAGACTGCCGAAGGAGATACTAACAGACCAAGGAACCCCCTTCATGAGCAAGGTAATGAAGGAGCTGTGTAAAGTCCTTCAGATTACCTAGCTGCGAACCTCCGTTTACCATCCACAGACAGACGGCCTGGTGGAGTGCTTTAATAAAACCTTAAAAGCAATGCTCAAAAAGGTCGTAGAAAAGGATGGTTGTGACTGGGACTACCTGCTACCTTTCCTGCTTTTCTCGGTAAGAGAGGTCCCACAAACCTCTATGGGTTTCTCCCTGTTTGAGCTACTGTATGGACGACATCCGCGAGGGCTCCTGGATATTGCCAAGGAAACCTGGGAAGCCGAGGTTACGCCCCACCGGAGCATCATAGAACATGTCGCCCAGATGCAGGAGAGAATGGCGAAAGTGATGCCTATTGTGAAGGCGCATCTCCTCCAGGCACTAGAGGCCCAGGCAAGGGTCTGTAACCAGTCAGCAAGGCTGAGACAGTTCCAGCCTCGGGATCGCATTCTGGTGCTTATTACCACTGTCGAGAGCAAGTTCCTGGCCAAGTGGCAAGGCCCGTATGAGGTGGTGGAGAAACTCAGCGAAGTGAACTACAAAGTTCAGCAGCCTGGCCGAAGAAAGCCGCACCAAGTGTACCTTGTGAACTTGCTCAAGCCATGGCAAGATTGGGAAACGTTGGGGGCTTCTCGTTTGGGAGCCAGTCCGAAAGTCAAAGTCGAGGACGTCACGATAGCAGAGACTCTATCGCCGGCACAGAAGCAACAATGTAGGGAGCTGCTGCAATGGAACAGTGACCTGTTCTCGGAGTAGCTGGGGCTTACGCAGGTGGTCGAGCATGATGTGGTGACGGAAGCGCATGTTAGGGTAAACCTCAAACTCTATAGGATTCCTGAAGCCCGCCGTGAGGTAATCTCAGCCGAGGTGAAGAGGATGCTGAACCTCAGCGTGATAGAGGAATCAAAGAGCGGATCGTTCTCGTACCAAAGCCCGACGGGGAGTGGAGATTTTGTAAAATGACTACCGCAGGCTGAATGAGGTATCCAACTGTGACGCACACCCGATGCCCCGCGTCAATGAACTCATCGAGGGGCTTGGACCTGCGAGATATATTACCAGTACAACCCTCGACTTGACAAAGGGCTACTGGCAGATCCCCATGTCCCAGAGGGCCAAGGAGAAAACAGCTTTCTCAACACAGAATGCCTTTCGAACTGCAGGGTGCACCAGCCACCTTCCAGAGGGCCATGGATCAGATCCTCTACCCACATAAGAAGCATGCAGCAGCCTACCTTGATGACATTGTCGTCTTTAGCCCAGACTGGGCTAGTCATCTGCCAAAGGTACAGACGATTCTGGATGCTCTAAGGAAGGCGGGATTTCCGATAAATCCAAGAAAATGTGCCACTGGAAAGGAGGAGACCAAGTACTTAGGCTACGTCGTCGGGAGAGGCAAAAGTAAGCCACAGGTCAATAAGATCGAGGCAATTCAGAACTTGCCAAAACCGCTCTCCAAGAAGCAGGTGAGAGCGTTTCTTGGAATCGTGGGATATTACTGGCGGTTTATCCCAAATTTTGCCATGATTGCCGCACCACTGACGGACCATCTGAAAGTCATAAAGTCAGCGATGGCGAAATGGACGGTTGAAACTGTGATGGTGTTCCAACAGCTGAAGCTGGCACTCTGTAAGCAGCCGGTCCTGGTCGCACCAGACTTTACTAAAGAGTTTGTGCTCCAGACAGACGCCTCAGAAGTTGGCATAGGAGCTGTGCTGTCGCAGGAGATAAATGGGGAAGAGCATCCCATCCTGTATATGAGCCGGAAGCTCTCGTCCTGCGAGAAAAATTATGCCATTGTGGAGAAAGGATGCTTAGCCATAAAATGGGCCATAGACACGCTAAGATATTACCTACTTGGCCGAAAGTTTAAATTGGTGTCAGACCATGCTCCTTTGAGATGCTTGAGGGAAAAGAAGGGTAAGAATGCCAGAGTAACTAGATGGTTCTTAGGTCTCTAAGACTTTCATTTTCACGTGGAGCATAGACGCGGGAAGTTACGCGCTAATGCTGACGCCCTCTCCAGAATTCCCTGCTTGGTGTCTGAAGGTGCCCAAACACCTGGCCTTGGGCAGAGGGGGGAATATGTGACCGAGTCACTTGTGTGATATATAAGGGGAGGTATGTGTCACTCAGGTTGCTCTCCTGTGTGAACTGAGACCTACTGAATTTCTGCCAGCATGTTATATGCTGGGGGTTAACTCTTTTAAAGGGTGTGGTTTTATGTGAATGACATAGAGATGGGAGGGATGTCAATCACCATACCTCCCCTCAGGGTGTGGCTGAGCATGGTTTAAATGTTCCGTCCTGTTTTTTTTTTCTGTGTTGTGGTCTGGAGAGGCAAGGTCTCCAGACTGGGAAAGCTTCAGCTCAGGACAGAGCTGAAGGCTGGGACTACACCCTGTGTGGGCGAGTTCCACATACATATGGACTGTGCTATCATTTATCTTTTGTTTTGTCGTTTTGCCAGTAAGGCCGTGTATTATTGTTGCTGGAGTTGCAGAGCTTTATGCCATATAATAAAGCCTGCAGAGAAAACCCGGTTCTTGAGTCTAATTCCGGAAACGGCCGAGCGAGTCGTTTCGCCACAGTGTGTGTGTGTAAATATATATACATATATATATATATACACACCATAGGTATATATATATATATATATATATATATACGCTATATATATATATATATATATATATATATACACGCCACATTTGGACTATAAGACGCGGCCCCCACACTTTCCTGCAAATTTTTGGAGGAAAAAAGTGCGTCTTATAGTCCAAAAAGTATGGTATGTGAAATATATATTGATAAAAAATGTAAATATATTGATCAAGATAAAAATGGATTATTGATAAATTATAGGAACACATCTGTAATCTCATTGAGGAAATATAGGAAATATAAATTAATAAAAATATATGTATTGATCAAAATTTGTATTATAAAAACACGTCTATAATCTCATTGGGGGTAAGTGTATTAAGCTTGAATATCCAATAGATCTCCTTCCTATTGAGCTGCTCCATGCAATTCTGTATATATGGGGAACTTGTTCCATGGGAAAAATACACAATTGTTTACACTTCTTATTATGGTTGATTGTACAATGGTGTGATAACCCATGTTTGAGAAATCCATTGTGAATATTAGACCTATGGGAATTTAGTCTTTTATGTAGAGATTGGATGGTTCTTCCAACATATAATTTCTTACAAGAACAGATGATGACATATACAACATAACTAGTGGAACAAGACATGCGACTATTGACGGGGAAAGTTTCTCCTGTTGGATCATGAGTAAAGGAAGTGAGTCCATGGCAAATAGCCTGGCAACATAAAATATTTTTAACATTACATTTGTCTACTCTGTTCGAGGAGCAATCAGAAATTATGGGCTCTCTTTTATTATTCCAAAGTCAACTACCGGCTAATATATTCTTTAAGGTGGGAGTTCTTCGAAAAGTGACAGCTGGATTTTTAGGTAAGGATTTTCCCAATATAGGATCATTCAAGAGGATATGCCAATGATCTTGAATAATGTGAATGTTTTTATGACAAATGTTGTAGGTGGTGATGAAATTGGACTGAAATTTATCAAAATTGACCTGTTTATTATTTATCTTCTTAAGAGAAACTTGTTCACAGTCTTTAGTGTTAGTAAAAGCACGTCTGATAAGGTCTTTGGCGTATTTCTGCTCTGAAAATCTATGTTTTTAAAATTTCAGCTTGGCAAACAAAATCTGAATCCAAAGTGCAAATCCTTTTGAATTGTTTATGTGCAATGTTTTCCAGCTATTTACTGTAGTGGCCACTTTCAAAGTGCATGTAGCTGTTAGCATCCACTTTCTTAAAAATGTTTTTGTACAGATTCGATTATCGAGAACAAAAATTGAAAGATCAAGTAAATGTATGTTTTCACATTTGATATTAGGGGTAAGGGAAATACCCCAATCATTGGAATTAATGTCTTGTATAAAGGATTCTATATTTCTACTCGAATTATCTCAAATAATGAAGAGGTCCTCAACAATCCTTTTGTATAGAATGGTGTTTTCCTTACATGAATCCTTATATATGAATATTACCTAAATAATCCACATGAATAAGTTGGCGTGAGTAGGTGCGACTTTCGAACCCATCGCAGTACCTTGTGTTTGATTGTAAAAGTTCTCCAAAAAAGTGTAATAGTTGTTATTTAATGTGAAGGAGAGACCTGTATGAATGAATTCCTTAAATTTTATAGATGCTCTCTCAACTGCTGATAAATATTTATTAAGGCATAATATCCCTATGGGGATATTGGAGTAGAGGGAGGTAACATCTCATGTGAGGAAAATAAAAGAAGGATTCCACTCGATGCCCAGTAAAATACCAATTAACTGAGTGGAGTCTCTGAGGTAACTGGGCAAATTGAGGACATGAGGCTGCATTATTTTTTCTATGTATTCTGAAAGCTTACTGGTTAATGAGCCAATCCCGATATAATCGGCCTGCCAGGAGGATTCTTTACATCTTTATGAGTTTTTGGGAGATGATGCAAAAACTTTTTTTCTTGTGCATTTAATACATCATTGTCACCTTCTTGTTAAATAAGAAGATTATACCAAGGGATGGAATCTGGAATGGAATCTGATTGTATCATTTTATAGTAAGTGGTATCTGACAGAATTCTGATGGCTTCATTGTAGTAATGAGTGTAATTTTGTATCACAATGCCACTACCCTTATCTGCAGACAATATTTTTATTGTCACGTAAGGAAAGAAGTGCTAATTTTTTGTTAGGGGTGAGATTCTGTGGAGTTCTAATGGGCTGTTGAGCCGTATTTCATGATGGATCTGAATTTGTTAAGGAGTAAATCGTTTGGGATGAAGGGTCAAAATGTGTTTTCTCTTTATTATTTATAAAATGCCTCTTTAGGGTCATATTTCTGACAAAAATTTGAAGATTGAGAAAAAGGTCTTTCAGTTTGTAGGTCGGGCAGAAGAAAAGACCTTTAGCAAGCAAGGATTTTTCTGTTTCAGTGAGATAATGGTCTGATAAATTGAAACTGTGGGTTCTACTGGCATGGGATTAGAGAGAGACCAATTATTCATTTCTTGCTTTCTACCTGCTCTTGTTCCTCTAAAGGATTTATTCATTTCCATGGTTTTAGGGAAAAGTATTGATTTATCTGGCTTTTTTTTGGGTGTGTGTGGGGGGGGAAATAGCCCAAGATAAAAAAGGAACAGATTCCAAATTTGCTGCAGTGGTGTTATCCACAGTGATGACATCTTTATTGATGTCTATATTTTCTAATTGATAAGAATCGTTATTGGATGTACTGTCATAAATGGAAAGATCAAGTAATGTGGTCGAAATGGGATCTGTGAACTCAATAAGTGGTGGAGATGGAGTGACACATACAGGGTTGATAGACGTAGAGACAAGTGGAAAAAGTGAAGTCATAGTGACCCTTCTTACATTGGAGAATCAGCAATTAGGAGTGAACCATTAGATTTGGACCTCTCTTTATTTTATCTATGTGCTCTCTGGTTTTCTCCAACTGCTTTTTAGCATCCAAGCAGGAAGTTAAAATGGACAGTGTGACAATAGATGTCTTTTGGAATGAATTTTAGGTGTTGCTTGGTTCGGTTACGCCCCCGCCAGGACTGACCGGCGTGAGCGTGGTTAGTGGTCCCACCGGGCTACAAACCAAGGAGTGCCTGAGTGGCGTGACTAGGGGCCTCGCCAGATCCGACCACGAACACTCTGCGGCTTATTCGACTCCGTGGTCTTAGGAGGGACGTGGGAGGTGGCCCAGGTATTACTCCAAGTCAGACCCCGGTCACAGCTGTTAACGCACACCGGGGAATGCAGGAACGGGCAGGCACAGCTGGTATGCAGACAGGTGGGTACTGGCAGGCAAGCACGGCTGGTATGCAGACAGGCGGGTACTGGCAGGCACGGCTGGTATGCAGACAGGCAGATACTGGCAAGTAGGAACGCAGGCTGGATAGGGACCAGTACAGACTAGGATACAGGAACCGAGCCGCGGGTACAGTGGACAAACAGAGCAGAACCGCAGGCGCGGAGGACAAGCGGGGCTGAGCAGAGCGAAACCGCAGGTGCGATGGACAAGCAGAGCAGAGCGAAACCGCAGGTGCGGTTGACAAACAGAGCGAAACCGCAGGTGCGGTGGACAAGCAGAGCAGTGCAAAACCGCAGGTGTGGTGGACAAGCAGAGCAGAGCTAAACCACAGGTGCGGTGGACAAGCAGAGCAGAGTGAAACCGCAGGTGCGGTGGGCAAGCAGAGCAGAGCGAACCTGCAGGTGCGGTGGACAAACAGAGCAGAGCGAAACCGCAGGTGCGGTGGACAAGCAGAGCAGAGCGAAACCGCAGGTGCGGTGGACAAGGGAGGCAGAACAGAGCAGAAGGTGCAGGCAGACAGGACAGGGCTCTGTTCACATGGAACAGACTGGGAAACACAGGAAGATAATTAGAACTCAGGAGGTAGATACGGAGGCAGGGAAATGGGACAAGCAGAACCAGATACACACAAAGTACTTACAATGAAGTAGCGAGTGGACACAAAACTCACAAACAGAAGTACAGAGACAACGAGTTGGAGTTAGGTGCAGGTAATGGGCTAGGACACAGTTCAGACAGGAACTGAACCCTGAACAAGATACAGGAACGAGCCTGGGAACTCAGCCCCCAGGGTGGCAGAACAGACTAGAAGTCACAGATACAGGTAACAGGCCTGGGTACTCAGCCCCCAGGGTGGCGGAAACAAACAAGATACAGGACAGGACCTACCAACTCAGTTGCACAGAACACACTGAAAGAAAGTGTTTCTCAGGCACCTCCTACTGGGTGGAGGGGGATAAGTATCCAGTGACTCACAGCAATAGGCTGGGGAGGCATTAGGACTGCTCACACTGTAAGTTTAAGAATCAGGCAGTAACAGCGTCGCCGCCCTAAGCAATCAGACAAGAGACATGTACACAGCACATACTGGAGCCAAGTGTGCAGCCTGGACTGATAGGTAAGTTGGCGGTCTTGCATGGTGGGAGATGGTAAGCCATGCCAGCATGCCGCCAGGGATGTTACAGGTTCATCGCCAAGCTGGAGATCAATGGTGGTTGGAAGTTAGTTCACACACTGAAGTCACTGCTGACCTACATCCGTAGGTGGCAGGGACTTTCCATTTCACATAAATGCATCAATGGAAACGCTTTCAGTGAATGGATTCCCATTTTCAGCTCCAGTTTCATTTTGAGTGAAACCACGTCTGCTCATTAAATCCAGGGTTCTGGAGCTTTTTCTGTCAATATTTTCATACATATGTAAAAAAATGTTTGAATTAAATTTAATTTAATTCAAGTGCACCATTAAGTTTATTCTGTTGATACATTGCACCAATTCCTCCTAAATAGGACTTGTGTATATATTATAATGACATCCGTTTTAGACTTTTGATCAATGGTCAATTTTTTCTCATTCAATCAAGAGTCGTCGCTGTGGTGGTGCTACACACAACTAACACTAGTAGAGATTTGGACAACAACCTCAGTCAGTTCAAATCCCACTAGTATCTTCGTTAAATTTTTGCACACTTTTTATTAGATAATTCACAGAAGTTAATATCAACAAAATTTGTAATTCTTATCACCGTTATTCATGTTTTTAACAAAAAGGTTTTTATATGTGGTTTTATATTTGATTTCTGTGTTCATATGCTTTCATATGTTCTCATTGTACAATTTATCAACGGACTGTGGTAGAACTTTGACAAGTCATGTGCCTCTTTTTGAAATATCAGTGTATATAACTGATGGTCTTTTTGTGAATCTTCAGTTTGGTTATGTCCTGAAGAAAAAGTTGGATAACTTTGAAACTCGTCGGCTGTGTAACCATTTAATAAAAATTGTACCTGAACTCCTCATCTCCTGAGTCCATTCGCTTGAGTCTGCCAGCAGCATAAGGAAAACCGCTTTGAATCCGCACAGCAATTTCAGCTTATTGGTTTGGCCCTCCACAACAGTCATGAGAAAATTAGTTGCTCACCCCTGCTTTATCAATTGCAGTGCTAGTGAGATAGGAGTCCTCTAAATACAGCATGCGTGCTGTGAAATCCTCAGCATTCATGAGATGCCTGCCAATCCCACTCACTTCTGATTTATAGCGTTCATACTATTTATACACTGTGTTCAGAATTATTAGGCAAATGAGTATTTTGATCACATGATACTTTTTATACATGTTGTCCTACTCCAAGCTGCATAGGCTTGAGACCCAACTACCAATTAAGTAAATCTGGTGATGTGCATCTCTGTAATGAGGAAGGGAGTTGACTAATGACATCAACACCCTATATAAGGTGTGCTTAATTATTAGGCAACTTCTTTTCCTTTGGCAAAATGGGTCAGAAGAGAGATTTGACGGGCTCTGAAAAGTCCAAAATTGTGAGATGTCTTGCAGAGGGATGCAGCAGTCTTGAAATTTCCAAACTTTTGAAGCGTGATCACCGAACAATCAAATGTAGCGCCCCGAGGGTTCGGCCGCTACAGGGGTATTGCACCTCTGCCAGAGGTGTGATATTCCACTCCCGGGTAAGGATGGAGTATGGACCAGGGTTCGGTTAGCTGCATGCATCACACACACCCCATTTCCGGGGGACAGCTCAACGGTGCTCCCATTTATACAGTAATGCAGGCACGACAGACCATGTCCCTGGCTGGAGTGGGGAGGGGGGAGGAAAACCCAGTGATGTAGGAGCAGAAGGGGACGGTTTCTGAGCATAGGTAGGAGCTCATTGGGTGCTGGTCACCTGAGCTCACACTCAGAGGAGAGGTATAAAAGGTGGGAACCATCTTAGATCAGGGTTCAGTTCAGACAGACAGTGAGAGAGAGGAGAAGACAGGGAGCGGAGGCTCTGTAGGAGCTCTACTCAATGGCAGGCCTTGGGTGAAGGCCGGAGTCTGGGAGGAGAAGGAGAAGTAGGCCAGGAAAGAGGCCGAGGGAAGGAGGAGAAGAAGGAACAGGAAAGGAGGAGAAGTGACGGAGAAACAGAAGGGCTCAGAAACAAGAAGGGACCCTAAGGACCCAGGAAATTACGGGTGACGGGTCAGGCAAGAAAAGGGTACCGGATCCCAAATTGGTGGAGGTAAATTATCCCTCAGCCAAGAACCGGAGGTCATGATCATTACTTGGTGCGACCCACCCCCTGCTAAACCTTGCTAGGAAGGCACCATATAGGATAGCGGGAAACGGGGCCCACGTTTACCCGCATAGATCCGCGGCAGCTGGACAAAAGCTTGGTCACTGGTGGGGCACGAGCCAGAGGAAGGATAGAAGGGAGTCCTGTGCCATGCTCCTGAATTGCCTGGGGGTTGACCGAGCCCCTCACCTGGTGGACGCAGCACGGCTTGGGCAGTCACTACCTGTACAGAAGTGGCTTGGAGTATACGAACTGTGAGTAAAAGACCCTGGACTGCAACACGTTGTCTTTGTGCTTCTTACTTCGCCAGCACTAACGGTACTGTGACTCCCTGCACCATCATCCCCACCATCTACTACATTGCCCTGGGGCTACACTCTTCCCGTGGGGAGTTATACTAACTCAGCTGCACACACCATCAGCCTCAGGGGACTGCCTTGCAGCGGCGGTTCATGATAGCCACAATCCACGGGTGGCGTAGTCGGATATTACCTAAAACATATAAAAGACTGCCACTGGTCTGACCACCCTGAGCCACGGGACCGGGTCGCCACTACTACTCCCAGCATTGCCCTGAAGCCCGGTTCCGAGTGCCCCAAGGCCCAGGGGGCGAGTCAGCTTTTGGCGTAGTCGGCAGGATCGTGACCAACCCGCCACAAATGGGTATTGCGTGCCTGAAAAGAGACTGTTTCACTGTATTAAAAATGGCGCCCGCCCCAGAAGAACGGACGCCATAATGTGCGCGCCAAAAGACAACAGGAAGCCACCTCCCATCATGGGCCAGGTCCCAGAATGGCGCCAAAGAAGGAGCCCACCCCCAACAGCCATGAGTGCGGCTGTGGAGATGTCCATCAAGGTGGGGGGGCTGCCCCTGAAAGTGATTGTCAGCAGATTGCCCCAAGACCACCCCCAATGGGGGCGGAAAGAGAAGAAAACTGCGGGGCCGGGTGTGGTTTGGATCAGTCTCACCGGACCACACCCGGAGATGGAGAGAGGAGCCAGCTCCAGTACCTTGGTGAGGGCCTTTCTACAGGCCGAACCACCATGCAGCTTCACGGAGCTGCTAGCACAGGTCCCAGAGGAAGACCCGGAGTATGTGCGGGCTGCGTTGGAGGAGTTGGACCGGAGGATGGTCCGGGCGCAGCGGGACATAATTGCTGGGTAGAAGGAAGAGATGGCCAGGGGACCGTGACCCAGCAGCAAGAGGCACCGCCACCACCCAGCAGCACGCCTGCCTCTGGGGGCGGTGAGAGAGGATTGGAGGGTGAGGACGACGCTGCGGAGGAGGCCATAGCCGCGGAGGCAGGTAACGGGGAAGTCCTTACCCCGAGTCCAGGGGCCGCAATCCTGTCCCTGTCTCCCGTCACGGCACCCGAAGCCCCGGGAGCCGTAGCTGCCGCCACACCTCCCCCGCTACCAACTAGGCCCCAGGCCGTAGACGCCGCCGTCGAGCCCCGCGCCGTGCCCTTTAACCCCGGGCGCGACCGGAAGCCGACCACCGCAGGCCTGGTCGCAAGGCCTAGTGCCCCCGGGCGCCGCTGCCCCGCCAGCACCCCCTGCCTCTGCTGTGCCACCCCCGGGTGCGACTAGAAGGAGACCACCGCAGGCCTGGTCGCAAGGCCGAGTACCTCCGGGCGCCGCTAACCCGCTCGCGCCCCCGGCCTCTTCAATACCACCCCTGGGCGCGGATCTGTTCGCCCAACACACCGGTCCGGATGGGCTCCCTTTCATCTGGCCCCCCCGATATGTTAACCCCCGCCTATGGAGAGGCCTGTCTGCGGAGGCTGGAGTCCCACCTGAACCCCTGATACCTGTTCCGGAGGCCATGGAAGTCTCCCAGCCCCCGCTTGAAGATGCCCAGTTTGAGTGGGACCCAACCGGAGAAAATCTAATGGGGTTCACCCAGGAGACACGGGCGGACGCAGCCCGCCGACGGGAGTCCTGTCGCCAACAGCTGGTGATGTTCGAGAGGGAGCAGCGGGAACGGCGTGTCCGGCAAGAGCAGCTACAGGCTCGAAGCGCAGAACAGAAGATGCGCACCCGGCGAAACCCCCGAGCTGCCCGCGGTCCCCGAGCCACCGGGACTGTCGTAAAATTTCAGATGGAACACGGCTGGGGATTCATCAGGGACCCGGACACAATCAGTGATGTGTTCGTGACCCAGAGGGATGTAGAAAGCCACCTGCCAGAAGGTCATCGAGGGCAGGATCTATATCCAGGAGACGTGGTGTCCTATACCCGACACCAAGGTGTGAAGGGGTGGTACGCCCTCCACGTCCATAGAGTAGTAGAGGAGGAGGAACAGCACTACTCAGACCCAGAGTACCAAGAGGACCCGGACGGGTCTGAAGATCGTCACCATGAGGAGCAAGGAGCGGCTGGAGGGTATCGCTACCAGTGAACAGTAGCATACCATTGTGAATAGTTACCCGACAGAGTACGTGGGACGGTTTCAGATTTGAGTGTGGTCCCCGTTGGGACTGTTATGGAACTGTTAAAAGTTGCCCCCTTTCCTAAATCTGGCTGAGGACTGAGAGCAGCCATCCCTCTTCCTTAACCTGGCTGAGGACTGAGAGCAGCCATCCCCTTCCTAAAACTGGCCGAGGACTGAGAACGGCCGTCCCTGTAAATAGTTGCGCTTCCTAAAGCTCCACCTATTGGTTTTATAAAAGAACTGCAACGTCTACCTCAAGACATGTTTGCTAGAGTGTTGCACCTTTAAGAAGAATGAACACTTGGTCGCAAGTTGCACAGTGGCCAGTACCCAAGAATATGTTTTACTTAAAAATGTTTTATATGAAGAGTTTTATATGCTGCTGTATGATAATGAGAATGTTTTATGTGACAAAAGAGTTCCGGTAGTATTAACAATGACAAAGAAAAGTGTTTCCCATAAAGAGAATTGAACAATGTCATCCGTTTTCTAATGTGAAAAGTTTTGAAAAAGTTGTGCATGTCTTCTAATCAAATGTCTTTACTCTTTTCCAGCCCGAGGACGTGCTGTGGTTTACCGGGGGGGAATGTAGCGCCCCGAGGGTTCGGCCGCTACAGGGGTATTGCACCTCTGCCAGAGGTGTGATATTCCACTCCCGGGTAAGGATGGAGTATGGACCAGGGCTCGGTTAGCTGCATGCATCACACACACCCCATTTCCGGGGGACAGCTCAACGGTGCTCCCATTTATACAGTAATGCAGGCACGACAGACCATGTCCCTGGCTGGAGTGGGGAGGGGGGAGGAAAACCCAGTGATGTAGGAGCAGAAGGGGACGGTTTCTGAGCATAGGTAGGAGCTCATTGGGTGCTGGTCACCTGAGCTCACACTCAGAGGGGAGGTATAAAAGGTGGGAACCATTTTAGATCAGGGTTCAGACAGACAGTGAGAGAGAGGAGAAGACAGGGAGCGGAGGCTCTGTAGGAGCTCTACTCAAAGGCAGGCCTAGGATGAAGGCTGGAGCCTGGGAGGAGAAGGAGAAGTAGGCCTGGAAAAGAGGCCGAGGGAAGGAGGAGAAGAAGGAACAGGAAAGGAGGAGAAGTGACGGAGAAACAGAAGGGCTCAGAAACAAGAAGGCAGAAGGGACCCTAAGGACCCAGGAAATTACGGGTGACGGGTCAGGCAAGAAAAGGGTACCGGATCCCAAATTGGTGGAGGTAAATTATCCCTCAGTCAAGAACCGGAGGTCGTGATCATCACTTGGTGCGACCCCCTGCTAAACCTTGCTAGGACGGCACCATATAGGATAGCGGGAAACGGGGCCCACGTTTACCCGCATAGATCTGCGGCAGCTGGACAAAAGCTTGGTCATTGGTGGGGCACGAGCCAGAGGAAGGATAGAAGGGAGTCTTGTGCCATGCTCCTGAATTGCCTGGGGGTTGACCGAGCCCCTCACCTGGTGGACGCAGCACTTCTTGGGCAGTCACTACCTGTACAGAAGTGGCTTGGAGTATATGAACTGTGAGTAAAAGACCCTGGACTGCAACACGTTGTCTTTGTGCTTCTTACTTCGCCAGCACTAACGGTACTGGGACTCCCTGCACCATCACCCCCACCATCTACTACATTGCCCTGGGGCTACACTCTTCCCGTGGGGAGTTATACTAACTCAGCTGCACACACCATCAGCCTCAGGGGACTGCCTTGCAGCGGCGGTTCATGATAGCCGCAATCCACGGGTGGCGTAGTCGGACATTACCTAAAACATATAAAAGACTGCCACTGGTCTGACCACCCTGAGCCACGGGACCGGGTCGCCACTACTACTCCCAGCATTGCCCTGAAGCCCGGTTCCGAGTGCCCCAAGGCCCAGGGGGCGAGTCACAAGCGTTTCATGGCAAATAGCCAACTGGGTCGCAAGAAGCGTGTGGGCCAAAAAAGGCGCAAAGTAACTGCCCATGAATTGAGGAAACTCAAGCGTGAAGCTGCCAAGATGCCATTCGCCACTAGTTTTGCCATATTTCAGAGCTGCAACGTTACTGGAGTATCAAAAAGCACAAGGTGTGCGATACTCAGAGACATGGCCAAGGTAAGGAAGGCTGAAAAACGACCACCTTTGAACAAGAAACATAAGATAAAACGTCAAGAATGGGCCAAGAAATATCTTAAGACTGATTTTTGAAAGGTTTTATGGACTGATGAAATGAGAGTGACTCTTGATGGGCCAGAGGCTGGATCAGTAAAGGGCAGAGAGCTCCACTCCAACTCAGACGCCAGCAAGTTGGAGGTGGGGTACTGGTATGGGCTGGTATCATCAAAGATGAACTTGTGGGACCTTTTCGGGTTGAGGATGGAGTGAAGCTCAACTCCCAGACCTACTGCCAGTTTCTGGAAGACAACTTCTTCAAGCAGTGGTACAGGAAGAAGTCAGTATCGTTCAAGAAAAACATGATTTTCATGCTGGACAATGCTCCATCACATGCATCCAACTACTCCACAGCGTGGCTGGCCAGTAAAGGTCTAAAAGAAGAAAAAATAATGACATGGCCCCCTTGTTCACCTGATCTGAAACCCATAGAGAACCTGTGGTCCATCATAAAATGTGAGATATACAGGGAGGGAAAACAGTACACCTCTCGGAACAGTGTCTGGGAGGCTTTGGTGGCAGCTGCATGCAATGTTGATCGAAAACAGATCAAGCAACTGACAGAATCTATGGATGGAAGGCTGTTGAGTGTCATCATAAAGGAAGGTGGCTATATTGATCACTAATTTTTTTTGGTTTTTGTTTTTGCATGTCAGAGATGTTTATTTCTAAATTTTGTGCACTGATATTGGTTTACCTGGTGAAAATAAACAAGTGAGATGTTATTATATTTGGTTTTTATTAAGTTGCCTAATAATTCTGCACAGTAATAGTTACCTGCACAAACAGATATCCTTTTAAGATAGCCAAATCTAAAAAAAACCACTCCAACTTCCAAAAATATTAAGCTTGGATATTTATGAGTCTTTTGGGTTGATTGAGAACATAGTTGTTGATCAATAATAAAAATAATCCTCTAAAATACAACTTGCCTAATAATTCTGCACACAGTGTAGCTGTGGGAAAAAAAGTTGTGAGGTTGAGGCTAGTGCCAAAGTTTAAGAATGCCCAAACAGCTATAGGACATAGACACATAATATGTCAAATGGCTTAAAGGGGTTATCCAGGACTTTTCTTATTTTCCCTATGGGGCTAAGAACTTAAAGGCACGTAGTTGGTAACTCACTGCTTGTTCTGCCCTGTGCCGATCTCTGCTGGCTCAGAGCAGTCAAGGACAGCTCCTGCCAGCGATTCTGCTGCTTCATTTGACCTCATGTCAACAGATCAGCTCTTCCTCTCCTGGGCTGCTATGTCTACAGAGCATCTCTGCTAACGTCATGCTGATTGATAGCCGGCTCCCTGTAGTTAGGCAGTGGGGAGCCAGCTGTCAATCAGCATGACATCGGCAAAAAGATGCCCAATAAACAGAAAAGAGCAGGAGACAAGAAGCTGTTGACATGACGTCACTGAAAGCTGTAGAATCGCCAGCAGCAGTGGTCTATGACCGCTCTTAGCTAGTAGAGATCGGTGCCAGGCAGTACAGGCTGGTAGATAACAACTAGCTGCCTGTAAGTTCTTAACCCCATAGGGAAAAATAAGCAAAGTTCTGGATAACCGCTTTAAATCAATATATCGGTAATTTCTGGACTTTTGGTATGAAAAAGCGATTTCCAGGTTTGGAGAGCCCTTTGCCATGTTGACAGTAGTGCTGTGGCGCTGTGCTTCTAACTAAAACACAGCAGACTGTAACACAGTCACTCTGAGTGGCTAAATCAGATAAATCCATGTGCCAGAATGCGTAATCAGGACATATAAGAGCATGGGTGTATGTTCATTTGGTTCTCTTTATGAGAAACTTTGACCATAGAATTGCAAACCTGTTTTAATTCAGTAATGCATTTTAAAATTGTTGTAACAACTAAGTATACAATTGATATTAATAAAAAATGAAAAAAGAAGTAATTTCCCTATGCCTCACAGCACATGTAAAGCATTTTAAGTAGACAATTATCAATAGATTTTTTTTTTTTACAGATACATTTAAAGCCTTTGAGTCTGAATAATTTTGCATATATTTTCTAAATACATCAAGCAATTAAATATAATTAATTACATAGAACAGAAAACATACAATAAAAAATGTTCTAAACCTCACATTCATGAAACTGTTAACAGGTAACTACTCCCGTTGCTGAAGGACATTTAAGCCACTTTTAATTACATTTATTTATATATATTGCTATTGCCTCAAGCTTTTATTCATGAAGCTCAGAATTATTAACCACTGCATATCTTGAAATAAACCTATGAGGCATATCGAATCTCTGTGGAACTATATATTTAGTTAGTTCACCAAATTGCCAAAAAATAAAATTTAAATTCTTTACATACAGTAATTAACATATCTACCCTGACACTAAGGTCGCATTTAAACGTAAACGTTGCTTTTAAAGTTAGCACATGGGCACATTATAGCCTATGGCTGTTTTCACGTGTACTATTTTGTGGACCGATTTTCCCAGTAAATTTATACAATCAGTGGGTCCGCGATGCGAACGGCTAGCACACGACTTCCATCTGTGGTGAACATGTGCACTGTCTGTTAAAAACATGGCCATACGTATGGGTCTGGCTGAATTTACACATCAGGATGTTTTTACTCATATGCAAAAAATATATATTTTTAATAGTGCTTAATGTGCTAGACCAGATTTAGTCACATATCCATTTTCACCATCTGTGTGTGTCATAAAGTTTTTTTGTATGCAAAACAAAAAACTAATGGTGATTTCTTAAGCTTTAGTGGTTAGCTCTGCAGCCTTTCAGTGCTGGGGTTCTGGTTTCAAATCCCACCAAGGACAACATCTGCAAGAAGTTTGTATGTTCTCCCCGTGTTTCCGTGGGTTTCACCCGGGTTCTCCGGATTCCTCCCACACTCCAAAGACATACTGATAGGGAATGTAGATTGTGAGCCCCAATGGAGACATTGCCCAGTGGAATATGTTGGCACTACACTGCTTGCAGAATTATTAGGCAAATGCGTATTTTGATCACTTTGATACTTTTTATACATGTTGTCCTACTCCAAGCTGCATAGGCTTGAGAGCTAACTACCAATTACGTAAATCTGGTGATGTGCATCTCTGTAATGAGGAGGGGTGTTGTCTAATGACATCAACACCCTATATAAGGTGTGCTTAATTATTAGGCAACTTCCTTTCGTTTGACAAAATGGGTCAGAAGAGAGATTTGACGGGCTCTGAAAAGTCCAAAATTGTGAGATGTCTTGCAGAGGGATGCAGCAGTCTTGAAATTTCCAAACTTTTGAAGCGTGATCACCAAACAATCAAGCGTTTCATGGCAAATAGACAACAGGGTCGCAAGAAGCGTGTTGGCCAAAAGAGGCGCAAAATAACTGCCCATGAATTGAGGAAAATCAAGCGTGAAGCTGCCAACATGCGATTCGCCACCAGTTTTGCCATATATCAGAGCTGCAACGTTACAGGAGTATCAAAAAGCACAAGGTGTGCGATACTCAGGGACATGGCCAAGGTAAGGAAGGCTGAAAAACGACCACCTTTGAACAAGAAACATAAGATAAAACGTCAAGAATGGGCCAAGAAATATCTTAAGACTTATTTTTCAAAGGTTTTATGGACTGATGAAATGAGAGTGACTCTTGATGGGCCAGATGGATGGGCCAGAGGCTGGATCAGTAAAGGGCAGAGAACTCCACTCCGACTCAGACGCCAGCAAGGTGGAAGTGGGGTACTGGTATGGGCTGGTATCATCAAAGATGAACTTGTGGGACCTTTTTGGGTTGAGGATGGAGTGAAGCTAAACTCCCAGACCTACTGCCAGTTTCTGGAAGACAACTTCTTCAAGCAGTGGTACAGGAAGAATTCGGTATCGTTCAAGAAAAACATGATTTTCATGCTGGACAATACTCCATCACATGCATCCAACTACTCCACAGCGTGTCTGGCCAGTAAAGGTCTAAAAGAAGAAAAATAATGACATAGCCCCCTTGTTCACCTGATCTGAACCCCATAGAGAACCTGTGGTCCATCATAAAATGTGAGATCTACAGGGAGGGAAAACAGTACACCTCTCGGAACAGTGTCTGGGAGTTTGTGGTGACTGCTGCATGCAATGTTGATCGAAAACAGATCAAGCAACTGACAGAATCTATGGATGGAAGGCTGTTGAGTGTCATCATAAAGAAAGGTGGCTATACTGATCACTAATTTTTTTGTTTTTTGTTTTTGCATGTCAGAAATGTTTATTTCTAAATTTTCTGCACTGATATTGGTTTAAATGTTGAAAATAAACAAGTGAGATGGGATTATATTTGGTTTTTATTAAGTTGCCTAATAATTCTGCACAGTAATAGTTACCTGCACAAACAGATATCCTCCTAAGATAGCCAAATCTAAAAAAAAACCACTCCAACTTCCAAAAATATTAAGCTTGGATATTTATGAGTCTTTTGGGTTGATTGAGAACATAGTTGTTGATCAATAATAAAAATAATCCTCTAAAATACAACTTGCCTAATAATTCGGCACACAGTGTATATAAATAAAAAGATTATTATTATTATTATTATTATTATTAAGCTTCTCAGATTAACCAGTCATTAAAAATAAAGAGAAACTTGTCTTATTTTGGTCCAAGTTAAGAACCAACCATCTTTTTTTTTTTTTTTTTTCAAGTGAAAAAAAATCAGTGAAAAAATGGGCAGCACAATGATGGAACTGAGCTCTTGTACCAACTATGTGCTGTCATTTTTTTTTCAACTGATCCAATTAGTTGAATGAGCGCGATAGGTCCGCAAATTGGACCAAAATGTGACATATCTCAGTTTTCTTTATTTTGATCATCAGTCCACAAAAAAAAATCCAAACTGTGAATAGCCCCATTGAATAGAGTGTGAAAAACACCAACAAAACACATAGGTGAAAAAATTATGTGTAAATGATCCTTTTGGGATTAAGAAAAAAAAACATCCGTGTTCTATTTTTCATTGACTGGTTTGTGGGAAAAATTTAGGAACGTTTTATCAGTTTTTTGGCATCAGAGAAAAATGGATGATGTCTAGAGGGTAAAAACATGAAAAGCTTACTGATATGTGTCCTCCTGCGTTAATTGATGTGAAAGACATGCCCTACATCATCCACACAGCAACACCAAGCTCAGTCTTGCGCAGTTGCAGCACAGGCCTGCATAGGCATGCTTCACGTTGCCCTACTGAGGGCAGAGAAAAGTACTGTAGAGCACATATGCTGACTTTACTTTACGTGTCATCAGCTCTTTCTGTCCTCTCCCGGCACATGTACATTACAGGACAGAGCGAGGCATGCCTGCCCAGGTCTGTGCTTCAACTGCGCAGGAACAAAACTGGTGGCATTCTGTGGATGACGTAGAAGCCAAACTTCTTTTACAGACATTAATAGCCGTCAGATGACTAATTTAGGAACTGGAGAGAACCCGAGTCTCATTCTTTAATGGAATTATATACCAAAATTAAAGATATTCGGAAAATGGGGTATCTCATAGAACTATCCAATAGTATGGTAGAGATGTTTGAAGCTATATGGTCAATATAGGATACCTATTGGATGTTGCAGGTAAATTGATTCAAATTAGTTTTTTTTATGACTTCACAGGGAGTTTTTCATATTCTTCACCATTGTATTTCTGAGGCTTCTCAACAGATTTGAGCTTTGATAATTATGGAATATAAGCTATCCAACACTCATTTTGTCCTGTCTTGTTAATATCTACAGTACAGACCAAAAGTTTGGACACACCTTCTCATTTAAAGATTTTTCTGTATTTTCATGAATTTGAAAATTACATTCACACTGAAGGCATCAAAATTGCCTTCATTTTGTGCACTTGCAAACTCTTTTCTAAGCAGCTTGTCATCTTAACTTTAGACCGACAACGCAGTGATGCCATTCGTCTAAATTGCCAATCTATCAGGAGAGCATAAATCCCCAGTAAGCAAAAAGTCAGGAGGCTGCTGAGCGATGCGCTCCTGAAAACAAATGATAAGACAACCCCTTTAAATAGTTGGAATCTCTCCTGATATGTATGGTTTAGTAAATACTCATATTCCCCTTTAAATAACAATTTCGGAACATCTTTTGTTATAACTTTGCATTGTGACATTCCTCTGCTATTCACTGGATACTCTTTATTCTTATTAGCAGTTGATTTACAAGCACTGCAGCAGTATTGCACACATTGCACACATTTGTTTACATATGATTTCTAATTTCCAGTCCTTTGGCTGTCCCTGCCAAACTTTTGCAATAAACCAATCAAACCAAAAGAAGTTAAATACCTCAAAACAATTACTATAACAAGTAGTTGCTCCAAATGCTACACAAAATGAATACCATAGTCACACAAATATTTTTATTACGTAGCTGTTATGACTTGCCGCAAACGCGATGCATAGCCAAAGACCAGCTTCTGGCAACATTTCTGAGGAATATTAGGCCATTCCTCATGGGCTATGACCTCCAGTTTACTAATATTTTTGTGATGCATGCCGCATCCACTGCCTTCAAATTCTACCAAAGACTTACTATGAGGCTCAAGTCAGGCAAATATGACCTCAACTCCAGCATCTTCCACGACTTCTTCTGAAATCAAGCCTGAGGTATATTTGGGATCATTGTCCTGCTGGAAAGTCCAATGATGCCCAAGCTTCAGCTCGTAGGATTTCCTGGTACTTGACTGAATCCATCTTGCCCTCCACACACTGCCGTTTTCCAGTGCCAGAGGAAGCAAGCTGCCCCAGAGCATTACAGACCCTTGACCATGTTTCACTGTAGGCGGGGTGTTCTTTTGCCGATCTATAGGCTTGAAAAGTCCTAGCTTTGTTTTTTCCCTCCACATAATAGAATCCCCAAACTTCTGTGGCTTCCTTATATGGTTTTAGCAAATTGGGTCATTAGTGGTGTACTTCTTGGAGTTCGGGCATGAAGACCTTCAGCATATAGTATGAACTTTACTATGCATATTGAAACTTCAGTCCCTGCTGCCACCAAATCTTTCTGCAGGTCTTTTGCAGTCCACAAGAGTTTTTGACTTGTTGAAAGGAACAATCTCTTCTCATAAGTTTTGGGACCACTTTTTTAATAACCCCAAAATGTTAGTGAACTGAAGGCCATTGCCCCTGAGAAAATAGCTAAAATTGGCTTTTAGGAATTAGGTTTGTTTGTTTTCTGTACAGTTTTGTCAGTTTCCATCAGGTATTCCCATTTTTTCACTCATTTCAAAGACATACTGATGCTGTTCACTGTTGCAGTTCACTGAAATTAGCCTTTATGGGTATATGTCTGATCAAATTGTGAATCTCATAATAGGATTTACAAATATGTGTCAAAGTATCAGATCTTTTCTCCTATATATAAATGAAAACTGAGCCCTGTCAATCCTAACCTATAACTGGAAATACATACTGAGATCTCCCATCCTATGAATATGTTTGCCATTTCTTAAAAGGAAAATCTAGAATAAAATAATGAAGGTAGTGAAGATCAACATCCATAATTGCGAGATCTATCCAGCTATTTCCGTCCCCTAGGCTGTTCTAGACGATCAGGTGTTCCTCTATAGGTTGATGAATAGCAGGTAGTAACATAGTTTTTAAGGTTGAAGGAATACTAAGTTCATCTAGTTCAACCCATAGCCTAACATGTTGATCCAGAGGAAGGCAAAAAAAAAACCATGTGGCAAACACTAAGCTCCACATTGGGGAAAAAAATTCCTTCATGACTCCATACGACAATCAGACTAGTTCCCTGGATCAATGCCCTATCAAGGAATCTAGTATATATTACCTGTAATATTATACTTTTCAAGAAAGGCATCCATGCCCTTCTTAAATGTTAGTAGTGAATCACTCATTACGACATCATGTGGCAGAGAGTTCCATAGTCTCACTGCTCTTACAGTAAAGAATCCGCGTTTGTGATTATGATTAAACCTTCTTTCCTCCAGACGTAGAAGATGCTCCCTTGTCCCCGTCTCTGGCCTCAGAGTAAAAAGATCAGTAGAAATCTCACAGCAAGGAAAGTGAAAAACATGCACCACCTGCAAGCAGCTGCAAGTCAGCTAGTCAGTGCAAAGCTGAACATATACAATGCAGACACCTAAATAGGATTTGGTAACATTTCAGGTGCAAAAGCTCATAAAAAAGTTTGAACAGTCCAAAATAACCATAAGAAAGAAAAATGAGCTGCACTCACCAGTCCTTAAAAGCAGTATCTTTATTCCATAAGAATAAAAAGTCTGGCAAGCAGGGAGAGCGGGGAAGAAAAAAGCTGATCAGATTAGTTTGACAGGAACGGTCCCTCGTAAACCCATGTTGATATTGGGTCATGAGGCTATTCTTTTTCAGATACTCTAGTATAGCATCTCTTAGGAAATCTCTCCAGGATTTTACCCACAGTAGAGGTTAAGCTTACTGGCCTATAATTTCCAAGTTCAGGTAGGAGTGAAAGGCCCAGTATTCGTAAAATACTGTTAGGCAATCCCTGCATGTATCACAGCTGCCTAACAGCCGCGATACATGCAGCCACGGCTGCTCGAGCATAGATGCCAAGCATGCCCAAAATACTCGGGCAGCACCTGAGTGTGCTTGGTGAAAGGGTTAACCGAGCAAGCTCGAGCAACACTAGTCTCTAAGCTCTTTCTCCCCTTACTATCCTATATTTGAGTTTAAGCCAGGGTGTCCTCTCATGCTCCTGCCACTATAACACCAAAGCTTCGAACACGGAAGTTCTGTAATATAATAAAAAGCTTAGGAGGAAGTGCTACTACTCCACTTTTTAGATATTTAGTTGCCCTTTTTGACAGATATTCCTGTTAATTCTGCCATTTCTGCCTTTCCGTGTATTTTTTTTCCATGCATTTTTTCTGGCTTGAAGAATCACCTGTTTATTATGCTATGACAATGGACAGAAAAGGATCATGAAGGTTTTATTCAGTTCAGAAAGTCCAAACTGTACAAACTGTACATTTTATATGTTGTTCCGATTATTATACAGGAATTAAATTTCAGAGTTTTTGCAAGATGGGCTAAGCAGAGGATCTTGCTTACAGTAAGCAGCTCTTCACAGGGGCATAACTGTGTAAATACATATTTTACTGCTCCACAGCATACGTACAATTCTGAGTGCTAAGGTTTCTACACTGATATGCAGTTTTATAAAACTAACAGGGAACTAAATGCCTAATGCAAAATTTCTTCTAATGTTTACCAATATTATAAAAAAAAAACAGGGCATTACAAAGAATAGTGCTGCTTGAAAATAATGTATAATAGTACAAATATTGTCCGGGCTGAAATGAAAAGCCTGCAGTCACTCTATGTAACCACTCACCCGTACGTGGAATACAGGGGAATTGTGACAGCATGCACACCGCACACAGTCATGATTCAGCAGTCTGCAGTCACATGGTGTGACCGCAGACTATTCATTTCTGCCAGGACAACACCTTTAACCATTATCATCGTATATTTCCTAATAAATAAGGATTATTTTTTACCATGCTGTTTTCTGTGTAGTCCATGTTTGTCGCTATCCATGTAATCCTACTACTAGTATAAAATATTTTTCTAAATAAGTCTCCCTGTCTATATAACGTCAAGATTCATCTAAAACTGCATAAATGTTATAGTGATTACCCATCCTCTACAGATAATTTATGGGAAAAACTGTTTCTATTTCTGACAAATTATAAAATGTATGCAAGGAACAATAACACTTTAGATGTTGAATCTGTAAAATCAGACATGTATTATAAAACTCATATAATCTTTAAATTAGTATTTAGGGATTTTTGGCAATGCATGTAGCTCAAATATTTGCCATAGACTGTTACAATGACTGCACATAATAATTAGTTATTTACTTCACATGCAGATCTTAAAACAAAGTTACTGATCCTAATTGCAATCCTAGAAATAAATAGTTATTTTTAGATTTCTTTTATAAATTAATGGCTGTAGTCATTTATTTGTTTATTTGTATTTATAGTCTGTTTATATTATATGTTGGCGCTATGTAAATAAAAAGATTATTATTATATGGTATTTTTATCATAAATTATTTATCAGGTTAAAATAAAAATTTCCCAAATCATGATCAATATATAAGAAATAGAGGTAAAGTTAACATTACATCAGTAATATTTGTTGGCTTCACGGTCTGCAAAACAGTTTCATGGGGTTACTTTCAAATAATTACATACAGATCAGCCAATGAAGAAATTGCTGTAGCAATGTTTTGTGCCCTACGGAAATAATATTAATCTGTCCTATTACTGACACTCCAGACTGTAAATCATGCTACATAACAATAAAGTAGATTCTGTATTGTATCCTCACTACATTGCCTTTAGAAAAGAAGAATATCGTAAAAGCCATAAAAACAAAACAGAGTGAGGCCTTCACCACAATCATTATTTTTTAGTGTTTAAAATGTTTATAAAAATTGGGTGATTTTCCAGTGATTTTCATAGCAATTTTTCAATCTGTAACAATCAAACGAAAAGGTAATTTTTTTCTGGAGATTTTTAAACATCTGTAGAGGAACCTAGAAGAGAACTAAAAAAAATTATTCCCAAATCTTAAGCCTGTAGCTTGGTTACAAAGACCAAAAAAGACCTCAAAAATGCAAAAAAAAATGCTGTGCACTTAAACTTTTCAATAATTTGTTCTAGATGTTAAGGTACAATTTAGCGATTGCAGCCACAGAAAACAATGTGAATAATATTGCAAAGCGATATGTGTGGTTTTAAATCTAGCCTCAATATGTAAATATATATATATATATATATATAAAATTTGTTTCTTTTGCACAATCTTTTTGTAGAAGTTGATTCATTAGAACTCACTGTCTTTATTGATCCATCCATCAAATAAAAAATAAATAACAAAATAAGTAGTCAGTTAAAAATGTACCACAGTTTCTGATATAGTTACTGTAGCTCTTGAAATGCTCAATAAACAGTACAAATGTCCTAATTTGTGATCGCCCAGTTTTTTTTCTTTGCCTAGTACTAAAGAATAATAATGCACATTCCAGATATGCACTAGGAGTATGTTCACGTATTGCAGATTTGTGGCAGAAAGCTATATAACCTTTCCATACATCTCAAAAGGCTTTGTAAAATATATATACAAAATGGAAAAAACAATAGAATATATGTAGCAACTTTTCAGCAGTAGAAATTTCTTTGAACAGGTAACACTATAGGATTAAGCACAATGAATCTGAAAATAGCACCACGTAATCATCCAACTGGTTCCAAAGAGAATAATGTACAGTGCATCTTCACAGTTGAATGTAATATTTAATATAGGGTGTACACTGTGTTGTAGTGTACAATATACCTAGAGCAAAATATATCAAAATAACCCTGGTGCAATGCAAACACTCTTCATATAATTAGAAAGGCCTAGCCATGTCCTGTTCTATGTTTTCAAAAATTTTGAGTTATATTTAAATTTGGATTTTCAATACAATTCGTAATTATTAGCACCTCTTATTAAAGAGATTGTCTCAACATCAATAATGGTTAAAATTGCAAAGTATGTGCTATAACGAGCAACTTTGCAATTTTAATTTTATTAAAAATTATTTTTGTGTTCTCAGAAATGGGAGGATTTTTAATTTCGCTTAATGTTGGTTATCTAGGTTACTGGCCACATCTTCAATCTATGAGCATGGCTGAGCATGTGCAGTGATTGCATGCTCTTTTCAATAGAGCATGTAAGCGCTGATCTAAAGCCATCCACATCACTGGAGCGCATGATCCTGCAGCACTGTAGAGTGCACAGGTCACACCAGCTGCCCCACCATACTGCTGGTCTGAACTGTCAATCTTCAGGATCATACCGCCCCCAGGCAATTAGGAAGCCACGAGACAGGAACTGTTCACACAAAAAGATGTAACATAAGAAGAACCCTTTAAAGGGATTATCAGCACAACATCATGGCATAGCCAAATATTTAAGTGCACCTTTCCACCTGTTTGTTTT
Source organism: Phyllobates terribilis (assembly GCF_046119375.1). Classification (NCBI taxonomy): domain Eukaryota; kingdom Metazoa; phylum Chordata; class Amphibia; order Anura; family Dendrobatidae; genus Phyllobates; species Phyllobates terribilis. The sequence goes on from NW_027362764.1 coordinate 73,939,995, forward strand.
CCATCTTTCTCCATCCTTCTCTGACTCTATACAGCCAGAGCTCTCAATTAAAGAAGAGGAAAAGTGGAAACAGAGGGAAAACAAGCGGGTGGGAAGGTGTAGTTAAATGTTTGGCCACGCCATATTGCATCAAGCGCCTGTACTTGGTTTTAAGTCATTCTGTTCTGACAGAGTCCCTTTAACTATTACTAAATGTTTGTCACTTAGGCCATGTGCACACTTTGTGTTTTTGCCGTGTTTTTTTCCACCCTGATTTGTTAGCAAAAACTGATGCCAGCAATGTGAATGAGAAAGCTGAAGTGTCATGCACACGTTGAGTATTTTTGACTTGCAGATTTGGTGCAGAAAATAATCTGCAGCATGTCAATTCTCTTTGCGTTTTTGCTGGCGTTACTTCAACACAAAAACGCAGGCAAAAATGTACCAAAAACGCACGTTTTTGACGCTGCATTTTCCTGCCAAGAGATGCAGAAATGGTGCAGAAATTTCTGCACACAAAATACTCAAAGTGTGCACATACCCTTAGACCACATGAGATAAGCTTATTATATTATGAAACTATGTGATGCTTGTGAGCTATTAAGGCTTGTATTATATAAAATATAATGAAATTATCTTATCATTCCTTAATATATTTTTTATAATTAGTCATCATGTTATTTATGCTTCTTTGTGTAAGGTATAAGTCTCTATGGTTAATCATGAAGATCCAGTTGGTATACACTATACCTTAATACAGGCTTTAATAATGAAAGCTTTTCACTAAGGTTTTTTCTTACACAGTAGTAGATTACATACAGTCAATTGTGGTTGTTTACTTACTATTATATAATTATTATACTATTATATAATTATTATTATATGTATGAAAACGCAAACAAGATTTGATGAATCTATATCAATACCAAACAGCAGAAATCTGTCTATTATGTTTGGCTGTTTTGATCCAGATTTGTTGCATTTCTGCACGTATTTGCCATAAATGTACATTGAAACATCTATTATAGAAACATTTTCAAAGGAGCGTAATGACTATCTCGTGTAAGCCATCAGGAATCTTTATATCAATCAGCTGCAAGAGACATCTGTCGTTTTGTAGACACCGTTCGTATGGCAGTCTGCAGAGTCGCTTGCATCTTCTATATATCCTGATCACAAACTCTGGAAATGAAAACAGATCAACATTAGCACAACAGAAAAGTAGAATGTTACTGACAATCGCACAAAACCACAGCCTGTACATGCAGCTCTGTTTCTATGTCACTGATTATTTAATGATTGTGTGAATATTATTGCTGATTTGCAGTATGCAAAATTAAAATTAATAAAACTAACACGACATTTTTTTTTTATTACCTTCTGCCTAGGACTGAAAAAAAAATCACTTCGTAGTATATTCTTTAAAATATAACTAAAAAAAAACCTCCACATATTTAGAACCTGTAAATATTTTTCAAAATGTTTTTGCATAAAAAAAATTCCTGCTATATATACGTAAAATTGTACTTAGAGATGGTAATGAATATTTCCCAGTATTTCGTTTTCCATTTTTACTAACAATCTATTATAATGTCAAGGCGACATTACGCTTCATAGAAAGGGCTGTTATTAGAAAACAAGAGATCCTTGGGAAATAAGATACTTGACTGCATAGTGTTATATTTATTATACATTTAAGGAACCTTTGGAATCATTTAGTAAAACATTAGGCAAAATGCAATCTGCCTCTAACATGAGATGTCTGATTACTTTGCGTGATGTGCAGCAGTATGTGAATGAATATGAGCAGTAACATTAAGCATCTCTGTTACACCATCATTTTATAAATACACAGTATTGGTTTTCTCAACATTATCTCATCTCTATTATTTTTATACCTGCGCTGGAAATATTTAATGTCTCCATCTTCCTTACCACCCATTCATTATTGCAGTGGAATCATTAGATGAAGATACTCGCTGTTAAATAATTCTGCAGACGACTGTACGATATGATTTCTCTACATTTTGATTTATTACACATCTATATATTTTTCCTGCACAAACCTGTAGATTACGGCCTTCTGTTTTCCAATCAAGCATGGCTGCAAAGAAACATTACACGATTTACAATGATGAGACGCCAGTGAAGTAATTACTGTGTATTTTGTTTTATACTCATTAACTTGATTCTTGGGAGTGATTTCCTTCTTTAGTAAAGCTTCTTCTTAAATTGCATTATTGATCATTTATTTTACGGCAATTCCAATCATTTTTACTATTTATAAAATACATTATATACAGCTTCAGGTTCTTTAGGAGCGGGAAGTTGTCAGTTGTTTGTGGCTACTAATACATTATAGACATAGACTGATATTTAATATGGATATTAACACACTATGCAGTCATTTGTTGAAGGTTAACATGCATATGGAAGACATCATGATGAAATAGGTAATTGCACAGTGGTCTTAATAGAGGGCAGATCATTTGCCACTGATTTCCACTGTATTGTCTGTTAACCCTTGGATATTCTGGATATTGAGTATTTCTAATAATATATAAAATATATTTGCAAAAATATAGGTGACTGCAGTTATTTCAAACACAAAAAATGAATTGGATATGTATTATCATATATTAAGCATGGTTTCCTTTTGCATTAATTTCACTTGTTAATAAAAAAAAATAGATTACATTTAGTTAATGACTTTACTTTGGATGTTAGCATATGACAGTACATAAAGTTATTTACGTTGAGTATTTGCAGCAGAAAAATCTCTAGCAAACACTGATGTGTTGGCAGGAAAAACGCAGCATAAAATACATCCACTTTTGAAGCTTTTTTGATGCATGTTTCACATGCGTTTATGATGTGTTTTTCCCAATCATTAGTATGGGTGAAATCTGCAGCAAAAACGCTGACAGAATTGACATGCTGCAGATTTAAATCCGCTGCAAATCTGCAAGGAAACTATGAGTAACCTGTGAATGAGACTTCAGGAATCTCATTCACTTTGCTGGTGCTAGGAAATCTTTCAGGTTTTGGGACAAAATATGAGCAGAAAAAACGTGCTAAAAATGCAACGTGTGCACAGATTCTAAAGGCCACGTTCCCACGATGAGCTTTTGGTGAGTTTTTGAAGCTACATAATTTCTGCACCTATAATTTAAATTAGGTTACTTGCGTTTTTTCATTGCGTTTTTGTGTGCGGTTTTTTACATGCGTTTCTATCTCGTTTTTTACGCTGCAGGTTTTGTCTCTTGTTGGTGTGTCATGCTTTAAAAAAAGCTGCGTTGTTTTTGATACTTCCTGGTATTTGGCTTTGACAAAACTTTATATACCTAGGTGCAGATTACATGCGGTTTTTATGTGTTTCCGCTGCGGAAACGCCCTAAAAATGCATATGCCTTTTTTATCTGTGGATTTTCCGCATTTAATGCAAGTCTGTGGGGAAAATCCGTACAAAAAACTCAGCGTACCCGCAGGAGAGATTGGCAAGCTGCAGATTTGAAACACGGACTGCAGATCGGTTTATGCTGAGTACGGAAAAGTGCAGTGGGTAGGAGATTTCTATAAATCCCATCCACTTTACTGGAACTGTAAGATGCCGCATTTTTAAGTAAAAAGTTTAGTAAAAATATGCGGCGTCAAAAGCACCAAAAGCTCATAGTGGGAACGTAGCCTAATATTAGCTCTCTGATAGAGTGTAACAAGTATTGAAGATACAAATGGATATACAGTGATTTTATTTTTAATCTGTAGTTTAATGTTCTAAAAAATCTCTTAATATGGCCCTTAATTCCAGTACAGATAAACAATGTAAAATTAAATAAAAAAAACAAACAAAAGCAAAATGGTGAGTTTGAGAGCTTGATTTACTTTTTTTCTGACAGACCAATGTCCAAAAGATCTGATTACTGCCATCTGGTCCCATTGATTCCACGTTAGGGAACTTTAATTATATCTTGACACAACATCTTTTTCTGTATTCACATGTAAAAATAAATGAATTTCAAACTTTTTTTTTTAGAGTTTTTGTACCTGTTTTTTTGTGGTTTGCTTTTTATGTTATTTTTTTTAAACATTTATATGTGCTTTCCTAGTATTTTTTCAATTACATAGTGAAGCCTATAAAGATAAATGCCATACCTAGAGTTTGCTGCATTTTGAAAATCATAATCTCAATGATAAATAAATCTCATAAAGACAGCAGGAAATAAAAAAAAACTTACAAATATCCTGAAAGACACTACAGATGATGCATTAAAATGCTATATGTAAAACTGTCCTTTTACACAATTCTATTTATTTACCTGACATACTATATATATGTAAATGCATGTTACCCTATAATACTATAGCATAATACTTTACACAGTAAAGAATACTGTATATTGAAGTCTTGTACATATGTAAAATTATTAAAACCTTGTTAAATGTGCCTGGCATATCTTAGAGTGTTCTGTGTGCTTTTGCATTTTCCTTCTATTTTATACATTTGCATGGTCAGATCGGTCACAGCAGGATAGCACCAGTTCACTTATTTAACCTATAACAAATACTTGCATTCACACACTATGCATAAATGATTGACATTCCTGATTTTTTGTGTGTTAATGTAAAGTCATGATCGATGAACAAAGCAAAGCCCATAAAGTCCACATGCACTGACTGTGAAGCTATATGCATGTAACAAACATTATAATGATCCAATCACCCAAGTCAGTAATGCTTCCCCTTAATAAAGGCTTCCATTGTTTGTTGTTATAATTTAAGTAGCTGAGTTGCTAAGTATAATTGAAAGAACGATGTACAGTTCACCCTTTTAATAGCTGAACAACGTCACCCCTGGTGTCACAATACAAGGAGCTAATTGTATCATTAAACTTTGTTTCCAGTTTATAATATTGAACGTTTATATATTTTCCTTGGTATCAATCTAAATGCTGAAATTTCACATCATTTACTGTTCTGTAAATTGCAGCATTTTCCAATTTGATTCATGTTGTTGTTGCTTCTCAGTGATAAGCCACGTGTCATGATTATTCTGAGTATGTTAATATACAGTATAAGACTAACACAACAATTCGTCTTGTTCAATATAGTTTACAGACTCGTTTGAAAACAAACAGCTTTCATACATGACGACCCAAGTCTTGTTTTACCCTACAGTGATATACAAATATGACTTTGCACCCTGGCTGAAAATGACTGCCATGCAGTATAAGAGCTATACAAGGAAATCATCAGATCCACTCGGCTTTCATAAGAATTATTCTGCAGCCAGTCTTTTGGCAGGTGTATTATTTCTAGGTTTCTGTACAGCGCTGTGCCATATGCTTTCTACAGAACTAGTTAATAGGAAGCTGCAATAATCCCTTTGTCGTGTGTTATAATTTATATACAGTACTGCGCACATGTTTTAGGCAGGTGTGGAAAACCTGCTATAAAGTAAGAATGTTTTCAAAAATAGAATATTTTTATCAGTTAACAATATACAAAATAAATGAACAAAAGAGAAATCTAAATAAAATCAATATTTGATGTGAACACTAAACATGATTGAATTCATTTGATGCAAATCAAATTTGAGTCAAATTTTATGAAATTCACTGGTCTTGGTAAATTTGAAGAATATGTGATCTGATTCTTACAAGTCACCCAAAAAAAGCCTGCCGCTTTTATACATATTGCGGAAGACTGCATCAGTCACAGAAGGCTAACATGACCTCACGCGTGAGCGCTTGAGCTTCCCCAAAATATCTTGTAGCTATAACACCACATTGTATAGCACAGCCAATAAGGAGGGACTATCATAGCCTGTATAAAAGCCTAGGCTGGGAATGCAGCAATCATTTAGGGTGATTTTAGGATAGTGAAAGGATGTCAGAGCTCACAGCACCTGGTGAATTTGAATTTCAAAAGATTTAATCATCTCAAGTGATCGCCCTTTGCCTTCAAAGGAGCAACAATTCTTCTAGGTACTTGCACACAGTTTTTGTAGGAACTAAGCAGGGAGTTTGTTGCAAACATCTTGGAGAACTAACGACAGATCTTCTGTGGGTGTAACCCCAGACAGACTTGGTCATGCTGAGATCAGGGTTATAAATATAGTTCTTTATGACATTGGCTGTATATTTGGGCCTGCTGCAGAATAAATTTACAGCAAATCAGACGCCTCCCTGATAGTATTGCATGATGGATAAGTATCTGCCTGTATTTCTCAGCAGTAAGGACAGCATTAAAGGGAACCTGACAGCTGATACATGATGACCAATCTACGGGCAGCATGTATCAGACACTGGCTGCATGATTTCAGTCAGTGAGCTGCATGATTTCAGTCATGAATATTTGACTCTGAAATGCTACAGGTCCCCGATGCCTTCTTACCCCCCACTGCCCATGACAGGCAGGTCTCTCCCTGTACATGCAAGGAGGGATAGACCTGTCAGTCACAGGCAGCAGGCGTGGAGAAGTTGCCAGGGACTCACCATTCCGATTAGTCTTCTGTGCAGCTCAATCCCAGGCCAGCTTCTAAAGTATGTTTTTCTGTGCATTTCAGAGTCAAGCATACATGTCTGAAATCATTTAGCCAGATACATGCTGCCCATGAATTGAGCAGCAAGTATAATCTGTCAGGTTCCCTTTAATCTTGACCAAATCAAGGAACCTCCATCATGCTACACTGTTGCACAGACACTTATTGTACTGTTCCTCAGCCTTTTGGCGAACAAATTGCCTTCTATTGTAACCAAATATTTCAAATTCTGACTTATCAGTCCAGCCTTTTTTTCCATGTTGACTGTACAGATTTTTTGCTATAATTCTTCCATGCATACCACTTCTAGGTAGACTTCACTGAACAGTAGATGGGTGTAGCTGGGTTACACTGGTTGCGGCCTCTTTTGAGCTGATGGCACTGCTGGAAATCTTCCGATTTCAAAGGGACGTAAGCATGATGTGTCTTTCATCTGCTGCACTAAGTTTCTTTGGCCTACCATTATGTCTATGGTCCTTAAAGTTACTCATTTCTTGGTGCTTCTTCAAAAGAGCTTAACAAACTTATCTTGCAATCCCAGACTACTTTGAAATCTATGACTGGGAGAGACATTGCTGAGACAATATAATTACCTTGTGTGTTCTTTCTGTCCATGGTGTATGACCTGTAATGTGAATCTGTAATCCACAACATTAACTTTGCAGCACAATTTGGCTGCTCCTCATACAGTTTTAAGCCTTCTACACAGCTGTTTCTGTTAATGACTGTGTTTCAACCTATATAAGAAAATGATGATCATTATCACAGTAAAATTGGTACCTAGAAGAATTAAAGCTGTTTTGAAGGCAAAGGGCGGTCACACCAAATATTGATTTGATTTAGCTTTTTCTTTTGTTCATTCACTTTACATTTTGTTAATTGATAAAAATAAACTATTAACACTTTTATTTGTTAAAAACATTTTTACTTTGCCGCATTTTTCTCACACTTGCACGCCTAAAAATTTTGCTCAGTATTGTAAATAGTTTGTAATGCTTTGGCTTGTATAGTAAGATGTAGGGATACATTTACATTAGAAAGCAGTATTACACGACATATCTACAGGCAATAAAAATGGGAAAAAAACATGCAATAAGTCTTCTTGAAACACTAATTGCATTTATATAAGGGGTTTTCCCACAATGGATATTTATCACTTTTACACAGGTGAAGTATAAATGTCTGATTGCTCAGTCCAAGCCCTCCATTTCTTTTCACTGCACCCACTGCAGTAAGGAGCCTGTATGGAGTGTCGATTAACCATGAGCTGTACCGCTTCATCCAATGTTCATGGGACTGAACTAGTCTGTCTCGTTCTTTCGCATACACCTGAATGAGGCATAACTATTCATACTTGATCGCCTTTCCATTTAAAATTGTTACTGCGCAGTTGGGAAAAGAGAGAACCTTCTGTGATTGGAATTCACAGGGTTCAACTAATTTTTCCAAAAAATCGATTTGCAGTGATTCACAATACTGCAAAGCTTCCAGCTGCCCTGAACATATGTGCTTAGCAGTCCGAGGTCTCCTAGGACTATATACAATCTTTTTGAGGCTCTTTAACAAAATTAAAGCCTTAGTAATATCACATTTTTTAAATTGAAAAATAAAAAGATCCAAAAATTATCCTTTTTAGTCATATGTGATCAGGTACATTGTTGTGTGCAGAGTAATAACAGTGTCAATGTAATAATTTATAACTGAATGCTTCCTCCAAACAACCAAAGCGTAATCACATCAAATACTGGCTTACCTGTGTCTTTTCTTACATTGTGGTCAATGTACTTCATCTCCATGGAAACTCTCTTCCGCATCACGTTGGTATTCACTGAGCCTTCAACCTTCCTGTTGTCAAGTTCAGTAAATTGGTAGTAAGTGGCCACATGCATTTCTGCTATAAAAGAGAAACAGGAAACTTATCTAAGAAACCATAGTTTATACACATGATGATATTTATACTGATGCTGAAACATCTAAATGATGCTTAAAAACAGACAATTACATGAGTGAATGCATGGTGGTTATACAAATAGCGTTATACAGCAAAAGATAACTCACACATAGCTCTCATGTGCAGTAATTGTGTGCAAACCATATTCTATAGACTCAGCTGCTTATTATCTAGATTTCTACTTTCAGTTCATGGGACTAGCAATAGCTACCTGATGCTACCATTGTCTGCTTTCATGTTAGCTCTCATGTGGCAGCTTTTTTTTCCAAGTCTCCCAGATATATAATTGCAGTGAGGCAATCCAGACCCTAACACTCCTTTCTCTGTTCAGAGTAAGGGCCCATTTACAGACTGGTCCCGTTAAACGATCACTAAACGGCCATATACAAGCTGATCAGAACTGTTTAGACTGGTTAACAGGAATTCTATGCGCACAGAATAATTGTTAATACTGTTGTGCTGTGCACATAAAATATAATGTTATTCGTAGAACATCTAGAATAATAATAATAATAATTTTTATTTTTTTAGCGCCAACATATTCCGCAGCACTTTACAAATTTTAGGGGGGACTTATACAAACAATACAGAGTAAACATATCTCATATCGAAAGGAGTGAGGGCCCTGCTCGCGAGCTTACAGTCTATGAGGAAATGGGGGAGACACAAAAGGTAGAATGTACATATATTGTATAATGCAGCCTTGATATACTATATAGGATAAATAATACATGGACTGGTCGCCTGCCAGTATGTGTGCAGTCCTGACCAAGGCTATTATGTGCATGATTGTTTGTCCAATGGGAGCAGTGTATAAGGAGAAAAGAAGGGGGCCTAGGACTGATCCTTGAGGAACGAACCCCTACAGTAAGTGGAAGGAGAGAGGAGGAGGAGCCGGCGAAAGACACAGAGAAGGTGCGGTCAGAGAGGTAGGAGGAGAACCAGGAGACAGCAGTGTCCTTGAGGCCAATACTGCGGAGCATAGTGAGGAGGAGCTGGTGATCCACAGTGTCAAATGCTGCAGACAGATCCAGGAGAATCAGCAGGGAATAGTGACCGATAGATTTAGCTGTTAGTAGATCATTAGAGACTTTAGTGAGGGCAGTTTCAGTAGAATGTAAAGAGCGGAAACCAGATTGTAAAGGGTCAAGAAGAGAGTTGTCTGAGAGATAGCGGATTAGACGGGAATGGACCAGGCATTCCAAGAGTTTAGAGATAAAGGGAAGATTGGAAACAGGTCTGTAGTTGGCCGTGCAGTTCTGGTCAAGGGATGTTTTTTTAAGTAATGGATGTATGCTGGCGTGTTTAAAAGAAGAGGGAAAGATACCAGATGAGAGGGAGAGATTGAAAATTTTAGTTAGGTGAGTGGTGACCGCTGGAGCAAGGGACTGAAGGAGATGTGAGGGAATAGGGTCACTGGTGCAGGTGGTAGGGCGAGAAGATGCAAGGAGTCTGATCACTTCATCTTCCGTGACTGGTTCGAAATCAGAAAGTGAGCAAGATACAATGTGGCGGGGGAGAGCATGCAAAACGTTTGGGGATTGGGAGAAAATTTCCTGTCGGATATGGTAAATTTTTTCTTTGAAATAATTGGCCAGATCGTCTGCGCTGAGGTTGGTGATCGGGGCCTGTGCTGTTTGATTGAGGAGAGAATGAAACGTGTCAAAGAGTCGTTTAGGATTATTGGAAAGTGAGATTATGAGGTTGTTAAAGTAGGTTTGTTTGGAGAGGTGAAGCGCAGAGTTATATGTTTTCAGCATAAATTTATAATGGAGGAAATCTTCGGGCAGATTCGATTTTCTCCACAGCCTTTCAGCGCACCTGGAACACCGCTGGAGAAGACGTGTTTGAGTGTGTGCCAGGGTTGTCGCCGTCTATGCCAAATTGTTCTTTGTGTAGGAGGTGCGGCTTCATCCAGGGAGCATTAGCATTATTTCGTTATAATGCTTCAATGCAGAGTCGGGACATGAGAGGGAGGAGATCGGGGCCAATGATGATTGCAACTTTTTCATAAATTTCTGGGTGTTAATGGCGCGTATATTTCTATAAGTGTGGAAAGTGGGGGGGTCTTGAGTAGAGTCACAGTTCTTGACAGAGAATGAAAGAAGATTATGGTCAGAGAGTGGAAGGGGAGAGTTAGTAAAGTCATGTACTGAGCAAAGCCGGGAGAAGATCAGGTCCAATGTGTTCCCGTCCTCATGTGTAGGAGTATTAGCAAGCTGTGAAAGGCCGAAGGAGGAGGTTAGTGATAAAAGGTGAGCGGCAGATGGGGAAAGAGGATCGCCAATTGGGATGTTAAAATCTCCCATGATTATCGGGATGTCGCAGGATAGAAAATTTGGAATCCAGGTAGCAAAGTGATCCAGGAACTGACGGGAGGGACCTGGAGGGCGATAGACAACCGCCACTCGCTGGGAGAAGGGCCGGTAGAGTCTGACTGTGTGGGCCTCAAAAGAAGGGAAGATAAGGGAGGGTACTGGGGGATAACCTGAAAAGTACATTTTGTTGAAAGAAGCAGACCAATACCTCCACCTGATCTGTTGACAGGTCTCGGAGTATGAGAGAAGTGTAGGCTACCATAGGAGAGAGCTGCAGCGGTGGTGGTGTCCGACTGCTGGATCCAGGTTTCAGTGAGAGCCAGATGGTTGAGGGAATTAGAGAGGAAAAAGTCATGGATGTAAGAGAGTGCGCGCATTCCAAAGGGCACAGTTGAATGAGACAGAAGATATGCAGGGGATATTAATGAGATTATCAGGGTTTCTGAATGTAACAGGGAAAGAGTTAGTGTTATTATTACTGGAGGGTCCTGGATTAGGCGAAATATCACCTGTGACTAAGAGAAGGAAGATACAGAGAGTGAGCAGGTGGTTGAGTGATTTGTGAGAGTGTTTCCTGTGTTGTATGGTGGGAATGAATGGATCTGTGTGGTATAACATTGTGAAGAGAGCATGAGAGGTGTACATAGGAGAAGAGAGGAGTGAGGGGTTAATATGGATGAAGCGTGCAGAATTTGTGGGAGAACGGTGAATGTGGATGATTGTAGCAGCCAGAATATAAATGGCACAGATACAAATGGTGAATACTGTTTGCCAAAAAGATGACCTGGAAGCAAGTTTGTTTAATTGTCTTGCATGTCTTACCTGTCTCCTGCCCTGTCCAACTGCCATATCTAACTGCCAAGGCACTTTGATAAATTATGGCACTTCGATAAAGTATGCATAAATGCTATATGCATAAATGCCCCCGCATAAATGCTCCCCCTAGACTATGTCTCAATATATAGGGACGTATCAGCTTAGATCTACACAGATTTAACTCGTTAGCAATCAATCAACTAGCTTAAGACGACAGGAGACCATAAAACTGCAGAAAAAAACAGACTGGCAACTCTACATGGATCATAAACTGTTAAAGTAAGTGTGATGACCTTAAAGTATCATGGATTAAACAACGTAGAGGAGTGAGAAATATATACCAGTGATTAGCTGCAGAGCATTGCAAGGAACATGGAGGTACAAAGCAGTTTTCAGAATAGATCACACATCTACAGTTTATACAGGAAAATCTGATGCTGATAATGATGATTTTTAAGCATGCTTATGCGGTAACATCACATGGTGTACAGGAGAGAGGGGGGTTGTGTGCCTGGCGGTGTATAATTTGCATCACAATGGCCAAGCTTTCTATCACGATGAGCCTCTTCCCTCTCTCTCCAATTACACACACAAAGTCTTAAAATAAAAATATTAAAAAATGTAACAATGGGAAATAGTTTGTCGCAACGCCAGGTGCATATCAGACAGCTGGAGATGGATTCCTGGACACAGAGCTGATGATGTATCCCAAATCTGTGCACCTCAGAGAGGATAATGTGGAGAATAATGATCCGTACACTAGCTGCTTCTTCAAGTAGAGGGTGATGGTGATGGTAGTGGTTTGTGCAGCTTATCCCTAATCATGAAGAAGCAGTGTCAACTTGAAAAGAACAGTCTCTTTACTAATGATAAAGGGGTAAATGACTATACATATAGTAGGTAATTGGTGATCAAGTTTAAACAGTTGATGCTGGAGAAATAAGTAGGTTGCAACTTATTATCTCACAAATTCTACAGGAAAAACATGTGATTAGATTCATTGAATGATAATGCGGCCAATGTTAGTGCGGAACCACGTAAGTATGAACTGCAAATTCATTGCACATTCTGCTGTGGATAATGGAAATCCGATTTTAACCATTAAACGGGTTGTCCAGGTTTGGTACAAATGTCTGCAGCGATTCTCTGGTGCTGGCGCCGGGAGTGGGCGGTCATGTGACCACAAGTATGCAGTTTGCATACTTCCAGACGCATTCTGACTTGAAGTGTGTGGCCTCGCTAAATTCACTCTATTGAGTTACTGCAGACTTTTGTGCCAAACCTGGACAACTCCTTTAATGTCATAACTCTGCATTGGTTCGTTTTTAACAGCTTATAATCTGCTAATATTGTTGCTTTTTATGAGCTATACAATGAACATAATATTTAATGATGGGATCACTTTTAAAGGGAACCTCAAGAAAACATAAAACCTGACCAGCACCTCCATATAGTGTGAACAGGTGCAAGCTGCAAGACTGCATAACATGCAAAAAGAGCACACAGCAGCACTCAGTAAGGGCCAAGATGTATGCAAACACTCAAAACATAAGATCTAGTGATGAGTGAGCACTAAAATGCTCGGGTCGAGCACATTGGAATACTCGGGTGCTCGACCCGAGCAACGAGCCCAATGTAAGTCTATGGGAAACTCAAGCATTTTTCAGGCGGCTCCCCCCGGCGGTCTGCAGAGGTCCTAAAAATTGCCCAAATCGATGGGAACAGTGGTCAAATGACATGGGTACAGCATGGGGAAGACCCCTGGAAGCATCTCTGACTCCCAGATCACTGCTGTCAAAAACTATGTCAGAGAATTACGCCACTTTTACGAACTCACAATAAAACATACAAAAATGAAACCAAAATGGATTTTCCTGGGAAATATGTTAAGGAACATCCTTTCCAGGGTAATGACTTGTATATAAGGCAAAATAAATAACCAAAAACAAAAAAACTCCTCCACACCTTGGCCTATGTTCACACGTAGCGTTTTTGATGTGTTTTTGCACTTTTGCATTGCTTTCAACCAAGACAAATGCATTCACCAGGAAATGTCATTTTAACATTTTACAACCTTATCTGGCCATGTAGTGTGTGACACATCATCAGACACATGCATACAGTGCTGAAAAGACATGGGAACAGCATGGGGAAGACCTCTGGAAGCATCTCTGACTCCCAGGTCACTGCCTAAAAGTGTGCCCATCATAAGTGATCCTTGGCGCATGTGAAGATGCCTCCCGCCATGCACCTGTCGTTGCAGACTTGCAACAAACACCATCCACGTCCTTGTCCCAGTGCAGCGTTCAGTTGTCCCTACCCCATTCTTTTGAATGCAAGTGCAAGTATGCAGCCAGCCACCCACCAACCCACAGGCTGCAATACTATACTGCCAAATTTTTGACAGCTGCTTGCACTTGAAATATGGCCTTTTAGGCTCGTGGAGGCGGAAGCTGTCCACAGTCTTATGGCGGCGGTGACCGGGTATCCATACCCACTGTTTCCCAGTGTCGTCTCCGCCTTCCACAAGCACCGGTCCCACAACATTACCCGTGCCCTCCCCAGTGCACCTACTGGGAAGGACCGCCTAACCACAAACATGTGGACAGGTGAATGTGGCCAGGGACGGTACGGAGCCAGTCCACAGCTTTTTTTTGCTGAGTTGTATTTCACCACAGCCATATTCTTTAGCTTGGTGAAAGGACTTGAGAAACCATATCTACCCAGCTGTCATTTCTCCCAGGAAGTCCTCTAAAGCTGCTTTCACTTGAAATGTGGCCTTTTAGGCTCGTGGAGGCAGAAGCTTTTCATAACCTCATGCCGGCGGCGGCCAGGTGTCCATACTCGGTCCCCAGCCGCCACTGTTTCTCCCGGTGTCGTCTCCGCCTTCCACAAACACGGGTTCCACAACATTACCCGTGCCCTCCCCAGTGCACTTACTGGGAAGGACCGCCTAACCACAAACACGTGGACAGGTGAATGTGGCCAGGGACGGTACAGAGCCAGTCCACAGCTTTTTTAGCTGAGTTGTATTTCACCACAGCCATATTCTTTAGCTCGGTGAAAGGACTGGCATAGAGGGAAACCGTATCTACTCTGGGTGTCATTTCTCCCAGGAAGTCCTCTAAAGCAGCTTTTGCAGAAGCAATGGCAGCCCGTCCAACATCAACTCGCACTTCTCGGTGGTGCTTTGACACACAAACATCTTTCTTTGCGCATTTAATTTCATGACTACAGAGTTGGGCAATGAAAAACCAAAAACAAGCAAAATACCCAAATAACTGGAAGTAAATGGGTAAATCGCACAGTGCAAAAATAATGATAAATAATAAAGGGTATTTAGTTAACATAATTTTGATCAAAATAATGTAAAAGCCATCCCACCACTTCACGGTAACCCTTATGGGACAGTCCTAACTCTAATACTAAACCCTTACCATTTGTCAAGTGACATACATATGGACAAGGGCAGAGAGACTGAACCCGTAGTAAAGACATAGACCTGAGAGGCAGAATGAACCTTTCAGCTCAGACAAAGGGCGGCCACACCCTTAAATGCACTAAAGCATACTAAACTGCAAAGAAAAATCCTGGGAGTCTGAACTGAAACGTAAATTGATGTGCATGCAAAATGTAAATGCATGTTTACATAAGGCCACTATACAGAGAAAAACCAAAAACAAGCAAAATACCCAAATAACTGCAAGTAAATGGGTAAATCGCACAGTGCAAAAATAATGATAAACAATAAAGGGTATTTAATTAACATAATTTTGATCAAAATAATGTAAAAGCCATCCCACCACTTCACGGTAACCCTTATGGGACAGTCTAATATTAAAACCTTACCATTTGTCAAGTGACATACATATGGACAAGGGCAGAGAGACTGAAACCGTAGTAGAGACATAGACCTGAGAGGCAGAGTTGGGCAATGGCCTGATCTTCAATCTTGCTTGAGAAATAACATGCATAAGCACGTCCGATCCACATTAAAAAAACAGCCATAGTGTCTGGGAACCTTCCCCCACATTTTTCTTAGCCAGGGCTGCTTCTCGGCAGGGTTGGATGGACCCACCAGAAAACGAGAGACTCCTCCGGTGGGCCCTGGCTTCTCCTTCAGGAAAGTTCAAAGTGCCGAGGTGAGGCCATGATGATGATAGAGGCCACCATCTGCTTAGTTTTCTGTTACTTGGAATGCAAGCACAAGTATGCAGCCAGCCACACACCCACAGGCTGCAATACTAAACTGCCAGATTTCTGGGCAGCTGCTTGCACTTGAAATGTGGCCTTTTAGGCTCATGGAGGCCAAAGCTTTTCACAACCTCATGCCTCGTGTCCATACTCGGTCCCCAGCCATCACTATTTCTCCCGGTGTTGTCTCCGCCTTCTACAAGCGCGAGTCCCTGAACATTACTGCTGGTACTTTTCTGTGGGAATTTTCTTGCCTTCTACCAGCCTGGAATATTTCCAGTAAACTATGGTACGACGCCATGGTACTAGCACTGCCCCCAGTAACAGTAGCGAGGCCATCCCCAATTTCCTTCTTAGGAATTTTACTTGGTAGACTGAGTGACTGCCCAAATACATTAGTTTCTCATAAAGGAGCTGAAGATAGAGTGGCAGCAGGTGCAAGTTTCTCCAGCCTCTTAGATATTAGAGGGTGAACGGCAGCACATTGGATCAGTGGTTAGCACTGAAGCCTTGCAGCGCTGGGATCCTGGGTTCAAATCCCAGCAAGGACAACATCTGCAAGGACTTTGTATGTTCTCCCCATGTTTGTGTGGGTTTTCACCTCAGTAAAAAAGCAGCCATAGAGTGTCCAGGAACCTTCCCACACATTTTTCTTATCCCGGACTGCTTCTCGGCAGGGTTGGACGGTCCCACCAGAGAATCCTCTGGTGTGCCCAGGCTTCAATATCAGGAGAGTTCATGATAGAGCTAACTTTGCAGCTGCTATGGGGCTCTTGAGCGGGGGAGAAAGGTGAGCCCTCAGAATCAAATCCTCTGGTTGGCACAATGTTTTTCAATCTGAAACAGCTTCTCAGTGGGAGTTGTATTTCAAAAGAGCCATATTCTTGAGCTCGGTGAAAGGACTGGCATAGAGGGAAACCGTATCTACTCCGGCTGTCATTTCTCCGTCACCAGGTTCCGCCCATTGTCACACACGACCATGCCTGGCTGTATGTTCAGTGGTGAGAGCCACAGATCAAGCTGCTGTGTTACAGATTTCAACAACTCTGCAGCGCTGGGTGGTTTGTCACCTAAGCTTTAAGCATGTTATCTTCAGCACAGCCTGTTGCCGCTTGGCCAAGGCAGTGCTGCAGTGCTTTCAGCTTGTGACTGATGTGGTCATTTCGGAGATGGAGGAGGAGGTGCAGGAGCTGAACAATGTGATTACATTGAGGTTACATTGGCGACTCTGTTTTTATACTAAAGAAAGATCCTACTGTTTTTTTTACGTTATTTTTTAAGGCAAATGCATTCACCGGGAAATGTCATTTTAACATTTTACAACCTTATCTGGCAATGTGATGTGTGACACATCATCAGACACATCCAGTTTCATTGCTGATGGAGGGACTCTGAAAGACACATAGAGCAGGGCCACAGTAACGAGTACGACATGTTCCCATTAGAAAGGAGAGAGTCTGCTATACAGTTATAGGGTATGCAGTGAGTCCAACGGCTGACCAAATTTAGGAAAAACCCCACTAAGAATTTAAAGACACATAGAGCAGGGCCACAGTAACGAGTACGACATGTTCCCATTAGAAAAGAGAGATAGTCTGCTATACAGTTATAGGGCATGCAGTGAGTTCAACAGCTGACCAAATTTAGGAAAAACCCCACTAAGAAATTAAAGACACATAGAGCAGGGCCACAGTAACAAGTGCAACATGTTACCATTAGAAAGGAGAGGGTCTGCTATACAGTTATATGGTATGCAGTGAGTCCAACGGCTGACCAAATTTAGGAAAAACCCCACTAAGAAAATAAAGACACATAGAGCAGGGCCACAGTAACAAGTACGACATGTTCCCATTTAAAAGGATAGAGTCTGCTATACAGATATAGGGTATGCAGTGAGTCCAACAGCTGACCAAATTTAGGAAAAAACCCACTAAGAATTTAAAGACACATAGAGCAGGGCCACAGTAACAAGTACAACATGTTCACATTAGAAAGGAGAGGGTCTGCTATACAGTTATAGGGCATGCAGTGAGTCCAATGGCTGATCAAATTTAGGAAAAACCCCACTAAGAAATTAAAGACATATAGAACAGAGCCTCAGTAATGACAAATTCCCATTAGAAAGGAGAGAGTCTGCTATACAGTTATAGGGTATGCAGTGAGTCCAACGCCTGACCAAATTTAGTAAAAATCCCACTAAGAAATTAAAGACACATAGAGCAGGGCCACAGTAACAAGTACGACATGTTCCCATTAAAAAGGAGAGGGTCTGCTATACAGTTATAGGGTATGCAGTGAGTCCAACGGCTGACCAAATTTAGGATAAACCCCACTAAGAAATTAAAGACACATATAGCAGGGCCACAGTAACGACAAATTCCCATTAGAAAGGAGAGGGTCTGTTATACAGTTATAGTGTATGCAGTGAGTCCAACGGCTGACCAAATTTAGGAAAAACCCCACTAACAATTTAAAGAGACATAGAGCAGGGCCACAGTAACGACAAATTCCCATTAGAAAGAAGAGAGTCTCCCTTAGTGTTGGCCTATGCAGTGAATGCAAGGGCTGCCAAAAATTTGGAGGCACTTCAATGCCCCTTGGAAGAGACAGGGAGGTCAGAGGGCCTCCTCAAAACAATGTTCCCATTATTAGGAAGTCGGTCTCCCATAGTGTTGGCCTATGCAGTGAATGCAAGGGTTGCCAAAAATTTGGAGGCACTCCAATGCCCCTTGGAAGAGACGTGGAGGAGGGCCTCATAAAAAAATGTTCCCATTAGAAAAGAGCGGGCCTCTTATACTTGTAATGCCCATGCACTAAGTGTATGGGCTGACAAACATTTACCCCTGGGGGGTATACATGAACATACTGTATAAAAAAAATTTTTTACGGGCATCATAAACACCCTTTAAAAAAATTATGTGGGTGTTGCATCACGGACCACGGTCACCCTGGTGATATGGTGGTGGAGGATGAGGAGAAGGAGGAGGACAAGAGCAAATAGCTAAAATCAGGAAGTGTATACCCATGTCTGGGTGTGAAAAGGTGCATGGGAATACACCTCCCAAGAAAAGACACTGGATTTGAGTTTATGTTACGCTGCTATCATTCGGTGGTGTTGAAAAGTCTGGCCCAATCCAGCCCTTGTTCATTTTAATAAGAGTCAGCCTGTCAGCATTTTCAGTTGACAGGCGGATGCGCTTATCAGTTATAATTCCACCAGCGGCACTAAAAACCCGCTCTGATAAAACGCTGGCGGCAGGGCAGGCCAGGACCTCCAAGGCATAGAGAGCCAGTTCATTCCACGTATCCAGCTTGGATACCCAATAATTATAAGGCACAGCGGAATCATGGAGGACGTTGGTACGGTCAGCAAGGTACTCCCTCAGCATCTTCCCAAACTTTGCACTCCTTGTGAGAGTACCCCGCGCCTCAGGGCCTGTGCGATGGGAGGGGCTGAGAAAATTCTCCCAGAACTCTGACAGTGTTCCCCTGCCTCTGCTGGATTGAAGTTGTGTCTCTCTCGCCTGTACTCCTTGGTTGTCCAACGAAGTGTGCCCTCTGCTGGCAGCGTTTTCAGATGGGAATTTTTTTTAATAGTTCCGCAACAAGGGCCTTCTGGTACAGCCCCATTTTTGTAGACCTGTCCGCCTCTGGAATAAGAGATATAAAGTTCTCCTTGTAGCATGGGTCTAGAAGTGTCACCAACCAGTAATGACTGTCACCCAAAATTTTGAGAACCCGAGGGTCATGGGAAAGGCAGCGTAACATAAACTCAGCCATGCGTGCCAGACTACTAACAGGCCAGACTTCCGTGTCCTCACCAAGAGGATGACTAACCTTGCTCTCCTCCTCCTCCACTCTGTCCTCTGGCCATCCACGCTGAACAGACGGTATGACAGCTGTGCAGGTAGTACCGTCTATAGCGCATGAAACTAGCTCTTGTCCTTCCTCCTCTTTCTCATTGTCACCAAATCCAAGTTGGGATGAGATGAGGCTGGGCTGTGTGTAATCACCCTGTATGGTTCCTTGCTCCATCTCACTGTGCTCCGCCTACAATGCATCCTTTTTGATTGTGAGCAGAGAGCGTTTCAGAAGACAGAGAAGCGGGATGGTGACGCTAATTATGGCGTCATCGTCGCTCACCATCTTGGTGGAGTCCTCAAAGTTTTGGAGGATGGTGCATATGTCTGACATCCATGTCCACTCCTGAGGTCTTATGTGTGGAGTCTGAACTGAATATCGACTGCCTTGTTGATGCTGGTACTCAACAACTGCCCTCTTCTGCTCACAAATTCTTCCCAACATCTGCAGTGTAGAGTTCCAATGCGTGGGGACATCACACATGAGTCTGTGAGCCGGAAGCAGCAAACGCTGCTGGAACACGGCAAGGGCGGCGGAAGCTGTAGCTGACTTTGTAAAATGGGCACACAGGTGGCGTACTTTAACAAGCAGATCCGGCACCTCCAGGTAGGATTTGAGAAACCGCTGAAAGACGAGGTTAAGCATATGGGCCAGGCGTGGTACATGTGTGAGCTCGCCTCGCCTCAGAGTCGCCACCAGGTTCCGGCCATTGTCACACACGACCATGCCTGGCTGTAGGTTCAGCGGTGTGAGCCACAGATCAGCCTGCTCTTTCAGAGCTGTCCACAACTCTTCAGCATTGTGCGGTTTGTCACCTAAGCATATTAGCTTCAGCACAGCCTGTTGCCGCTTGGCCGAGGCAGTGCTGCAGTGCTTCCAGCTTGTGACCGATGTGGTCATTTTTGGAGATGGAGGCTGAAGAGAAGGAGGAGGCTGAGGAGGATGAGGTGCAGGAGCTGTAGACCGTGGGGGCAACTCTGATTGACCTAGGGCCTGCAATCCTTGGCGTCGGGAGGACGTGTTCCGTCCCAAGGTCCGACTAGGTCCCGGCTTCCACTATGTTAACCCAGTGTGCCGTCAGCGAAATGTACCGTCACTGCCCACAAGCACTTGTCCACGTGTCCGTGGTTAGGTGGACTTTCTCGGTAACTGCGTTGTTGAGGGCACGGCTAATATTTTGGGACACGTGCTTGTACAATGCGGGGACGGCACACCAGGAGAAATAGTGGCGGCTGGGGACCAAGTACCGAGGGACGGCCGCCACCATCAGGTTGCAGAATGCTTCTGTCTCCACGAGCCTAAAAGGCAACATTTCAAGCATAAGCTGTCGTGAAATGTGAGAATTTAGTAGAGTGGCCTGTGGGGTGTTAGCTGCATATTTGCGCTTGCGTTCCAAGGACTGGGGTATGGACAACTGAACGCTGAGCTGGGACAAGGACATGGACGTGCTTCCTGATGCTGCTACTTGAGAGTGCGCAAAGACAGGTGCAGGGCAGGAGGCATCTTCGCATGCACCATGGACAAGGGATTGGCTTGCATGCACAACAGCGGAAGAAACAATGGTGCCACCTGCGGACACTGTTCCTGGACCCTGGGGTTCGTCCCGCAAAGTCGGGTGCTTTGCTGCCATGTGCCTGATCTTACTGGTGGTGGTTAGGCTGGTCGTTTTGCCACCCCTGCTGATGCTGGCCTAGCAGGTGGTGCAAATGGCCTTTTTGGGGTTATCGGCAGAGTCTTTAAAAAACAACCAGAGTCGGGAAGACCTAACAGTTGTACAGGCAACTTCCTTCGTGTTGGTGTTACGGGGAACGGTTGCCCGCCTTCTGTCTGCGGCCACCACACTGCTTCTTTCTGCCTGTTGGGGTGCTCTGCCTCCCTCCCCCTGTGTGCTGCTGTCCTCGCTCTGCATGTCTTCCTGCCAGGTTGGGTCAGTTACTATATCATCCACCACCTCGTCTTCCACTTCCGCACCCTGGTGTCCTCCCCCTGACTTTCTGGAAATTGTGTCTCATCATCGTCCACCACTTGTGACACTTTCCCACCGTCGCCTTCATGTGACTGTGGCTGCTCAAATATTTGGGCATCGAAACACGCAATCTCCTCTTGCCCCGCTTTAAGTGGACCGGGCTAGAGGCTCGAATCTATAAATGGAAAAGTGAACAGCTCTTCAGAGTGTCCAAGTGTGGGATCAGTTGTCTCCGGGCACTCGGCATGGTTGGAGGAAGGAGGATCAAGGTGAGGAATATGCGGTCCAGACTCACGGCTACTGAGACTTGACCGTGTGGAAGACAGGGTGGTGGTGGTGGTGGCTAAGTGACTGGAAGCATTATCCGCTATTCAACCAACAACCTTTTGACACTGCTCTGGTTTCAATAGTGGTGTGCTGCGGACCCCTAGGAATTGGGACAGGAAGGTCGGGCTAGAAGATGTGGGTGTTTGTTGTGGCACAATTTCAGCTTGCCCATGGCCTTGTCCTCGGCCTCTGCATGCACCATCACGTCCAGTTCCCCGTCCCTTGCCAAGTGCCTTGCCCATTTTAAATGGAGGACAGTATCTTCCACGTTCACTACAAATGACTGAGTTTGGAGCGAACTTATATGTGATCCATGTGACGGAGAAAACAGAGTTTTAAATACCTGGCCTGTAGGTGACTACTTTGAACAGCAAACTGGTGTGAATTGGTTCACTGACACACTGAAGGAAATTTTTAATGGAGGCCGAAATGGCAGTATTTTCTAACAACGTATATGTGATCCGTGTGACGGAGAAAACAGAGTTTTAAATACCTGGCCTTTAGGTAACTAGTTTGAACAGCAAACTGGTATGAATTGCTTCACTGACACACTGAAATAAATTGTTAATGGAGGCCAGAAATGGCAGTATTTTCTGACAATGTATATGTGATCCGTGTGACGGAGAAAACAGAGTTTTAAGTACCTGGCCTGTAGGTAAATAGTTTGAACAACAGACCGATGTCAAAAACTTTGCTGACACAGTGAAAAAAAATTGGAATGGAGGCCAAAAATGGCAGTATTTTCTGACAACGTATATGTGATCCGTGTGACGGAGAAAACAAGAGTTTTAGATACCTGGCCTGTAGGTAACTATTTTGAACAGCAAACTGGTGTGAATTGCTTCACTGACACACTGAAAGAAATTTTTAATGGAGGCCAGAAATGGCAGTATTTTCTGACAACGTATATATGATCCGTGTGACGGAGAAAACAAGAGTTTTAGATACCTAGCCTGTAGGTAACTATTTTGAACAGTAAACTGGTGTGAATTGCTTCACTGACACACTGATAGAAATTTTTAATGGAGGCCAGAAATGGCAGTATTTTCTGACAACGTATATGTGATCCGTGTGACGGAGAAAACAGAGTTTTAAATACCTGGCCTTTAGGTAACTAGTTTGAACAGCAAACTGGTGTCAAAAACTTCACTGACACAGTGAAAAAAAATTGGAATGGAGGCCAAAAATGGCAGTATTTTCTGAAAACGTATATGTGATCCGTGTGATGGAGAAAACACAGTTTTAAATAGCTGGATTTCTAGCGCTGTAATATGGAAAGGACCTGGCTGTATTCTGTAGTGCCAACAAGCAAATGGCGCAGAAAAACGGTGTTCTCTGGATTGCTTTTTAAGCAAATAATGAGGATTAAGATCCAAAAAAAGTATTCCTGGCTCCTGATACCTGGGCCTTTGTATAGAAATTTCTAACAGTAGCAGAAGGCAGAATTGGAATGGAGCCTCTTGTGCTACATGCACTGCAGTCTGCTATATATACTGCCTGCCTATATACCCTGCCTGCCTGATATCTCTGCAGATGGATTAATTAGTCCTCAAAAGGACTGTTTGTTAAGATGGATATGTGTAATGTATGGTTTTTCTCCCTACACTACCTAATACACAAGCAAATCACTAACTGATGCAGCAGCACCTCTCCCTACTCTGCCTGATTCCGGAGTGACTGTAACGAGCACACAGCGGCGCCAGGTCTGATATAGACCTGATGACGATGTGCGGCCAGCCAATCACTGTAATGCCACAACCACCATGGCTGCGGCATTACAATCAGTGGCAGGCAATCCCTGCATGTTGATTGGCGCTCTAAAGAGCGCCAAACATGCAGGGAGGGGACCCGAGCTCCTGCCGAGCAACCCCGGAAATACTCGGCGTGCACCGAGCATCTCGAGCAGTGAGATGCTCGGGCAAGCGCCGAGCAGTAGCGAGCATGCTCGCTCATCACTAATAAGTTGTTGTTAAATAAAGTGTACTTACAAAAAATTGTATTTACAAAAAATTAAAGTTCTTAGCTCATAAATTGGCCAATTCATGTATGCCCATCAACCATAGCAAGGTAACCTCTCACTGATGGATAAGTATCCTTCTAAACATGCCTCTCTTTGGCTATAAGCCTACAATTTAAATGGGCAAACATGCCTCTCTTGGGCTCTAAGCCTACAATTTTAAATGGGCAGGTAGAAACCAACACTAAGAAGAATAGTTACTGTCATGCAAGGTGTGGGAAAGACTAAGTGCAACATGAAGGGAAGAGGGGGAGGAAGCCCAAACACTAGGGAAAGGGAGAGTGGAGACCCCTAGGGAGATCTAATAAAAACCTGCCTACCCTATTGTCCCTATATAGGTTCCACACCTATCGCCGATTTCTTAGGAATCGAGGGACAGGCCCCAATGAAATGTCTGCCCTTGTTTTTTGCGGATCTAAGGAAAACTGCAGAGGCACCCCCTAACTGCATGCGTTCTTCCACCTTCCTCAGTACTGGTTCATCCCCAGATCGCTCCCCTGGCAAAGGGGCATTAGCCCAAAAAGAGGGCTCTGGAGAAGGTGGTCTCACCCACCTATCCCTAAGGCGTCTATCAACACGTATAGCCAAAGACATGGCAGCCTCCAAGGACTCTGGGATTTCATATACTGCCAAAGCATCTTTCAACCTTTCAGTAAGTCCTTGACAAAATTGGCTTCTAAGAGCCGGGTCATTCCATTTTGTATCAGTTGCCCATCTGCGGAATTCAGAGCTATACGTCTCTACTGACCGATTCCCCTGCCGAAGGCGACGCAGCCTGGAATCAGCCAAGGAGATTCAGGGTCATCATAGATGAGGGCTAGAGCCCCGAAAAAACATTCCACTGACTGGAGACAAACCGAACCCTACGACAAAAAGAAAGCCCAGGATTGAGGATCTCCATGCAGCAGTGAGATCACAATCTCCACTCGCTGCTCCTCACCTCCAGAGGAGTAAGGACGAAGTTTAAAATACAGTTTGCAAGCTTCTTTGAACACAAAAAACTTGTCCCTACCTCCTGAAAACCTATCCGGAAGGGCAACCTTGGGTCCTAGCTGGACCGGCCTACCCACAGAGACCCCAACATTAGGGACCTGCAGCCGCTGTTGTTGCTGCTGAACCTCATAGCGGAGGTCAATCACCTCCAGACACAGTCTGCTGAGCTGCTCTGCCAGCTCTGCAATGGAATCCATGAAACATGGGAAAAGGAAGAGAAAAAAAAAACGCACCTGCAAAAAAAAAACCACACACACACAAATAAAACCAGGTGTCATTTACTTTTTTCCTCATAAATGTAGGGCCGGTGATAATGTCACACAAGATGTGGGAAAGACTAAGTGCAACACGAAGGGAAGAGGGGGAGGAAGCCCAAACACTAGGGAAAGTGGGAGTGGAGACCCCTAGGCAAATCTAATAGCAACCTGCCTACCCTACCGTCCCTATATAGAAGTTCCACACCTATTGCCGAGCAGGACCCTAAGCCCTGTATGTCCCTAGAGCTTGGCCCTAGATAGGGAGGGGAAGGGGTGAGCACTGGTCAGGCCCCACTACAAACTAAAGACAACAAGGTAGACAAGCAAAGAGGATTAACTTAGCTTGAGCAGACACTAGAGGAGTAATGCCAACTGTCCTCCAAGGGCACCAGAGAAGAAGCCAGCCAACAGCTTGTGCTCCAAGCATGCACAAAGGTAGATAGAACTATCTTTGCCTGGAGCAAACTGAGGGTTTTTAACTCCCATGCAAGGGTGTGTCAATATCAGCAGCAGGAGGGAGGTCAGCACTGGGTCTTAAAGAAAGAAGGATTAAGAAGGTGTCTGCAATGCCAAGCACAGTGACCTTCTAAAGCCAGATCCAGAGCAACTGTCTATGACACACCCGTGACAGTTACCCATCAGTGGGAGGTCACCTTGCCATGGTTGATGGGCATACAAGAATTGGCCAATTTATGCACTAAGAACCTTCATTTTTTGTAAGTACAATTTTTTGTAAGTACACTTTTTTTTAGCATCAATATGGTTTAGATCTTATGTTTTCAGTGTTTGCATACTGTATATCTTGGCCCTTACAGAGTGCTGCTGTGTTCTCTTTTTGTATATTATGCAGCCATTGCAGCTTGCACTTGTTCACACTACAGTGAGTATAGAAAGTATTCAGACCCCTTTAAATTTTTCACTCTTTGTTTCATTGCAGCCATTTGGTAAATTCTAAAACGTTCATTTTTTTCTCATTAAAGTACATTCTGCACCCCATCTTGACTGAAAAAAACAGAAATGTAGAAACTTTTGCAAATTTATTAAAAAAGAAAAACTGAAATATCACATGGTCATAAGTATTCAGACCCTTTGCTCAGACACTCATATTTAAGTCACCTGCTGTCCGTTTCCTTGTGATCCTCCTTGAGATGGGTGTGCCATATACCTTCATTTTTTGTAAGTATAATTTTTTCTAAGTACACTTTATTTAGCAATAATGTGGTTTAGATCTTATGTTTTCAGTGTTTGCATATATATTGGCCCTTACAGAGTGATGCTGTGCTCTCTTTTTGTATTTTAAAGGGAACCTGTCACCAGAAAAAAATGGTGTTTACCTGCAGCCACAGTGCTAATCTTTAGGTAAATACTGTTCTAAACATCTTCTGTGTTTTAGGCAGCCCCAAATCTAAGAAGTATCATTGTCAGACACTCCCTGTCCTCTCCAACAACTACAGGAACCTGTCCCTGCAACCAGACAAAATGGAAAACCTGTCCTCTTATAATGACAAGATAAAGATCCCCAACTCACATCAGGACTACAAGATCCCAGGTACTTTCAGCTGCATCACATCTAATGTGGTGTACTTAGTTATATGTACCAAATGTCCAACTGGGGGTCTGTATGAAGGGGAGAAATGTTAAAAACTTAGAAGAAGGATGAATTCTCATTGCCACACAATAAAAGAAAAATGAATAGATCTACCTGTGGCCAAACATTTTTTTAGCCCTGATCACAGCACCATGGACATGAAATTACTAGCTTTAAAAGATAACTTCAAATCTCAGAGAGACAGAAGAGTCTGGGAGTACAAACATATGACAATCTTTGACACACTCAGTGCAGGAATGAATGCGTTGCATGGATTTATGTCTTTCTATATTAACTAAAGAATGTGCTCCTCAAACCATGCGGGGACATCACAATCATGGACCAGACCTCAATCACAGGACAATAAAACTTTCACACTCCTTATCTATGAACTGTTCCATTATTTACAGCCACAACTGTTTATCCCTCTCCCATAATGATATTTCTGCTTCACGTCACTTGTCTCATCTATTGCATTATTTCTGTGTCCTGTTGTGCATAAGTATGTGAATCTTGAAATTTTGTGTTATTCCATGCCTGATGAAGAGACCCTAGTAGTCTCAAAAGCTTGCAATTTGTTACCATCTTTTCAGTTACCTATTAAAAAGTATCAACCACTGAGGACTCTCAAATCTTAATATTTTTCTACCTACTGGCTAACATTGTACAAAGATATATATGTTTCCTGTATCTAAACATCTTCAGCACTCTAATTGGATGTTTGCCTACAAAGGGAAAATGAAGTTATATTCTCCCTGCGGCCACTCAGTGCAGGTTAAGTGGGAGACACTGGGATCAGAGAAGAGTCACCATTCTCTACAGAGTGAGAGTCCTGTAATCACTCCCCGGATTGTTGAGTGACATGCTTGCTTAGAACGGTATTTATCTGTAAATTTGTGGAGACATGTCCAATATTGATCCAAGTGGATTGATTGGATCAAAATCAGCAATCCAAATCTATGAGTCTGTGAAAAAATCAAACAGCATGTGGATCGGTGTGCTGTTTGTTATTCATGAACTTATAGGACAAGTTGGAGAAACTATTTTTTTTCCCATCAGAGAAAAACTGATGACACTTAAACCAAACTGTGATGAAATACAGATGAAAATCACGGATGAAACTCAGTCCATTTTTCTCGTACGTAAAAAATGACATCTGAATATGGCATTACAGTGACTTCACAATGTACAGTCATAGCCGAAAGTGTTGACACCCTTGAAATTGTTCCAGAAAAAGTATTTCTCCCAGAAAATTATTGCAATTACACATTTTGTTATACACATTTATTTCCTTTGTGTCTATTGGGACAGCACAAAAACACAGAGGAAAAAAAGGAAAATTGGACATAATTTCCCACAAAACCCACAAAAATGGGCTGGTAAAAATTGTTGGCACCCTCAACTTAATATTTAGTTGCACACCCTTTGGAATAAGTAACTGCAGTCAATCGCTTCTGTGATGAATGGCACTGGAGAGATCCCGCAGAATCCCACCGCTGCCACCACTTGTGATGAATGGCACCAGAGAGATCCCGCAGAATCCCACCGCTGCCACCACTTGTGACGAATCCACACCTTGCCACCCGCCTGACGTCACAATTACGTCAGACGAATGACGTGATACGGATCTGCCCTTTGTACCAATGTTACGTTCCAAACCCCCATGGGACACATAAGGTCAGATTGGTACAGTTTTACTCAGACATTCCCTGTCAACACGGATACAGGAAGGCATCAGGAGTGAGAAGAGGTGGCCCACTCAGTCACTGACGTGGCACCACACTCACTTACACCCCTGACAGGCTGTAAGGCCCCTTCACTAGTGCCAGTGAAGCAGAACCTTGTTGGCCTGGTAGAGCTGCCACCAGTTTCTATTAGCTATAATTCCCACTAGGACCGGGGAATTATATCAGGCCAGAAACCAGGCCAGTAGTGTGTTCGTTGGACCGAACAATGGACGTGAGAGTTCGTGGATCAAGATAAAAGTAAATATAGTAGTGGTACAAAGAGTATAAGCAGTTATTAAGAGTCAGATACCAGTCAGATGGAAGGCCTGGCTTGTGGGGGAGGGGCTGCCACATGGGAAGCTTGTGGTCCCCTTTGTTGCAGGACTTCTCCCACACAATGTGTCGTCGCGACCTCCCCAAGAAAAAGACACTGAACTATAGCTGCTTAAGCTCTTAACGCCTCTGGAACACTTCCCCTCCTGTCCCCTGGCAGGACCTAAATCTCCACTCCTGGTTTCTCTCAGCTAAAAACTCCAAAAACTAAAATGGGCTATACTTACTTAATGGACAGTCCTAGGGAGCTGATTCTGTCATTGGATCCAGCTGGGCCCCTGCTACCCAGGGAGACCAAACACAGTGGTCCTAGGGGCTTCCGAAAGGCTGTGCCATGTATCTCCCTATCGCTATGTGCTAGACTGTGCTGGAAGCCAGGGTGACATTCCCCATTCTTTTGGGATCTCGAAAATCTACATTATGAATAACTGGGACATATAGTATTCCCATAACTTGTTATTGAATTATAATAGTCTGACACAAAGGCATGGCTGCATGGCTGGGATCTCCAGGGGGTCTTCCTGTAGCAGCTCACAGCTAACTGGTGGGAGTTTTGTCACTCACTGTTCCTCAGCCCCCTCCCTTCTTCTTTAGCTGCAGAAGTGTCGGATTGCAGCTGTACATTGTAGACCTCTATAATCCCCCACCAAACAGGGCACAATGATTGACATGGGATTATATCTTGAATATTCTTCACATCTTCCTATAACCATCAGCAAGCTTCTTACACCTCTCAACTGCAATTTTGGATCACTCTTCTTTTGCAAACTGCTACAGATCTCTCATATTTGAAGGGTGCCTTCTCGCAATAGCAATTTAAAGATCTCTCCACAGGTGTTCAATGGGATTTAGATCCGGACTCATTGCTGGCCACTTCGGAACTCTCCAGCACTTTGTTTCCATCCATTTCTGGGTGCTTCTTGAAATATATTTGTGGTCATTGTCCTGCTGGAAGATCCATGACCTAGGACACAAACCCAGCTTTCTGACACTGGGCACTACATTGGAAGCCAAAATCCTTTGGTAATGTTCACATTTCATGATGCCTTGCACACAATCAAGGCACCTAGTGCCAGAGGCAGCAGAACAATCCCAATACATCTTTGAACCTCCACCACATTTGACTGTAGGTGAGGTGTGTTCTTTTCTTTGTAGGCCTCAATCCATTTTCCGTAAACAGAAGAATGATATGCTTTACCAAAAAGCTCTATCTTGGTCTCATCTGTCCACAAGACACTTTCCCAGAAGGATATTGGCTTACTCATGCACATTTTGGCAAACTGCAGTCTAGCTTTTTAATGTCTCTGTGTCAGCAGTGAGGTCCTCCTGGGTCTCCTGCCATAGCATTTACGCTTACACAGATGCACCCTGAGCCTGCAGGACAGCTTGAATTTCTTTAGCTCTTGATTGGGGCTGCTTATCCACTATCCAGACTATCCTGCGTTGCAACCTTTCATACATTTTTCCATGCCATCCACTCCCAGGGAGATTAGCTACAGTGCCATGGGTTGTAAATTTCTTGATAATGTTGCACACTGTGGACAAAGGGACATCAAGATCTCTGGAGATGGGCTTGTAACCTTTATGTAGTTGATATTTTTCAACAATTTTAGTTCTCAAGTCCTTAGACAGTTCTCCTTTTCTTTCTGTTCTCCATGCTTAGCGTGGCACACACAATTCAAACATTGAGTCAACTTCTCCCTTTTTATCTGGTTTCAGGTGTGATTTTCATATTGCCCACACCTGTTACTTGCCACATGTGAGTTTGAATGAGCATCACAAGTTGTTTACCCACAATTTTGGAAAGGTACCAACAATTTGGCCCATTTTCAGGGTTTTGTGTGAAATTATGTCCAATTTTCCTTTTTTCTCTGTTTTTTGTGTTGTTCCAGTACACACAAAGGAAATAAACATGTGTGTAACAAAACATGTGTAATTGCCATAGTTTTCTGGGAAAAATTCTGGAACAATTTCAAGGGTGCCAGTAACATCTATTGATTGAAGGAGCGGTGATGTCAGTAAGGTTACCGCAGGTCACACATGACCGGCTCACACAGAGGTTACCATGAGAACTGCCGCCTGTGACCTGCGGTAACCTTAATTATGTCACTGCAGCTACATTCTCACGCTACTGTCAGTGTGTTCCGGCTGAGTGGTCACATTACTGATGTCACCTCTCAGCACACCCTCTGGACGTAGCAAAGGTGGGGATCGTCGTGGCACATGGAATGGATTTATGGCGGACCACTTTGGATTATTATTTTTTTGTATAGTAACAGACGGATAAAAGAGGGTCAGGGAGTAATTTTTACAATTAAAGGAATTTTCTCTGTGTGTGTTTGTGTTTTTTAATTTTGACTAGAGGGTTAGCAATGGGGGTGTCTCACAGATGCCTCTCCATTACTAACTCCTGCTATTGGTGTCAGCTGACATTACACAGCTGACATCAAACCGAAAACCAGTACCTCACTTGCCAACGCACCAGGGCAAGCGGGAAGAGCCGAGGCTAAGAATGGATCTAATAAATGCGCCATTTCTGGGGTGACTGAGGACTGGTGTTATTAGTCTGAGGGGAGCAATATCCATGGCCCCTTCCCAGCCTATTAAAATCAGCCCTCAGCTGTCTGTTTAGATTTTGCTGGTTATTATTTTTGGGTCCCCCCTTTTTAGTAACCAGTAAAGGCTACGCAGACAGCTGTGAGCTGTTATTAATAGTCTGGGACCTTTATGGATATTGGCCCATTCCCAGAATAATAACACAAGCCCTCAGCTGTCTGCTTTTACTCAGCTAGTTCATAAAAATAAGGGGGACCACATGTCATTTTTTTTTTTTTAAATTTATTCAATAAATACAAGTACAGAAAACTACACACACAAAGCACTCATTTACAGTTAGGTCCATATATATTTGGACAGAGACAACATTTTTCTAATTTTGGTTCTAGACATTACCACAATGAATTTTAAACAAAACAATTCAAATGCAGTTGAAGTTCAGGCTTTCATTTGAGGGTATCCACATTAAAATTGGATGAAGGGTTTAGGAGTTTCAGCTCCTTAACATGTGCCACCCTGTTTTTAAAGGGACCAAAAGTAATTGGACAATTGACTCCAAGGCTATTTCATGGACAGGTGTGGGCAATCCCTTCATTATGTCATTCTCAATTAAGCAGATAAAAGGCCTGGAGTTGATTTGATGTGTGGTTCTTGCATTTGGAAGGTTTTGGTGTGAAGTAAACATGCGGTCAAAGGAGCTCTCCATGCAGGTGAAACAAGCCATCCTTAAGCTGCAAAAACAGAAAAAACCCATCCGAGAAATTGCTACAATATTAGGAGTGGCAAAATCTACAGTTTGGTACATCCTGAGAAAGAAAGAAAGCACTGGTAAACTCATCAATGCAAAAAGACCTGGGTGCCCACGGAAGACAACAGTTGTGGATGATCGCAGAATAATCTCCATGGTGAAGAGAAACCCCTTCACAACAGCAAACCAAGTGAACAACACTCTCCAGGAGGTAGGCGTATCAATATCCAAATCTACCATAAAGAGAAGACTGCATGAAAGTAAATACAGAGGGTTCACTGCACGGTGCAAGCCACTCATAAGCATCAAGAATAAAAAGGCTAGACTGGACTTTGCTAAAAAACATCTAAAAAAGCCAGCACAGTTCTGGAAGAACATTCTTTGGACAGATGAAACCAAGATCAACCTCTACCAGAATGATGGAAAGAGAAAAGTATGGCGAAGGCGTGGTACAGCTCATGATCCAAAGCATACCACATCATCTGTAAAACACGGCGGAGGCAGTGTGATGGCTTGGGCATGCATGGCTGCCAGTGGCACTGGGTCACTAGTGTTTATTGATGATGTGACACATGACAGAAGCAGCCGAATGAATT
The DNA here is from genome assembly GCF_046119375.1 of Phyllobates terribilis. Classification (NCBI taxonomy): domain Eukaryota; kingdom Metazoa; phylum Chordata; class Amphibia; order Anura; family Dendrobatidae; genus Phyllobates; species Phyllobates terribilis. The sequence goes on from NW_027362764.1 coordinate 73,972,763, forward strand.
CTGATGTATTCAGAGCCATACTGTGTGCTCAGATCCAGCCAAATGCAGCCAAACTGATTGGTCGTTGTTTCATACTACAGATGGACAATGACCCAAAACATAAAGCCAAAGCAACCCAGGAGTTTATTAAAGCAAAGAAGTGGAATATTCTTGAATGGCCAAGTCAGTCACCTGATCTCAACCCAATTGAGCAGCATTTCACTTGTTAAAGACTAAACTTCAGACAGAAAGGCCCACAAACAAACAGCAACTGAAAACCACCGCAGTGAAGGCCTGGCAGAGCATCAAAAAGGAGGAAACAAAGCGTCTGGTGATGTCCATGAGCTCAAGACTTCAGGCAGTCATTGCCAACAAAGGGTTTTCAACCAAGTACTAGAAATGAACATTTTATTTACAATTATTTAATCTGTCCAATTACTTTTGGTCCCTTTAAAAACAGGGTGGCACATGTTAAGGATGAAACTCCTAAACCCTTCATCCAATTTTAATGTGGATACCCTCAAATGAAAGCTGAAAGTCTGAACTTCAACTGCATCTGAATTGTTTTTTTTTAAATTCATTGTGGTAATGTCTAGAACCAAAATGAGAAAAATGTTGTCTCTGTCCAAATATATATGGACCTAACTGTATATCTATCCATCTATCTATCTGTGTTCCTCATCACTATCTATCTCTAGCTTTGAACATCTTTAATACATAACACTCTTTAATTTCTATGCTGCATTTCATTCCATACGTGTCACACTGACAGCACACTGATAGAACAGGGACACACGGATACAGAGACACGGATGTGACACACGTACACACGGATTATGCACGGACCACGGACTTCACCAGTACTGTTTTTTCCAGTACCGGAAACACCAGAACGTGTGAAGGGGGCCTTATGGAGATTTGGTGCCTTTGAAGTACCATGTAAATTTCACTTTCAACCACAGGGGTGATAACAGAGATTCTTTTCTTAGGCCCCCTTCACACGTCCTGATATTTTCGGTAATGGAAAAACCAGTGCGTGTGTGTGTGTTACATACGTGTGGCATACGTGTGGTATCTGTGTGCCACATCAGTATGACACGTACGTGGGGTCTGTTTATTTCAAATACAGGAATCTGTGTCCATGATACACGGACACGAATATCTCCAGTACTGTTTTTTCCAGTACCGGAAATATCAGGACGTGTGAAGGGGGCATAAGATGGCAGTGTTATACAGGGGGAATAAGCAAACTTCCCCAGAGAAGGTCATAACTGGTTTTGTGCATGGTCATCCCTGTAGTATCCCTATAATAGCTCCAGAGTGCAGTATGAGACAAACGCTACTTGCACAAAGCTCGCACACTGTAGCTCTCCTCCAATCCCGGATCTATAATGATAGTAAGCAATGGGAATGAGGAGCTGTCAGCCTGATAAAGTGAGACAAGACTCATCCGATCATGTAGAAAACCTGATCCTCTCTGGGGGAGTTTGCTTCTTTTTTTTTTCTCCCTGTATGATTCTATCTTCTTTTGATTGGGCAACATCAGACAGGGAAAAAAGTAAACGTCCCCAGAGAAAGATCTCTGTTATCACCCCCTCGACTGAAGGGAAAAAGTCCTTATCTTTACAATGTTGTGGAGCAAAAAATTTTTTTAATCAGCCCATCTGCACCTTTTTACTGACACACAGTTTAAAATAAAAAATCTATCAAGAAAGGTCCTCTCTAAGTGAAACTACTGCACTAGTAATTCTTGATACTAGCAAATTGGCAATGAAAATGTTACACGTTGCTTCTTGTGGTATGTAGCAGATGAACACACATCTTGTAGTTCAGCGGCTTCTTTTGCTGCTTACAAGTTGAAACCAGTGAGAACAAACTAGAAAGATCAAAGATAGTATTTGCCTTTCAAGACAGTGAATCCACATGGTAACATCCTCTTTCAGGCCCTTTGTTTGTATGTTCTAGCTCTGTAAAAAAAATCACATGAAATAGCTCTCATCTTTTTTTGTGTGCTAAAGTATAGCTGTCATTTTATCTGTTAGGAAACAGTTGTTATGCTTTTATATGTTCAAAAATGATTGTCTGGAGCTTAGAAATGGGTTCTATATATTAATTCTGCTGCTTGTGTAAAGTTGCCAAGAGTGGTAGTCATGACCAAGCTGCTGTCCATTAGCTCTGGCACTTCACAGGAAAACTTTACACTTCTTACTTCCTTAGTACAATAACTCTTCAGCCCTACCACTAGTTTGTTCTGGACTATCCCTAAGCCCACTGACTCTGTAAGCCTCAGGAATTTCCTGTCCACCTCAGCAGTTCACCCAGGATCCAGTACCTTCCATCTACACAGGTCCCTCTCCATCTTACCCTGTACAGCAGACGACACGATGTGCCTGACAGCTTCTATGCCAGACTTTGGGTTTCGGATGTGACAGGAGCATCTGCTCAGAATTCTAGTACTGCCTCCCACTGCTTCGAATGACTGGTACATTCCGGCCCTAGCAACCCAATGTACTTGAACTTGACCTTGTCACTGCACTTCCTTATCTCCATTACTACCAGGAAGTGCCCCATTTCTACCAACACTAGTCCCCACCCACTGTGGGCTAGTTCTACACATTAACTGTATCTTATCCTTCTAACATCAACTAACTACCATCAATGTACACTAGGCATCTTATCACTATCTTATGTTTATGTTTAACCCTATGCTTACCCTGCACTATACACTACTAAGATTGTACATTAATACTTTACATTACTTATGCACCGTACATTACCATGACACAATATAAGAGACACACATCACTATTCACATTACATGTAAAACCGCGTGATACTGCACACATGGCGCGATTGTCGTCTTCAGGGGCAGGAATGCAGCAGAACAGTCCACCACTCTTACTTTCCTCCCCTCTTTGAACAATGTCGTCCTCGACCTTTCTGGACCCTGGAATACAAAATCAAGCACCTAAAACACATAAATTGCATAAAACTAATGGTCTCTTTCTTCCCGAGGCATAATTGCCAGAGACGCACTGACCCCGGAATAAAAGAGCTCAAGTTCTTGGTCCCGTAGGCCAACATAACAACCACCCAGCAGTCCTTGGGCACACACCAAGTCCTTCTCCCATACAATACTTTAGTTGGTCCTCTCAGTTAGGACTGCAAAACTAATGTTCATCTGAGTCCATGTTCCTGTAAAACAATGGCCCTTCAGCCAACACATTAATGGTTCATCAGTCTATGAAAACAGTCTCGGGAAATCTCTCATCAGTCCTTTAAGACAAGGATACAGTTCACACAGTACTGACCCGGTTCAAATATCGGGTTGTCCGTTTCCTCCCCTCCCCCTCTTGTGAACAACAGTCCCTTCAAATTGCACAATGCCGCCCTGGCATCAGGCTCGCAGTCTCTTGGGGCAAAGTTCATGGAAAAACATGAGGCAGAGTCCATGGGGAGATGGGACAAAGTCCATGGGGGCAATGTTTGGCATCCTTAAATGTTTCACAGTCCCTCAATCCAGCAGGGAGATAAGCAAATGTGCGCAAAACAAATTGGGAGGGGAATAACACACAAAACTCTTCGGCCATCCTGGCCAACACCGGAGGTTACGGGTACATCTAGGGTCTTCCTTCCTGTGCAACTACCACAACCACAAACTTGGTCAGAGTTAACCTTTTATATTTGAGCCGCCATGTTGGAATTTTTTTTCGGCTGCTCTCACACCCACTGGCCGCTTCAGTCAGACCTGGGTCTTTTGCACTCGGTGGAGGATGCAGTGCTGGATCCCGTCTCTCCGCTGTTCTTCCAGGTCTGTTCCGTGGAGCCAGAGAGTGCAGAACTGTTGGAGCCATGGCCAAAGGTATCGCAGATCACAGTTGGGTGGCTGCCTGAGGGTGATTTACCCTTCGCAGTCAAGCCATCTGAGGATCTTCCTCCTCCAGTCGGATCAAGGTCACTGCCACTGCGTACCACCCTCACGGTCCATCTTCTTTGACAAATCGGAGCTGGTGTCCTTGCTGCAGCATTCACATAGACCCAGTCACCGGTAAACTCCTCCTGTATGAAGCCGTATCCCTTTGCAAGGTCAAAATGCCTCACGACCCTTCGCGTCATTCAGCCACCGACCTCGCCACCTCTGGGACACTCTAGCTGGGCCTGCACCCACTTTTCCCGCTCCTTTCCTTGGATCAATCGGGCTACCCATCGGGCCTTCTCAGGGTCTGGGGCTGGGGTCTCTTTCACATACATCCGTGACATAGGGGTGGGCGGTTTTCCAAATGGGCTTTATGGGGGTCGGATGCTCCCTTACTGCAACTGTTGACAAAAGCACCTTCAAGCATGCCACCCTGCTGTAGGGCCTCGGCCACCCAGACTCTGCCGCCTTCCCTTCCAGATTGGGTTCCAATTCCAGGTCCTTCACTGAGACCTTGGCTGGGGCCTCCGTGGAAGCCTCTGCAGGGAGCATCTTCATCTGCAGATCTCCCGGTAGCATATCTTCGTCCAGCTGGGTCATCCTCCATTTCCATTCTACTCGAATAGGCCCTTCCCGGAGTGCAATACCATAACGCCGGGCGTCGCGCTCGACAGGGTACCTGTATTCTTCCATTGTGACTGACTTCCGCTTCTCCTGACTAACCAACAATGACGCCGGCCCACTCTCCCGAGGGTGTACTTCCTCGTCGCTCCTCCTCTTTCTTAGTGGAGCAACTTCCGGTTCACTTGCCCATTTTCTGCCAGTCCCTGCCCGCTCTCCATTGACTTGCTGCAACGGGGGGGGGGATTCTTTTTCTCCAACAACGCCCATTGGGGGCGGGCACAAATTTTCACGCCCTTTAACTTCTCTTACTCCCACGATAGGTGAGTCCGTCTTGCAGTCTGCGCCATCTTCGTTTTCACTGGATCCTTCCCCGCATTCGTCAAGTTTTCTTGATGCATGGTCTCATCCTGCCGACTACGCCAAATGTAATGTTGCCAAGAGCGGTAGTCATGACTGAGCTGCTGTCCGGTAATGCTCTGGCACTTTACAGGAAAACAGTGTCCCAATCCCAGTGTACTGTCAGGTGTGGGGTGCATCACACTCACTTGTAGGCCACAGGTCTCCACTGTCTCCAGGCCTCCATCTTCAGGAGCCGCCACACACAACTCAGGGAACAACAAGTTCATTCCAACAAGCAAATGTTTATTGGTCAGTTCAAGTTCATCAGATGTGTCTGGCAGCCCCTATACCAGACCTTGGGCTCTGGACGTGACAGTACGGCTTCCCACCGCTTCAAATGTCTGGTACATGCCGGCCCTAGCAGCCCACTACTCACATTGTACATTAAGACTTTACATTACTTATACGCTGTACATTACCATAACACAATATCGCATGTAAAACCACATGACATCGCGCAATTGTTGTCTTCAGGGGCAGGAACGCAGCAGAACAGTCCACCACTCTTACACTTGTATGGTGCCAATGTACTGCTCACAGATAATGTCATCATGCAAATGGCTCACAATTCAATTCCTCTATCTAAGACGCATACAACTAGGCCCCGTTTGGGAGAACTGACCAATCAGTTTTAGGAATATTGGGCAGGGTTCACATCACGTTTGATCTTTTCTTGAGAGACTTCATCGGGGCTTACATCCTGCAAAACAGGAAATGGGCATATAGCCTGATGGGACCATTGACTGTAATGATGCAGATGGAGTCACAGTGTGCTCTATCATACAGCATATTTGGCCATATATGCCTAATAGAGGCTGACAGCATGACATAGTCTACTACTCTATAGTCCCAACAGGGCATATGCCCGAATATTGTATTGGGGTGGCACATAAGCCCCGATGGAGTCACTAAACTTAGGGAAAACACTATGTGATCATATCCTTAAGATGGCCATGCATTAAGGATTTTAGATGCATTAAGGACTTCAGATGGCCATTTTCTGAAAAAAATGTCGTTCATGGTTTGTCTCCAAAGGGTGTCATCTTGGATGACAATGCCACAGGTTAAAACAGCATTCTAGACAAAATGACCACTCCTCCTCTATCGTGATCTCTGACTTGGTCTTGGCTTTTATTGACTGTATACAGATCTGTCATTTGTCATGAGCAACTTTTCAACTACATGTTACACGCACGCCGCTAGGTTCAGATAGGATGAGACGGACGCAACATGTTCATATAAGACAGTTTCTCTTTCTGTTCACAATCTCCAATCTGTCCCAGGATCTTGAATTCTTTCCTTATGGTGATTTGTGGTGTTAGAGAGTACTGTCTTCTTGATTTATCTAACTCGAGCAGGTTAAAGGTTCTATCTGAGTCTGTCACCCGTTCAGAGGTTTTGGTCGAATCTGCAGGGCTGTTGTTAGGGCTTTGAATTATTCTTTCAATTCCTGTAGTTCTGTCTGCGGACTGAGATTCCCACTTTTGGTAATTGGTGCTGCCCCTCCATCCTCCAACTTCAACCTGGTTAGAAACTTTGTTAGCTCCTGGAGGGACGTCCCCATGACATCTTCAGCTTCTTTCTCCCCCAGCTCATCCATTTTTGCATTAATGGCAGCTAATAGCTGCCTGCGGTTGTGTGCTTTAGAAATCTGTTCTTCTGACATCTTTATATGTTCTGCTACTGTTCTCAATACTTCACAGGTTAACTGAAAAAGCAGTTCACTAATTCTGTCCATTTGTATTTCCTCATCCATTGCTGCTAGTGAGTTTTCTTTAGGGCTGGTCCCCTTTAACTGGTGTAGCAGAGTTCCTCTACACGCTAATTCCCGCTCAGGACTCCCCGTACAGGCCACCAATGTTCCACGCACGCCGCTAGGTTCAGATAGGGCGAGACGGGTTTCATGAATTCTTTGGAATCCTGGGGGAACCGTTACTCAGGGCTACCATAGGCAGCAGCTTCCCTCAGGCACATAATAGATTCAATTGCTGACCAGACTCATCTGACAAGAGTCATTTTCAACAGTTTAACAGTGGGATTTAAACTAAAGCACGGCCAGTGCAGTTCAGGGATATTTCAGCAACACTCTTCATTACAGTACAGTCTATTAAAGCAGGCACAGTAACATCAGTCTCTTCAGTAGCATAATTCAGCACAGATTAGATCTCTTAGCAGCACACTTCTATGCATACACAACCACATGTTTTTCCTTCACAAGGACTCAATAGTACACAGCATTCTTTATCCTGCATGGAGATGGAGGGGGGGGGTGTTTGATGAGGGAGATGATCCCTGTGACACAGTTCCTTCCAGTCCTTATCTTCCTGCCCAATAATACTCTGCACTGTTAGTTCAGGGAGTTTATCTGATCCGTGTTTAGTTTCTCTCCTGATCTGAATCTTGTTCAGTTGCCGTCTGTCAGATCCAGATAACACACCACCTTTCTCTTCTGCTTCAGCCAGACTACAATAACAAGTTCCCCATAATCCCCCTGGGGTTCTGCTAAAACACTCCCTATCTCCTGTGACTGTGTTAACCCCTCTAGTTGCTGGATGCTTCTGAAGCACAACACTTTCTGTCTCCTGTGCTTCTGTTATTTGTAACAGTTGCTGGATGCTTTTGAAGCAACAGAACTACTTCTGCATGTCAAATACAGCATCTGACCAAAAACAGCCAGCATGGCAGGTCAACTTTTCAACAGGCTGACACCTGACATAGTCATTTGTGCCTCAGAAACATGCCACTGTTTAGCAAAAATGGTCTAAATGATGAATTAAACACTTACATGTGGCCACTCTTCGGGTATGTGCACATGACATCTTTTTTCAGGTGAGAGAACCCACCTAGTTTTTCCTGACAAAGAAGCATCAGAAAACGCTGGAATTTTTTCCTGAAGCAGATTTTTTAGCTTTTTTTTTACTCATATTATGTGCGCTTTTTCAATGTTTTCAACCAATGTCAGGTTTTTTTTCAGCGTTTTTCCAGCGATTTTGGGGCATATTTTTTATTAAAGCTTTACAGAGGTTTCAGAAAGCTTTACAAACAGCTACCAATTTTTGAAACAAAAATGCTGGCAAAACATTAAGAAAGACGCCTGAGATTTTGTTTTTTATTGACTTGTATTGTCAAAATATAGTATAGAGCATCTTCAGAGCGAAAAACGTCAAAGAATGGTCAGCTCACTTTTTTTAACCACTGTGACAAAGTCACTGGTAGTGTGTCAGAAGGGAAGAATTTGTCGCTGAGACTCTTAGCCTCAGTGATGTGAGAACATGCAAGTTCTTCTGCACAAGTAGGTGCAGAGAGAGTTACTAGAACCACATTTACAAGGGAATGTTTTCAATGGATAACGAAGTGCAGGGAGTAACGTTATCAACCATCCCATATTTTGCACTTAATGGGGAGCTTCTTTATAGGGTCACTAACCCAAAAGGGGAATTAATAGAGCAGTTGGTAGTGCCGGGACACTATAAGAGTAGAGTGTTAGGCCTGGCCCATTCTCACATCTTGGGTGGGCATCTAGGGGTAGATAAGACTCGGGAGCGGGTCCTACAAAGGTTCTACTGGCCTGGATGTCACCGGGAGATTGTGAACTACTGTCGGTCATGTCCCACCTGTCAGCTAATGGCTCCGTGTCCCATTTCCGGAGCCCCCTAGTGCTGTTACTGTTATGTTCTGCAACTTAGAACTAAGGAATAGGAGGGAAAAGCTGTCCTTGCACTGAGACTCAGCTTAACCCTACACTGGGGTGGGTGCCCTATTCCATATGAATAGCCCCACTGAAACTCCTGCACTGAACTCAAACGAAGACATGTAGGACGGGGAAAGGGGTCCCTAAAAGATCTAAGGACTGGGAGCAAAAATCAGGAGACCTCCTAACAGAAAAGTTAGTTGCAGAAACAAAAATAAAAGGGAACAAAACTGGTGGAACAAGAAGTCCCAGGATAACAATAGTCCAAAGCAAGAAGAACTAAACAAGGCTACTTAGCCAGAGCACGAGCATTACAACACTGATGTCCAGCAGGGAATGGGAGCCAGGTGCTGGGTAATAAAGAGTGCAGAGATCACGTGACCAAGAAACCCAGCACCAGAGGAAAAGACTAGAAGCCAGCAAACCACAACAAGATGGCCGATAGAAAAACAAAATAGATTCTATCAGTTACCTCTCATAGATCCATTTGACAGGATCGCCATGGACCTTGTCGGGCCCCTGGTGATCTCCGCCTGGGGCCACTAATACATTCTGGTTATATTGGACTATGCCACGCGATATCCAGAAGCGGTACCATTAAGAAATTCCTCTGCTAGAAGTATCGCCAGAGAGCTGGTACATATTTTCTCCCAGACAGATCTGCCAAAGGAGATCCTGATGGACCAGGGAACTTTGTTTATGTTGAAGGTGATGAGAGAATTGTGTAAGGCCCTCCAAATTACACAACTCCGAACCTCTGTATACCACCCGCAGATGGACGGACTGGTAGAACGGTTCAACAAGACCTTAAAGTCGATGTTAAGTAAAGTTGTGGAGAAGAAGGATAGGCAAGACTGGGATTGCCTGCTGCCATACCTGCTGTTCTCCATTAGGGAAGTTCCCCAGTGCTCTACAGGATTCTCGCCGTTTGAACTGCTATACGGACGACATCCTTGGGGACTTCTAGACATAGCAAAGGAGACCTGGGAAGCAGCGGTTAGACCCCATCGGAGTGTCATTGAGCATGTGGCCCAAATGCAGGAATGGATCAAAAGGGTAATGCCAATTGTGAAGGAGAGCCTTCTACATGCACAAGAAGCCCAGGCAAGGGTCTACAATCAGGCTGCAAGGCTGAGACAATTCAGCCCTGGAGATCGGGTGTTGGTACCTACGGTCGAGAGTAAGTTCCTGGCTAAGAGGCAAGGACCATATGAAGTAGTTGAGAAGCTGAGTGAAGTCAACTAAAAGGTCCACCAGCCGGGTAGAGGGAAGCCGTACTAGATCTACCACATCAACGTACTGAAGCCATGGCGAGACAGGGAACCGGTGGAAGCTCCATCCCTAGGGGCAAATCCTGAAGCCAGAGTCGAGGACGTTACAGTGGCAGAGACACCAAGACCTGTTCTCAGAATTGCCCAGATGTACGCAAGTTGTGGAGCATGAGATCCTGACAGAACCGCACATACAGGTGAACCAAAGGCCGTATCGAATTCCCGAAGCCCGCCGTAAGGTGATCTCCAAGGAGGTGAGGAGAATGTTGAGCCTCAGCATTAACGAGGAGTCTAAGAGCGGCTGGTCTAGCCCGATTGTTCTTGTGCCTAAGCCGGACGGAGAATGGCGGTTCTGTAACGATTACAGGAAGCTAAACGACATGTACAAGTTTGACACTTATCCGATGCCCCGGGTCGATGAGCTTATTGAGGCTGGGGCCTGCCAGGTACATCACTACCCTGGACCTAACAAAAGGGAACTGGCAGCTTCACCTGGCCCCAGGGGTAAAGGGAAAAACAGGCTTCTCTACTCCTGACGGGTGTTTTCAATACACTAGGATGCAGTTTGGGCTATAGGGAGCCCCAGCTACCTTCCACAGGGCCATGGACCGGATTCTGGGCTCACATAAAAAGTACGCTGCCGCTTACTTGGACGACATCGTGATTTTGAGCCCAGATTGGGGAACCCACCTGCAAAAGGTCCAGGCAGTACTGGATGCATTGAGAAATGCCAGGTTTACCATAAACCCAAGAAAATGCGCCATAGGAAAGGAAGAGGTGAAATACTTGGCCTACGTGGTTGGAAGGGGAGAATTAAAACCACAAATTAACAAGGTGGAGGCAATCCAGAATTGCCCGCAACCAGCCTCCAAGAAACAAGTACTGGCCTTTCTAGGTATCGTGGTTTATTATCAGCGGTTTATCCAGAATTTAACCTCAATAGCGGCACCCCTAACTGACTTACTTAGAGGTACAAAGACGGCGATGGCTAAGTGGTCTTCTGAGGAAGAGAAAGCGTTCCAGGTGCTGAAACGTGCCCTTGTAACCAGCCGGTTTTGATAGCACCTGACTACCGGAAAGAGTTTGTGCTCCAGATGGACGCCTCAGACATCGGTATAGGAGCCGTTTTATCACAGGAGGTAAATGGGGAGGAACACCCCATTCTGTGCCTGAGCAGAAAACTCTCGCCTGCGAAAGGAATTATGCAATCATGGAAAATGAGTGCCTGGCCGTCAAGTGGGTGGTTGATACTCTTAGGTACTATCTATTAGGCCGCAAATTCAGACTGGTCTCAGACCATGCCCCCTGAGATGGATGAGGGAACGGATGGGAAAAAATGCCCGGGTGACCAGGTGGTTCCTGGCCCTCAAGGACTTTAGTTTTTTGGTGGAGCACAGGCGCGGGAAACTGCATGCTAATGCCGATGCCCTGTCCAGACTTCCCTCTCTAGTGAGTGAAGGTGCCAAAACCCCAGGCTTTGGGCAAAGGGGGGGATATGTGACAAAGTCACTGATAGTGTGTCAGAAGGGAGGTATGTGTCGCTGAGACTCTTAGCCTCAGTGATGTGAAAACATGCAAGTTCTCCTACACAAATAGGTGCAGAGAGAGTTAATAGAACCACAAGGGAATGCTTTCAGTAGATAACAAAGTGCAGGGAGGGATGTTAGCCACCATCCCTCCAATCAGAGGAGTGTCTGGGCTTTAAATAGCCAGCCCTGACACTCAGGTGTGTTCAGTACCTGGGGAAATTTTGCTCCAGAAAGGAGCTAGCACGGGCTGTGCTGAAACAGTGTGTGGCTAATTGTGAGTGGCCAAACCTTGTACTGTGCTGCAAGTTTTGTATTTTGTTTTGTCTCTTTAGCCGAATGGTCTGTTTTCTTTATGGACTCCAGGGTAGTTTATGACTGCTAAATAAACTAGCTCGAAAATTTAATGAGACAGTATCCAGTGTTTTACCTCGGCATACAGTCGAGTTTGTCGCTATACCACACCACTTGGAGTCTTTGGAAAGCTGGAGTAAAAGAGGTACAAAAGACTGCGCAAATGAACAGCAAGTGGTTTTTACACAAATATGCAATATTCATTAATTTAAGCCTTTAGTTAGCGCATTTTCAGGTTTGGAATCACCATGAAAAAGACGTAATATGCACATACAGAATTCCAGCAGATGTGGCCTCTAACTTTTTCTTTAATTATTCTCAAAGAGGTCAGTGCAGAATGACTTGGATAATTAATGTATAAAAAACATCAGTTGTCCAATTACTTCAACAGTATACACTTACTTGGACCTGTGGAACTAATATCCTCCAAATAAATTATTTTATAGTAAAATACCACAACTAATCACCTCCTAGACCAGTGCAGCTCCACTGCACTTGTATCAATTGCCCATTAAGCGATGGCTGATTGGCTGCATCGGTCATATGATGCTCCCTCCAGTTATTGATACTCTGAGGCAGATGGGGGACACAATAGTGAGTACAAATGGACAGTGCCAGACCAGGTCGGTGTAAGATTTTTTTTAGAACACCACCCTGGACCTTATTGACAATAACTTTAAGTAGGGGAAAACTTATTTAATACTATTATATTAATGCTATCCAAATTAGTTTTTACACATTATAAAATATGAATTTGATTATTCCCCTCAATGTTCCAGTTTGTTTAAAGGGAATCTGTCATGTTTGTTCTGTCTCCACATAAGGCGATTGGAGATGTAGCTGATAGATATGACGCTGTGAGAGTTTTTTCCCTTACCTCCATATCCTAAGTGGGGAGCAGACAGGACCAGCACATACTCAGCGTCCGTAGACTTCAATGTAGAGCCCCAACTGGGTGCAATTTAAGACTTGTGTGATGAATGGCAGCAGAGAGATCCCACAGAATCTCACCGCTGCCGCCACTTATGACGAATCCACACCTCGCCACTCGCCTGACGTCACAATTACGTCAGACGGATCACGTAATACTAATCTGCCCTTTGCACCAACACACCTCCTCGGGGACGCGTAAGGTCAGATTTGTACAGTTCTACACAAACACCCCCTGTCCACACGGGTACAGGAAGGCACCAGGAGTGAGAAGAGGTGGCCCACTCAGTCACTGACGTGGCACCACACTCGCTCACAACCCCGACAGGCTGAGAGGTCCCTTCACTAGCCCCAGTGAAGCAGAACCTTGTCGGCCTGGTCTAGCTGCCACCAGTTTCTATTAGATATAATAGCACCGCTCACAGGCAGTAACTGCAACGCAAGGTATTTACAAAAGCCCTTATGGGCCCCGGAGGAATACATTAGGGGGATAATAAAAAAGTAGTGGACAATCCCTTTAAGGGCACACTAGACATTACACTATATACATAAGGTTACACATACATAATGGTCTGAGATGCAAACACAATAGTAGTGGTACAAACAATATAAAGCAGTTATTAAGAGTCAATTACCAGTCAGATGAAAGGCCTGGCTCGCGGGGGAGGGGCTGCCACATGGGAGGCTTGTGGGGCCCGCTCTCTTTGTTGCAGGACTTTTCCCACATGATGTATCCTAGCGACCTTCCAGGGAAAAAGACAATGGAGCCAGGACTGCTGGGCTCTTAACCCCTCTGGGTCCCTCCCCCTCCTGCCGCTTGGCTGAACCTAAATCTCCACCCCTGGTCTCTCTCAGCTAAAAACTCCAAAAACTAAAATGGGCTATACCTCCTTAATGGACGGTCTTAGGGAAACGGTCCTGGTGTCATTGGATACAGCCGGGCCCCTGCTATGCGTGGATACCAAGCACAGGGGCCCTAGGGGCTCCGGCAAGGCTGTGCTGTGTATCTCCCTTGTATCTCACTTTCCCTAAGCGCTGGACTGTGCTGAAAGCCAGGGTGACATTCATCCGGTTTGTGTGTTTCCAAAAATCTATTTTGTGTATCACTGGGATGTATCGTATTCCCATAACTCAGTGTTGAATTATAATTGTCTGATATAAAGAACATGCCACATGGCTTGGAAGCCACAGGGGGCCTTCCTCTGGTAGCTCACAGATGCTGGTGGGGGGGGTTGTCACTCACTGTGTCTCTCAGCCCCCCCCCTTGCTGAGTGTCCGGAACCAGCTGTACACTGTGATCTGTATAATCCTCTGCCAAACAGGGAACAATGATTGACATGGGATTATGTTTTCAATATTTTTGAAATAAACTTTGCTTATTTCAAGCTGGATACAGAAATAATATTTGATGACACAATCCTGTCACTTTTACTGAAGCCGCTGACCTTGGTTGCTGCTGGTCAGAAACTAATGACTTCACTAGCCCAGTAAGTGATTCCCGTATCACAACAATTCTGGTTATAAAATGGCTGCCAAGAGCAAGAGACCCACCAACTGCCATGCGAAGCCACACCCAGTTTGAACCAACTTAATTGGAATGAACGAGAGTGAGCGGTGAATAAATACTAACCAGCAGATGACGACGTAGTGATAATACATTTAGCAGATAACAAATTCTAATTTCCTAAGATATACAAAACAAACATCTGAGCAGCAATTATTTCTGAACTGCACAATGTCCCCAAACTCTATTAATATGTAGATATGAGATTAATCTGCAGGTTACCAGCATTCTAAAGCTGTGTGGCCACCACTCTGAGGTATTGGCTACTGGGAGGAAGTGTTTATTCCTCCCACCAACCTCCAGCTATCAGTCATAGAGGCGCAGCCGGTGCGGCTTCAGTCACTGCTCAATACATAATAATCAGCAGCTGTAACCATGCCTACGGCACTGAATTACAGCCGGCTTGGCAGTGCTTCAGTGCTGAACTGGATATCAGTTAGTTCCAGGGCGTGGGTATAGCCACCACTCACTATGAACTGAGCAGTGACAAGCCGCGCCTCTATGACTGAAAGCCAGAGGCTGCCAGGAGGAATAAAGTTCATTTACTCCTACCTAGTCAATAGAGCATTTCCACACAAACTCTGTCCAAGATTGCTGACAGTGGGAATGGAAACATCCAATTGTCAATTTATTACATCATTTTTTGGGGAAATATCAGAACAATCAAGGTAGATTAGTAAGAAAAGTTGTTCTAATATTATGTTGGCGCATCGGTTACAGGCAGCGCGTAGCAATGACTTCAATGTGTCGCCCATAGCAGGCATGCTGAAGTAAGATACCAGCCTCTGTGCCGGCTATAGAAGAGGATGCCACACATCGTGGAAGTGGGGGGGGGGGGTAAGAAGAATTGTTTTGTGTTTTTTTAAAATGTGTTAGAGAACAGAGGCAGAACCCGAAGCGTTATTACAGGATGGGCCAAGGAGCTGGGAAAATATACCAGGAAGGGTCCCAGGATGGGGGACATATATTACTGGTAGGGGCCAGGATGGGGGACATTATACCAGGAAGGGGATCAGGATGGGGGCCATTATACCAGGAAGGGGCCCAGGATGTTGGACATTATTACTGGAAGGAGCCAGGATGGAGGAATTACACAAGGATGGGGGACATTATCACTGGAAGGGGCCCAAGATAGGGGACATTATTACTGGAAGGGGCCCAGAATGGGATACTTTACACAAGGAAGGGGCCCAGGATTTTGGACATTCTTACTGGAAGGGGCCCAGTATGGAGAACATTTTTACTGGAAGGGGCACAGAATGTTAGACATTATTACTAGAAGGGGTTCAGGATGAGAGACATTATACTAAGAATGAGACCAGGATGGGGGACATTTTACCAGTAAGGAGACCAGGATGGGGGACATTATACCAGGAAGGGGCCCAGGATGTTGGACAATATTACTGGAAGGGGCTAGGATGGAGACATTATACGAGGATGGGGGACATTATCACAGGTAGGGGCCCATGATGGGGGACATTATAGCAGAAAGAAGGCCAGGATGGGGTACTTTACACCAGGAAGGGGCCCAGGATTTTGGACATTATTACTGGAAGGAGCCCAGCATGGGGAACATTCTTACTGAAAGGAGCACAGAATGTTGAACATTATTACTGGAAGGGGCACAGGATGTGGGAAATTATTACCAGAAGGGGTCCAGGATGAAGGTCATTATTCCAGGAAGGTTGACATTAATATAGGACGGAGGGCATTATTACATTATGGGGGGGTGTTACGGGTCCGGGTGGTGGAACCTCTGTGCTTCGGTGCAAGGAGGGACCAGAGAGGCGTAACTAAGTGCCTACTCAGACCGACCCAGGTCACACGTCGGCTTAGTCAACTCCGTGAACCAGGTAGGGACCGGGCAGGTGAACCAGGTGCCACTCTGGGACCGACCTTGTGTCAAAGCAGGTGACTCCCACGGGTCAGATGACAGGAGCTGACCGGTACAGCGGGTGAGCACGGCAGGAAGGCTGACGGGTGGTCCGGGTAGATAAGCAGGCTGGTACGGCAGATAGCCAGACAGGTGCTCCGGGTAGGCAAGCAGGCGGGTACGGCAGGTAAATGGCAGGTGCTCCAGGTAGGCAGGCCGGTGGGCACAGCAAGAAACTGGCAGGTGCTCCAGGTAGGCAGGTAACTGGCAGGTGCTCCAGGTAGGCAGGCTGGCGGGCATGGCAGGTAACTGGCAGGTGCTCCGGGTAGGCAGGCTGGTGGGCACGGCTGATAGACAGACTGGCGAGCAGGGCTGTTAGACAGACTGGCAGGCTGGACTGTTAGACAGACTGGCAGGCAAGACTGACAAGCAGCGGGGCCTGAGGGCTGAGGAAAGCAACAACCTTGCACAGGCACATCCATTTTGGAGGACGTGCCTTATATAAGGGAAGTCCTCCGGCCATCGGCCGGGAACTCTTTAGGACAGCACGCGCGGGCCCTTTAAGAGGGAGGGAGCGTGCGCACCTTAAGCACAGTACCCAGGAAGCTGCGCGCGGCGCGCGCCACAGCAGCTACAGGGGGGCAGGAAGATGCCGGACCGGGACCGCAGCGGTGAGGGAAACAGCGTCTCTGCCCAACAGGAGGCAGAGACACCGATGCTACAGGGGGCAACATGCATGTTTTTATAGGATTTAGAATACTACAAAGGCTAATACATCTGAGCAACGTATAGGTGGGGGCCCAGAACCAAATTTTGCATCGGGGCCCATCGGACTGTAGTTACACCACTGCCTACACAGTGGGATACATTGCAGCTTTCTATTGGAGGTATATACAGTTAGGTCCATATATATTTGGACAGAGACAACATTTTTCTAATTTTTGTTCTAGACATTACCACAATGAATTTTAAACAAAACAATTCAGATGCAGTTGAAGTTCAGACTTTCAGCTTTCATTTGAGGGTATCCACATTAAAATTGGATGAAGGGTTTAGGCGTTTCAGCTCCTTAACATGTGCCACCCTGTTTTTAAAGGGACCAAAAGTAATTGGACAATTGACTCCAAGGCTATTTCATGGACAGGTGTGGGAAATCCCTTCGTTATGTCATTCTCAATTAAGCAGATAAAAGGCCTGGAGTTGATTTGAGGTGTGGTGCTTGCATTTGGAAGGTTTTGGTGTGAAGTAAACATGCGGTCAAAGGAGCTCTCCATGCAGGTGAAACAAGCCATCCTTAAGCTGCAAAAACAGAAAAAACCCATCCGAGAAATTGCTACAATATTAGGAGTGGCAAAATCTAGAGTTTGGTACATCCTGAGAAAGAAAGAAAGCACTGGTGAACTCACCAATGCAAAAAGACCTGGGCGCCCACGGAAGACAACAGTGGTGGATGATCGCAGAATAATCTCCATGGTGAAGAGAAACCCCTTCACAACAGCCAACCCAGTGAACAACACTCTCCAGGAGGTAGGCGTATCAATATCCAAATCTACCATAAAGAGAAGACTGCATGAAAGTGAATACAGAGGGTTCACTGCACGGTGCAAGCCACTCATAAGCATCAAGAATAAAAAGGCTAGACTGGACTTTGCTAAAAAACATCTAAAAAAGCCAGCACAGTTCTGGAAGAACATTCTTTGGACAGATGCAACCAAGATCAACCTCTACCAGAATGATGGAAAGAGAAAAGTATGGCAAAGGCGTGGTACAGCTCATGATCCAAAGCATACCACATCATCTGTAAAACACGGCGGAGGCAGTGTGATGGCTTGGGCATGCATGGCTGCCAGTGGCACTGGGTCACTAGTGTTTATTGATGATGTGACACAGGACAGAAGCAGCCGAATGAATTCTGATGTATTCAGAGCCATACTGTGTGCTCAGATCCAGCCAAATGCAGCCAAACTGATTGGTCGTCGTTTCATACTACAGATGGACAATGACACAAAACATAAAGCCAAAGCAACCCAGGAGTTTATTAAAGCAAAGAAGTGGAATATTCTTGAATGGCCAAGTCAGTCACCTGATCTCAACCCAATTGAGCATGCATTTCACTTGTTAAAGACTAAACTTCAGACAGAAAGGCCCACAAACAAACAGCAACTGAAATCCACCGCAGTGAAGGCCTGGCAGAGCATCAAAAAGGAGGAAACAAAGCGTCTGGTGATGTCTATGATTTCAAGACTTCAGGCAGTCATTGCCAACAAAGGGTTTTCAACCAAGTACTAGAAATAAACATTTTATTTACAATTATTTAATTTGTCCAATTACTTTTGGTCCCTTTAAAAACAGGGTGGCACATGTTAAGGAGCTGAAACTCCTAAACCCTTCATCCAATTTTAGTGTGGATACCCTCAAATGAAAGCTGAAAGTCTGAACTTCAACTGCATCTGAATTGTTTTGTTTAAAATTCATTGTGGTAATGTCTAGAACCAAAATTAGAAAAAAGTTGTCTCTGTCCAAATATATATGGACCTAACTGTATTGAAAGCCAACGTTTACTTTGGATATTGCCTATAAAAACCTGATGTGAACAGAGCGTTAGAGCTATGTAAATAATAGTTATTATTGCTATGATTACATGACCATATTACAATGCAGATATTGACATGCATGTTGTATGTTTGTTTTACTTAGAAGAATTCAGTCACCTTGAAAAGTAATTGTGCTATGGTGGAGTTACCATGTAAGTTTTCTGTAAACTGCGTACAGGGATTAAACTACCAGTAATGTATGAAGCTTGCACAGAACATTTCAGAATCTGCAGTAATAATACATCCGTTCACAGTGAAACCTTTATCATGAGTCATAATAACATAGCAAGTAACTGAAAACTTACAACAAAGCAAGCGGGCTTATATATGAAAATATTGCATAATGTGTCATAGTGAAAGAAACAATTTATGAACATTATGAAACCTCCCTTGCGATTTTCAAGGAAAACCTAAGAAACTGACAACTAAGTACAATACGTGCATAAAATGAGTTAAGGTTGTCTCTCCTGGGTGTTGATCATTACTTATGGGAATGGGCCAGGTCTCCGCCAGAAATATTACTCTAGTCAGGGACTGGAGCACATATAACAAGTGGAGTAAATTGATAAAATTGTCTGGTGGGCTTCGCTCAACCCACTTTGGCAAAGCTGTATGGGACTGGCATAAAAACGGCAACAGTTGCAAAATTTGCGTACAACTTCGAGCTGTGCAAATATTTTGCAAAATTTCAAGATGTTTTACGACAGAATTCTGGTGCAAACACCCTTGATGAATCGGGCCCTTGAATGTGTAAATCGTTGTCTCCTGTTTCTATGTTATATGTATTATTGAATGCTATTTGTATAGTATATCTATATTTTGTACTAGGTATACTACATGGAGACTATGCAAAAAATTAATGCATCTATATTGTGAGGCAGGGATCATATGCGAGGGACGGTATGTGTCTCCTAGGATGTGCATAGAGGCATATTGATCCCGCTGGAGTGCATTGCTATCACAGACACAGCTGTGATTGCAGTGCAGAATAAAAGTAAAGTTTGGACTATTTGGCTAAGTTGGATTTAAGAAAACCCGGCATGGGCTTTTCTTCTTGGAGTGGACTACAGAATGGCAGTGGGGCGGTCCACTCCCTCCAACCCGGGTCTTACAAGTGGCTCATGGCCACAGATTCCTTTTAAAAACCTGCAGCAAAGGTTCGGGTGTGTCAGTGTTAGGATTGCTAGCAGCATAGCAGAAAAGCTCTGCAAGCTTGTGTGAGGCTGAACACAGGCCTGTGAAGGCAACGTATCTGACACACCCTAAGTGACACGGCGTGGCCATCTCCCACGGCAACAGGGTTACACGGACAGTGTGGATATCCCGGCTGCGATCCAAAGGACACCTTTTGCTTTTAGTTGTTAGTTTTTGCCAAATAAAGCCGTTTAAGTGGACTATCCTTGGGTCACTGCCTCATTACCGCACATTGTGAACTCAGCCGCACTACAATATATTCTAAAATCATAGGTATTTGCAGTTTCTGTTTTGTTGCTACAGTATTCTATATTCTTCTAAACAGAAGTTCCTCTAAATTTGGAAAATGATGGATGTTCAAGAGTTATTCCAGGAACAGATGTTGGGCAATAAGACCTGGTTTGTATTCCCAATATATTGGATCTTTGATTAAGTTTAGTTCAGGGCAAATGTGAGGGGGTTTTTTATTCACAATTGCACATATGAAATTGTGTAAATAAAATAAATAAATAAATAACGGATGCCCTTTATGCACATGTCTGCTATAATTAATTGTGCCATACATTTTATAATGTACTGGACAGCTGATGACTATGCCCCTCCAGCTAAAACCCACCCACTTTTAAATGACGTCCTTAGGATACTTAGTGAATCCGTTGGGATGCATTTGTACAACAAGCTGTAACTTTGATATGACAGAAAACAGGTGCGTAGACTATGAAGTCTCCCTAAAAGCTATGCCAAACACATGAAAAACAGCCTCAGTACATAATTCTTCCTTTACGTAGAAATAATGCAGGAACTAATCTTGCATCCAACTAATACATATTCATTAGAGATGAGCTGATCGATCTGTGGAGGATCGAGTTCGAGGTGGATTTCCTGAAATTTGTGGATTCACGCAAATTCAAACATTTTGAGATTTGATACGCGGTTCCCAAATATAAAACTTACCTTGCACCATTTCCCACACCGCTAAACCATTAGAAAGAGGGCTAATGTAATTTTGCATTGCCGTACTGGCCTCTGCCTTAATGTCCTGCAGCTATGACATCTAGCAGATTATCATATCTTGCACAGTGGTGGTCAGTACCTGGACAGTCACAGACCAGTGATTCCCAGTGGAGCACAGGTTTTACAGCAAAGTCATGTTCCATTTCCAGAGTCACTGGGTAAGTCTCTCTCCTGTAGAGTGTAAACTCTTATGGTCAGCAGGGTCCTCTTCCTGTAGAGTGTAAGCTTTTATGATCAGCGGGTTCCTCTTTACAGTAGAGTGTAAGCTCTTATGGTCAACGGGCTCCTTGCTCTCCTGTAGAGTGTAAGCTCTTATGGTCAGCAGGGTCCTCTTCCTGTAGAATGTAAGGTTTTATGGTCAGCGGGTTCCTTGCTCTTATGGTCAGCAGGCTCATCTCTCTCTCCTTTAGAGTGTAAGCTCTTATGGTCAGCAGGGTCCTCTTTCCTGTAGACTGTAAGCTCTTATGGTCAGTGGATTCCTCGCTCTCCTGTAGAGTGTAAGCTTTTATGGTCAGCAGTGTCCTTTATCTCTCTTTCCTGTACAGTGTAAGCTCTTATGGTTACAGTGTCCTCTTTCTCTCTACTGTAGAGTGTAAGCTACTATGGTCAGTGGGTTCCTCGCTCTCCTGTAGAGTGTAAGCTCTTATGGTCAGCAGGGTCCTCTATCTTTTTCTCTCCTGTACAGTGTAAGCTCTTATGGTCAGAGGGACCTCTTTCTCTCTCCTATAGAGTGTATGCTCTTATGGTTAGCACGGTCCTCTTTCTCTCTCCTGTAGAGTGTAAGGTCTTATGGTCAGAGGGTCCTCTTTTTCTCTCTCCTGTAGAGTGTAAGCTCTTATGGTCAGCACGGTCCTCTTTCTCTCTCCTGTAGAATGTAAGCTCTTATGATCAAAGGGTCCTCTTTTTCTCTCCTGTAGAATGTAAGGTCTTATGGTCAGCATGGTCCTTTACTCTCTCCTCAAAATTTTGGGGAAAATTCTCAAAAGATCCGCTCATCTGTAGTATTCATCCATCAACCTACCAGAGTGCCGAGCACTGATGCATCAGCCCAGAAAACCAAGTGCCACCTCTATGGGGTCCAATAGTGATGTATTCTGCAACACTGTAGCTGACTGAAGTTCATGAATAGTTCTCTCACTGACATTATTTCTAGTCAGTTTAAGGTTTGTTGTAAAGTATTGCAATAATAGATAGGCCATTTTCATATAACTGACATAGGGTATGTGCACACGATGCAGAAATGAAGCAGAAAATTTCTGCATCATTTCTGCATCTCCCTGGCAGAAAAAACGCATGCAGATTGTACATGCGTTTTTCCTGCGGAATACATGCGGATTCACATGCGTTTCCACATGCGTTTCCGCATGCGGATTGACAAGCGCTTTCCAGGCGATTTTAGCATCACCTGGAAAGTGCTTGCAAATAGGTCACACTATATAAATCCATGCAACCGGCATGGATTTATACAGTGTGACCGTTTAAGAATGTTTAAAAATAAAAAAATAAAGCTATACTTTACCCTCTGATGCCCCGGCGTGTGCTGCCGCGTTCGTTCCTGGCTTGTTCCTGGCTGCCGGGTTATCGCGAGACACTGCGCTGAAGGGCTTGCGGTCACATGACTGTGACGTCACCGAAGGTCCTTTAGTCTTGCACGCGAGCAGAGGGAAGGAGACCGGGGGAATTCCGAAGGTGAATATATCTTTATTTTTTATTTTATTCTTGTTTTTACAGCTTTTTATGGTACCCAGGTCTGGAGGAGAGTCTCATCTTCTCCACACTCGGGTACCATCCGCACATTAGAACACGCCAATAACGCAAGTACAGATGCAGTCTTGCGGAATTGGCGCATTCTAATGCAAGTCAATGGCGGCGAAAACGCAGCGTTTCCGCAAAATTAATGGACATACTGCGGATTTTTGAGCGCAGCATAAACGCTGCGGAAAAATCCGCAGCATGGGCACAGCACATGCGGATTATCATTGGGGAACATTGTTGCCCTTCTACCATGCGTTTTTAATGCCTTTCCGCAGCGTTTCCGCAGCTGCCGAAACGCTGCGGAAACGCATAAAAAACACATCGTGTGCACACAGCCTTAGTAGTCCTGGTTTGCAAACATTTGCTTTGTCATCATTTCTAGATGCTTCTACCTCATGAGGGCAGCAATTACATTTTTTTTACAGCAGCCTTTGCAGGGAAGAGATTGACCAAAAGTACTTGTTGGAAAGGTGGTATCCTATTTGAATGGCATAATGCAATTGTTCGTGTGTGGAGATTGCATGCCTGCAAAATTGATTTTATGCGCCTGTTAACAATAGGTGTGTCTGATATGGTGGAACCTGCTTATTAGGTGTGTCTATATACAGTACTTTTCAGTATTATGCCTGTAATTATAGAGAAGGTTTATTATACAAAGCTGGCCATACACAAAAGGTATAAGTTTTGTTTTAACCACCTTGACCTACCATTGTTTGAAAATTACATGATCGCTGCACTGTGGTTGATTGTCACACCATGGTAGATATGACAGATTTTTTTTTATTTGCTGTTGTTAGCTGAAACGACACGTATATGGCAGGTCGGGCATTTGTGCCTAATTATTTGCTATTTTGTGAGCAACCAACACTGGTCATTTGCTTTTTTTTTTTTACTATTATTATTATTATTATTTCCCTTATCTACTAATTTACCCTGGCATATCGATGGTCTGTTGGTTTAAATCATGCTGCCAATACTATTATTTTGTGCATGATTAACTTAAATGATGTAAAAACAATCTAAGTGGCAAATGAAAGGCATGAAAAATGAAGGTTCTCCAATAGTTACTAATAAGCTAATTTCTCCAAATTGTATTACATTTTAGATATGTAAAGCAACTTAAGTTCTCGTTTATATGTAATTATGACAAATTTCTGTCTGAATTACAAGCTCTAGATAGTTTGTGCTTTTTAAAGGGAAGAAATAACGCTATTAACCTGCAGATATGGGGTTAATCTGCAGATTAATAGCATTACTAACATGCCCGGCGCCCACATTTAGCCAAACGTTGCAGGGAGAAAATTAACTTTATCCCCACCTCTACAGCGTTCTGGTTTCAGTCAAGGGGGGCGGTGCCGTGTCCGGCCCTGAATGACACTCGCTCTGC
Source organism: Phyllobates terribilis (assembly GCF_046119375.1). Taxonomy (NCBI): domain Eukaryota; kingdom Metazoa; phylum Chordata; class Amphibia; order Anura; family Dendrobatidae; genus Phyllobates; species Phyllobates terribilis. The sequence goes on from NW_027362764.1 coordinate 73,996,834, forward strand.
ATTAGGGCCAGCTATTTATTTATAATTTTCAACTGGTGCATATGACGCGCCCCTTGGGCCGTGGGGTACCCGGTGCCGGGCCGGTAGATGCTGGGGGTTGTAGTCACAGTGGCGGTGACCCGGTCCGTGACCCAGGGCAGTCAATCCAAGGGAAATTATATGTATAGATTTTATTAAAGAGTCCGACTATGCCACCTGTGGAATGCGGCTAAAGGGGCCGCTGCTGCGGAACAGTCCTCTGAAGCTGGTGGTATTGCAGCAAGGATGTTATGACTCCCCACAGGAAGAGTTAGCTTCAGGGCAGGGTATGGATGTTGGTGGTTGTGCAGGGTGTCGTAGTGCAGTAATAACCACAGAGTCAGTATAGTGCAGTCCCAGGGTCTTTACTGATGACAATTAGGCAAGCCTGGATTGGGGTACTGGCTAGAGGTAAGAGTCCGGTCTGTCTGGAAGCAAACATTGAGTCCTCCTTGCCAGGTGAAGTTGTAGGCCTCCTCTTCTCACTATACTCTTTGGCTTTGCTGCCTGTATCGGTGCTATAGCCCACGTCCCTGAGTGTAACGTTCTGTGTTCACCCGTATGGCTTGCAACTTGGACCTTACTCATGCGTTGTTCCCACGTAGCGGTGCTGGTCCCTCTGTGCTGCTGAGCCTCCGGGCGTCGGATGGGGCCAGGAGACCTTCAATCTCCTGCCCTACGGTATCTGCTGCTGGGCCTTCAGTGCCCAACAGCCTCGGACTCCGGTGTCCGGTTCTCTGTGCTTCTCCAGCTAGGACGAGCTTCCTCAGCTCCAGTCCCTAGCTCTTGTCACCTTCACGTCCTAAACTCAATGCCTCACACTAAGACTAACTAACCCCCCCCCCAGATCCCAGTTGCCAAGGGGAGGAGCTCCCCTTGCTGGTCTGGAGCCAGGAAAGTGTTGCATGTTTAGTATCCCTGACTAGGGGACCCCTGCTTGCTTCCATTCATGGCATTACCTCTTTTTAGGGAGGCAAAGCCACTGTGGCAACCGGACCCCTGGGGTGCCACATTCCCCCCTAGTTAATTTCAGTACTCCCAGACTGAGAATATTTTTCAAAAGTAACAAATAACAATAACAAGGCACACAGAAAATTATTAACATTACAGTCTTTAACAGGTTACAGTATATTCTGCAACCAGGTGTCCATTCTACTGAGTAAGGTGCAACTTGAACATGAGGGACCTGTCCGCAAACCCTCAACGTAGGCCCTGGACGTGGCTGCAGGGCATAGATGATCCAGGTGTTGGACCACGTCTTCGGCCACACCAAACGGGTTTTTGTTCTGAGGTCATTTGTTATCATCATAAAACCAATAAGGGGATACTCTAATAAGTGCAACTATTTACAATGGAAAGTTCTTTGGTTATTCACCGTCCATAACCTACAAGTCTTTATACCCTTACCGGGTAACTAAATGCACACATGACCAACTTTTGCAATTCACTTTGAAAACACAACTTTCCTGCTTTACCCTTACGGGTAACTATATACAGTATACGTTTTAATACTCTTATACTTTAAACTTTACATTTTAGTTTCTCCAACGAGCAGGGAGCTGACCTTTTGTACTCCTGGTCGATCTACGTAGTACACTGGTGGCCACTGCTCTACCCTGGTCCCTTGTGTCTACCCCTGGTGTGGTGGGCTCAGTGTGACCTATTCTACGGGTAGTCTGAGGTAACACTGGTAGGCTGGGTAATCTCCTACGAATTCTTTGGCTCACCATGGGTACAACAGGTTCACTGCTAGCAGAGGGTTGATTCTCCTGGTCTGCTGATAATGAAACTTCTGTCTCTGGGGCCGACTGGTCTTCCAGCTGTTCAGGGACTTCTGCAGCTTCCGGTGAGGCTGCTTGGAGAAAGGTAAAGACCGGTACTACAATTGCATTGTTCACCTGTGTCCACGACCGGGGAAATTCTCCGAGTACTGTTTGGACCACCTCCTCCACTCCTTCTGTGGGCTGAGGGTTGTTTTGATTTTCTTTAGTGTGTTTTAACTGCTCAGGACATATCTTCAAGTGGTCTCTTGAGACTGCCGCTGAAGTTTCTACTCCATCTTTGCTGATGAGGCACATTTTGGTGTTATCGTAACTCGAGGGTAGGATGGTTTACGGCTCTACCTCCCACTGATTATCTAGTTTGTGGAGTCGTCTCTTTCTCTTAAGGACTTGTTCTCCAGGTAACAAGGGGACAGCAGGTGCGTGTTGATTATAAGTTTTCTCTTGCTTTTGTCTTGCCTGGGACAAACTTCTTTCAACACACTCTTGTACTTTGCGGTATTGTTACTGCCGCTCGGTATCCCAATCCGCATCTGGTGAGGTTGTCTCTGGTGTTAGGACTCCCATGTCCAAGTCGATGGGCAGCTTACCAGGTCTTGCCCTCATCAGGTAAGCGGGTGTACAATTGGTGGAGTTCACCGGGATGTGATTATATAGATCCACCAGATCTGGCAACTTCTCTGGCCACAGGCTGCGTTCTTCCAGGGGCAACGTCTTCAATAGGTCTATCACCACCTGGTTCATCTTCTCACACAACCCGATGGTTTGGGGGTGATACGGCGTTGTCCTGATTTTCTTGCAGCCGTACAGGTTGCAGAATTCCTGGTACACCTCCACTTCGAAGGCTGGACCTTGGTCAGTAAGCATACGGTCAGGGTAACCGTGCGGGCGACAGAAGTGCTGTTGAAATGCCTTGGCTGCCATCTGAACTGTCTGGTCCTTCACTGGCACTACTACCAGGAACTGGGAGTAGTGGTCTATGATGGTGAGAGCGTAGGCATAGCCTGACCTGCTTGGGGCTAGATTCACGTGGTCCAAGGCTACCAGTTCAAGTGGCTGTTTGGTGATGATGGGCTGCAGGGGAGCCCTCTGGCTGTCACGGTCTTTTCTTCTCAGGTTGCATGGTCCGCATTCTCTACACCATCTCTCGATTGTTTTCCTCATGCCAGCCCAGTAGAATCGCTCACGTAGCAAGACTTCCAACTTCTTCCATCCGAAGTGTCCCTCTCCATCGTGGTACGCTTCTAAGACCATTGACGCATCCCGCCTCGGGACTACCACCTGCCAAACCAGTTCATGTGTCCAGGGGTTGATACTCCTTCGACACAGCTTCCCTTCATAGATGAACAGCTTGCCCTTCTCTTTCCACAGCTGTTTGGTCTCCTGTGGAGCATCTGGATCAGGGCGCGAGTCAGCCTGTGTCAGCAACTCCTTTACCAGGCGGACAGCCGGGTCGCTATCCTGTGTTTCTGCCCATCCAGGGTGGGGCAATGGGTTGAACGTGACCTCTCTATTGGTGTAGCACCTGTTCTTCACACAATGGGAGCACTGGGTCACCCCATGACGATGGAAAGTGGGTATCTCTATCTCTTCCAGCTCTTCCAGGTCTTCTCCCCCATCTGGCAAGTTGGGCATCCTGGACAGCGCGTCAGCATTTGCATTTTTGTGCCCAGCCCGATACTTGATGGTGAACTCGTAGTTAGATAGTCGGGTCATCCATCGTTGTTCCAGGGCACCAAGCTTCGCAGTTTCCAGGTGCATCAGCAGGTTATTGTCCGTGAAGACAGTAAATTTGGAGGAGGCGAGATAGTGCTTGAAGCGCTCTGTCACAGCCCAGACTACGGCGAGGAACTCCAACTTGAATGAACTGTAGTTATCGGGGTTCCTTTCCGTGGGCCGGAGCTTCCTGCTGGCATAGGCAATTACTCTCTCTCTGCCCTGCTGTATCTGGGACAGCACCGCTTCTAACCCCACGTTGCTCGCGTCCGTATGGAGTATGAAGGGTTGGCCGTAGTCCGGGTAGGCCAGGACTTCGTCTCCCGTGAGGGCCATCTTTAGTCGGGTGAAGGATTCGTCTTCTGGCTTATCCCATTTGAATGGAGGCTTCGGGGTTTTGGCCTTCCTGGACTGGCCTACTAAGAGGTCTTGCATGGGTGCCGCTATCTTGATGAAGCCTTTGATAAACCTTCGGTAGTAGCCTACCAACCCGAGGAACTGCCGCACTTCCTTAATAGTGGAGGGTCTTGGCAAGTCCTTGATTACGGTGACCTTTTCAGGGTCTAGTGCTACACCTTCAGCGCTTACCACGTGACCTAGGTACTGTACCTTGGGCTTCAACAGGTGGCATTTGGACGGCTTCACCTTCAGGCCAAACTCAGCTAGGGCTTCAAACACCTCTGCCAGGTGCTTCAGGTGGTCTTCATAGGACTTGGAGTAGACAATGACATCATCCAGGTACAGCAGGACAGTCTCAAAGTTCTTGTGTCCCAGATAGCACTCCATCAACCGCTGGAAGGTTCCTGGGGCATTGCAGAGCCCGAATGGCATGCAGTTGAACTCGCTGAGGCCCATCGGCGTTGTAAATGCGGCCTTTTCTTTATCCGCCTCCGCTACAGGAACCCGCCAATACCCGCTGGTGAGATCCAAAGTAGATAAATAATTAGCAGATCTTAATGCAGCTAGGGAGTCTTCAATTCTGGATAACGGGTAGGCATCCTACGTGTAATGCGGTTAATTTGCCTGTAGTCAACACACATTCTCATTGTACCATCCTTTTTCCTGACGAGAACTAATGGAGCTGCCCAGAGGCTACAACTATCTCTGATCAGCCCAGCCTCCTTCATCTCCCATAACATCCCTTTGGCACATTGATAGTGAGCTGGGGGTACAGGCCGGTACCGCTCTTTAATGGGTGGATGATCTCCCATGGGGATATGGTGTTGTACCCCTTTTACCTGCCCAAAATCTAGTGGGTGTTTGCTGAAGATCCGCTTATACTCCTGGACCACCCGGTATACTCCATGTTTTTGGTGCTGAGGGGTGGAGTCAGTGCCCACGTGTAGCTTCTGACACCAATCCTCCATCTGTCCCTTAGAGCCATTATCCTCCGCCGGTTTGGATGGAGGCAAGGGTTCCACTGCCTTTATAGAGTTGTTACTAACTGTGAATAATTTAGCAAGGGTAGCATACCGGGGTTAATGGACCTCTTCCTCCCCACAATTCAGGATGCGGACTGGCACTCTCCCATTGCGGACATCAACCACCCCCCTGGCAGTCAAAATGGTGGGCCTACTGTCAGAGTATACGGGCTCCACCAGGGCCTGGTAATCTCGACCCCTGAGACCGATTGCTGCCCGACACCATATCAACATTTCACTACTAGGGGGCATGGCAATGGGGAATGGGTCACTCATCCTGACACAGCCAATTTCACCATCAGACAGTTCTACCTGTTGTCTTCTCATCAACGCTCTGATTTCTCTCTGCAGAACCCGCTGCTGACTGGAACTGGCAGTTTCCGCGAACTGCTGTAACAAGACAATAATTTCTGAAAGACAATTTTCTATAACATTAGTGCCTAAGGTTATCATGAGATGACTTTCTCGGGGATCAATATCAACAATTATCATTCCTTGCGATGGCAACTCTACCTTGCCGACTTTTATGGTCACCTCTTTATACCCCACCTGAGGCAAGGGCTGAACATTGCTGGCATAGATGCCCAGATGCTCATCTGGACGGCGGGTAATGTCCGAATCAGTCCAGTATCATTTATAAAGAATGTATGGCATAGTGGTCACCTGGGATCCAGTGTCCAGCAACGCATTCATTGGGATGTCATCAAGCACGACAGATAGGACCGGTCGTCCTCCCACGTACTTGTCTCGCCAGCTTTGTGGGCCTGGTCGTCTTACTCCTGGGGGTTGGCCCACTGCCCCAGGTGTTGTCCATTTAAATTGCAGAATCTTGCGTAGTGTCCCGCCTTTTGACAGCGGCAGCAGATGGGTTGTCCGTCCTGGTCCTAGAGATCGCTGTTCCTCCCTCTGATCGGTGGAATTCTTTTCTGTCGTCGCCATGGGACGTCATCTGGACTGGAAGCCAGCTCTATCTTTTCCTGGGGAGACACTTGCAGGGCCTGCACGGTTTTGGTTAACGCGGCCACGCTTTTGGTCAGCTCTTGGACCTGGAGGCGCAGGTCTGCAGACGGGTCATTGTCCAGCGTCTGCTCGTCAGCCTCCACAGGTGTTGGGGAAAAGGATGCCACCTCCTGGTGGTAGGTGATAGCTGGGAGCCGGTGGGATGCAGCGCCTCCTGGTGTTGATTCCCGCAGCACCCTGATGGCTCTGTCTTTAAATTGTACAAAGTCCAGATCAGGGTTTTGCAGGGCCATAATGCGCAGCTGAGTCCTGTGAGCGCTGGACAGGAGTCCCTCAATAAACTGCTCAGTTAGCAACCTGTTCTCATCATGCACACTGTCAGGGTCTACCTGTTTGATGGCTCGCAGCGCCTCCTGCAGGTTAAGATCATAGTTCCGTACACTGTCCTGTATTCTTTGTTTGTATCCGTAAAACTTAATTTTAATTTCCGCTGCAGTGTGGGTGTCAAAGGTATCCTTTAATCGGGCCAGTATTTCTTTTACAGTGCCTTTGTCTCTGCCTGGCCAGGACTTCACTTCTCTCTGGGCTGCACCGATTAGCTGGCCTATGAGGATGCTGACTTTTTGTTCCTCAGACAGGGGGCATACTTTAAACAAACTGCGCAATCTTTCCTCAAAGTCATTCAGGGTGTGCGACTCTCCTGAGTACTGGGGCAACCATGCCGCCCCCGGTATGTATGGCATTGATAATGGCATTACCGTGGCAGCGGCCGCACCTGCGGCTGAACCCTCTTCCATGTTGGGCATCTTCCTCCCCCCTAGTGAACCGCGGCCTACCTTCCTGCTTGTTGAGCCGGCTGCGGTCCCTCGGACGAGAAGAGGAGAACTGCTCGACTAGCAGTTCCCGGTGCAGGACCTGGCGTCCCCTTGCGTCTGACGTCAGGGCGTATGCTTCCTGGCACGGCGACCTCCTTCCAGGACCTGACACTGCGTCAGTGCGTGAGGCGGGGCTTGGGCTTCGCGCGCTTTCAGCGGTTACGCCCATCTTCTTCCCGCGCTGCGACTCGGAAATGGCGGACAATGGTGGGAAACAGCGGCAATTGGCACGAAACTTCACCACGGTATGCGACACAGTTACCGGTGGCAACGGGCACGAAATCATGCCGACTACGCCAAAGTTGATGCGCCCCCTGGGCCGTGGGGTACCCGGTGCCGGGCCGGTAGATGCTGGGGGTTGTAGTCACAGTGGCGGTGACCCGGTCCGTGACCCAGGGCAGTCAATCCAAGGGAAATTATATGTATAGATTTTATTAAAGAGTCAGACTATGCCACCTGTGGAATGCGGCTAAAGGGGCCGCCGCTGCGGAACAGTCCTCTGAACCTGGTGGTATTGCAGCAAGGATGTTATGACTCCCCACAGGAAGAGTTAGCTTCAGGGCAGGGTGTGGATGTTGGTGGTTGTGCAGGGTGTCGTAGTGCAGTTATAACCACAGATTTAGTATAGTGCAGTCCCAGGGTCTTTACTGATGACAATTAGGCAAGCCTGGATTGGGGTACTGGCTAGAGGTAAGAGTCCGGTCAGCCTGGAAGCAAACATTGAGACCTCCTTGCCAGGTGAAGTTGTAGGCCTCCTCTTCTCACTATACTCTTTGGCTTTGCTGCCTGTAGCGGTGCTATAGCCCACGTCCCTGAGTGTAACATTCTGTTCTCACCGGTATGGCTTGCAACTCGGGTCTTACTCATGCATTGTTCCCACGTAGCGGTGCTGGTCTCTCTGTGCTGCTGAGCCTCCGGGCGTCGGATGGGGCAAGGAGACCTTCAATCTCCTGCCCTACGGTATCTGCTGCTGGGCCTTCAGTGCCCCACAGCCTCGGACTCCGATGTCTGGTTCTCTGTGCTTCTCCAGCTAGGATGAGCTTCCTCAGCTCCAGGCCCTAGCTTTTATCTCCTTCACGTCCTAAACTCAACGCCTCACACTAAAGCTAACTAACCCCGCCCCCAGATCCCAGTTGCCAAGGGGAGGAGCTCCCCTTGCTGGTCTGGAGTCAGGAAAGTGTTGCATGTTTAGTATCCCTGACTAGGGGACCCCTGCTTGCTTCCAGGCATGGCATTACCTCTTTTTAGGGAGGCAAAGCCACTGTGGCAACCGGACCCCTGGGGTGCCACACATATCCATAATAATTAATGGGTAGCAAAAAATAAATCGCACCTATGGGTAATATAATGGCAAGGGCATAATCTCAGAAGATACATAACCATAGAAAGACAACAACGATCCAACACCCAAATTTTAAATGTAAAAATATAATTTTATTGAATCAATATAAAAATAGGATACAGACAGTTGATGCACAGGTGGTGCAAAACACATACACTATAAAAATACATCATAGTACGGGACATGCCAAGCCCATTCTGTGAGATCCACATAAGGCTATATAGCCATGTGTAGTAAACAGTGAGTGCTCAACAAGTAAGCACTGTGGTCACACTCATATGGATCTTAAGATTTAGGTGTCCAAGGTATAGCAGCTGTTAGCACTGCCAAGTACATACTGATAGTCACTAAATAGTGGTGCATTCAATTGAATAAATATAACAAATCAATAATATCATACCCAGGCACAGGACCACAGGATACCGGAGCTCACAGAGGGGCCAAGCGTCCACCCCAACGCGCATTTCGGCGCTGCCTTCTTCAGGGGGTGTGAATCTTATCGAGAGGTGTGCCTCTTTAAATGCTACATCGACCAATCAGGACATGTGGGAGGGCCAATTATGACGCATGTAGCATCACGGTTGCCGGGTCGACCCGCGACGTCAGTGTCATGCAGGGGATCACGTGATGGTCACATGGGCCCATGTGACCACACAGATCCTTGCAGAGAGAGGCCAAAAGTCGCGGGACGCTCCTAAGGCCCGTGATGCACATGCGTGCAGGTCCTTCAAGTCCACCAATACATCTAAGTTACCCTGTCATTCGCACTGAACAGTACAGTCATGGCCAAAAGTTTTGAGAATGACACCAAAATTATATTTTCACATGATCTGCTGGCCTCTGGTTTTTATTAGTGTTTGTCTGATGTTTATATCACATACAGAAATATAATTGCAATCATATTATGAGTACCAATAGGTTACATTGACAGTTAGAATGAGTTAATGCAGCAAGTCAATATTTGCAGTGTTGCCCCTTCTTCTTCAAGATCTCTGTAATTCTCCCTGGCATGCTCTCAATCAACTTTTGGACCAAATCCTGACTGACAGCAGTCCATTCTTGCATAATCAATGCTTGCATTTTGCCAGAATTTGTTGGTTTTTGTTTGTCCACCCGTCTCTTGATTATTGACCACAAGTTCTCAATGGGATTAAGATCTGGGGAGTTTCCAGGCCATGGACCCAAAATCTCTATGTTTTGTTCCATGAGCCATTTTGTTATCACCTTTGCTTTATGTCAAGGTGCTCCATCATGCTGGAAAAGGCATTTTTGGGCGCCAAACTGCTCTTGGACGGTTGGGAGAAGTTGCTCTTGGAAGACATTCTGGTACCATTCTTTATTCATGGCTGTGTTTTTAGGCAAGACTGTGAGTGAGCCGATTCCCTTGGCTGAGAAGCAACACCACACATGAATGGTTTCAGGATGCTTTACAGTTGGCATGAGACAAGACTGGTGGTAGCGCTCACCTCTTCTTCTCCGAATAAGCTGTTTTCCAGATGTCCCAAACAATCGAAAAGGGGATTCATCAGAGAAAATGACTTTGCCCCAGTCCTCAGCAGTCCACTCCCTGTACCTTTTGCAGAATATCAGTCGGTCCCTGATGTTTTTTCTGGAGAGAAGTGGCTTCTTTGCTGCCCTCCTTGAAACCAGCCCTTGCTCAAAGAGTCTCCGCCTCACAGTGCGTGCAGAAGCACTCACACCAGCCTGCTGCCATTCCTGAGCAAGCTCGGCACTGCTGGTAGTCCGATCCCGCAGCTGAAACAGTTTTAAGATACAGTCCTGGTGCTTGCTGGTCTTTCTTGGGCGCCCTGGAGCCTTTTTGACAACAATGGAAGCTCTCTCCTTGAAGTTCTTGATGATGCGATAGATTGTTGACTGAGGTGCAATCTTTGTAGCTGCGATACTCTTCCCTGTTAGGCCATTTTTGTGCAGTGCAATGATGGCTGCACGTGTTTCTTTAGAGATAACCATGGTTAACTGAAGAGAAACAATGATACCAAGAACCAGCCTCATTTTAAAGTGTCCAGTGATGTCATTCTTACTTAATCATGGCTGATTGATCGCCAGCCCTGTCCTCATCAACACCCACACCTGTGTTAATGGATCAATCACTAAAACGATGTTAGCTGCTCCTTTTAAGGCAGGACTGCAATGATGTTGAAATGTGTTTTGGGGTTAAAGTTCATTTTCTGGGCAAATATTGACTTTGCAAGTACAGTAATGGCTGTTAAGCTGATCACTCAAATCTCAGGATATGTATGAGGATACTTAGTGATGGCATAGCTGATGTTAGTATATAAAAGTTTCATGGTGACTATATAGTGGAACAATCAATTAGTAATAAATCATATAGTATATACAGTGGTGGCCAAAAGTATTGGCACCCCTGCAATTCTGTCAAATAATACTCAGTTTCTTCCTGAAAATGATTGCAATCAAAAATTCTTTGGTATTATTATCTTCATTTAATTTTCTTTCAAGGAAAAAACACAAAAGAGAATGAAGCAAAAATCAAATCATTGATCATTTCACACAAAACTCCAAAAATGGGACAGACAAAAGTATTGGCACCCTCAGCCTAATACGTGGTTGCACAACCTTTAGCCAAAATAACTGCGAACAACCGCTTCCAGTAACCATCAATGAGTTTCTTACAATGCTCTGCTGGAATTGTAAACCATTCTTCTTTGGCAAACTGCTCCAGGTCCCTGATATTTGAAGGGTGCCTTCTCCAAACTGCCATTTTGAGATCTCTCCACAGGAGTTCTATGGGATTCAGGTCTGGACTCATTGCTGGCCACCTTAGAAGTCTCCAGTGCTTTCTCTCAAACCATTTTATAGTGCTTTTGGAAGTGTGTTTTGGGTCATTGTCCTGCTGGAAGACCCATGACCTCTGAGGGAGACCCAGTTTTCTCACACTGGGCCCTACATTATGCTGCAAAATTTGTTGGTCGTCTTCAGACTTCATAATGCCATGCACACGGTCAAGCAGTCCAGTGCCAGAGGCAGCAAAGCAACCCCAAAACATCAGGGAACCTCCACCATGTTTGACTGTAGGGACCGTGTTCTTTTCTTTGAATGCCTATTTTTTTTTTCCTGTACACTCTATGTTGATGCTTTTTCCCAAAAAGCTCTACTTTTGTCTTATCTGACTAGAGAACATTCTTCCAAAACGTTTTAGGCTTTCTCAGGTAAGTTTTGGCAAACTCCAGCCTGGCTTTTTTATGTCTTGGGGTAAGAAGTGGGGTCTTCCTGGGTATCCTACCATACAGTCCCTTTTCATTCAGACGCCGACGGATAGTACGGGTTGACACTGTTGTACCCTCGGACTGCAGGGCAGCTTGAACTTGTTTGGATGTTAGTCGAGGTTCTTTATGCACCATCCGCAAATCTTGCGTTGAAATCTCTCGTCAATTTTTCTTTTCCGTCCACATCTAGGGAGGTTAGCCACAGTGCCATGGGCTTTAAACTTCTTGATGACACTGCGCACGGAAGACACAGGAACATTCAGGTCATTGGAGATGGACTTGTAGCCTTGAGATTCCTCATGCTTCCTCACAATTTGGTTTCTCAAGTTCTCAGACAGTTCTTTGGTCTTTTTTCTTTTCTCCATGCTCAACGTGGTACACACAAGGACACAGGACATAGGTTGAGTCAACTTTAATCCATGTTAACTGGCTGCAAGTGTGATTTAGTTATTGCCAACACCTGTTAGGTGCCACAGGTAAGTTACAGGAGCTGTTAATTACACGAATTAGAGAAGCATCACATGATTTTTCAAACAGTGCCAATACTTTTGTCCACCCCCTTTTTTAGGTTTGGTGTGGAATTGTATCCAATTTGGCTTTAGGACAATTCTTTTTGTGTTTTTTCATTGAAGACAAATTAAATGAAGATCATAATAACAAAAAATTTGTGATTGCAATCATTTTCAGGAAGAAACTGAGTATTATCTGACAGAATTGCAGGGGTGCCAATACTTTTGGCCACCACTGTAGGTAGTATATGTTAATCATAGTCATGTAATAAGTAATCATCCGTGACCAATAATCTCATGGGAGTAAAGCACAATGGTGTATATAAAAATATAATGATGGCTAGGCCAGTAACTCAAATATTAGTACATACTAATTGGATAACAACCAAAGTGGTGAGAGATAGTAGTAGAGATATAGCACATTGCCACCGATGTCTAATATTACTCCTGAGAAATAAATCCAATGAGGCTTAAAGGTCACCCATCACCAAGCTGATCATTCAATCCATGGATAAATCCATGGCCATGTAGATATATCCCTATATATTTAGGCCAGCATGCCCGTGGGCGCACGCACCCATACACACGTGCATGCCCACATGCAATAGTCACATATGTACATGCCATACATTATGGACGAAATGATGTACACCCCAAGCAAGGCCAAACCCACTGTCCAGTTTGTACATGTGCAAGTGTGGACATCATTTGAATCACTGAAAATGAAACAGCACATGGTTGTCCTAATAACAACTATAATTGCATATTGCAGCAGTAAAAGAACCCCAATGACATTCCATAGTGTATGAGATAATGCTCTTCACGGGATGAAGTAGATTTCCATCTCAAGAATTGGTCAGTGACCTAAAGTCATCATGGCTAGTGCAACATAAGCCACATCCATCCAACAATGATTCACAAAACGTACGTAGGATGATAACTGTGAATAATAAAACAATGTTAAAATGCATAAAAACAATATAAATCTATGCAGCGGACAGGGAGTGATCAAAGAAAAGGGACAAAGCTTAAATTCTCGTTCAAGCCATTAGGATGTACTGTGCCTAGGTTCCAAACCCATCGTGACTCCAGTTGAGCCAAGCGCTGGCTCAACTTACCTCGCGAATCCCAATTTTTAGTGAGTCAATCCCTCTAACTTTTAACAGGGAACTGTCACACCCATGAAATAATTTAAAGTGTCGTGGTATCGTCCTGAGTGTAGACGTGTCCATGCAGTCAGTGGCCGCAATGATACCCAACACATGCTCCCTTATTCTCACTTTGAGTTGGTGTGTGGTTAGGCCAACATATATTAGCCCACATGGACATGTGACGTAATAGATAACATAACGTGAGGTGCATGTGATACGATTTCTAATTTGATATGTTTTTGTACCAGATGAATTTGTAAACGTATTGATTCTTTCAACATTGGGACAAGCGACACATCGACCACATGGTATACACCCAGGCACAGGGCTTGAGGCGCCCAAAATCATATTTATGGATTCAACACAGTAGTGACTATGTACGAGTTGATCCCGTAAATTTCTAGATTGACGCACGGTAATGCATGGCCGATCAGGAAGGATTTTTGCTACCATGGGATCTGTCAACAAGATTGGCCATGCCCTTGTCAAACAATCCCTCATACGTCCAAACTGTTCGTGATAGTGTGTAATAAATCTTACTTTATCCTCCACATTAGTTTTCCTAGTTTTATACAGTAGATCATGTCGGTTAGAGTGTTTTCGCGATGGTATGCTCTCTTTACCATACGTTTGCTGTACCCTCTCTCATAGAATCTATTTTTCAAGTCTTCTGCCTGTTTAACAAATTCCATATCATCACAGCAAATCCTCCGTAAGCGAAGGAATTGACTGGTTGGTACAGACTGAATCATATGTGGGGGATGGGAGGACGACGCATGGAGCAACATATTAGTGGACGTTTCCTTCCTCTAAATATTCGTTTGTAAAAAGTTATTTCTATCTCTCTTAAGGGTCAAATCCAGAAAGTTAATTGAGTCCCTATCCCACGAATATGTAATATGAATATTCATATTATTATTAAGGGACTCCATAAACTCCAGCAGTGCTTCAACAGGGACCTGCCAGATCAGCAGGATGTCGTCAATGTACCGCGTCCAAAGGGGGACGCAGTCCATTGACGCCCGCCGATCTGGCAGGGTAAGGTCCCTCTCCCACAGCCCCAGGAATAAGTTAGCATATGCCAGGGCAAAAGCTGCACCCATGGCAGTACCCTGGAGCTGTAGGTAGAAGGACCCTTTGAAAGTAAAGAAATTATGTGTAAGAGTGAATTCCAAAAGTTCCATCACCAATTCGGCCATATCACTGGGCAAATTAGATGACATTAAATAGAAACCAACCGCCCTTAAGCCATCTTCATGTTTAATGGTCGTATAAAGTGATTCGACATCTCCTGTCACCAATATCATATCAGAACTTAGGCATAAGCCATCTATTCTTTTTAGTAATTCTCCTGTATCAAGAAGAAAGGAGGGGAGACTTTCTACCAATGGTTGTAATTTGGTATCAATCCATTGATTGATATTTTCTAGAAAGTTCCCCGCACCTGAGATGATTGGGCGACCCGGTGGTGTAGACATGTTCTTGTGAAGTTTTGGCAACAAATACAACGTAGAAATGGTAGGTTCACTGATGTGTAATGCCAAAGCCAGTTCCTTGGTGATAACCCCATTTGTTACTGCTTTATTAATAATCTTAGATAGCTGTAGAGAGAAGGAGGATAATGGATTGAACGTCAAACGCTTATAGCAAGTTTTATTGTTCAATTGGCCAAAGGCCTCCTTCTCATACATATCTTTGGGCCACAGTGCAATATTACCACTTTTGTCAGCTGGCTTTAGCAACACATCAGGAAGATTTTGAAGGATCATTAGGTGTTCACGTTCTTTCCTTGTGAGGTTGTCATTTTGTATATATCGTGGAATGCGCTCAAACTCTTTTGTTACTACTTGAACAAAGAGATCTATATTGGCATAAGTAGATAAGGGGGGGAATTTTTTTTACTTCATTTTTATTGCTGTGAGGATCTTACCTCCCTCTTATTAGGGCCAGCTGTCAATCAGTAACTGAAACCGGAACGCTGCAGGGGGGGAATAAAGTTAATTTTCTTCCCGTAGCATTCGGCTAAGTGCGAGCGCCGGTCACGTTAATAACACTATTAACCTGTAGATTAATTGCATGTCTTTTTTTTCTGGTGACAGGTTCCCTTTAATTAACTATAGTATATTGCTGAATCTTAGGATGTGATCCACTGTAGGCTGTTCATATGATGATTATGAATATAAAAAAAGACAATGTTGTATTTCAAAACTGTAATATAAACTGTACAATAACATTTAACAAATAACAAATACAAAGGTTTTTTTCCAGTCATCCTACAAGTACAAATGAAACAGGTGCTCTACTTCGCTCAGAAAAGTATGGAGAATTGAATTCTTGGAAAAAACAACAGAGGAGACTTATGACACATTCTTTTGAAAAATTGTAACTTTATTTTTGTCCTAACCCTTTTTAAAAGTGATAAGAAAAGTGAGCGGGGTAAAGTAAGGCCACAAACCTTCCATTAGATTTAATAAAAATAATGAAAGAAGTACGGTAAGCACAAATTAAAGTACATCAAAATATATATTTGTGTCATATATTGAACAAATATCTGTTGCATTTCATAATATATTTGTTGTAGTGATGACCCAACCCTTTCCCCCGTACCTCTCTCAAAGATTGCTGTGTAAATATGGCATATTCCAAAATATTACTGCCGGCTGCTCTATTTTCCCCATCAAATGTGATGTAATCTGCAATGGAGGCAGTCTCTTTATATTTAAAGTATGTTTATCTAATTAGTGTCCAAATTAACCCCTTAATAACATCTGACGTACTAATACGCGTCTGTGCCCTGGGACTTAAGAGCCAGACCCGTATTAGTACGTCATCGCGATCGCGCGCGCACACAGGCTGTGCGGGCGCGATCGCCGCCGGGTGTCAGCTGATTGTCACAGCTGACACCCGGTACTATGTGCAGGGAGCGGTCCTGCACCGCTCCCAGCACATTAACCCCCGCGATGCTGCGATCGAAGTCGATCGGGCATTGCGGGGGCAAGGGGAGGTGATCGGCGATACTCACCTCCTCTTCCGGCTTCCAGCGCAGTCTGCAAAGGCTTCCCGGGTGTTGCCATGACGACCCGATGTCGTCATGACAACATCCGGGTCACCAGAGAGCAGGAAGATTGCTTGGACATGCGCAGTGCATCTCCAAGCAATCTTCACACTGTGCACTTCTGACAGCCTTCATGGCATAGGGATGGTGCTCCATTCCTGTGCCATGCAGGCGATCAGAAAAAAAAAAGTGAAAGTCCCAGAGTGGGACAAAGTAATAAAGTGTATAAACTGTGTGAAAGTGGAAAAAAAAAAAAAAATGTGCAAAAATATTATAAAAAAATAAAAAAAATAATACACCAAAAATAAAAATATAATGTACCCATCAATAAATATTATTATAAAAAAATTAAAAAAAAACAATAAAAGTACACATATTTGGTATCGCCGCGTCCGGAACAACCTGACCTATAAAACTGTCCCACTAGTTAACCCCTTCAGTGAACACGGTAAAAAAAAAAAAACGAACGAAGCAAAAAACAATGCTTTATCACCATACCGCCAAACAAAAAGTGGAATAACACACGATCAAAAAGACGCATATAAATAAAAATGATACCGCTGAAAACGTCATCTCGTCCCGCAAAAAACAAGCCACCATACAGCTCCATCAGCCGAAAAATAAAAAAGTTATAGCTCTCAGAATAAAGCGATACTAAAAAATATTTTTTTCTATAAAATAGCTTTTATTGTGTATAAGCGCCAAAACATAGAAAAATGATACAAATGTGGTACCGCTGTAAACGTACTGACCCGAAGAATAAAGCTACCTCATCAATTTTACCACACGCGGAACAGAATAAAAAAAAAAAAAAAAAAACAATTCCTGAATTGTTGGTTTTTGTTTATTCTGCCTCCCAAAAATCGGAATAGAAAGCGATCAAAAAATGTCACGTGCCTGAAAATGGCACCAATAACAATGTCAAGTCATCCCGCAAAAAACGAGCCGTCACATGACTGTCTGCCAAAATCTGGAAAAATTATAGCTCTCAAAATATGGCGATGCAAAAACTAGATTTTACAAAAAATGCGTCTTTTAGTGTGTGACAGCTGTCAGTCATAAAAACCCCATATGATTCTGGCATTGCTGTAATCACACCGACCCGAAGAATAAAGTCGTCTAATCACTAATACCGCACAAGGAACGGCGTCAAAAATAAACTCTTGGGTTAGGATTGGGCTAGGGTTAGGGCTGGGTTTGGGGCTAGGGTTGTGCTGGGGCTAGGGTTGTGCTGGGGCTAGGGTTGTGCTGGGGCTAGGGTTGTGCTAGGGTTAGGGCTGGGGTTGGGATTTTTTCCAAAAGTAAGAAAAAAAGATGACGATATGGCGACTAGTGTTGAGAGCAAGTGCTCGCTACTTGAGTTTGCATCGGGTGCTCTGGTATGCATTGAGTATCGTGGGTATTTGAGTGACATGCTCGAGTCTCTGCCCCATATGCTTCGCGGCCAAAAAACTTTACGGGGATTGCCTGCCATGCACGAGCGATCCCCGCATGTTTTTTTTTGGGTGTCTAATAACCGTGAAACATGCGGAGCAGGGACTCGAGCATGTCACTCGAGCACACGCTGTACATGGTGCATACCTGAGTACCCGATGCAAACTCAAGTAGCGAGCACTTGCGCTCAAGAATAATGACAACTTATTCAATATGATGACCTAATGTAAACAAATAATGTGCCGTACCTCTGGGTTCAAAATGTTCACTATACACCTTAATAAAATCCTTGAGGGGTATAGTTTCCAAAATGGGGACACTTGTGGGGGAGCTCCACTGTTTAGGCACATCACGGGCTCTCCAAACGCGACATGGTGTCCGCTAACAAATTGAATGGAAAATCGGCTCAAATTGTTAGCGGACACACATTGCGTTTGGAGAGCCCCTCTGTGCCCAAACTTTGGAGCTCCCCCACAAGTGACCCCATTTTGGAAACTAGACCCCCCAAGGCACCTTTCTAGATGCATAGTGAGCACTTGGAACCCCCAGGTGCTTCACAAATTGATTCGTAAAAATGAAAAAGTGAAAAAAAAAACACTTTTTCATTTTTATGAATCAATTTGTGAAGCACCTGGGGTTCCAAGTGCTCACTATGAATCTAGATAGGTGCCTTGGGGGGTCTAGTTTCCAAAATGGGGTCACTTGTGGGGGAGCTCCAATGTTTGGGCACACAGGGACTCTCCAAATGCAACATGATATCCGCTAACAAATTGTCGGCTCAAATTGTTAGCGGATATCATGTTGCCCAAACATTGGAGCTCCCCCACAAGTGACCCCATTTTGGAAACTAGACCCCCCAAGGCACCTATCTAGATGCATAGTGAGCACTTGGAACCCTCAGGTGCTTCACAAATTGATTCATAAAAATGAAAAAGTGTTGTTTTTTTTCACTTTTTCATTGTTACGAATCAATTTGTGAAGCACCTGGGGGTTCCAAGTGCTCACTATGCATCTAGAAAGGTGCCTTGGGGGGTCTAGTTTCCAAAATGGGGTCATTTGTGGGGGAGCTCCAAAGTTTGGGCACACATGGGCTCTCCAAACACAACATGGCGTCCGCTAATTATTCAAGCAAATTTTACAATCAAAAAGTCAAATGGCGCTCCTTCCCTTCCGAGCCCTGCCGTGCGCCCAAACAGTGTTTTTTCCCCAAATATTGGGTATCTGCGTGCCCAGGGGAAATTGCACAACAAATTTTGGGGTCCATTTTTTCTTGTTACCCCTGTGAAAATAAAAAAAATTGGGTCTAAAGTAACATTTTTGTGAAAAAAGTTAAATGTTCATTTTTTTCTTCCACATTCAAAAAATTCCTGTGAAGCACCTGAAGGGTTAATAAAGTTCTTGAATGTGGTTTTGAGCACCTTGAGGGGTGCAGTTTTTAGAATGGTGTCACTTTTGGGTATTTTCTGTCATAAAGACCTCTCAAAGTGACTTCAAATGTGATGTGGTCCCTAAAAAAATGGTTTTGTAAATTTTGTTGGAAAAATGAGAAATCGCTGGTCAACTTTTAACCCTTATAGCTCCCTAACAAAAAAAAATTTTGGTTCCAAAATTGTGCTGATGTAAAGTAGACATGTGGGAAATGTTATTTATTAACTCTTTTGTGTAACATATCGCTCTGATTTCAGGGCTTAAAAATTCAAATTTTGAAAATTGCAAAATTTTCAAAATTTTCGCCAAATTTCCGTTTTTTTCACAAATAAACGCAAGTGATATCGAAGAAATTTTTCCACAGTCATGAAGTACAATATGTCACGAAAAAACAATCTCAGAATCAGGGGGATCCGTTGAAGCGTTCCAGAGTAATTACCTCATAAAGTGACAGTGGTCAGAATTGTAAAAATTGGCCCGGTCATTAACGTGCAAACCACCTGCGGGGCTTAAGGGGTTAAAAGTGTGTTTATTATTTTATTTTTACCTTTGGTTTTGATTGTGCAACCTTGGTTCATTAATCAAATATTTAACAGATTCAGATTAACTTCCTCCCATAGATTTAACGATTATCCCCAATTATCCAAATGACTTTTCAATCATTATCAATAATTTTACTGCTATGGTACTAAAAACAATCAGTTCTGACAGATCAAGTTTATTAAAAATCATCTCCAATGATCAGGGCACTTATCATTCATGCTGCAAAATGTTTCTCGTTTGCTAGTAAAAAATGCAACACCTGTAGTTAACTATCATACCAAAAAAACTATGGCCTCAATTCATCAAGACCGGTGATTTTCTCGTCATATTTCACTTTTTGTATTGAAGAACTGAAATAAATTAACTATTTGATGATATTCTAATTTAGTGAGAAGCACTTGTAGATGGTTACAACGTGTGTGTGTGTGTGTGTGTGTGTGTGTGTGTGTGTGTGTGTGTGTGTGTGTGTGTGTGTGTGTGTGTGTGTGTGGCAAATGTATGTGAACCTTCAGGATTAGCAGATAATTTGAAAGGGAAATTAGTTTGGTGTTTTCAATTATTGGGATGAAAATCAGGTGTGAGTATGCAACCTGTTATATTTAAAGAACAGGGATGAGTCTGATTTTCTCATGTCATGTTTATAAAAGTGTATCATGGCACGAATAAAAGAGGTTTTTGAGGACCTCATAAGAAGAGTTGTTGATGCTTATCGGGATGGAAAAAGTTAAAAAAAAATCTATAAAGAGTATGGACTCCACCAATCTCTAGTCAAATGACATAAGACTGACTGAAATTCAAGCCCATTATTACCCTCCCTAGGGGTGTTCAACCAGCAAAGATCTCTCCAACAACAATTCATATAATAGTCCTGGAAGTCACAAAGGAACCCAAGGTACCATCTAAACATCAAAAGGCCACTCTCATAATAAGTAATGTTAATGTTCATGAGTCCACTGTTACAAATTTGGTAATCCGGCAACCACCTTTGACATAATCACCAATTTTAAGACTGACTCAGACAGCTATGTGTTGTCTAATTATTCAGTACGCATAGCATTCATTAACCATGTGTACTTCAGGAGTTTGCCTCATCACTTCACTCAGCGGGCTTATCATCTCTTCAGCGAACTCCTGTTAATTTATCAACTTTATCCTCAATTACTTCCAAGCTCTGACCTTTATATCCTGATGCTGTTCACACTTATATCTCTGCTGCAACAGTGTGTAATCACCGCAAGCAAGTATCCAGTTTGCCCATCCATCATTGCTGTCCTGTGATTAACCATTTGTCTGTTGTCAGCATAACAAACTCTTCTATGCTAATACTGGTTATGTTCACACTTACAAATCTGCTACAACAGTGTGTAATCTCTGCAACCAAATATCCATTTTTCCTGTTCATGATTATCTTGGGGTATATTGTTTGTCTGCTAATTGCATACTGTATGTCTTTACCATTGACCATTTGTCTACTGATAGCATAAAACTGTGCCATCTTTTTGTCAGCTCTTTGTCCTAGATTAACCATACATCTAAATTGTAATATCTGTACCAATTAGTGCCTCCTTTGTCTCCGCTTTGGTAGCTGGGCAGCAGTCGCCTTTGTTGCTTGGGATGTGTGACAGTACCAGTCCTTTTTTGTTCGACTGGGAATTTAGTGGTGCTTTATTAGGGATCTACGGGGTTAATTTTGATCTATGTTTTGATCTCTCCTTCCTGAGAGCTCTGGGCTGGGCAGTCAGCTATTTGAACCCCTGAAGCTCCGACTTCACTGCCAATCAATAGTATTTCGGTCTTGGTGAATACTGCTTTGCTCTGACCCTGTTTGTTGTTCTGTTTATTCATGTTCTTTGACCTCGGCTCGACTCATGAATACCCACTAGCTTTAAGATTTTGTCTCTGACGTGTCCTCTTGGCTTTGACTCCTTTTTCCTTCACTTTTTGCCAGCTTGAGCCACCGAACAGCAGCTGATTCTTTGGCCCTTACCCAGGGACCCCTGTAAGTCCAGATCCCTGTAAAGGCTGTGACAATATCACTGGCAAAGAACTGGAGGACAGATATGTAACTCTGAGATTGCTAGCTCCAGTAATATAAACATAGGAAAAATGTTCCAGCACACGGAAAGTGATGAGTGGTTAATCAGCCATGCTTAGTGCTAGGGTGATTATTCACCTGTAGAGAGGAAGGAAGTCAGAGGATAATTTCCCAGTCTTTTAGAGCTTTTGATGTGGGATGGGTCTGGAGGTGAAAGCTCTGGAGGTGTATTGCCATGTGAAGGAAAGCTAAACCTTGGGTTGTTTGTTCCTGAAGCGGGTGGTTAGCTGTAGCAACAAGCAATGTGCCATACGTTATGTTTTGTTTTTCCTGTTAGGCTGGGAAGGCCGTGTTTGTTTTTTCTAACATTGTCGTGGCTTATGCCGTTCCCTTAACCCCTTTACCCGCGAGGGTGGTTTGCACGTTAATGACCAGGCCAATTTTTACAATTCTGACCACTGTCACTTTATGAGGTTGATTTGATTCGTAAAAATGAAAAAGTGGGAAAAAAATACTTTTTCAATTTTACGGATTAATTTGTGAAGCACCTGGGGGTTCCAAGTGCTCACTATGCATCTAGATAGGTGCCTTGGGGGGTCTAGTTTCCAAAATGGGGTCACTAGTGGGGGAGCTCCAATGTTAAGGCACACAGGGGCTTTCCAAACGCAACATGGTGTCCGCTAACAATTTGAGCCGATTTTCCATTCAATTTGTTAGCGGACACCATGTCGCGTTTGGAGAGCCCCTAATGTGCCTAAACAGTGGAAACCCCCCACAAGTGACCCCATTTTGGAAACTAGAACCCTCAAGGATTTTATCAAGGGGTATAGTGAACATTTTGAACCCAGAGGTACGACACAGAATTTGATAACATTAGGTCATCATATTGAATAAGTTGTCATTAGTCTTGAGCGCAAGTGCTCGCTACTTGAGTATGCACCATGTACTGCGTGTGCTCGAGTGACATGCTCGAGTCCCTGCCCAGCATGTTTCACGGTTATTAGACACCCAAAAAAAAACATGCGGGGATCGCTCGTGCATGGCAGGCAATCCCTGCAAAGTTTTTTTGGCCGCGAAGCATATGGGGCGGAGACTCAAGCATGTCACTCAAATACCCACGATACTCAGTGCATACCTGAGCACCCGATGCAAACTCAAGTAGTGAGCACTTGCGCTCAACACTAGTCGCCATATCGTCATCTTTTTTTCTTACTTTTGAAAAAAATCACAACCCCATCACAACCCTAACCCCAACCCCAGCCCTAACCCTAGCACAACCCTAACCCTAGCACAACCCTAACCCGAGAGTTTATTTTTTACGCCGTTCCTCGTGCGGTATAAGTGATTAGACGACTTTAGTCTTCGGGTCGGTGCGACTACAGCGATACCAGAATCATATGGGGTTTTTATGATTGATAGCTGTCACACACTAAAAGACGCATTTTTTGTAAAATCTAGTTTTTGCATCGCCATATTTTGAGAGCTATAATTTTTCCAGATTTTGGCAGACAGAGTCATATGACAGCTTGTTTTTTGAGGGATGAGTTGACGTTGTTATTGGTGCCATTTTCAGGCACGTGACATTTTTTGATCGCTTTCTATTAAGATTTTTGGGAGGCAAAATAAACAAAAACCAACAATTCAGGAATTGTTTTTTTTTTTTTTTTATTCTGTTCCGCGTGTGTTAAAATTGATAAGGCAGCTTTATTCTTTGGGTCAGTACGTTTACAACGGTACCACATTTATATTGTTTTTCTATGTTTTGCACTTTTACATAATAAAAGCAATTTTATAGAAAAAAATTATTTTTTAGCATCGCTTTATTCTGAGAGCTATAACTTTTTTATTTTTTGGCTTATGGAGCTGTATGGTGGCTTGTTTTTTGCAGGACGAGATGACGTTTTCAGCGGTACCATTTTTATTTATATTCGTCTTTTTGATCGCATGTTATTCCATTTTTTGTTTGGCAGTATGGTGATAAAGCATTGTTTTTTGCTTAGTTTTTTTTTTTTTTTTTTACCGTGTTCACTGAAGGGGTTAAATAGTGTGACAGTTTTATAGGTCAGGTCGTTCTGGACGCGGCGATACCAAATATGTGTACTTTTATTTTTTTTTTTGTTTTTTTTTCATAATATTTATTGATGGGTACATTATATTTTTATTTTTGGTGGATTATTTTTTTTTTTTTTTTTTATATTTTTACAAAAAATGTTGTTTTTTTTTCACTTTATGACAGTTTTTTTACTTTTTTACTTTGTCCCACTATGGGACTTTCACTTTTTTTTCTCTGATCGCCTGCATGGCACAGGAATGGAGCACCATCCCTGTGCCATGCAGGCTGTCAGCGCTGGACAGGGAGAAGATAGTTTGGAAATGCACTGCGCATGTCCAAAAAATCTTCCTGCTGTCTGGTGACCTGGATGTTGTCATGACGACATCGGGTCGTCATGGCAACATCCAGGAAGCCGCAGCAGACAGCGCTGGAGGCCGGAAGAGGAGGTGAGAACACCGATCACCTCCCCTTAGCCGCCGCAATGCTGCGATCGACTTCAATCACAGCATTGCGGGGGTTAATGTGCCGGGAGCGGTGCGGGACCGCTCCCTGCACATAGCCCCGGGTGTCAGCTGTGACAATCAGCTGACACCCGGCGGCGATCGCGCCCCCACAGCCTGTGTGCGGGCGAAATCGCCAAGGCGTATTAATATGTATCTGGTCCATAAGTCCCAGGGCACAGATACGTACTAATACGCCCTATGTCGTAAAGGGGTTAATAAACCACAACGGAAGATTTAAAGAGACAGTGTTCCTGTGTCTACATCTATGTGCAGCCGAGTGATTTGATCTACCACAAGGGATTAAAGGGTGAAGGGCAGGGCAACCCCTGAGCTCTGGGAAATGGAGTAGCTTGCGCCAAGCCTGTTTGTGGTAGCCATTTTGGAACTGCCAGGTGACTGTGAACAGTGCCCATGTGATATACTGTTACTGTAGACATATTGTGAAATGGCCTTAAAAGGAATTTGTCAGCAGGATTTTGTTAGATAATTTGATAGTAACCTGAGGTAGAGACAGAGACCCTGATTCCAGCAATGCACCTCTTAGTTTACTGGGTGCAGCAGTTATTATAGAATCACAATTTTCTCTGCTGCAGATCTACCAGAGTTCAGTTATTAATCACATCCACACTAAAGCTTTCTGTTTAGATTGTATAGTGAGAGAGAGCTGCTAATCGGTGCTGGGTGTGTGGTTGGACAAGGATGCCCAAGGCCCATTGTCCCATAGTGATAATCTCCTCCTGATAAAACACATTGTAGTGAAACAGCACAGCCCAATGAGTGACACATTGCTGGAATCAGGCTCTTATCCACTACATCATGGTGCTCTTCTATTGCATAGCATAAACCTGACAGATTCCTTTTAACCTCTTCACGACTGATGACGTAAATTTATGTCATTGGACGTGTCTCTGCCTTTGATGCGGGCTCCGGCACTGAGCCCGCATCTTTCCCCATACTTGATGGCTGATTTAATCAGCCATTAAGTGCCTTTAACAGCTGCGGGCGGAACCGAGATCCACCTGAGGCTGTTAACCAGTTAAATGCTACTGTCACTGCTATTGCCGGCCGGAAGCGTGTCACAAGTCCCGCCATTGGCACCCTTATCAAGTTATCGCGGGGCGCCAATGGGTTGTCATGACAACTGGGGGTCTGCAGAAGACCCCAGTGCCTGTCATCACGACACTCTTGTGAACGCTGGGACGTTCATAGGGAATCGTGATTTTTGCTATACATAGCAATAATGAAGCACTGCTACGTACAGCCCAGGCGATCGGAAGATCGCACCTCCAAGTCTCCTAAGGGGACTATTGAACACAGTAAAAAGTAAAAAAACAAAGTTTTAAAAAATATTAAAAAAACATAACAGCTCAAACCAACCCCCTTTTGCCCCAATAAAAATAAAACTATTAAGAAATGTCTGATCTATCAAAATTTAAAGTGAATTAATCTGATCGGTAAACGGCATAAAGAGAAAAAAATCAAGGCGTCAGAATTATGTTTTTTTTGCAATAAGAGGCAATCAAAACATCATATCTACCCCAAAAATAAGCCATCACCCAGCCCCAGATATCGAAAAATGGAAATGCTACCGGTCTTGGAAAATGGCAACAAACGCAAAAACTTTTTTCATACACATTTCTGAATTTTTTTCAAAACTTAAATAAAAAAGAAACTATACATGTAAAAACACTAAATATCAATTTTGTAATTTCACTTTTTTGCAATTTCACCCCTTTTGGATTGTTTTCCTGTTTTCCAGTACACTATGTGGCAAAATCAATGGTGTCATTCAAAAGTACATCCAGCAAAAATCAAGCCCTCACACTGCCATATTGACAGAAAAATAAAAAAGTTATGGCTCTTGGAAGAAGAGGAAAAAAAACAAAAACGGAAAATCACTCTGGGATGAAAAAGTTAAAGGGGCTGTCCATGACTCAGTTTTTAGGTTCGTAGTATAAAATAAAAACAGGCAGGTAGTTGCTAACAGAGGTTTACCTGCCTGTTCTAACCTTATCCTAGCTCACGGCAGTCATCACTCGCTCCTGCCAGCAATTCAGCTGTTCCACAGCAACAGAGCGGCTCTTCTTCTTCCGCTCTGCTCTGCCGAAGAGGCGCGACTGGTGACGTCATGCTGATTGATAGTCAGATCCCTGCAGTTAGTCTGTGACAGCTGTGTATAAGCAGAGATTGGCAGTTAGTTAGCAACTACCTGCCTCTTAGTTGTTGGGCCCATAGTAAAAAAAATTAATTAGTCTTGGATAACCTCTTTAAGGCCGCGGCCCCACTATCAGTATTTCATCAGTATTCGGTCAGTATTTTTTGTCAGGAGTGGAAGAACAATCAGAGAAACGATATAATAGAAACAAGTCACCAATTCTGCATTTATCACCCACTGCTGGTTTTGGCTCCCACTCCTGAGAAAAAAATACTGACCGAATACTGACCAAACACTGATAGTGGGGCCGTGGCCTAAGTGTACGGCTCATGGGACAAAACTGAAAAACATAAAAGAATTCAAGTTTTTTTATAGGGAGGATTGTCTATATGTAGGATTAAGCAAGAATTAACGGAAATGTTATGTTATTGCAGCACAAGGGGTCACACCAAATACTGAAAGCCAAGGTTCACATACTTTTACCACTCACAGATATATGATATTAGAGAATTTTCCTCTATACAAAAATGTAGGAGCCTAATATTTCACTCATTTATTTAATTAGCTTCTCTTCATCTGTTTTTAAGACATAAGTGAAATTCTGAATTTATGAAGAAATATGGAAAATTGTGAAGGGTTTACAAACTTTCAAGCACCACTGTATGTCTTATCTTATAATGACAAGATTCACTCTTTAAGAAAATTCTAGGTTGTCACCCCTGTTATTAACATGACTGAAAACAATTATCACCCTGCATTCTTTCTTGGCCTGTAAGAATAAACATATATTTAACGATAATTCCATTGTAGATATTTCTTTAACTGTTGCTCTGGTTTCAGACTCCCAATAAAACATTTCCACCAGAACATCAGACTGGTACAATATATAAATGATATATATTTATAACTGCAATAAAATCTGTTGTGTTCTCCATTTTTGTATTATATTGTATGTATTTAATCAGTTGTATGTATTATATAAATAAATGTATTATTATTGCTAATTTTCCTAGTTTCTTCTTGCTATAAAGTATAACTGATGTGCAGCTTGTTCAGCTAGTTGTTTGTTTTTTATGTTTTTATAAAATGAGTGTTGATGTTTTGCTATAACAACTGTTTCTATTTCTGGAAAATATTTAGTATACATACAGTAAGAATTTAGATACCGCTGTGTTTTACAGATAAAGCAGAAAGAATGCATTTTACCAAGCGCAGGAACTCTATGAACTGAGCCTTGGGCTCAGCAACAATTATATGCTGAGTTTCATTTACTGAAGAAAGAAACGTAACATATCTGCAGTGCTCAGACATAGAGGCTTCTGCTTCAAAATGTATTTTTCTTCTCCATATTTGACTGGTAATTTATAATGTGCCTAACACAGTAAATAGCATGATGCCTCATTTGGCCTTTCACCATCTAAACCATTTCAACTATTCCCCATCACTTCTCATAAAGCCAAGCTAAGATTACTCCAAAGGCAGCACAGACACGCAGAATCCTGCAGATATCTATTCCAATTATATCCATGAGCTGATGTCTTTTTAGTAATTGCTACATAGGAAATAAAAAAGAAAAACTGCAAAGAAAAGCTAATCCTGCGACAATGAACAACGGTAGCCTGAAATTATTTTCTACTGCAAAGAATGGCGATTGGTGAATATAAATGTGTTCGATCACAAGATGTTAAGGCATAAATTTATCATATGACATTCCACAGAATTTCTTGTTGGACAAACAAAGAGATATGAGCCAGCTGCTTGCTCTTCCTGTAGCCAGCACAGACAAGACATGGTCTGACGTGTAATAGTCTGCATACTATAACGTTTATAAGTGATGAAAGTGTAGTTATCCAGCAACTCGTGAAATTGGTTTAAAAAATAGCCTTTATTTTGAAAAAATTAAAAACATGAGACCATAGTGCCAATAAAAGCGTACAGAGGCTTACGCGTTTCGGATACGTAGATCCTTATTCATACCATTTCGGATACGTAGATCCTTATTCATAGCATGCTATGAATAAGGATCTACGTATCCGAAACACGTAAGCCTCTGTACGCTTTTATTTGCACTATGGTCTCATGTTTTTAATTTTTTCAAAATAAAGGCTATTTTTTAAGTCAATTTCACGAGTTGCTGGATAACTACCCTTTCATCACTGCCTAATGTCTCCCAGACGGGGATCTTTACAATCCGAGCACCGTGCTTCATGAGAAAGTGGACCAAGCGGGCTGACACAGGGGAGCTGAAATATATATTTTTTTACATTATAACGTTTATAACCCTGTTCTGTATCAATACATCTGGTCAGATACAATTATCATTGTGTTATGAATTATAGAGAAATTCATAATTTGCAAATTGGGATTATTCTGACTACAAATCAGACACTGTTGATTATGCAAAGTAAAAAATATAAAACGTATCAATTTTCTTTAATTTTATGAGTTGATTTTTAGCAGAATCTTTATTGGAATTGAAATGTAATTTTCCAGGATAAGATGCTTTGCTTATCCGTATTATAACAAATAATTATATCCTGTATTTGTGTCAAATACCAAGAACCTCAAAATGTGTCTTTTTTATTTTTCTTTACGACTTTTGTGAAACTTTTGTTTTCTATGTTTATGTATATTATAATACTTCTAAGGCTTCCTTCACACGTCGGTGTTTCAGGTACGTGTCGCTTCTGTTTTTTTCATGGATACCACACGTACCCATTATAATCTGTGGTGCTGCACACATGGTCATGTGTTTGTCTGTGCAAACCACACGGAAACGTGCATTTTTTACCATCAGCATGGATGACGAGGGCCAGTTGAAGTCTACGGGTCTGTGTAAAACACATACAGCACACGAATGACATCCGTGTGTCATCCGTGTGCCGTCTGTGTGCTGTACTTGTTTACCATTGCAAAGAATAGGAGAAGCTTCGGAATTGATTTTTCTTAAGCCATACGGGAAAAAAAACGGTGGCACACTGATGGCTTACCGATGGCACGCTGATCCAAAACACTGATGATACTGCTACTGTTTTTTCCGGTACCGGTATTATACGGACAAGGGGGCCTAATGCTAAGTTTACATTTCTGTTTGTATATTCCATTTGTCTGCTGTGCTAATAGTAACAGGCAAATGGAATTCATGTGCAAAATTAATCAGCTGCATTACTGATTCAAATAAAACCAGAGGGACTCTAATGATTGTTATGGGGTTTCTCTGGATTATGTTCTGTGTCAGTTTTTAGGACAGAAGAAATAGTTTTGCAAGATGCAATTTTTCTTCCATTCTAAAACTGATACAAAACAGAATTCAAATAGACCCCATTGTAATCAAGGGGATCCCTCTGTTTCCTTTCGCATCAAGTAATGCAATGGATCCGTTTTGCACATGAATTCCATTTATCTGTTTGTCTAAACAGAGCAGATAAATGGAATGTGCAAATGGAAATGAGCGTGTAGCCTGATACTTTCATGTTACTAAATTCCATTTGTGAGAGAATAACCCACCTTAAGTGCTTGAAAGCATTACATGAAAATATAGTAGCATACTATTAATCACTGGTTGATGATATATAAAGAATAAGGTGTTATGTTTGGCTGGAAATCAAATAAAATCCATAAAAATTCCGTCTAAACTTTTAATCCCTAGGCTGATTTCACACGACTGTATAAAAAATTGTCCAATTTTCATACAGATAACTAAATTTTTTCTAATTTGTCATCCGTATGCCATCTGTTTTTATATAGCAGTAGTTATTAAAAATGTACAAGATGAAATACAGATTCTTATGTTATAGAAAGTGTCCGTAAGTATCGGATGCTATACGGTGGCTCAATATGGAATCCTATTTTTTTTTGCCCACCAATAGACTTGAATGTGCACATGCATGTATTGCGATTTTTTTCACGTGCCAATTTACTTTTTCATTTTTTTCATGCGCATCTGCACTGTCTTATTGAATGAAATTGGCCTGAGTGCTGTCCGTGTGCTGTCTGTTTTTTTGCAGACAACACTAACACCGAAAATACAGTTATGTGAACTTGGCCTCAGGATATGTGCTTGTCTTCTTCAGGCGATTTCTTCCTGGAACTCACTTGAAAAAGTGCTAAAAAAAAAGCGTAAAAAAGAATCAAAACTTGTACTACAATGTCAAAACAACTAGCTCTGCATACGTTCAGTCTTTTGTAACGTCTTTCAACTGTTTCAGGCTTCAAAAGCCATGACGCGGCTACAAGAAATGACCTGATAATTCTTTTAATCAGCTTCGCTTGGGAAGTAGTAGCTAGTAGTAGCTTATGTATGAAAAAAATTAAAAGACACTGGTGGCAAAGTCACTGAAAAAACAACTAAAAAATACGCTGCTGCTTCAAAAACTTTGCAGGTATGCAGGAATCCATCAGATGCAGTGTGCACATAGCCTTAGATAAAAAAAAACTCTAACGCTAATCATGAAATATAAATACTTACCAGGTTATAGGTTTCCTCATAATGAGAGGTCCATTCTGAATAAATGGCTTCCATAAAACTAAATTTATATGCATTAGAAACATTAACAAGACATTACAGAAAATAAGTGTCTGAAGCACAAAATATAACTGCACTTCTGAGTTTACATTACTGATTCTATCATTCCTAGTGGGTTGCTTACTCTGTACTATGAAAGAAAGCTTTTTGTAATACTTGTAATAATGTAATTTGTGTTTACTTGTTCTTCATTTATTATATTTCAAGTCACGGCTTATTAATAGTTATCATTATAAGAACCTGACAGATGAAATAGTAATATACATCTAACATCTATTAACCTTATAACATTGCCAGTTTACATGTTAACCATTGTAAACCGGCAACCACACATGAATGAATTTTTGGCTTATGTGTTCAATTAAAATTTAGTCCTTAAAGGGAATCTGTCAGCAGATTTTTGTTATGCAGTATGATGTATGGGCAGAGACCCTGATTCCAGCGATGTGTCACTTGCTAGGCTTTGTTTTGCTGTTTCTATAAAATCAGTATTTTGTCAGAAGGAGATTATCACTACAGGACTAGGTGTCTCGTGTCTCTTGGTCCAACCCCGCCCCGACCACTGATTAGCACCTTTCTGTCAATATACAATGAAAAGTCAGTGATGTGGGCGGGGTTATACAGGGCTCAGTATTCTGAGCTCTGCTAGATCTTCAGCAGAGAAAACTGTGATTCTATCAGAACTACAACACCCAGTAAACTAAGTGACACATCGCTGGAATCAAGGTTTCTTCCCCTATACCATACTGCTGTCAGATTACATAGCAAACACATGTTGACAGATTACCTTTAATTTTTTATTATTGTACATAACAGAGTGAAGCAACATGTAGCCAGCGTGGTTATACTTGTAACGAGTGTGTGAACATAAATGTTACAAAACTACAAAAATTTGTAGTAAAACTACATGTCAACTTGATTTTTTGGCTTATAGAATTCCAAGAGCGCTTTATTTTGGCTTCATATGACAATTCTTCTGACTAATAACTCTAACTCCTGACTGATCCTGATGTATTTAGCTCTCAGAGCATTCCCTATATTAGATTCAATCTCATCCATGTCTCAACTGAGGGCAGCCACGTGAACAAGAGTGTTCTCATTCACTGACAGCAAACAAAGATCTTATCATCCTAAAACGGATTAAACGTTATTTGCCTAAAAACAGAACATTTGAACCAATCATATAGACAAATATTTTCTGCCAGACTTTTATATTCAAGTCATTACTTTGGTGTTATTTTTATATTCATTTTGTCTTAAAAATGGAAGAATAATGGATAAAAAAAATATGTCTGGAAAACTGGCAATATATATGGTAGATGCGTGGCATAAAATGAATGATGTATGTAGCTAAGAGGCAATGTGCAGAAACTGAGGACCTATCACTTAAAACAAATATTTCCTAATGATATAAACTTGAAATGCCGTTTTTTGTTAAAATAATCAGCAAAATATATCAAAAACAAGAGGTATCAGTTAATTTATAATCTGTTAAAGAAAAGGAAGGCATAGTAAAAAATTCTGAAGATGGTGTTAGATTATATTTATATGTCTTTAATTTTCATATATAAAAGATTTCTGGGCACATTTAACATTACTTGAATGGGAGTACAAGTGTAGACACTTTTCTAAAACTACAGCTAAATTGATGCAGTAAAATCACCATGAAGTCAGCAGCAGAATTTATCTTAGTAGATATTTTAACACTGCACTCTGACAGTTCATTATGCCGGCATAATTGTTATTTCATTCTACTATTTGACCATTTACTTACAACAATGTAGACAATGTGATCATTTAGAATACTGCATCATATTTAGTGTTGGATCTCTGGGGCTCATCTAAGAAATATTAAACAAATAGGAAGCACTACAATTTATTGGATAACTGCTTTATATTTGTAACATTCAGTCACCTGGTGGTACTTTTCCTTTGCATTTGTTTTTATTAAAGAGATTGTTTGAAGAGAGAAAACAAATTTTAAACCCTTCACGACTTTGCTATTTTCTGTTTTTGTTTTTTGCTCCCCTTTTTCCCAGAGCCATAACTTTTTTTTATTTTTCCACCAGTATGGCCATGTGAGGACTTGTTTTTTGCGGGATGAATTGTACTTTTGAATGATCTAAAAATAGGGGCGCTGGTAAGAAAACTCAGTAGGTCTGCTGCAAATGGTATGTGTCACCATAAACCACTGAGGGGATAAAAAATAAATAAAATTTATAAAACCATTGCGCTGATGTACTGAGGAAAATAGATGAGGAATATAAGAGAGTAATAGAATTGAAAATTGTTCAGTGAATATTATTATTTTATTATTTCAAAATCGTTATTTAAAGGTTTCATGAATGCATAAATTAGTATAAAATCAAAAAATTAGAGCTATGTTAAAAATAGACCATGGGATTAGTCTTCCAGGGATCCAGAGCTGTTTAAGACCTGTAATAGGATATATAAGGACTATCGTTACTGGCCTGTACAGGTATGATGCTTTTTGATAGAGCTACTGTGCATGTATTTATTTACCTTAAAACGCAAGAGGATCTTACTGGATATTGAAGAAGAGGATAAAAACGGGATTTGTGCATCTTCTTGTTAAATAGAATGTCAGAATAAATGGTGTAATGAAAAAAATTTTCATTAAAAAACAGTCTCTATCTCGCTTAGGTTATATAAATTGTAATAGCTTATTGAAGGACTTACATGTAAAGCATGAACCTTGATATGCTCCTGGGGGGCTATAGAGGCTTGATTCTGATTAATGTAGCTGGTTAATCCTGCGGCCTGAATCGAAAATTAGCAATTTTAAATTTAAAGTTATTTAGGGCTCATTAAATATTGCATTTGTTAGTTCAACAATTTACCTGATACCATTAGGAAGTTGCTAATAAGTGATCCTGGACCAGATTAGGGTGTTATTTTGTCTTATACAGATGATTTGGCAACCTCAATGGTGGGTATCTGTACCAAGTAGATAGCCCCTTAACAGAAAGGGGAGTAACAGCTGGTTGGATTAACAGCTGGTGGCTGCTGGTGAAAAGAAATAATTAATTAAATGGCATTAGTCAGAGGATGGCATAAATGGGTGAGTTAATTGAAAGTTAGCTTTGTACAGGGATGGATAAGGGGAGGGCCTCTATGTGTGCCAAGGGTGAAGGTGCACCACCCGTTGGTGATACAGCTCGATACCTGTATATGCGACCACAGTGTTTGGTTGCAGTCCCGTGGTGTCCGGGGGCTGCTGGCGGTCCGTTGTCGGTAATGATTTCTTCTGTTCCTCCGAAGTTACTTGCTGGTAGGTAGGGGAGGATGATAGAGAGAGTGGGTGTCAGAGCCCCGGCCGGAGACTCCGATACCACGGTGCAGCGTGCGACGTGCGGCGGGCGCTTTCCAGAAGAAGCGCTGAGAGGAATACAAGGACCTTCGTGCAGGGTAGCGGTCACGTGCTACTGGAAGCGGAGAGGACCAGAAAGGCTTAAATAACTTTAAAT
Organism: Phyllobates terribilis; assembly: GCF_046119375.1. Taxonomy (NCBI): domain Eukaryota; kingdom Metazoa; phylum Chordata; class Amphibia; order Anura; family Dendrobatidae; genus Phyllobates; species Phyllobates terribilis. Next base: position 74,031,074 of record NW_027362764.1, read on the forward strand.
TTAAAAGTGCTAATTTTCGATTCAGGCCGCAGGATTAACCAGTTACATTAATCAGAATCAAGCCTCTATAGCCCCCCAGGAGCATATCAAGGTTCATGCTTTACATGTAAGTCCTTCAATAAGCTATTACAATTTATATAACCTAAGCGAGATAGAGCCTGTTTTCTAATGAAAATTTTTTTCATTACAGCATTTATTCTGACATTCTATTTAACAAGAAGACCCACAAATCCCGTTTTTATCCTCTTCTTCAATATCCAGTAAGATCCTCTTGCGTTTTAAGGTAAATAAATACATGCACAGTAGCTCTATCAAAAAGCATCATACCTATACAGGCCAGTAACGATAGTCCTTATATATCCTATTACAGGTCTTAAACAGCTCTGGATCCCTGGAAGACTAATCCCATGGTCTATTTTTAACATAGCTCTAATTTTTGGATTTTATACTAATTTATGCATTCATGAAACCTTTAAATAACGATTTTGAAATAATAAAATAATAATATTCACTGAACAATTGTCAATTCTATTACTCTTATATTCCTCACCTATTTTCCTCAGTACATCAGCGCAATGGTTTTATAAATTTTATACCATTGATTTTACCATATAATGTACTGGAAAATGAGAAAAAAAATTCCAAGTGTGGTGAATTTGCAAAAAGAGTGCAATTCCATAATGTTTTTTGGTTTTTTTTATTTACCATGTTCACTAAATGGTAAAACTAACCTGCCATTATTATTCTCCAGGTCATTACGAGTTTGCAGATACCAAACATACATAGGTTCTTTTTTATTTAAGTGGTCAAAAAAATCCAAAGTTTGTAAGAAAAAAAAAATGGCGCCATTTTCCAAGACCCGTAGCATCTCCTTTTTAGGGATCTGGGGCTGGGTGAGGGTTTATTTTTTGTGCACCAAGCTGACGATTTTATTTATACCATTTTGGGGTAGATAAAATGTTTTGAACGCCTGTTATTGCATTTTATTGCAATGTTGCGGCGACCAAAAAAATGTAATTCTGGTGTTTCGATTTTTTTTCTCGTTACCGATCGGATTCATTCTTTTTATATTTTGATAGATTGGACATTTCTGAACGAAGAAATACCAAATATGTGTATTTTTTATTACTATTATTGTTTTATTTTGAATGGGGCAAAAGGGGAGTGATTTGAACTTTTATATATTTTTTTAAAACATTTTTTTTTCTACTTTTTACTTGCTTTAATAATCCCCTGTGGAGACTTGAAACTGCGATCGCTTGTGCTACATATAGAAGGGCTTCAGCCCTGCTATGTGTAGCAGAAATCATCAACTCCTACGAACACCACCCATTGTTGCCCCGCGATCACGTGATAGGGGTGCCGATGGGCTTGTCTTCGACTCTCTTCTGCCGGCCGCGAGTTAAATGCTGCTGTCAGAGATTGACAGCGGCATTTTTACATGTTAACAGCTGTGGGCGGATTGCAATTCCACCCATGGCTGTTAGAGGCACATGACAGCTAATCATCATCGGTAATCAATCACACTACTTGCATTTTGATTATATATAGGTGTACAAACACCTCTATACATGACCTGCCCTGACGAAGCCGCCGTCATACGTGGGCTCTGCCCATACCTCTATCCTCCTCACATTGCTGGCACACTATGTCCCTGCACTTTGGTTCCCCTAGGGATCGGTATTGTACCAAACAAGTCCTTTACACGCCTTGGCATGCCTTGATAGATGGACATGTGTGATGTCCTCTTGCTCATATCTTATGGGTATCTATTGACAAACATCCACATATGTGCTCTTTAGTGGGTGATACCTATCTCCAGGGATGCCTGGGTTTTTGAGGCCTCTAAACATAATTGCTATATAGAGCCACCAATTGTGCAAGTTCTCCCACTTAAAAAGATGAGGCCTGTAATTGACATCATAGGTAGACCTCAACTATGAGAGACAAAATGAGAAAACAAATCCTGAAAATCACATTGTCTGATTTAGAAAGAATTTTTTTTCAAATTTTGGTGGAAAATAAGTATTTGGTCAATTACAAACAAGCAAGATTTCTAGCTCTCACAGACCTGTAACTTCTTTTTTAAGAGGATCCTCTGTCCTCCACTCATTACCTGTAGTACTGGCACCTGTTTGAACTTGTTATCAGTATAAAAGACACCTGTCCGCAACTTCAAACAGTCACACTCCAAACTCCACTATGGTGAAGACCAAATAGCTTTCGAAGGACACTGGGTAGGACCAACTCTTTATATTTATACAATTGTTGATTCCGGTTTTGTTGTTGCGTTCCGGTTGTGGTAAATCATTACAATCGTAGATCTCCCACCAGTCCACTACTTTGACTTATCCTGATTGACATTTATATATTTATCTCCATTCTATTTTTCACTCGGCTGAACATGGATTGGGACTCCACAGAAGTGGCCTGGCGGGCCCAATCCCCCAATGTCTTCCAGGTGGTAGACACTCCAATTGAAAACTCAGACTTCACGGTACTTTCCTCCAACCTCATTTCCGCTCATAAGATCGGGATAAGGCTGTGGTGGAACATACGCAGTCTAGAGGAATATTTAAAAGCTGGAGTTGTACCAAGAGGTCTCAATGTGTCTATTTTTCCAGCCTGGCAGCCTACCCTCACATTCTTGGGAAAATGGCCTTCTCAAATGTTCGAGCATCATTATCAATATGCTGTTGGATCATCATATGACCTTATTCACATCAACCAAGATTGCTATTAAGCATCTGTAGACCAAACTCGAAGGGTTTAATGAGGTAGAACAGGTTGCCCCTTTCAAGCTTAAACTTAAAGGAATCCTGGACAAATATGAACAGGATGTTATTTGCAAAAAAACTGGTAAATTTCATTGTAATTGCATTGACTTTGACAGACAAACAGTATTTAAATGGAAACATCACGGTAACTTAAGCTCTAACAAGAGTTCCAAATCTATACCGGCATCCTCGCATACTGAATCGTTTTCCAGCACCCCTAGTTCCAGTGACGTTTTTTTATTCTCAACCGGAAGCGATCTGGACGTCGTACTAGACATGGTGGCAGAAGTAAGACGTCTACTCGCATGGGAAACAAGATACAAGGGTTGGACCTCACCATTCCAACACAATTGGAACAAGAAGCACAGATAGATAAGGGATCTTCCGCGTCCATTGAAGACGATCCTACACAGGTAACCTCCTCTACTTTACAAGTCATCAACTTATTGGATTATGTGCTTTCCCCTTGTGAATTATCAATACTAGAGAGGGGTCTCACTTTTTCTCCCACTCAGGGTCATGACAAGTTCAACTTGGTCAAAGACCTCTATCTTTTCTTCAGACGACTGGTATTCCAGATTTTACATAGGAAACCAGACATTACCCTCAGTATTCCGAAAGATGAACGCCAGGCCTTTAGAGTCCTGCTTGACCTCTTACAGGAAAATGAACTGACCACAGATAGGAGAATTTTCCCATAAAGCAAATCTATGGTCTCCTCTTTTTTTTCTTTGGCACCAGCAGTGAAAATTTTCTTTGATCTTGCCAAGAAAGACATAATGGACATACCAACCCAGGCATTGCCCCCCTGTAATTTAATACCTACTGAGAAGATGGCCTTATCGACCTTAAAGAACAATAACACCTTTCTTATAAAAGAAGCAGGCAAGGGGGGCAATATGGTCCTTTGGCCCACCCACTTATACTTGGAAGAGATACAGAGACAACTTGGTAATTCTTGTTTTTATCAAAAATTACCCTCAGACCCCTACCTCGGTTTTTACCAAAGAATTCCATGGGTTACTTAACCAAACCTGTGCCCTGGGTATCATTTCTCCTTGTGAGAAAAAATAAAAAAATTGTGGGTGGAACATCACATCATTCCCACCTTCTATCTTCTACAGAAGGTTCACAAAAACATGGAAAGACCTCCCAGTAGACCTATTGTCTCAAGTGTAGTAGAAGGCAATGAGCCACCAAGCTACCATCTTTTCAGTTAGCCATTAAAAGGTATCAACCACGGAGGGCTCTCAAATCTAAATATTTTTCTATCTACTGGCTAACACGATTAAAAAATATATATTTTCCCTGCAGTTTATACAGGATTTAAATTGTAATTATGTTAACATCTTTCTCACACATTCCTTTTCATCAAGTACTGCGACATTTCTGGATCTCAGGGTTTTCACCTATGGCAGCTGGCTGGGAATGGACCTACACACGTGGTCAAAATTGTTGGTACCCCTCACTTAATGAAAGAAAAACCCACAATGGTCACAGAAATAACTTGAATCTGACAGAAGTATAATAAATTAAAAATCTATGAAAATGAACAAATGAAAGTCAGACATTGCTTTTCAAACCTGCTTCCACAGAATTAAAAAAAAAAATAAACTCATAAAATAGGCCTGAACAGAAATGATGGTAACCTTAACTTAATATTTTGTTGAACAACCTTTTGAGGCAATTACTGCAAACGATTCCTGTAACTGTCAATGAGACTCGTGTTTGAAGGTTGCATTTTCCAGACAGCATGTTTCAGCTCTTTCCAAAGATGCTCAATAGGATTTAGGTCAGGTCTCATAGAAGGCTTCTTCAAAATAGTCCAATGTTTTCCTCTTAGCCATTCTTGGGTGTTTTTAGCTGTGTGTTTTGGGTCATTATTAGTGTTGAGCGAGCATGCTCGACACTGCTCGGTACTCGCCCGAGCATCTCACTACTCGGGATGTTCGGCGAGCACTGAGCATTTTCGGGTTACTTGGGCGGGAGCTCGGGTCTCTGTCCTGCATGTTTCGTGCTCTTTACAGAGCCAATGAATATGCAAGGATTGCCAGCCAGTCATTGTAATGCCGCAACCATGTTGGTTGTGGGCATTACAGAGATTGGCTGGCCGCACAGTGTCACCTTGAGTATGTAAAACCGGGCGCCGCCATCTTGGACACAGTCGCTCCGCATCAGACAGTGTAGGGAGAGTGCTGCTGAGCTAGGGAGAGATTTATACTGCGAAATAGGTAGTGTAGGGTCTCTAAAGCCTGCCAAATCAAACAACCAGTCCTTCTGAGGACTAATATCCATCCCAGATATCAGGCAGGCTGTATAGGAGACGCAGTGGTTATACCAACAAACACTGCATTACAGTCCTGTGTGCTGCTGCTGCTCAAATTGCTAGACTTAGCCCCAGGTCTCAGGGGCCAGGAAAAATCCTTTTTTTTTCATCTAAATCCTCTTTTTTTTTTCCCTCAGTCAGACTGTACAAATACCCGTGTTATTAACCTTTTGCTATTCCCCCCCCCCAAAAAAAAAAAAATTGAGTGTGTCTGTGAGTGTTCAGACACAAATATATCTGTTTAAAAGAGTCTGGTTTTGGCCAGATAACTAGAACTGTGGTTTTGCAGTTCCACGGTTCAAATCTCTGCATTATCCACTTTTTTGCCTTTTTTCCATAAAAAAAAACAGTTTGAGTGTCTCGCTGACTGTTCAGAGACAAATATATCTGTTTAAAAGATTCTGGTATAGGCCAGAGAACTAGAACTGTGGTTTTCCTCTTCCACAGTTCAAATCTGGGTGTAATCCACCTTTTTGCCTTTTTTACATAAAAAAAACAGTTTGAGTGTCTCGTTGACTGTTCAGACACAAATATATCTGTTTAAAAGGTTCTGGTGTAGGCCAGAGAACTAGAACTGTGGTTTTCCTCTTCCATGGTTCAAATCTGGGTGTAATCCACCTTTTTGCCTTTTTTACATAAAAAAAACAGTTTGAGTGTCTCGCTGACTGTTCAGACACAAATATATCTGTTTAAAAGATTCTGGTGTAGGCCAGAGAAATAGAACTGTGGTTTTCCTCTTCCACGGTTCTAATCTCCTTTTCATTACCCTTTTGCCATTGATAGTGCGAGTGTAAGCTATTTTACTTCATTTACAATGGGCAAGGCGCGTGGCAAGGGAAGTGGAACTGGATGTTCTGGTGATGGTGCGTGCAGAGGACGGGGCTGTGGCCAAGGTGAAAATGTGCCACAACCAACAGCCACATCTTCTCGCTTCCAATTCTTGACCGAATTACTAGGGAAGCACACAACAACACCACTATTGCCAACTGATCAGTGTGAACAGGTTATTAATTGGATAGCAGATAATACTTCCAGTCACCTGGGCACCACCACCTCCGGTCTGTCTTCCACACGGTCAAGTCTTAGTAGCCGTGAGTCTCGACCGCATGCTCCTCCTCACCCTGATGCTCCTTCCTCCCACCATGCCTAGTGTCGTCAGACAGCAACTGATCCCACAGTTGGACACTCTGAAGAGCTGTTCACTGGTCCATTTCCATATTTGGGCCCCTCGCCTGCTCCGCTTGAAGTGGTGGAAGAGGAGATCCCATGTAGCGATGCCCAAATATTTGAACAGCCACAGCCAGAGGAAGGCGACGCTGGCAATTTGTCACAAGAGATGGACATGGCGAGACACAATTGCCACGAAGTGATGAGGAGGACCGTGGTACGGAAGTGGAAGAGAAGGAGGTGGTGGATGATCTAGTAACTGACCCAACTTGGCAGGAGGACACGCAGAGCGAGGCCAGCAGCACACAGGGGGAGGGAGGCAGAGTACCCCAACAGGCAGGAAGAAGCAGTGTGGTGGCCGCAGACAGAAGGCGGGCAACCGTTCCCCGTAACACCAACACGAGGGACGTTGCCAGTACAACCGGTAGATCTTCCAGAGTCTGGAATTTTTTTAAAGACTCTGCTGATAACCCCAAAAAGGCCATTTGTACCACCTGCCAGGCCAGCATCAGCAGGGATGACAAAACTACCAGCCTGACCACCACCAGCATGATCAGGCACATGTCAGCAAAGCACCCGACTTTGTGGGGCGAACCCCATGGTCCACGACCAGTGTCAGCGGGTGTCACCACTGCTTTTTCCGCTGTTGTGCGTGTAAGAGAACCCCCTGTTGTGCGTGCAAGGCAATCCCCTGTCCATGCTGCATGCAAAGATGCCCCCTCCTCTCAGTCTTCACTTGTTATGGCAGTTTCTCAAGAAACAGCATCAACGTCCACATCCCACCGCAGCGTTCAATTGTCCATATCCCAGACCTTTGAACGAAAGCGCAAATTCGCAGCCAACGCCCCACAGGCCACAGTCCTAAATTCGCACATTTCACGACTGCTTGCATTGGAAATGCTGCCTCTTAGGCTGGTGGAGATGGAATCCTTCCGCAACCTTATGGCGGTGGCCGTCCCTCGGTACTCGGTCCCCAGCCGACACTATTTTGCCCGGTGTGCCATCCCCACACTACACAAGCACATGTCCCAAAACATCTGCCGTGCCCTCAAAAAACGCACTTACTGGGAGAGTCCACCTGACAACGGACACGTGTACAAGTGCTTGTGGCCAGGGACGGTACATCTCCCTGACGGCACACTGGGTAAACATAGTGGAAGCTGGGACCCAGTCGGACCTTGGGATGGAACACATCTTCCCCACACCGAGGATTGTGGGCCCTATGTCAGTCAGAGTTGCCCCCACAGTGTACAGCTCCTGCGCAACATCCTCCTCCTCCTCCTCATGTTCAGCCTCCATCTCAGATATCACCACATCAGTTACAAGCTGGAAGCACTGCAGTACTGCCTCAGCCAAACGGCAACAAGCTGTGCTGAAACTCATAAGCTTAGGTGATAAACCTCACTCTGCTTGTGAGTTGTGGACAGCTGTGAAATAGCAGGCAGATCTGTGGCTGAGACCGCTGAACCTACATCCAGGCATGGTCGTGTGTGACAATGGCCGTAACCTGGTGGCGGCTCTGAGGCGAGGCGAGATCACACATGTACCTGTTATGTTCTGCTACCAAAGCTAAGGAAAGAGAGGAGATCTGTCCCTACTATAATACTCAGCTGAATCCCTACGATGTAACAGGGAACCTGATCCTGCGATCAGACCTGCTAAAGTCCTAATCTAGTCTGTACGGAGACCTATAGATGTGAGGAGGGAATCCCTACAAGTACTAAGGACTGGGAGGAATATGGGACACCTCCTAACAGAAATAGTAGCAGACAGACGAACAAACAAAATAGATAGAACATAGAGGTCCATAGACCAAGCAAACTAACAGAGTTAGATACAGAGCACAGGCTAGCTAGAAAGTAGATATACAATGAAGTCCAGCAAAGCCAGAAGGGCGGAGCAGGATTAAATAGGCCAACAAGGTCATGTGACCAGCAAAGGAAAAAAAAACCTAACAGCAAGGTTCTAACAGTACCCCCCCTTCTAAGAGGATCCTCCAGATCCCCTAGGACCAGGCTTATCAGGAAATCTCCTGTGAAACGCTCTGATAAGTCTGGACGCGGAAACATCATCTGACCTCACCCAAGAGTTATCCTCGGGTCCGAAACCTTTCCAGGCCACAAGATACTGCAAACTACCTCTATACCGTCTAGAGTCAAGGATGCGAGAAATTTCATATTCCCCGTCCTCCACCACCGGAGGAACAGAGGCAGAGGCGTCACCATCCGACACAACAGCTTTTTTTAACAGAGAGACATGAAAGACCGGATTAATTCTCCAGGAGGTAGGAACCTCCAACCTAACAGCAGATTGGTTGACAACCTGAAGCACCTTAAAGGGCCCTACAAACTTGGGACCCAATTTCTTAGAAGGAATCCTCAACCGCAGATTCCTAGAGGACAACCAAACCATGTCACCAACAGCGAACAAAACCTCCTGTCGTTTCCTATCAAAGTAGTCTTTAGATTTTCTGTTGGCCTCCTGAAGATTACCACGCACATCCGTCCAAACTCTTTCCAAATCACCGGAAAAATTCTCCTCCTCAGGCACGGCAGATCCCAACCTGGAGAACGACCCAAACGACGGATGTCTCCCAGAACAACAAAAAAAAGGCGAACAACCAGCAGAAGAAGATGTATGATTGTTCAGAGCAAATTCGGCAAGTGGCAGAAACTCAGACCACCCCTCTTGATTGTCTGCCACAAAACAACGCAAGAACTGCTCAACATCCTGGTTTTTCCTTTCTGTCTGGCCATTAGATTCAGGATGATATCCGGACGAAAACGACAAATGAATTCCCAACCTGTCACAAAAGGCACGCCAAAAACGAGCCACGAACTGAGGACCCCTATCAGAAACAATGTCAGTAGGAACGCCATGAAGTCTGACAATTTCCTTGACAAAGGCCTTAGCGAGAGTTTTAGCGCAGGGCAGTTTGATGAAGGGAACCAAGTGACACATCTTGCTAAAACGGTCCACGACCACCCAGATGACAGTAAAACCCTCAGAGGAGGGAAGGTCAGTTATAAAGTCCATAGCCAAATGTGTCCAAGGAGCACTGGGGACCTCCAAAGGACAAAGCAACCCCGCAGCAGGAGTATGTGAGGACTTAGATCTAGCACATATAGTACATTGGCGCACCCACTTAATGACTTCCTTCTGCCATCCAGGCCACCAAAAACTGCGACCCACCAGTCTCTTGGTCTCAGAGATTCCGGGATGACCTGCCAACCGAGATTCGTGACACTCAACAAACAAATCTCTCCTAAAGGTCCCAGGCACAAACAACCTCCCATGAGGAGTGTTAGATGGGGCATTCTCCTGAGCTTTAAGAATCTCATCTTCCAAAACGGAGTCTAAAGCAGCTATCACAACACCTTCTTGTAAAATGTTTTCCTCTTTCTCAGCACCGACTATGGGAGAAAAACTGCGAGACAAGGCATCCGCCTTAACATTCTTAGTACCAGGGATGTAAGTAACGGAGAAATTAAACCGCGAGAAAAACAGTGCCCACCTAGCCTGACGGGCATTCAGGCGCTTGGCAGCATCAAGATATATCAGATTTTTATGATCCGTAAGAACCTGAACGGGAAATTCCGCACCTTCCAAGAAGTGGCGCCAGTGTTCAAATGCGAGTTTAATAGCCAATAATTCCCGATTACCAATATCGTAATTCAGTTCAGTCTCCGAAAATTTTTTTGAAAAAAAGGCACAGGGATGTAATCCATCCCCGTTATCCTGAGACAATACTGCGCCAACCCCCACAGAGGAAGCATCAACCTCAACCAAAAACGGCCTAGTAACATCAGGCTGCATAAGGATGGGAGCAGAGGTGAACCTCTCCTTGAGATACACAAAAGCTTCAATGGCCTCAGAAGACCACTGAACCGCATCAGCACCTTTCCTGGTGAGATCAGTCAGAGGTTTGACAATACTAGAAAATTTTTTTATGAATTTTCTGTAGTAATTGGCGAAACCCAAAAACCTCTGTATCGATTTCAAACCAATAGGCCTAGGCCATTCCTGCACAGCCTGAACCTTAACCGGATCCATCTCAAAACCTTTGCTGGAGATAACGTAGCCCAAAAAACTAATTCTCTGTACAGCGAACTCACATTTCTCCAGCTTAGCAAAAAGCGAATTGTCCATTAATAACTGTAATACCTCACGCACGCTCCGCCAATGAGACTCCAGATCTGGCGAATAAATCAAAATGTCATCCAAATACACAACCACATTTTTACCGATCAAAGGTCTAAGGATGTCATTAATCAGATTCTGAAAAAATGCAGGAGCATTAGTAAGACCAAAAGGCATAAACAGATTCTCAAAATGACCCACAGGAGTGTTAAAAGCAGTCTTCCATTCATCACCCTCCTTCATGCGCAACAGATTGTATGCCCCCTTAAGGTCAATTTTAGAGAACCACTTGGCCCCCAATAACTGGTTAAACAGATCAGGAATCAATGGCAGTGGGTAAGGATTGCGTACCGTAATTTTGTTAATCTCACGAAAATCCAGACAAGGACGTAAACCGCCGTCCTTTTTTTTTTACAAAAAAAAATCCAACCGCCACAGGAGACTTAGAGGGCCTAATGTGACCGGCGGCCAAACTTGTCTGTATGTATTCCTCCAAAGCCTTCCTCTCAGGAATAGTAAGGTTAAATAAACGACTCTTAGGAAGAGTCGCTCCAGGGACAAATTCAATAGAACAATCATAGTCTCTATGGGGAGGCAAAACCTGCGATTCCTTCTCAGAAAAAACTCTCCAAAAATCCTGAATAGGAACAGGCAATTCTCCCCTATCCAAAACTGCAATATGCCCGTTACAACACTTGTCATAACATTTATGGCTCCAGGATTTAATTTCACTGGTAGACCAATCCAGTACAGGATTGTGAAATTTTAACCAGGGCAATCCCAATATTACTGGAGAAGGCAAGTTATTCAACACTACCAAATCCAATTTCTCATGGTGAACACCATTAATAGTGAGAGGAAATTCACTGACCTTGAGAGTAATATTCTTCAAAGGGGAACCATCCACAGAAACCACAGCAATGGGGGATGATAAAGGTTCAGGTTTTAAATTGAGTTTTTCCACGAATCCCCCATCAATTACATTCAGTGTAGACCCGCAATCAACAAACACCCGAAATTCCATTAATTTTTCCTGAGCAATCGTGGAAGCAGCTAAAAATATACCCTTGGAATTTAAACAGGCAATACGGGCGTGACTGACCATTTTTTTTTCTTTCTTCATACGAAGCTCACAGCCTTTAATCAAATGACCAGATTTTCCGCAATAGAAACACAAGCCTTCTGAAAAACGACGGTCTTTTTCTTGAGAGCGAGGTGCCACCGATCCAATCTCCATCGGTTCACCACTGTTAGTACACACATTATCATAACCAGAAACTGACATAGCAGAGGATTTGCTCTCATTAACCCTAGCACGCAGTCTTCTATCCACCCGTATAGCTAATTGCATAGCCTGTTGCAAATCCTCAGGTGTAGGATAAGCAATTAGCAGGTCTTTAACCCTTTCACTGAGCCCAGCAAGAAATAGACTTTTCAGAGCAGAATCGTTCCACCCTGTTTGAGTGGACCAACGACGAAAATGAGTACAATATTTTTCGACATTACCTGATCCCTGTTTTAAACGTCTCAACTCTGTCTCAGCTGATGCCACACGGTCAGGATCATCATATAATAGTCCTAAAGCAGAAAAAAAACTATCCACTGATCTGAAGCATGTATCACTAGGTTGCAAAGAAAAGGCCCACTCCTGAGGCTCTTTGCGCAAAAGTGACATTATGAACCCTACGCGCTGGGATTCATCCCCAGAGGACTTGGGTCTCAAACAAAAATACAATAAGCAAGCATTTTTAAATGAAAAAAATTCTCGATGTTCACCAAAAAATAAATACGGCAAACATACCTTAGGCTCCAAGAAATATGCTCCAGGACAGTTACTCACGTGCTGACGGAGCTCGGCCACTTCCAGAGAGAGTCCCTGCAGGTGTTTAGCCAAATCCTGAACCGACACCATGATGGAACAAAAAAAAAAAAAAAAAAAAAAAAAATCTTTCCTTAGAGAATTTGCAGGCTGGACTTACTGTTATGTTCTGCTACCAAAGCTAAGGAAAGAGAGGAGATCTGTCCCTACTATAATACTCAGCTGAATCCCTACGATGTAACAGGGAACCTGATCCTGCGATCAGACCTGCTAAAGTCCTAATCTAGTCTGTACGGAGACCTATAGATGTGAGGAGGGAATCCCTACAAGTACTAAGGACTGGGAGGAATATGGGACACCTCCTAACAGAAATAGTAGCAGACAGACGAACAAACAAAATAGATAGAACATAGAGGTCCGTAGACCAAGCAAACTAACAGAGTTAGATACAGAGCACAGGCTAGCTAGAAAGTAGATATACAATGAAGTCCAGCAAAGCCAGAAGGGCGGAGCAGGATTAAATAGGCCAACAAGGTCATGTGACCAGCAAAGGAAAAAAAAACCTAACAGCAAGGTTCTAACAGTACCATGCCTGGCTCATGTGCTTAACCTCGTGGTTCAGCGGTTTCTTAAATCGTACCCCAAGTTGCCAGATCTGCTCGTCAAAGTACGCCGCCTGTCAGCTCATTTTCGGAAGTCGGCTACAGCTTCCGCCGCCCTTGCTGTGTTGCAGCAGCATTTGCAGCTTCTGGCACACTAACTGGTGTGTGATGTCCCCACACGTTGGAACTCTACCCTCCACATGTTGCAAAGGATTTGTGAGCAGAAGAAAGCAGTTGTGGAGTATCAGCTGCAACAAGGCCGTCGATATTCAGGTCAGACTCCACACATAAGACCTCAGGAGTGGACTTGGATGTCTGACATATGTACCATCCTGACAAACATTGAGAAGTCCACCAAGATGGTTAGTGGCGATGACGCCATCATTAGCATCAGCATCCCACTGAGAGGAGGCATTGCAGCCAGAGTATGATGAGACGGATCAAGAAGCCGTAGCGGGCGATTACACACAGCCCAGCCTCATCTCATCCCAACGTGCATTGGGGGACAATGAGGGAGAGGAGGAGGAGGAAGAACAGGAGCTGGTATTGTGGCACCCCAGGGGTCTGGTTGCCACAGTAATAGAAATATTATGTCTGAGAGCAAGTGGGAGGTTTCTCTGGTCAGGAGCACTAAGCATGCAACACTGCCCGCCCAGACCTGGGAGGGGAGGAATCTGCCCTTATAAACTGGGTCTGGGGCGGGATTAGAGAGTCAGAGCTTGGAGAGGGAAAGATACAGCAGGAGCTCTGTAGGAGCAGGAGTGAGAGCCAGAGGCTGGAAGCTAGAAAGCTCGCCTTGGCTGAAGACACTAAACCCGGACACGGAGTCCGAGGCTGTGGGGACATCCAGGTCCAGCAGCAGAATCCAACCGGCAGGGGGAATTCCAGGTCCTCTGGCCTTAGAAACCCGGAGGCACGGTCACAAGCAAGGGACCAGCACCGCCGTCGTGGAGCGGAGGGTAACAGAAGGCCCCAAGTCACCGGCCATACGGGTGAGCACCACACGGTATACTCAGGGACGTGGGCTACTTCTACCCGCATAGAGCAAGGTAGCCAGGAAAGAGTGCAGATAGACGGGGAGGCCTACAACTCCACCTGGCCAGGGGGAGATCCTGCTTGCTCACAGGCTGACCAGGCCTCTACTGCTAACCAGTACTCCCGGGAGGGTCTGCTTTATACCATCAGTAAAGACCCTGAACTGCACCACACGTCTCCGTGTTTCATCGCCGCACCAGCACCATTAGTACTGGGACGCTCACACCATCACTCCCATCATCCACACTAGCTGCCCTAAGGCAATACTTCTCACCCCATACTTGGCTGCGCTTACAACATCAGCCTCAGCGGCCTGCAGCGCAGCGGCGGTCCCCACTGACCGCAATCCACGGGTGGCGTAGTCGGACATTTGTTATTACACTAAGACTGCCACTGGTTTGACCACCCTGAGCCACGGACCGGGTCGCCGCCACACTGAGACTACCACCCCCAGCATCCCACCAGAGGCCCGGTTCCGGGTTCCCCACGCAGCCCAGGGGGCGAGTCAGTATCATGCACTGTAGACGGTAGTACCTGTACAACTGTCATACCGTCGGTTCAGTGTGGGTGGCCTGAGGACAGGGGGGAGGAGGAGAGCATGGTCAGTCGTCATCTTGGTGAGGACACAGAAGTCTTGCCCGTTACCAGTCTGGCACGCATGGCCGACTTTATGTTACACTACCTTAACCGTGACCCTCGCGTCAAAATGTTGGGTGACAGTCATTACTGGTTGCTGACACTTTTAGCCCCCCGCTACAAGGAGAACTTTCACTCTCTTATTACTGAGGTGGAGAGGTCTACAAAAATGGGGCAGTACCAGAAGGCCCTTGCTGCAGAACTGTTAAAAAAATTCCCATCTGAACACGCTAGCGACAGAGGTCACAGTTCGTTGCCCAACCAAGGCGTACAGGCGAGAGAGACGCAACTCCAATCCAGCAGAGGCAGGGGAACACTGTCAATGTTCTGGGACAGTTTTCTGAGACCCGCCCAGCTTACAGGCCCTGAGGGGCGGGGTACTCTCACAAGGAGTGGAAAGTTTCAAAAGATGGTGAGGGAGTACCTTGCCGACCGTACCAGCGTCCTCCGTGATTCCTCTGTGCCTTTGAATTATTGGGTAGCCAAGCTGGATACTTGGAATGAACTCGCTCTGTACGCCTTCGAGGTCCTGGCCTGCCCTGCCGCTAGCGTGTTATCGGAGCGTGTTTTTAGTGCCACTGGAGGAATTATAACTGATAAGCGCACTCGCCTTTCAACTGACAATTCTGACAATCTGACCCTTATCAAGGGCTGGATTGGGCCAGACTTCTCATCACCACCAAATGACAGCAGAGTAACATAAAGTCAAATCCACTGTGTTATTTCGGGAGGTGTATTCCCATGCACCGCTTCACACCCACACATGGCTATACGCTTCCTCATTTCGGCTGTTTTTTGCTCTTCACCTTATCCTCAGCCTCCACCACCACTATACCACCAGGGTGACCGTGGTCCATGTTGCTAGCATTGCAAGTTCCTCTGTCCTAATTTTTGGCAGCTTTTGCTTGGAAGGCATAGGCAAAGACTATGGGAGACCCACTCCCCAATAATGGGAATAATGTTTTGAATATGCTGTACTGCATGGCTCTTGTAAGGGGCATTGCAAGTTTTTCCGTCCTAATTTTTGGCAGCTTTTGCTTGGAAGGCATAGGCAAAGACTATGGGAGACCCACTCCCCAATAATGGGAATAATGTTTTTAATATGCTGTACTGCATGGCTCTTGTAAGGGGCATTGCAAGTTCCTCCGTCCTAATTTTTGGCAGCTATTGCTTGGAAGGCATAGGCAAAGACTATGGGAGACCCACTCCCCAATAATGGGAATAATGTTTTTAATATGCTGTACTGCATGGCTCTTGTAAGGGGCATTAAAATCGTCTTGTTAAGCTACTGTGACCTCCACGTCTCTTCGAAGGGTCATTGATATTGTCTTTTTATTCCACTGGGACCTCCACGTCTCTTCCAAGGGGCATTGGTATTGTCTTTTTATTCCACTGTGACCTCCATGTCTCTTCCAAGGGGCATTAAAACCATCTTGTTAAGCTACTGTGACCTCCATGTCTCTTCCAAGGGGCATTAAAACCATCTTGCAAAACCACTCTGAACTCCACGTCTCTTCCAAGGGGCATTAAAATCGTCTTGTTAAGCTACTGTGACCTCCTCGTCTTTCCAAGGGTCATTGATATTGTCTTTTTATTCCACTGGGACCTCCACCACTCTTCCAAGGGGCATTGATATTGTCTTTTTATTCCACTGCGACCTCCACCACTCTTCCAAGGGGCATTTTTTTTTTTTTTTTATTCCACTGCGACCTCCACCACTCTTCCAAGGGGCATTGATATTGTCTTTTTATTCCACTGTAACCTCCACCACTCTTCCAAGGGGCATTGATATTGTCTTTTTATTCCACTGCGACCTCCACCACTTTTCCAAGGGGCATTGATATTGTATTTTTATTCCACTGGGACCTCCACCACTCTTCCAAGGGGCATTGATATTGTCTTTTTATTCCACTGCGACCTCCACCACTCTTCCAAGGGGCATTTTTTTTTTTTTTTTATTCCACTGGGACCTCCACCACTCTTCCAAGGGTCATTGATATTGTCTTTTTATTCCACTGGGACCTCCACCACTCTTCCAAGGGGCATTGATATTGTCTTTTTATTCCACTGCGACCTCCACCACTTTTCCAAGGGGCATTGATATTGTATTTTTATTCCACTGCGACCTCCACCACTCTTCCAAGGGGCATTGATATTGGCTTTTTATTCCACTGTAACCTCCACCACTCTTCCAAGGGGCATTAAAACCGTCTTGTTAAGCTACTGTGACCTCCACGTCTCTTCCAAGGGGCATTCAAACCGTATTGTTAAACCACTCTGAACTCCACAGCTCTTCCAAGGGGCATTGAAATGTTGTTTTTAATTACCTCTAACCTCCACGGCTCTTCCAACAGGCATTGCATTTCCTCCTAATTTTAGTCAGCTTTTGCTTTTCAATGCATAAGCGAACACTAAGGTAGACCCACTCCCCAATAATGGGTAGAAGGTTTTAAGTACGCTGTAATCCACGTCTGTTTCAAGGGGCATTGCAGTTCCTCATAATTTTTGGAAAGCCTTCCCATTCACTACTTAGGTCAACAGTGTACAGGAGACCCAGTTGCTATAAATGGAAAAAAAACATTTAGTTAAGGCCAGGGGTCCTCCATCTTTTTAAACAGGGGGCCAGTTCACGGTCCCTCAGACCATTGGAGGGCCGGAATATAGTTTTTTAAAAAAAACTATGAACAAATTCCTATGCACACTGCACATATCTTATTTTGAAGTAAAAAAAAACAATACAGGAACAAATACAATATTTAAAATGAAGAACAAGTAAAGTTAAATCAACCGGTATTTCAATAGGTAGGTAACTGTACCCAATAGGCAGCATAGGTCCCCAATAGGCAGGTAAATGTACCCAATAGGCAGCATAGGTCCACAATAGGCAGGTAAATATCCCCAATAGGCAGGTAAATGTCCCCAATAGGCAGGTAAATATCCCCAATAGGCAGCATAGGTCCAAAATAGGCAGCATAGGTCCTCAATGGGCAGGTAAATGTTCCCAATAGGCAGGCTGTTTCCCCCTTATAATGCCATATGCAGGCTGTCCCCCCCCCCTTATAATGCCCCATGCAGGCTGTTCCCCCCTTATAATGCCCCATGCAGGATGTCCCTTTCTCACACCATATAATGCCCCATGCAAGATATCACTCCCCTGTCTTTATAATGCCCCATGCAGGATGTCCCTTCCCCCCCCATATAATACCCCATGCAGGATGTCACCCCCCATATCCTGCCCCATGCAGGATGTCACCCCCCTTATAATGCCCCATGCAGGATGTCACCCCCCCATATAATGCCCCATGCAGGATATCACTCCTCTGTCTTTATAATGCCCCATGCAGCATGTCACCCCCCATATAATGCCCCATGCAGCATGTCACTCCCCCATATAATGCCCCATGCAGCATGTCACCCCCCCATATAATGCCACATGCAGCATGTCACCCCCCCATATAATGCCCCATGCAGCATGTCACCCCCCCATATAATGCCCCAGGCAGCATGTCACCCCCCCATATAATGCCCCATGCAGCATGTCACTCCCCCATATAATGTCCCATGCGGCATGTCACCCCCCCATATCATGCCCCATGCAGGATGTCACCCCCCCATATAATGACCTATGCCTCCATACATAAAAAAAAAAAAAAAAAATCCAATACTCACCTCACTTGCTGCCGCTTCCGCTGCCGCTGCTCTACTCTGGTCCGGACTCCAGCGTCGCGGTGGCGTTGTCCCACTCTGCGCTGCCTGTGACGGCACTCGGGAGGGCGCGGTGTAAAGACGTCACCGCGCCCTCTGACCTGAGACGTCACAGGAAGTGCAGAGCAGGAAGACAGCGGATCTGCGGAGGCACGGGGAGAGGTAAGTATCCGCTTGCCGGGGCCCTGAGCAAGCGGGGGGAAGGGCGGGCAATGGCACCGCTCTCCTCTCCTCCGCCCATAGCCCGGCGGGCCGGATAAAAGTCCTCCGCGGGCCGCATGTGGCCCGCGGGCCGTAGTTTGGGGACCCCTGGTTAAGGCCCTCTGACCTCCATGTCACTTCCAAGGGGCATTGGAGTGCCTCAAAATTTTTGGTAGGCATTGCACTCACTGTATGCCCTATAACTGTGTAGCCGAACCGCTCCTTTTGGTACAGAAACATATCCAACAAGACATGTGTGGTTGACTGTCCTGATATTGATGTGAATGGTCCCTGTTCCTCCTGCTCTTTCTCCTTTGCCACCACCTCATCTATCATTCATCACCTGAAGCTTTGTTTTAACGGGAGTCATAGAACTGGGATAGTAGCAGGAAAGCATCCAGCAATCCTCGGAGGAGGTAGGATATGCGCCAAAACGCTGACCACCTCAGGCCTAGCCGCTACTACATACACGCGCTTGCATTCCAAGGAACAGAAAGCTAAGGAGATGGATGGCCCCATGATCATGAATAATTTACTCGTTGTGTAGGAGGCTGACTGTTACGCTCGCGCCCGGACTGACTGCCGTGAGCGTGATTAGTGATCCCACTGTACCATGAACCGAGGAGTGCCTGGAGGGGCGTAACTAAGTATCAACCCGATCCGACCAAGGTCGCACGGCGGCTCAGTCGACTCCGTGAACCAAGGAGGAACCGAGCAGAGGGACCAGGTGCTACTCCAGGTCAGACCTCAGTCACAGCTGTTGACCCACACGGGGGAATGCAGGAACAGGCAGGTTAGACAGGCATACAGACAGGTGAGTATTGGCAGGCACGGCTGGTATGCAGACAGGTGGGTACTGGTAAGCACGGATGGTATGCAGACAGGTGGGTACTGGCAAGCACGGCTGGTATGCAGACAGGTGGGTACTGACAAGCACGGCTGGTATGCGGACAGGTGGGTACTGGCAAGCACGGCTGGAGTGCAGACAGGTTGGAGCGCAGGCTGGATAGGGTCCAGTACAGACTGGGAGACAGGAACAGAGCCGCAGATGCGGTAGACAAGCAGAGTAAAGCGAAACCGCCGGAGCGGAGGACAAGGCAGAGCAGAGCGGAACTGCAGGTGCTGTGGACAAGGCAAAGCAGAGCGAAACCACCAGAGCGGTGAGCCATCAGAGCGGAGCGAAACCGCAGGTGCGGTGGACAAGGCAGAGCAGAGCAAAACCGCCGAAGCGGTGGACAAGGCATAGCAGAGAGGAACCGCCGGAGCGGTGGACAAGGCAGAGCAGAGCAAAACCGCAGGTGCGGTGGACAAGGCAGAGCAGAGAGAAACCGCTGGCGCGGTGAGCAAGCAGAGCAGAACAAAACCGCAGGTGCGGTGAGCAAGCAGAGCAGAACAAAACCGCAGGTGCGGTGGACAAGGCAGAGCAGAGCGAAATCGTCTGAGCGGTGGACAAGGCAGAGCAGAGAGGAACCGCCGGAGCGGTGGACAAGGCAGAGCAGAGAGGAACCGCCGGAGCGGTGGACAAGGCAGAACAGAGCAAAACCGCAGGGGCGGTGGACAAGGCAGAGCAGAGGGAAACCGCTGGCGCGGTGAGCAAGCAGAGCAGAACAAAACGGCAGGTGCGGTGGACAAGGCAGAGCAGAGCGAAATCGTCGGAGCGGTGGACAAGGCAGAGCAGAGAGGAACCGCCGGAGCGGTGGGCTAGGCAGAGCAGAGAGGAACCGCCGGAGCGATGGGCAAGGCAGGGCAGAGCGAAACCGCCAGATCGGTGAGCAAGCAGAGCAGAACAGGGCTGATGGTGCAGGCAGAGAGGACAGGGCTCTGTTCACATGGAACAGATGCAAAATACAGGAAGATGGCTAGAACACAGGAGGTAGATACGGAGGAAGGGAAAAGGGACAAGCAGAACCAGATACACACAAGGTACTTACAATGAAGTAGCGAGTGGACACATAACTCACAAACAGAAGTACAGAGACAACGAGTTGGAGTTAGGTGCAGGTTCAGACACTGCAGGAAAAGGGAGGGTACGGACATAGAGACAAACAGGTAACAGGCTAGGAGACAGTTCAGACAGGAACTGTTACTGCAACGAGATACAGGAACGAGCCTGGGTATACGGCCCCCAGGGTGGCGGAAATGGACTAGAAGTAACAGAGAACAGGCCTGGGTATACAGCCCCCAGGGTGGCGGAAACAGACTAGAAGTCAGAGATAACAGGCCTGGGTATGCAGCCCCCAGGGAGGCAGAAACATACAAGATACAGGACAAGACCTGGCAACTCAGAGGCAAGGAGCACACTGATAGTTAGTGTTTCTCAGGCCCCTCTTTCAGGGTGGAGGGGGTTTAAATATCCAGAGACTCACAGCAATAGGCTGGAGACGCATTAGGGGTGTGCCCACAGCAGCTATAAGAATCAGGAATTAACCGGGCCGCCGCCCTAAGCAGTCAGACAAGAGCCATGCACACAGCATGAACTGGAGCAAGGTTTGCAAGCTGGACTGATGGGTAAGATTGCGGTCTTGCATGGTGGGAGGTGGTGCACTATGCAAGCACGCCGCCAGGGATGTTACACTGACCTCTGCTGGTGTCTACCTTCTGAACTTTGTGTTGAAGCCTGATTGACCCAGGACCTGCAATCCTCTATGTCGTGTTGCATCCCAGTGTCCAACTGTGTGGCGGCTTCCAAAATATTAACCCCATGTGAAGGCGTCAGTGAGATGGACCATTCCTGGCCACATTCACTTGTCCACGTGTTTGTGGTTAGGCTGTCCTTCCCACTAAATGCACTGGGGAGGGAACAGGTAATGTTTTGGTATGAGCGCTTGTGTATAAGGCGCATCGGGACAAATAGGGGCGGCTGGGGACCGTTTATGGACACCCGGCCGTTCCCTGGCGGCTGGGGACTGAGTATGGATACCAGGCCGCCGACGCAGCCATGACGTGGTGGCCAGATTTCGCCTCCACATGCCTAAAAGGCCCAATTTCAAGTGCAAGCAAGCAAGCAGTATGGTATTACAGCCTGGGGGTGGGTGGCAGGCTGCATACTTGCGCTTGCATTGCAAGGAATGGGGGAGGTACAATTGAACACTGCCCTGGGACAAGGACTTGAACGGGGATAGTTGCAAGTCTGCAATGACAGGTGCAGAGCGGGAGGCATCTTTGCATTTGCCATGAATAGGGGGTTGGCGTGCACACACTACAGCGGAATAGGCTGCCCTTCCCACTAAATGCGCTGGGGAGGGCACAGGTAATGTTTTGTTATGCGCGTTTGTGTATAAGGCGCACCGGGACAAATAGGGGCGGCTGGGGACCGAGTGTGGACACCCGGCCGCTGGGCGGCTGGGGACTGAGTATGGATACCAGGTTGCCGACGCAGCCATGACATGGTGGCCGGTATCTGCCTCCAGAAGCCTAAAAGGCCTCATTTCAAGTGCAAGCAAGCTAGCAGTATGGTATTGCAGCCTGGGGGTGGGTGGGTGGCAGGCTGCACACTTACGCTTGCATTCCAAGAAAACAAAGCAGATGCTAACTTCTATCATCATCATCTTGCTCCTCACCTTGGCACTCTCAACTCCCCTGATGGAGAAGCCAGGGCCCACCGGAGGAGTCTGGTTGTCTGGTGGGCTCGTCCAATGCTGCCCTAAAGCAGGACAGGCTAATAAAAGTGTGGGGAAGGTTACCGGGACAAATAGTGGCGGCTGGGGACTGAGTATGGAGACCTCGCTGGCTAAGCAGCCATGAGGTAGTGGCCAGCTTTGGCCTCCTCCAAACTAAAAGGCCCCATTTCAAGTGCAAGCTAGGAGTATGGTATTGCAGCCTGGGGGTGGGTGGGTGGCAGGCTGCACACTTACGCTTGCATTCCAAGAAAACAAAGCAGATGCTAACTTCTATCATCATCATCATGCTCCTCACCTTGGCACTCTCAACTCCCCTGATGGAGAAGCCAGAGCCCACCGGAGGAGTCTCTGGTTGTCTGGTGGGCTCGTCCAATGCTGCCCTAAAGCAGGCCAGGCTAAGAAAAGTGTGGGGAAGGTTCCCGGGACAAATAGTGGCGGCTGGGGACTGAGTATGGAGACCTCACCGCCGACGCAGCCATGAGATAGTGGCCAGCTTCGGCCTCCTCCAAACTAAAAGGCCCCATTTCAAGTGCAAGCTAGCATTATAGTATTGCAGCCTGCGGGTGGGTGGGTGGTTGGCTGCATATTTTCACTTGCATTGCAAGGAATGGGGGAGGTACAATTGAACACTGCCCTGGGACAAGGACTTGCACGGGGATAGATGCAAGTCTGCATCTTCTGATGCGGCAAGGATCACTTCTGATGGGCACACTTTTAGGCAGTGACCTGGGTGTCAGAGATGCTTCCAGGGGTCTTCCCCATGCTGTTCCCATGTCTTTTCAGCACTGTATGCATGTGTCACACAGCACATGGCCAGATAAGGTTGTAAAATGTTAAAAGGACATTTCCCGGTGAATGCATTTGTCATGGTTGAAAGCAATACAAAACAATACCTCTGACCACGTTGTTGACAGCAGTGACCTGGGGGGTCAGAAATGCTTCCTGGGGTGATCCCCATGCTGTCACCATGTCATTTGAGCACTGTCACTATCGTTTTGGGCACTTTTTAGGCTTTCTACAGACTGCCGGGGGTACCACCGCAAAAATGCTCGGGTCTCCCATAGACTAACATTGAGCTCGGCCCGAGATTCGAGCACCCGAGCATTTTAGTGCTTGCTCAACACTAGTCATTATCCTGTTGCAAGATCCATGACCTGTGACTGAGACCAAGCTTTGTGACACTGGGCAGCACATTTCTCTCTAGAATCCCTTGATAGTCTTGAGATTTCATTGTACCCTGCACAGATTCAAGACACCCTGTGCCAGATGCAGCAAAGCAGCCCCAGAACACAACATATTTCACAGTAGGGACAGTGTTCTTTTCTTGATATGCTTCATTTTACCATCTGTGAACATAGAGCTGATGTGCCTTGCCAAAAACTTCCATTTTGTCTCATCTGTTCATAGGACATTCTCCAAGAATATTTGTGGCTTGTCTACATGTAGTTTGGCAAATTACAGTCTGGCTTTTTTATGATTTTTTTTCAACAATGGTGTTTTCCTTGGTCGTCTCCCATGAAGTCCACTTTGGATCAAACAACGACGGATGGTGCGATCTGACACTGATGTTCCTTGAGCTTGAAGTTTAACTTTAATCTCTTTATCCGTCTCTTTGATTTGTCATCAATTTTCCTCCTGCGGCCACCTCCAGGGAGGTTGGCTACAGTCCCATGGATCTTAAATTTCTGAATAATATGTGCAACTGTAGTCACAGGAACATCAAGCTGCTTGGAGATGGTCTTATAACCTTTACCTTTAACATGCTTATCTATAATTTTCTTTCTAATCTCCTGAGACAACTCTTTCCTTTGCTTCCTCTGGTCCATGTTGAATGTGGTACACAGCATGTCACCAAACAGCACAGAGAGTATCTGTAGCCCTATATACAGGCCCACTGACTGATTACAAGATTGTAGACACCTGTGATGCTAATTATTGGACACAACTTGATTTAAAATGTCCCTTTTGTCACATTATTTTCAGGGGTACCATCATTTCTGTCCAGGCCTATTTCATGAGTTAATTTTTTTTTTAAATTCAGTGGAAGGAGGGTTGAAAAGCAATGTCTGACTTTCATTTGTTCATTTTCATAGATTTTTAATTTATTATTTATTATTACTTTTGTCAGATTCAAGTTATTACTGTGACTATTGAGGGTTTTTCTTTCATTAAACGAAGGGTACCAACAATTTTGACCACGTGTGTATATCGCAAGCCCATTTCCACTAATAGTTTGCTCCAGTACCACAGCTTCCATCCTCCTCATACCAGGGAGGGGAGGGCTCGTCGGACAGTTTCTCAGGATCCGACGTAATTGTACCAGGGATGACGATTTCAATGCACAGGCCAAGTCACTCACCAACAGATTCCTACAAAGGGGCTATACCAAGAGGACGATATAAACGACCTTCCAGAAAGCCCAAGCACTGAGTCAGGACTCACTCTTGGTGTCCCGGAATCATGCACAGGACTCTACACCTAGATTCATCACAGTCTATAGCACTTGCTGGATATAATCAGATGAGAAATATCCTAAAATGACACTGGTCTATACTCACCTCTGATTCACAAACTTCCCCTACCGTCAGCTTTAAACCTATTTTGGCAGCCCGCAGAGCTTCCAACTTACGGGATATACTTACCTCCAGTCACTTCAATAGACCTACAGTAAAACTTAACCGTGGCATAATATTGAGGAGCTCCTTTCCTTGTGGTGACTGTAACACCTGTCTTTTCATGTGTCCCTCTAGAGATTACTTCCTCAACCCATTAGATCACCTGCAATTTCCATTAAAATTTATATCAATTGTAAGACCAGGAATGTGGTCTATGCCATCATTTGCCCCTGTCCCAAAGGAACTGAGGAAAAGAGCCCAAAAACATCTGTCCACAATACACCTGGCATCATCAGACCAAGAAAAGGGCACCACTCTCACCCCTGTGGCCTCTCATTTCTTGTCCATGCTTGGGGGAAAGTCTCACGGTGTCTCTATCTTTGGTTTACAGAAAATCTTTGGTAATAAAGGTGGCAATTACTAGAGTAGTTATTACGCATGGAATCTAGATGGATATTCACTTTGAAGTCGATCACTCCTCTGGGCCTCAACAAGGAACTGCTCTATACTGGAATCCTTGGATGATTTCAAGTCTCAGCCAACTATATCTTTTACATCTACACCCTCTACCCACTCGGACCCAAGATACTGGAAACCATGCCATCATATGGTCAAATTAAGGTGCATTGCTCCATTGGACATTATATTATCTAACCTGAGTCTGCACCATATAACCATTGTATTGATTTATTCCCTCTGTACATGGACAGTCCTATGTCATAATATATCTTGAACAGAATGCAAATCCTTTGGCAATGGCCTCCATGTAAGGGGCACTCCAACCGGAAATTTGGACATTTTTCTTGAGAATAACATCTAGATTTTATAACTTCGCCCTGGCTTCTACCACCATCATTTCATTGGCACATGAGCGCTGTAGATAGCAAAATCATTTTGGCTATTCCCTGGGATGACTTATTTACATATTTGTGTTCTAAGTATTGATGTCTTAGGGGTAGGGTTGTGATCCCTATACTAGGGATATCACATTTACTGTGATGAGGAGGTTATGGTAATCACCCTGATATGGTACAATACCTTATAGGTTTTATGCCCATAATAATGTCACTGGGTATAACCTATACCTGAGATTCGTTATGGGTGCAGTAGCATACAGTGGTGGCCAAAAGTATTGGCACCCCTGCAATTCTGTCAGATAATACTCAGTTTCTTCCTTAAAATGATTGCAATCACAAATTCTTTGGTATTATTATCTTCATTTAATTTGCTTGCAAGGAAAAAAACACAAAAGAGAATAAAGCAAAAATCAAATCATTGATCGTTTCACACAAAACTCCAAAAATGGACCAGACAAAAGTATTGGCACCCTCAGCCTAATACTTGGTTGCACAACCTTTAGCCAAAATAACTGCGAACAACCGCTTCCGGTAACCATCAATGAGTTTCTTACAATGCTCTGCTGGAATTGTAGACCATTCTTCTTTGGCAAACTGCTCCAGGTCCCTGATATTTGAAGGGTGCCTTCTCCAAACTGCCATTTTGAGATCTCTCCACAGGTGTTCTATGGGATTCAGGTCTGGACTCATTGCTGGCCACCTTAGAAGTCTCCAGTGCTTTCTCTCAAACCATTTTATAGTGCTTTGGAAGTGTGTTTTGGGTCATTGTCCTGCTGGAAGACCCATGACCTCTGAGGGAGACCCAGCTTTCTCACACTGGGCCCTACATTATGCTACAAAATTTGTTGGTCGTTTTCAGACTTCATAATGCCATGCACATGGTCAAGCAGTCCAGTGCCAGAGGCAGCAAAGCAACCCCAAAACATCAGGGAACCCTCGCCATGTTTGACTGTAGGGACCGTGTTCTTTTCTTTGAATGCCTCTTTTTTTTTTCCTGTGCACTCTATGTTGATGCTTTTTCCCAAAAAGCTCTACTTTTGTCACATCTGACCAGAGAACATTCTTCCAAAACGTTTTAGGCTTTCTCAGGTAAGTTTTGGCAAACTACAGCCTGACTTTTTTATGTCTCGGGGTAAGAAGTGGGGTCTTCCTGGGTATCCTACCATACAGTTCCTTTTCGTTCAGACGCCGACGGATAGTACGGATTGACACTGTTGTACCCTCGGACTGCAGGGCAGCTTGAACTTGTTTGGATGTTAGTCGAGGTTCTTTATCCACCATCCGCACAATCTTGCGTTGAAATCTCTCGTCAATTTTTCTTTTCCGTCCACATCTAGGGAGGTTAGCCACAGTGCCATGGGCTTTAAACTTCTTGATGACACTGCGCACGGAAGACACAGGAACATTCAGGTCTTTGGAGATGGACTTGTAGCCTTGAGATTGCTCATACTTCCTCACAATTTGGTTTTTCAAGTCCTCAGACAGTTCTTTGGTCTTCTTTCTTTTCTCCATGCTCAATGTGGTACGCACAAGGACACAGGACAGAGGTTGAGTCAACTTTAATCCATGTTAACTGGCTGCAAGTGTGATTTAGTTATTGCCAACACCTGTTAGGTGCCACAGGTAAGTTACAGGTGCTGTTAATTACACAAATTAGAGAAGCATCACATGATTTTTCAAACAGTGCCAATACTTTTGTCCACCCCCTTTTTTAGGTTTGGTGTGGAATTATATCCAATTTGGCTTTAGGACAATTCTTTTTGTGTTTTTTCATTGAAGACAAATTAAATGAAGATAATAATACCAAAGAATTTATGATTGCAATCATTTTCAGGAAGAAACTGCGTATTATCTGACAGAATTGCAGGGGTGCCAATACTTTTGGCCACCACTGTATGTGCCCATGTGCACCTGGAGACATATGCTTACTTTGTGAAAAACTACACTTTCATTATCACTTATTATTTTTTATTTCTCATTTCACCCATATATTGCCTTACAGGCAAATATCAATATACCTATGCTTCCCGTTGGCTCATTAATTGGCCTGTTCTCCATCTGTGAACCGGTTGATGTATATTGCCTTCTGCCCCCTTCTTTGGCAACATTGTGGCTGCCATAACACCTTGATTATCTCTATTATTGTTGGTATGCCATGATTACAGTATAATTACTTCACCATATACATGTTCTGGATCTCTCAACATGTAATACTCAGTCTGGTATTGGGTTGTATGCTAAGTTGCTTCTGGGCAAGCTGGGATGCCCTTACTTAACATCCTTAATCCCCTGCGCACTCGCAACCTTGCTCAAAGCATCCTGGGGCATGACCATTTGATGCTGGTCACATGACCAGCACTTGAACAGCCCCTTTCCGCATTGAAGCATTGCGCCTCTTATGCTGCCGAGCGCACTGTCACACTGGACATGCCAGTCACATCTGTCACATGACTTACCAATGAACCGCCCACTTCCGGAGCGTCGCATCTTCCACGCCGGTAATCAATCACACTACTTGATTATCATTGGTCAACAAATTTTAACTTTTTTTCTGTTTCCTGTTTTAAAATATGTTATCCTAATGTATTTTAGGCACTGGTTTCAGAAATGTAATCAGAATTTCTGTAGCACATAATATTTCCGAGATATTTTCATTTTACGATTATAATCATAAGTGTAACATCCCTGGCGGCATGCTGGCATGGCTTACCATCTCCCACCATGCAAGACCGCCAACTTACCTTTCAGTCGAGGCTGCACACTTTGCTCCATTACTTGCTGTGTGCATGTCTCTTGTCTGATTGCTTAGGGCGGCGGCCCTGTTACTTCCTGATTCTTAAAGTTACAATGTGCGCAGTCCTAATGCGTCCCCAGCCTATTGCTGTGAGTCAATGGATACTTAAACCCCCTCCACCCAGTAGGAGGTGCCTGAGCAACACTTTCTTTCAGTGTGTTCTGTGCAACTGAGTTGCCAGGTCCTGTCCTGTATCTTAATAACCACATAAAGGATATATAGATTCATAAATAAATCACAAGGAGTAACCCAAATTGATAAAGTCTATATGCAATACCTCCTTACAGTATAATAAACAATTTAGACAAATTAGCCGTCCGTTATTTCATAGCAATATTTTATTACAGTTTATTCAACACAGCAAAACAGAATAAAGTTAAAAAACAGCCCCTAAAAAATTCCCATAAAACCACAGGGGTGGTGTGGTCCACCAGTTGTCTTAATTGGCAGAGGTAGTACTTTGTATAATTCAATTCAATATAAATCAGTATCAACAGTATATTTATTGCATGACATAAATTAATGCATTCGATTAAATACAGGAGGGTCTATATCAAATTCTATCCCTTGTGGTCCATTATATAGGGTGACTTAATGTATATCAGTATCAACAGTATATTCACTGCATGACATAATTCAATGCACTCAATTGAATACAAGGAGGTCTATATCAGGTTCTATCCTTTGTGGTCCACTGTACAAGGTGACTCAACACATAGCACCTAGCTGTATACTGAGTCACCCTGCAGAGTGCAAGCAGAATCAATTGCACAACCCAATGGGATATATGGTCGCAAAATGCCGGTATATAATAGCAGATTCAATTGTACAGTCCGCAAGGTACAGTACAGACCAAAAGTTTGGACACACCTTCTCATTTAAAGATTTTTCTTTATTTTCATGACTATGAAAATTGTACATTCACACTGAAGGTATCAAAACTATGAATTAACACATGTGGAATTATACACTTAACAAAAAAGTGTGAAACAACTGAAAATATGTCTTATATTCTAGGTTCTTCAAAGTAGCCACCTTTTGCTTTGATGACTGCTTTGCACACTCTTGGCATTCTCTTGATGAGCTTCAAGAGGTAGTCACCGGAAATGGTTTTCACTTCACAGGTGTTTCCTGTCAGGTTTAATAAGTGGGGTTTCTTGCCTTATAAATGGGGTTGGGACCATCAGTTGTGTTGTGCAGAAGTCTGGTGGATACACAGCTGATAGTCCTACTGAATAGACTGTTAGAATTTGTTTTATGGCAAGAAAAAAGCAGCTAAGTAAAGAAAAATGAGTGGCCATCATTACTTTATTAAATGAAGGTCAGTCAGTCTGAAAAATTGGGACAACTTTGAAAGTGTCCCCAAGTGCAGTTGCAAAAACTATCAAGCGCTACAAAGAAACTGGGTCACATAAGGACCGCCCCAGGAAAGGAAGACCAAGAGTCACCTCTGCTTCTGAGGATAAGTTTATCCGAGTCACCAGCCTCAGAAATCGCAGGTTAACAGCAGCTCAGATTAGAGACCAGGTCAATGCCACACAGAGTTCTAGCAGCACACACATCTCTTCAACAACTGTTAAGAGGAGACGTTGTGCAGCAGACTTTCATGGTAAAATAGCTGCTAGGAAACCACTGCTAAGGACAGGCAACAAGCAGAAGAGACTTGTTTGGGCTAAAGAACACAAGTAATGGACATTAGACCAGTGGAAATCTGTGCTTTGGTCTGATGGGTCCAAATTTGAGATCTTTGGTTCCAACCACCGTGTCTTTGTGCGACGCAGAAAAGGTGAACGGATGGACTCTACATGCCTGGTTCCCACCGTGAAGCATGGAAGAGGAGGTGTGATGGTGTGGGGGTGCGTTGCTGGTGACACCGTTGGGGATTTATTCAAAATTGAAGGCATACTGAACCAGCATGGCTACCACAGCATCTTGCAGCGGCATGCTATTCCATCCGGTTTGCGTTTAGTTGGACCATCATGTATTTTTCAACAAGACAATGACCCCAAACACACCTCCAGGCTGTGTAAGGGCTATTTGACCAAGAAGGAGAGTGATGGGGTGCTACGCCAGATGACCTGGCCTCCACAGTCACCAGACCTGAACCCAATCGAGATGGTTTGGGTGAGCTGGACCGCACAGTGAAGGCAAAAGGGCCAACAAGTGCTAAGCATCTCTGGGAACTCCTTCAAGATTGTTGGAAGACCATTTCCGGTGACTACCTCTTGAAGCTCATCAAGAGAATGCCAAGAGTGTGCAAAGCAGTCATCAAAGCAAAAGGTGGCTACTTTGAAGAACCTAGAATATAAAACATATTTTCAGTTGTTTCACACTTTTTAGTTAAGTATATAATTCCACATGTGTTAATTCATAGTTTTGATGCCTTCAGTGTGAATGTACAATTTTCAGAGTCATGAAAATACAGAAAAATCTTTAAATGAGAAGGTGTGTCCAAACTTTTGGTCTGTACTGTATATAATAACCCAATGCAATACAGATTATAATCCTGTATCTTGTCTGTTTCCGCCATCCTGGAGGCTGAGTACTCAGGCCTGTTACCTGTCTCTGTGACTTCTAGTCTGTTTCTGCCACCCTGGGGGCTGAGTACCCAGGCCAGATACCTGTATCTGTGACTTTTAGTCTGTTTCCGCCACCCTGAGGGCTGAGTACCCAGGCTCGTTCCTGTAGCTTGTTCCAGGTTCAGTTCCTGTCTGAACTGTGTCCTTGCCCGTTACCTGTTTGTCTCTATGTCCGATTCTTCCCTTTTCCGGCAGTGTCTGAACCTGCACCTAACTCCAACTCGTTGTCTCTGTACTTCTGTTTGTGAGTTTTGTGTCCACTCGCTACTTCATTGCAAGTGCCTTGTGTGTATCTGGTTCTGCTTTTCCCATTTCCCTGCCTCCGTATCTACCTCCTGTGTTCTAGCTATCTTCCTGTGTTTCCCTGCGGCCCTGCACCGCTCTGCTCTGCTCCGCTTGTCCTCTGCACCTGCGGCTCTGCGCCGCTCTGCTCTGCTTCTCTTGCCCTCTGCACCTGCAGCTTAACTCTGCTCTGCTCCGCTTGTCCTCCGCGTCTGCGGTTCCGCTCTGTTCTGCTCCGCTTATCCTCCGCATCTGCGGTTCTGCTCTGCTCCGCTTGTCCTCTGCGTCTTCGTTTCCGCTCTGCTCCGCTTGTCCTCCGTGTCTGCGGTTCTGCTCTGCTCCGCTTGTCTTCCGGGTCTGCGGTTCTGCTCTGCTCAGTTCTGCTTGTCCTCCGCTTCTGCGGTTCTGCTCTGCTCTGCTTCTGTGGTTCTGCTCTGCTCAGCTCCGCTTGTCCTCCGCATCTGCGGTTCTGCTCTGCTCCGCTTGTCCTCCACATCTGCTGTTCTGCTCTGTTCAGCTCTGCTTGTCCTCCGCGCCTACAGCTCTGCTCTGCTCTGCTTGTCCACTGCACCTGCGGCTCTGTTCCCAGTCTGTACTGGTCCCTATCCAGCCTGTTTCCCTACCTGCCAGTACCCGCCTGTTTGCATTATCAGCCTGTCTGCATACCAGCCGTGCCTGCCAGTACCCGGCTGCCTGCATACCAGCCGTGCCTGCCAGTACCCACCTGCCTGCATACCAGCTGTGCCTGCCGGTACCCACCTGCCTGTATACCAGCCGTGCCTGACAGTACCCACCTGTCTGCATACCAGTCGTGCTTGCCAGCACCCGCCTGTCTGCATACCAGCCAAACCTGCCAGTTCCTGCATACCACTGTGTGGGTCAACAGCTGTGACTGGGGTCTGACCTGGAGTAGCACTTGGGCCATCTCCCATGTCCTTCCTCGGACCACGGAGTCGATTAAGCCACCGTGTGTTTGTGGTCGGATCTGGCGAGGCCCCTAGTCATGCCCCTCCAGGCACTCCTCGGTTCGTGGCCCAGTGGGATCACTAACCAAGCTCACGCCAATCAGTCCGGGCGTGAGCATATCAATAAGG
Source organism: Phyllobates terribilis (assembly GCF_046119375.1). Lineage (NCBI taxonomy): Eukaryota > Metazoa > Chordata > Amphibia > Anura > Dendrobatidae > Phyllobates > Phyllobates terribilis. The sequence continues at coordinate 74,063,323 of NW_027362764.1, forward strand.
ACTGTACATAGTGCATAATAAATTGGCACTTACAAGTGCTTCTCACTAAATTAGAATATCATCAAAAAGTTAATTTATTTCAGTTCTTCAATGCAAAAAGTGAAACTCATATATTATATAGAGTCATTACAAACAGAATGATCTATTTCAAGTGTTTATTTCTGTTAATGTTGATGATTATGGCTTACAGCTGAAGTTGAAGAACTGAAATAAATTAACTTTTTGATGATATTGTAATTTAGTGAGAAGTACTTGTATGTTAAACTTTTTATTTCAGAAGTGTATTTTTGGTAGAAATAACCAATGACATTCATAATATGGACTCTCTTTATTATAATAGACAGCACTCAAGCCCTGTCCAATCATGCATTGCATTAGTTGTGCACGCTTAGGCATGCCCGGACACAACTGTCAGACTTTGGTCTATTTCCAAGTAGAGTTACATTTTGGATGCAAAATTGGTGACCAAGACAGAGCATGGGCTCCTCATATATGCTGCTTATCTTGCGCTACGAGTTTGAGGTCTTGGCTTAAGGGTGTGCGACCATTGATGCCGTTTGCCATTCCAATGATCTGAAGGGAGCAGAAGGAACATATAACCGATTGTTACTTCTGCACGACGAATGTATCCGTTTTTTCTTCTAAGAACAGGAGGTCTATTGAATATCCCACCCTTGCTTCCGCAATTAGACCAGTGGCACATGATGAAAATCTGCCAGTTCCAAAACCACCGCTGGTGTGGAAAATAGAAGATGACGATGAAATGACAGTTGATTCATTAGAGATGAAAGCTGCTGCTGATTCAGATTTCGAACCATCAATATCAACTGCTCCACGTTTAATATCTCAAGCAAGACTGAAGCAGAGATTTAGGTTTATCAAAGAGTCAGGCAGAACTTGTTGGATCAAAATTGCAAGGGTGGAATCTGTTGCAGCCAGGTACAAAAATTTCAATATTTCGCAGTCGTCATGAAGATTTGACCAAATATTTCAGTCAAGCTGACAGTCTCACTTTTTGCAGTGATATTACTGGATTGTTTTCTGTCCTTGGAGTTGACCATGACCATAACCCAAGGGAATGGCGACTGCTCATTGATCCATCGGTCTTAAGTTGGAAGGCTGTCTTGCTACACAATGGCAATGTCTACCCTTCGATAACTATTGAAGAACAGGTTGAAAGTCTTCTTCAGGCTTATGACTGACCCCCTGGGCCGTGGGGCACCCGGAACCGGGCTTCAGTGGGATGATGGGGGTAGTAGTGGCAACCCGATCCAGTGGCTCAGGGTGGTCAGACCAAATGCTGTGGCAGTCTATTTGTAGAGTTATGAATGTCCGACTACGCCACCCGTGGATTGCGGTCAGGGATGACCGCCGCTGCAAGGCAGACCGCTGAGGCTGGTGTTAGTGTGCAGCACAGGGATAGGATAACTCCCCACGGGAAGAGTGTAGCCTCAGGGCAATGTAGGTGGATGCTGGGGGTGATGGTGTAGGCCGCAGTAATAAAAGTTCAGAGTCCACTTCAAACAGTCCAGGGTCTTTATTGTAGGTATTACTACTGACCCAACCGGAGTACCGGGCAGGAATGGGCCTGGGTGTCTGAGGGCATTCGGGCGAGCCCCACTGGTCAGGGTGAGTGTGAAGGCCTACCGTTCTCTCTCTGCCCTTGCTGACTATCCCCTTTTCGTGGTGTAATAGCCCACGTCCCTGAGCTGGCCGTGTACTTCGCCTGTATGGCTTGCGACTCGGGCCTTAGGTACCTTTTGCTTTTCCGTGCTGTACCGGTCCCTCTGTGTGGCGGAGCCTCCAGGCTTCTTAGGCCAAGGGACCTGAAATCCCTTGCGGGTTGGTTATCTGCTACAGGGCTTGCAACCCTGACAGCCTCGGACCCCAATGTCCGGTTGTGATTCTCTCTGCCAGGACCGGCTCCCGTCGCCTCTGTCCCTGGCTCGCAGCTTCTCCTCTGCCTCACGGACTCTTTGGCTACAGCTCAACTGTCCCTCCTTCTCTGGGACTAGTCTCAGTTATGAGCTAGGTCGTCCAGTTCTCTCTAACCCTGCCCCCAGTACCAGCTTTTATAGGGGCAGCCAGCTCCCCCAACTGGCCTGGGACAGGAGGTGCTGTATGCTAATTGTCCCTGACCAGGGAACCTCCCTCCTGCTCTCAGACACAGCCTTTAATATTTGTGGCATCCAGGCCTGGGGTGACACATTCCCCCCTAGTAAAATTTAGTACTCCGGGACTAAACAGGAAACACAAATGCAGAGTAAAAACAATAACATAACATATGTACAAGTGCATTTTGTCCTTAAGGTCACGGCGCATCCGTGACCGGGTGTCCATATCACCCAACTAGGTGTAGTTTTCCACAATGTGGGGACCTGTCCCTATAAACCCCAAGTTCCTGGCCTTGGGCGTGGCGGCAAGGTACAAGCTAACTACTTTGGACCACAAGGGGGACACGCCGGACAGGTTTTTCTTCCGTGGTCATCTTCCAAAGAGGGCACCAGGTGCAACTATCTACATGGTAGTTCCGGTTATTCACTGTCCATAACCTGTCAGTCCATTGTATCTAGGGAAACTGGAAAAACATTGTTAATAACCAGGGTACAAACATAAAACATTAAATATATACACTGTGCATTTAGATCTTCCAGCGAGCTGGTATTTGACCCCTAGTGCTCCAGGCTGACCTCCGTAACCCACTGTCTGGTGGTGGTCTAACCTGGCTTTCCCCACTAGTATTTAGGGTATTGCTACTAGCTGGGTTTACAGGCAGGGCAGGCAGCTCTCTGCGGGTTCTTTGGCTTACTGCAGGCATGGCAGGCTCACTGTCAGCAGAGGGTTGACTCTCCTGGGCTGCTGGCAAGGGTTCTTCTGCCTCTGGGGCTGCTTGTTCTTCTTGTTCTTCCTGCTCTCCTGTAGGCTCCTGCTGGATAGGTTGAAGGAAGTGTAGGACGGGTACCACTATCGCGTCATTTATCCGAGTGCAGGTCCGGGGGAACTCTCCGAGAACTGTGCTGATCATTTCTTCCTTGTCCTCTGCGGGTTCAAGGTCATCTTGATCTTCACTTGGACTCTGTAGCTGCTCGGGGCACCGTTTTAGGTGGTCTCTGGAGACGGTGCTAGTGGTTTCTCCTCCATCCTTGGTAATCACACATACCTTCGGGTTGTTGTGGTCGGACTGCAGTACTGTGTACGGGTCTCTCTCCCACTGGTCGTCCAGCTTGTGAAGCCTTCTCTTCCGCTTCAGGACCTGCTCACCAGGTTCCAGGGGACCAGCAGGGTCGTGTTGGTTGAAGAGCCTCTCTTGCTTTTCTCTCGCTTGAGCCAGACTCCTCTCCACACTCTCCTGTACCTTCTTGTACTGTAGCCGCCATTCCATATCCCAGTCTGCGTCTGGGGAGGTGTCCTCGGGTGTCAGGACTCCCATCTCCAGGTCTATCGGAAGCTTACCTGGTTTTGCGCGCATCAGGTAAGCCAGGGTGCAATTTGTAGCATTCACCGGGATATGGTTGTACAAGTCAATCAGGTCTGGCAGCTTCTCTGGCCACAGGCTGCGTTCTTCCAGGGGTAACGTCTTGAGGAGATCAATGACGATATTGTTCATTTTCTCACACAGCCCGTTGGTTTGCGGGTGGTAAGGCATTGTCCGAATCTTCCTACAGCCATAGAGGTTGCAGAACTCCTGGAATACTTCAGCCTCAAACGCTGGACCTTGATCTGTCAAGACCTGTTCCGGATACCCGTGTGGACGGCAGAAGTGTTGCTGGAAGGCTCTGGCCGCTGTTTGGGCTGTCAGGTCTTTAACAGGAACCACCACCAGGAACCGGGAGTAATGGTCCACAATCGTGAGGGCATAGATGTAGCCGGACCGGCTTGGAGCCAACTTCACATGGTCCAGAGCTACCAGCTCAAGAGGCTGCCTGGTGACGATGGGCCTCAAGGGTGTCTTCTGGATGGTACGGTCCTTCCTTCTGAGGTGGCATGGGCCGCAGTCCCTGCTCCACTTCTCTATGGTCCCTCTCATACCGATCCAGTAGAACCGCTCTCTCAGTAGGAACTCCAGTTTCTTCCACCCGAAGTGTCCCGCTCTGTCATGGTAGGCCTCCAGGACCATTGCTGCATCTCGTCTTGGGACCACTACCTGCCAGGTCAGCTCGTGCGTCCGGTGGTTGACAAGCCTTCTGCACAGCTTACCTTTGTAGAGGAATAGCCTGCTTTTCTCCTTCCATAACTGCTTGGCTTCCTCTGGAGCGTCCGGGCCAGGGCTAGCGTCTGCCTGGGTTAACAGGTCTTTCACCAGGCGAACTGCAGGGTCGCTATCTTGCGTTTCAGCCCAGCCGTGGTGGGGTAAGGGGTTGAACATGATGGTGGTTAGGTCTTTGTCTCTTACCCGATGAGAATATTGAGTGGCCCCATACCGGTGGAATGCAGGGAGCTCTACTTCCTCCAGCTCTTCCGAGTCTTCTTCTCCCTCGAGTAGGTGGGGCATTCTTGATAGGGCGTCTGCATTGGCGTTGGTTCTGCCTGCCCGGTATTTGATTGTGAAGTCATAATTTGATAGCCGGGCCATCCACCGCTGTTCTAGGGTACCAAGTCTGGCATTGTCCAGGTGTGTCAACGGGTTGTTGTCCGTGTACACAGTGAACTTTGCGGACGCCAGGTAATGCTTAAACCGTTCTGTGAAGGTCCACACCACTGCCAAGAATTCTAGCATGAAGGAGCTGTAATTCTCCGGGTTTCTCTCAGTGGGCCTCAGCTTCCGGCTGGCATACGCAATCACCCTTTCTCTGCCCTGCTGGTTTTGGGACAGTACGGCTCCTAACCCCACATTACTGGCGTCTGTGTGGAGGATAAAAGGCTGGCCATAATCGGGGTAGGCCAGGATCTCATCCCCCGTGAGGGCCATCTTCAACTGGCGGAAGGACTCCTCTTCCGGCTTGTCGCACTTGAGGGGTGGCTTTTGACTTCTGGATTTAGATTGACCTATCAGGGGGTCCTGCATTGGAGCTGCCATCTTTGTGAACCAGGGATGAACTTTCGGTAGTAGCCTACCAACCCGAGGAACTGCCTCACTTCTTTGATGTTAGAGGGGCTTGGCCAGCTCTTGATTACTGTGACCTTGTCGGGGTCGGGGGCTACTCCTTCTGCACTCACCACGTGCCCCAGGTACTGTACCTTCGGCTTTAACAGATGGCACTTGGAGGGTTTCACCTTCATGCCATAGCCTGCCAGGGCTTCGAACACCTCTGCCAGGTGTTTTAGATGGTCCTCGTAGGTCTTCGAATAGACGATCACGTCGTCCAGGTAAAGTAGGACCGTCTCGAAGTTTCGGTGCGCTAGACAGCATTCCATCAGCCTCTGGAAGGTCCCGGGTGTGTTGCAGAGCCGAATGGCATACAGTTAAGTTCGCTCAATCCCATCGGGGTGGTGAAGGCGATCTTCTCCTTGTCAGCATCTGCCACAGGAACCTGCCAGTACCCGCTAGTAAGATCCAAAGTAGAGAAGAAGTTAGCTGATTTTAGTGCGGCTAAAGACTCCTCTATCCTAGGTAACGGGTACGCGTCTTTATGGGTGATACGATTGATTTGTCTATAGTCCACGCACATTCTCATGGTACCGTCTTTCTTTTTTACCAGAACCAAGGGGGCTTTCCAGGGGCTACAGCTGTCTCTAATGACCCCGGCTTCTTTCATTTCTCTCAGCATGCCCTTTGCGTTCTGATAATGTGCAGGTCTGTGTCTCTCTTTTATTGGTGGGTGGCTCCCCGTGGGGATGTGGTGTTCTACTCCCTTTACTCGGCCGAAGTCTAGCGGGTGCTTACTAAAAATTCTCTCGTACTCCTGAACCACCCGGTAGACTCCTTGTTTTTGGTGCAGGGGAGTGCAGTCAGCACCCATATGGAGTTTCTGGCACCAGTCCTCCTTGTGTTTCTGGGAGCCATTACCCTCAACCGGGGGAGATGGAGGCAAGGGTTCCACGACCCTGATAGCATTGTGCTTGACGGCAAACAATTTGGCTAGTGTAGCGTACTGGGGCAAGTGTACTTCCCTTTCCTCGATCTTTAAGATCCGGACGGGCACCCTTCCATGGCAGACATCAACCACCCCCCGGGCTGTCAAAATGGTGGGCCTGCTGTCTGAGTACACGGGTTCTACCATGGCTTGGTAGTCTCTGCCTCTTAACCCGATTGCAGTCCGACACCAGATCATCATTTCGCTTTTGGCAGGCATGGCAATGGGGAGCGGGTCGCTCATCCTCACGCTACCAATCTCACCACCAGACAGTTCTACCTGTTGCCGTCTCATCAGGGCTCTTATCTCTTTCTGGAGGACCCTCTGTTGGCTGGAGCTCGCATTCATCGCCACCTGCTGCAAAATCACAATTACTTCTGAAAGACAGTTTTCAATCACATTAGTACCCAAGGTTATTTTAGGGTGACTTTCACGACGGTCAATGTCCACAATGATCACTCCCTGTGCCGGCAGTTCAGTCAAATCGGGGTTCTGTAGGGCCATGAGGCGCAGTTGGGTTCTGTGGGCGTTGGACAGCAGACCTTCTATAAACTGGTCAGTCAACAGTTTATCGGTGTCCTGCATGCTGCGAGGGTCAGCTTGTTTAATTGCTCCCAGAGCTTCTTGCAGGTTCAAGGCATAGTCTCTGATACTATCTTGGGCTCGCTGCTTACAGCCATAGAACCGCATTTTGATTTCTGCTGAGGTACGGGTATCAAAGGTACTCCGCAGCCGGGTCAGAATGTCCTTTACAGTCCTTTGCTCCTCATCTGACCATGATTTCACTTCCCGCTGGGCTGCACCGGTTAGCTGCCCCGTCAGAATGCTCACTTTCTGTTCTTCTGTCAGGGGATAAACTTTAAATAAACTGTGCAGTCTTTCCTTAAAGTCAGTTAATGTATGGGATTCCCCTGAGTATTGGGGCAGCCAGGCTGCTCCGGGGATGTAGGGCATGGAGAACGGCATCACCGCTGCTGCAGCCACGCTGGTGGTAGAAGGTCCCTCCGCGTCCGTCATCTTCCTCCCGTTGATCCTCTTCCGTAGGCCGCGGCTCCGCTGGTGCTGCTCCGGGCAAGGACCTTGCGTCGCGTCCTGGTGACGTCAGCGTCGCTCTCTCTCCTTCCAGGACCTTGCGCAGCGTCGGTGTGTAGGGCGGGGCTTCAGGTCTCGCGTGGTTTGGACGTCCACGCCCCTCTTCTTCCCGCGCGGCGTCCCGAAGATGGCGCCCGTTGGCGGGAAAATGGCTGAAGATGGCGGGAAAACGGCTGAAGATGGCGGGAAACGGCTCCGTATGGTGGGAAACTTCACTCAGGTAAGTACAAAGTCTTTTTCAGGCACGCAATACCCGTTTGTGGCGGGTTGGTCACAATCCTGCCGACTAAACCAAAGCTGACTCACCCCCTGGGCCGTCGGGCACCCGGAACCGGGCTTCAGTGCGCTAATTGGGGTAGTAGTGGCAACCCGATCCCGTGGCTCAGGGTGGTCAGACCAAATGCTGTGGCAGTCTATTTGTAGAGTTGTGAATGTCCGACTACGCCACCCGTGGATTGCGGTCAGGGATGACCGCCGCTGCAAGGCAGACCGCTGAGGCTGGTGTTGGTGTGCAGCACAGGGATAGGATAACTCCCCACGGGAAGAGTGTAGCCTCAGGGCAATGTAGGTGGATGCTGGGGGTGATGGTGTAGGCCGCAGTAATAAGAGTTCAGAGTCCGCTTCAAACAGTCCAGGGTCTTTATTGTAGGTATTACTACTGACCCAACCGGAGTACCGGGCAGGAATGGGCCTGGGTGTCTGAGGGCATTCGGGCGAGCCCCACTGGTCAGGGTGAGTGTGAAGGCCTACCGTTCTCTCTCTGCCCTTGCTGACTATCCTCCTTTTCGTGGTGTAATAGCCCACGTCCCTGAGCTGGCCATGTACTTCGCCTGTATGGCTTGCGACTCGGGCCTTAGGTACCTTTTGCTTTTCCGTGCTGTACCGGTCCCTCTGTGTGGGGAGCCTCCAGGCTTCTTAGGCCAAGGGACCTGAAATCCCTTGCGGGTTGGTTATCTGCTGCAGGGCTTGCAACCCTGACAGCCTCGGACCCCAATGTCCGGTGGTGATTCTCTCAGCCAGGACCGGCTCTCATCGCCTCTGTCCCTGGCTCGCAGCTTCTCCTCTGCCTCACGGACTCCTTGGCTACAGCTCAACTGTCCCTCCTTCTCTGGAACTAGTCTCAGTCCTGAGCTAGGTCGTCCAGTTCTCTCTAACCCTGCCCCCAGTACCAGCTTTTATAGGGGCAGCCAGCTCCCCCTACTGGCCTGGGACAGGAGGTGCTGTATGCTAATTGTCCCTGACCAGGGAATCTCCCTCCTGCTCTCAGACACAGCCTTTAATATTTGTGGCATCCAGGCCTGGGGTGACACACTTACAAGTCAATGAAGTGCAACATGTCTCTTAAAATACATTTCCTTCATTCACACATTGACGTTTTCCCACCAAACCTCGGCGCTATAAGAGATGAACATAGTGAAAAGTTTCATCAAGACATTTCCCAGATGGAGAAATGGTACCAGGGATGGTCAAGTCCCTCGATGCTGGGTGACTATTGTTGGAATCTTGTCCGTGAATCATCGGACCATGATTATAAATGAAAATCAAAGGCAAAACATTTCTAAACTTGATCGCTGTTGCTGACTTTTGCATTTGGAATATCACATGCCACTACGAATTTGACAGTATTCAATGCATACATATAATTGCATTTTTCTCAAAAATCTTACGTGATAGAGCAATTCTGTTATTTCTGAACTCAGCATGACAATTCCGATAAGAATCACCAATTTCATGCAGGAAACAAAAACCTTGTTGAACAGTGTTATATATAGGTGTACATACACCTCTATACATGACCTGCCCTGACGAAGCTGACGTCACACATGGGCTCTGCTCACATCTCTATCCACCTCATATTGCTGGCATACCCTGTCCCTGCATGTTGGTTCCCCTAGGGATAGGTATGGTAACAAACAGGTCCTTTGCACGCCTTGGCATGCCTTGATAGATGGACATGTGTGATGTCCTCTTGCTCAGATCTTATGGGTATCTATTGACAAACATCCACATATGAGCTCTTTAGTGAATGGTACCTCTTTCCAGGGCCACCTGGGATTTTGAGGCCTCTAAACATAATTGCTGTATATGGGCCGGTCTAGCTTCTTATACAGTGGGTACGGAAAGTATTCAGACCCCTTTAAATTTTTCACTCTTTGTTTCATTGCAGCCATTTGGTAAATTCTAAAAAAGTTAATTTTTTTCTCATTAAAGTACACTGTGCACCCCATCTTGACTGAAAAAAAACAGAAATATAGAATTGTTTGCAAATTTAATAAAAAAGAAAAACTGAAATATCACATGGTCATAAGTATTCAGACCCTTTGCTCAGACACTCATATTTAAGTCACATGCTGTCCATTTCCTTGTGATTCTCTTTGAGATGGTTCTACTCCTTTATTGGAGTACAGCTTTGTTTAATTAAACTGATAGGACTTGATTTGGAAATGCACACACCTGTCTATATAAGACCTCACTGCTCACAGTGCATGTCAGACCAAATGAAAATCAAGAGCTCAAAGGAACTGCCCAAGGAGCTCATACACAGAATTGTGACAAGGTTCCTAAGAGCACAGTGGCCTCCATAATCCTTAAATGAAAGAAGTTTGGGACCACCAGAAGTCTTCCTAGACCTGGCCATCCAGCCAAACTGAGCAATCATGGGAGAAGAGCCTTGGTGAGAGAGGTAAAGAAGAACCCCAAGATCACTGTGGCTGAGCTCCAGAGATGCAGTAGGGAGATGGGAGAGAGTTCCACAAACTCAACTATCACTGCAGCACTCCACCAGTCGGGCCTTTATGGCAGAGTTGCCGGATGGAAGCCTCTCCTCAGTGCAAGACATATTAAAGCCAGCATAGAGTTTGCTCAAAAATACATGAAGGACTCCCAGACTATGAGAAATAAGATTCTCTGGTCTGATGAGACGAAGATAGAACTTTTTTGGTGATAAGTCTAAGTAGTATGTGTGGAAAAAAACAGGCACTGCTCATCACCTGCCCAATGCAATCCCAACAGTGAAACATGGTGGTGGCAGCATCATGTTATGGGGGTGTTTGTCAGCTGCAGGGACAGGACGACTGGATGCAATTGAAGTAAACATGAATGCGGCCAAGTACAGAGATATCCTGGATGAAAACCTCTTCCAGAGTTCTCTGGACCTCAGACTTGGCCGAAGGTTCACCTTCCAACATGACAATGACCCTTAGCACACAGCTAAAATAACAAAGGAGTGACTTCAGAACAACTCAGTGACCATTCTTGACTGGCCCAGCCAGAGCCCTGACCTGAACCCAATTGAGCATCTCTGGAGAGACCTGAAAATGGCTGTCCACCAGCATTCACCATCTAACCTGATGGAACTGGAGAGGATCTGCAAGGAAGAATGGCTGAGGATCCCCAAATCCAGGTGTGAAAAACTTGTTGCATCATTCCCAAGAAGACTCATGGCTGTACTAGCTCAAAAGGGTGCTTCTAGTCAATACTGAGCAAAGAGTCTGAATACTTATGACCATGTGATATTTCAGTTTTTCTTTTTTAATAAATTTGCAAAAATGGGATGCAGAGTGTACTTTAATGAGAAAAAAATGAACTTTTTAGAATTTACCAAATGGCTGCAATGAAACAAAGAGTGAAAAATCTAAAGGGGTCTGAATACTTTCCGTACCCACTGTGTATATATATATATATATATACAGTACAGACCAAAAGTTTGGACACACCTTCTCATTTAAAGATTTTTCTGTATTTTCATGACTATGAAAATTGTACATTCACACTGAAGGCATCAAAACTATGAATTAACACATGTGGAATTAAAAACTTAACAAAAAAGTGTGAAACAACTGAAAATATGTCTTATATTCTAGGTTCTTCAAAGTAGCCACCTTTTTGCTTTGATGACTGCTTTGCACACTCTTGGCATTCTCTTGATTACCTTCAAGAGGTAGTCACCGGAAATGGTTTTAACTTCACAGGTGTGCCCTGTCAGGTTTAATAAGTGTGATTTCTTGCCTTATAAATGGGCTTGGGACCATCAGTTGTGTTGTGCAGAAATCTGGTGGATACACAGCTGATAGTCCTACCGAATAGACTGTTAGAATTTGTATTATGGTAAGAAAAAAGCAGCTAAGTAAAGAAAAACGAGTGGCCATCATTACTTTAAGAAATGAAGGTCAGTCAGTGCAAAATATTGGGTAAACTTTGAAAGTGTCCCCAAGTGCAGTTGAAAAAACCATCAAGCGCTACAAAGAAACTGTCGCACATGAGGACCGCCCCAGGAAAGGAAGACCAAGAGTCACATCTGCTTCTGAGGATAAGTTTATCCGAGTCACCAGCCTCAGAAATCGCAGGTTAACAGCAGCTCAGATTAGAGACCAGGTCAATGCCACACAGAGTTCTAGCAGCAGACACATCTCTTCAACAACTGTTAAGAGGAGACTTTGTGCAGCAGGCCTTCATGGTAAAATAGCTGCTAGGAAACCACTGCTAAGGACAGGCAACAAGCAGAAGAGACTTGTTTGGGCTAAAGAACACAAGGAATGGACATTAGACCAGTGGAAATCTGTGCTTTGGTCTGATGAGTTCAAATTTGAGATCTTTGGTTCCAACCACCGTGTCTTTGTGCGACGCAGAAAAGGTGAACGGTTGGACTCTACATGCCTGGTTCCCACCGTGAAGCATGGAGGAGGAGGTGTGATGGTGTGGGGGTGCTTTGCTGGTGACACTGTTGGGGATTTATTCAAAATTGAAGGCATACTGAACCAGCATGGCTACCACAGCATCGACTCGAAAATAGTTTTCAAGCACACTGAAGCTACTCGGTAAGCACCTGAGCATGGGTGTCCCCCCAGGCCTGGATGCCACAAACTTGTAAGGCTGTGTCTGAGAGCAGGAGGGAGGTTCTCTGGTCATGGACCATTTGCATGCAGCACCTCCTGTCCCAGGCCAGTAGGGGGAGCAGGCTGCCCCTATAAAAACTGGTACTGAGGGTAGGGTTAGAGAGACCAGGACCCACTTCTGAAGCATCCAGAAGGGTTCCCAGAAGAGAGGGACAGGTCAGCCGCAGCTGAGGAGTCCAGGAGGCAAAGGAGGAACAGAAAGCCAGGGACAGAGGCGACGATAGCCGGTCCTGGCAGAGAGAGACTACACAACCGGACACTGGGGTCCGAGGCTGTCAGGGTTGCAAGCCCTGCAGCAGATAACCAACCCGCAACGGATTTCAGGTCCCTTGGCCTAAGAAGCCTGGAGGCTCCGCCACACAGAGGGACCGGTATAGCACGGAGAAGCTACAGGTACCTAAGGCCCGAGTCGCAAGCCATACAGGCGTAGTACACGGCAAGCTCAGGGACGTGGGCTATCATACCACTAAAGGGGGAGATAGTCAGCAAGGGCAGAGAGAGAACGGTAGGCCTACCCACTCACCCTGACCAGCGGAGCTCACCCGAATGCCCTCAGACACCCAGGTCCATTCCTACCCTGTACTCCTGGTGGGTCTGTGATAAGATCTGCAGTAAAAGACCCTCAACTGCAATATTGGACTCTGTGTGGTTACTGCTGCGCCTGCACCATCACCCCCAGCATCCTATTACACTGCCCTGAGGCTACACTCCTCCCGTGGGGAGTTGTACTATTCCCTGCTGCATCCCCAACACCAGCCTCAGCGGTCTGCCTTGCAGCGGCGGTCCTCCCTGACCGCAATCCACGGGTGGCGTAGTCGGACATTGCCTAAAACATATAAAAGGCTGCCACTGGTCTGACCACCCTGAGCCACGGGACCGGGTCGCCACTACTACTCCCAGCATTGCCCTAAAGTCCGGTCTCGAGTGCCCCATGGCCCAGGGGGCGAGTCAGCTTTGGCGTAGTCGGCAGGATTGTGACCAACCCGCCACAAACGGGTATTGCGTGCCTGAAAAAGACTGTACACGTACCTTAAAAAGGAGTTTCCAGCCATCCGGAGCCGTTTCCCACCGTTTTCAGCCATCTCCCGCCATCTTCAGCAGTTTTCCCGCCATCTTCAGCCGTTTTTCCGCCATCGGACGCCATCTTCAGGACGCCGCGCGGGAAGAAGAGGGGCGTCGACGTCCAAAGCGAGCGAGACTTGAAGCCCGCCCTACGCACCGACGCTGTGCAAGGTCCTGGAAGGGAGAGAGAGCGACCCTGACGTCACCAGGACGCGACGCAAGGTCCTCACACGGAGCAGCACCAGCGGAGCCGCGGCCTACAGAAGAGGATCGTCGGAAGGTAGGCCACGCTTAACTAGGGGGGAGGAAGATGACGGACACGGAGGGGCCTTCTACAACCAGCGGGGCTGCAGCAGCGGTGATGCTGTTCTCTATGCCCTACATCCCCGGAGCAGCCTGGCTACCCCAATACTCAGGGGACCCCCATACCTTAACTGACTTTAGGGAAAGACTGCACAGTTTATTCAAAGTTTATCCCCTGACAGAAGAACAGAAAGTGAGCATTCTGACGGGGCAGCTCACAGTAAAGGCTGTCCTGCGGAGTACCTTTGATACCCGTACCTCAGCAGAAATCAAAATGCGGTTCTATGGCTGTAAGCAGGGGGCCCAGGATAGTATCAGAGACTATGCCTTGAACCTGCAAGAAGCCCTGAGAGCTATCAAACAAGCTGACCCTGGTAGCATGCAGGACTCTGATAAACTGTTGACTGACCAGTTCATAGAAGGTCTGCTGTCCAACGCACACAGAACCCAGCAGCGCCTCATGGCCCTACAGAACCCCGATTTGACTTTTGCGCAGTTCAAGGATCGGGCCATCCGGGTGCTCAGAGAACCCGCAGCAGGTGGCGCTGTAGCTTCCCGGCACCCTGCCATCACTTACCACCAGGGGGCAGCACCCTACCCCGCAGACCTTGTGGGGGCTGATGCCCTAAATCCATCCCAGCCTGCAGACCTGCACTATCAGGTCCAGGAGCTAACAAAGAGTGTGGCTGCATTAACCAGGACCGTACAGTCGTTGCAGGTGGAACCGTCAAGACCAATCGAGCTGGCTTCCAGTCCGGAGGATGTAACGTGGCGTCGACAGAGGAGGGATCCCGCTGTTCAGAGGGAGGCCCGCCGACCGCTACACTGAGGATGGACAGCCGATTTGCCGCCGTTGCAGTCAGCCAGGACACATAGCAAGGTACTGTACTTTAAATTGGTCCGACCTGGGGCAGAGGGCCAACCCCCAGGCATAAGGTCATCAGGCCCGTCTAATTGGCGTGATAAGTACGTGGGGGGACGCCCGGTCTTACCCGTAGTGCTGGACGGTATCCCCATGAATGCACTGCTGGACACCGGGTCTCAAGTGACTACCATCCCCTATGTACTTTTCAAGCGGTACTGGAGTGACGCTGACATAACCTGCTACCCAGACGATGACTTAAGCATCATTGCCAGCAATGGCCGACTCGTGACGCAGGTGGGGTTCAGAGAGATGACTATCAAGATTGGTAAGGTGGAACTGCCGGCACAGGGAGTGATCATTGTGGACATTGACCGTCGTGAAAGTCACCCTAAAATAACTGTGGGTACTAATGTAATTGAAAACTGTCTTTCAGAAGTAATTGTGATTTTACAGCAGGTGGCGATGAATGCGAGCTCCAGCCAACAGAAGGTCCTCCAGAAAGAGATAAGAGCCCTGATGAGACGGCAGCAGGTAGAACTGTCTGGTGGTGAGATCGGTAGCGTAAGAATGAGTGACCCATTCCCCATTTCCATGCCTCCCAAAAGCGAAATGATGATCTGGTGTCGGACTGCAATCGGGTTGAGAGGCAGAGACTACCAAACCATGGTAGAACCCGTGTACTCAGACAGCAGGCCCACCATTTTGACAGCCCGGGGGGTGGTTGATATCCGTCATGGGAGGGTGCCCGTTCGCATTCTCAACATTGGGGAGAGGGAGGTACACCTACCCAGGTACGCTACACTTGCCAAACTGTTTGATGTTGAGCACAAAGCTATCAGGGCTGTGGAACCGTTGCCTCCATCTCCACAGGCGGAGGGTAATGACTCCCAGAAACAAAAGGAGGACTGGTGCCAGAAACTCCATGTGGGTACTGAATCCACTCCCCTTCAGCCAAAAACAAGGAGTCTACCGGGTGGTTCAAGAGTATGAGAGAATTTTTAGTAAGCACCCGCTAGACTTCGGCCGAGTAAAAGGGATAGAACACCATATCCCCAAGGGGAGCCACCCACCAATAAAAGAGAGACACAGGCCTGTACCCCTGCACATTATCAGAACGCCAAAGGTATGCTGAGAGAAATGAAAGAAGCTGGGGTCATTAGAGATAGCTGTAGCCCCTGGGCAGCTCCCTTGGTTTTGGTAAAAAAGAAAGACGGTACCATGAGAATGTGCGTGGACTATAGACAAATCAATCGTATCACCCATAAAGATGCGTACCCATTACCTAGGATAGAGGAGTCTTTAGCAGCTCTAAAATCAGCTAATTTCTTCTCTACTTTGGACCTTACTAGCGGGTACTGGCAGGTTCCTGTGGCAGAGGCTGACAAGGAGAAGACCGCCTTCACCACCCCGATGGGACTGAGTGAGTTCAACTGTATGCCCTTCGGGCTCTGCAACGCACCAGGGACCTTCCAGAGGCTGATGGAATGCTGTCTAGGGCACCGAAACTTCGGGACGGTCCTCCTTTACCTGGACGACTTGATCGTCTATTCGAAGACTTACGAGGACCATCTAAAGCACCGGGCCGAGGTGTTCGAAGCCCTGGCAGGCTACGGCCTGAAAGTGAAGCCTTCAAAGTGCCACCTGTTAAAACTGAAGGTCCAGTACCTAGGACACGTGGTGAGTGCAGAGGGAGTAGCCCCCGACCCCGACAAAGTTACAGCCATTAAGGGCTGGCCAAGCCCCTCTAACATCAAGGAAGTGAGGCAATTCCTCGGGTTGGTAGGCTACTACCGAAGGTTCATCCCCGTGTTCACTAAGATGGCAGCCCCTGTGCAGGACCTCCTGATAGGGCAATCTAAATCCAGAAGTCACAAGCCACCCTTCAAGTGGGACAAGCCAGAAGAGGAGTCCTTCCGCCAGTTGAAGATGGCCCTCACGGGGGATGAGATCCTGGCCTATCCCGATTATGGCCAGCCTTTTATCCTCCACACAGATGCCAGTAATGTGGGGCTGGGAGCCGTACTGTCACAGAACCAACAGGGCAGAGAAAGGGTGATCGCGTATGCCAGCTGGAAGCTGAGGCCCACTGAAAGAAACCAAGAGAACTACAGCTCCTTCAAGCTAGAATTCTTGGCAGTGGTATGGGCCGTCACAGAACGGTTTAAGCATTACCTGGCCTCCGCAAAGTTCACCGTGTACACGGACAACAACCCGTTGACACATCTGGACAATGCAAGACTAGGTGCCCTAGAACAGCGGTGGATGGCCCGGCTATCCAATTATGACTTCACAATCAAATACCAGGCGGGCAGAACCAACGCCAACGCAGACGCCCTATTAAGAATGCCCCACCTACCTGAAGGAGAAGACGACTCGAAAGAGCTGGAGGAAATAGAGCTCCCTGCGTTCCACCGGTATGGGGCCACTCAGTATTCTCACCGGGTAAGAGACAAAGACTTAACCACCGTCATGTTCAACCCCTTACCCCACCACGGCTGGGCTGAAACACAAGATAGCGACCCTGCAATACGCCTGGTGAAAGACATGTTAACCCAGGAAGACGCTAGCCCTGGCCCAGACGCTTCAGAGGAAGCCAAGCTGATATGGAAGGAGAAGAGCAGGCTATTCCTCTACGAGGGTAAGCTGTGCAGAAGGCTTGTCAACCACCGGACGCACGAGCTGACCTGGCAGATAGTGGTCCCAAGGCGAGATGCAGCAATGGTCCTGGAGGCCTACCATGACAGAGCGGGACACTTCGGGTGGAAGAAACTGGAGTTCCTACTGAGGGAGTGGTTCTACTGGGTCGGCATGAGAAGGGCCATCGAGAAGTGGAGCAGGGACTGCGGCCCATGTCACCTCAGAAGGAAGGACCGTACCAGCCAGCAGACACCCTTGAGGCCCATCGTCACCAGGCAGTCTCTTGAGATGGTAGCTCTGGACCATGTGAAATTGGCTCCAAGCCGGTGGGGCTACGTCTATGCCCTGACAATTGTGGACCATTACTCCCGGTTCCTGGTAGTGGTTCCTGTTAAAGACCTGACAGCCCAAACAGCAGCCAGAGTCTTCCAGCAACACTTCTGCCGTCCACATGGGTATCCAGAGCAGGTCTTGACAGATCAAGGTCCAGCGTTTGAGGCTGAAGTATTCCAGGAGTTCTGCAACCTCTACGGCTGTAGGAAAATTCGGACAACGCCTTACCACCTGCAAACCAACGGGCCCTGTGAGAAAATGAACAATATTGTCATCGATCTCCTCAAGACGTTACCCCTGGAAGAACGCAGCCTGTGGCCGGAGAAGCTGCCAGATCTGATTGACTTGTACAACCACATCGCGGTGAATGCTACAAATTGCACCCCGGCTTATCTGATGCGAGCAAGACCAGGTAAGCTGCCGATCGACCTGGAGATGGGAGTCCTGACACCTGAGAACACCTCCCCAGACGCGGACTGGGATACGCAACGGCGGCTACAGTACAAGGTACAGGAGAGTGTGGAGAGGAGTCTGGCTCAAGCGAGAGAAAAGGAAGAGAGGCTCTTCAACCAACACGCCCCTGCTGGTCCCCTGGAACCTGGTGAGCAGGTCCTGAAGCGGAAGAGAAGGCTTCACAAGCTGGATAACCAGTGGGAGAGAGATCAGTACACAGTACTGCAGTCCGACCACGACAACCCGAAGGTATGTGTGATTACCAAGGATGGAAGAGAAACCACTAGCACCGTCTCCAGAGACCACCTAAAACGGTGCCCCGAGCAGCTACAGAGTCCAAGTGAAGATCAAGATGACCTTGAACCCGGAGAGGACAAGGAAGAGATGATCAGCACAGTTCTCGGAGAGTTCCCCCTGGACCTGGACTCAGATAAATGGCGCAATAGTGGTACCCGTCCTACACTTCCTTCAGCCTACCCAGCAGGAGCCTACAGGAGGACAGGAAGAACAAGAAGAGCAAGCGGCCCCAGAGGCGGAAGAACCCACGCCAGCAGCCCAGGAGAGTCAACCCTCTGCTGACAGTGAGCCTGCCATGCCTGCGGTAAGCCAAAGGACCAGCAGATAGCTGCCTGCCCTGCCTGAAAACCCAGCTAGTAGCAGTACCCTCAATGATAGTGGGGAAAGCCAGGTTGGTCCACCACCAGACAGTGGGTTAAGGAGGTCAACCAGGAGCACTAGGGGTCAAACACCAGCTCGCTCGAGGATATAGGTACAAGATCTAAATGTACCATGTATATATTTACTATGTTTGTTACCTGTAACTAATAGTGTTTTCTCCAGTTTGTCTAGATATATGGACTGACAGGTTATGAACTTTGGATAACCGGAACTACCTTGTAAATAGTTGCACTTGGTGCCTCTTGCGAAGACGGCCACGGAAGAAAAACCTGTCTGGCGTGGTCCTGAGTGGTCCAAAGTAGTTTGCTTCGCCTTGCAGCCACGCCCAGGGCCAACGTTTGGGGTTTGCTTTGGACAGGTCCCCGCACCGGTTGAGACTTCGCCTTATTGGGTGAAATGGACACCCGGTCACAGGCCATACTGTGACCTAAAGAACTCAATATGTGGTGTCGTTTGTTGTTTTCTTCTCTGCTATGTTTATGTTATAATTTATACCCTGTATCGTGTTTCTTGTTTAGTCCCGGAGTACTAAGCTTTCCTAGGGGGGAATGTGTCACCCCAGGCCTGGATGCCACAAACTTGTAAGGCTGTGTCTGAGAGCTGGAGGGAGGTTCTCTGGTCATGGACCATTTGCATGCAGCACCTCTTGTCCCAGGCCAGTAGGGGGAGCAGGCTGCCCCTATTAAAACTGGTACTGAGGGCAGGGTTAGAGAGACCAGGACCCACTTCTGAAGCATCCAGAAGGGTTCCCAGAAGCGAGGGACAGGTCAGCCGCAGCTGAGGAGTCCAGGAGGCAAAGGAGGAACAGAAAGCCAGGGACAGAGGCGACGATAGCCGGTCCTGGCAGAGAGAGACTACACAACTGGACACTGGGGTCCGAGGCTGTCAGGGTTGCAAGCCCTGCAGCAGATAACCAACTCGCAAGGGATTTCAGGTCCCTTGGCCTAAGAAGCCTGGAGGCTCCGCCACACAGAGGGACCGGTACAGCACGGAGAAGCTACAGGTACCTAAGGCCCGAGTCGCAAGCCATACAGGCGTAGTACACGGCAAGCTCAGGGACGTGGGCTATCATACCACTAAAGGGGGAGATAGTCAGCAAGGGCAGAGAGAGAACGGTAGGCCTACCCACTCACCCTGACCAGCGGAGCTCGCCCGAATGCCCTCAGACACCCAGGTCCATTCCTACCCTGTACTCCTGGTGGGTCTGTTTTAAGATCTGCAGTAAAAGACCCTGGACTGCATTATTGGACTCTGTGTGGTTATTGCTGCGCCTGCACCATCACCCCCAGCATCCTATTACACTGCCCTGAGGCTACACTCCTTCCGTGGGGAGTTGTACTATTCCCTGCTGCATCCCCAACACCAGCCTCAGCGGTCTGCCTTGCAGCGGCGGTCCTCCCTAACCGCAATCCACGGGTGGCGAAGTCGGACATTGCCTAAAACATATAAAGGGCTGCCACTGGTCTGACCACCCTGCGCCACGGGACAGGGTCGCCACTACTACTCCCATCATTGCCCTGAAGTCCGGTCTCGAGTGCCCCACGGCCCAGGGGGCGAGTCACATGTTCGTGCATCATTAATACAGATGTGTTTTCAAAACCCTATGCACAAGTAGCAGAAATAATACACTACACTTACAATTCAGGGCACATTTTTAACATACATAATGTGTTAATTTGGATTTTTGCCAATGTTTGCTCTTTTCATGTCATTTAATGAAGACTGAGTTCAGCAGTATTGTATTTTTTTATTGAATTCTATTGTCACGGGTGTATCAGAGGTGATAGACAGTCGCCCTGCAGTTGGTTGCAGGAGATCTCTACGTTTGGCATTACAGATATCTTCTTAGATGAGAGGCTGTCTCTAGGACCTAGCGGCTACCTCCCTCTGGTAATTAGCTCCCTGGCCTAGGTGTATATATACCTGGTGTGTCTGAGAGGGAGGTGCCAGCTATATTCATTTCTACTTGTGAGGCTTTAGCAAGAGCAGTACTTTGTCCTCTCTGGAGCTTGAGGCCGAGTTCGAATTTCTCTGGAGTCGTCTAAAGCTAAGCATTCTCCCCCTGTTTGTCTACCCTTGTTGTCTATAGAGTTTAGTGGAGATCGACTAGTGCTCATCTCCTCCCATCCCTAGCCTTAACCATACGCCAGGGAAAGACAGGGCTCGACACGCATGCGGTGATTGCTGAAGAGGCAATATAGGGATGGTAGTTGAGACAGGGTGACACTAGAACAGACTAGGAGGTATCCATTACTGCCTTTCCCTAGTGTCTGAGCTCCCTTTCCCTCTTCCCTCTGTGTTGCACTAAGTCTTTATCTGGCGAGCACATGGAGGGCTGTGCGGCCCTCCAAAGAAATGCCACCCCACACCATTATTGACCCACTGCCAAACCGGTCATGCTGAAGGATGTTGCAGGCAGCAGATCACTCTCCACGACATCTCCAGACTCTGTCACGTCTGTCACATGTGCTCAGTGTGAACCTGCTTTCATCTGTGAAAAGCACAGGGCGCCAGTGGCGACTTTGCCAATCCTGGTGTTCTGTGGCATTTCTTTGGAGGGCCGCACAGCCCTCCATGTGTTTGCCAGAGGTAGCCTGACTGCCATTAGGTACCGAGATGAGATCCTCAGACCCCTTGTGAGACCATATGCTGGGGCAGTTGGCCCTGGGTTCCTCCTAATGCAGGACAATGCCAGACCTCATGTGGCTGGAGTGTGTCAGCAGTTCCTGCAAGATGAAGGCATTGAAGCTATGGTCTGGCCCGCCCATTCACCAGACCTGAATCCGATTGAGCACATCTGGGACATCATGTCTCGCTCCATCCACCAACATCACATTGCACCACAGACTGTCCAGGAGTTGGCAGATGCTTTAGTCCAGGTCTGGGAGGAGATCCCACAGGAGACCATCCGCAACCTCATCAGGAGCATGCCCAGGCATTGTAGGGAGGTCATACAGGCACGTGGAGGCCACACACAATACTGAGCCTCATTTTGACTTGTTTTAAGGACATTACATCAAAGTTGGATCAGCCTGTAGTGTGTTTTTCCACTTTAATTTTGGGGGTGACTCCAAATCCAGGCCTCCATTGGTTAATAAATTTGATTTCCATTGATGATTTTTGTGTGATTTTGTTGTCAGCACATTCAACTTTGTACAGAACAAAGTATTCAATGAGAATATTTCATTCATTCAGATCTAGGATGTGTTATTTGAGTGTTCCCTTTATTTTTTTGAGCCGTGTATTTAGCTGAATATAGGTACAGCTTTAGGGCAAAAAGAGAGAGCTTCTCCATAAATTATAAAGTGCTAGAAACATCTGTCCCAGACCAAGGTTTCCTGCTTCTGCTTGGAGGCACTATACAGTATATAAATTAATATTGTTGTACAATGATCATTTGTTCATTTTCTATTGAAATGCTTATGAACCATAAGACTTAAAAGGGACCCCAAACTTAGAGAAAATGGAAAATTGTATTTGTCAGCTTGTAAGTCTGAAATTAATGTCGATGTAGAAATGTAGGGCGAAAAGAAGAATTAATTTCCTACTTATCATAGCTGGTGCCTAAGGTGGGATGGGGCTCATGATTTCTTGTCTCCATCCAACGTGGGGAGGTTTTTGCTGTAAAAATATGTCTAATCAAAGCAGCATGAAGCTCCCTCTTTTTTTAATCTATTCTTCGTATACCCACAGAATATGCCATAAATGTTTGAGTTATTCAATTCCCAACAATGGGATTGACATCTATCACAAGAACGTGGTCCTGTCGTGCGCAGGGGAAAATGAAGAACTGGTCATGCATGGTTTTCTCTATTGATTTGCATGGGAGTTCTGAACACTGTCAAGATCGCTCATTCAGCAATTTTTGCGACTCTCATACAAGTGAATGGAGAGATCTGCAAATCTGCATTTACTTCTAAATTCCTGGGTGCACATGATTATACCCATTCTCAATACAGAATTCACATCTATCAGTAATTTTTTTTTTGTCATACCCTGTGACTAAGTCACAGATGAGGGAAAAAACATTTGAGTCCTGGAGGAGGAGAGGCCAAATGAATGTCACCAAGGAAAATATTAAGAAGGGAAAATTAACTAGGAAGTTAACAAAAACTATAAATTCGGGAAGAGAGATTTAATCACAAGCTAAAGAATTGTCACAGTCTTGAGAGATCAAAAGATGGAAGTTACAGAGTAGACAGTGGTTTGGGTCAGCAGTAATAGAGAATACAACACTATTGAATGTGGTAGCAGCTACTCTCATTGCACTAGAAATCCAAATTCAAGGAACCGGAAGCTCCAAGAAGAAACTATGAAGTACAAGAAAGCAAGTATGTTTAAGCAAAGGACAGGAACACTAAAACTACACTTTTTACACTTTTTGTGAGTCACACTTCTGAGTGTTGATGGAAGATTATGGAAGACTTTGCCATTAATGGTCTATGCATGCAGATCCATTAAGTGCAGCCATTAAGTGCACATTAGAAATAAAACAGAAATGTAATAAACTTACAGCCTGAAATCACCACCACTGGACCTGCTGCAACCCCCCCAACCCACTGTCTGTTTCCCCATTATCCTGTAGACTGTAAACCCGCAAGGGCAGGGTCCTATTCCCTCTGTACTAGTCTGTCATTGTAATTTATATTTGTACATTATATGTAACCCTTTCCCATGTACATCACCATGGAATCAATGGTGCTATATAAATAATAATAATAATAATGGGGTTAGGATTTACATCAAGCTTTGTAATATTTTGCAGCATTAATTTTATTGTCAAAAATACTAGGCAATGGGGTCCATCAGAATTCACCTGTATACAGTGCCTACAAGTATTATTCAACCCCCTGCAGATTTAGCTGGTTTGATAAGATGCAAATAAGTTAGAGCCTTCAAACTGCAAACGAGAGTAGGTTTTATGAACAGAAGCATAAATCTTACAAACCAAAAAGTTATGTTGCTCAGTTGAATTTTATTAAATTTTAAACATTAAAGTGTGAGTCAATTATTATACATCCCCTATGTTTAATATTTTGTGGAATAACCCTTGTTTGCAATTACAGCTAATAATCGTCTTTTATAAGACCTGATCAGGCCGGCACAGGTCTGTGGAGTTATCTTGGCCCACTCCTCCATGCAGATCTTCTCCAAGTTATCTAGGTTCTTTGGGTGTCTCATGTGGACTTTATTCTTGAGCTCCTTCCACAAGTTTTCAATTGGGTTAAGGTCAGGAGACTGACTAGGCCACTCCAACACCTTGACTTTTTCCCTCTTGAACCAGGCCTTGGTTTTCTTGGCTGTGTGCTTTGGGTCGTTGTCTTGTTGGAAGATGAAATTACGACCCATCTTAAGATCCTTGATGGAGGAGCGGAGGTTCTTGGCCAAAATCTCCAGGTAGGCCGTGCTATCCATCTTCCCATGGATGCGGACCAGATGGCCAGGCCCCTTGGCAGAGAAACAGCCCCACAGCATGATGCTGCCACCACCATGCTTGACTGTAGGGATGGTATTCTTGGGGTCATATGCAGTGCCATCCAGTCTCCAAACGTCACGTGTGTGGTTGGCACCAAAGATCTCGATCTTGGTCTCATCAGACCATAGAACCTTGAATCAGTCTGTCTCAGAGTCCTCCAAGTGATCATGAGCAAACTGTAGACGAGCCTTGACATGACGCTTTGAAAGTAAAGGTACCTTACGGGCTCGTCTGGAACGGAGACCATTGCGGTGGAGTACGTTACTTATGGTATTGACTGAAACCAATGTCCCCACTGCCATGAGATCTTCCCGGAGCTCCTTCCTTGTTGTCCTTGGGTTAGCCTTGACTCTTCGGACAAGCCTGAATGGGAGGACACTTTCAAAGGCTGTCCTGGCCGTGGATGGCTAACAGTAGTTCCATAAGCCTTCCACTTACGGATGATGCTCCCAACAGTGGAGACAGGTAGGCCCAACTCCTTAGAAAGGGTTTTGTACCCCTTGCCAGCCTTGTGACCCTCCACGATCTTGTCTCTGATGGCGTTGGAATGCTCCTTTGTCTTTCCCATGTTGACCATCTCTGAGTGCTGTTCACAAGTTTGGGGAGGGTCTTAAATAGTCAGAAAAGGCTGGCAAAAGAGATCTTTAATCCACACATGTGAAGCTCATTATTCTTGGTGCCTGAACTACTTCTTAATACTTTTGGGGGACCAAACAGAATTCTTGTGGTTTGAGGGGTTGAATAATAAATGACACTCTGAATTAACTTTTAACATTTTAAAAAAAAAAAAAAAAATTTGCTGAAGTGCATTTCCCACTTCCAGACTGATCTACAGTACAAATGTCACAATGCCAAGTTAATTCCGCATGTGTCAACCAGCTAAATCTGCAGGGGGTTGAATACTACTTGTAGGCACTGTATGTTCCAAAATGAATGTAGCATGAATTAGCCATGATGCTAATGTGAAGATGAGGTAAAATAAATTGAACTACATGAAAGCAGACCTGAACCTTGAAACACAGGAGTAAATTAAGCATTAGTAAAGCAATGTTATCTTCCTTAAATTAGTTATGCTTTTTTCAACTCCTTTCCGACATAGTTTCCATTTTTGCACTTTCTTTTCTTATATGGTAAAAATGACCTGTTGACCTTGCAATATGATTCACCAGGTCACTATGATTACAGTGATACCAAACATGCATAGTTTTATTCATTTTTTATATTTTTTTTTAAATAGTGAACAAAAAAATTCGGAAACTTGTAAAAAAAAAAAAGTGGTTGTTTTGCCATTTTCCGAAGCCAGATATATTTTCTATTTTTAGTAGAGGAAGCTTGCTTTTGTGCCCTTTGCTGACAAATTTATTGATAGATATTTTGGGGAAGATAAAATATTTTGATTGCCTTTTATTGCATTTTTTCAGGTGCTGCTAAGGCCAAAAAACGCAATTCTGGCACTTTGATTTTCTTTCTCAATACGCTGTTTACCAGTTAAGTCAGTTACTTTTATATGTTGATAGATCTGACTTTTATCGACATAGCAATACTACATACAGTACAGACCAAAAGTTTGGACACACCTTCTCATTTAAAGATTTTTCTGTATTTTCATGACTATGAAAATTGTACATTCACACTGAAGGCATCACAACTATGAATTAACACATGTGGAATTGTATACTTAACAAAAAAGTGTGAAACAACTGAAAATATGTCTTATATTCTAGGTTCTTCAAAGTAGCCACCTTTTGCTTTGATGACTGCTTTGCACACTCTTGGCATTCTTTTGATGAGCTTCAAGAGGTAGTCACCGGAAATGGTCTTCCAACAATCTTGAAGGAGTTCCCAGAGATGCTTAGCACTTGTTGGCCCTTTTGCCTTCACTCTGCGGTCCAGCTCACCTCAAACCATCTCGATTGGGTTCAGGTCTGGTGACTGTGGAGGCCAGGTCATCTGGCGTAGCACCCCATCACTCTCCCCCTTGGTCAAATAGCCCTTACAGAGCCTGGAGGTGTGTTTAGGGTCATTGTCCTGTTGAAAAATAAGTGATGGTCCAACTAAACGCAAACCGGATGGAATAGCATGCCGCTGTAAGATGCTGTGGTAGCCATGCTGGTTCAGTATGCCTTCAATTTTGAATAAATCCCCAACAGTGTCACCAGCAAAGCACCCCCACACTATCATACCTCCTCCTCCATGCTTCACAGTGGGAACCAGGCATGTAGAGTCCATCTGTTCACCTTTTCTGCGTCGCACAAAGACACGGTGGTTGGAACGAAAGATCTCAAATTTGGACTCATCAGACCAAAGCACAGATTTCCACTGGTCTAATGTCCATTCCTTGTGTTCTTTAGCCCAAACAAGTCTCTTCTGCTTGTTGCCTGTCCTTAGCAGTGGTTTCCTAGCAGCTATTTTACCATGAAGGCCTGCTGCACAAAGTCTCCTCTTAACAGTTGTTGAAGAGATGTGTCTGCTGCTAGAACTCTGTGTGGCATTGACCTGGTCTCTAATCTGAGCTGCTGTTAACCTGCGATTTCTGAGGCTGGTGACTCGGATAAACTTATCCTCAGAAGCAGATGTGACTCTTGGTCTTCCTTTCCTGGGGCGGTCCTCATGTGAGACAGTTTCTTTGTAGCGCTTGATGGTTTTTGCAACTGCACTTGGGGACACTTTCAAAGTTTTCCCAATTTTTCACACTGACTGACTTTCATTTCTTAAAGTAATGATGGCCACTCGTTTTTCTTTACTTAGCTGCTTTTTCTTGCCATAATACAAATTCTAACAGTCTATTCAGTAGGACTATCAGCTGTGTATCCACCAGACTTCTGCACAACACAACTGATGGTCCCAACCCCATTTATAAGGCAAGAAATCCCACTTACTAAACCTGACAGGGCACACCTGTGAAGTGAAAACCATTTCCGGTGACTACCTCTTGAAGCTCATCAAGAGAATGCCAAGAGTGTGCAAAGCAGTCATCAAAGCAAAAGGTGGCTACTTTGAAGAACCTAGAATATAAGACATATTATTATTTGTTTCACACATTTTTGTTAAGTATATAATTCCACATGTGTTAATTCATAGTTTTGATGCCTTCAGTGTGAATGTACAATTTTCATAGTCAGGAAAATACAGAAAAATCTTTAAATGAGAAGGAGTGTCCAAACTTTTGGTCTGTACTGTATGGGTATTTTTTAACAATGTATTTCTTTATTTTTTCATGGGCGGGGAGTGTGATTTGAACTTTTATATATTTTTTATTTTTTCGTATCTTTAAAAATTTTTTTTAACTATTTACCATATTTTCAAGTTCCTTTAGGGGATATGAACCTGCGATAGTCTGATCGCTTCTACTATACACAGCATTACCACAGTACTGTTATAGCAAAAAATCATGACAAGCATGGGGAACTTCAGTAGAATTTCGGCTGTCATGACAACCCATTGGCGCCATGTTTGCATCACTGATCTCTGCAAGCTAGTGTGTACACTCCCTGACAGAAGTTATGTCGCTTATCCATGTTATGTAAATAAAAGCTTATAACCTGACCTTAAATTCATCCATTGGTTTTATAAATTACTCTTTTGAAAGCTGAAACCCTCCCAAATTTGGTTTCGGTTAAGAAAATAAATTGGTATCAATGCTGAAAATTGATCATTTAATGAACACAGAATGGTCAGATTTTGGTAAGACAAAAGTTTTGTGGCCCACAGAAAGTAATGTGATATTCAAACAAATAATTATCTTAAAATACAAATGTATGTTGCATAACATTGGTGAATGAAGTTGTGGTCCTATTAGAGTCATATTTAATATTTTGTGTGACTTCCATCAGCTTGAAGGACTGCATCCATGCGGTTCAACAATGATTCATACAATTTATTAATGAAGTCATCAGGAATAGCAGAGAATGCAGTCTTACAGGCCTCCCAGAGTTCATCTAGATTCTTTGGTTTTGTCTTCCAAGCTTCCTCTTTCATCCTACCCCAAACATGCTCAATGATGTTCATGTCTGGTGACTGGGCTGGCCAGTCCTTGAGCACCTTGATCTTTTTTGCCTGGAGGAACTTTGTTGTAGAGATGGATGTATGAGATGGAGCACCATCCTGCTGCAGAATTTGACCCGTTTTATGATTTGGAATGTAAGAGGTAGCTAATACTTCTTGATATTTTAGGCTATTGATATTGCCTTCCACCTTGCAAATGTTTCGCACACCCCCATACTGAATGTAACCCCAGAGCATGATCTTTACACCACCAAATTTACAGTTTTCTGGGTGTATTTTGGATCCATACGGGCTCCAGTAGGTCTCCTGCAGTATTTGCGGCGGCTGTGGTGTAATTCTACTGAAGATTCATCAGAGAAATCCACCTTCTGCCACTTTTCCAGCGTCCATCTGTTTAGCAGGCTGTGGGACTTTGCAAATGCCACACGGTTTTTTATTTGCCTTTTGTTTAGTGCTGGCTTCTGGGCACTGATTCGACCATGGAGGCCATTTCGAGACAGAATCCTACAAACTGTTCTAGTTGACACAGGGACTTGAGGTGACCCGGCCTGTTGGAGCTCTGCTGCAGTGAAAGAGGGGCTTGCTTTGGATTTTCTAACCAACAAACGTTCCTCCTGAGCAGTTGTCTTGCGGGGTCTGCCAGACCTGGGTTTGTCAAACACATCTCCAGTCTCTTCAAATCTTTTTATAATTCTTTGTACTTGACGCTGAGACACATTAAAGGTGCCAGCCACCTCTGCAGTGGATCTGGTCTTCAGCCTCTTGATAATCAAGGCTTTGGTCGCAGGGTGGATTTTTGGCATGTTGTCAGAGCTCAAGTTGCAGTTCAAGTGAAGGTCTGGGGTGCTGGGTTTCTTTTTATACACACCCACTAATTAACCGATCATTTACTGAGCACCGGTAAGGATGTAAACTAGGATTGGGTGCATTATATGACCAGGCGACAAAACTTTTGTCTTGCCAAAATCTGACCATTCTGTGTTCATTAAATGATCAATATTTCAGCATTGATGCCAATTTATTTTCTTAACCTAAACCAAATTTGGGAGGGTTTCAGCTTTCAAAAGAGTAATTTATAAAACCAATGGATGAATTTAACGTCAGGTTATAAGCTTTTATTTATATAACATGGATAAGCGACATAACTTCTGTCAGGGAGTGTATACATACAGCAGAGCTGAATTATGTATCATTACAAACCCATCCAGATCATGGCAGTCGGTGTGGGGAGGGGTTGAGAGCTGACAGCAGTGTGAGATGAGATCTGGAAGAGTTTGAAATAATACATATCTCTGCTCAGTTGTATTTCTACACAGTAGCTGCAGAGTTATTTATTATTACAAACACTCACAGATCTCATCTCACAGTGCTGACAGCTCTTATCCTCCCTCCACACTGATTACCATGAGATGACATCGGAAAGTATTTTTAACGATACATACAGTGGGTATGGAAAGTATTCAGACCCCTTTAAATTTTTCACTCTTTGTTTCATTGCAGCCATTTGGTAAATTCTAAAAAGTTCATTTTTTTTTCTCATTAATGTACACTATGCACCCCATCTTGACTGAAAAAAACAGAAATGTAGAAATTTTTGCAAATTTATTAAAAAAGAAAAACTGAAATATCACATGGTCATAAGTATTCAGACCCTTTTCTCAGACACTCATATTATAAATAATAATAATTTTTATTTATATAGCACCAACATTTCCGCAGCACTTTACAATTAAGCGGGGACATGTACAGACAATAAATTCAATACAAGGTAAGACAGTTTAAACAGTTATATTAGGAGTGAGGTCCCTGCTCGCAAGCTTACAATCTACAAAAACCCATATTTAAGTCACATGCTGTCCATTTCCTTGTGATCCTCCTTGAGATGGTTCTACTCCTTCATTGGAGTTCAGCTGTGTTTAATTAAACTGATAGGACTTGATTTGGAAAGGCACACACCTGTCTATATAAGACCTCACAGCTCACAGTGCATGTCATACCAAATGAGAATCATGAGCTCAAAGGAACTGCTCAAGGAGCTTAGAGACAGAATTGTGGCAAGGCACAGATCTGCCCAAGGTTACAAAATAATTTCTGCAGTACTCAAGGTTCCTAAGAGCACTGTGGCCTCTATAATCCTTAAATGGAAGAAGTTTGAGACCACCAGAAGTCTTCCTAGACCTGGCCGTCCAGCCAAACTGAGCAATCGTGGGAGAAGAGCCTTGGTGAGAGAGGTAAAGAAGAACCCCAAGATCACTGTGGCTGAGCTCCAGAGATGCAGTAGGGAAATGGGAGAAAGTTCCACAAAGTCAACTGTCACTGCAGCACTCCACCAGTCGGGCTTTTATGGCAGAGTGGCCCGACGGAAGCCTCTCCTCAGTGCAAGACATATGAAAGCCTGCATAGAGTTTGCTCAAAAACACATGAAGGACTCCCAGACTATGAGAAATAAGATTCTCTAATCTGATGAGACGAAGATAGAACTTTTTGGTGATAATTCTAAGTGGTATGTGTGGAGAAAACCAGGCACTGCTCATCACCTGCCCAATACAATCTCAACAGTGAAACATGGGGGTGACAGCATCATGCTATGGGGGTGTTTTTCAGCTGCAGGGACAGGATGACTGCTTGCAATTGAAGGAAACATGAATGCAGCCAAGTACAGAGATATCCTAGATAAAAACCTGGACCTCTGACTTGGCCAAAGGTTCACCTTCCAACAAAATAATGACCCTAAGCACACAGCTAAAATAACAAAGGAGTGAGAAACTTGTTGCATCATTCCCAAGAAGACTCATGGCTGTACTAGTTCAAAAGGGTGCTTCTACTCAATACTGAGCAAAGGGTCTGAATACTTATGACCATGTGATATTTCAGTTTTTCTTTTTTAATAAATTTGCAAAAATTTCTACATTTCGGTTTCATTAATGAGAAAAAAAAATGAACTTTTTAGAATTTACCAAATGGCTGCAATGAAACAAAGAGTGAAAAATGTAAAGGGGTCTGAATACTTTCCGTACCCACTGTAACTCAGCACTGCTGCATCTTCATACAGTAGCTGCAGAGGTCAGTGAGGAGAGGAAGGCGTATTCTTTTTTCTCCTCCATGACGCTGCCTGCTTATGATTGGTCAACCTCATGCAGGAGAATAAGTACACATACTCAGAGACAAATCTCAGGTAACGCCCAATTAAACTATAACATATATTATAACCTAAACTTTACATGCTAATATCTCTACAATGGAGGGGAAAATTTAAAAAAGAATAACTATGTTTTAATTTTACTCAGCTCTATTCCATGATGTGGTAAGTTCAACATGCTCATACTGGTGAAAGGTCCTCTTTAAATTTGCCAATTTACAAAACCTATTCTTCTTTTAACTAATACAAAATTTGTAGCATAGTTGGATGAACTTAAGGGCTGTAACATTTTGCATTTCACATCAACTGTGTTTTTGACTTTATATCTGGGGCAGTAGGGAGTTAATGTTAGCATCTCTGGTGTTCTAGAGTAATGATGACAAACAGTAAAATGTTTGACCCTATTAACATGTCTAATTTTTAAGTCTGTACAGTATGTTGGCTGTGACGACGGTGGGTGTGGACCCACTGCGCCACTGGCCAGGCTTAAGCCCCCGTCACACTAAGCGAGATCGCTAGTGAGATCGCTGCTGAGTCAGAAGTTTTGTGACGCAACAGCGACCTCAGCAGCGATCTCGCTACGTTTGACACGTAGCAGCGACCAGGCCCCTGCTGTGAGATCGCTGGTAGTGTCGAAATGGCCTGGACCATTTTTTGATCGTTGAGGTCCCGCTGGGTAGCATGCATCGGTGTGTTTGACACCTTACCAACGACCTCGTTGGCGACTCAGAACTGAGACACATAGGCGTGCATTTGCGTTGCATCGTTATACAGGTCGCTACGGGTCACCGTATCGTTGCTGCGTCGTTGGGAAGATCTGACTGTTTGACATCTCACCAGCGACCACACAGCGACGCAGCAATGATCCCTGCAGGTCGTATCGTTGTCGGGATCGTTGTAGCGTCGTTAAGTGTGACGGTACCTTTACCCTGGAGGGGCATAACTAAGTGACTACCTGGTCTTCACCAGTGCCTCAGATGGTGAGAATAGGCTTGGTCCGTTAGGGAGGTCACCAGGTACCACTCCAGGACAGTCCCCGGATCTGCAGCAGCTGACCTGCGGGTAAGTGCACAGATTCGATGCACAGAGACGTAGTCAGACAGTCCGAGGCGGGGTGAGCAGCACAATTTCAAAATACAAAGCCGGGGTCAGGAGCAGAGAGGTCAGACTAAACGAGAGAACAAGCCGGGTCGGTAACAGGAGAATCAATACAATAATGCATCTTGACAGGAGCCTAGTAACAACTGCAGCTAAGAAATAAGGCAAGGTGTGGAGGGAGGAGCTGCCTAATTTATCCACTGCTGGCAGGGGATAGCCAAGGGAAGAAAAAGTCTGCAGCACACACTGGTTTTAAATTTCTGCAGAGTCTGGCCGTGCCTCCCTATAGCTGGGTGGAAACTCTCTAGCAACCGGAGGATGTAGCAGTGCTGAAAGTATTGCAAGAGGAAACTCAGCGAGATGGTTTGGCACTGGGAGGAACATAATGCACGCAGTAAGTAGGACGGCACTTACAAACCGCGCGAGTCACCGTCATGACATTGGCCAATTTTTTAACCTGATAGAACACAGGCATATTTTAGCAATATTAACATGTAAGCTTTTTATATGGAACAATGGTGTGCAAAAAAAAAAACCCTGAGAAATATCTGAGATTGGTCCCAATCCATCCACTTAAGTGAGTAGGTCCACCAAAATAAACAAACAGCTCACAGATACCATCCATTATGCTTCCTTATGCTGTATGTTTTTCCCTGAGCATTTGCTAGTAGAAGCTTAGGAAAACCTCAAATTTCTTCATAGAAGAAAACCGTATGGCACACAGTTGGTAGACACAGACACACAAACCAAAACTGGTTGAAAATGTGAATTTGACCTTAACCATACTTGATATTATGTTGATTACCTACCCAGGTTTCAGAAATATCTTTTTAACATAGCTGCAGGACAATACCCTAATCACATTCAGCTTTATGTCCTTTTCTTGCACTGATCATTTAAATTAGATGTTAAGGTCTTTCTCTGTGTTCGGGCACAATAAAATTCCCTGCTCAATCATAGTTAGGCTGAATTAACTCATCTGTTTTTTTCTTCATATAAAAAAAAACAGAACACTTTTTATCAGTGTGCTGCATCCATTTTTTATCTGTGTACTTTTTCATCATCCATGTGACGCGCCCCCTGGGCCGTGGGGTACCCGGTGCCGGGCCGGTAGATGCTGGGGGTTGTAGTCACAGTGGCGGTGACCCGGTCCGTGACCCAGGGCGGTCAATCCAAGGGGAATTGTATATGGGTTTTATTAAAGAGTCCGACTACGCCACCTGTGGAGTGCGGCTAAAGGGGGCCGCCGCTGCGGAACAGTCCTCTGAAGCTAGTGGTTTTGCAGCAATGATGATATAACTCCCCACAGGAAGAGTTAGCTTCAGGGCAGTGTGTGGATGATGGTGGTTGTGCAGGTTGTGCTGGGCGTTGTAGTGCAGTGAGGGATGGCGCAGCAAGGAACACAGAGACAAGATAGTGCAGTCCCAGGGTCTTTACTCACAGTTGTTGCAGTCCAGATTACAGGTACCAGAGCAATCTCCCCCGTCGTGCTGTGCGTACTCAGTGAGGGGCTCAGTCCACCCCCAGATAGCTCCGGAGTACTTATCAGGACCCCCTTCTGTGTCCTTTCTCTGGCCTCTTCCTTGCACCTCACACCTAGTGACTCCAATCCGGTACCCGCGGGCCTTGGCGGGCGACATATTTTCCGTCCCCTGGGTCCTATGTGGCTACCTTCTCGGTGAGATTGGCATGGACTTGTGGCTACAGGACTTAAAGTACTGCAGCCTCCGGTTTCTAGCTAAGACTTGCAATCTCCCACTAGTTGAGGGATCTGGTTCCCTGTATGTGGCCTGACCCCACCACCTCCCGGCAGATTCGGGCGTACGGGTGGCCTCCAGCACTGCCCGTACCCCTGTGATCTCTTCTATTCCTGGAGCCTTTCTGCTCCCTCTCCTCTCGTCTCTCCTCTCAGACTTGGGCCTCACTGGCTAGGCCCGCCTCTGTAGCAGAGCTCCTACAGAGCCTCTGCTCCTGTCACTTTTCCTCCTCTGACTGTACACCCTGATCTAAGATGGCTCCCTATTTATACTCTCTCTGTCATGTGCTCCCCTAAGCTGCTTTCTCCACCCACACCCACTACATAGTCCCCTCCCGCCAGCTAGGGAATCTGGGACTGTGCTCTCCCTTAGGAGCAATCTCGCCCTGCCCCCGCTGCGGGTATGTGTTGGATGCAGGTGTTAGGGTCCTGAGCTGCACTCCTTCCTTACCTAAGGGTGAGATACCACACCTCTGGATGAGATGCAGTACCTCTGTGGCGACTGAACCCTCAGGGGCGCCACACATGTGTCAGTCTATTTTCTCACATGAGTTAAAAAAAACTGATGGAGGTTTTCCAAGCTTCTCCTAGCATTAACGAGAAAAAATTGAAAGTGAACGGATGTAACATGGATGGCATCCATGTGTTGTGCGCTATCTGTTTTTTTGTTCCTAAAACATATTCACATGAATAAGCAAGTTTGGTTAGCAAATTGAACTAAAGAAGGTCATGTATCTGTATTTATACAGGCAGTCGGATATATGAACATGCTCACAGATTAAAATAAGTGCATGATCCGCAAAAAAATAAATAAAATAACACATATGTGATGCTCAGACACGTGAATGGGGCATTAGCAGGAGACATTTTTTCCAACAATATTGCTGTTATCTAATTCTGCCAACAGTTCCTGGTATAAATTACCAATCAGGTTGGTCATCTCCTAGGAAGGTGGCAACACTAGTGCCCGTACAGCTGCCCAAACTCCTTTCCTAGCTTAAAAAATGTATAGTGTGGTTATGTACCAGGCTTTGAATGATAACCAACAGATGCAGTTGCAATATCCAAACCACACTGTCTACCAAGAACAGTTCTTAAAGCTCTTGTTTAAGTTAATGGAGATCAGAAAGAAAGCAATATGAGGGATTTAAAATGAATTGTGCAGTGGAATGTTTTACCCCTTGAAATTTTTGTTTAAGTTATTTTTCTACACTGCAAAATTCACATGAAAAATAAATAATGTGGCTTGTTTGTACCTAGGAAACATCAATAAAAAGTGTAAAAATTGATATTCAGTGAGTAAACTCCATTATGCGGATTGCAAGAAATAGACTCCTGGTATTAATAACACAGCATGAACCTTCCAGAGGAAAACAAAGTATTCAATATTCATGGCCTCTACAAAACCCAAGAATAAAAAGACTGAATCTGAAGCTAGAGACAGTAAATATATACAATTTCTGTTAAGGCGACTGATTTACATATTGGAGCCTTACAAGCAAACATACAGACAAGGATGGATATTCGGTAATCAAATGCATGCATTCAATACAAGAAAAAGTTGCACAGGAAAAGCCCAAAAAAACAGAAACAATAAAAAATAAATGAATAACAACAAGGACAATTTTTTTGAGCTTTGTCATGCCTACATTTATGAAAGGACTAGTTAGTTCCACAAAAAGCAATTCTGGAGCCTTTTTTCTTAGAAAGCTGAATTGTGTCTTTCTTCTATTACTCCTAATCTATATATCTATATACACTACCGTTCAAAAGTTTGGGGTCATTTAGAAATTTCATTATTTTTGAAAGAAAAGCACATTTTTTTTCAATGAAGCTAACATTAAATGAATCAGAAATACACTCTATACATTGTTAATGTGGTAAATGACTATTCTAGCTGCAAACGTCTTGTTTTTATTGCAATATCTACATAGGTGTATAGAGGCCCATTTCCAACAACCACCACTCCAGTGTTTTAATGGTACATTGTGTTTGCTAACTGTGCAAGAAGGCTAATGGATGTTTAGAAAACCCTAGAAAACCCTTGCTTAAGTATGTTAGCCCAGCTGAAATCAGCTTGGCTGATTTGAGAAGCTATAAAGTTGACCTTCCTTTGAGCTAGTTGAGAATCTGGAGCATTACACTTGTTTGTTCTATGAAACTCTCAAAATGGCGAGAAAAAGAGAAATTTCATGTGAAACTCAACAGTCTATTCTTGTTCTTAGAAATGAAGGCTATTCCATGCGAGAAGTTGCCAAGAAACTGAAGATTTCCTACAACAGTGTGTACTACTCCCTTCAGAGGAGAGTACAAACAGGCTCTAACCAGAGTGGAAAGAGAAGTGGGAGGCCCCGCTGCACAACTGAGCAACAAGAGGAAAGAAAAGAACAAACCGAAACTGCAGTCCCTAGATCAATATGGAACAATAAAATAGTGTCTTTAGAACCAAATACCTTTATTGAATATAAAAACCATGGTACCCTATACAAGAGAAGTACATGTGCAGCACATCACATATATTATATAGATAGAAAAATGATTATGCATATACATGTATAATGGTTACACGGGAAAGAAACACATAATACAGTAGTCAATTCAATCAAAAAAGCACCTGAAAAAACTCTCCACTATTACATAATGCATAAATGAAGGGATGGTATTTGCTTGGTATAAATCTAGACTGTATGCCATCAAATACAGAGGGAGGGATCCAATAAATCCAACATGCACCACTCAAATTAAAGTCAAAGAATATATCATTTACAGTAATATCTCACAACTGTGTGCATGACCAATATATCCAAACCATCCACACTGGAGGCAACAGTCCGTGGAGTGTCAGGACAAGTGCAAGGGAATAAAATTTGGCAAACTGTGTCTCTGGATGCACAGTGACATACCTCTGTATCGTTGGAGCACTGCACACTGTACACCCCGACGCGCGTTTTGGACCGCCGTTCTTCGTCAGGGGGTAGCGTCCATAGAGTGTGCGATGTTTAAAAAGGGGAATGGTGAACGGCGCGGAAGAGAGGAGGGTCATAACGTCACATCCGGATCATGTGACATCCGGGTCATCATGCGTTTCAACTACTGGAACCCTGCGTACCAGATGGGCATAAGGGGATGTATCCGAAATGATCACATGATCTTGTGCCGACAGTGGAAAGTGAAGGCGGATGCGCCCCGCAGGCACGGACATCCACTCGATGACACTGGACGGGAAAATAGCGCTTGCGTCGTCTGAAGGGACCGGAGGCTGCAACCCGTGCGTCAAACGACCGACGGAGTCGGATGGATATCCGAGTGACCGGTCGTCCACAGATACCGGGGCAGCAACCAACTGGACCACAGACGAGGCATTCGCACAACCCAGTATGAAGTAAATACTGTTTACTCAAGATATCTTGCTGATTGAAGCTCTCGTAAGTACAGTGGTGACTGTAAGAAGATGCACTGTGTGACAGGTTATGGGCCCAGGCCGGAACCCAGACACTAAAGCCCAGACACTACAGGCCCGCACTACAAGAGGATCCTGGTTTATAACCGCAGATAACGGAGCACACAGATAAGCTCTGTAAACAGAAGGAAATAAATCCAGATACAGAGTGACAAAGGAATTCATGATCCCAGGAGCTGGATATAATTACAGAGAATTCAACACAGGCAGGACATACAGGAACTATCAGCAAGAAAAAACAGTACAACTCTCTAAATAAGTAAGACTATATAAAGATGATGAGTAACACAGAACTGAAATTCACAGTAGCTAAACTGAATAGTGAAAATTATCAGTTATGGAAATTCAAAGTAGAGATGTTGTTATCTATGGATGATTTATGGGAAGTAATTGTTACAGAAAGACCAGATCAAGATAATCAGACATGGGATAAGAAGAATAGACAAGCGAGAGCTACCATTAGCTTATTAGAGGATGATGCTCAATTAATACATATAAGAAATGAAGAAACAGCTAAAGGAATGTGGGAAAAATTAAGAAAACTGTATGAAAGACCTAGCTTGAATCACAAGTTATTTTTATTAAGAAAGCTTTACAGTATGAGATTGAGTGCAAATGACGACATGCAGAAGCACATATTCTCAATGATGGAAGTGATATCACAGCTAAGATCTATTGCTGAAGACATTAAAGATAGTCATGTAGCAGCCATATTATTGTGCAGTTTACCAGATTCGTATACAGCCTTGATAAATGCCTTTGAGACGAGACCAGAAACTGACATTACATTAGATTTTGTGAAAACAAGACTAATAGATGAATATCAGAGAAGAAAAGAACAAAGAAATGATTCTTCTACTGAAAAGGACAGTGAAAACGCTCTTAAAGCTACAGAATTTAAAAAACCCTATAAGAAAGAGACAAGAGAATGCTTCAGATGTAAGAAAAAAGGTCATTTAAAGAAAGAATGTACCATATAGAAAGCAGAACAACAAAAATTACAACATAAAAAGCATACACAGAAAGTAAAAAACACAATTTCCGATTCATGTGAGAATAATTGGAATGGCACATTTAAAGTAACAGACAAGAAATCATCACTTGGTTGGTTTATTGATTCAGGAGCAACGAGTCATATGACAAGTGACAAGAATTTCTTTACTGATCTTGATTTATATAAGAAAGAAGCCATTTATCTTGCAGATGGAAGCAAAATAACCGCAGAAGGTATCGGACAAGGTATGCTAAGTTGTTCAAACAAGTTCGGACAAGATTCAAAGATACTTGTACAGGATGTGCTGTATGTTCCAAAATTGGAAGGCAGATTATTATCTGTGAAACGTTTAACAGCAAAAGGACTTACAGTAAAATTCAAAGACAATGAGTGTGCAATTATTGCAGGAAACAAGGTGATAACCAAAGTCAAGGCAGATGAACAATTCTATCATTTTGACACACCAAAGGAACAGATGAAGGTATGTACACATGATCACAAAAACTGTATTCACATGTGGAATAGATGTCTAGGACATAGACACCCTGACAGTATAAGGGAACTACAGAGAAAAGAATTGACAAAAGATTTAAAGATATCAGATTGCTCAATTACCATAAGATGTGAATGTTGTATAAAATCCAAAGCCACAAGGATATCTATTCCAAAAGAAAGTGAGATGAAAGCGAAAGACCACTTGATTTGGTGCATACTGACGTATGTGGACCCATGAAAGTGACTACATCAGGAGGCAATAGATACATGTTGACTTTTATAGACGACTACTCAAGATACACAGTCACATAATTAAGAACAAAAGTGAAGTTTTTGATAAACTTGTAGACTATGTAACAAGATCAAGTAACAAATTTCAAAGGAAGCCAATTGTCATCAGAAGTGATAATGGAGGTGAATTTACAGGTCACAGAATAGAAGACTACTTAAGACAAAATGGAATAGAACATGAGAAAACTGTTCCATACACACCTGAAAAAAATTTAGTAGCAGAAAGGAAAAACAGAACTCTAACAGAAATGATAAGATGTATACTGACGGATTCCAAACTACCAGAGAAATATTGGGGTGAGGCAGCAATGACAGCTACATATCTACAGAACCGACTTTTTTTCCAGAAAACTGATGAAAACTCCATATGAACTGTGGCAAGGTATGAAACCAAGTGTCAATCATTTAAAAGTTTTTGGATGTAAAGTTTTTATATTTATTCCAACAGAAAAACGTTCCAAAATTCAAAACAGATCCATGGAAGGAATATTCGTTGGATATAGTGAAAATTGCGAAGGATATAGAATCCTAGATCCCAAAACAGACAGAGTTACGCTGAGTAACAGTGTGACATTCATTGAAGATTTAAATGAAGACATAATGATTTCAGTTGAAACAAAAAATGAAAAAAACAATAGTGACATAACTGAAGAAATATCTGATGAGAAAGAAGTAGAAATTAATGAAGAACAAAATACTGAAAGTGAAGAATCACAACTACAAATAGACACAGAACCAAGACGTTCAATGAGAGAGAACAAAGGAAAACCACCAAAACGTCTCTCATACAAGACAAGCATAAGAAAAATCTATGAGTCTACCTCTTGGGAAGACATATCTAAACTTCCTGAAGAAGAAGCTAATAAATGGATAGAAGCAACAGAAACAGAAATTAAATCCATGCATGATTCAAATACATGGACACTAACAGATTTGCCAGAAGGAAGAAAAGCCATAGGATGTAAATGGATTTTTAAAGTAAAATACCAAACAGATGGCACAGCTGAAAGATACCGACCAAAACTCGTAGCTAAAGGGTATTCTCAAAAATATGGAGAAGACTATGATGAGACATTTGCTCCAGTTGTCAAACACACTACAATAAGAACTTTACTTACAGTTGCAGCAATGAAACAGATGGAACTGAGACATCTGGATGTAAAGACAGCTTTTTTGAATGGAGATTTAACAGAAGACATTTATATGGAACAACCTCCAGGATTCAAAGATGAAAGAAATCCAAACAAAGTTTGCAAACTACAGAAAAGCATATATGGTTTAAAGCAAGCAGCTAAAGCGTGGAATGACAAAATCACAGAAGTACTTACAAATGAAAATTTCAAAGAAGCAAAGCTGATCCATGCTTGTACACAAAAAGGCTGATTAATAGATGGATTTATGTACTCATATATGTAGACGACATTTTGATTTGTTTTAAACAAGAAAGGGATAAAGAAAACATTCTAAAAATCCTGAAGCAACATTTCGAAATCAAAGACTTGGGAAATGTAAAACGGTACCTAGGAATACAGGTAGAAAGAGAAGAAGACGGAAGTTTCCTACTGAATCAAAATCACATGATTTAAGACATAACAGAAAAATTTGGATTAAAGGATGCAAAAACAGTAAAGTCTCCAATGGAAACTAATTATCTCAAAGAGATGAACAGTGAAAAAAATATTCTACCAAATAATGAAGAATACAGAACAGCAATAGGAAAACTACTGTATCTAGCGACCGTTACAAGACCAGACATCACAGCAGCAGTAGGAATCCTGAGTAGAAAGGTATCAAAACCAAATAAAGCTGATTGGAATGCCGTGAAGAGAGTAATGCGTTATTTGAAAGGAACTAGCAATGTTAAGCTGAAATTACCCACAAGTGATAATTGCATTTTAACAGGATATGTTGATGCAGATTGGGCTGGAGATCCAACTGACAGAAGATCTACCAGTGTACATATTTTTTTTTTCTCTCAGGTGGACCAATAAGTTGGACAAGTAAGAAACAGTCAATTGTGGCACATGCGAGTCAAGAAGTACTGTGGTTAAGACAATTGTTGACAGAATTAGGACAACCACAGTTGGAACCAACAAAACTGAAAGAGGACAATCAAGGATGTCTTGTTCTTGCTCAGATGGAAAGAGTCAATCCAAGAACCAAGCATATTGATGTGAAATATCATTTCTTGAGAGATCATCAGGAACAAGGAGTCTTGAAGTTAGAGTATTGTCCTACTGAAGAAATGACAGCAGACATCTTCACGAAGGCGTTGAATGCTGATGAACACCAGAGACTAATAAAAATGTTGGGTTTGATTGAATAAGTCCTTAATGTTGAGAACGGGTGTTGGCATATGCAACAGATTAGAACTTATTATAAGTGAAAGGAGGAATTTATACTAACCAGACAGCAGATGGCGATAGTGTGTAAAGTTATATGCTTGCTGTAATGTATGGGAGGAAAGCTCTCAATTGTTGGTTGCTTTTACTTCCTGTGTTTCTTTCTCTTTCCTGAATGTGTTATGTCAGCAGCACACGGACTGTGTGACACTGAATTGTATCTCATGTTTAACCAGTATGAAGTAAATACTGTTTACTCAAGATATCTTGCTGATTGAAGCTCTCGTAAGTAGTGTTGAGCCACCCCCGTAGTGTTCGAGTTCGGTTCGGTTCGTCGAACACCCGTGTGTTCGCCGAACTGTTCGTCGAACTGTTCGTCGAACACCTTCGAACACCATTAAAACCAATGGCAGGCAAACAAAAACACATAGAAACACATAGAAAACACCTTCAAAGGTGTCCAAAAGCTGACAAACTGCTCAGAAGACACAACTAACACATGGAAAAGTGACAAGTACATATAGTCATGCGAAAAGAAAAGAGGTGGAGGAGTAAAAGGAGGGGGAGACACAGATATAGGCATGTCATGCCCTTCTAAAATCCAAAAAGTGAGAAGCCGACACGTTCAGTCCGCTCCTGCCCGTGCCACCTCCGCGTCGCCGGGTTTGTGCCAGAGCCGCGGTGAACCCTGACGGCCTGCCCCCCTCTCCCAATACTGGTGCCTGTCCGCTGGTGGGTCGAGCGAGCCCCCCTGTGGTGGAGGCAGCTCTAAGCTTTTTAATTTAAATTGTCTCTCTAATTTGAATGAATACACTTTAAATCCATTTACAAGGATCTATTGGAGGGCAAGTCTCATGCCAGCAGCCGCGTAATTCCAGCTCCAGTAGCATCCACTAAAGCTGCTGCAGTTAAAAAGCTTTTATAAGGATCGAGCTCGGCTGTCCACCGCAAGGCATCCTACTGCCAGTCCCAGCCCCTATGCCTTGGGGTGCCTCCTGATGCTCTTCACTGAGTATCCCGTGGTCCCGAAGCATTTCCTTTGAAGAAATTAAGTGTCCAAACTACAGGTGGTGTAGCTTGCTTAACAGCCGGGATAATCCGCTGACTAGCAGACACTGCTACTAGGCACAAAGTATTTCCTGGGCTAGATGCAGTTAAAAATTTGTAATTAGATACTCTCGTTGGATGCTGAGAAAGCATTCCATAGAGTCTCCTGGCACGCCATATATGATTATCTTAAAAAGCTTGGGGTAGGGGTCTAGGGGACCCTTTTATAGCCAAAATCACGGCCCTGTATCGCAATACGTCACCTAGGCTGAAGATAAATGGAACTGTAGCACCCTGAGGGCTCGGTTGCTACAGAGGTATTGCACCTCACCCAGAGGTGTGATATCTCACTCTCAGGTAAGGATGTAGTGTGGATCAGGACCCGACACCTGCATGCATTACACCACATTGCCGTGGGGCAGGGCGACCAATATGCCCCTGAGATGGGCACGACAGTCCCTGTCCCTGGCTGGAGTGGGGGGAGGGAACACTGAGGAAGGGGAACCCTGTAGTGCAGGAGCAGGGAGGAAGCAGTTCCTGGGTGCATTGAGAAGGGAGTATAAAAGGTGGGCACCATCTTAGTTCAGTGCAGAGAAGTCTGAGCAGAATTGGCAGGGAGCAGGGGCTCTGCATGAGCTCTGCTCCGGAGGCGGGCCTAGTAACAGAGGCCCAGGCCTGGAAGAGGGAGAAGGAAGGAAGAGGAGCGGAGAAGGCTCCAGGAACGAGGAACGAAGGGATCCCAGGGGTGCGGACGGGCGAGTCGCCACCGCACGCCCGAATCCACCTGCGTGGAGGGGTCAGGCCAAAGGGGGAGACCGGTCCCCGAAACTAGTGGAGGCAGGAAACGACCCTCAGCTAGAAACAGGAGGCTGTGACATTTTATGTGGTGCAGCCCCTCGCTACACCCGCTAGGAAGGCACCACATAGGGTCAGGGAAACTGGCGCCAAGTTTACCAAGAGGAGGCCCGAGGCAGCCGGACAGAAGGGTTGGTAAGAAAGGCCAGACAAAGGACACACAAAGGGGGTCCTATGAAGCGCTCCAAAGTTATCTGGGAGTTGTCTGAGCCCCTCACCTGGTGAGCACAGTACGACGTGGGCAGCCGTTACCTGCAGACG
Source organism: Phyllobates terribilis (assembly GCF_046119375.1). NCBI lineage: Eukaryota > Metazoa > Chordata > Amphibia > Anura > Dendrobatidae > Phyllobates > Phyllobates terribilis. The sequence goes on from NW_027362764.1 coordinate 74,106,874, forward strand.
TGGTCTGGATAATAAGAACTGTGAGTAAAGGCCCTGGACTGCATCACTGACTCCGTGTCGTTACTGCTGCTGCCCTGCACCATCACCCCCATCCTCCGCATACACTGCCCTGAGGCTATGCTCCTCCCGTGGGGAGTAATGCTACGCTCTGCTGCACCCACAACACCAGCCTCAGCGGTCTGCCCTGGAGCGGCGGTTCACTCTGACCGCAATCCACGGGTGGCGTAGTCGGACATTTAAACATCAAAACCACATAAATAGTTCCGCCACTGGTTTGACCGCCCTGAGCCACGGAACCGGGTCGCCGCCACGGAGACTACAACCACCAGCATCCACCAAAAAGGGTCCGGCTCCGGGTGTCCCAAGGCCCAGGGGGCGCGTCAGAACATTTTCATCACCTTTCACAATCACCAATGGGACAAGGCAGGGATGTTCTCTGTCCCCTCTCTTATACATCCTAGTGACGGAGCACCTGCTCTCATCAATTCGCCATAACCCCAATATTAGGTGGATTGAGGTGGGAGGCACCGAGTACAAGTGCTCTCTATTTGCTGATGATGTCCTAGTATATATCACTCAATCACATATATCCATCCATGCTGTTATGGCTGAAATAGATCACTTTGTTACATGGTCAAATTTTAAAATCAATGCAGCGAAGTCTGAGGCCCTCGATGTCTCCCTCCCCAAATCCATATAGGATTCCATCCAGTCCAACTTTCCCTTTGCCTGGCCCTCACAGGGTATCAAATACTTAGGAATTCCTATTCATAGAGACCTCTCCCATCTATGTTATCTTAATTTTGGGCCCTTTATTGAACAACTCCATACAGACCACGGTTGGCAAGTTAGAACTGTAAGATTCACTACGTGAACCACTGGTGCTTTGTGGAAAAGCACATGTACACTGTGTTCCAAATTATTATGCAAAAAGTGTTTAGGAGTGATAAGGGAAGAATTTGTTTGTTTGTCAGTTAAACTCATTGATGGTGATGTGTGTCAGGGCTCTTTATATCACTGTAAGCAATTGCAGACACCTGTGCTAATTAGTTTGGCAGGTGTGTCCAATGAAAGGCAAGACTACTTAAGAAGGCTGTCTCACATTATTAAGCAGCCTACATTTTCTGCCAAAATGGGAAAGAAAAAGGATGTGTTGGCTGCTGAGAAGCAACAAATTGTGGAGTGTTTAGGTCAAGGCATGACTACAATCAACATTGTGCGATGATCAGGATGAAGTGTCTTGGCAATCAAGAAGTATGTAGCTGATTCACAGTACACACGTGTGCGTGCTGATAAGGGCAAATTGAGGACTCTTTCCTACAGGCAATTACGTCAGGTTGAAAGAGCAGCGGCAAAAAAGCCTTGTCATAGCAGCAGACAAGTTTTTGAAGCTGCTTGTGCCTCCAACGTCCCCCGAACAACAAGATGCAGGGTCCTTCAGAGGTTTGCAGCTGTGCATACGCCATCCTGTCGACCTCCTCTATCCACTTCACACAAGCAGAAACGGCTCCAGTGGGCCAAACATTACATGAAGACTGATTTCAAAACTGTTTTGTTCACGGATGAGTGCAGTGCAGCGCTCGATGGTCCAGATGGATGGAGTGGAGGATGGCTGGTTGATGGACACCCCACGCAAACACGGCTACAGCGCCAACAAGGAGGAGGTGGAGTAATGTTTTGGGCTGGAATCATGGGGAGAGAGATTGTCGGCCCCTTTAGGATCCCTGAAGGCGCTAAAGATGAACTCCATAATGTATGTGGATTTTCTCAAACAGCACTTCCTGCCATGGTTCAAGAAGAAGAACCGTGTATTTCACAGCAAGATCATTTTTTTGCATGATAATGCACCATCTCATGCTGCACATAAAACATCTGCATCTCTGGCTGATATGGGCATAAAAGGGGACAAACTTATGGTGTGACCCCCATGCTCCCCTGACCTCTACCCCATTCAGAACCTTTGGAGTATCATTAAAAGGAGTGTCTATGATGGCGGGAGGCAGTTCACATCTAAGCAACAGCTCTGGGAGGGTATTCTGTCCTCATGCAAAACAATTGAAGCAGAAACCATCCAAAACCTGACAAATTCAATGGACGAGAGAGTTCAGAAGCTCCTTTCGAACAAGGGGTCCTATGTGAAAATGTAACATCACCTAGAATAAAGTTTTGAGTTGAAAACTGTTTGATTTCAGTTTCTAACAACCTGCTAATGCTTATAATTTCAAAAATGACCATTTTTTTGGTCTTTATTAAAATGAAAAGGTTGATCGAAAAGTTTGGGGGATCTAAAAGTGTGGCAACCCAGTAGTCATGATTACTTCGAATTCTGACAATATGAGGGTCATGCTGCAGGTAGCGCAGCAAGAAGGCACTTATGTGTCTTGCGCATCTCGGAGCCCCAAAATTATTTTCCGGGCTAGATGCAGCTAAAAATTATTATTAATTTTAAATCTGGTGAAGCTTTAGTATAGATGGCCTAATAGGATCAGTGCTGCACACTGCTACAAAGCCCAAATTATTTTCCAGTCAAGATACAGATAAACATGATTAGTAATTTTAAATCTGGTGGAGCTTATTATAGATGGCCTAATAGAATCAGTGCTGCACACTGCTACAAAGCCCAAATTATTTTCCAGCCAAGATACAGATAAACATGATTAGTAATTTGAAAGCTTAAAACGGTTGGTAGGGTGATTTTAACCAATCATCAAGCTTTTACTCTCCCCAGGATGACACAGGGGTAGAAAAGTCGTTTCGGATCCATGATTTGTTCATCTTTATGAACGTGAGTCTGTCTACATTATCAGTGGAGAGCCGCGTGCGCTTATCTGTCAGCACACCACCAGCAGCGCTGAACACACGTTCAGACAGAACGCTGGCTGCGGGGCATGACAAGATCTCCAAGGCGTAAGTGGCTAGCTCCGGCCATTTATCCAGATTGGAAGCCCAAAAAGAGCAAGGGTCCAGTGACACAGTCATGGCTTCAATGTTTACTTGGAGATACTCCTGTACCATCGTCTCTAGGCGTTGACTATGTGTCAGACTTCTTGTCTCCTGTGGCCTTGCAAAGGATGGGCTAAAAAAGTGGTGAAATGATTCCGCAAAATTGATGTTACCAGCAGATACTGTGGTTCTGTTACGGTTTGAGTGCTGAACACTTGACGGTCCCACGGTTGGCAAGTTGGAACTGTGAGATTCACTACGTGCACCACTGGTATTTTGTGGAAAAGCACATGTAAGATTCTGCAACAGTCTCTGCTGATACTCCTGCATGCGTGCATCCCTTTCTATGGCAGGAATAATTTCTGCAAATTTACTTTTGTACCGGGGATCTAACAGTGTGGCAACCCAGTAGTCAGGATTATTTCTAATTCTCACAATTCGAGGTCATGTTGCAGGTAGTGCAGCAAGAAGGCACTCATGTGTGTTGCGCATCCAGGAGCACCAAGTCCCTGTTGTGTTGGTGGCGAGGTAACAATCATGCTTCCTTCCTCTGTCCTCTCCCCCCAACCTCGCACAACAGAAATGTGATCAAGGTCTCCCTCATCTGATGAGTCTTCCATCAGTTCGTCCTCCACTTCTTCCTGGGCTCCTGCACCTTCCTCACTAGTTTGGCTGCTACCATGCGCCCTGGTAAAACCATCTCCCCCACCCTCACATGCCTGCCGCCTTGGTGCTGCCGACCGTCTGGACCTTGCAGATGTTAGCCCTTCAGCATACAACTCCTCCTCCTCTACTTCCTCCACCTCCTCTTGTGCCACCACCTGACTCCGAATTCTGTTTAACATGTGCTCCAGCATGTAAATCACCGGAATAGTCATGCTGATAATGGCATCGTCAGCACTAAACATCTTCGTCGCCATTTCAAAACTGTGCAGAAGGGTGCATAGGTCCCTGATCTGAGACCACTCCTCCAGCGTGATTTGCCCCACCTCTGGATCTCGTTGGCCCAGGCTATACGTCAGAACGTATTGCACCAGGGCTTGTCGGTGCTGCCACAGTCGCTGCAACATGTGCAGAGTTGAATTCCACCGGGTAGGCACATCGCATTTTAGCCGGTGAAGAGGCAGGCCCAACGACTTCTGTAGAGATGTAAGTCGCTGAGCTGCGGGATGCGAACGGCGGAAGTGAGCACACAGCGACCGTGCCCTCTGCAGAAGGCCATCTAGTCTGGGATAGTGGGCTAAAAATTGCTGGACAACCAGGTTCAACACGTGAGCCATACAAGGCACGTGTGTGACATTGCCCCGGCGAAGGGCCGCACCCAGGTTTGCAGCATTGTCGCACACGGCCTTCCCTGGTTTCAGGTCCAGTGGAGACAACCATTCATGAAATTGGTTCTCCAGAGCTGACCACAACTTCTCAGCTGTGTGACTCACATTTCCCAGACATTTCAATGTAAAAACCGCCTGATGATGTTGAGCCCTACTGCCAGCATAGTAAGGAGGTGTGCAGGATCCCTTCTGCGCAGTTAGAAAGCTTGTGGCATGACCAGACAGGCTTTGGGTGCAGGTGGAAGACCGAGAGGAGGTTGAGGAGGCAGAAGCAGTGGAGGAACTTTGACATAAAGAGGATTGACGCACAACTCGTGGGGACGGCAAGACTTGGACAGCAGCCCCTTGTCCTGCTGTCACCATAGTTACCCAGTGCCCAGTCAGCGACATGTAATGCCCCTGTCCATGCCTACTCGTCCAAGTGTCTGTGGTGAAATGCACCCTGTCACACACAGAGTTTCTCAAAGAAGCGGTGATGTTGTGTGCGACATGCTGGTGGAGCGCAGGCACACCTTTCTTTGAGAAGTAGTGCCGACTGGGCATCTGGTACTGGGGCACTGCGACGGACATAAGGTCTCGAAAATCCTCTGTGTCCACCAGGCGGAAAGGCAGCATTTCTGTAGCCAAGAGCTTGCAGATGGTGAAATTCAACCTCTTAGCTTTCTCATGGCTAGGAGGAAATGGTCTTTTACTTGTCCACATCTGAGGGACCGAGGGCTGGCTATTGTGCTTAGACGGGGTTGATAAGGGTGTCCCCGGCAAACTGCCGGTCTGTGAGGAAGATGCAGGCAGACATGTTAGGTTGCCTTGATCCAAAGGTGGTGCTATCGATGTCGGACAGCGCTCAACACCAGCTGGTGTTACCACCTCCAAAGAAAATGATGACCTGCCAATCACGCTGGCTGTTGCGGGTAAAGAGGTGGCAGGTCTGCGCCCCAAAACAGGTGTGACTGCTGTCCCCCCAGTCACAGAGGATGAAGAGGCCGCGGATGCACAAGATATGGCAGACTGAGCTTCCCACTGCAACTTATGCTTCATGTCCATGTGCCGGTTCATGCATGAAGTACTCAAACTATGTATGTTTTGGCCTCTACTTAGCTTTTGCTGACAAATGTTACAGATAACACGAGTTGGGTCATCTTTATCGATCTGAAAAAATGCCCAGGCTATGCAAGGCTTAGCACCCATGCGACCTGAAGAGCCACCACGACTTGTGGTGAGAGGCAGAGTTGTGTTTGAGGATGCAGTTGTTGACGTGCTTCCAGTACTACGTCTCTGTCCAGGAAGGCGCAACCTGACCTTGTCGTCACTAGCATCTACCTCCACCTCCTCTGCTGACCTCATCTCTTGGCTGACTGTGGGTTGACAGTAAGTGGGATCTCCAACCTCATCATCATCACCCTGTGCGTTATCACACCCGTCGTCCTCAGAGCCAACCTGTTCCTGCCCTGACAAAAAACTAAAGTTGTCGCTCCAATCAGGTATTTGAGTCTTATCATCGTCTTCCTCATTGTCTCCACCAACAGGAGTTACAGTTTGGGAATGAGGGTCTACATTATGGTCAGAACCTTCTGCGTCTGGTCCTGGATCCGACTCATAAAGATTCTGGGCATCAGTGCAGATCATTTCCTCGTCTGGATTCACAGAAGCGCTGGAGTCGACCTCTGATTCCCAGGCTATAGTATGAGTAAACAGCTCTGCAGACTCAACCATCTGTTCTACCTCATACTCAGACGGGCAGCTGGAGATTTGGGAGCTGTGAGGAAGCAAGTGCGATTGGGGTGACACCTTTGAGGACTGGAGTATTTGTGATGTTGAAGTTGATGTGGAGGAGAGCCCACTTAAAGGAGCACTTGATATCCGTTGAAGCACCTGCTGTTTTTGTGCCTCATCTGGAATTTGTAGCGATTGGCGTGGCCGTAAGAAAGGGATCTTATCACATTGTCCGCTAAAAGAAGTAGACATTTTAGTTTGGCTGGAAAATGGTCTTTCTTCTGCAGATGTTACTGTTGCTTTAACACTTACCCCACGGACACAACCTTTTTTCCCCTTCCCAACACGCCTATTCCCCTTTCCACCAGCAGCAGGCCTTTTTCCACTCATTTTGGTGGTTAACTAATTCACAACTCTGGAGTTGTTTGCACAAAAAAAACAATGGATGGGAACCGAGCAGAGCTGAGTGGCCAAACTGTGGTATTAGGCCAAAACTATTGGCTGGGTTAGATGCAGAAAAAAATTATATTCAATTTGCAACCTGATGGAGGTCAGTATAGATGGACTAATAGAACAAGTCCCACACACAGCTAGAAGCCCAAATATTTTTTCAGAGGTAGATGCATAAAAATTTTTATTCAGTTTGCAACCTGATGGAGGTCTGTATAGATGGATTAATAGAACAAGTCCCACACACAGCTACAAGCCCAATATTTTTTCAGAGGTAGATGCAGAAAAAAAATATATTCAGTTTGCAACCTGATGGAGGTCAGTATAGATGGACTAATAGAGAAAGTCCCACACACTGCTAGAAGGCCAAATATTTTTTCAGAGCTAGATGCAGACAAAAAATTATTTTGAATTTGCAACCTGATGGAGGTCAGTATAGGTGGACTAATAGAACAAGTCCCACACACTGCTAGAAGGCCAAATATTTTTTCAGAGCTAGATGCAGAAAAAAATTATATTCAGTTTGCAACCTGATGGAGGTCTGTAGAGATGGATTAATAGAACAAGTCCCACACACAGCTAGAAGCCCAAATATTTTTTCAGAGGTAGATGCAGATAAAAATTATTTTTAATTTGCAACCTGATAGAGGTCAGTATAGATGGACTAATAGAGAAAGTTCCACACACTGCTAGAAGGCCAAATATTTTTTCAGAGCTAGATGCAGATAAAAATTATTTTTAATTTGCAACCTGATGGAGGTCAGTATAGATGGACTAATAGAGAAAGTCCCACACACTGCTAGAAGGCCAAATATTTTTTCAGAGCTAGATGCAGATAAAAATTATATTCAATTTGCAACCTGATGGAGGTCAGTATAGATGGACTAATAGAACAAGTCCCACACACAGCTAGAAGCCCAAATATTTTTTCAGAGGTTCTGTAGATGCAGATAAAAATTATTTTTAATTTGCAACCTGATGGAGATCAGTATAGATGGACTAATACAACAAGTCCCACACACAGCTAGAAGCCCAATATTTTTTCAGAGGTAGATGCAGAAAAAAATATATTCAGTTTGCAACCTGATGGAGGTCAGTATAGATGGAGTAATAGAACAAGTCCCACACACAGCTAGAAGCCCAAATATTTTTTCAGAGGTAGATGCAGATAAAAATTATTTTTAATTTGCAACCTGATGGAGGTCAGTATAGATGGACTAATAGAGAAAGTCCCACATACTGCTAGAAGGCCAAATATTTTTTCAGAGCTAGATGCAGATAAAAATTATATTCAATTTGCAACCTGATGGAGGTCAGTATAGATGGACTAATAGAGAAAGTCCCACACACTGCTAGAAGGCCAAATATTTTTTCAGAGCTAGATGCAGATAAAAATTATATTCAATTTGCAACCTGATGGAGGTCAGTATAGATGGACTAATAGAACAAGTCCCACACACAGCTAGAAGCCCAAATATTTTTTCAGAGGTACTGTAGATGCAGATAAAAAATATTTTTAATTTGCAACCTGATGGAGGTCAGTATAGATGGACTAATAGAGAAAGTCCCACACACTGCTAGAAGGCCAAATATTTTTTCAGAGGTAGATGCAGAAAAAAAATATATTCAGTTTGCAACCTGATGGAGGTCAGTATAGATGGACTAAAAGAGAAAGTCCCACACACTGCTAGAAGGCCACATATTTTTTCAGAGGTAGATGCAGAAAAAAATATATACAGTTTGCAACCTGATGGAGGTCTGTATAGATGGATTAATAGAACAAGTCCCACACACAGCTAGAAGCCCAAAATTTTTTCAGAGGTAGATGCAGAAAAAAATATATTCAGTTTGCAACCTGATGGAGGTCAGTATAGATGGACTAATACAACAAGTCCCACACACAGCTAGAAGCCCAATATTTTTTCAGAGGTAGATGCAGAAAAAAATATATTCAGTTTGCAACCTGATGGAGGTCTGTATAGATGGATTAATAGAACAAGTCCCACACACAGCTAGAAGCCCAATATTTTTTCAGAGGTAGATGCAGAAAAAAATATATTCAGTTTGCAACCTGATGGAGGTCAGTATAGATGGACTAATACAACAAGTCCCACACACAGCTAGAAGCCCAATATTTTTTCAGAGGTAGATGCAGAAAAAAATATATTCAGTTTGCAACCTGATGGAGGTCTGTATAGATGGATTAATAGAACAAGTCCCACACACAGCTAGAAGCCCAATATTTTTTCAGAGGTAGATGCAGAAAAAAATATATTCAGTTTGCAACCTGATAGAGGTCAGTATAGATGGACTAATACAACAAGTCCCACACACAGCTAGAAGCCCAATATTTTTTCAGAGCTAGATGCAGAAAAAAATTATATTCAATTTGCAACCTGATGGAGGTCAGTATAGATGGAGTAATAGAACAAGTCCCACACACAGCTAGAAGCCCAAATATTTTTTCAGAGGTAGATGCAGATAAAAATTATTTTTAATTTGCAACCTGATGGAGGTCAGTATAGATGGACTAATAGAGAAAGTCCCACATACTGCTAGAAGGCCAAATATTTTTTCAGAGCTAGATGCAGATAAAAATTATATTCAATTTGCAACCTGATGGAGGTCAGTATAGATGGACTAATAGAACAAGTCCCACACACAGCTAGAAGCCCAAATATTTTTTCAGAGGTACTGTAGATGCAGATAAAAATTATTTTTAATTTGCAACCTGATGGAGGTCAGTATAGATGGACTAATAGAGAAAGTCCCACACACTGCTAGAAGGCCAAATATTTTTTCAGAGGTAGATGCAGAAAAAAAATATATTCAGTTTGCAACCTGATGGAGGTCAGTATAGATGGACTAAAAGAGAAAGTCCCACACACTGCTAGAAGGCCACATATTTTTTCAGAGGTAGATGCAGAAAAAAATATATTCAGTTTGCAACCTGATGGAGGTCTGTATAGATGGATTAATAGAACAAGTCCCACACACAGCTAGAAGCCCAATATTTTTTCAGAGGTAGATGCAGAAAAAAATATATTCAGTTTGCAACCTGATGGAGGTCAGTATAGATGGACTAATACAACAAGTCCCACACACAGCTAGAAGCCCAATATTTTTTCAGAGGTAGATGCAGAAAAAAATATATTCAGTTTGCAACCTGATGGAGGTCTGTATAGATGGATTAATAGAACAAGTCCCACACACAGCTAGAAGCCCAATATTTTTTCAGAGGTAGATGCAGAAAAAAATATATTCAGTTTGCAACCTGATGGAGGTCAGTATAGATGGACTAATACAACAAGTCCCACACACAGCTAGAAGCCCAATATTTTTTCAGAGGTAGATGCAGAAAAAAATATATTCAGTTTGCAACCTGATGGAGGTCTGTATAGATGGATTAATAGAACAAGTCCCACACACAGCTAGAAGCCCAATATTTTTTCAGAGGTAGATGCAGAAAAAAATATATTCAGTTTGCAACCTGATGGAGGTCAGTATAGATGGACTAATACAACAAGTCCCACACACAGCTAGAAGCCCAATATTTTTTCAGAGCTAGATGCAGAAAAAAATTATATTCAATTTGCAACCTGATGGAGGTCAGTATAGATGGACTAATAGAATGATGCTATGCCCAAAAGATTTTACTTCACTAGGTGCAGTAAAAAAATTGGTATTCTATACACAGGTGGTATATCTTACAACACAGATAGGCTACTCCACTGACTAACACACTCTGCAATAGGCCAAAAAGGATTAGCTTTGCTAGATTCAGCCAAATGCTGTGAAAAAAACTTGCACAGCTCTGGCACAGACCTGCCTGGCAAAAACTGATAGGAACTGATGTAACCTAGTCCTGAAAAGGACTCCAATTACAATTAGTCTTTACTCCCACAATCTATCTATTTAAGAGCACAGACCTGCTTGATAAAAGTCGTAGGAAATGCTGTAACCTAGTCCTTAAAAGGACTGCAATCACAACTATTCCCTACTCCCAAGCTATCTGTAGATTTGTGCGAAAATTGGCTTGAAATTAACAAGGTATAGCGCACACAGCAACAGCGGTGCCGTCTAACACGCAGCTGCAGCAGTGAGAAAATGGTGGCGACGGGGAAAATGGCTTGGTCTTATAGGGCAAGGACATGTGACATACACTGCCAATGACACATGCCCTTGCTTGTGTGAAAAAAAGCACTTCGCTCCGTGTGTGCGCTGCTGATAGGCTGACAAATTGCACCTCCCCACTGTAAATGCGGGAAAGAGAAAAAAAAAATGGAGATCTTCATTGTTCCTGCAGAGATCCATCCCCTGCCCCTCCCCCCACCCCGCTGTACACTCAAACTGCGTATTAACATTCATTTTCATCATTACTGAGAAAAAATCCAGTTATGATTTTGGTGCACGAACAGTTATCGAACATAACCTCGAACAGCCGAATTTTTCTCAAATTGTTCGTGTTCGCCGAACGGCTCGAACACCGCCCAAAACAGCTCGAATTTGAGATTGGTGAACAGTTCGAGTAGAACAACGCTCATCTCTACTCGTAAGTACAGTGGTGACTGTAAGAAGATGCACTCTGCGACAGCATAATCATTTTTCTATCTATATAATATATGTGATGTGCTGCACATGTACTTCTCTTGTATAGGGTACCATGGTTTTTATATTCAATAAAGGTATTTGATTCTAAAGACACTATTTTATTGTTCCATATTGATCTAGGGACCGCAGTTTCGGTTTGTTCTTTTCTTTCCTCATGTACTTTTACCGAATGGTCTGCCATTCTATGGTCCTTGTGCTGACTTCCACATTTTGAATTTCATGCCAGAGACTGGATTCCAATATGCAATTGTATTTAGACAGTTTTCCAGTGGCCTCATTCTCTAATTATTTTACTGTGTTTCGCACAGGCTCTACTACCCTGGACATGGACCTTAAAGCCAGGGAGATCTCCTGGCAGGGACAATTGAAGGAAGTGTTTGAAAGTAGTGGTACCACTATACCGGGTTCAGTTGGTTCTAATATGGACACATTGTTAAATACCATCAAAAATTTGATTTTTAAGCGGACTCGCCTCTGGTGGAATAAGGCCTTTATGGAGAATTATGTTCTTAGAAAACTAATCCCAAGGAGTCTTAGAATTAGGGTTACACCCTCTTTTGTTGTTCAGGATGAGGACTTTATAAAGGAGTGGGAGACTATATGCAATGAGACATCATAGAAACTTATAGAATTACTTATCCAACGTGATCAGAAATCTATATTGGACCTTGACAAAACAATTGAGAAGACATACTTGAATGCCAAAATTGAGTTAACAACAGAACAAGTGAGTTTAATTGATACAGTGGTGAACAAATCATTGGATACCTGGGTGAAGGATATTCAGGATAGTCAAACAAATAAACTTAACCGAGACCTTAATGATTTTGCATCTGGCAAGGTCTACAGGTGGAAAAGAAATATACAATTGGGGACAGATAGGAACCAGGCATCGTACATTACCTCTAATCCCTCTAGAAGCGATATCTCTGACGTCTCCTCTTCCGCCTTCATTTCAGTTTCTGTTACACCTAAACGCAAGCGTGAGTTACGCTTTCTTCCCAACAAACGCAATTATGGGTACTCACCTGAGAATAAAAACAATTTAAAGGTAATTAATTTAAGTTCTCATAATTTTTCTGATAGAAAATTCAATACTAAATAGAGGACTTATGTTTTGTCCTATGGTACGCTTTGATAGTTTTACCGCTATCAAAGATCTTCATCTGTTTGCTAGAAAATTGCTCTTTAATAGATATTTTCATGATGAGACTACCTCTCGTTTATTCCCTACAGAGACGGAACAGGAGGCGTTAGGGATTCTCGAGGAATTGACTGTGGAGCACAATACCCCATTGGAAGGTGAGATACCAGTTTCAATTAGACCTAAATCACTGAAATTCCCCCCTTTGTCTGCATGCCCTACGATTGATATATTTGTGAAGATGGTGAGTAAGGATTTTGAAAAGATCCCACATTATTCATCATACGATAACCTCACGAGACAGGAGAGGCAGTGTATGCAGAAACTGTGGGGGTTATCTGATGTGGTATTCAAGCCTGCAGACAAGGGGGGGAACGTGGTTGTCTGGCCCGAGGTTATGTACGAAGCTGAGGCTTTCCGCCAATTGGAAGTGGATAAGTGTTATAAAAAATTGACCTTTAATCCCCTTACCAAATTCCAGACAGCAGTTTTTGATATCCTCCAGAAAGCGAGAGATGAGTGTATTATCACGAGAGAGGTACAATTAGCCCTGCAGGTCAGTAAGCCATCCATTCCTACACTGTATCTTCTGCCCAAAATTCACAAGAATTTGTCAGGTACCCCCGGGAAGACCTATTATTTCTAGTTGTGGTAGCTATTTAGAAAACATTAACCGTTTCATTGACTACAATTTACAAGGGATTGTGGAATCGATCCCGTTATATACCAAGGACACTAGCGACTTCTTGAAAAGGTAGATGGTTTTCACATTGATGAGAACACTCTATTAGTTACTTGCGACATTGAGTCATTGTACACCAATATCCGTCATATGGATGGAATACAGGCCACTAAATTCTTCCTTGAAACTTCATCTAGGATTACACCAATGATGGCCAAACTAATTGTTCAATTACTTCAATTTTCCTTATCACATAATTTTTTCCTGTTCAAAGGGTCCTTCTACCTGCAGCTCCAGGGGACAGCTATGAGGGTGTCATTTGCACCAGCATATGCCAATCTGTTCCTGGGGCTGTGGGAGAGGGACCTGTTCCTGACGGATCGGTATGCATCAGTGGACCGCCTCCTCTTTTGGACGCGGTACATCAATGACATATTTCTGATCTGGCAGGAGTCTGAAGATGAACTTCGTAAATTTATGGACTCACTAAACCAGAATGACTTCAACATTCATATTACTTTTCAGTATGATAGAAACACCATAGATTTTCTGTATGTAAGACTAACGAGGGATGATAAAAACTGTCTTCAGAAAATCGACTGCGGTCAACTCTCTTTTGTTGGCGACCTCAGCCCACCCTGCTGCAGTAATTAGGTCAATACCCACAGGACAATTCTTAAGATTGAGAAGAATCTGTTCGGAGGACAGTGAGTTTATGAAACAAGCCGAAGATTTGAAGGAAAGATTACTTAATAGAGGACATAGTAAACGCTCAATCAAAAGGGCTTTCAATAGGGTCAAACACACCACAAGGCACAATGCATTGTACTCGACTAAGACGAAGCCTCCTCAAAAATATGTTTGTCTTATTACTCAATATCATGGAAATGTAGACTTAATGCGTCAATATTTGGACAAGTCTTGGCCTATTCTTTTATCAGACCCTATTTTAGCCCAATACCTGGACACTAAACCTAATATTACCTTTAGGAGATCTCCAAATTTGGGTGACACTCTACACTGTGTTCCAAATTATTATGCAAATAATATTTTCTCAGATTTTCCCAAATTACCTATATGAATTGCAGTCATTGTAATTTTCCAGTCAAATAACTATTAGAGTACAATTGAAAGGTTTTAGTACAAACTGCCTATGATAACAGTATATTTTTAAAAAAATAAAAAACTCAAACTGCACTCAAAATGCATGTTCCAAATTATTATGCACAGCAGAGTTTTCAACCTTTTCATTTTAATAAAGAACAAAAAAATGGTCATTTTTGAAATTATAAGCATTAGCAGGTTATTACAAACTGAAATCAAACAGTTTTCAACTCAAAACTTTATTCTAGGTGATGTTACATTTGCACATAGGACCCCTTGTTCGAAAGGAGCTTCTGAACTCTCTCGTCCGTTGAATTTGTCAGATTTTGGATGGTTTCTGCTTTAATTGTTTTGCATGAGGACAGAATACCCTCCCAGAGCTGTTGCTTAGATGTGAACTGCCTCCCGCCATCATAGACACTCCTTTTGATGATGCTCCAGAGGTTCTCAATGGGGTTGAGGTCAGGGGAGCATGGGTGCCACACCATAAGTTTGTCCCCTTTTATGCCCATAGCAGCCAGAGATGCAGATGTGTTATGTGCAGCATGAGATGGGGCATTATCATGCATGAAATTATCTCGATGGTCCAGATGGATGGAGTGGAGGATGGCTGGTTGATGGACACCCCATGCAAACACGGCTACGGCGCTAACAAGGAGGAGGTGGAGTAATGTTTTGGGCTGGAATCATGGGGAGAGAGAGTGTAGGCCCTTTTAGGATCCCTGAAGGGGTAAAGATGAGCTCCATAATGTATGTTGAGTTTCTCAAACAGCACTTCCTTCCATGGTTCAAGAAGAAGAACCGTGCATTCCGCAGCAAGATCATTTTCATGCATGATAATGCCCCGTCTCATGCTGCACATAACACATCTGCATCTCTGGCTGCTATGGGCATAAAAGGGGACAAACTTATGGTGTGGCACCCATGCTCCCCTGACCTCAACCCCATTGAGAACCTCTGGAGCATCATCAAAAGGAGTGTCTATGATGGCGGGAGGCAGTTCACATCTAAGCAACAGCTCTGGGAGGGTATTCTGTCCTCATGCAAAACAATTAAAGCAGAAACCATCCAAAATCTGACAAATTCAACGGACGAGAGAGTTCAGAAGCTCCTTTCGAACAAGGGGTCCTATGTGCAAATGTAACATCACCTAGAATAAAGTTTTGAGTTGAAAACTGTTTGATTTCAGTTTGTAATAACCTGCTAATGCTTATAATTTCAAAAATGACCATTTTTTTGTTCTTTATTAAAATGAAAAGGTTGAAAACGCTGCTGTGCATAATAATTTGGAACATGCATTTTGAGTGCAGTTTGAGTTTTTTATTTTTTTAAAATATACTGTTATCATAGGCAGTTTGTACAAAAACCTTTCAATTGTACTCTAATAGTTATTTGACTGGAAAATTACAATGACTGCAATTCATATAGGTAATTTGGGAAAATCTGAGAAAATATTATTTGCATAATAATTTGGAACGCAGTGTAGTAAGGAGTCACTATACTCATGAATCAGAAAATTTCTTGTCCAATTACAAACCCGCTGTAGCATCGGCGTCTCTGCTCTCTGCCAGGCAGAGACGCCGTCCCTCTCACCTCCCCGATCCCCGCGCGGCGTCCTCCTGCGCGCCTCTTCCTGCTGCTGCCGGCGCGCGCCATCCTAAGGAGTCCCCAGCCAATAGCCGGAGGACCTCTCATATATAAGGCACCTCCTCCAAAATGGAGGTGCCCAAGCAAAAGTTGATGCACAGCATACTTACCTCTGCTTCAGCCCTCAGGTCCAGTTGCCAGCCTGACTACTGTTCCAGTCCGCCAGTCTGACTACTCTCCAGGCCGACAGTCTGCCTTCCGTTCAACCCACCAGTCTGTCTATGGGCAAGTCTGCCTGCTTACCAGGAAGCACCTGCCGGTTACCTGCCTGCTACCTGCCGTGCCTGCTAGCCCGCTCACCTGGGAGCACTCACCTGTTACCAGCCTGTCACCTGCTAGCCTACCTGGAGGCTCTACCGTCACCTGCCGTGACTACCTGTCTGCTAACTTAGAGACGTCAGCCTGCTTGGCCGTCACTTGCCGTGACCACCTGATAGCCTACCTGGAGGCTCCTGCTGTCACTTGCCGTGACTACCCGTCTGCTAACCTAGAGACTTCTGCCTGCTTGTTGTGTCCATCCGCTATACCGGTCAGTCCCAGTCTGCTGACCCGTGGGAGCCACCTGCTCTCTTACAAGGTCGTCCCCAGAGTAGCACCTGGTCCCTCTGCTCGGTCCCTCCCTGGTCACGGAGTCGTTAGCCGCCGTATGACCAGGGTCGGTCTGAGTTGATACTTAGTTACGCCCCTCTGGGTCCCTCCTTGCACCGCGGCACAGAGGTTCCACCACCTGGATCCGTAACACCCGCTAATGGATGTAAACCGTGTGGCAATTGTGTTGCATGTCCCAATATTGGACGAGCTGACTCATTTGCCAGCTCTGATGGTACAAATACATTTGTGATTAAACATGCGATCAATTGCAACACGAAAGCAGTGATCTACTATGCCACATGCCCTTGTGGACTCAACTATGTGGGACTAACGACACGACATTTAAAGGTACGTGTACGAGAACATGTTTTGGGGATTCTTGCAGCAAAAGAGAATGTAGATATGTCATCCTTAAAAACCATACCCCGTCACTTCAAAGTACATCACAATTGTGATGCCTCACAATTACATGTGTTAGGCATAGATAGGATCACACCACATATTAGGGGTGGCAAACTCAGTGCATCTCTAGCCAAATTGGAGGCTAGATGGATTTGGACTTTGAAGACCGTTTCCCCATTAGGCTTAAATGAAAATTTGAGTTTCGCGCCTTTTCTGTAATCAACTGAACTTTTGGTTTTCTTTTTTGTTTTATATTTTAGAGTTGTTTTTAATATTGGCATAATTGTTTGTTGCTAGTACTTACCGGTTGGTCTTGGTGTTCGGTTGAGGGTTGAGTCTTCTTTGGGCCTCTACTGATGGTGTGGATGCAGACGTGTTTCCTTATCGGTGGGGAAGATTTGGATGCTGGACCTTCAAGAAGATAAATAATTATTACTACTATGATATTAGATTATATTAACATTCTTAGTTATATTATGAGAATATGTAATTTTTATGTATATTGGGGATTTTTCCTCTGTGAATTATTGGTAAATTTTGCTATGGTACAGATATGTGTAAATATACACAATCTGTTAAGCTCTTTTAATTATTTATAATTTTATCATGATTTATCACATTTGTATGATCTTACACATATTGCACTATGTACAGTATGTCACATTAGCACTTTTATAATTGTATATGTTTTTATACTCCTATGATTTTCCATCGTTTATCAGCTCGTTCATCACATTTGTTTTTCTTCTCTTCATTCTATACACCTACTAGCACTTTAGTTTTAGTCATACATTTGAGTATAATTATAAAATAACTTAATTCACTTTTTTTACTTATTTATTTTCAATAGTGTACATTTCAGTATCTTTATCAAAACACATTCACGTCATCTAGTGATCATAAATTCCTTTTAATATATTGCACTATTGACACCCAATTGGCATACCCATGTTTCACACTTTAAATATATATTTTTATTTATATTGTTTTGTGTTACATTTTTTCACTTATTATTTTCCTTTTACTTGTATTATATGGATGTTATTAGATTACCTGGCATATTTTGCCATTATTACTGAGGTGGTTTTAGTTGGCCTATGGATCCTGATTGTCACCTTTTGATACATTATACCGGGTCATGTGATCTGTGATTTGTTTGATGGATGGTCTTATATATTGTTTGGCACTAGATTTCATTCAAATATTCATAGACATATATATTTTTCTAATACAAACAAATACACATACACTGTGTTCCAAATTATTATGCAAATAATATTTTCTCAGATTTTCCCAAATTACCTATATGAATTGCAGTCATTGTAATTTTCCAGTCAAATAACTATTAGAGTACAATTGTAAGGTTTTTGTACAAACTGCCTATGATAACAGTATATTTTTAAAAAAAATAAAAAACTCAAACTGCACTCAAAATGCATGTTTCAAATTATTATGCACAGCAGAGTTTTCAACCTTTTCATTTTAATAAAGAACAAAAAAATGGTCATTTTTGAAATTATAAGCATTAGCAGGTTATTACAAACTGAAATCAAACAGTTTTCAACTCAAAACTTTATTCTAGATGATGTTACATTTGCACATAGGACCGCTTGTTCGAAAGGAGCTTCTGAACTCTCTCGTCCATTGAATTTGTCAGGTTTTGGATGGTTTCTGCTTCAATTGTTTTGCATGAGGACAGAATACCCTCCCAGAGCTGTTGCTTAGATGTGAACCGCCTCCCGCCATCATAGACACTCCTTTTAATGATGCTCCAGAGGTTCTCAATGGGGTTGAGGTCAGGGGAGCAAGGGGGCCACACCATAAGTTTGTCCCCTTTTATGCCCATAGCAGCCAGAGATGCAGATGTGTTATGTGCAGCATGAGATGGGGCATTATCATGCATGAAATGATCTCGATGGTCCAGATGGATGGAGTGGAGGATGGCTGGTTGATGGACACCCCATGCAAACACGGCTACGGCGCTAACAAGGAGGAGGTGGAGTAATGTTTTGGGCTGGAATCATGGGGAGAGAGATTGTCGGCCCTTTTAGGATCCCTGAAGGGGCAAAGATGAACTCCATAATGTATGTTGAGTTTCTCAAACAGCACTTCCTTCCATGGTTCAAGAAGAAGAACCGTGCATTCCGCAGCAAGATCATTTTCATGCAAGATAATGCCCTGTCTCATGCTGCACATAACACATCTGCATCTCTGGCTGCTATGGGCATAAAAGGGGACCAACTTATGGTGTGGCCCCCATGCTCCCCTGACCTCAACCCCATTGAGAACCTCTGGAGCATCATCAAAAGGAGTGTCTATGATGGCGGGAGGCAGTCCACATCTAAGCAACAGCTCTGGGAGGGTATTCTATCCTCATGCAAAACAATTGAAGCAGAAACCATCCAAAACCTGACAAATTCAATGGACGAGAGAGTTCAGAAGCTCCTTTCGAACAAGCGGTCCTATGTGCAAATGTAACATCACCTAGAATAAAGTTTTGAGTTGAAAACTGTTTGATTTCAGTTTGTAATAACCTGCTACTGCTTATAATTTCAAAAATGACCATTTTTTTGTTCTTTATTAAAATGAAAAGGTTGAAAACTCTGCTGTGCATAATAATTTGGAACATGCATTTTGAGTGCAGTTTGAGTTTTTTATTTTTTTAAAAATATACTGTTATCATAGGCAGTTTGTACAAAAACCTTTCAATTGTACTCTAATAGTTATTTGACTGGAAAATTACAATGACTGCAATTCATATAGGTAATTTGGGAAAATCTGAGAAAATATTATTTGCATAATAATTTGGAACACAGTGTAGTGTCATAATTCATTTAGGGTTTACTGGTAGATTGATATTGTTTGACACTTATTTGTCGCACTATATCGGGTTGTGCGCATGCCTCGTCTGTGGTCCGGTTGGTTGCTGCCCCGGTATCTGTGGACGACCGGTCACTCGGATATCCATCCGACGCCGTCGGTCGTTTGACACAGGGGTTGCAGCCTGCGGTCCCTCCAGACGACGCATGCGCCATTTTCCCGGTCCAGTGTCATCGAGTGGATGTCCGTGCCTGCGGGGCGCATCCGCCTTCACTTTCTACTGTCGGCACAAGATCATGTGATCATTGCGGATACATCCCCTTCCGCCCATCTGGTACGCAGGGTTCCGGTAGTTGAAACGCATGATGACCCGGATGTCACATGATCCGGATGTGACGTTATGACCCTCCTCTCTTCCGCGCCATTCACCATTCCCCTTTTTAAACATCGCACACTCTATGGACGCTACCCCCTGATGAAGGACGGCGGTCCGAAATGCGAGTCGGGGTGTACAGTGTGCAGTGCTCCAACGATACACAGGTATGTCATTGTGCATCCAGAGACACAGTTTGCCAAATTTTATTCCCTTGCACTTGTCCTGGCACTCCACGGACTGTTTCCTCCAGTGTGGATGGATTGGATATATGGGTCATGCACACAGTTGTAAGATATTACTGTAAATGATATATTCTTTGACTTTAATTTGAGTGGTGCATGTTGGATTTATTGGATCCCTCCCTCTGTATTTGATGGCATACAGTCTAGATTTATACCAAACAAATACCATCCCTTCATTTATGCATTATGTAATAGTGGAGAGTTTTTTCAGGTGCTTTTTTGATTGAATTGACTACTGTATTATGTGTTTCTTTCCTGTGTAACCATTATATATGTATATCCATAATAATTTTTCTATCTATATAATATATGTGATGTGCTGCATATGTACTTCTCTTGCATAGGGTACCATGGTTTTTATATTCAATAAAGGTATTTGATTCTAAAGACACTATTTTATTGTTCCATATTGATCTAGGGACTGCAGTTTCGGTTTGTTCTTTTCTTTCCTCATGTACTTTTATCGAATGGTCTGCCATTCTATGGTCCTTGTGCTGACTTCCACGTTTTGGATTTCATGCCAGAGACTGGATTCCAATATGAAATTGTATTTAGACAATTTTCCAGTGGCCTCATTCTCTAACTGAGCAACAAGACAAGGACATTAGAGTCTCTGGTTTGAGAAATCGACGCCTTACAGCTCCTCAACTGGCAGCTTCATTAAATAGTACACGCAAAACGCCAGTGTCAACGTCTACAGTGAAGAGGCGACTCCGGGATGCTGACCTTCAGGGCAAAGTGGCAAAGAAAAAGCCATATCTGAGACTGGCTAATAAAATGAAAAGATTAATATGGGCAAAAGAACACAGACATTGGACAGAGGAAGATTGGAAAAAGGTTTTATGGACAGATGAATCAAAATTTGAGGTGTTTGGATCACACAGAAGAACATTTGTGAGACGCAGAACAACTGAAAAGATGCTGGAAGAGTGCCTGACGCCATCTGTCAAGCATGGTGGAGGTAATGTGATGGTCTGGGGTTGCTTTGGTGCTGGTAAAGTGGGAGATTTGTACAAGTTAAATGGGATTTTGAATAAGGAAGGCTATCACTCCATTTTGCAACGCTATGCCATACCCTGTGGACAGCGCTTGATTGGAGCCAGTTTCATCCTACAACAGGACAATGATCCAAAGCACACCTCCAAATTATGCATGAGCTATTTAGGGAAGAAGCAGGCAGCTGGTATTCTATCTGTAATGGAGTGGCCAGCACAGTCACCAGATCTCTACCCCATTGAGCTGTTGTGGGAGCAGCTTGACCGTATGGTATGCAAAAAGTGCCCATCAAGCCAATCCAACTTGTGGGAGGGGCTTCAGGAAGCATGGGGTGAAATTTCTCAAGATTACCTCAGCAAATTAACAGCTAGAATGCCAAAGGTCTGCAATGCTGTAATTGCTGCAAAAGGAGCATTCTTTGACGAAAGCAAAGTTTGAAGGAGAAAATTATTCTTTCTAATAAAAATCATTATTTCTAACCTTGTCAATGTCTGGACTATATTTTCTAATCATTTTGCAACTCATTTGATAAATAAAAGTATGAGTTTTCATGGAAAACACAAAATTTTCTGGGTGACCCCAAACTTCTGAACGGTAATGTAAATAAAAATGTAAATGTTCGTCTGTTAAAAATCTTAAATCTCTGAAAGTTCTTCACCGATTGCTTTGAAATTTTGACACAACATTGCATTTGAATACATGCACGATTTTATATACCTACTATGTTTTTATATATCAGCTGTTGGACGTAAAAGCAACAGCAAGAGGGGGGTGTTACGAGCTCAGTCCCATGCTGACTCTCCCCGGCCACCTGGCATTCTCCCT
Source organism: Phyllobates terribilis (assembly GCF_046119375.1). Lineage (NCBI taxonomy): Eukaryota > Metazoa > Chordata > Amphibia > Anura > Dendrobatidae > Phyllobates > Phyllobates terribilis. The sequence continues at coordinate 74,128,751 of NW_027362764.1, forward strand.
TCCCTTAGTGACATCTCATTCATAAACCCTTCTCCCTCTCCTTCATTCGCCCCATCCGTTGTCTGTGCTCTGCTCCTTTCGTGTCCCCCGTGGGGGTTGGAGGGAAGGGGAATGACGAGACCGTCTGTTCAAGGCCGAAAGACGCTGCTGCACATCACCACCACCACCTGAGAGGAGGCCGCCTCAGCTCTCCGGCACCACTGCTGCTGCGGCTTCTTCTTCTCCGGCAGGTGAGTCTTATTTCTGACTGCGCCACAACAAGCGAGGGAAGGAGGGAAGGAGGGAAGGAGAGAGGGAGGCTGCACGGAAAAGTGCAGGCTGCGGCCTCCGATCTGGGCACTGAGCGTTGCAGCAGTGGGTGGATAGTGAGAGACTGCAAATCCCACTGCTCCACCAGTGGGAGCGGTGCTGTGATCTGGCCGGTACCGGCCCGGGACATGTCTAGTGCTTCACCCACTCCTCCTCTGCCGCCTGCCTTTATCTCTGTGCCCCCTCCTGTCACATTCCCTCTGTACAAGGGAATTGCATAACTAGCAATCCCTGACATGACCAGCTCCATTGTGACACCTGACAGCAAGTACCGACCTCTTTAGTGACCTGTGCAGTGTACAGGCCTGCAGGGGACACAGGGTACAGGCTACCACCATGCTTTGCTGATGGACACAACTATTAACAGCGCCAACATTGCTCCATCTGATATATATATATATATATATATATACAGTTATATGAAAAAGTTTGGGCACCCCTATTAATCTTAAGCTTAATGTTTTATAAAAATTGGTGTTTTTGCAACAGCTATTTCAGTTTGATATATTTAATAACTGTTGGACACAGTAATGTTTCTGCCTTGAAATGAGGTTTATTGTACTAACAGAAAATGTGCAATCTGCATTCAAACAAAATTTGACAGGTGCATAAGTATGGGCACCTCACCAGAAAAGTGACATTAATATTTAGTAGATCCTCCTTTTGCAAAAATAACAGCCTCTAGTCGCTTCCTGTAGCTTTTAATGATTTCCTGGATCCTGGATGAAGGTATTTTTGACCATTCCTCTTTACAAAACAATTCCAGTTCAGTTAAGTTTGATGGTCACGGAGCATGGACAGCCCTCTTCAAATGATCCCACAGATGTTCAATGATATTCAGGTCTGGGGACTGGGATGGCCATTCCAGAATATTGTAATTGTTCCTCTGCATGAATGCCTGAGTAGATTTCGAGCGGTGTTTTGGATCATTGTCTCGCTGAAAGATCCATCCCCTGCGTAACTTCAACTTTGTCACTGATTCTTGAACATTATTGTCAAGAATCTGCTGATACTGAGTGGAATCCATGCGTCCCTCAACTTTAACAAGATTCCCGGTGCCGGCATTGGCCACACAGCCCCAAAGCATGATGGAACCTCCACCAAATTTTACTGTGGGTAGCAAGTGTTTTTCTTGGAATGCTGTGTTTTTTTGCCGCCATGCATAACGCCTTTTTGTATGACCAAACAACTCAATCTTGGTTTCATCAGTCCACAGGACCTTCTTCCAAAAAGAAATTGGCTTCTCCAAATGTGCTTTTGCATACCTCAGCCGACTCTGTTTGTGGCGTGCTTGCAGAAACGGCTTCTTTCGCATCACTCTCCCATACAGCTTCTCCACAGTGATACCATCTGCAGCAAGTTGATGCTACAGCTCTCTGGAGGTGGTCTGAGGATTGTCCTTGACTGATCTCACCATTCTTCTTCTCTGCCTTTCTGATGTTTTTCATGGCCTGCCACTTCTGGCCTTAACAAGAACTGTCCCTGTGTTCTTCCATTTCCTTACTATGTTCCTCACAGTGGAAACTGACAGGTTAAAACTCTGAGACAGCTTTTTGTATCCTTCCCCTGAACAACTATGTTGAATAATCTTTGTTTTCAGATCATTTGACAGTTGTTTTGAGGAGCCTATGATGCCACTCTTCAGAGGAGATTCAAACAGGAGAACAACTTGCAAGTGGCCACTTTAAGTAGCTTTTCTCATGATTGCATACACCTGGCTATGAAGTTCAAAGCTCAATGAGGTTACAAAACCAAAAAAAGTGCTTTAGTAAGTCAGTAAAAAGTAGGTAGGAGTATTTAAAACAAGAAAATGATGAGGGTGCCCATACTTATGTACCTGTCAAATTTTGTTTGAATGCAGATTGCACATTTTCTGTTAGTACAATAAACCTCATTTCAAGGCAGAAACATTACTGTGTCCAACAGTTATTACATATATCAAACTGAAATAGCTGTTGCAAAAACACCAATTTTTATAAAACATTAAGCTTAAGATTAATAGGGGTGCCCAAACTTTTTCATATAACTGTATATATATATAAATAAAAATGTAAGTATATATATATATTATATAAATATAACATATAATCTATATAAATAAAAATGAACGTTGCATTCGAATACACGCATGTTTTTATATACATACTATGTTTTTAAGAATAGAAAAGGTGCAGCACAGGTTAGCTGTATAAATCGCGGGTGCAAAGCCTTACAGGCACAACTAAACCTCAATGTAGTCCACAGAAATTAAGACTGCACTCCAGTCTTCAAGACAAGACAGTTAGTCTTAAAGACAAATTGGTAAATTCTGCTATTGGCACCTTTAAGAGGAACATACAGGGCTCATTGACAGGACGTAAACGGACGGGCTGCTTTCCATGCATGGGTTGTGTCAATTGTAAGCTTATGATGAAGGGAGAATATTTTATACACCCAGGTACTGGAAAGAAGTACGATATTGAACATTATTTGACATGTGAGAGTCAATATGTTGTCTATATACTACAATGTCCTTGTAATTTAATCTATGTAGAGGAAACAACTTGTGAGTTTAAAATCATGATTAATAATCATCGCCATACAATTAGGAAGAAAACAATGGATCTACCAGTCCCTAAACACTTCAGTGAGATGGGACATGGAGAAAGGGATCTTAGGTTCTGTATCATGGATAATGTACCTATGCCAAGAAGAGGAGGAGATAGGGTCAAGATGCTGTCTAGATGTATTGAGCACTGCTTGAGAAAGTTCCTCAACAGGAACGAAACGTTGCCACTGCCACCATGACTGTGTGTCAATAAATTACAGCTTGTCTTGAAGACTGGAGTGCTGCCTTTATTTATGTGGACTACTATGTTTTTATATACCAACTGTTGGATGTAAAAGCAACACACGCTACACCCCAACAAAAAATATTGTATACCCACAAGCATTGTGAAATTAAATATTTTAGAAATGTGGGCTTTCTCTTTTCTTTCTTTTCCATTTAACCAAACTGATCCACAGCAATGCGTGGCCGGGTACAGCTAGTGAAGATATATTAATACTTTGTCTACTGGACATTATCATTATTCTTGTTGATATGGTGTTTCTCTTCACAGTCAGATAGTGTAAGGTGTCAGGTGTCATTTAGATGTCAGGGCAGCACGGTGGCTCAGTGGTTAGCACAGCAGCCTTGCAGCGCTGGGGTCCTGGGTTCAAATCCAAGGACAACATCTGTAAGGAGTTTGTATATTGTTCTTTCCCTTTTTGCATGGGTTTTCTCTGGTTTCCTCCCTCACTCCAAAGATATACTTATAGGGAATTTAGATTGTGAGCCCCAATGGGGACAGTGCCGATAATGTGTCTGAATTGTAGAGCGCCACAGAATATGTTAGCACTATATAAATAAAAAGATTATTATTATGTCTATTTTCATATATACAACACGTACCCATTATACTTTATGGATATGCTCACAAATCTGTTATTTTATTTTATTTTCAAACCGAGTGTCCACAAAAGTTTTAGTTTTATTCGAGTTTTAGATTAAACTGAACAATGCAAATCTATGAGTCCATGAAAAACTCTACTGATATCATCCTGGGTGCAATCTAGTGATATCCGTTTTTTACTGATCAATAAGAGGAATTTGAGAAATCAGGTTTTTCTGCATACGAGAAAAACTGATGAAACACTGATGGTAAAATAATGACACATGGACCAAACACTGATGAGTAGCAGCCTCTTTTCTTCACGAACAAGAAAAAATGAATATCAGTATACGGCCTGAGACTGTAAAGCAAAAACTCCTATAAACGCCTTAAGAAGCTATTTAGGACCTTAAAGGGACTCTGTCAGCACAGTATGACTTTTCAAACCTACTACAGGTGCTTGATACATCATGGCAGAGCCAAACATTTAAATACTCCTTCCCACCTGCTTGTTTTCCATCTATCTCTGCCCTTCTCTGCTTCTATAAAGCCAGAACTGCCAATCAAAAAAGGGAAGGGGAGAGAGATAGAAGGGAAAAAAGCAGGAGGAAGGTGCACTGAAATGTTTGGCCACACCAAGGGTGCACCGAGCGAGTGCCTGTACTTGGTTTGAACAGTCATTCTCTGCTGACTTACGCCCTATAAGGATGATGACATTTTCTTTTTCGCTTTTCCAATTTGATTTTTATTAGTTGAGATCTGGCTTAATCAGGGCATGTTTTTTTGTGGACTAAGTAGCAATTTTTATGCCTCCATTCTGGGGTACATATGAAATCAACTTTTATTAACTCTTTCTAGGGGAATTTAAATGTTGTGCCATTCACAAAGCTATACAAATAATGTGTAACCTTTATTCTTTGGGCTAGAACACTTATGGTGAAACTAAATGTTTTACTACTTTTACTTTATGTTTAAAACTTTTTTCTTTATAAAAATGATTCATTTTTGTTTCATCGTATTCTGAAATCCAAAACTGCTTTATTTTTCTGGAGTTGTGTGGGGGTTTGATTTTTTTAATACCTTTTGTTCCATTTTTTGGAAGAGGGAACAAAAAAAACATTTCTTCTATTGTTTTTAAGGTGTTCATCATGTGGATTAAATGACCTAATTAATTTTATAGCTTAGGTCAGTGCTGGCGAACCTATGGCACGCGTGCCAGAGGGGGCACGCAAAGCCCTCCCTAAGGGCATGCACGCCATTGCCGCAGCACTATCGCTCCTGGACCTGGCCCGGCGGGTGAGTACTCGGAGCCCGCCGACACCAGCCCCTACTTCAGCTAGATGTGCGTTCTCTGACACACATCTAGCTGAAGTGTGTCGCAGCACATGAATTTGCCAGGCCCGTGTGCTGCAATACACGCTGCCAGCAGCCAGAGTCAGCGTAAACGCGACTGGGTGCATGGCAGTGATGTCATGCGCCCCGTTGCTAGGTTGCTGGAGTCAGCTACCGGCTACAGGAGAGGACGCTGCACGGGAGAGGAAGGAAGGTGAGTAGGAGTGTTTATTATGTTGTTTTTTTTTTGTATGCGATGAACAGCAGTGCCAACAGGATGGGGGGAGGCAGCATATATACATGGATTGGGGGGGGCAGTATATATACATGGATGGGGGGGAGGCAGCATATATACATAGATGGGGAGGGGGGGCAGCATATATACATGGATTGGGGGGGAGGCAGCATATATATAGATGGATTGAGGGGGGGCAGCATATATACATGGATTGGGGGAGGCAGTATATATACATGGATTGGGGGGGAAAGGCAGCATATATACATGGATTGGGGGGAAAAGCAGCATATATACATGGATTGGGGGGAAAAGCAGCATATATACATGGATTGGGGGAAGGCAGCATATATACATGGATTGAGGGAGGAGGCAGCATATATACATGGATAGGGGGGGGCAGAATATATACATGTGACTCGCCCCCTGGGCCGTGGGGCACTCAGAGCCGGGCAATAGGGAGACGATGGAGGTAGTGGTGGCGACCCGGTTCCGTGGCTCAGGGTGGTCAGACCAATGGTAGTCTGCTATGTGCTGTTGATAATGTCCGACTACGCCACCCGTGGATTGCGGTTTATTATGAACCGCCGCTGCAAGGTAATCCCCTGAGGCTGATGGTGTGTGCAGCTGAGATTGGATAACTCCCCACGGGAAGAGTATATCCCCAGGGCAGTGCAATGGATGGTGGGGGGGATGGTGCAGGGAGTCCCAGTACCGGTAGTGCTGGAGGAGAGAGAAAGTACACAGACAACGTACTGCAGTCCAATGTCTTTTACTCACAGTTCATGTGCTCCGGGTCACTTCGGCACCAGTAGTGACCGCCCGAGCTGTGCTGCGTCCACCAGGTGTGGGGCTCGGTCAACTCCCAGGCAATTCAGATGTCTTGCTCAGGACCCCCTTTTATCCTTTCTCTGGCCTGCCTCACCAGTGACCCACTTTTGTCCAGCTGCCGCGGATCTGCGCGGGTAAACGTGGGCCCCATTCCCCGCTGTCCTATATGGTGCCTTCCTAGTAGGTTTGATGAGGTGTCGCACCAATAAATGATCACGACCTCCGGTCTTTGGCTGAGGGTTGTTTCTCCTCCATCAACTTGGGATCCGGTACCCTTAATCTGCCTGACCCTTCACCCTGTATTCTCATGGGTTCTTAGGGTCCCTTCCACCTTGTTTCTGAGCCTTTCCACACTTTGGATACTTCTCTTTCTGTTTCTGTTCCTTGCTGTTCCTTTCTGCTCCTTTCTGTTCCTTTTTTCTACTCCGGCCTTCACTCTAGGCCTGTCTCATGGAGCTCGGCCGAGGCTGAGCTACAGCTCCCTGTCACATCTCCGCTCTGCTTCTTCTCTGACTGAACTGACTTCTTCTACTCCCAGAACTAAGATGGTGCCCACCTTATATACCCTTCCCTGGTGTGTGAGCTCAGGTGACCAGCAACCAATGAGCTCTTCCTATGCTCAGAAACCAACCCCTATCTGCTCCTACACCACTGGGTATTCCTCCTCCCTCCCCACTCCAGCCAAGGACATGGTCTGTCGTGCCTGCATTTCTGTCTAATGGGAGCACCGTTGAACTGTCCCTCGGAAATGAGGTGAGTGTGCTGTATGCAGCTAACTGAGCCCTGGTCCACACTCCATCCTTACCCGGGAGTGGAATATCACACCTCTGGCAGAGGTGCAATACCCCTGTAGCGGCCGAGCCCTCGGGGCGCTACATTCCCCCCTGGTAAACCACAGCACGTCCTCAGGCTGGAACAGAGCAAAACAATTAAATACAGGACATGCAAACTTTTTCAAAACTTTTCACATTAGGAAACAGACAACGCAGTTCAATTCCCTTCAGGGGAAACACTTTCTTCACTTGTTACACTATTATAAAACACTTTACTAACACTTCTGGAACTCTTTTGACATATAAACATTATAGAAAACAGTCACAGTACTATTTAGCAGCATATAAAACTCTCTTTACATAAAACATTTTTAAGCAAAACACATTCTTGGATCCTGGGCATGGTGCAACTTGCGACCAGGTGTGCATTCTTCTTTTAAGTGCTGAAACTTTGGCAAACTTTTAGACGTGAGGGACTCTCTGTCCCGAGGTAGACGTTGCAGTCTTGTTATAAAACCAGTAGGGGGCGCTTTAGGAAGCGCAACTATTTACAGGGGATTGGCCGTTCCCAGTCCTCGGCCGGTTGGAAAGGGGAATGGCTGCTCTCAGTCCTCAGCCAGGTTAGGGATGTAGGTGGGGGTAACGTTCACACAGTCAACAGTTTCACAACAGTTCTTGTACCCTGACGGGTAACTATTTACACATGTACTTTGCCACTCACTAGTAGCGGTGTCCTCCAGATGCTCCTTCCTCCTCTGTAAGCCGATGGACATGAAGGGCGTACTGTCCTTTTGCGCCCTCGTGTCGGGTAAAGGTGACCACATCACCTGGGTAAAGGTCACATCCACGGTGTCCCTCGGGTAGATGACTTTCAACGTCCCTGCGGGTTACAAAGACGTCGCCGACGGTGTCCGGATCTCTTATAAAGCCCCAGCCGTTCTCCATGTGGAACTTGATCACGGTCCCGGTGGCTCGGAGACCGCGGGCGGCCCGGGGGTCTTGACGGGCTTTGCGCTTTTGCTCAGCGCTTCGGGCCTGGAGCCGCTCCTCCCTAGCGCGCCTCTCTCGCCGTTCCCGTTCGAAGGTCTCCAGCTGCTGTTGACAAGCCTCTAGCCGACGGACCACGTCCGCCCGGGTCTCCTGAGTGAACCCCATTAAGTTCTCACCAGCGGGGTCCCACTCAAATTGGGCGTCTTTTAGTGGGAGCGGAGTGACCTCTACGGGCTCCGGAGCCAGTATCAGAGGCTCGCGCGGGGGCTGGGTTTCCCATGACTGACCGCTGGTCAGTTCCGCCGGCCACTCCAGCGGCCGTCCATCCGGACCAGTATGATGGGCAAACAGGTCCGCGCCCAGCGGTGGTATAGTGGAGGGACCCGGTTTGGGAGCAGCGCCCGGGGGCACTCGGCCTTGCGACCAGGCCGGGGGTCTTTTGGTTACATCCGGTGGCGGCCCTGTCTGGGAAGGCGGCGCTGGTTGGGTAACGGCGCCCGGGTTACCTAGGCCTTGCGACCGGGCCGATGACGCTTCCTTCTTTACGGTGCCCGGGGTCAAAAGGCGTGGCGCAGGGCGGGGCGTGGCCGCGGCGCTCGCCGCTTGAGGCCTAGCTGGGAGCAGTGGCAGCACGGCAACAGGTGTGGTGAGTGGGGCTTCGGGTTCTGCGACGGAAGGCTGGGGCAGGCTTGCAGCTGCTGGGCCTGGGGTGGTAACGTCCCCTGTACTTGCCTCAGTCCTCGTGGCTCCCTCCGTGGCGTCGTCTCCGGCCCTCACTCCTCCTGCACCGTCCTCAGAGGCAGGCAAACTCCGGGGTGCGGGTGAGGCCTGTCGCTGGTGAGTTCCAGCCTGCCGGGCCAGTTCCTCCCTCCACTCGATGAGCGCACCCCGCTCCGCCCGGACCATCCTCCGCTCCAGGTCCTCCAGTGCAGCTTGCGCACGCTCCGGGTCTCTAGGGAGCTGCACTAGGACCTCTGCCAGGCTGCAGGGGGGTTCAGCCTGCAGCAGGCTCCGGGCCAAAAGGTTGGTGTGGCTGAATGCGTCCATTCCCGGGTGCGGTCTGTCCAGACTGATCCAGACCGCGCCCTGCCCCACAGTTTTCTTCTCTTCCCACCCCCATTGGGGGTGGTCCCGGGGCAACTTAGTGACAATCACTTTCAGGGGCAGCCCCCCCACGTTGATAGACATTTCCACAGCCACACTCATGGCTGTTGGGGGTGGGCTCCTTCTTTGGCGCCATTCTGGGACCTGGCCCACGATGGGAGGTGGCTTCCTGTGGTCTTTTGGCGCGCACATTATGGTGCTCGTTCTTCTGGGGCGGGCGCCATCTTTAACACAGTGAAACAGTCTCTTTTCAGGCACGCAATACCCGTTTGTGGCGTGTTGGTTACGATCCTGCCGACTACGCCAAAGCTGACTCGCCCCCTGGGCCGTGGGGCACTCAGAGCCGGGCAATAGGGAGACGATGGGGGTAGTGGTGGCGACCCGGTTCCGTGGCTCAGGGTGGTCAAACCAATGGTATGTGCTGTTGATAATGTCCGACTACGCCACCCGTGGATTGCGGTTATTATGAACCGCCGCTGCAAGGTAATCCCCTGAGGCTGATGGTGTGTGCAGCTGAGATTGGATAACTCCCCACAGGAAGAGTGTAGCCCCAGGGCAGTGCAATGGATGGTGAGGGGGATGGTGCAGGGAGTCCCAGTACCAGTAGTGCTGGAGGAGCGAGAAAGTACACAGACAACGTACTGCAGTCCAATGTGTTTTACTCACAGTTCATGTGCTCCGGGTCACTTCGGCACCAGTAGTGACCGCCCGAGCCGTGCTGCGTCCACCAGGTGTGGGGCTCGGTCAACTCCCAGGCAATTCAGAAGTCTGGCTCAGGACCCCCTTTTATCCTTTCTCTGGCCTACCTCACCAGTGACCCACTTTTGTCCAGCTGCCGCGGATCTGCGTGGGTAAACGTGGGCCCCGTTCCCCGCTGTCCTATATGGTGCCTTCCTAGCAGGTTTGATGAGGTGTCGCACCAATAAATGATCACGACCTCCGGTCTTTGGCTGAGGGTTGTTTCTCCTCCACCAACTTGGGATCCGGTACCCTTAATCTGCCTGACCCTTCACCCTGTATTTTCATGGGTTCTTAGGGTCCCTTCCACCTTCTTGTTTCTGAGCCTTTCCACACTTTGGATACTTATCTTTCTGTTTCTGTTCCTTGCTGTTCCTTTCTGTTCCTTTCTGTTCCTTTCTTCTACTCCGGCCTTCACTCTAGGCCTGTCTCATGGAGCTGGGCCAAGGCTGAGCCACAGCTCCCTGTCATATCTCCACTCTGCTTCTTCTCTGACTGAACTGACTTCTTCTACTCCCAGAACTAAGATGGTGCCCACCTTATATACCCTTCCCTGGTGTGTGAGCTCAGGTGACCAGCAACCAATGAGCTCCTTCCTATGCTCAGAAACCAACCCCTATCTGCTCCTACACCACTGGGTATTCCTCCCCCCTCCCCACTCCAGCCAGGGACATGGTCTGTCGTGCCTGCATTTCTGTCTAATGGGAGCACCGTTGAACTGTCCCTCGGAAATGGGGTGAGTGTGCTGTATGCAGCTAACTGAGCCCTGGTCCACACTCCATCCTTACTCGGGAGTGGATTATCACACCTCTGGCAGAGGTACAATACCCCTGTAGCGGCCGAGCCCTCGGGGCGCTACACATGGATGGGGGGAAGGCAGCATATATTCATGGATTGGGGGGAGGCAGCATATATACATGGATTATGGGGGGGGGAGGCAGCATATATACATGGATTGAGGGGGGAGACAGCATATATACATGGATTGGGGGAAGGCAGCATATATACATGGATTGAGGGGGAAGGCAGCATATAAACATGGATTGGGGGAAGGCAGCATATATACATGGATTGAGGGGGAAGGCAGCATATAAACATGGATTGGGGGAGGCAGCATATATACATGGATTGGGGGAAGGCAGCATATATACATGGATTGGGGGGGAGGCAGCATATAAACATGGATTGGGGGCAGGCAGCATATATACATGGATTGAGGGGGGAAGGCAGCATATATATATGGATTGAGGGGGGGAGGCAGCATATATACATGGAATGAGGGGGAAAGCAGCATATATACATGGATTGAGGGGGGAAAGGTGGAATATATACATGGATTGAGGGGGGAGGCGGTATATATACATGGATTAAGGGGGGAAGGCAGCATATATACATGGAATGAGGGGGGAAAGCAGCATATATACATGGATTGAGGGGGGAAAGGCGGCATATATACATGGATTGGGGGGGAGGCGGTATATATACATGGACTGAGGGGGGGAAGGCAGCATATATACATTGATTGGGGGAGGCAGCATATATACATGGATTGAGGGGGGAAAAGCAGCATATATACATGGATTGAGGGGGGAAGGCAGCATATATACATGGATTGGGAGTAGGCAGCATATATACATGGATTGGTGGGGGGAGGCAGCATATATACATGGATAGGTGGGCGGGCAGCATATATACATGGATTGGGGCATATACCAAGATGGGGGTGAGCACATTCTTTATTTCTGCAGTCTCATACCCCCTGCTCCTTTCTGTGGCTGCTCTATGCTGCCATCGCCTGCTCTCTGTATGAGTTGTTTTTTCTAAACTAAAACCTCAGTATTCGGGTTAATTTGCTGTGTTGGCAGTTGGCGATAAATGGGTTTGGGGTTGCAGCTTGGGCACTCGGTCTGTAAAAGGTTTGCCATCACTGGCTTAGGTCGTTATGGATGCATCAATGCAAATCAGGTATATTTAAGAAAGAAAAAACATTTTATTTGATATAATAATGCATTATTTTTGGAAGAGGAGAGTGTTTTGTATCCTTTTTTATTTTCTAAAATATTTGAAACACTTTAACTCTTTCTTTTATACATTTTTTAAGTCCCACTAGAGGACTTGAACATATGCAGACAGACATCTATTAGGTTCTAGGCGAATCATAATGTAGCGCCGGCGTCCCTGCCCTCTGCTAGGCAGGGACGCTGTTCCCCTCACCTCTCTGCTCCGTGCCCGGCGTCCTCCTCCCGCTCTGCTGGCAGCGCGCGCTCCTTCCCGGCCACTGTGCTTAGGGCGTGCGCGCGCTCTCCCTCCCTCTTAAAGGGGCCGCGCGCGCCGTCCTAAGGAGTCCCCGGCCAATGGCCGGAGGACTTCACCATATATAAGGCACCTCCTCCAAAATGGAGGTGCCCGAGCAATGTTGTTGCACTGTTCACTACTCTGCTTCAGCCCTCAGGTCCCGTTGCCAGTTACCTGCCAGATACCTGCCAGATTCCTGCCAGCTTGCTGTCTTATTCCTGCCTGATTATCTGCTACCTGCCTGCTAGTCTGAGGTCCGACGGTCTGCCTTACTACTCCTGTCAGTCTGTCTAAGGACCAGCCTGTCCGCTCACCTGGGAGCGCACTTCAGCCACCTGCCTGCTTGCCTGAGGTCCGACGGTCTGCCTTCCAACTCCTGTCAGTCTGTCTATGGACCAGCTTGCCTGCTCACCTGGGAGCACACATCTGCTACCTGCCTGCTAGCCTACCTGGAGGCTCCGCCGTCACGTGCTGTGACCACCTGCCTGTCCAGTGACTCCTGCCCGCTCACCTGGGAGCGCTCATCTGCTGCCTGTCTGCTAGCCTACCTGGAGGCTCTGCCGTCACGTGCTGTGACCACCTGCCTGTCCAGAGACTTCTGCCCGCTCACCTGGGAGCGCTCATCTGCCGCCTGTCTGTTGGTCTTCCTGGAGGCTCCGCCGTTCATCCAGAGACTCTCGCCTGCTCACCTGGGAGCTCACGTCTATCATCAGCCGCCACAGGTCGTACCAACCCTTTACCCAGAGACTGCCCCGGTCACTTGCCGTGACCATCTGCCCGTTCATTCAGAGACTGCCCCGGTCACTTGCCGTGGCCATCTGCCCGTTCATTCAGAGACTGCCCCGGTCACTTGCCGTGACCATCTGCCCGTTCATTCAGAGACTGCCCCGGTCACTTGCCGTGACCATCTGCCCATTCATCCAGAGACTGCCCCGGTCACTTGCCGTGACCTCCAGCCCGTTCACTCAGAGACTGTCCCGGTCACCTGCTGTGACTTCCTGCCCGTCTTCCCTGGTCGCCACCCGCTCCCTTACAAGGACCGCCCCCTTGTATAGTAGCTCAGAGGTTCCGCCTCCCAGACCCGTTACAGTTTGCTCGGGCCATGGAACCCGGTGGCACCCAAGCTCCCTCGCTCTCGGACCTGTGTCATGAACTGTCCCGTCAAAGGTCCCAACAGGAGTCCATCCTGGGTCACCTGCGGAATGTCAATACTCGCCTGGACACTCTGACTGCTCCTCCAGCAACCTCCGCCAGTGCCATGTCTCGCAATCCGGCAGCTCCGCTGCCCACTAATACCATGGTATCCTACCCCGGACCCCGGCTTTCTGCACCTCCTCGCTTCGGAGGCGACTCCGCCCAGGCTCGGGGCTTCATAAATCAGTGCACCCTGCACTTTGAACTATTGTCCCACCAGTTTAACTCCGACCGAGCCAAAATTGCATTCATCATGTCCCATCTCACCGGGGAGGCCCTGGCCTGGCTAAATCCTCTATGGGAGAGAGGAGACCCCCTGGTGTCCAACTTGCCTGCTTTTCTCACGGCTTTCCGGAAAGTCTTCGACGAACCCGGACGGAAGACCTCATCCGCATCATCACTGCTACGCCTCCGTCAGGGAAGTCTCACCGTGGGCCAATATGCCATACGGTTCCGTACCCTTGCCTCGGAGCTGGCCTGGGATAACGACGCTCTGGTATCCGTCTTCTGGGAGGGTCTGTCCGGCCGTATTAAAGATGAACTTGCCGGTCGGGACATCCCTACCACTCTCGATGACCTAATAACTCTTGCCACCCGGATTGACCTACGGTTCCAGGAGCGTGCCAAAGAGGTCACCCGTGAGAGGAGGTTACCACGTCTAGCTCCTACTTTTCAGAAACCCGTCACTCCCTCCGTCTCTACCCAGGTACACTCTCCTGAGCCTATGCAGGTCGACCAGACCAAGATGGTCAAAACCCGTCAGGACTTACGCCGTGCCGAGGGGAGCTGCTTCTACTGTGGCAGTAAGGAGCACCGGATCCGTACCTGCCCGGAGAGGTCGGGAAACGCCTGTGTCTAGGTTCGCTCAGAGAGGTCGACCTAGACAAGAATAAATCCTCTCCATCTCTGCTGTTGTCAGTCTCAATCGTCTGCGGGGAGAACCGTTATTTCGAACTAGCCCAACTTGACTCTGAAGCAGCCGGGAATCTTATTTCACAGTCCCTGGTAGAGAAATACCGCATCCCCACCAAACCTCTGGCTGTACCCTTGCCTGTTGCTGCCGTGGATGGGGGTCTCTTACCACGCCCCATCCAACTCATCACCGAATCCATTACTCTGCAGGTGGGAATGCTGCATTCTGAGAGTATCTCCTTTCATGTTCTGCCTGGACTCTCCCACGCCCTCTTGCTAGGCCTACCTTGGCTCCAGAGACATGCACCCGTGCTTGACTGGCAGACCGGAGAAGTCCTTCGCTGGGGACAGGACTGCCATAAGACCTGTCTGGTTCCCGTCCATCCCGTCCGTCCTTCTCCTACCCCAGCTAATCTACCTGGACTTCCGATTCCTTATTGGTCTTATGCTGATGTCTTTAATAAAAAGGAAGCAGAGACACTACCCCCTCATAGACCATACGACTGCCCTATCGACCTGTTACCTGGTACTACTCCTCTCCGTGGGCGTATTTATCCATTATCCGCTGCTGAGACCCGGTCGATGTCCGAATATATTGAGGAGAATCTGGCCAGGGGATTCATCCGGACATCTACCTCCCCGGCGGGAGCAGGCTTCTTTTTCGTCAAAAAGAAGGACGGCTCTCTCCGTCCCTGTATAGACTATAGAGGCCTTAACCAGATCACGGTGAAGAATAAGTACCCCCTTCCGCTCATTCCGGAGTTATTTGATCGTCTGAGGGGGGCTAGAATCTTCACCAAACTGGACCTCCGTGGGGCGTACAACCTGGTTCGTATCCGTCAGGGGGATGAATGGAAGACGGCATTCAACTGTTAGAACCTTGCTGTTAGGTTTTTTTTCCTTTGCTGGTCACATGACCTTGTTGGCCTATTTAATCCTGCTCCGCCCTTCTGGCTTTGCTGGACTTCATTGTATATCTACTTTCTAGCTAGCCTGTGCTCTGTGTCTTGCTCTGTTAGTTTGCTTGGTCTACGGACCTCTATGTTCTTTATATTTTGTTTGTTCGTCTGTCTGCTACTATTTCTGTTAGGAGGTGTCCCATATTCCTCCCAGTCCTTAGTACTTGTAGGGATTCCTCCCCCACATCTATAGGTCTTTGTACAGACTAGCTTAGGACTTTAGCAGGTCTGATCGCAGGATCAGGTTCCCTGTTACATCGTAGGGATTCAGCTGAGTCCTATAGTAGGGACAGATCTCCTCTCTTTCCTTAGCTCTGGTAGCAGAACATAACAGTAAGTCCAGCCAGCAAATTCTCTAAGGAAAGATTTTTTTTGTTCCATCATGGTGTCGGTTCAGGATTTGGCTAAACACCTGCAGGGACTCTCTCTGGAAGTGGCCGAGCTCCGTCAGCACGTGAGTAACTGTTCTGGAGCACATTTCTTGGAGCCTAAGGTATGTTTGCCGGATTTATTTTTTGGTGAACATCGAGAATTTTTTTCAT
Source organism: Phyllobates terribilis (assembly GCF_046119375.1). Classification (NCBI taxonomy): domain Eukaryota; kingdom Metazoa; phylum Chordata; class Amphibia; order Anura; family Dendrobatidae; genus Phyllobates; species Phyllobates terribilis. Next base: position 74,144,378 of record NW_027362764.1, read on the forward strand.
TTAAAAATGCTTGCTTATTGTATTTTCGTTTGAGACCCAAGTCCTCTGGGGATGAATCCCAGCGCGTAGGGTTCATAATGTCACTTTTGCGCAAAGAGCCTCAGGAGTGGGCCTTTTCTTTGCAACCTAGTGATACATGCTTCAGATCAGTGGATAGTTTTTTTTCTGCTTTAGGACTATTATATGATGATCCTGACCGTGTCGCATCAGCTGAGACTGAGTTGAGACGTTTAAAACAAGGATCAGGTAATGTCGAAAAATATTGTACACATTTTCGTCGTTGGTCCACTCAAACAGGGTGGAACGATTCTGCTCTGAAAAGTCTATTTCTTGCTGGGCTCAGTGAAAGGGTTAAAGACCTGCTAATTGCTTATCCTACACCTGAGGATTTGCAACAGGCTATGCAATTAGCTATACGGGTGGATAGAAGACTGCGTGCTAGGGTTAATGAGAGCAAATCCTCTGCTATGTCAGTTTCTGGTTATGAGAATGTGTGTACTAACAGTGGTGAACCGATGGAGATTGGATCGGTGGCACCTCGCTCTCAAGAAAAAGACCGTCGTTTTTCGAAAGGCTTGTGTTTCTATTGCGGAAAATCTGGTCATTTGATTAAAGGCTGTGAGCTTCGTATGAAGAAAGAAAAAAAAATGGTCAGTCACGCCCGTATTGCCTGTTTAAATTCCAAGGGTGTATTTTTAGCTGCTTCCACGATTGCTCAGGAAAAATTAATGGAATTTCGGGTGTTTGTTGATTGCGGGTCTACACTGAATGTAATTGATGGGGGATTCGTGGAAAAACTCAATTTAAAACCTGAACCTTTATCATCCCCCATTGCTGTGGTTTCTGTGGATGGTTCCCCTTTGAAGAATATTACTCTCAAGGTCTGTGAATTTCCTCTCACTATTAATGGTGTTCACCATGAGAAATTGGATTTGGTAGTGTTGAATAACTTGCCTTCTCCAGTAATATTGGGTTTGCCCTGGTTAAAATTTCACAATCCTGTACTGGATTGGTCTACCAGTGAAATTAAATCCTGGAGCCATAAATGTTATGACAAGTGTTGTAACGGGCGTATTGCAGCTTTGGATAGGGGAGAATTACCTGTTCCTATTCAGGATTTTTGGAGAGTTTTTTCTGAGAAAGATTCGCAGGTTTTGCCTCCCCATAGAGACTATGATTGTTCTATTGAATTTGTCCCTGGAGCGACTCTTCCTAAAAGTCGTTTATTTAACCTTACTATTCCTGAGAGGAAGGCTTTGGAGGAATACATACAGACAAGTTTGGCCGCCGGTCACATTAGGCCCTCTAAGTCTCCTGTGGCGGTTGGATTTTTTTTTGTAAAAAAAAAGGACGGCGGTTTACGTCCTTGTCTGGATTTTCGTGAGATTAACAAAATTACGGTACGCAATCCTTACCCACTGCCATTGATTCCTGATCTGTTTAACCAGTTATTGGGGGCCAAGTGGTTCTCTAAAATTGACCTTAAGGGGGCATACAATCTGTTGCGCATGAAGGAGGGTGATGAATGGAAGACTGCTTTTAACACTCCTGTGGGTCATTTTGAGAATCTGGTTATGCCTTTTGGTCTTACTAATGCTCCTGCATTTTTTCAGAATCTGATTAATGACATCCTTAGACCTTTGATCGGTAAAAATGTGGTTGTGTATTTGGATGACATTTTGATTTATTCGCCAGATCTGGAGTCTCATTGGCGGAGCGTGCGTGAGGTATTACAGTTATTAATGGACAATTCGCTTTTTGCTAAGCTGGAGAAATGTGAGTTCGCTGTACAGAGAATTAGTTTTTTGGGCTACATTATCTCCAGCAAAGGTTTTGAGATGGATCCGGTTAAGGTTCAGGCTGTGCAGGAATGGCCTAGGCCTATTGGTTTGAAATCGATACAGAGGTTTTTGGGTTTCGCCAATTACTATAGAAAATTCATAAAAAATTTTTCTAGTATTGTCAAACCTCTGACTGATCTCACCAGGAAAGGTGCTGATGCGGTTCAGTGGTCTTCTGAGGCCATTGAAGCTTTTGTGTATCTCAAGGAGAGGTTCACCTCTGCTCCCATCCTTATGCAGCCTGATGTTACTAGGCCGTTTTTGGTTGAGGTTGATGCTTCCTCTGTGGGGGTTGGCGCAGTATTGTCTCAGGATAACGGGGATGGATTACATCCCTGTGCCTTTTTTTCAAAAAAATTTTCGGAGACTGAATTGAATTACGATATTGGTAATCGGGAATTATTGGCTATTAAACTCGCATTTGAACACTGGCGCCACTTCTTGGAAGGTGCGGAATTTCCCGTTCAGGTTCTTACGGATCATAAAAATCTGATATATCTTGACGCTGCCAAGCGCCTGAATGCCCGTCAGGCTAGGTGGGCACTGTTTTTCTCGCGGTTTAATTTCTCCGTTACTTACATCCCTGGTACTAAGAATGTTAAGGCGGATGCCTTGTCTCGCAGTTTTTCTCCCATAGTCGGTGCTGAGAAAGAGGAAAACATTTTACAAGAAGGTGTTGTGATAGCTGCTTTAGACTCCGTTTTGGAAGATGAGATTCTTAAAGCTCAGGAGAATGCCCCATCTAACACTCCTCATGGGAGGTTGTTTGTGCCTGGGACCTTTAGGAGAGATTTGTTTGTTGAGTGTCACGAATCTCGGTTGGCAGGTCATCCCGGAATCTCTGAGACCAAGAGACTGGTGGGTCGCAGTTTTTGGTGGCCTGGATGGCAGAAGGAAGTCATTAAGTGGTTACGCCAATGTACTGTATGTGCTAGATCTAAGTCCTCACATACTCCTGCTGCGGGGTTGCTTTGTCCTTTGGAGGTCCCCAGTGCTCCTTGGACACATTTGGCTATGGACTTTATAACTGACCTTCCCCCCTCTGAGGGTTTTACTGTCATCTGGGTGGTCGTGGACCGTTTTAGCAAGATGTGTCACTTGGTTCCCTTCATCAAACTGCCCTGCGCTAAAACTCTCGCTAAGGCCTTTGTCAAGGAAATTGTCAGACTTCATGGCGTTCCTACTGACATTGTTTCTGATAGGGGTCCTCAGTTCGTGGCTCGTTTTTGGCGTGCCTTTTGTGACAGGTTGGGAATTCATTTGTCGTTTTCGTCCGGATATCATCCTGAATCTAATGGCCAGACAGAAAGGAAAAACCAGGATGTTGAGCAGTTCTTGCGTTGTTTTGTGGCAGACAATCAAGAGGGGTGGTCTGAGTTTCTGCCACTTGCCGAATTTGCTCTGAACAATCATACATCTTCTTCTGCTGGTTGTTCGCCTTTTTTTTGTTGTTCTGGGAGACATCCGTCGTTTGGGTCGTTCTCCAAGTTGGGATCTGCCGTGCCTGAGGAGGAGAATTTTTCCGGTGATTTGGAAAGAGTTTGGACGGATGTGCGTGGTAATCTTCAGGAGGCCAACAGAAAATCTAAAGACTACTTTGATAGGAAACGACAGGAGGTTTTGTTCGCTGTTGGTGACATGGTTTGGTTGTCCTCTAGGAATCTGCGGTTGAGGATTCCTTCTAAGAAATTGGGTCCCAAGTTTGTAGGGCCCTTTAAGGTGCTTCAGGTTGTCAACCAATCTGCTGTTAGGTTGGAGGTTCCTACCTCCTGGAGAATTAATCCGGTCTTTCATGTCTCTCTGTTAAAAAAAGCTGTTGTGTCGGATGGTGACGCCTCTGCCTCTGTTCCTCCGGTGGTGGAGGACGGGGAATATGAAATTTCTCGCATCCTTGACTCTAGACGGTATAGAGGTAGTTTGCAGTATCTTGTGGCCTGGAAAGGTTTCGGACCCGAGGATAACTCTTGGGTGAGGTCAGATGATGTTTCCGCGTCCAGACTTATCAGAGCGTTTCACAGGAGATTTCCTGATAAGCCTGGTCCTAGGGGATCCGGAGGATCCTCTTAGAAGGGGGGGTACTGTTAGAACCTTGCTGTTAGGTTTTTTTTCCTTTGCTGGTCACATGACCTTGTTGGCCTATTTAATCCTGCTCCGCCCTTCTGGCTTTGCTGGACTTCATTGTATATCTACTTTCTAGCTAGCCTGTGCTCTGTGTCTTGCTCTGTTAGTTTGCTTGGTCTACGGACCTCTATGTTCTTTATATTTTGTTTGTTCGTCTGTCTGCTACTATTTCTGTTAGGAGGTGTCCCATATTCCTCCCAGTCCTTAGTACTTGTAGGGATTCCTCCCCCACATCTATAGGTCTTCGTACAGACTAGCTTAGGACTTTAGCAGGTCTGATCGCAGGATCAGGTTCCCTGTTACATCGTAGGGATTCAGCTGAGTCCTATAGTAGGGACAGATCTCCTCTCTTTCCTTAGCTCTGGTAGCAGAACATAACATCAACACCCGGGACGGCCACTATGAATATCTGGTAATGCCCTTTGGTCTCTGTAACGCTCCTGCCGTCTTTCAAGAGTTGGTCAATGACATCTTCCGGGACCTTCTCTACTCCTGCGTAGTGGTGTACCTGGACGACATCTTGGTCTTCTCTCCGGATCTCCAGACTCACCGGAGGGACGTTCGTCAGGTCCTGCTCAGGCTCAGGCAGAATCACCTCTTCGCTAAATACGAGAAGTGCCTCTTTGAGCAGACCTCGCTTCCGTTTTTGGGCTACATTATTTCTCAGACCGGCCTACGAATGGATCCAGAGAAACTGTCTGCCATCGAGAAATGGCCTCGACCGGAGGGGTTGAAGGCCATTCAGCGATTCCTGGGCTTCGCTAACTACTACCGCCTCTTCATACCACACTTCTCTTCCCGGACTGCCCCAATTTCCGCGCTCACCCGTAAGGGTACTAATCCCAAAGAGTGGCCGCCCGAAGCAGAGGAGGCCTTTCTTTCCCTAAAACAGGCCTTCTCTTCCGCCCCGGTGCTGCATCGCCCGGACGGCAACAAGCAGTTCTTCCTGGAAGTTGACGCCTCCTCCTCTGGAGCCGGAGCGGTACTTACTCAAAAATCATCTTCCGGGAGAATGGTAACTTGTGGCTTCTTCTCCAAACTCTTCTCCTCTTCTGAGCGCAACTATTCCATAGGAGACCGAGAGTTATTGGCCATCAAGCTGGCGTTGGAGGAGTGGCGTTACCTACTCGAGGGGGCTCTTCACCCGGTAATAATTTACACTGACCACAAGAACTTGGCTTACCTCCAGCATGCCCAGAGACTTAACCCGCGCCAAGCCCGGTGGTCCTTGTTTTTTGCTCGCTTTGATTTTGTTCTTCATTTTCGCCCGGCTGACAAAAACGTCAAAGCAGACGCCTTGTCCCGATCCTTTCTGGTGTCCGATCTCGAGGAAGAACCTAAACATATCATCGATCCCGCCAGAGTAATGCAGGTGGCTCCCGTGAGTCTAAATCGTCTCCCTCCCGGTAAGACGTTTGTTTCAGTACCTGATCGGAAGAAGATCCTACACTGGGGCCATTCGTCTAAACTAGCTGGCCACGCCGGTCAGAAAAAGACCCTCCAGCTTATTGCCCGGCACTACTGTTGGCCTACCCTGCACAAGGACGTAATAGACTTTGTTTCTGCCTGTGTGTCCTGCGCCCGCAACAAAGTCCCGAGACACCTGCCAGCCGGTCGCCTCCTTCCGCTTCCTGTGCCTGCTGCCCCCTGGCAGCATATTGCTATGGACTTCATAACTGATCTCCCCGTCTCCGCCGGTTGTACGGTCATTTGGGTGGTCGCTGATCGCTTTTCCAAGATGGCTCACTTTATTACCCTGCCAGCCCTCCCGTCTGCACCCGAGCTGGCTAAAGACTTTATCCGCCACATCTTCCGTCTTCATGGCCTGCCCCTCCACATCGTGTCGGATCGTGGGGTACAGTTCACCTCACGTTTCTGGAGAGCCACTTGTAAACTGCTAGACGTCACCCTGGACTTCTCTTCCGCTTACCACCCACAGTCCAATGGTCAAGTGGAGCGGATCAATCAGAACCTGACCAGTTACCTCCGGCACTTCGTTAATGCCCATCATTCAGACTGGGTGGATCTCCTACCATGGGCCGAGTTCTCTTATAACAATCACGAGAGCGAATCCTCCTCCAAATCCCCGTTTTTTGTAGTCTTCGGTCAGCATCCTCGGATTCCTTTTCCTGTCTCCACCTCTGTGGACAACCCGGCTGCGGAATCTCTCGTTAGCAAATTTTCCTCCATTTGGGAGAGTACACGATCCGCACTCCTTCAGTCGTCCGAACGGATGAAAAGACACGCTGACAAAAAACGCCTGGATCCTCCACAATTTCGTCCTGGAGATAAAGTCTGGCTCTCATCTAAATATGTCCGACTCAAGATACCTTCTTACAAGTTAGGGCCTCGGTTCATCGGTCCTCTGGAGGTCATCAGTCAGATCAACCCGGTGGCCTATAAATTGAAACTCCCGGCCAACTTACGGATCCCTAACTCCTTCCATGTATCTCTCCTCAAACCTGTGGTACTTAACTCTTTTTCCAAGTCTACAGGTACGCCTCCTGCTCCGGTTTCTGCTGAGGACGAGTTTGAGGTAGAGAACATTCTTGCCACCAAAAGGGTAAGAGGAAAGACCTTTTTTCTAGTAGATTGGAAGGGGTTTGGTCCTGAGGAGAGAACGTGGGAGCCCCGGGAGAACATCCATGCCCCTCTTATCCTAGCTAAATTTCTGTCTGGCCTAAAAAAGGGGGGGCCTAAAGGGGGGGGTACTGTAGCGCCGGCGTCCCTGCCCTCTGCTAGGCAGGGACGCTGTTCCCCTCACCTCTCTGCTCCGTGCCCGGCGTCCTCCTCCCGCTCTGCTGGCAGCGCGCGCTCCTTCCCGGCCACTGTGCTTAGGGCGCGCGCACGCGCTCTCCCTCCCTCTTAAAGGGGCCGCGCGCGCCGTCCTAAGGAGTCCCCGGCCAATGGCCGGAGGACTTCACCATATATAAGGCACCTCCTCCAAAATGGAGGTGCCCGAGCAATGTTGTTGCACTGTTCACTACTCTGCTTCAGCCCTCAGGTCCCGTTGCCAGTTACCTGCCAGATACCTGCCAGATTCCTGCCAGCTTGCTGTCTTATTCCTGCCTGATTATCTGCTACCTGCCTGCTAGTCTGAGGTCCGACGGTCTGCCTTACTACTCCTGTCAGTCTGTCTAAGGACCAGCCTGTCCGCTCACCTGGGAGCACACTTCAGCCACCTGCCTGCTTGCCTGAGGTCCGACGGTCTGCCTTCCAACTCCTGTCAGTCTGTCTATGGACCAGCTTGCCTGCTCACCTGGGAGCACACATCTGCTACCTGCCTGCTAGCCTACCTGGAGGCTCCGCCGTCACGTGCTGTGACCACCTGCCTGTCCAGTGACTCCTGCCCGCTCACCTGGGAGCGCTCATCTGCTGCCTGTCTGCTAGCCTACCTGGAGGCTCTGCCGTCACGTGCTGTGACCACCCGCCTGTCCAGAGACTTCTGCCCGCTCACCTGGGAGCGCTCATCTGCCGCCTGTCTGTTGGTCTTCCTGGAGGCTCCGCCGTCACATGCTGTGACCACCCGTTCATCCAGAGACTCTCGCCTGCTCACCTGGGAGCTCACGTCTATCATCAGCCGCCACAGGTCGTACCAACCCTTTACCCAGAGACTGCCCCGGTCACTTGCCGTGACCATCTGCCCGTTCATTCAGAGACTGCCCCGGTCACTTGCCGTGACCATCTGCCCGTTCATTCAGAGACTGCCCCGGTCACTTGCCGTGACCATCTGCCCGTTCATTCAGAGACTGCCCCAGTCACTTGCCGTGACCATCTGCCCGTTCATCCAGAGACTGCCCCGGTCACTTGCCGTGACCTCCAGCCCGTTCACTCAGAGACTGTCCCGGTCACCTGCTGTGACTTCCTGCCCGTCTTCCCTGGTCGCCACCCGCTCCCTTACAAGGACCGCCCCCTTGTATAGTAGCTCAGAGGTTCCGCCTCCCAGACCCGTTACACATAAGAACATATACTAATATGGCAGACCAAGTGGTCATTTTTAATGACTCCATATATGTTTGATAACCATATGTTGATAACTGTTGACCAATCTCACCAGTTTCAATGTGACCAACAACTATTTCATGTGTATGGGGCCTTCCGACTCTAGTCTGACAAATGATGTCAGAAAAGATAAGGATAAAACTATTGAAATTCAAAATGCCTGATCGTTTTGGGAGGGAGATAGGTGGCTGATATGGGCATCTTGCAGCAGCTCTTTGCCTTCTACTTAATAAAGTGGAGTGGGAAAGACAGCTGTAGCACCCCGAGGGCTCGGTTGCTACAGAGGTATTGCATCTCAGCCAGATGTGCAATATCTCACTTCCAGGTAAGTATGGAGTGTGGATCAGGACCCCGACACCTGCATGCATTACACCACATTTCCGGGCGACAGGGCGACCGATATGCTCCAAGTGGAGCACGACAGTCCCTGTCCCTGGCTGGAGTGGGGGGAGGGAACACCGAGGAAGGGGGAACCCTGTAGTGCATAGGAGGGAGAGGGCAGTTCCTGGGTGCACCTAGAAGGAGGTATAAAAGGGGGGCACCATCTTAGAGACAGTGTAAAGTAGTGGAGTTCAGACAGAGAAGAGGAGGGAGCAGGAGGCCGGAGCAGAGGCTCCGCATGGGCTCTGCTCCGCAGGCAGGCCTAAGAGAGAGGCCGGAGCCTGGAGGAAGCAGAAGGAAAGAGAAGGAAGGAGAGGGAAGGAAGAGGAGCGGAGGAGGCTCCAGGAACAAGGAACGAAGGGACCCCAGGGGTGTGGACCGCCGAGTCGCCACCGCACGCCCGAATCTACCAGCGTAGAAGGGTCAGGCCAAAGGGGGAGACCGGTCCCCGAAACTAGGGGAGGCGGGGAACTACCCACAGGTAGAAACCGGAGGCTGTGACATTTTACGTGGCGCAGCCCCTCGCTACACCTGCTAGGAAGGCACCATATAGGGTCAGGGAAACTGGCGCCAAGGTTTACCAGAGAAGGCCCGAGGCAGCCGGACAGAAGCGAGGTCACTGGCGGGGTATGACAGGCCAGAGAAAGGACACACAAAGGGGGTCCTGTGAAATACTCCAAAGTTATCTGGGAGTAGGCCGAGCCCCTCACCTGGTGAACACAGTGCGACAAGGGACGTTATGACCAGCTGTAGTAACGTGGATAAAGAACTGTGAGTAAATACCCTGGACTGTATTACAGGACTCTGTGTCATTACTGCTGCTCCAGCGCACCATCACCCCCAACATCCACACTTGCTGCCCTGAGGCTATACTCCTCCTGTGGGGAGTTATACTATCCTCTGCTGCACCCACAACACCGGCCTCAGCGGTCTGCCCGGTTCACTCTGACCGCAATCCACGGGTGGCGTAGTCGGACATTCAGCATATAGACTGCCATTGGGTTTGACCGCCCTGGGCACGGACCGGATCGCCGCCACGGAGACTACAACCCCCAGCATCCACAAAAGGTCCGGTTCCGGGTATCCCCACACTCACACGGCCCAGGGGGCGCGTCACAGCAGTAAACAGATATCTCATGGGTATGACCAGTTTAGTATTCTATCATCACTCCATATTAATATGGGGAGCAATGGGGTGATAGAAAGGAACCCCCTTCTGTCTACCAGTTATGGTCAGCATTGACATCACAGTGCAGAAAAGGATTATCGAAGAGAATGGTTACTCTAAATTGTCAAGTTATTCATACATTTCCTTAAGTCCTATTTAAAGGGGTTGTCTCATTAGAGACAACCCTTTCAAAAAGCCTCAGTGGTTAGCATTGTTGCTTTGCAGTGCTGGGGTCCTGAGTTCAATCCCCACCACGAATATCTGCAAGGATTTTATATGTTCTTCCCTTGTTTGTATGGGTTTCTTCCCTGTGAGACACATGGATGGGTTGTTGTCTTAAAGGGGTTTTCCCACAAACAAAAGTTCATTTTAATCAATACATTTTGGACTAATAATAAGTTTGAGCAATTGGATGTGTTTAAATAAAATGTTCCTGTGCTGAGATAATCTTATAAATGTGCCCCTGCTGTGTACTGTGTAATGGCTGTGTCTTACTGTGCTGGAACATGATCTGATCATACCACATCTCCTGGGCAGGGAAGGAAGCAAAAGCGTATACAGACATTACAGCAGGGGATCACAGCTGATTCTTTTTGCGAAGCATTTCCCTGCCTGTTTCTAAACAATGTTTTATTTCAAAGAAAGAATTATTTGTGATCCTGTGCTGTCCTGTCTGTATACTCTTTTTCTCCCTCCCTGCCCAGGAGATGTGGTATGATCAGACCATGCTCCTGTACGGTCAGACACAGCCATTACACAGTACACAGCAGGGGCACATTTATACGATTATCTCAGAACAGGAACATTTAATTTAAACACATCCAATTGTGGAAGATATTAATATTCCAAGATCTATTGATTAAAATTAACTTTTGCTCATGGGAAAACCCGTTTAATGAGACACCCTTTAATATTTATCTAATAAATTTGATTAACAAATTATGATATGTTCTGATCTGTCACTGAGAATTTATGTCATAGTGATCTCAATGTCATGCCAAATATTATTAAAGCAATGTTTCAAGTAATATCTGTTTTATGATCAGCGATATGATTCTTAGAAATATACTTTAGTTTGTGGATGTTGACCACCATTTAATACATAGTTCCTTACTTTCCTTATTTTCCAGTTACAATTTTGGACAAGTCATTGAAAATGGCACTGTGCTTGGGCTGATATAATTTACACCCGGCAATATCTCTTTTCTATATCTTGAATGCAATTCACACTTTCTTTTTTTCTGTAGTTTTTGTATCTTAAAAGAAAACTACTTTGAAGGCTGCGAAAATAATAATCACTTACTACAACATAATAACTTTGTTCAATTTTTTGTGTGGTTCCATAAATCAATCAGAAACACAATAGTTATCAGACAATTGCTATAACGGTTGCGGTCATAACATAACCACTTTCCAGCTTTACCAATTTACTAGTGTCAGGATTTATACAATATGAAGCTGTCATACTGCTTATTGAGTATTGCTGTAATATGTCTTATACTAAATTGTCATCAACTTGCTCAGAAAACAATTATTAGATTTGAAAAATTGAAATGTAACAAAACTGCTTTATCCCATTATTCTTTGCATTATTTGGCCTATCGTTTTTTAAAATAAAAGGCTTAGAAAAAGTTAAAGACTAAAAGTCACTAAGTATATCATGATTAAAATCTTTGGCGGCAAGTAAAGAAATATAAAAATTATTTTACATATTGTTAAGGCTGGATTCTTTCACTGTGTTTTTGTGAAATATGCCGCATTGTTCATGGTGCCGCCGTATTTTTCATTCATTAATATGGCTTGGAAATGTAAGAATTAGTTGCTTGGGACCGTAGGAAATAAAATAACAGAGACTTCTTGAAACTTGAAAGAATAACTCTGTATAAATGGAAAGAGGTTGTTCAATAATAGGATAGGTCATCAATATCATATCTATGGGGGTCCACCACAATCAGCTGATTCCGGGTTCCACTACTGCCAGAATTAAACATTGCATGGAGGCGTAACACCACCGCTTTGTACACTATGTAGTGGCCTTTCTTGGGTACTGCAGCTGTGTTCACTGCACAAGAGTTGATCTCTTAGTTATGTATCAACACTTAATAATTAATAATAATTAATCATTTTTTTTGAAGCCTCCAAAATGTCACCCAGAATTTTTAAATCTTCAAAGCTTTTTTTATTATATGTACATAATAAACATTTTTGTATGTGAGTACCCCAGTTACAGGTTGAAACAACCCACTACTGTGACAGAAACTACTGGCAGAGATGATCTGGGTTTGCTAAGACCCAGAATCTCTGCTAAGCCACAAAGACAACCAGTGATCATGTGATTGCCAGGTATTATAGAAGCAGAATAAAAGAGTGCAGGGTAGCTGGCAAAAGAGAGGACAGAAGTGTTCACAATCTGCTGCTGTCTTCTCCCCAAGATCACCAGCCGGGCCTGACAGCCGGGGACCAGACCTGCTCCTTCTAGATTACAGAAGCTTTGATTTTGCAGGATAGATTTAGGATTAGAGCTCAAAACTAAGTACCAGCATGTTCCCAGTATGGCCCTATGCCTCGCAGGTTATGGACCCCCTGAGAGGTTCACCATTAACATGGCAGTCGGATTCTACAATCTAATAAAAGTGTTAACTAAGAACCTTGTCTTCAGTCTTGTAAATTTTTGACAGCTGCAGTAGATGAATGTATAATATTTGGAAATCTTTTTCCACAGTCATGGTAAATTTATGGCAGGTTTCCATCATCAGGTTAAATTAAAATTAACTGAAAACTAACACAAATAAAGCAAATGTTAGCATATCTAGGCAGGATGCACTGCTGAAAGCGGTATATCACTTACTATGTAGAGGACAGGAGATTCCTCAGGGTTTGTACAATACACAATGTACCAGAAAGAATAGATGGAGCTGCCCACACCTGGCGTCCAAAGCAGTAGACTAGTACTGAACATGTTACTCAATAGTCAGTTACCATATGAACTTCAGTAATACAGGGGGTTTACCAATCACATGCTTTTGTTGCTCACATGCGCAGCAGATCTGGATTGTATTTCAATGGAGTTCTGAGTTACAATGTTGTAACTTAAAGGGAACCTGTCACATCCTAGTTACTATCATCCCTGCCCCCATGGGTTTACAATGTGCATCACTAACAAGCTGTTTTCATGAAAATTGGTGGTATTATAATGCTTTTCTAACATTTTATATACTTTGTCCTAACTGCTTGTATTCAGTCATAGGGGTGTGATTCTCAGATTCAGTCATGGACAGGCGCCGCATTCAGTTAGTGCTGGCGCCGCACATGACATTTGAATACTGCTCCTGGCAAGCGCTATGTTTGTGGGGCGCATTTGCACACGTCGGTCTGCTGGTCTGGCCCGTGCGCACTGAGGCTGTGTGATTACTAGCTTCAGTGCACATGCGCTGTGACCTATGGCTCCCACGCATGCGGTGACCGCAAGATACATTAACTGTGCACGCGCCGGGAGCCACAGGTCACTGCGCGTGCGCACTGAAGCTGGTAATCACACAGCCTCAGTGCGCACAGGCCGGACCAGCAGACCGACGTGTGCAAATGCGCCTGCACCCCACAAACATAGCGCTTACCAGGAGCAGTATTCAAATGTCATGGGCGGCACTGGCAGTGACTGAACGCGGCGACCGCCAAGACTGAATCTGAGAATCACACCCCAATGACTGAATACGAGCAGGTAGGACAAAGTATATAAAACATTGGAAAATCATTATAATACCACCAATTTTCATGAAAACAACTTGTTAGCGATGCACATTGCATCACTAACAAAGCAATGGGGGCAGTGTACATAGCAACTAGGACGTGACAGGTTCCTTTTAAGGCAAATGTAATTTAAGGGATCATTGCATTATTTTTCTATGGAAAAACTTTCTAGTGAAGATTTATTAAAAGTTGTTGGATCCAAAAATTTTCATAAGTTTGTTAAAATGTCAGTGATATTTATCAACATCTCTTGTGCTCTGGCTGAAGTATACATACAGATGTAATTTTAACAAAAATGAATCCATGAGTTTTATAAATCTGTTGCATTTTATAACTCCTCTTAGCCACACCTATTTTTCTGGACATTTAACAAAGGATAGAAGTATAAAGACACACATAATACATTCAGCATATCTGTTGGACTTTTGTGGAACAATTTGTGGCAACAAAATTATTTTGTAGTTTGTTAAATCTCTCTTATCCCCTGAAGTGTTATATACTAATTCCCTTAATTCCTACAAGTTTCTGATGCGTTCCCGTCCTGGGGTCCACAAGAAATCCCACCTCCTTTGTGAATTATAATGTTTCCCCCCTCCCCTGCATGTCACAGAGCCGCCAAATCCCGCATCAGAATCTTGTAGGAATAAAAAGACATTTCACAGCAAGACCTCTGATATGAGGCATACAGGTAGGTATAGATTTACATTTCTATTACCTGTATGCCCATATTAGAGGTCAGATAAGTGCCAGGGGGTGACAGATTCCCTTTAAAGCAGCACTCCAGCGGGGTTTTTTTTACTGCTGGAGTGGTGCCACTAATCTGAGTTCCCTGCCCCCAGAATTATACTCACCAGTGGCCATTTTCTGCTCTTGACAGTGTCCAGCAGATTGCGACATGCCGGATTGTTCCTGTATTTGTATCTTTATGTATTTTATATTTGTGTCTTTATAAGGGTATGTAATTCTAAGTCTCTGTAATTTATAATTATACGTTTTCCTATGCCCCCATTATTTTGACATGCGGATATATCTTTATGCTTTTTATTATGTTGACCACAATGTCCATTTTTCCTTTTATGTGGGTTTTATGTTTTTTTTTTAAAAAAAACATTTTCTGTATTTGAGTACATTGACTGTTTATAATAAAGTTTTGGATATATTATTTGTATTTTAAATATTTGTTTTGGTAGTGATAGTGTTATGTATTGGCTTTTTGGTACCTCCAAAATTTAGTCTTATAAAATGTAACCATAGTTGGTCTATTTTCCCAGTTTCTGTTTATAATAGGCCTTACTGGAATGCCTGTGTTAGGTCTATTTCACACATTTGTCCAGACCAGCAGTATCTCTCCTAGCCTGACCCACGGCTGGCCCAGTTTTATACTCAGACCATGAAAGTTGGATGAAATCGGCCTCATGATGATTTGCATGATACATTCCTTGCAGGTAAAAAATGCACATGCGCTTTCACAGCGGAAATGCATCAAAAACACATGTAATCCACACATGACTGTATCATTAACACTTTTACCCCCGAAGGCTGTTTGCATGTTAATGACCAGGTCAGTTTTTACAATTCTGACCACTGTCACTTTATGGGGTAATTACTCTGGAACGCTTCAATGGATCACACTGATTCTGAGATTGTTTTTTGTGACATATTGTACTTCATGATAGTGGTAAAATATATTCGATATGACTTGCGTTCATTTGTGAGAAAATCGGAAATTTGGCAAAAAAAATTTGAAAATTTTACAATTTTCAAACTTTGATGCCCTTAAATCAGAGAGATATGTTACACAAAATAGTTAATAAATAACATTTTCCACATGTCTACTTTACAGCAGCACAATTTTGGAACCAAAATTTTTATTTTTGTTAGGAAGTTATAAGGGTTAAAAGTTGACCAGCAATTTCTCATTTTTCCAACAAAATTTACAAAACCATTTTTTTAGGGACCACATCACTTTTGAAGTCACTTTGATGGGTCTATATGACAGAAACTACCCAAAAGTGACACTATTTTAAAAACTGCACCTCTCAAGGTGCTCAAAACCACATTCAAGAAGTTTATTAACACTTCATGTGCTTCACAGCAATTAATCGAAAGTGAAAGGAAAAAATTAACATTTAACTTTTTTCACAAAAATTTTACTTTAGACCCAAATTTTTTTATTTTCACAAAGGTAACAGGAGAAATTGGACGCCAAAAGTTGTGAAATTTCTCCCAAATACACTGATACCCCATATGTGGGGGAAAACCATTGTTTGGGCACACGGCAAGACTCGGAAGGGAAGGAGCACAGTTTGACTTTTTCAACGCAAAACTCGCTGGAATTGAGAGCAAACGCCATGTCGCATTTGGACAGCCCCTGATGTGCCTAAACAGTGGAAACCCCCCACAAGTGACGCCATTTTAGAAACTAGAACAATTAAGGAACTTATCTAGATATGTGTTGAACACTTTGAACCCCCAAGTGTTTCACAAAAGTTTATAACGTAGAACCGTGAAAAAAAAAACACTTTTTTTCCACAAAAATGATCTTTTAGCAGCAATTTTTTTTATTTTACCAATGGTAACAGGAAAAATTGGACCCCAAAAGTTGTTGTGCAATTTCTCCTGAGTACGCTGATACCCCAAATGTGGAGGAAAACCATTGTTTGGTTGCACGGCAGGGCTTGGAACGGAAGGAGTGATGTTTTGGAATGCAGACTTTGATGGAATGGTCTGTGGGTGTCATGTCATGTTTGCAGAGCCCTGTTGTGCCTAAACAGTGTAAATGCCCAACCAGTGCCCCCTTTTTGGAAACTAGACCCCAAATCAATTTATCTAGATGTGTGGTGAGCACCTTGAACCCCCAGGTGCTTCACAGAAAATTATAACGTTGACTTGCAAATATAAAAAAAATCAAATTTTCTCCACAAAAAGTTATTTTAGCCCCCAAAAAATATTTTCACAAGGGTAACAGGAGAAAGTGGACCTCAAAATCTATTATGCAATTTCTCCGTCGAGTTTGCAGAGCCCCTGCAAAAAATGCCCCCTTTTTGGAACTGATCTACTGTTTTCTGGTATGTGAATTTTACAATGTCGTGTAGCGTTCGTCACGTTGTCATATGTCACTTGTTTAAGTCAGAAATTAATTTAGTAGTCCATGAATGTGTGGTACAGTCTGAAGCATTCTTTCGTCCACAGACCAGGTTTGTCAGGGCATGTATCACACTGATAAATGGCACCTCTCGGCACCTCTTTTGTGACTTACCTTTTATCCGCTTTGAGGGACCCCCCCCGGGAAATGTTGGCCTGGTACAATATGAGCACCTTCAGTTTCTGAAGTACTGTGGTCCTCTTCTTCACCACTGCCAAATATCAGGGCCTTGATCACTACTTCCGGAAACTGAAAATACAACGTAGCAGTCTGGCCTGCACATTGTGATAGCAGGAAAGTGTTGTACATTGCCATCTGTACGATGTGCACGGCCAGTTTCTTATACCACACCTTGGCTTTTCTCAAAGCACTGTACGGCTGGGGAATTTGATCAGAGCGATCAACTCCCCCCATGTACTTGTTGTACCCCACTACATAGTCTGGTTTGACGACCTATGTAGAGGTACCTCGTACAGTGCTGGGGGTGCTACCATCACCATGTATTGTGGTCAAGAAAAGGACATCCCTCTTGTCCTTGTACTTGACCACCGGCAGGTGGTCGCTACGTTGGGCTCTGATGTCAGCCCTTCTGAGCATCTGCCCAATTAGTGTCTTTGGGAGGCCTCTCTGATTTTTGCAGACAGTACCGCAGGCTGCGGTACCTCACACAGAGAGGGACTTGAAGAATGGGATGCTGGCATAAAAGTTATCCACGTAGAGGTGATAACCTTGATCCAGCAGTGGGTGCACCAAATCCCACACAATTTTCCCACTCACTCCCAGGACATGGGGGCATTCAGGGGGTTCAATCAGGGAGTCCTTCCCTTCATAAACCCTAAACTTGTGGGTGTACCCTGAGGTACTGTCACACAGTTTGTACAGCTTAATTCCATACCTTGGCCTCTTACTGGGCAGGTACTGCCGGAATTTAAGCATCATCTTAAAATAGATGAGAGACTCATGCACGCAGATGTCCCTTTGGGGCACGTACACTTCAGCAAACTTGTTGTTGAAGTGCTCAATGACCGGCCGAAGTTTGAAAAGACGATCAAAGTTGGGGTCATCTCGGTGAGGACACCGTGCATTATCATTATAATGCAAGAATTTATGGATGGCCTCAAAACGTGTCTGGGTCATGACCATTTGGAACACTGGAGTGTAATACAAAACGTCAACACTCCAATATTGCTGAACTTCCGGCTTCTTCAGTATCACAATGTGAAGGACCAGGCCCCAAAACTTCATAATTTCTACTGCGTCTACAGGAGTCCAGTTAGAAAATGATGAAGAGAGGTCCCACCATGAGGTTTAAAAAATCCTCAGAGAAAAGACTTTGAAAAAGTCTTTCTGTGAGGCCAGTGGTGTCAAACTTGATTCCAGATTGCGCCAAAAAATCAGGAATCAGTGGCTCAAAATTTTCAGGGGGCGATGTCAATATTGGGTCAGTAATGAGGGCACTGGTTCAGCTTCTGTCCTGGGGCGTTTTTGTGGCAGTTCAGCATCATCTGAGGAGGAAGAGGAGGAGTCAGAAAAATAAAGAAAGGTGGGATCTTCTCCCTCACTGGCAAGGAAAGTATATGCCTCCTCCACTGGATAGTGGGTTTGGGACGAGCGGGACATTTTTTATGTATGTGGTGTTTGTGTCAGTACTTTATTCAGTTATGTGTGTGTGAGAGTGCGTGGTGTAAACTTTTTTTTTTTAAGAAAAAGCTAAAAAGAAAAAAAGCAACAAACGGAGGGGTGCAAACAGGGGGCACGAGTGCAGATCAGTGATCTGCGTCATCAATCAACTCTCGGCGGCTGCTGGATGTGCGCACGGAGGTGATGCAAAGAGGGGGAATATAAAACAGCGAGCACGAGTGCGGATGAGTGATCTGTGTCACTGATCAACGTTTGGCCACTGCAAGACGCACTTAAAAAAAAACCTGCCAAAAATCAAGCGATCAAGTACTGATCAGCAGTCGGTGGCAGAAAGGGGGGGTGGGGAGGTGGTATGGGGGTATTGGGTGGATGAGGAGAGATCAGGCAGGGATCAAAAATCTACTTACAGTTGTCGTCTGCCTTTCTTCTGTATTCTTTCTTCTGTCTTCTTCAGCAGCAGGAGCAGCGATTGTAGTGTCACAGGCATCTGTGACACCACAAGGTCCAGCACAGCGCACGATCGGACAGTGTGACCGCCCTGTACAAAAAAATATTCAGTGAAAAAAAAGTGTAAAATAGCGACCATAAGTGATTTGCGTCACCAATCAATGCTCAGCATCTGCTGGATGCGTGCACGGAGGTTGTGCAAACGGGGGGGGGGGGGTGAGTGTAAAACAGCGAGCACGAGTGCTGATAGATGATTTGCATCACCGATCAACACTTGGCGGCCGCTGGATGTGCACATGGAGGTGGTGCAAAGGTGGAGAGAAAAATAGACAGGGACAAAAAAAAAGTCCTGGCAAACAGCGAGCATGGATGTTGATCAGTGATTTGCATCACTGATAAGCGCTCGGACACCGCAGGATGCACGAAAAAAAAATCGAGCAATCAAGTACTGATCAGCGATCAAGTACTGATCAGCGCTCGGTGGCAGAAAAGGAGGATGGGGAGGAGGTAAAAAGAGGGGGAAGGGGTGAGAGGTGGATTGGGTGGATGAGGAGAGATCAGGCAGTGATCTTCTTACAGATATCTTCTGTGTTCTCTCGTTTCTTCTGTCTTCTTGCAGCAGGCAGCAGGAACAGGGATTGTGGTGTGGTGCTTCTGTGGCACCACAAGGCCCAGCACAGTGACGATCGGACCACCCTGTACAAATCCTCATCTACTATGAGGATCGATGTCATCGTTGATCCCACCAATCAAGGCATCAGCCTATGATCGGTGCTCTTACAACACCGATCCTAGGATAGTCATCAGTGTTTCAGTCAATCTGATTGCCTGAAACACTGAGAAATGCTGCAATTGGCTGTTCAGAATTTAACAGCCACTCACAGCGATCTTAGTTGCGAGGGGGCGGCGACACCCCCCATGACGCCAACGCCATCTACCCTGAGGTAATTTTAATGCGCTCACCGTGACTCTGCATTAAAAAGGAGATGTAATAATACGTATCTGGTACATAAGGCCCAGGGCACAGGGACGTATTATTACGTACAACGTCAGAAAGGGGTTAAAGGTTTGTCAAAGTCAAATACCAACTCCAACTCAAAAATATCTCCCGGATCCGCACATTCCTCAACCACGAATCTGTAAAAACACTAGTGCACGCCCTCATCATCTCCCGACTCGACTACTGCAACCTCCTGCTCTGTGGCCTCCCTTCCAACATTCTCACACGCCTCCAATCTATCCTAAACTCTGCTACCCGACTAATCCACCTGTCCCCTCGCTATTCCCCAGCCTCTCTTCTCTGTGAACCCCTTCACTGGCTCCCCATTGCCCAGAGACTCCAGTTCAAAACCCTAACCACGGCATACAAAGACATCCACAATCTGTCTCCTCCATCTGTGACCTAGTCTCCCGGTACATACCTGCATGCAACCTCCGATTCTCACAAGATCCCCGGATCTACTCCCCTCTTATCTCCTCTTTCCACAATCACATACAAGATTTTTCCCGTGCATCCCCCCTACTCTGGAACTCTCTACCCCAACATAACAGACTATCGCCTACTGTGGAAACCTTCAAAAGGAACCTGAAGAACCACCTCTTCCGACAAGCCTACAAACTGCAGTAACCATCACTCCACCATACGGCTGTTAATAATATATAAATGCTAAAATATAAATATCTGCGTAGGTAAATGGTATATTATTTGCCATAAAATATTATTATTTGCTCATAAAAAAAAAAAAAAAGGGTACTGGCAGACTCCACAGGGAGATCCCCAAAGGGTCCCCCCAAGGAGAAACCCGAGAGGACACAATTCTCCAGATAGATATCCATGTGGATGAGTTACAGAATGTCCATGTTTAAAGAAGTTTGTCCCATCCTCCTAATATTGTAGCAATTTCTCGGATGTTTGTTTTTTTTTTTTGCAGCTTAAGGACGACTTGTTTCACCTGCATGGAGAGCTCCTTTGACCGCATGTTTACTTCACAGCAAAACCTTCCAAATGCAAGCACCACACCTCAAATCATCTCCAGGCCTTTTATCTGCTTAATTGAGAATGACATAACGAAGATATTGCCCACACCTGTCCATGAAATAGCCTTGGAGTCAATTGTCCAATTACTTTTGGTCCCTTTAAAAACAGGGTGGCACATGTTAAGGAGCTGAAACTCCTAAACCCTTCATCCAATTTTAATGTGGATACCCTCAAATGAAAGCTGAAAGTCTGAACTTCAACTGCATCTGAATTGTTTTATTTAAAATTCATTGTGGTAATGTCTAGAACCAAAATTAGAAAAATGTTGTCTCTGTCCAAATATATATGGACCTAACTGTACATAGACTGTCAGGTGGGCAACATTACACTGATTAAAATGATACCTTGGTTGATGAACTCTGTTCTGTGGTTCTTGTTTAATCTTTCCTTTTAGTTTGGAGATGATATGCTTGTGCTTCGAGGCAGTCTGTGGGGGGCGCTCTATCTGTTGCTCTGCTTACATATTCATCTATATGCTCTTATGACAGGTCACTGTGCCTTCACTGACCTGCCTCCTATTTTACCTAGCCCCACACTACTAGATGCATTATGTAAAATAGGAGGCTGGGCAGTGAAGGCACAGTGAGCTGTCATAACTGGACACAGAAGAATATGTAAGCAGAGCACCAGACAGAGCGCCACCCCCCCCCCCACAGGCCACCCCGGAGCACGAGCATATCATTATCTCCAAACTGAAAGTAAAGATTAAACAAGAACCACAGGACGGAATTCATCAACCAATGTGTCATTTTAAACAGTGTAATGTTGCCCACCTGACAGTGTATATAGTTTACTTAGCACAATCCTGCTGACAGGTGCGCTTTAATATGTGCAGAAATGGTGCAGAAAATCTGCAATATCAAAAATTCACCAAAAGCTCATTGTGGGAACATAGTCTAAGACACTGTGCTTTTGATGCAGCGAAAATATGCAGTGTCAAAAAACTCATTGTGGGCTCACAGCTTTAGGCTGGGTGCCCACATAGCGTTTTTCAAGCGTTTATGCTGCGGAATTTCCGCAGCGGAAACGCTTGTGAAACGCTAGGTAATCCGCACCCCATGGTCCCCAAGGGGATTCCGCATGTTCTATGCACATGCTGTGGATTTTTCCGCAGCGTTTATGCTGCGTACAAAAATCCGCAGCATGTCATTTAATTTTGCGGAAGTGCAGCGGAACTCCCGCCATTGACTTGCATTGAAACCGCGACTGTACATTTGTACAAGCGGCTTCTATGCGTCTCTATGTGCGGATGGTACCCAGTTCTGGAGGAGAGGAGACTCTCATCCAGACCTGGGTACCATTGTACCTGTAAAAAAAGAATAAAATAACAAATAAAGTTTATACTCACCTTTCCGAAGGCTTCTCTCTGAATGCCGGCATTGCTTGAGGACCTGCGGTGACGTCACAGTCATGTGACCGCAGGCCCTTCACCGCTCTGTCTCGCGATATGCCGGCAGCCGGGAGCCAGACAGGAACGAGCGCTGCTGCACACACCGGGGCCTCGGGGGTGAGTATAGCTTTATTTGTTTTAATTTTTACGGTTCACACTGTATAAATCCATGCTGTTTGCATAGATTTATATAGTGTGACCTAGTTGTCAAGCACTTTCCAAGTGATGCTATCGCCTGGAAAGCGCTTGTCAATCTGCATGCGGAAACGCATGTGAATCCGCATGTGGATCCGCATGTATTTTGCAGGAAAAACGCATGCACAATCTGCATGCGTTTTTTCTGCCAGGGAGATGCAGAAATGCTGCAGAAATTTTCTGCTTCATTTCTGCATCGTGGGCACATAGCCTTAAACTGTAGTTTAGTGCACTCTAGACAAATACATTTTAATTTTCTTTTTTTTTTCTTTAAATAGGAAAAATCCAGGGCTAGAACATTTCTTGGTTAAAAATGTGTCTTCTATAGTTAAAAAAAATAACAAAATAAAACCTTACACAAGCAAAACATGTCACAATACAAAGTGTGACCAAGCTATCCATAGTCTTGTTTAGACACAGCTAGAATTGCTTATAACCTTGAAACTTCTGGAGCCATAGGTCATATGTTATATTAAATCCCTCTTGATGGCACTGCTGTTTTAACCTCTCACCCCCTCTGCCTATGTACCCACTACTTCTCACTCCTTCACTTACCACTCCATAGCTACATTCTGTTTCTATTTGTACAAGATCATCTACTTTATCATCAGCCATCAGTCTTATGCTTCAGCCACAGATCTTTTGTCCGATCCTGTGTGCACAATACATTTACTGACTGACAAACAAGAATGACCTCTTAGATCATTTACATCAGCCTCTCCATGTAAATTACACTGCACAACTGACTATGTTGGGAGGTCTGCTACTATTGTTTAATGAGACAGTAAGTCTTGTGAGCTTGCAAAAAATCTTGGCTTCCTTTCATTTTGTTTTTGCAATCACGTTTTATAAAATAATCCTACAAGATAATTAAATCTCATTAAGATTCTTCACATCTCTAATACGTTTGGCTGCATTCCACAGATCTTTTCTTATGCTTTTATATTATTATATAAATTGGTGGGGAGAACAGGGATGTGTACAAAAAATAATAAAAATAGTACCTTCAACAGTCAACATATTCATGTAACACATTAATAAGAATTCTTTATATGAAAAATTATACAACAATGAGGTTCATACAGAACATTTAGCAAGGAGTCTCTATTTTTAGTAAAAAAAAGGTATACCTTATAGTGTTGCACGAATATGCTCGGATAAGGTGTTATCTGAGCACGCTTGAGTCCTAACCGAGTATCTTCGTCATGCTCGGAAAATAAGTTTGCGTCACTGCGGCTGTTTGACAGCCGCAAGACATGCAGGGATTGCCTGACAAACAGCTGCGAGACATGCAGCCGCAGCGATGCGAACATATTTTCCGAGCACGCCAAAGATACTCGGTTAGGACTCAAGCTTGCTCTGATAACGACCTTATCTGAGCACGTTCACACAACACTAATACCTTATCATTTGGTTTCAGCAACAATAGTAATAGAGCCAGTAGTATCAGTACAGCTCTTAACGGGATGTCCAGGCTTGGAGTTCAAGTCTGTAGTCACTATATCTGATTGCAGACTCGTGAATCTTCACAGCATGCACAGTGTGCAATGTGAGGATTCACCAGTGTCGACGCTGGGAGCAGGCAATCATGTGACCGCAATTAAGTGATATACTGTAGCTCTGGCCAGGGACTCCTAGACTGGTAAAGTCTATGCACTAAGTGAAAGGACTGCCAAAACTTTAGAAGGAGGGACTGCAATACACCCTGGAAGACAAGTAGAGGAGGGCCTCAGAAAAGAATGTTGAGACTCCTAGACTGGTAAAGCCTATGCACTAAGTGTTAAGGCTGAAAAACATTTATAAGAGAATTGTAGAGGTATAGCGAGGATCGCATGATGACCCTATAAAGATTTAGAGTGACGGCTGCCTAATGACCTTATAAAGATTTCGAGTGAGGGAGGTCTGATGACCCTCTAAAGATTTTGAGTGAGTGCCGACTGATGACCCAACATTTGAATTGGCTTTATGTTCTGCTGTCATCCAGTGGGGTTGAGAAGTCTGGGCCAATCCAGGCCTTGTTCATTTTGATAAGAAACAGCCTGCCAGCATTTTCAGTTGACAGGCAGATGCGCCTAACAGTTATTATACCCCGGCTGCACTACAAACCCGCTCTGACAAAGCGCTAGCGGCAGGGCAAGTTTCCTCTTTAATTGTGAGCACCAGCGTTTGAGTAGACATAGAAGCAGGATGGTTATGCTGATTATGGCATCTTCGCCGCTCACCATCTTGGTTGATTTCTCAAAGATTTGTAGAACCTCACAGATGTCAGACATCCATGCCCACTTGTTGGTTGTTATGTACGAAGGCTGAACGGAATACCAACGGGCATGTTGTAGCTCGTATTCATTTACTGCCCTCTGCTGCTTGCAAAGTCTTGCCAACATGTGTAATGTGGAGTTCCATTGCGTGGTCACGTCACACACCAGTCGCTGAGCTGGCACTTGCAAGTGCTGCTACAGTACTGCCAGATCGGCGTCAGCTGTAGCTGACTTGTGGAAATAGTCGCCCACGCAGATTACCTTCACAAGCAGCTCAGGCAAATCTGGGTAGTGTCATAGAAATATTAAGGATCTCTCTCTCCCCCTGAAACTCCTCACCACCCCCTCCTCCATACTGGTTGTCAGAGTAGCAGAGCTGATAATCTACGGAGCTGTCTGTATGCAAACTTGCACACACAGGAGAAGTGGCTAAGAGGCAAATGACAGTACAAAAAAAGGTGGCAAACCCAATTAGTATACGAGTGTATTTTCCGGTGGCACAGACCTGTGATAAATCTACACCTAGGTGAGAAAGAAATAGTCCAGGGCTTCAAAAGAATTCAACAGCAATTTTCAGTCTGGCTGGCACCGACGCGAAATATGGAATATTGGAAGTTTCATAACTCTGATAATAATGGGACATGTATTTTTAGCGGCAGGGTCAGCTAAGGAACAATACGCTTATTTTTCCGTAGCTGTGAGCCCTTCCAGTGAGCGGTAATGCAAAAGTACAAAACAACGGACCACAGCTATGTCATGTGTAATCTCTAAGGAAAGGTAAATTCATAATAAAGAATATGGCGTCACTTGAAAGCTTCTGTGATCAACCAGCGATAAGTTATCCCAGAAGTTAGAGATCTTAATAAAAATATGGTCAGTACTCATTGCCAGGAGGTATAGATTCAATTTAAGCAAGGTGTCACGTTCGCTGAACGGGCATTGGAGCGCCACCCCTTCAGCTAAACTGAATCGTCTCTGCGATCTCTTCAGTAAGTTCTTCAGTAACCCCATTTTATTTGTGTAACTGTATATTCTGTACTATAACTGTCTCCATTTGTAAAATATTTGTATATTTTTCATAAACACTGCCTCCCTTTTGGATTAAATATAAAATTTAATAGTTCTGTTTCTTTTGTCCTGTAATCGTTCCCTTCCCCGAAGCAATATACGCTACCAGAAAGCAGGCGTATGACCAGGCCTGTATTATAGTTCAAATTTGGTCGGTGGTGGCAGCGAATAATATTAAGTGGGCTATCGTGAAGTTGGCAGTGACCGCACTGGGGCGTATACACATATTTCACAAGTTGGAATCTGGAGGTGTGTACGCCATACGCTCTCTGCTCGCTTGCCAATAGCTACGTAGTGAGTAATCGGAATCGTGTGCGCGCAAATCCCTGCTCAATCCTGACAAAGTGAAGGCAGCAGTGGGATATTGTGTGATCTCCCCGGTGTCGTCACTGACGTTCCCTGACAGGTAGGTTTTCAGAAACTGCTGAACCACTAAGTTAAGCACGTGGACCAGGCATGGTACATGCTTGCCAAGCTACAGAGGTTACGGTCATTATCACATACGATTATGCCTGGTTGTAGGTTCAGCGGCGAGAGCCACATATCTGTCTAGTCTGTTATAGCTTGCAAACTGATATGGACAACGTGCTCTGAGATGACAATTCGGAGATGAAAGAGGAGGCGGGGGTGCAGGAACTGATGTAGGAGGTGGAGGAAACACTCAGCATTGGTAACACGTGTGCCGCCCCAATGTGCGACTCGGTCCCGGCCTCCACAAGGTTTTCCCAGTGTGCCGTCAGGGAAATGTAGTGTCCCCGGCCACAAGCACTTGTCCACATGTCGGTCGTTATGTGGACCTTCCAAGTAGCTGTGTTGGTCAGGGCATAGGTGATATTATGGGACACATGCTCGTGTAAGGCGGGGACGGCACAAGAGGAAAAATAGTGGCGGCTGAGGACCGAGTACAGAGGGATGGCCGCCGCCATGAGGTCATGGAAAGTCTCAGTGTCCACAAGCCTAAACGGCAACATTTCCAGGCCAAGCAGTCTTGATATGTGTCCGTTTAGTGTTTGGGCCTGTGGGTGGGTGGGTGGCTGGGTATTTTCACTGCGTTCCAAGGCCTGGGGTAGGGACAGCTGCATGCTGAGCTGGGAAAAAGAATTGGACGTGGTTGCAGATGGCTCAACGACAGGTGCTTGGCAGGAGGCATCCACACCTGCGTTATGGACAGGGGATTGGCAAGCACATATCTCAGGGGAAGAGGCAGTGGTGTCATCCGCAGATACTGACTGTGGACCCAGGTATTCGCCCCACCTTTGATGACATGTGCCTGAGCATGCTGGTGGTGGTCAGGCTGGTTGTGGTCAGGCCCCTGCTGATCTTGGTATGGCAAAGTTTGAAAATGACCATTCTTTTATCATCTGCACTTTTGTTTAAAAAAGCGCCTGACTGGGGAACACACAACCCTTGGCCTGGGAACTTGACACGTGTGGGTGCTCTGGGGAACAGTTGCCCGCCTTCTCCCTCCGGCTACCCCGCTGCTTCTTCCTACCTGTTGTCCAGTTCCTTTTCCCTTACCGCACACCTTGCACATTTTAAATTAGGTATATATTTATTTGCCTGCAAACTTTCCGGCATTAATAGGGAAAATAAAATATTTATCCCTGAAAAGGACTTTTCTTTTAATGGTGCGGCAGCGATATACAAGTACTGCAATAGCAATATTCAACACAGCCTTTATGCCTGTAATCTAAAACTATCCCTCCGCTGAATGCAGGTAACAGCGGTTTTACTACAGAAAGGAAAATACTTAGCCTTGAAAAGAACTTTCCTTTTAACGCTGCAGCAGCGGTATACAAGTACTGCAAAATCAACATTAAACACAGCCTTTATGCCTCTAATCCAAAACTATCCCTCCGCTGAATGCAGTTAACAGCAGTTTTACTAGAGAAAGGAAAATATTTAGCTCTGAAAAGGACTTTTTTTTGTAATGCTGCAGCAGCGGTATTCAAGTACGGCAATAGAAATATTAAACACGGCTATCCTATATTCCTGCTCTAAGGCTGGAGTCACACGCGTATAAAAAATCGGTCTGATGTTGATCCAGAAAAGAAGGACAAGTGTCATGCGAGTGTCATGCAATTACAATGCGATTTTTCTCAACTAGCATGCATGTGACATCTGTATGACATGCGCATGCAATCCGTATGAACATCATCTTTTACATACTGTAATCTCTATATAATTTAAAGCTAATTTAAAGCTAGTTTTCTAACTAATAAAGCAATGTTATATACAGATATAGATAGATTGTTAGATAGATAAATAGATAGAGATAGCCGTCAAATATTTAATAAGCTTATCCAGCAGCTTTTTAGGAATAAATGTAAAAAAAAATGGCGTGGGGTCTCCCCTATTTTTAATAACCAGCTAAGGTAAAGCAGGCTCACAGCTGGTCTTATTAGTCTGGGAAGGGGCCAATATCCATGGAGCTTCCCAGCCTATTAATATCAGCTCTCAGATGTCTACTTAGCCTTTACTGGTTATTAAAAAGAGGGGACACTAAAAAAATGGCATGGGGTCCCCCCCTATTTTTAATAACCAGCAAAGGCTAAGCAGACAGCTATAAGCTGATAATAATAGGCTGGGAAGGTTGATTGATATTGGCCTCTTCCCAGCCTAATAGGACCAGCTCTCAGCTGCCCCGGAAATAGTGCATACATTAGATGCGACAATTCTGGCGCTTAACCTCGGCTCTTCCCAATTGCCCTGATGCATTGGCAATCAGGGTAATGGTTTTGGGGTTGATGTCAGCTGTGTAATGTCTGCTGATATCAAGCCCAGGGGTTAGTAATGGAGAGGTGTCTGCCTGACACACCCATTATTAACCCTGTAGTCAAAAGAAACACACGTACAAAAGTCCTTTATTTGTAAAAAAGCACTTTCCAGCAATTTCCCTCTTTTACCCATTTATTACCAAAAAAGTAATCCACAGGGTCCGCTGTAATCCATTTGGAGGTTTGACGACGATCCCCATCTTCTTCATCCAGTGTATGGAGTCCTGTTCAGGGAACGAAGGTCCATACATTGGAGCAGAAGCCAGTGTCGGTTCTCACGCTGCGCAGCGTGAGAACCCAGCTGCTGTGATGAGCAGTGACGCCAGTAAGGTTACCGCAGTCCAGCAGCTATGACCTGCGGTAACCTTACTGATGTCACTGCTCATCACAGGATGAGAACCAGCACGAGAACCAGCATTGGCTGCTGCTCTAGTCTTATATAAGACCGCATAATGTGATGCGGCAGGCCAATCAAAGTAATGCCAGTATCCAACATAACATGGCTACAGCATTATCGTGTATGACAGGCAATCCCTGCATGTTTATTGGCTGTCAAACAGGTGTAAAACATGCGGGGCGGGGAATAAAGCATGGCACTCGAGCATCCACAATACTCGATCGAGTAACGAGTGTGCCCAAGCACCCCGATGCTCGATCGAAAATCATTTAGTACCGGCAAGGTCTATAGGAAGTATTTGAGTCTTCCAGTTCCCTATGTAGACAATGGAAAGGAGCAGTAGTCTTAAATCTCAACAGCTCATGTAATCTTGCTAGTGGCTATTAGTTTGAACATAGAACCTGCGCTAGGGGGGAATTTCAATCTCATGGTCCCATACGGGAGAAAAAGGGGGTTGCTATACCTCCCTACATCTATCAACCTATAAATAATTGGAGTAGTCAACCCCAAAGACAAATAGTATACTCTAGGTAAAGTTAAAAAGGTATACATTTTATTGTAATTATATTAAAAGTAGAACAAACAGTAAAATGATCAATTGGTATAAGGTGAAGATATGTGAAAATCACAGAAGAGCACAGTCCATAAGATATGCCACATAAATCCTAAAGATATGAATAACAGTGTGACAAAACCAGTGTTTTGGTATTTCCTATAAATAAGTTTATATATAGGTATCCCATAAGACATGTGTACACTAAGAGGACATATGATGCATATAGAAGTAATTTGTACCAGACCAATAAATTTCTCATAGAAGTTGTTTAAAAAAGGATAAGGCTTACCCATGGCAACAAAGTAATGTGTCCGACTGCGATCGTCGCCCTGACACACGTTTAGCGTGGTGGGCTTCCTTGCGGGGAGGTGTGGTATGTATGTGTCTTGTGTCCTTTTATGTCCCCGTCTACGGTGTAATTGGAGCATTGTCCGCCGGTATCGGCGCACGTCACTTCCGGCAATCACGATGATGGCGCGGGTCGTCAACACCCGCTCCGCATCGTATGGATGCCTTCAGCGACAGCAGCAGTATGGGGACTCAGTGCGTGTGCGCACACCCTAGCGGTCATTTTATTTGTCGGAATAACTGAGGGCAACCCCAAAAGAACCCCATAACCCACTCCAGCGCTGTTGTTATAAAAGGGGCTTGAGTATAAGAATTGAGGAGCGGGGGGAAAAAGAAGAGAGTATAGCGGCATGGGGGGAATAATCCTGCATTTTTGTTGACAATATACTTCATAAAATAGCATGTGCATAAAAAACAGTTATATGTCCATAACGTCGTTCCCAAATAAAGGGTAGAATCCCCTATCCATCAGTGTTCTATTCTTCCCGGAGGTCACATGGAAAGATGTATACAGGATCTAACCAATCCCAGCAATGAAAAAGGAACACGGACATCACGAATAGTATAATATCCAACTGAAAAATGAAAAAATTGATTAATTAAAGCACAATTAGAAAACAACATACAGTTAAAAATGAAAAAGTGGGAGAGAGGATATACTGAGTCACATATTGTTACAAAAAAGCTGAAAAGAACAATTTCTCATTTAACCCGGAGGGGGACATAGTGCCTAGGGAAAAAATCCAACGGCATTCCCGTTGAGCCAAAATGTTCTTTTTGTCACCTCCCCTAATACCACACTGTATCCTATCAATTCCCTTGAATTTAATTTCATCCGGGTTGCAGTTATGATGGAGTCTGAAATGTCGAGGGATGGTTCTTAGGGTGGAAACATCTTCCACCCCACTAGCGGCTCTAATATCTCTTATGTGCTCCCTCACCCTTATGCGGAACTCACGTGAAGTGAGCCCCACATAATGGAGGTCGCACGTACAGGTAGCATAATAAATGATGTAACTAGTACTGCATGAGATATAGGGAGTGATCCGGTAGTCCCTACCTCCATCCGCCCATGTGAAACAGGTAACCCGCACAATATTTTTACAGGCCAGATATGATCCACATGGAAAACAGCCCCATCTCTGCACACCAGCACTGAAAGGACTCGGAGGACTTGCCACATAATGACTTCTAACAAGAATATCTCTCAAATTCTGATTCTTCCTTGCTGTGAGTAGAGGATAGTCAGAGAGAATTCTCCTCAGAGTGGGTTCCGTTTTAAGGATTGACCAATGTTTCTGTAATATTTCCCGCATTTTAGACCATTGATTATTAAAAGTTGAGATGAATCTCAAAGGAGGATCCTTTTTGGGATGTCTCCCTTTGTCACAAAACAGCCGATCCCGAGATGTTATTTTAGCACCGGCGAGCAATGCTCTAATTAAACCGTAGACGGGGACATAAAAGGACACAAAACACATACATACCACACCGCCCCCCCCAAGGAAGCCCACCACGCGAAACGCACGTCGAGGCGACGATCGCAGTCGGACACATTACTTTGTTGCCATGGGTAAGCCTTATCCTTTTTAAACAACTTCTATGAGAGATTTATTGGTCTGGTACAAATTACTTCTATATGCACTATATGTCCCCTTAGTGTACATATGTCTTATGGGATACCTATATATCTCTAGTTGTCTAGGATAAACTTATTTATAGGAAATACCAAAACACTGGTTTTGTCACACTGTTATTCATGTCTTTAGGATTTATGTGGCATATCTTATGGACTGTGCTCTTCTGTGATTTTCACATATCTTCACCTTATATCAATTGATCATTTCACTGTTTATTCTACTTTTAATATAATTACAATAAAATGTATACCTTTTTAACTTTACCTAGAGTATACTATTTGTCTTTGGGGTTGACTACTCTGATTATTTATAGGTTGATGGCTATTAGTTGCTTGTTGGTTGACTACTCAGACTTTTTTCTAACTATTCAGCCTCTTGAATTTTATTACTTGTAACTCCCTTCTGGATACTCAATTTAAGCTGATATGACTGAAAAGCGCTCATGCTGATAACGGCTCATTAATAACAAAACAATAGTTTCCAGCTGAACTAAATTAGTCTAATCAGTCTTCAAAGTTCTCACTACGCCAGCTTGGTGCCCTCCACAAGGAGAAACTTTACCCCTCAGACCCTCAGAGAAGAGATGTTGGACATTTTTCTCTACAGATGTATATAAATAATATAAGTTATATAGGAGCTACTGACGCGCCCCGTGGGCCTTGGGGTACTCGGTGCCGGGCCGGTCGTTGCTAGGGGAGATATCACAGTGGCAGTGACCCGGTCCGTGACCCAGGGCGGTCATTCAACAGGGGAATATTTACAGGGGATTTATGTACAAAGTTCGTAACGCCACCTGTGGTATGCGGCTATGTGGAGCCGCCGCTGCACAGCAGGTCCTCTGCAGCTGATGTTAGTGCAGCAAGGCTGGTGTGGCTCTCCACAGGTAGAGCTTAGCTCCAGGGCAGTGTAGATGGGATAGGTTGTGCTGGGCGTTGTAGTGCAGGGGCTGATGGAGCAGCAAGAAACACAGAGACAAGGAAGTGCAGTCCTCTGGGTCTTTACTCACGGTTATTGCAGTCCAAGTTACAGACGCCAAAGTAACTTCCCTTGCCGTGCTGCGCTTACTCAGTGAGGGGTTCAGTCCACCCTCAGATAGCTCCGGAGTACTTAGCAGGACCCCCTTCTGTGTCTTCTCTCTGGCCGTCTCCCTGCACCTCATACCAAGTGTCCCAATCCGGTACCTGCGGGCCTTGTCGGGCGACGTCTGTTCCGTCCCCTGGGTCCTATATAGCTACCTTCTTGGTGAGACTGATATGGACTGTTGGCTGCAGGACTTGAAATACTGCAGCCTCCGGTTTCTAGTTGAGTCATAAAGTTCTCTGCTAGTTGAGGGACCTGTCCCCTCTGTGTGGCCTGACCCCTCCACCTCCTGGTAGATTCGGGCGTACGGGTGGCCTCCAGCACTGCCCATACCCCTGGGGTCACTTCTTCGTTCCTGGAGCCCTTCCTGCTCCTCTCTCCTCTCCTTCAGTCCTGGGCCTCTCCTCAGGCCCTTTGCCTGAGCAGAGCTCCTGTAGAGCCCTGCTCCACTCACTGTAGACTGTTCTCTCTCACTGCTGTTCTGATCTGACTGAGTTCACTTAACAAGATGGCTTCTCTATTTATACCTTCCTCTCATGTGCTCCCCTAAGCTACTTCCTCCACCCACACCCACTACATAGTTCCTGCCCCCCAGCTAGGGACCCGGGACTGTGCTCTCCCTTAGGAGCAATCTCGCCCTACCCCCACTGCGGGTATGTGTTGGATGCAGGTGTTAGGGTCCTGAGCTGTACTCCTTCCTTACCTGAGAGTGAGATACCACACCTCTGGTTGAGATGCAGTACCTCTGTGGCGACCGAACCCTCAGGGGCGCCACACTACAACCTAATTAAACCGAAATAAACAGTAAATAAAAAATATGAAATGATCATTCTGAATATTATAGAAAATAAAAGCTAGTTATACTTAGGCTTATTGATGGACTCACACACTTTTTTATCATGCGCTTATTTAAAAAAAATCATGAATTTTAGGCCTTTTTTTACTAGAATTTTCATTTTGTAAAAGCTTTTTCTGGTAGTTTGGCAATTTTCAAGTCCACAAACAAGCGCATAGGAAAAATGACAAACCTAAAGTATGCTGCATTTTTAAAAACATTTCACTGACATGAACTGAACTAAGGAGAGTTTTTTATGTAGTGATTTATATTTCACTATAGAATTTAAAGTAAAAACATTGTGAAAATGATCAGAAAAACTTCCTTTTGAACTTATTCATTGTTTTTTTATCAGCATTTCATTGTTTTAAAAAAAATCCTGTGTTTTTCATTGCATTCTTTACAGCCATTTGCAGCCATTTGTAATATGTTGTTTTTTAACATTTATTAAGTCCTATGGAGAAGAATCTTGAAAAAACGCTAGAATAAAAATGTTATACCCAGAGAATGCTGTGAAAAAAACACTACTAATCTATAAATACCACAATAAGCATTGTTTGTAGTGTGTTTTATACTTGTTTTAGCCTAAAAAATGACAAAGCACCACAAAAATGTGTCACTTTACAAAAATATACTGTGATAAAAAGTAGCCTTAGGATGGTATAACACAAAGATTGAGGATTTTTTGCTTGTTTTTTTCAGAAAAACTGTGACATTTTCATTACATTTATACCAAAGATTTTTAGAGCAAACAGATGTTGCATTTGAGTCTATAGTGAAATATTAAGCATACTACAAAAATATTGGGCCTAATTCATTATTGCATGTGTGTTTTTTGTCTAGATTTTGGTGTTTTTCCTCCAGTTTTTGATTTACAGCTTATTCTTCTTTTAATTTGCACCTTTTTTAAAGTCTATGTCATGTGTTCTTGTGATTCTGTCGACAGGGTAGGGGTACTCAGATACCGGGATGGATGGGCTACTTTGGGGGGGATCACGGTTGGTTGGTTCCCGGTTCCGTGCCCTGGACCCTCAGTGAAGTGATGGGGGTTAGGATGATGGGAGTACTGTGTCGTGACACCTCCTGTGGTAACTGGTAATATCAGTTACCAGCGCTGTGAATGGTCGCTGAGGTGATCAGCACACAGCTTGTCCGAACGCTATAGGCAATAATCACAAAGTAGGCACAGACACACATTAAGTCTTTGTTTCAATACCTTCTTTTTTTACTGATGTCCGGTAACAAATACAGTTCAGGAGGGTAACCAGGTTTTCAGTGCAGGTAGAGTTATTCACCTTGGGGATTTGTGAGGCCTCCTCTAACACTGTGTGCATCGTTTGGGGTCAGTCCTGCCATAAGCTGAACCTGCCACCTTGACTTTCTTTGGGGTCCTTCACCACAACTGATAGTGAGGACCTTTCTTTGGGGCTACCAATTCTCTTTTTGAGCCCCTGGTCCTATACTTGGTCAAGTTTGGCACCTCTTTCCCCTTCTTCTTCAGGGGGAATAGATCCTCCTGATCTGTCCGGGTTTTCTATGCTATTCCTAAATGAATAGCAATCTCGGACTCCGGTGTCCGGGTGAGCTAAAGGGATAATCATTTTATCTCTTTCTTTCTCCTTCTAGCCTCCGTCCCTCTCTCTAGGGCGCTTTCACAACACAGCTCTCTTTTTCATCCTTCCTTCACCCCCGTTTTCCAGACTAACTGCCGCTTTGCTGTCTCCCTGGAAACTGACTCCTCCCCTCAGACCTGGGGTGGAAGGTGTTGTGTGTGCCCAAGCGTACATCTCCCCCTGTACCTATGGATCCTGTGGTAATCCCCCGCAGGGGTGCCACATTCCCCCCCATTTTTTTTTTCTTTAACAAAGATAACATAACATTAACATTTACATTTGTAATTTGAACATAGTCCCAAAAAGAAAATTTACAATAACCAAGGAAAATCGGAAAAACCGATAACCACTCCATACAACGCTAGTCGATCTGCTGCAAGCTGTAAAAGGGAATGTATTTTTGCTACCACCAATCCTGTGGCTTCAGTCCATTCTTAAAAATTTGCAAAAAGTTTCAGACATTCAAACAGGTAAAGTCTCTGTAGGCTTAAAGATTCAAATAGACTTAATAATTTGCAATACTCAATAAAATATTTACTACTTGTGTCTTGGCGCAAGAGTCCTAGTTACTGCAGGGGCCTCTCCCGGTCATAAGCACTGTAGGCCCTTTGGCCCTGGAGTCACCTATTGGCCAAGATTTTGCTCTCCCTAGACAGCTTCTTACATCCACTCTACTCACCCCTTTCTTTATGTTGTGTACCTGGTGTAACCTGTTTTGGTCTACTCGTCACCCTTCTATATACTGACTTTAACCACATATTTACATTTTTGAACCTATTTACATTTCCCACTTGTTATAGTTTACTCCCTGTATCTGAATGGTGGGTGACCAAAATTAATACGTGATGACCTCCGTAAAACTGGTATCCCACTGGTGCGTAAGCCTGGTGTGGAGCGAACACTACTTACTGACTCATGTGTTGGTCTACGTAGCACAGGTATGCCAGAGTGTCTTCCCACTCCCCTAGTGGGAATGGCAGGTACACCGATTGCAGGATTCCCTAGCTCGGCTGCAGCAGGTGGTACTTCTGCTCTTGATCC
Organism: Phyllobates terribilis; assembly: GCF_046119375.1. Classification (NCBI taxonomy): domain Eukaryota; kingdom Metazoa; phylum Chordata; class Amphibia; order Anura; family Dendrobatidae; genus Phyllobates; species Phyllobates terribilis. The sequence continues at coordinate 74,180,107 of NW_027362764.1, forward strand.
TTCTACTGGTTGTGGGAATGTCAACATGGGAATTAAATATGCTCCTTCTATTTGGGGCCAATCTGCAGGTAACTCTCCTAAGATTGTCTTAATTGTCCTTGGCATCTCTTCTTCTGGTATGGGACAAGGGATATATTCTTTTTGTTGTAAGGGTTCAGGACACTTCTTTAAGTGGTCTCGGGACACTGTTGCTGTTGTTTTTCCGTTATCCTTGCTGATTAGACAGGTTTTCTGGTTGTCAAAATTGGATGGTAATACAGTGTATGGTTCTTCTTCCCATTGATTATCTAGCTTATGAAGTCTCTTTTTCCTTTTCAAAACCAATTCTCCGGGGGTTAACGGGATTCCTTGTGCGTTTTTATTGAAATTGGTTTCTTGTCTTTCTCTGGATTTTGCTAGACTTTTCTCAACACACTCCTGTATTTTCTTGTATTGTTCTGTTCTTCTAGTATCCCAATCTGCACTTGAGGGGTCTTCCTCAGGAACTACAATGCCCATTTCAAAGTCCACTGGCAATTTTCCTGGTCTCGCTCTCATCAAGTATGCCGGGGTACAATTAGTTGAGCTTACTGGGATGTTGTTATAGATGTCAATCAGATCTGGTAATTTCTCTGGCCATCTGTTTCTCTCTTCCAAGGGTAGAGTCTTCAGCAATTCTATTACCACATGATTCATTTTTTCGCACATTCCGTTAGTTTGGGGATGGTAAGGTGTGGTACGAATTTTCTTGCATCCATACAAGCTACAGAACTCTTGAAATATTTCCGCTTCAAAGGCAGGACCCTGATCTGTCAATACCTGTTCTGGATATCCATGTGGCCTGAAGAAATAGGCTTGAAAGGTTCTTGCTGCTGTCTGAGCTGTCAAGTCCTTCACAGGAGCGACCACTAGGAATCTGGAATAGTGGTCCACCATGGTAAGAGCATAAGTATAGCCTGATCAACTGGGTGTGAGTTTGACATGATCCAAGGCTACTAGTTCCAAGGGCTGTTTGGTTATGATAGGCTGGAGTGGTGCTTTTTGGTTGCTACGATCTCCTCTTCTTAATGAGCATGGGCCACAATTTTTACACCATTTTTCTATGGAAGACCTCATGCCAATCCAATAAAACCTCTCACGTAACAGTATTTCCAGTTTTCTCCATCCAAAGTGTCCTGCTCCATTATGGTACGCTTCCAATACCATTTGGACGTCTCTCTTTGGAACCACAACTTGCCATACCATTTCATGTGTCCTTGGGTTGATATACCATTTGCACAATTGTTTTTTATAGATAAATAACCTGCTTCTTTCTTTCCACAGGTATTGGGCCTCTGGGGGAGCATTCTTCTCAAGTTTGGAATCCGGTTGGGTTACCAGCCTCTTCACTAGGCTCACTGCCGGATCACTATCTTGGGTCTCTTTCCATCCATAATGAGGCAGCGGGTTTAGTGCAACATCCTGACAGTTCTGGTAGATATGGGTTTCTGTCATTTTCCATTTTCTACTTTTATGGAAAGCTGGAAGTTCTATTTCCTCCAAGTCATCTGCTTCTTCTTCAAGCCCTTGCAAATGTACTTGAGGGTTTCTGGAGAGGGCATCAGCATTTGCATTTCCACGGCCTGCTCGGTACTTGATGGTAAAGTCGTAATTCGATAGCCGGGCCATCCAGCGCTGCTCCAATGCACCTAGTTTTGCAGTATCCAAGTGTGTTAGCGGATTGTTGTCCGTAAAGATGGTAAATTTTGAAGCTGCTAAGTAATGCTTGAACCTCTCCGTGACTGCCCAGACCAAGGCCAGAAACTCCAACTTAAAAGAGCTGTAATTTTCCGGGTTCCTCTCGGTAGGTCGAAGTCTTCTACTGGCATAGGCAATTACTCTTTCCTTGCCTTCTTGTATTTGGGACAGTACTGCTCCCAGGCCTACATTACTTGCATCCGTGTAGAGGACAAATGGTAGGTTATAATCTGGGTACGCCAAGATTTCCTCACCGGTCAGGGCCTGTTTCATTTGTTGGAAGGAGTCTTCTTGTTTCTTTCCCCATTCCAACGGCGGCTCTGAAGATCTTCTCTTCTTAGCTTGGCCTACTAGAAGATCTTGAAGGGGCGCTGCCATCTTCGTGTAGCCCTTAATAAATCTTCTGTAATACCCAACCAAACCTAAGAACTGACGTACCTCTCTGACAGTGGTTGGCCTCTGCCAGTCCTGGATAGCTGTCACTTTTTCCGGATCTGGTGCTACGCCATCCGCGCTGACCACATGCCCTAGGTATTGGACTTTTGGCTTCAGCAGGTAACATTTAGATGGTTTGAGTTTCATTCCATACTTTGTTAGAGCTGTAAATACCTCTACCAGGTGTTCCAGATGTTCTTCATAGGTTTTTGAATACACGATGACGTCATCCAGGTATAAAAGTACCGTCTCAAAATTCCGGTGTCCCAGGCAGCACTCCATGAGTCTCTGAAACGTCCCCGGTGCATTGCATAACCCAAATGGCATGCTATTGAATTCGCATAGGCCCATTGGTGTTGTGAATGCTGTTTTCTCCCGGTCTTCTTCTGCAACGGAGACCTGCCAATACCCACTAGTGAGATCTAATGTGGAGAAATACTTAGCAGTTTTTAATGCAGCAAGAGACTCCTCTATCCGGGGTAATGGGTAAGCATCTTTGTGAGTGATCTTATTGACCTCCCTGTAATCCACACACATCCTCATAGTGCAATTCTTTTTTCTGACTAAGACTAAGGGGGCCACCCAGGAACTACAGCTATCTCTTATAACCCCGGCCTCCTTCATGTCCTGCAGTATCTCTTTATCACACTTGTAGTGGTTTGATGCGATGGGTCTATGTCTCACTTTAATCGGGGGATGATCTCCTGTGGGTATGTAATGGCGTACCCCTTTTATCCTCCCAAAATTTAATGGATGCTTACTGAATACTTGGCTAAACTCTTGTACCACCCGGTAAACTCCTTGCTTCTGGTGGTAGGGAGTGGCATCCGTCCCTATGTGCAACTGCTGACACCACTCCTCCAGCTGTCCCTTGGAGTTATTGTCCTCCGCCTGACTTGACGGGGGCAAGGGCTCTAGTGTCTGTATGTTGTTATTACTGACAGTGTACAGCTTTGCTACAGTAGCATACCGGGGTAATTTCACTTCTTCCTCCCCGCAATTCAACACACGGATTGGTACTCTTCCCCTGCGTACATCCACCACCCCTCTAGCTGTCAGCAGTGTAGGTGTATGCTCTGAATATATTGGTTCTACAACTGCCTGATATTCCTTTCTTCTGATACCCATAGCTGCTCGACACCATATCATCATTTCACTGTTTGGTGGTAATACAATGGGAAACGTGTCTGTTACCAGTGCACTGCCAATCTCCCCCCCCAGACAGATTTACCTGTTGCTTGTGAATTAAGGCACAGATTTCTCTTTGAAGGACTCTCCTCCGCCCAATGCCAGCAGTCTCTGTAATCTGTTGGAGTAAAAACAGCACTTCTTCAAAGCAGTTTTCATTCACATTAGTACCAAGCACCATGTAAGGATATTTGTTATTGGGGTCATCTTCTACGACACATAACCCTTGGTCCCTCAACTCCACCCTCCCCAGCTTTATTGTCACTTCTCTAAACCCCACCTGATTCAGTGGTCGACCATTAGCTGCTAAAATGACAAGACTAGAGTCTGGGGGGCTAAGATCAGCATCAGAACAAAATTGCTTGTAAAGGATATGTGGGATGGTGGTGACTTGTGACCCAGTGTCCAATAGGGCGGATGTGGGGATTCCTTCTAGCGTAATGTTGAGGTACGGACGGCCTCCCACATACCGACTACGCCAGTCATATGGGCCCGGCCATTTTATTCCTGGGGATTGGCCCGGGGACCCAGGAATCTCGGGTTTAAACGACATCCTCTTGCAAAGTGGCCCGGTTTGTTGCAACGAAGGCAAACAGGTTGTCCTGAAGAATCCGTGTGGTCGGTGGCTCTGCATCGGAATGGTGCGGTGGTCCTCTAAACGGGCGACATGAGCTTTCTCCTCATCCACGGAACATCCTCAGGGGATTCAGCTAACTGGATTTTGCTTGGTGGTTGTGCCTCCGGTCTGGCTTGCAAGAGTTTTAACACGTAGTCCATGTTTTTGGTTAGTTGTAACACCTAATTACGTAGGTCATCAGCAGATTCGGGTGCGACAGCTTGTCCTACCGTTTCTAGAGAGTTTTTAGGGGTAGGCTCTAAGTTCATGTGAGAGGTATTAACAAGCCAGGATGGAATTGCGGGTTTTGCAGGTAATGGGTCTCATAGTACAGTTATAGCACGGTCCTTTAAGGTATTAAAATCCACATCTGGATGATCTAGGACCCACATGTGCACCTGCTGACGGCAAAAGTCTGATCTCAGCCCATTCATAAACTGTTCTGCAAGCAATTTATCTTCATCATGCACACTTGCTGGATCTACCTGTTTTATGGACCGGAGTGCCGCTACTAAACGTAGGGCAAAGTCTCTGATGGTATCTTGCGGTCTCTGCTTGCATTGGTAGAATAGCATCCTTAGTTCAGACTGTGTGTGTTTTTCAAAAGCAGCTTTGAGCTTATCAAACATATCTTCTATAGAGTCTCCATCAGCATCACTCCAAGTCTCAGCTTCTAGCTCCGCTGCACCTATTAATTGTCCCTGCACAACGGAGGCTCGCTGCTTTCCTGTCATCTTATACATGTCCAGCACCTCACACATTTTACGTTTGAAAGCTGCTAAGGTACCGGGTTTACCTTCATACGTCGGTAACCACTTGGCTCGTGGTACATACGGCAAGGCAATTGGCATTATCGGGGCCATCACTCCAGATGCTGTGGCTCCCTCACCAGCTGAGGAACCGGCTGCTGCTGCGTCTTGGGTATTCCCTCCCTCAAGGTCTCGGATATTGTTTGCTTCACTCATGACGGTGCCCCCCTAGTTAACCGTTGCCAGGCGCTACGATCAACTCCTTCGGAAACCGGTGACTCTAAAAAAACGGCGGGGCTATCCTCGAGCTCCTTTAGCCGTTCCCTCCGCGACTCTCTCCCCGCTCTGTGACGCAGTTTAATTTCTCTATGGCGCAGTAATGACGGCCCTTTTTTTTTACAGTACACAAACATTCAATAAAGTCCAATTTAAGCACACAGTACCCGGTTCTACCGGGATGGATGGGCTACTTCGGTGGGAATCACGGTTGGTCGGTTCCCGGTTCCGTGCCCTGGACCCTCAGTGAGTGATGGGGGTTAGGATGACGGGAGTACTGTGTCGTGACACCTCCTGTGGTAACTGGTAATATCGGTTACCAACGCTGTAAATGGTTGCTGAGGTGATCAGCACACGGCTTGGCCGAACGCTATAGGCAATAATCACAAAGTAGGCACACACACACACATTAAGTCTTTGTTTCAATACCTTCTTTTTTTACTGATGTTCGGTAACAAGTACAGTTCAGGAGGGTAACCAGGTTTTCAGTGCAGGTAGAGTTATTCACCTTGGGGATTTGTGAGGCCTCCTCTAACACTGTGTGCATTGTTTGGGGTCAGTCCTGCCTTAAGCTGAACCTGCCACCTTGACTTTCTTTGGGGTCCTTCACCACAACTGACAATGAGGACCTTTCCTTGGGGCTACCAATTCTCTTTTTGAGCCCCTGGTCCTATACTTGGTCAAGTTTGGCACCTCTTTCCCCTTCTTCTTCAGGGGGAGTAGATCCTCCTGATCTGTCCGGGTTTTCTATGCTATTCCTAAATTAATAGCAATCTCGGACTCCGGTGTCCGGGTGAGCTAAAGGGATAATCATTTTATCTCTTTCTTTCTCCTTCTAGCCTCCGTCCCTCTCTCTAGGGCGCTTTCACAACACAGCTCTCTTTTTCATCCTTCCTTCACCCCCGTTTTCCAGACTAACTGCCGCTTTGCTGTCTCCCTGGAAACTGACTCCTCCCCTCAGACCTGGGGTGGAAGGTGTTGTGTGTGCCCAAGTGTACATCTCCCCCTGCACCTATAGATCCTGTGGTAATCCCCCGCAGGGGTGCCACACTTGTTTGTTTGTTTTAATGTTAACCACTGGTTTGTGATTTCCAAATGTTTTTGGCTGATTGATCAATTGAGACTTTATAAGAAGTCACAAAATTTTTCGCGCAATTGTACTGCAACTACCCCCCACCACCACCACCACATTCACCCTCCCCAGAGTGAATTTATGTATGCCTGAAATATTTGTACACATTTTGCAACGTTTTAGTAGAACAGGTGATTTTTATATGCTAAAAAGGCACAAGAAAGCTAAAAAAAGTCAATAATAAAGACCAATTTCTATTTTGTGAAAAATTCATGAATAAAGAATTTGGCACAAATGCCCTCAATGAATACTGCAAGACAAAGAAAAGTGACCTTAAAAAAACAGCAAATGATGATGGGTCCTTCGTTTTCCTCTGTGCCATTTGGTGACCTGGCATAATTTTCAATATGCAGCACTTCCGGGGTAAATATTTTCTCTGGTGTTTTTCCAATAGTCTTCTCTATTGGACATGAAAAATAACAGACAGAATGCAGGAAAATTAAAGAACACCACGAAGAAATGCATGTTTTTACCAGCATCTAACACTGCTGACATAAAATGTGGGTGAAGAAGGACTGAAACATATTTAATTGAGACTAAAGGAGTTAACCAGTGTAATGAGAACACAAGGCCGGGTTAAAAGCCAACTAAGAAATCCATTCACAAATGATTCCTTCTGACTACATAATGATACATTACACTTCCACGTATGAACATGTATTTATACATCTAATACAAAACACACATACTGTAAAACGTAATGGTAAACAGTAAATGGCTGCAAAGATGCGCTGCAAAATAAAAAATAATTGGATGGTTCAGGAAAGGTGAAATGCCACTAGAAAGTATTTGCATGCTATTTGAATGTCATTATCAATCAGGCCTGGTAATTTTCTTAATGTCACATTATGTGTATTAAATATGGAATGAGAGTTGTTGATAAAAAGCTGAGCATCCCTGTTGGTTTATGTTCATTTAACCCCTTAATCCCTTTTTTTATGCAATATGATCTGTGCATCAGCACAAAAGGCAGGAGCTTGGGCGTACTGGAAAATCTGTTCAGACTAGGAGCGGCTGACGTTAATGGCAATTGGTAACCCACATAGTGACAAGTGTGAGGCTATTGTTTGCTGAGGAAAAGAAGCATTGTGAGCAGCTCAGCGTCTGCTTTTGCAGAATCTTCATTGTTGACAGACCAACACTTCCATATCCCTTTAAGAAAATGCTGAGCACAAGCAGCATATCATCCATTCATGTCTATACAGACATTATTTCTAAATACGACACCTGCCACAGAGCTACAACTTAAGTCCCAAAATGCTTTGCCTATATATGTTGAATGTACAAATATTATCGGTTCCCTATTTTGTTTATTGTTCCATAAAGTGGACACATTTTATTTTAACGCTTTGTTTTTTGTACTAAAAACACCATTTTTTCATGTTGACTAAACCTAGCAAAAACAATGCTTTAATTCATTGTCTTATTTCTGCAAAGGAAAAAAAGCAGTGTGTGATTGGTTGCCAAGAACCCCTTCTCTATGCATCGATTTCCAAAGATACTAAATATTTTCAAAAGCCTGGCTGTAAATAGGTGCTCTATTTTAGTTATAATGTAAATCTGTTAACATAACAGATCGTGTAAGAATTTGGCAAATAGACTATATTATTTTGCATCGTGTGCACAAATACCATAAAAATGATGTCATTTTAGGTAATGTTAGAATGTAAATTAAACAGCTATTTACTGGTCTTTCCCCGAGCATACATAACAGTGAAATACCAGATATACTATCAAGTTATATAAATATACATTTAAAAAAAAACAGAGTAACAGCAACGCTGCCTAAATGGTTGCAAATCTCCCCCAAGGAAACTGGCAAAGTTTCCTATCGAAGATATGAAAAATCATAAAAAAAGGAGGCAGCACATCCAAAATAGTGAAAAAGTAAGGATCTCATATTCATCAACACCAGCTACGTTTCAGCTCTCTCTATGGAGCCTTTCTAAGCTACTTTTTCACTATTTTGGATGAGCTGCCTCTTTTTTTGGATATACAGTTATATGAAAAAGTTTGGGCACCCCTATTAATCTTAAGCTTAATGTTTTATAAAAAATGGTGTTTTTGCAACAGCTATTTCAGTTTGATATATGTAATAACTGTTGGACACAGTAATGTTTCTGCCTTGAAATGAGGTTTATTGTACTAACAGAAAATGTGCAATCTGCATTCAAACAAAATTTGACAGGTGCATAAGTATGGGCACCCTTATCATTTTCTTGTTTTAAATACTCCTACCTACTTTTTACTGACGTACTAAAGCACTTTTTTTGGTTTTGTAACCTCATTGAGCTTTGAACTTCATAGCCAGGTGCATGCAATCATGAGAAATGCTACTTAAAGTGGCCACTTGCAAGTTGTTCTCCTGTTTGAATCTCCTCTGAAGAGTGGCATCATGGGCTCCTCAAAACAACTGTCAAATGATCTGAAAACAAAGATTATTCAACATAGTTGTTCAGGGGAAGGCTACAAAAAGCTATCTCAGAGATTTAACTTGTCAGTTTCCACTGTGAGGAACATAGTAAGGAAATGGAAGAACACAGGGACAGTTCTTGTTAAGGCCAGAAGTGGGAGGCCAAGAAAAACATCAGAAAGGCAGAGAAGAAGAATGGTGAGATCAGTCAAGGACAATCCTCAGACCACCTCCTGAGAGCTGCAGCATCAACTTGCTGCAGATGGTGTCACTGTGCATCGGTCAACTATACAAAGCACTTTGCACAAGGAGAAGCTGTATGGGAGAGTGATGCGAAAGAAGCCGTTTCTGCAAGCACGCCACAAACAGAGTCGGCTGAGGTATGCAAAAGCACATTTGGAGAAGCCAATTTCTTTTTGGAAGGTCCTGTGAACTGATGAAACTAAGATTGAGTTGTTTGGTCATACAAAAAGGCGTTATGCATGGCGGCAAAAAAACACAGCATTCCAAGAAAAACACTTGCTACCCACAGTAAAATTTGGTGGAGGTTCCATCATGTTTTGGGGCTGTGTGGCCAATGCCGGCACCGGGAATCTTGTTAAAGTTGAGGGACGCATGGATTCCACTCAGTATCAGCAGATTCTTGACAATAATGTTCAAGAATCAGTGATAAAGTTGAAGTTACACAGGGGATGGATCTTTCAGCAAGACAATGATCCAAAACACCGCTCCTAATCTACTCAGGCATTCATGCAGAGGAACAATTACAATGTTCCGGAATGGCCATCCCAGTCCCCAGACCTGAATATCATTGAACATCTGTGGGATCATTTGAAGAGGGCTGTCCATGCTCGGCGACCATCAAACTTAACTGAACTGGAATTGTTTTGCAAAGAGGAATGGTCAAAAATGCCTTCATCCAGGATCCAGGAACTCATTAAAAGCTACAGGAAGCGACTAGAAACTGTTAGTTTTGCAAAAGGAGGAACTACTAAATATTAATGTCACTTTTCTGGTGAGGTGCCCATACTTATGCACCTGTCAAATTTTGTTTGAATGCAGATTGCACATTTTCTGTTAGTATAATAAACCTCATTTCAAGGCAGAAACATTACTGTGTCCAACAGTTATTACATATATCAAACTGAAATAGCTGTTGCAAAAACACCAATTTTTATAAAACATTAAGCATAAGATTAATAGGGGTGCCCAAACTTTTTCAAATAACTGTATACAGTACAGACCAAAAGTTTGGACACACCTTCTCATTTAAAGATTTTTCTGTATTTTCTTGACTATGAAAATTGTACATTCACACTAAAGGCATCAAAACTATGAATTAACACATGTGGAATTATATACTTAACAAAAAAGTGTGAAACAGCTGAAAATATGTCTTACATTCTAGGTTCTTCAAAGTAGCCACCTTTTGCTTTGAAGACTGCTTTGCACACTCTTGGCATTCTCTTGATGAGCTTCAAGAGTTAGTCACCGGAAATGGTCTTCCAACAATCTTGAAGGACTTCCCAGAGGTACTTAGCACTTGTTGGCCCTTTTGCCTTCACTCTGCAGTCCAACTCACCCCAAACCATCTCGATTGGGTTCAGGTCTGGTGACTGTGGAGGCCAGGTCATCTGGCGTAGCACCCCATCACTCTCCTTCTTGGTCAAATAGCCCTTACACAGCCTGGAGGTGTGTTTGGGGTCATTGTCCTGTTGAAAAATAAATGATGGTCCAACTAAACGCAAATCGGATGGAATAGCATACCGCTGCAAGATGCTGTGGTAGCCATGCTGGTTCAGTATGCCTTCAATTTTGAATAAATCCCCAACAGTGTCACCAGCAAAGCACCCCCACACCATCACATCTCCTCCTCCATGCTTCACTGTGGGAACCAGGCATGTAGAGTCCATCCGTTCACCTTTTCTGCGTCACACAAAGACACGGTGGTTGGAACCAAAGATCTCAAATTTGGACCAAAGCACAGATTTCCACTGGTCTAATGTCCATTCCTTGTGTTCTTTAGCCCAAACAAGTCTCTTCTGCTTGTTGCCTGTCCATAGCAGTGGTTTCCTAGCAGCTATTTTACCATGAAGGCCTGCTGCACAAAGTCTCCTCTTAACAGTTGTTGAAGAGATGTGTCTGCTGCTAGAACTCTGTGTGGCATTGACCTGGTCTCTAATCTGAGCTGCTGTTAACCTGCGATTTCTGAGGCTGGTGACCCGGATAAACTTATCCTCAGAAGCAGAGGTGACTCTTGGTCTTCCTTTCCTGGGGCGGTCCTCATGTGAGCCAGTTTCTTTGTAGCGCTTCATGGTTTTTGCAACTGCACTTGGGGACACTTTCAAAGTTTTCCCAATTTTTCGGACTGACTGACCTTCATTTCTTAAAGTAATGATGGCCACTCGTTTTTCTTTACTTAGCTGCTTTTTTCTTGCCATAATACAAATTCTAACAGTCTATTCAGTAGGACTATCAGCTGTGTATCCACCAGACTTCTGCACAACACAACTGATGGTCCCAACCCCATTTTTAAGGCAAGAAATCCACCTTATTAAACCTGACAGGGCACACCTGTGAAGTGAAAACCATTTCCGGTGACTACCTCTTGAAGCTCATCAACAGAATGCCAAGAGTGTGCAAAGCAGTCATGAAAGCAAAAGGTGGCTACTTTGAAGAACCTAGAATTAGTGTTGAGCGAACATGCTCGACACTGCTCGGTACTCGCCCGAGCATCACGCTACTCGGGATGTTCGGCGAGCACCGAGCATTTCCGGGTTACTTGGGCGGGAGCTCGGGTCTCTGCCCTGCATGTTTGGCGCTCTTTACAGAGCCAATGAACATGCAGGGATTGCCAGCCAGTCACTGTAATGCTGCAGCCATGTTGGTTGTGGGCATTACAGTGATTGGCTGGCCGCACAGCGTCACCTCGAGTATTTAAAACGGGGCGCCACCATCTTGGACACAGTCGCTCCGGAATAGACAGTGTAGGGACAGCGCTGCTGATTTAGGGAGAGATATAAACTGCGAAATAGTTAGTGTAGGGTCTGTAAAGGCTGCCAGAACAAACAAACAGTCCTTTTCAGGACTAATATCCATCCCAGATACCAGGCAGGCAGGCTGTATAGGAGACACAGTGGTTATACCATCAAACTCTGCATTACAGTCCTGTGTGCTCCTGTTGCTGAAATTGCTGGACTTAGCACCAGGTGTCGGGGGCCAGGAAAAATCCTTTTTTTTCATCTAAATCCTCCTTTTTTTTTTCCTCCTTCACACTGTACAAATACCCGTCTTATTAACCTTTTGTTGTGTCCCGTCCCCCCCCAAAAAAAAAGCGTGTCCCTGATTTTTCAGACACAAATATAACTGTTCAAAATAGTCTGGTGTAGGCTAGAGAAACAGAAGTGTTGTTTTGCACTTCCATGGTTCAAACCTCTGTATTATCCATTTTGGGCCATTTGTATCTAAAAAAAAACAGTTTGAGTGTGTCGCTCACTGTTCAGCCGCAAATATCTCTATTTAAAAAAGTGTGGTATACCCCAGTAAACAATAACTGTGGTTTTGCCATCCCACGGTAAAAAATCTCTATTATTCAGGTTTTGGTAGTTTTTTCCGTAAAGAAAAACAGTAGTGTCTCCTGACTGTTATGACACAAAAATATATCTGTTGAAAATAGTCTTGTGTAGGCCCGACATCCCAGTGTGGTTTCACAGTTCCACGGGTCAAATCGCTTTACTATCCAGTTTTGGGCCTTTGGTATCTAAAAAAAAAGCAGTTTGAGTGTGTCGCTCACTGTTCAGCCGCAAATATCTCTATTTAAAAAAGTGTGGTATACCCCAGTAAACAATAACTGTGGTTTTGCCATCCCACGGTAAAAAATCTCTATTATTCAGCTTTTGGTAGTTTTTTCTGTAAAGAAAAACAATAGTGTCTCCTGACTGTTGTGACACAAAAATATATCTGTTGAAAATAGTCTTGTGTAGGCCCGACATCCCAGTGTGGTTTCGCAGTTCCACGGGTCAAATCGCTGTACTATCCAGTTTTGGGCCTTTGGTATCTAAAAAAAAAGCAATTTGAGTGTGTTGCTCACTGTTCAGCCGCAAATATCTCTATTTATAAAAGTGTGGTATACCCCAGTAAACAATAACTGTGGTTTTGCCATTCCACGGTAAAAAATCTCTATTATTCAGCTTTTGGTAGTTCTTTCCGTAAAGAAAAGCAGTAGTGTCTCCTGACTGTTGTGACACAAAAATATATCTGTTGAAAATAGTCTTGTGCAGGCCCGACATCCCAGTGTGGTTTCGCAGTTCCACGGGTCAAATCGCTGTACTATCCAGTTTTGGGCCTTTGGTATCTTAAAAAAAAGCAGTTTGAGTGTGTCGCTCACTGTTCAGCCGCAAATATCTCTATTTAAAAATGTGTGGTATACCCCAGTAAACAATAACTGTGGTTTTGCCATCCCACGGTAAAAAATCTCTATTATTCAGCTTTTGGTAGTTTTTTCCGTAAAGAAAAACAGTAGTGTCTCCTGACTGTTGTGACACAAAAATATATCTGTTGAAAATAGTCTTGTGTAGGCCCGACATCCCAGAGTGGTTTTGCAGTTCCACGGGTCAAATCGCTGTACTATCCAGTTTTGGGCCTTTGGTATCTAAAAAAAAAGCAGTTTGAGTGTGTTGCTCACTGTTCAGCCGCAAATATCTCTATTTAAAAAAGTGTGGTATACCCCAGTAAACAATAACTGTGGTTTTGCCATCCCACGGTAAAACATCTCTATTATTCAGCTTTTGGTAGTTTTTTCCGTAAAGAAAAACAGTAGTGTCTCCTGACTGTTGTGACACAAAAATATATCTGTTGAAAATAGTCTTGTGTAGGCCCGACATCCCAGTGTGGTTTCGCAGTTCCACGGGTCAAATCGCTGTACTATCCAGATTTGGGCCTTTGGTATCTAAAAAAAAAAGCAGTTTGAGTGTGTCGCTCACTGTTCAGCCGCAAATATCTCTATTTAAAAAAGTGTGGTATACCCCAGTAAACAATAACTATGGTTTTGCCATCCCACGCTAAAAAACTCTATTATTCAGCATTTGGTAGTTTTTTCCGTAAAGAAAAACAGTAGTGTCTCCTGACTGTTGTGACACAAAAATATATCTGTTGAAAATAGTCTTGTGTAGGCCCGACATCCCAGTGTGGTTTCGCAGTTCCACGGGTCAAATCGCTGTACTATCCAGTTTTGGGCCTTTGGTATCTAAAAAAAAAGCAGCTTGAGTGTGTCGCTCACTGTTCAGCCGCAAATATCTCTATTTAAAAAAGTGTGGTATACCGCAGTAAACAATAACTGTGGTTTTGCCATCCCACGGTAAAAAATCTCTATTATTCAACTTTTGGTAGTTTTTCCGTAAAGAAAAACAGTAGTGTCTCCTGACTGTTGTGACAAAAATATATCTGTTGAAAATAGTCTTGTGTAGGCCCGACATCCCAGTGTGGTTTCGCAGTTCCACGGGTCAAATCGCTGTACTATCCAGTTTTGGGCCTTTAGTATCTAAAAAAAAAACAGTTTGAGTGTGTCGCTCACTGTTCAGCCGCAAATATCTCTATTTAAAAAAGTGTGGTATACCCCAGTAAACAATAACTGTGGTTTTGCCATCCCACGGTAAAAAATCTCTATTATTCAGCATTTGGTAGTTTTTTCCGTAAAGAAAAACAGTAGTGTCTCCTGACTGTTGTGACACAAAAATATATCTGTTGAAAATAGTCTTGTGTAGGCCCGACATCCCAGTGTGGTTTCGCAGTTCCACGGGTCAAATCGCTGTACTATCCAGTTTTGGGCCTTTGATATCTAAAAAAAAAGCAGTTTGAGTGTGTCGCTCACTGTTCAGCCGCAAATATCTCTATTTAAAAAAGTGTGGCATACCCCAGTAAACAATAACTGTGGTTTTGCCATCCCACGGTAAAAAATCTCTATTATTCAGGTTTTGGTATTTTTTTCCGTAAAGAAAAACAGTAGTGCCTCCTGACTGTTGTAACACAAAAATATATCTGTTGAAAATAGTCTTGTGTAGGCCCGACATCCCAGTGTGGTTTCGCAGTTCCACGGGTCAAATCGCTGTACTATCCAGTTTTGGGCCTTTGGTATCTAAAAAAAAAGTAGTTTGAGTGTGTCGTTCACTGTTCAGCCGCAAATATCTCTATTTAAAAAAGTGTGGTATACCCCAGTAAACAATAACTGTGGTTTTGCCATCCCACGGTAAAAAATCTCTATTATTCAGCTTTTGGTAGTTCTTTCCGAAAAGAAAAACAGTAGTGTCTCCTGACTGTTGTGACACAAAAATATATCTGTTGAAAATAGTCTTGTGTAGGCCCGACATCCCAGAGTGGTTTTGCAGTTCCACGGGTCAAATCGCTGTACTATCCAGTTTTGGGCCTTTGGTATCTAAAAAAAAAGCAGTTTGAGTGTGTTGCTCACTGTTCAGCCGCAAATATCTCTATTTAAAAAAGTGTGGTATACCCCAGTAAACAATAACTGTGGTTTTGCCATCCCACGGTAAAACATCTCTATTATTCAGCTTTTGGTAGTTTTTTCCGTAAAGAAAAACAGTAGTGTCTCCTGACTGTTGTGACACAAAAATATATCTGTTGAAAATAGTCTTGTGTAGGCCCGACATCCCAGTGTGGTTTCGCAGTTCCACGGGTCAAATCGCTGTACTATCCAGATTTGGGCCTTTGGTATCTAAAAAAAAAAGCAGTTTGAGTGTGTCGCTCACTGTTCAGCCGCAAATATCTCTATTTAAAAAAGTGTGGTATACCCCAGTAAACAATAACTATGGTTTTGCCATCCCACGGTAAAAAACTCTATTATTCAGCATTTGGTAGTTTTTTCCGTAAAGAAAAACAGTAGTGTCTCCTGACTGTTGTGACACAAAAATATATCTGTTGAAAATAGTCTTGTGTAGGCCCGACATCCCAGTGTGGTTTCGCAGTTCCACGGGTCAAATCGCTGTACTATCCAGTTTTGGGCCTTTGGTATCTAAAAAAAAAGCAGCTTGAGTGTGTCGCTCACTGTTCAGCCGCAAATATCTCTATTTAAAAAAGTGTGGTATACCCCAGTAAACAATAACTGTGGTCTTGCCATCCCACGGTAAAAAATCTCTATTATTCAACTTTTGGTAGTTTTTCCGTAAAGAAAAACAGTAGTGTCTCCTGACTGTTGTGACAAAAATATATCTGTTGAAAATAGTCTTGTGTAGGCCCGACATCCCAGTGTGGTTTCGCAGTTCCACGGGTCAAATCGCTGTACTATCCAGTTTTGGGCATTTAGTATCTAAAAAAAAAACAGTTTGAGTGTGTCGCTCACTGTTCAGCCGCAAATATCTCTATTTAAAAAAGTGTGGTATACCCCAGTAAACAATAACTGTGGTTTTGCCATCCCACGGTAAAAAATCTCTATTATTCAGCATTTGGTAGTTTTTTCCGTAAAGAAAAACAGTAGTGTCTCCTGACTGTTGTGACACAAAAATATATCTGTTGAAAATAGTCTTGTGTAGGCCCGACATCCCAGTGTGGTTTCGCAGTTCCACGGGTCAAATCGCTGTACTATCCAGTTTTGGGCCTTTGATATCTAAAAAAAAAGCAGTTTGAGTGTGTCGCTCACTGTTCAGCCGCAAATATCTCTATTTAAAAAAGTGTGGCATACCCCAGTAAACAATAACTGTGGTTTTGCCATCCCACGGTAAAAAATCTCTATTATTCAGGTTTTGGTATTTTTTTCCGTAAAGAAAAACAGTAGTGTCTCCTGACTGTTGTAACACAAAAATATATCTGTTGAAAATAGTCTTGTGTAGGCCCGACATCCCAGTGTGGTTTCGCAGTTCCACGGGTCAAATCGCTGTACTATCCAGTTTTGGGCCTTTGGTATCTAAAAAAAAAGTAGTTTGAGTGTGTCGCTCACTGTTCAGCCGCAAATATCTCTATTTAAAAAAGTGTGGTATACCCCAGTAAACAATAACTGTGGTTTTGCCATCCCACGGTAAAAAATCTCTATTATTCAGCTTTTGGTAGTTTTTTCCGTAAAGAAAAACAGTAGTGTCTCCTGACTGTTGTGACACAAAAATATATCTGTTGAAAATAGTCTTCTGTAGGCCCGACATCCCAGTGTGGTTTCGCAGTTCCACGGGTCAAATCGCTGTACTATCCAGTTTTGGGCCTTTGGTATCTAAAAAAAAAGCAGTTTGAGTGTGTCGCTCACTGTTCAGCCGCAAATATCTCTATTTAAAAAAGTGTGGTATGCCCCAGTAAACAATAACTGTGGTTTTGCCATCCCACGGTAAAACATCTCTATTATTCAGCTTTTGGTAGTTTTTTCCGTAAAGAAAAACAGTAGTGTCTCCTGACTGTTGTGACACAAAAATATATCTGTTGAAAATAGTCTTGTGTAGGCCCGACATCCCAGTGTGGTTTCGCAGTTCCACGGGTCAAATCGCTGTACTATCCAGATTTGGGCCTTTGGTATCTAAAAAAAAAAGCAGTTTGAGTGTGTCGCTCACTGTTCAGCCGCAAATATCTCTATTTAAAAAAGTGTGGTATACCCCAGTAAACAATAACTGTGGTTTTGCCATCCCACGGTAAAAAACTCTATTATTCAGCATTTGGTAGTTTTTTCCGTGAAGAAAAACAGTAGTGTCTCCTGACTGTTGTGACACAAAAATATATCTGTTGAAAATAGTCTTGTGTAGGCCCGACATCCCAGTGTGGTTTCGCAGTTCCACGGGTCAAATCGCTGTACTATCCAGTTTTGGGCCTTTGGTATCTAAAAAAAAAGCAGCTTGAGTGTGTCGCTCACTGTTCAGCCGAAAATATCTCTATTTAAAAAAGTGTGGTATACCCCAGTAAACAATAACTGTGGTTTTGCCATCCCACGGTAAAAAATCTCTATTATTCAACTTTTGGTAGTTTTTCCGTAAAGAAAAACAGTAGTGTCTCCTGACTGTTGTGACAAAAATATATCTGTTGAAAATAGTCTTGTGTAGGCCCGACATCCCAGTGTGGTTTCGCAGTTCCACGGGTCAAATCGCTGTACTATCCAGTTTTGGGCCTTTAGTATCTAAAAAAAAACAGTTTGAGTGTGTCGCTCACTGTTCAGCCGCAAATATCTCTATTTAAAAAAGTGTGGTATACCCCAGTAAACAATAACTGTGGTTTTGCCATCCCACGGTAAAAAATCTCTATTATTCAGCATTTGGTAGTTTTTTCCGTAAAGAAAAACAGTAGTGTCTCCTGACTGTTGTGACACAAAAATATATCTGTTGAAAATAGTCTTGTGTAGGCCCGACATCCCAGTGTGGTTTCGCAGTTCCACGGGTCAAATCGCTGTACTATCCAGTTTTGGGCCTTTGATATCTAAAAAAAAAGCAGTTTGAGTGTGTCGCTCACTGTTCAGCCGCAAATATCTCTATTTAAAAAAGTGTGGCATACCCCAGTAAACAATAACTGTGGTTTTGCCATCCCACGGTAAAAAATCTCTATTATTCAGGTTTTGGTATTTTTTTCCGTAAAGAAAAACAGTAGTGTCTCCTGACTGTTGTAACACAAAAATATATCTGTTGAAAATAGTCTTTTGTAGGCCCGACATCCCAGTGTGGTTTCGCAGTTCCACGGGTCAAATCGCTGTACTATCCAGTTTTGGGCCTTTGGTATCTAAAAAAAAAGTAGTTTGAGTGTGTCGCTCACTGTTCAGCCGCAAATATCTCTATTTAAAAAAGTGTGGTATACCCCAGTAAACAATAACTGTGGTTTTGCCATCCCACGGTAAAAAATCTCTATTATTCAGCTTTTGGTAGTTTTTTCCGTAAAGAAAAACAGTAGTGTCTCCTGACTGTTGTGACACAAAAATATATCTGTTGAAAATAGTCTTCTGTAGGCCCGACATCCCAGTGTGGTTTCGCAGTTCCACGGGTCAAATCGCTGTACTATCCAGTTTTGGGCCTTTGGTATCTAAAAAAAAAGCAGTTTGAGTGTGTCGCTCACTGTTCAGCCGCAAATATCTCTATTTAAAAAAGTGTGGTATGCCCCAGTAAACAATAACTGTGGTTTTGCCATCCCACGGTAAAACATCTCTATTATTCAGCTTTTGGTAGTTTTTTCCGTAAAGAAAAACAGTAGTGTCTCCTGACTGTTGTGACACAAAAATATATCTGTTGAAAATAGTCTTGTGTAGGCCCGACATCCCAGTGTGGTTTCGCAGTTCCACGGGTCAAATCGCTGTACTATCCAGATTTGGGCCTTTGGTATCTAAAAAAAAAAGCAGTTTGAGTGTGTCGCTCACTGTTCAGCCGCAAATATCTCTATTTAAAAAAGTGTGGTATACCCCAGTAAACAATAACTGTGGTTTTGCCATCCCACGGTAAAAAACTCTATTATTCAGCATTTGGTAGTTTTTTCCGTGAAGAAAAACAGTAGTGTCTCCTGACTGTTGTGACACAAAAATATATCTGTTGAAAATAGTCTTGTGTAGGCCCGACATCCCAGTGTGGTTTCGCAGTTCCACGGGTCAAATCGCTGTACTATCCAGTTTTGGGCCTTTGGTATCTAAAAAAAAAGCAGCTTGAGTGTGTCGCTCACTGTTCAGCCGAAAATATCTCTATTTAAAAAAGTGTGGTATACCCCAGTAAACAATAACTGTGGTTTTGCCATCCCACGGTAAAAAATCTCTATTATTCAACTTTTGGTAGTTTTTCCGTAAAGAAAAACAGTAGTGTCTCCTGACTGTTGTGACAAAAATATATCTGTTGAAAATAGTCTTGTGTAGGCCCGACATCCCAGTGTGGTTTCGCAGTTCCACGGGTCAAATCGCTGTACTATCCAGTTTTGGGCCTTTAGTATCTTAAAAAAAACAGTTTGAGTGTGTCGCTCACTGTTCAGCCGCAAATATCTCTATTTAAAAAAGTGTGGTATACCCCAGTAAACAATAACTGTGGTTTTGCCATCCCACGGTAAAAAATCTCTATTATTCAGCATTTGGTAGTTTTTTCCGTAAAGAAAAACAGTAGTGTCTCCTGACTGTTGTGACACAAAAATATATCTGTTGAAAATAGTCTTGTGTAGGCCCGACATCCCAGTGTGGTTTCGCAGTTCCACGGGTCAAATCGCTGTACTATCCAGTTTTGGGCCTTTGATATCTAAAAAAAAAGCAGTTTGAGTGTGTCGCTCACTGTTCAGCCGCAAATATCTCTATTTAAAAAAGTGTGGCATACCCCAGTAAACAATAACTGTGGTTTTGCCATCCCACGGTAAAAAATCTCTATTATTCAGGTTTTGGTATTTTTTTCCGTAAAGAAAAACAGTAGTGCCTCCTGACTGTTGTAACACAAAAATATATCTGTTGAAAATAGTCTTGTGTAGGCCCGACATCCCAGTGTGGTTTCGCAGTTCCACGGGTCAAATCGCTGTACTATCCAGTTTTGGGCCTTTGGTATCTAAAAAAAAAGTAGTTTGAGTGTGTCGTTCACTGTTCAGCCGCAAATATCTCTATTTAAAAAAGTGTGGTATACCCCAGTAAACAATAACTGTGGTTTTGCCATCCCACGGTAAAAAATCTCTATTATTCAGCTTTTGGTAGTTTTTTCCGTAAAGAAAAACAGTAGTGTCTCCTGACTGTTGTGACACAAAAATATATCTGTTGAAAATAGTCTTCTGTAGGCCCGACATCCCAGTGTGGTTTCGCAGTTCCACGGGTCAAATCGCTGTACTATCCAGTTTTGGGCCTTTGGTATCTAAAAAAAAGCAGTTTGAGTGTGTCGCTCACTGTTCAGCCGCAAATATCTCTATTTAAAAAAGTGTGGTATACCCCAGTAAACAATAACTGTGGTTTTCCTCTTCCACGGTAAAAAATCTCTATTATTCAACTTTTGGTAGTTTTTCCGTAAAGAAAAACAGTAGTGTCTCCTGACTGTTGTGACAAAAATATATCTGTTGAAAATAGTCTTGTGTAGGCCCGACATCCCAGTGTGGTTTCGCAGTTCCACGGGTCAAATCGCTGTACTATCCAGTTTTGGGCCTTTAGTATCTAAAAAAAAAACAGTTTGAGTGTGTCGCTCACTGTTCAGCCGCAAATATCTCTATTTAAAAAAGTGTGGTATACCCCAGTAAACAATAACTGTGGTTTTGCCATCCCACGGTAAAAAATCTCTATTATTCAGCATTTGGTAGTTTTTTCCGTAAAGAAAAACAGTAGTGTCTCCTGACTGTTGTGACACAAAAATATATCTGTTGAAAATAGTCTTGTGTAGGCCCGACATCCCAGTGTGGTTTCGCAGTTCCACGGGTCAAATCGCTGTACTATCCAGTTTTGGGCCTTTGATATCTAAAAAAAAAGCAGTTTGAGTGTGTCGCTCACTGTTCAGCCGCAAATATCTCTATTTAAAAAAGTGTGGCATACCCCAGTAAACAATAACTGTGGTTTTGCCATCCCACGGTAAAAAATCTCTATTATTCAGGTTTTGGTATTTTTTTCCGTAAAGAAAAACAGTAGTGTCTCCTGACTGTTGTAACACAAAAATATATCTGTTGAAAATAGTCTTGTGTAGGCCCGACATCCCAGTGTGGTTTCGCAGTTCCACGGGTCAAATCGCTGTACTATCCAGTTTTGGGCCTTTGGTATCTAAAAAAAAAGTAGTTTGAGTGTGTCGTTCACTGTTCAGCCGCAAATATCTCTATTTAAAAAAGTGTGGTATACCCCAGTAAACAATAACTGTGGTTTTCCTCTTCCACGGTTCTAATCTACTCTTTATTACCCTTTTTCCATTGATAGTGCAAGTGTAAGCTATTTTACTTCATTTACAATGGGCAAGGCGCGTGGCAAGGGACGTGAAAGTGGACGTTCTGGTGATGGTTCGTGCAGAGGACGGGGCCGTGGCCAAGGTGAAAATGTGCCACAACCAACAGCCACATGTTCTCGCTCCCACTTCTTGACCGAATTACTAGGGAAGCACAGAACAACACCAGTATTGAGAACTGATCAGTGTGAACAGGTTATTAATTGGATAGCAGATAATACTTCCAGTTACCTGGGCACCACCACCTCCGGTCTGTCTTCCACACGGTCAACTCTTAGTAGCCGTGAGTCTCGACCGCATACTCCTCCTCACCCTGATGCTCCTTCCTCCCACCATGCCGAGTGTCGTCAGACAGCTAGTGATCCAACACTTGGACACTCTGAAGAGCTGTTCACTGGTCCATTTCCATATTTGGGCCCCTCGCCTGATACGCTTGAAGTGGTGGAAGAGGAGATCCCATGTTGCGATGCCCAAATATTTGAACAGCCACGGCCACAGGAAGTCGACGTTGGCAATCTGTCACAAGAGGTGGACGATGACGAGACACAATTGCCAGGAAGTGAGGAGGAGGATCGTGGTGCGCAAGTGGAAGAGGAGGAGGAGGTGGTGGATGATCTAGTAACTGACCCAACGTGGAAGGAGGACATGCAGAGTGAGGCCAGCAGCACACAGGGGAAGGGAGGCAGAGCACCCCAACAGGCAGGAAGAAGCAGTGCGGTGGCCGCAGACAGAAGGCAGGCAACCGTTCCCCGTAACACCAACACGAGGGACGTTGCCAGTACAAGCGGTAGGTCTTCCAGAGTCTGGAATTTTTTTAAAGACTCTGCTGATAACCCCAAAAAGGCCATATGTTCCACCTGCCATGCCAGCATCAGCAGGGGTGACAAAACTACCAGCCTGACCACCACCAGCATGATCAGGCACATGGCAGCAAAGCACCCGACTTTGTGGGGCGAAACCCAGGGTCCACGACCAGTGTCAGCGGGTGTCACCACTGCTTCTTCCACTGTTGTGCGTGCAATAGAACCCCCTGTTGTGTGTGCAAGGCAATCCTCTGTCCATACTGCATGAAAGATGCCCCCTCCTCTCAGTCTTCACTTGTTATGGCAGTTTCTCAAGAAACAGCATCAACGTTCACGTCCACGTCCCACCGCAGCGTTCAATTGTCCATATCCCAGACCTTTGAACGAAAGCGGAAATTCGCAGCTAACGCCCCACAGGCCACAGTCCTAAATTAGCACATTTCACGACTGCTTGCATTGGAAATGCTGATTTTTAGGCTGGTGGAGACGGAATCCTTCCGCAATCTTATGGCGGTGGCCATCCCTCGGTACTCGGTCCCCAGCCGACACTATTTTGCCCGGTGTGCCATCCCCGCACTACACAAGCACGTGTCCCAAAGCATCTGCCGTGCCCTCAACAACGCAGTTACTGGGAGAGTCCACCTGACAACGGACACGTGGACAAGTGCTTGTGGCCAGGGACGGTACATCTCTCTGACGGCACACTGGGTAAACATAGTGGAAGCCGGGACCCAGTCGGACCTTGGGACGGAACACATCCTCCCCACACCGAGGATTGCGGGACCTATGTCAGTCAGAGTTGCCCCCACAGTGTACAGCTCCTGCGCATCCTCCTCCTCCTCCTCCTCCTCATGTTCAGCCTCCATCTCAGATATCACCACATCAGTTACAAGCTGGAAGCATTGCAGTACTGCCTCCGCCAAACTCATAAGCTTAGGTGATAAACCTCACACTGCTTATGAGTTGTGGACAGCTGTGAAAGAGCCGGCAGATCTGTGGCTGAGACAGCTGAACCTACATCCAGGCATGGTCGTGTGTGACAATGGCCGTAACCTGGTGGCGGCTCTGAGGCGAGGTGAGATCACACACGTACCATGCCTGGCTCATGTGCTTAACCTCGTGGTTCAGCGGTTTCTTAAATCGTACCCCGAGTTGCCAGATCTGCTCGTGAAAGTACGCCGCCTGTCAGCTCATTTTCGCAAGTCGGCTACAGCTTCCGCCGCCCTTGCTGTGTTGCAGCAGCGTTTGCAGCTTCCGGCACACCGACTGGTGTGTGATGTCCCCACACGTTGGAACTCTACCCTCCACATGTTGCAAAGGATTTGTGAGCAGAAGAGAGCAGTTGTGGAGTACCAGCGGCAACAAGGCCGTCGATATTCAGGTCAGACTCCACACATAAGACCTCAGTAGTGGACCTGGATGTCTGACATATGTACCATCCTGACAAACTTTGAGGAGGCCACCAAGATGGTGAGTGGCGATGACGCCATCATTAGTGTCAGCATCCCACTTGTCTGTCTTTTGCAACGCTCTCTGCAGAGAATTAAAGAGGAGGCATTGCAGCCAGAGTATGATGAGATGGATCAAGAAGCCGTAGTGGGCGATTACACACAGCCCAGCCTCATCTCATCCCAACGTGCATTGGGGGACAATGAGGGAGAGGAGGAGAAGGAGGAGGAAGAACAGGAGCTGCTATCATGCGTTGTAGACGGTAGTACCTGTACAAGTGTCATACCATTGGTTCAGCGTGGGTGGCCTGAGGACAGGGGGGAGGAGGAAGAGGAGGAGGAGGAGAGCATGGTCAGTCGTCATCTTGGTGAGGACACGGAAATCTTGCCCGTTACCAGTCTGGCACGCATGGCTGACTTTATGTTACGCTGCCTTAACAGTGACCCTCGCGTTGTCAAAATGTTGGGTGACAGTCATTACTGGTTGGTGACACTTGTAGACCCCCGCTACAAGGAGAACTTTCACTCTCTTATTCTTGAGGTGGAGAGGTCTACAAAAATGGGGCAATACCAGAAGGCCCTTGCTGCAGAACTCTTAAAAAAATTCCCATCTGAACACGCTAGCGGCAGAGGTCACAGTTCGTTGCCCAACCAAGGCGTACAGGCGAGAGAGATGCAACTCCAATCCAGCAGAGGCAGGGGAACACTGTCAACGTTCTGGGACAGTTTTCTGACACCCACCCAGCTTACAGGCCCTGAGGCGCGGGGTACTCTCACAAGGAGTGGAAAGTTTCAAAAGATGGTGAGGGACTACCTTGCCGATCGTACCAGCGTCCTCCGTGATTCCTCTGTGCCTTTTAATTATTGGGTATCCAAGCTGGACACTTGGAATGAACTCACTCTGTACGCCTTGGAGGTCCTGGCCTGCCCTGCCACTAGCGTGTTATCGGAGCGTGTTTTTAGTGCCACTGGGGGAATTATAACTGATAAGCGCACTCGCCTGTCAACTGACAATGCTGACAAGCTGACCCTTATCAAAATGAACAAGGGCTGGATTGGGCCAGACTTCTCATCACCACCAAATGACAGCAGAGTAACATAAAGTCAAATCCACTGTGTTATTTCGGGAGGTGTATTCACATGCACCGCTTCACACCCACACATGGGTATACACTTCCTCGTTTCGGTTGTTTAATCTTCTTCTCCTTATCCTCAGCCTCCACCACCACTATACCACCAGGGTGCCAGCATTGCAAGTTGCTCCGTCCTTATTTTTGTCAGCTTTTGCTTGCAAGGCATAAGCAAATAGTATGGGACACCCACTCCCCAATAATGGGACTTATGTTTGTAATATGCTGTACTGCATGGCTCTTGTAAGGGGCATTGCAAGTTGCTCCGTCCTAATTTTGGGCAGCTTTTGCTGGGAAAGCATAAGCAAATACTATGGGACACCCACTCCCCAATAATGGGACTTATGTTTGTAATATGCTGTACTGCATGGCTCTTGTAAGGAGCATTGCAAGTTGCTCCGTCCTAATTTTTGGCAGCTTTTGCTGGGAAAGCATAAGCAAATACTATGGGGACACCCACTCCCCAATAATGGGACTTATGTTTGTAATATGCTGTACTGCATGGCTCTTGTAAGGGGCATTGCAAGTTGCTCCGTCCTAATTTTTGGCAGCTTTTGCTGGGAAAGCATAAGCAAATACTATGGGACACCCACTCCCCAATAATGGGACTTATGTTTGTAATATGCTGTACTGCATGGCTCTTGTAAGGGGCATTGCAAGTTGCTCCGTCCTAATTTTTGGCAGCTTTTGCTGGGAAAGCATAAGCAAATACTATGGGACACCCACTCCCCAATAATGGGACTTATGTTTGTAATATGCTGTACTGCATGGCTCTTGTAAGGGGCATTGCAAGTTGCTCCGTCCTAATTTTTGGCAGCTTTGCTGGGAAAGCTTAAGCAAATACTATGGGACACACACTCGCCAATAATGGGACTTATGTTTGTAATATGCTGCACTGCATGGCTCTTGTAAGGGGCATTGCAAGTTGCTCTGTCCTAATTTTTGGCAGCTTTTGCTGGGAAAGCATAAGCAAATACTATGGGACACCCACTCCCCAATAATGGGACTTATGTTTGTAATATGCTGTACTGTATGGCTCTTGTAAGGGGCATTGCAAGTTGCTCCGTCCTAATTTTTGGCAGCTTTTGCTGGGAAAGCATAAGCAAATACTATGGGACACCCACTCCCCAATAATGGGACTTATGTTTGTAATATGCTGTACTGCATGGCTCTTGTAAGGGGCATTGCAAGTTGCTCCATCCTAATTTTTGGCAGCTTTTGCTGGGAAAGCATAAGCAAATACTATGGGACACCCACTCCCCAATAATGGGATTTATGTTTGTAATATGCTGTACTGCATGGCTCTTGTAAGGGGCATTGCAAGTTGCTCCGTCCTAATTTTTGGCAACTTTTGCTGGGAAAGCATAAGCAAATACTATGGGACACCCACTCCCCATTAATGGGACTTATGTTTGTAATATGCTGTACTGCATGTGACGCGCCCCCTGGGACATATTCCTTTTTGAGGGGAATACCCGGCACCGGATCAGATGGGGGGTTGTAGTCTCCGAGCGGCTGTGACCCGGCCCCGTGCCCAGGGCGTCAAGCTCAGTGTGATGTGGCAGTTCTACAGATGTTACTAAAGTTCTTTTGTGTCGACTACGCCACCCGTTGTGATGCGGTCACTGTGGCCGCCGCTGCAGCAGGGTCCGCTGAGGCTGATGGTGGGTGCGCAGCTTGGTGAGATAACCCCCAACGGGAGGGGTATAGCCTCAGAGGGGACAGGTGCAGAGGATGGGGGTTGTGGTGGTGTAGTGCAGACAGCAGTGAAGACAGAGTCGGGTTGTGCAGTTAAGGGTGTTTACTTACTGCAGATGTTGTACTGGTCACTCCAGCTGCTAGTGACCACCCGAGCCGTGCTGCGTCCACCAGGTCCTGGATCCAGCCAACCCCCAAACAAGTCCGGAGCGTGGCCCTGAGCTCTCCCTCTGTCCTTTCTTCAGCCGTCCCCACCAGTGATCCACCTAGGTCCAGCTCCCTCGGGCCTTCTGTTGGGACACCCTTGGCCCTGGGTTCCCTGACCCTTCATGTGGTGTGCCTTCGGGGTGGATGTGATGGGTGACCGTGGCAGACACTGCCCACGGTCTCCGGTCTCTGGCTGGGGATTGTTTTTACCCCCACCAGTTTGGGTTCCGGTACCCTTTTGCTGACTCCTCACCCGGTGCTCTAATTTGGGTTCTTGGGTCCCTTCAGTCTTCCCCTCTGGGTACTCCTTCTCTGCTCCTCTCTCACTCTCTCCAGGGCTGCTGTTTCCTTCTCTCTGCTGATTTGTTCTCTGCATCAGACAGGCTCCTCTCCAACTGACTTGTTCTCTACAACTGACCCTGATTCTAGTTGGTGCCCACCTTATATATCCCTCTATGTGTGAGCTCAGGTGACCAGCACCCAATGAGCTCCTATCACTACCCAGACTGCTCCCCCTATCTGCCCCTACACTACATGGGATGTTCCACCCCCCTCCCACTCCAGCCAGGAACAGACTCGGTCGTACCTGCACATTTCTAAGTGGGAGTACCGTTGGTCTGTTCCCCGGAAATGGGATGTATGTAGTGCATGCAGCCTACCGAGCTCAGTCCCACACTCCATCCTTACCCGGGAGTGGAATATCACACCTCTGGGTTGAGGTGCAATACCCCTGTAGCAGCCGAATCCTCAGGGTGCTACATTCCCCCCTGGTAAATCACAGCACGTCCTCGGGCTGTAAAGACAAAAACACCAAAACATACAAAATTTTTCATATAAACATAATAAAACATATAAAACATTATATAAATAACATATCTTAGCAGATAAAACTTTCTCGTCGTCTCAGGCTCCTGGTTCCTCCTCCGGACACTGTGCAACGTGTGTCCGGGAAAAGTGCGACAGTCTCTCTGGAAAACTGGTTTTCTATAAAACCGGTAGGGGGCGCTTTAGGACGCGCAACTATATACAGGGGAAGTTGGCCGCTCTCAGTCCTCGGCCAGGTAGAGGGAAGGGAATGGCTGCTCACAGTCCTCAGCCTGTGGGATTAAGGGGTTAACGGGTAAACAGTTCACTGGTCCCAACGGGGACTATTTTAGCAGCAACGGTTCACTGTGCCCCGACGGGCAACTATATACAGTCTCTACTCCCGTCCTCAACGACGGCTCCCTCCTGCTTTTTCTTGGTGATATGGTGTTGCTTCAGACCCGTCCGGGTCCTCTGGCTCCTCCTCCCCGTACCGCAACTCCTCCTCCGTCAAGCGGTGTACGTGGAGGGCGTAAGGTCCTTTGGCACACTTGTGCCGGGTGAAAGTGACCTCGTCTCCGACGTAGAGGTCACGGCCTTTGTGACCTTCCGGCAGGTGGGACTCGACGTCTCTGCGGGTCACAAAAACGTCACCGCGGTTGTTACGGTCCCGAATAAAGCCCCACCCATGCTGCGGGTTGAACTTTATCACCGTCCCGATGGTGCGGGGACAGTGCGCTGCACGGGGGTTCCTCCTAGTCCGGCTCTTCTGCTCCGCGCTCCGGATTTGGGCCTGTTGTTCTCTGACCCGCCTCTCCTCCCGTTCTCTCGCAAACTCTGCTAGCTGCTGACGACAACACTCAGTACGCTCAGCGGCGACTGCCCGAGTTTCTCCGGTGAACCCCATCAAATCTTCTCCCGTGGGGTCCCACACGAATTGGGCTTCTTCTAAAGGAGGCGAGACCCGAGTCACGGGCTTCGGAGCCGGAATCAGGGGCTCACACAAGGGCCCTAGTTTCTGCTGCCGTTCCAGCTCATGGTATCCTTCGGGCCAGATGAAGGGCCGCCCGTCCGGCCATGTGAGCTGGCTGAACAAGTCCTCCCCCAGGTGTGGCACCCTTGGTTTTACGGGCGCGGGCGTGGTGGTGGTGGCGCCCGGGTTGCCCAGGCCTTGCGGCCAGGCCTGGGGCACCTGGAAGGTGAAGGGCACCGTTAGGACGGCGGCGCCCTGGGCTACCTGGCCTTGCGGCCAGGCCGGAGGCTCCGCGGAGGTAGGGGGCGCTGTTGGTGATGCGGCGCCCGGGGGTACTAGGCCTTGCGACCAGGCTGGTGGTATTTCCTGCTTTGTCACGCTCCGTGTCGGTGCGTGTGACGTCACAGGGGTCGCTGCGGCGGCTTCCGGTCGGGGCCTAGTCCATAGCGGTGACATGGCGGCTACGGGCACGGACGGGGGACTTTCGGGCTCTGCGACGGGGAACCGGGGCAGGTGGGCGGTCTCTCGGCTTGGGGTATAGGCGTCCCCTTTACCTGCCTCCATGCGTTCGGCTCCCTTCTCGGCGCCGTCTCCGGCCTTGGGTCCTCCCGCGCCATCCTCAGAGGCGGTCTGCTTCCTCTTCCAGGGTAGCGTGCTCCGTTGACTGGTCTCTGCTTGCTGGGTCATCTCCCGGCTCCACTCCGCCAGTATCTCGCGCTGTACCCGGGCCATCCTCCGTGCGAGGCCCTCCAGGGCAGTTTGTGCACACTCCCGGTCTCGGGGGAGCTGCGCTAAGATCTCCGCTAGACCTAGTGGGGTCGTGGTGTCCAGCAGGCTCCTGACCAACGGGTCGGTGCTGCTCTGCTCTTCTTCCAGCAGGCTCCTGGCCAGCGGGCCGGTGCTGCTCTGCTCTCTGGACATCTCCGGGTGAGCTTCTTTGCTACTCCTCGTTAGACCTCTTGCCTCCGGGTGCGCTCGCTCCAGACTGCTCCAAGCGGCACCCATCTTTTCTCTTCTCTTTCGTCTCCTCCCACTTCGAGGGCGGTCCCGGGGCAACTCGGTGACTGTCAGCTCCAGGGGTAGTTCTTTCACGCTGACAGACACCTCCAGCATCACAGTCTCTGTTGGTGGGGGCGGTTTCCACTTTTGGCGCCATTTTCTGTCCTGGCCCACGATGGGAGGTGGCCTCTTGCCCTCCTTTGGCACGCCCATAATGGCGTCCGCTGCTCTTCCAAGGCGGGAAATCTGCGGTTTTGGCGGGAAGCGTCGCCCTGTGGCGGGAAACTCTGCAGATGGCGGGAACAAGTTGGAAATGGCGGACAATCGGCGGGAAACGACTGGTGATGGAGTCCGATGGCGTGGACCCTCCGGAACCGGCGGGAGACTTCTTTCTGAGGTAAACTTGCACTTTTTTTCAGGCACGCAGTACCCGGGTGTTGCGGGCACGTAATCCTGCCAACTACGCCAAAGTTGACGCGCCCCCTGGGACATATTCCTTTTTGAGGGGAATACCCGGCACCGGATCAGATGGGGGGTTGTAGTCTCCGAGCGGCTGTGACCCGGCCCCGTGCCCAGGGCGTCAAGCTCAGTGTGATGTGGCAGTTCTACAGATGTTACTAAAGTTCTTTTGTGTCGACTACGCCACCCGTTGTGATGCGGTCACTGTGGCCGCCGCTGCAGCAGGGTCCGCTGAGGCTGATGGTGGGTGCGCAGCTTGGTGAGATAACCCCCAACGGGAGGGGTATAGCCTCAGAGGGGACAGGTGCAGAGGATGGGGGTTGTGGTGGTGTAGTGCAGACAGCAGTGAAGACAGAGTCGGGTTGTGCAGTTAAGGGTGTTTACTTACTGCAGATGTTGTACTGGTCACTCCAGCTGCTAGTGACCACCCGAGCCGTGCTGCGTCCACCAGGTCCTGGATCCAGCCAACCCCCAAACAAGTCCGGAGCGTGGCCCTGAGCTCTCCCTCTGTCCTTTCTTCAGCCGTCCCCACCAGTGATCCACCTAGGTCCAGCTCCCTCGGGCCTTCTGTTGGGACACCCTTGGCCCTGGGTTCCCTGACCCTTCATGTGGTGTGCCTTCGGGGTGGATGTGATGGGTGACCGTGGCAGACACTGCCCACGGTCTCCGGTCTCTGGCTGGGGATTGTTTTTACCCCCACCAGTTTGGGTTCCGGTACCCTTTTGCTGACTCCTCACCCGGTGCTCTAACTTGGGTTCTTGGGTCCCTTCAGTCTTCCCCTCTGGGTACTCCTTCTCTGCTCCTCTCTCACTCTCTCCAGGGCTGCTGTTTCCTTCTCTCTGCTGATTTGTTCTCTGCATCAGACAGGCTCCTCTCCAACTGACTTGTTCTCTACAACTGACCCTGATTCTAGTTGGTGCCCACCTTATATATCCCTCTATGTGTGAGCTCAGGTGACCAGCACCCAATGAGCTCCTATCACTACCCAGACTGCTCCCCCTATCTGCCCCTACACTACATGGGATGTTCCACCCCCCTCCCACTCCAGCCAGGAACAGACTCGGTCGTACCTGCACATTTCTAAGTGGGAGTACCGTTGGTCTGTTCCCCGGAAATGGGATGTATGTAGTGCATGCAGCCTACCGAGCTCAGTCCCACACTCCATCCTTACCCGGGAGTGGAATATCACACCTCTGGGTTGAGGTGCAATACCCCTGTAGCAGCCGAATCCTCAGGGTGCTACACATGGCTCTTGTAAGGGGCATTGCAAGTTGCTCCGTCCTAATTTTGGGCAGCTTTTGCTGGGAAAGCATAAGCAAATACTATGGGACACCCACTCCCCAATAATGGGACTTATGTTTGTAATATGCTGTACTGCATGGCTCTTGTAAGGGGCATTGCATGTTGCTCCGTCCTAATTTTTGGCAGCTTTTGCTGGGAAAGCATAAGCAAATACTATGGGACACCCACTCCCCAATAATGGGACTTATGTTTGTAATATGCTGTACTGCATGGCTCTTGTAAGGGGCATTGCAAGTTGCTCCGTCCTAATTTTTGGCAGCTTTTGCTGGGAAAGCATAAGCAAATACTATGGGACACCCACTCCCCAATAATGGGACTTATGTTTGTAATATGCTGTACTGCATGGCTCTTGTAAGGGGCATTGCAAGTTGCTCCGTCCTAATTTTTGGCAGCTTTTGCTTGGAAAGCATAAGCAAATACTATGGGACACCCACTCCCCAATAATGGGACTTATGTTTGTAATATGCTGTACTGCATGGCTCTTGTACGGGGCATTGCAAGTTGCTCCGTCCTAATTTTTGGCAGCTTTTGCTGGGAAAGCATAAGCAAATACTATGGGACACCCACTCCCCAATAATGGGACTTATGTTTGTAATATGCTGTA
Source organism: Phyllobates terribilis (assembly GCF_046119375.1). Taxonomy (NCBI): domain Eukaryota; kingdom Metazoa; phylum Chordata; class Amphibia; order Anura; family Dendrobatidae; genus Phyllobates; species Phyllobates terribilis. The sequence continues at coordinate 74,211,886 of NW_027362764.1, forward strand.
CTGCATGGCTCTTGTAAGGGGCATTGCAAGTTGCTCCGTCCTAATTTTTGGCAGCTTTTGCTTGGAAAGCATAAGCAAATACTATGGGACACCCACTCTCCAATAATGGGACTTATGTTTGTAATATGCTGTACTGCATGGCTCTTGTAAGGGGCATTGCAAGTTGCTCCGTCCTAATTTTTGGCAACTTTTGCTGGGAAAGCATAAGCAAATACTATGGGACACCCACTCCCCAATAATGGGACTTATGTTTGTAATATGCTGTACTGCATGGCTCTTGTAAGGGGCATTGCAAGTTGCTCCGTCCTAATTTTGGGCAGCTTTTGCTGGGAAAGCATAAGCAAATACTATGGGACACCCACTCCCCAATAATGGGACTTATGTTTGTAATATGCTGTACTGCATGGCTCTTGTAAGGGGCATTGCAAGTTGCTCCGTCCTAATTTTTGGCAGCTTTTGCTGGGAAAGCATAAGCAAATACTATGGGACACCCACTCCCCAATAATGGGACTTATGCTTGTAATATGCTGTACTGCATGGCTCTTGTAAGGGGCATTGCAAGTTGCTCCGTCCTAATTTTTGGCAGCTTTTGCTGGGAAAGCATAAGCAAATACTATGGGACACCCACTCCCCAATAATGGGGCTTATGTTTGTAATATGCTGTACTGCATGGCTCTTGTAAGGGGCATTGCAAGTTGCTCCATCCTAATTTTTGGCAGCTTTTGCTTGGAAAGCATAAGCAAATACTATGGGACACCCACTCCCCAATAATGGGACTTATGTTTGTAATATGCTGTACTGCATGGCTCTTGTACGGGGCATTGCAAGTTGCTCCGTCCTAATTTTTGGCAGCTTTTGCTGGGAAAGCATAAGCAAATACTATGGGACACCCACTCCCCAATAATGGGACTTATGTTTGTAATATGCTGTACTGCATGGCTCTTGTAAGGGGCATTGCAAGTTGCTCCGTCCTAACTTTTGGCAGCTTTTGCTTGGAAAGCATAAGCAAATACTATGGGACACCCACTCCCCAATAATGGGACTTATGTTTGTAATATGCTGTACTGCATGGCTCTTGTAAGGGGCATTGCAAGTTGCTCCGTCCTAATTTTTGGCAGCTTTTGCTGGGAAAGCATAAGCAAATACTATGGGACACCCACTCCCCAATAATGGGACTTATGTTTGTAATATGCTGTACTGCATGGCTCTTGTAAGGGGCATTGCAAGTTGCTCCGTCCTAATTTTTGGCAGCTTTTGCTGGGAAAGCATAAGCAAATACTATGGGACACCCACTCCCCAATAATGGGACTTATGTTTGTAATATGCTGTACTGCATGGCTCTTGTAAGGGACATTGCAAGTTGCTCCATCCTAATTTTTGGCAGCTTTTGCTTGGAAAGCATAAGCAAATACCATGGGACACCCACTCCCCAATAATGGGACTTATGTTTGTAATATGCTGTACTGCATGTGACGCGCCCCCTGGGCCGTGTGTACACGTGTGTGGGATACCCGGTGCCGGGTCTCTGGGGTCTGTAGTCTCCGTGGCAGTGACCCGGTCCCGTGGCTCAGGATGGTCAAACCAGTGGCAGTCTTTCTTAGGTTTTGAGGTTAATTGTCCGACTGCGCGGTCAGGGAGTACCACCGCTGCGAGGCAGACCGCTGAGGTTGGTGTTGTGTGCGCAGCATAGAATGGGATAACTCCCCTCGGGAGCAGTATAGCCTCAGGGCAGTGAGTGTTGATGATGGGGGTGATGGTGCACGAGCGCAGCAGGAATGACTCAGAGTCTTTGCAGTGCAGTTCAGGGTCTTTACTGATGATTATAAGGTAGACCCTCCCGGGAGTACTGGCTAGCATAAGAGGCCAGCTCAGTCTGTGAGCAAGCAGGAGTTCCCCTGGCCAGGTGGAGTTGTAGGCCTCCCCGTCTGTCTGCACTCTTCCTGGCTATCTTGCTGTAAGCGGGTAGAAATAGCCCACGTCCCTGAGTGTACAGTGTAGTGCTCACCCGTATGGCTGGTGACTTGGGGCCTTCTGTTAGCCTTCGTTCCACGACGGCGGTGCTGGTCCCTTGCTTGTGACTGAGCCTCCGGGCTTCTATGGCCAGAGGACCTGAAATCCCCTGCCGGCTGGTTTCTGCTGCTGGATATATAAGTCCTCACAGCTTCGGACTCCTGTGTCCGGTTCCTATTGTCTTCTGCCAGGGCGAGCTCTGCTCAGCTTCCAGCCCCTAGTCTTTAGCTCCTAGCTCCTACAGAGCTCCTTGCTGTTACTTTCCCTTGCTCTCACTCTGACTCTGACTGTTCTCTGACTCACTCAACCCCGCCCCAGATCCAGTTTATAAGGGCAGAATTCTCCCCTCCCAGGATTGGGGCAGGAGGATGTTGCATGTTTAAGGGATCCTGACCAGGAAATCTCCCACTTGCTCTCCGACGTAATATCTCTATTACTGTGGTGACCAGACCCCTGGGGTGCCACACATGGCTCTTGTAAGGGGCATTGCAGTTCCTCATAATTTTTGGAAAGCCTTCCATTCACTGCTTAGGCCAACAGTGCACGGGAGACCCAGTTGCTATAAATGGAAAAAAAGGTTTCGTTAACGCCCTCTGACCTCCATGTCATTTCCAAGGGGCATTGGAGTGGCTCGAAATTTTTGGTAGGCATTGCACTCACTGTTTGCCCTATAACTGTGTAGCCGAACCGCTCCTTTTGTTACAGAAACATATCCTACAAGACATATCTGGTTGACTGGCCTGATATTGATGTGAATGGTCCCTGTTCCTCCTGCTCTTTCTCCTTTGCCACTACCTCATCCATCATTTATCACCTGAAGCTTTGTTTTAACGGGAGTCATAGAACTTGGATAGTAGCAGGAAAACATCCAGCAATCCTCGGAGGAGGTAGGATATACGCCAAAACGCTGACCACCTCAGGCCTAGCCGCTACTACATACATGCGCTTGCATTACAACAAAACAAAGCAGATGCTAACTTCTATCATCCTCATCATGCTCCTCACCTTGGCACTCTCAACTCCCCTGATGGAGAAGCCAGGGCCCACCGGAGGAGTCTGATAGTCCGGTGGGCTCGGCCAATGCTGCCCTAAAGCAGGCTAGGCTAAGAAAAGTGTGGGAAAGGTTACCGGGACAAATAGGGGTGGCTGGGGACCGAGTATGGACACCCGGCCACCCCCTGGAGGCTGGGGAGCAAGCGGGGACACCCGGCCACCAGGCGGCTGGGGACTGAGTATGGATACCAGGCCGCCGACACAGCCATGGCGTGGTGGCCAGATTCCGCCTCCACATGCCTAAAAGGCCCAATTTAAAGTGCAAGCAAGCAGTATGGTATTGCAGCCTGGGGGTAGGTGGGTGGCAGGCTGCATACTTGCGCTTGCATTGCAAGGAATGGGAGAGGTACAATAGAACACTGCCCTGGGACAAGGACTTGAATGGGGATAGTTGCAAGTCTGCAACGACAGGTGCAAGGTGGGAGGCATCTTCGCATGTACCATGAACAGGGGTTTGGCATGCACACACTACAGCGGAATAGGCTCTCCTTCCCACTAAATGCACTGGGGAGGGCACAGGTAATGTTTTGGTATACGCGCTTAATCTTATGTATAAGGCACACCAGGACAAATATGGGCGGCTGGGGACTGAGTATGGATACCTCGCTGCCGAAGCAGCCATGAGGTAGTGGCCAGCTTCGGCCTCCTCCAAACTAAAAGGCCCATTTCAAGTGCAAGCTAGCAGTATGGAATTGCAGTCTGGGGGTGGGTGGGTGGCAGGCTGCACACTTACACTAACATTAAAAGAAAACATAGCAGATGCTAACTTCTGTCATCATCATCATGCTCCTCACCTTGGCACTCTCAACTCCACCGATGGAGAAGTCAGGGCCCACCGGAGGAGTGTGGTTCTCTGGTGGGCTCGTCCAATGCTGCCTAAAGCAGGCCGGGCTAAGAAAAGTGTGTGGGGGGATGTTCCAAGGAGAAATAGGGGCGGCTGGGGACCGTTTATGGACACCCGGCTGCCCCCAGGAGGCTGGGGACCGTTTATGGACACCCGGCTGCCCCCAGGCGGCTGGGGACCGAGTATGGACACCCGGCCGCCGGGCGGCTGGGGACTGAGTATGGATTCCAGGCCGCCAACACAGCCATGACGTGGTGGCCAGATTCCGCCTCCACATGCCTAAAAGGCCCAATTTCAAGTTCAAGCAAGCAAGCAGTATGGTATTGCAGCCTGGGGGTGGGTGGGTGGCAGGCTGCATACTTGAGCTTGTATTGCAAGGAATGGGGGAGGTACAATTGAACACTGCCCTGGGACTAGAACTTGCATGGGGATAGTTGCAAGTCTGCATCTTCTGATGCGGTAAGGATCACTTATGATGGGCACACTTTTAGACAGTGACCTGGGAGTCAGAGATGCTTCCAGGGGTCTTCCCCATGCTGTTCCCTTGTCTTTTCAGCACTTTATGCATGTGTCACACAGCACATGGCCAGATAAGGTTGTAAAATGTTAAAATGACATTTCACGGTGAATGCATTTGTCATAGTTGAAAGCAATACAAAAGTGCAAAAACGCATAAAAAATGCTACTTGTGAACATAGCCGAAGGTGTGGAGGAGTATTTTTGTTTTTGGTCATTTATTTTAACTTATACACAAGTCTTTACCCTGGAAAGGATGTTCCTTAACATATTTCACAGGAAAAAAGTTTCACTTTCGTTTTTGAACGTTTTATTGTGAGCCTGTAAAAGTGGCTTAATACCTCTGACCACGTTGTTGACAGCAGTTATCTGGGGGTCAAAAATGCTTCCTGGGGCGATCCCCATGCTGTCCCCATGTCATTTGAGCACTGTTACTATCGTTTTGGGCACTTGTTAGGCTTTTAAAAGACTGCCGGGGGTGCCACCGCAAAAATGCTCGAGTCTCCCATAGACTAACATTGGGCTCGTTGCTCGGGTCGAGCACCCGAGTATCACGGCGAGCTCGGCCCGCGCTTCGAGCACCCGAGCATTTTAGTGCTCGCTCAACACTACCTAGAATGTAAGACATATTTTCAGTTGTTTCACACTTTTTTGTAAAGTATATAATTCCACATGTGTTAATTTATTGTTTTGATGCCTTCAGTGTGAATATATAATTTTCATAGTCATGAAAATACAGAAAAAAATTTAAATGAGAAGGTGTGTCCAAACTTTTGGTCTGTACTATATATATATATATATATATATATATATATATATATATATATATATATATATATATGCAGTGGGGAAAAAGTATTTAGTCAGCCACCAATTGTGCAAGTTCTCCCACTTAAAAAGATGAGAGAGGCCTGTAATTGACATCATAGGCAGACCTCAACTATGAGAGACAAAATGAGAAAACAAATCCTGAAAATCACATTGTCTGATTTGGAAAGAAGTTTTTTTCAAATTTTGGTGGAAAATAAATATTTTGTCAGTTACAAAAGTTCATCTCAATACTTTTTTATATATCCTTTGTTGGCAATGACAGAGGTCAGATGTTTTCTGTAAGTCTTCACAAGGTTGGCACACACTGTTGCTGGTATGTTGGCCCTTTCCTCCATGCAGATCTCCTCTAGAGCAGTGATGTTTTGGGGCTGTTGCTGGACAACACAGACTTTCAACTCCCTCCAAAGGTTTTCTTTAGGGTTTAGATCTGGAGACTTGCTAGGCCACTCCAGGACCTTGAAATGCTTCTTATGAAGCCACTCCTTAATTCCCCTGGCGGTGTGTTTGGGATCATTGTCATGCTGAAAGATCCAGCCATGTTTCATCTTCAATGCCCTTGCTGATGGAAGGAGGTTTGCACTCAAAATCTCACGATACGTGGCCCCATTCATTCTTTCATGTACACGGATCAGTCGTCCTGGTCCATTGGCAGAGAAACAGCCCCAAAGCATGATGTTGCCATCCCCATGCTTCATAGTAGGTATGGTATTCTTTGGATGCAACTCAGCATTCTTTCTCCTCCAAACACGCCGAGTTGTGTTTCTACCAAACAGTTCTAGTTTGGTTTCATCTCATCATATGACATTGTCCCAATACTCTTCTGGATCATCCAAATGCTCTCTAGCAAACTTCAGATGGGCCCGGACATGTAATGGCTTAAGCAGGGGGGACATGTCTGGCACTGCAGGATCTGAGTCCCTGGCTGCGTAGTGTGTTACTGATGGTAGCCTGTGTAACGCTGGTCCCAGCTCTCTGCAGGTCATTTACTAGGTCCCCCCATGTGGTTCTGGGATTTTCGCTCACCGTTCTTGAGATCATTTTGACCCCACGGGGTGAGATCTTGCGTGGAGCCCCAGATCGAGGGAGATTATCAGTGGTCTTGTATGTTTTCCATTTTCTAATTATTGCTCCCAAAGTTGATATCTTCACACCAAGCTGCTTGCCTATTGCAGATTCAGTCTTCCCAGACTGATGCAGGCCTACAATTTTGTTTCTGGTGTCCTTCGACAGCTCTTTGGTCTTCACCATAGTGGAGTTTGGAGTGTGACTGTTTGAGGTTGCGGACAGGTGTCTTTTATACCGATAACAAGGTCAAACAGGTGCCAGTACTACAGGTAATGAGTGGAGGACAGAGGAGCCTCTTAAAGAAGAAGTTACAGGTCTGTGAGAGCCAGAAATCTTGCTTGTTTGTAATTGACCAAATACTTATTTTCCACCAAAATTTGAAAAAAAATTCTTTCCAAGTCAGACAATGTGATTTTCAGGATTTGTTTTCTCATTTTGTCTCTCATAGTTGAGGTCTACCTATGATGTCAATTACATGCCTCTCTCATCTTTTTAAGTGGGAGAACTTGCACAATTGGTGGTTGACTAAATACTTTTTTCCCCACTATATATAAATATGAGTGGTAAGTGTAACTGCTTTTTATGTGTTGCGGTTATCAAATGTGGATGGTAAATACTTATATTTTATTTTACTACCAGGGGATTTCCAGCTATCTGACACCTTTTAAAAAAAACTTTAGTTCCTTAAATTAAATCTTAGATGTTTATTGTGAATATTACTCAGCAACAATATTAATTAAAAAAAAAAATCTTGTCAGAAGACTTGCTTATAAGACCTAAAGATGTGTGTGGGGATGGCATACCTGATTGTTGTCTCTATTCCCTAGTAGCAGCCTATACCTCAGTACTTGACATGTTTCATTCCTCCTAATCGAAGTTCTGGGATTGCATCACACAAGATTTATGTATTAAGTTGGCAATAACACTCCCATGGACATTGGGGTCCCATAGTCAGATCGCATCCTCATGCCCTGCAGCACCCGTCACACCTTTGCTATCCTGAGCTTGTCTGGCGAAAGAGGCTCAGTCACTCATCCCCCATTGATCCTCATCACTGACAGCCCACTTGACAGGTTCCTTAGCTAACTCCTTTCTGGGTAGCACTATGTACCCACCTCTAAGGTTCTCTCAAATAAAAGTAGGTGGGAGGCTACTTCACCGCTTCTCCATTTTGCAGGATCAACCACTCACAATTAGTGTTGAGCGATACCTTCCGATATCGAGAAATATCGGATAAGATTGTATCGGACCGATACCCAAAAAATATCGGATATCGCCGATTCCGATACCGGAAACCAATGCAAGTCAATGGGACACAAATATCGGAATGAAAATAAACCCTTTCTTTCCTTGTAGGTTAATTCTACATGAAGGAAAACAACTAAGAATAATGTAGAATGTATTGGGGAGGTAGGGGAGACAATAAAGGAATAGAGGTTTAGCCCAATCAAATGGAATAGCAGGAATTAATATTTTTTTAAGACGTTCTGAGTTACGGAAATATTGACTATGTTAAGTTTTTTTTATATTTTGTCAGATGCTCTTCACCTTCTTTTTTACTTCTCCCACACTTTCTCCTTCATCATCCTCAGCATCAGCATCTTTTTCATCAACTTCTTCACCTTCTTCATCTTCTTCTTCTTCACCTTCTTCGTATTATTCTTTTTTTTTACATTCTTCATATTCTTCTTATTCAACTATTATTCTTCTTCATATTCTACTTCTTCATCTTCTTCATATTCTTCTTCTTCATCATATTCTTATTTGTGACAGGCATTCCTGTAGTTGTTATCTATAAAAGTTTGAACATTACACCTTTCGTTCTGCCCGTCAGGAAAGATTTACAACAGGATTTGTCCGCGTTCAGTTTGGCCTGCAGCAGCAGGTCTTTTCCAGGGGCACCACGAGGAGGAACGGACTCACCCCCATACACCCCATACACTGCTTAGTCATCTTCTGCTTATAATTTAGATAATATCTTTTCCTCTGATTTTTAGTCTTATGCTTAATGTTCTTTCGCTTTTTGTTCTTCAGCTTCTTCTGCTTCTTGGTTTTCTGTCTCTTATTCTTCTGTATCTTGGTGGTTGTCTTCTTGGTCTTTGTCCTCTTGGTCATCTTCTTCAGGGTCATCTTCTTGGTCTTCTTCGGGGTGGTCTTCAGGGTCGTCGTCTTCAGGGTTGTCGTCTTTGGGGTCCTCGTCATCTTCGGGGTGGTCTTCAGGGTCCTCGTCTTCAGGGTCGTCGTCTTCAGGGTCCTCGTCTTCTTTGGGGTGGTCTTCAGGGTCGTCGTCTTCAGGGTCGTCGTCTTCGGGGTCTTCGTCTTCTTCGGGGTGGTGTTCAGGGTCCTCGTCTTCAGGGTCCTCGTCTTCGGGGTCCTCGTCTTCTTCGGGGTGGTCTTCAGGGTCCTTGTCTTCAGGGTCCTCGTCAGGGAGATCCAGAGTGATTATCAAGAACCATTTCAAAAAGCTTGAACTTGGAAATGTAGCAGAAGGTACAAGAAGGCTGAGGAACTGCCGAGAACCAGCTGATGGTACTGGAACCCGGATGGGTAGCAGAAGGTACAAGAGCCAATGGAACTACCGATGACCAGCTGACGGTACTGGAACCCGGTTACTAAGCAGGAGGTACCTGTGCCAGAAAGCACTACCAAGGACCAGCAGACGTTGGTGGAACTTGGATACCGAGAAGGAGGCACCTAAGCCAAAGGCACTGCCGAGAACCAGCTGACGGTACTGGAATCCGGATGGGTAGCAGAAGGTACAAGAGCCAAAGGAACTACCGAGGACCAGCTGACGGTACTGGAACCCGGTTACTAAGCAGGAGGTGCCTGTGCCAGAAAGCACTACCAAGGACCAGCAGACGTTGGTGGAACTTGGATACCGAGAAGGAGGCACCTAAGCCAAAGGCACTGCCGAGAACCAGCTGACAGTACTGGAACCTGGATGGGTAGCAGAAGGTACAAGAGCCAATGGAACTACCGAGGACCAGCTGACGGTACTGGAACCTGGTTACTAAGTGTAGCGCTGGCGTCCCTGCCCTCTGCTAGGCAGGGACGCTGCTCCCCTCACCGCTCTGCTCCGTGCCCGGCGTCCTCTCCCCGCTCTGCTGTCAGCGCGCGCTCCTTCCCGGCGTCCTCCTCCCGCTCTGCTCTCAGCGCGCGCTCCTTCCCGGCCCCTGTGCTTAGGGCGCGCGCGCGCGCGCTCCCCTCCTCTTAAAGGGGCCGCGCGCGCCGTCCTAAGGAGTCCCCGGCCAATGGCCGGAGGACTTCATCATATATAAGGCACCGCCTCCAAAATGGAGGTGCCCGAGCAATGTTGTTTGCACCTGTGTCTCACCTGTGCTTCAGCCCTCAGGTCCCGTTGCCAGTTACCTGCCAGTTTCCTGCCAGTTTCCTGCTAGTTACCTGCCTGATTCCTGCCTGAATACTTGTTACCTGTCTGCCAGTCTGAGGTCCGACGGTCTGCCTTACTACTCCTGTCAGTCTGTCTAAAGGACCAGCCTGCCCGCTCACCTGGGAGCGCATATCAGCTACCTGCCTGCTTGCCTGAGGTCCGACGGTCTGCCTTACTACTCCGGTCAGTCTGTCTATGGACCAGCTTGCCCGCTCACCTGGGAGCGCTTCTCCGTTATCTGCCTGCTTGCCAGCCCGGAGGCTCCGTTGTCACGTGCTGTGACCACCAGCTATCTCAGAGACTCTTGCCCGCTCACCTGGGAGCGCTTCTCCGTTACCTACCTGCCTGCCAGCCCGGAGGTTCCGCCGTCACGTGCCGTGACCACCTGCTATTCCAGAGACTCTCGCTTGCTCACCTGGGAGCACACATCTACCATCTGCCTGCTAGCCTACCCGGAGGCTCTGCCATCACAGGTCGTACCTACCCCTTACCCAGAGACTGCCCTGATCACTTGCCGTAACTCCCTGTCCGTTCACCCAGAGACTGCCACCCGCTCCCTTACAAGGGCCGCCCCCTTGTATAGTAGCTCAGAGGTTCCGCCTCCCGGACCCGTTGCAGTTTGCTCGGGCCATGGAACCCGGTGGCACCCAAGCTCCCTCGCTCTCGGACCTCTGTCTTGAACTGTCCCGTCAGAGGTCCCAACAGGAGGCCATCCTGGGTCACCTGCGGAATGTTAATACTCGCCTGAACACTCTGTCTGATCCACCAACAACCTCCGCCAGTGCCATATCTTGCAATCCGGCAGCTCCGCTGCCCACTAATACTATGGTATCCTACCCCGGACCCCGGCTTTCTGCACCTCCTCGCTTCGGAGGCGACCCCGTCCAGGCTCGGGGCTTCATAAATCAGTGCACCCTGCACTTTGAACTTTTGTCCCATCAGTTTAATTCCGACCGGGCCAAAATTGCCTTTATCATGTCCCATCTCACCGGGGAGGCCCTGGCCTGGCTAAATCCTCTATGGGAGAGAGGAGACCCCCTGGTGTCCAACTTGCCTGCTTTTCTCTCAGCTTTCCGGAAAGTCTTCGACGAACCCGGACGGAAGACCTCATCCGCATCCTCTCTGCTACGCCTCCGTCAGGAGGGTCTCACCGTGGGCCAATATGCCATACGGTTCCGCACCCTTGCCTCGGAGCTGGCCTGGGATAACGACGCTCTGGTATCCGTCTTCTGGGAGGGTCTGTCCGGTCGTATTAAAGATGAACTTGCTGGTCGGGACATTCCTACCTCTCTCGATGATCTAATAACCCTTGCCACCCGGATTGACCTACGGTTCCAGGAGCGTGCCAAAGAGGTCACCCGTGAGAGAAGGATTCCACGTTTAGCTCCTACTTTCCAGAGACCCGTCATTCCCTCCATCTCTCCCCAGGTACACTCTCCTGAGCCTATGCAGGTCGACCAGACCAAGATGGTCAAAACCCGTCAGGACTCACGCCGTGCCGAGGGGAGCTGCTTCTACTGTGGCAGTAAGGAGCACCGGATCCGTGCCTGCCCGGAGAGGTCGGGAAACGCCTGTGTCTAGGTTCGCTCAGAGAGGTCCACCTAGACAAGAATAAATCCTCTCCATCCCTGCTGTTGTCAGTTTCGATCATCTACGGGGAGAACCGTTATTTCGAACTAGCCCAACTTGACTCTGGAGCAGCCGGGAACCTTATTTCACAGTCCCTGGTTGAGAAATACCGCAACCCCACCAAACCTCTGGCTGTACCCTTGTCTGTCGCTGCCGTGGATGGGGGCCTCTTACCTCGCCCCATTCAACTCATCACCGAATCCATTACCCTGTAGGTGGGAATGCTGCATTCTGAAAGTATCTCCTTTCATGTTCTGCCTGGACTCTCTCACGCCCTCTTGCTAGGTCTGCCCTGGCTCCAGAGACATGCACCCGTGCTAGACTGGCAAACCGGAGAGGTCCTTCGCTGGGGACAAGACTGTCATAAAACCTGCCTGGTTCCCGTCCATCCCGTCCGTCCCTCTCCTACCCCAGCTAATCTACCTGGACTTCCGATTCCTTATTGGTCTTATGCAGATGTCTTTAATAAAAAGGAGGCAGAGACATTACCACCACATAGACCATACGACTGTCCCATCGATCTGCTACCCGGTACTACTCCTCCCCGTGGGCGTATCTATCCTTTATCCGCTGCTGAGACCCGGTCAATGTCCGAATATATTGAGGAGAATCTGGCCAGAGGATTCATCCGGAAATCTACCTCCCCGGCGGGAGCAGGCTTCTTTTTCGTCAAAAAGAAGGACGGCTCTCTCCGTCCCTGTATAGACTATAGAGGCCTAAACTTGATCACGGTGAAGAATAAGTACCCCCTTCCGCTCATTCCAGAATTATTTGATCGCCTGAGGGGGGCTAGGATCTTCACCAAACTGGACCTTCGTGGGGCGTACAACCTGGTTCGTATTCGTCAGGGGGATGAATGGAAGACGGCATTCAACACCCGGGACGGCCACTATGAATACCTGGTAATGCCCTTTGGTCTCAGTAACGCTCCTGCCGTCTTTCAAGAGTTGGTCAATGACATCTTCCGGGACCTTCTCTACTCCTGCGTAGTGGTGTACCTGGACGACATCTTGGTCTTCTCTCCGGATCTCCAGACTCACCGGAGGGACGTTCGTCAGGTCCTGCTCAGGCTAAGGCAGAACCATCTCTACGCTAAATTTGAGAAGTGCCTCTTTGAGCAGACCTCGCTTCCGTTTCTGGGCTACATTATCTCTCAGACCGGCCTACAAATGGATCCTGAGAAACTGTCTGCCATCGAGAAATGGCCCCGACCGGAGGGGTTGAAGGCCATTCAGCGATTCCTGGGCTTCGCCAACTACTACCGCCTCTTCATACCACACTTCTCTTCCCGGACGGCCCCAATTTCTGCGCTCACCCGTAAAGGTACTAATCCCAAAGAGTGGCCACCCGAAGCAGAGGAGGCCTTTCTTTCCCTTAAACAGGCCTTCTCTTCCGCCCCGGTGCTGCATCGCCCAGATGGCAACAAACAGTTCTTCCTGGAAGTTGACGCCTCCTCCTCTGGAGCCGGAGCGGTACTTACTCAAAAATCATCTTCCGGGAGGATGGTAACTTGTGGCTTCTTCTCTAAACTCTTCTCCTCCTCTGAGCGCAACTATTCCATAGGAGACCGAGAGTTATTGGCCATCAAACTGGCATTGGAGGAGTGGCGTTACCTGCTCGAGGGGGCTCTTCACCCGGTAATAATTTACACTGACCACAAGAACTTGGCTTACCTCCAGCATGCCCAGAGACTTAACCCGCGCCAAGCCCGGTGGTCCTTGTTTTTTGCTCGTTTTGATTTTGTCCTTCATTTTCGCCCGGCTGACAAAAACGTCAAGGCGGACGCCTTGTCTCGGTCCTTTCTGGTGTCTGATCTCGAGGAGGATCCGAAACATATCATCGATCCCGCCAGAGTAATGCAGGTGGCTCCCGTGAGTCTAAATCGTCTTCCTCCTGGTAAGACGTTCGTACCAGTACCTGATCGGGAGAAGATCCTACACTGGGGTCATTCGTCTAAACTAGCTGGCCACGCCGGTCAGAAAAAGACCCTCCAGCTTATTACCCGGCACTACTGGTGGCCTAACCTGCACAAGGATGTAATAGACTTTGTTTCTGCCTGTGTGTCCTGCGCCCGCAACAAAGTTCCGAGACACCTGCCGGCCGGCCGCCTCCTACCTCTGCCAGTACCTGCTGCCCCCTGGCAGCATATAGCGATGGACTTCATTACTGATCTACCCGTCTCTGCCGGTTGTACGGTCATTTGGGTGGTCGCTGACCGCTTCTCCAAGATGGCTCACTTCATTCCACTGCCAGGTCTTCCGTCTGCACCCGAGCTGGCTAAAGACTTTATCCGCCACATCTTCCGTCTTCATGGCCTGCCCCGTCACATCGTGTCGGATCGTGGGGTACAGTTCACTTCCCGTTTCTGGAGAGCCACTTGTAAATTGCTGGACGTCACCCTGGACTTCTCCTCCGCTTACCACCCACAGTCTAATGGTCAAGTGGAGCGGATCAATCAGAACCTGACCAGTTACCTTCGGCACTTCGTTAATGCCCACCATTCTGACTGGGTGGATCTCCTGCCATGGGCCGAATTCTCGTACAACAATCACGAGAGCGAGTCTTCCTCCAAATCCCCGTTTTTTGTAGTCTACGGTCAGCATCCTCGGATCCCGTTTCCCGTCTCCACCTCGGCGGACAATCCGGCTGCGGAATCTCTTGTTAACAAATTTTCCTCCATATGGGAGAGTACCCGGTCCGCACTCCTTCTGTCATCCGAGCGTATGAAAAGACACGCTGACAAAAAACGTCTGGACCCTCCTCAATTCCGCCCTGGGGATAAAGTCTGGCTCTCGTCCAAATATGTCCGGCTCAAGATCCCTTCCTATAAGTTAGGGCCTCGGTTCATCGGCCCACTGGAGGTCATCAGTCAGATCAACCCGGTGGCCTATAAATTGAAACTCCCGGCCAACTTACGGATCCCTAACTCCTTCCATGTGTCTCTCCTCAAACCTGTGGTGCTTAACTCTTTTTCCAAGTCTACAGGTACGCCTCCTGCTCCGGTTTCTGCTGAGGACGAGTTTGAGGTAGAGAACATTCTTGCCACCAAAAGGGTAAGAGGAAAGACCCTTTTTCTGGTAGATTGGAGGGGGTTTGGTCCTGAGGAGAGAACGTGGGAGCCCCGGGAGAACATCCATGCCCCTCTCATCCTAGCTAAATTTCTGTCTGGCCTAAAAAAGGGGGGGCCTAAAGGGGGGGGTACTGTAGCGCTGGCGTCCCTGCCCTCTGCTAGGCAGGGACGCTGCTCCCCTCACCGCTCTGCTCCGTGCCCGGCGTCCTCTCCCCGCTCTGCTGTCAGCGCGCGCTCCTTCCCGGCGTCCTCCTCCCGCTCTGCTCTCAGCGCGCGCTCCTTCCCGGCCCCTGTGCTTAGGGCGCGCGCGCGCGCGCTCCCCTCCTCTTAAAGGGGCCGCGCGCGCCGTCCTAAGGAGTCCCCGGCCAATGGCCGGAGGACTTCATCATATATAAGGCACCTCCTCCAAAATGGAGGTGCCCGAGCAATGTTGTTTGCACCTGTGTCTCACCTGTGCTTCAGCCCTCAGGTCCCGTTGCCAGTTACCTGCCAGTTTCCTGCCAGTTTCCTGCTAGTTACCTGCCTGATTCCTGCCTGAATACTTGTTACCTGTCTGCCAGTCTGAGGTCCGACGGTCTGCCTTACTACTCCGGTCAGTCTGTCTAAAGGACCAGCCTGCCCGCTCACCTGGGAGCGCATATCAGCTACCTGCCTGCTTGCCTGAGGTCCGACGGTCTGCCTTACTACTCCGGTCAGTCTGTCTATGGACCAGCTTGCCCGCTCACCTGGGAGCGCTTCTCCGTTATCTGCCTGCTTGCCAGCCCGGAGGCTCCGTTGTCACGTGCTGTGACCACCAGCTATCTCAGAGACTCTTGCCCGCTCACCTGGGAGCGCTTCTCCGTTACCTACCTGCCTGCCAGCCCGGAGGTTCCGCCGTCACGTGCCGTGACCACCTGCTATTCCAGAGACTCTCGCTTGCTCACCTGGGAGCACACATCTACCATCTGCCTGCTAGCCTACCCGGAGGCTCTGCCATCACAGGTCGTACCTACCCCTTACCCAGAGACTGCCCTGATCACTTGCCGTAACTCCATGTCCGTTCACCCAGAGACTGCCACCCGCTCCCTTACAAGGGCCGCCCCCTTGTATAGTAGCTCAGAGGTTCCGCCTCCCGGACCCGTTGCACTAAGCAGGAGGTACCTGTGCCAGAAAGCACTACCAAGGACCAGCAGACGTTGGTGGAACTTGGATACCGAGAAGGAGGCACCTAAGCCAAAGGCACTGCCGAGAACAAGCTGACGATACTGGAACTCGGATGGGTAACAGAAGGTACCCATAAAAAAAAAGTTGCAAGGCCGCGAGCCGGCTGCAGTTACCGAAACCCACAGTCCTACAGGGGGTGCTTGTGACGCGCCCCCTGGGCCTGTGCTGTGCAGGGGATACCCGGAGCCGGATCGCTGGGGGTTGTAGTCCTCCGTGGCTGTGACCCGGTCCGTGCCCAGGGCGGTCAAACCAGTGGCAGTCTTAGGTAATAACAATGTCCGACTACGCCACCCGTGGATTGCGGTCAGTGGGGACCGCCGCTGCGCTGCAGACTGCTGAGGCTGATGTTGTTTGCGCAGCCGAGTATGGGATAACTCCCCACGGGAGAAGTATTTCCTCAGGGCAGCTAGTGTGGATGATGGGAGTGATGGTGTGAGCGTCACAGGACTGATGGTGCTGGTGCGGCGATGAAACACAGAGACGTGTGGTGCAGTTCAGGGTCTTTACTGATGGTATAACGCAGACCCTCCCGGGAGTACTGGTTAGCAGTAGGGGCCTGGTCAGTCTGTAAGCAAGTAGGATCTCCCCTGGCCAGGTGGAGTTGTAGGCCTCCCCGACTATCTGCACTCTTTCCTGGCTACCTTGCTCTATGCGGGTAGAGGTAGCCCACGTCCCTGAGTATACCGTGTGGTGCTCACCCGTATGGCCGGTGACTTGGGGCCTTCCGTTAGCCTCCGCTTCACGATGGCGGTGCTGGTCCCTTGCTTGCGACCGTGCCTCCGGGCTTCTAAGGCCAGAGGACATGGAATTCCCTGCCGGTTGGATTCTGCTGCTGGACCTGGATGTCCCCACAGCCTCGGACTCCGTGTCCGGGTTTAGTGTCTTCAGCCAAGGCGAGCTTTCTAGCTTCCAGCCTCTGGCACTCGCTCCTGCTCCTACAGAGCTCCTGTTGTCACTTTCCCTGTGTCTGCTGTCCTCCAGACCTGACTGCGTCTCTGTCTGGGACTTCACTCTGACTCTGACTGACCTAATCCCGCCCCAGACCCAGTTTATAAGGGCAGATTCCTCCCCTCCCAGGTCTGGGCGGGCAGTGTTGCATGCTTAGGGCTCCTGACCAGAGAAACCTCCCACTTGCTCTCAGACATAATATTTCTATTACTGTGGCAACCAGACCCCTGGGGTGCCACATTCCCCCCTAGTAAATTTTAGTACTCCAGGACTAAACACATTTTTTTAAAGAAACATAAATACAGAGTATAACAATAACACAATAACATATTTACAAGAAGCTTTAGTTCTTTAAAGGTCACGGCGTGTCCGCAACTGGGTGTCCATATCACCCAAGGTGAAGTTTGTGAAACAAGAGGGCATCCATGTCACCCAAGGTGAAGCTTTAAGCGAAGTAGGGGACCTGTCCAAAGCAAACCCCTTGCGTTGGCCTTGGGCGTGGCTGCAAGGCTGGAGCTAGCTACTTTGGGCTGCAAGGAGGCCACGCCAGACAGGTTTTCTCTTCCGCGGCCGTCTTCGCAAGCGGCACCAAGGTGCAACTATCTACAAGAATTGTTCCGGTTATCCAGTGTCCATAACCTGTTAGTCCATAGAAATCTGCAGGGTAGCTGAGAAACATAATTAATAACAGGCAACAAACATAAACCATAAACAGTTAAACAGATAAATTCACAGTGCATTAGTTTAGATTTTCCAGCGAGCGGGCATCTGACCTGTAGTGACTCTAGTGGACCTACGGAGCTCACTAACTGGTTCTGCACTACAGGGTGTAGGAGGTGTTGTGGGTAAGCTGGGCAGCTGTCTGTGCACTCTTTGGCTCACTAGGGGCACGGCAGGCTCACTACTAGCAGAGGGTTGATCCTCCTGTGCTGCTGGTGTGGACTCTTCTGCCTCCTGGGCCGGCTGCTCTTCCAGCTCTACCTGGTCTTCTGTAGGCACTTGAGGGGCTGGCTGGAGAAAGGTGAGGACGGGCACCACGATAGCGTTGTTTACTTGTGTCCAGGACCGGGGAAAGTCTCCGAGTACGGTGGTGATCATTTCCTCCTTTTCCTCTACGGGTTGAGGGTCTTCCTGATCTTCATCCGTGCTTTGCAACTTCTCGGGGCACTTTTTCAGGTGGTCTCTGGAGACAGTGGCTGTGGTCTCTCCTCCATCCTTGCTGATGACGTACACCTTTGGATTATTGTGGCTTGAGGGCAGTACGGTGTACGGGTCCTTTTCCCACTGGTCGTCCAACTTATGGAGCCGCCTTTTTCTTTTCAAGACCATCTCTCCAGGTACCAGGGGAACAGCGGGAGCATGTTGGTTATAAGTCCTCTCCTACCTTTCTCTTGATTGACAGAGACTTCGCTCGACGCTCTCCTGTACTTTCCGGTACTGCTGCTGCCGTTCTGTATCCCAGTCTGCCTCTGGCGAGGTGTCCTCGGGTATCAGGACTCCCATATCCAGGTCAACAGGCAGCTTACCAGGTCTTGCTCGCATTAGGTAAGCCGGGGTACAGTTGGTGGAACCTACCGGGATGTGGTTGTACAGGTCCACCAGACCGGGCAGTTTCTCAGGCCACAGACTGCATTCTTCCAGGGGCAATGTTTTTAGCAGATCTATCACCACCTGGTTCATCTTCTCGCAGAGTCCATTGGTTTGGGGGTGATAGGGCGTTGTTCTTATCTTCTTGCAGCCATACAGGTTGCAGAACTCCTGGAAGACCTCCGCTTCGAAGGCTGGTCCTTGGTCCGTCAGCACTTGGTCCGGGTACCCGTGTGGGCGGCAGAAGGGCAGCTGGAAGGCTCTGGCTGCTGTCTGAGCCGTCAAGTCTTTGACAGGGACCACCACCAGGAACCGGGAGTAGTGATCCACGATGGTTAGGGCGTAGACATACCCGCTTCTGCTTGGAGCCAGTTTAACATGGTCCAGAGCGACCAGTTCCAGCGGCTGCCTGGTGATGATGGGCTGCAGGGGAGTCCTCTGGCTGGCACGGTCCCTTCTTCTTAGATTGCACGGGCCACAGTCTCTACACCACCTCTCAATGGCTCCTCTCATGCCTATCCAGTAGAACCGTTCACGCAGCAGGAACTCCAGTTTCTTCCATCCAAAAGTGCCCTGCCCCATTGTGGTAGGCCTCCAGCACCATAGCTGCGTCCCGTCTCGGTACCACCACCTGCCAGATCAGCTCATGTGTCCGGGAATTGACCATTCTGCGGCACAACTTCTCCTTGTAGAGGAACAGTCTGCTCTTTTCCGTCCACAGTTGCTTGGTCTCTTCCGGAGCGTCTGGGTCCAGGCGGGCGTCAGCCTGGGTCAGCATCTCCTTCACCAGACGGACTGCGGGGTCACTGTCTTGCGTCTCCGCCCAGTTGTAGTGGGGTAAGGGGTTGAACGTAGCGGATCGCTGGCCCCTCACACGGTGGGAATACTGGGTAATCCCATGACGGTGGAACGCAGGGAGTTCGACCTCTTCCAGTTCTTCTGGATCTTCCCCTCCGTCCGGTAGGTTTGGCATCCTGGACAGGGCGTCCGCATTGGTATTGGAGCGTCCTGCCCGGTATTTGATCGTGAACTCAAAATTGGACAGGCGGGCCATCCATCTCTGCTCCAGGGCACCCAGTCTTGCAGTGTCCAAGTGTGTCAACGGGTTGTTGTTCGTGTACACGGTGAACCTGGAAGAGGCAAGGTAATGCTTAAAACGTTCGGTTACTGCCCACACCACTGCCAGGAACTCTAGCTTGAACGAGCTGTAATTCTCAGGGTTTCTTTCCGTGGGTCGCAGTTTTCGGCTGGCGTAAGCAATTACCCGTTCTCTCCCCTGCTGGATCTGGGACAGTACGGCTCCTAGCCCGATGTTGCCTGCGTCCGTGTGGAGGATAAAGGGCTGGCTGTAATCAGGGTACGCCAGGATTTCATCCCCCGTGAGGGCCATCTTCAGCTGGCGGAAGGACTCCTCTTCCAGCTTTTCTCATTTGAAGGGTGGCTTCTGGTTTTTGGCCTTCCTGGACTGGCCTATCAGGAGGTCCTGCATAGGAGCTGCCTTCTTGGTAAAACCGGGAATGAATCTTCGGTAGTAGCCTACCAACCCGAGGAACTGCCGCACTTCCTTTATGCTGGATGGTCTTGGCCAGTCCTTAATCACGGTGATCTTGTCAGGGTCGGGGGCTACTCCGTCAGCACTCACCACGTGTCCCAGGTACTGTACCTTTGGCTTCAGTAGATGACACTTTGAGGGTTTTACCTTTAGGCCATAGTTTGCCAGGGCTTCCAACACTTCTGCCAGGTGTTCCAGATGGTCCTCATAGGTCTTGGAATAGACGATGACGTCGTCCAGGTATAGTAGGACCGTCTCGAAGTTCCGGTGTCCCAGACAGCATTCCATCAACCGTTGGAAGGTTCCTGGTGCTTTGCAGAGCCCGAACGGCATACAGTTAAATTCGCTGAGTCCCATCGGGGTGGTGAATGCGGTTTTCTCCCGGTCCGCCTCTGCTACAGGAACCTGCCAGTACCCGCTAGTGAGATCCAAAGTAGAGAAGAAGTTAGCAGATTTTAATGCAGCTAAGGACTCTTCTATCCTTGGTAACGGGTACGCATCTTTGTGTGTGATACGGTTGACCTTCCTGTAGTCTACACACATTCTCATGGTGTTGTCTTTCTTTTTCACTAAGACTAGTGGAGCTGCCCAGGGGCTACAGCTGTCCCTGATTACCCCAGCCTCCTTCATGTCTTTTAGCATCCCCTTGGCGTGTTGATAGTGTGCAGGGGGTATGGGTAGATATCTCTCCTTTATGGGAGGATGGTCTCCCGTGGGGATGTGATGTTCTACCCCCTTTACTCGCCCGAAGTCTAGCGGGTGTTTACTAAACACTCTCTCGTACTCTTGAACCACCCGATAGACTCCCTGTTTTTGGTGTGAGGGAGTGGAGTCAGTACCCAAATGCAGTTGCTGACACCAGTCCTCCATTGGTTTCTTAGAGCCGTTACCTTCCTCTGGTTGAGATGGAGGCAAGGGTTCCACGGCCTGTACAGAGTTCTGGTTGATGGTGAACAATTTGGCTAGCGTGGCATACCGGGGCAGGTATACTTCTCTCTCCCCGATATTGATGATGCGGACGGGCACCCTCCCATGGCGTACATCGACCACCCCCCGTGCTGTCAAAATGGTGGGCCTACTGTCTGAGTAGACGGGTTCTACCATTGCTTGATAGTCTCTACCTCTTAGACCAATAGCTGCCCGGCACCAAATCATCATCTCACTTTTCGGGGGCATGGCAATAGGGAGCGGGTCACACATTCTCACACTACCTATCTCACCACCAGATAGTTCCACCTGTTGCCGTTTCATCAGTGCCCGGATCTCTTTTTGGAGGACACGCTGCTGGCTGGAACTGACGTTCTTGGCAACCTGTTGCAAAATAAGAATCACCTCTGCAAGACAGTTTTCAATTACGTTAGTACCTAGGGTTATTTTTGGGTGACTCTCGCGACGGTCAATGTCCACAATGATCAGTCCTTGTGCCGGCAGTTCAACTTTACCGACCTTGATGGTCACTTCCTTAAATCCTATCTGTGGCACGGGCTGACCATTGCTGGCGATAATGCTCAGGTCGTCATCTGGGTAGCGGGTTATGTCCGAGTCATTCCAGTACCGCTTAAAGAGCACGTACGGGATGGTGGTGTGACCTGTGACCCGGTGTCTAGTAGGGCACTCATAGGAATGCCGTCCAGTACCACAGGCAAGACCGGACGTCCCCCTACGTATTTGTCACGCCAGTTCGATGGGCCTGATGATCTTATGCCTGGGGGTTGGCCCTCTACCCCAGGTTGTGCCCGTTTAAATGACAGTACCTTGCCATATGTCCGGGTTGATTGCAGCGGCGGCAGATGGGTCGTCCGTCCTCGTTGTATCTGTCGCTGGGTCTTCCTCTGGCCGGTGGGGTCCTCCTCAGTCGGCGCCACGGGACGTCCTCTGGTCCAGATGCCAGCTGGATCTTTCATGGAGAAGAGACCTGTAAAGACTGCACAGTTCTGGTTAGCGCGGCAACGCTCTTAGTCAGCTCTTGGACCTGATGGTGCAGGTCTGTTGCCGGGTCATTGTTCAAAGCCTGCGCATCAGCTCCCACAGGCCCTGCAGACAAGGGCGCCGTCTCCTGGTGATAAGTGATAGCAGGGCGCCTGTGGGTCGCAGCGCCACCTGGTGCCGGTTCTCGGAGCACCCGGATGGCTCTGTCCTTGAACTGTGCAAAGTCCAGGTCAGGGTCCTGTAAGGCCATTGCCCGCAACTGGGTTCAGTGGGCATTGCACAGTAGACCCTCAATAAATTGTTCGGTCAACAGCTTGTCTTCATTTCCCACGCTGTCAGGGTCTGCCTGCTTAATGGCTCTCAGGGCCTCTTGTAGGTTTAGAGCATAGTCTCTTATACTTTCGTGTGCCCGTTGTTTGCACCCGTAAAATCTTAGTTTTATCTCGGCTGAGGTTCGGGTATCAAATGTGTCTTTCAGACGGGCTAGTATCTCTCTGACAGTCCTCTTCTTCCCAGGTGACCAGGACTTTACCTCCCTTTGGGCTGCCCGGATTAACTGGGCCACCAGGATGCTCACTTTTTGCTCTTCTGTGAGGGGGTATACCTGGAAGAGGCTATCCAGTCTTTCCCTAAAGTCACTTAGAGTATGTGACTCCCCTGAGTACAGGGGTAGCCAGGTTGCCCCCGGGATATAGGGCATGGTGAATGGCATGACCGCTGCAGCGGTTGCGCTGGCGGTGGCTGTGGCAGTGGAGCTCCCCTCGGTGTCCGACATCCTCCTTCCCCCCTAGTGGACCGTGGCCTACCTTGCGATGCTCTTCTTCCGTAGGCCGCGGCTCCGCAGTCAATCGTCGGGGTAGAGGACCTGGCGTCGCGCTCCGATGACGTCAGCGTCGCTCTTCCTACCTTCCAGGATCTTGCGCAGCGTCAGTGCGTGGGGCGGAGCTTCGGATCTCGCGCACTTTCGGCGTCCACGCCCCTCTTCTTCCCGTGCGGCGTCCCGAAGATGGCGTCCGAAGGCGGGAAGCAGCTGCGGATGGCGGGAAGATGGCAGAAGACGGCGGGAAACGACCCAAGATGGCGTCCGATGGCGGGAAACGGCTCCGGACGGCGGGAAACTTCGCCACAGGTAAGTATAAAAGTTTTTTTCAGGCACGCAGTACCCGGTGGTTGCGGGCACGAGATCCTGCAGACTACGCCAAAGTTGACGCGCCCCCTGGGCCTGTGCTGTGCAGGGGATACCCGGAGCCGGATGGCTGGGGGTTGTAGTCCTCCGTGGCTGTGACCCGGTCCGTGCCCAGGGCGGTCAAACCAGTGGCAGTCTTAGGTAATAACAATGTCCGACTACGCCACCCGTGGATTGCGGTCAGTGGGGACCGCCGCTGCGCTGCAGACCGCTGAGGCTGATGTTGTTTGCGCAGCCGAGTATGGGATAACTCCCCACGGGAGAAGTATTGCCTCAGGGCAGCTAGTGTGGATGATGGGACTGATGGTGCTGGTGCGGCGATGAAACATAGAGACGTGTGGTGCAGTTCAGGGTCTTTACTGATGGTATAACGCAGACCCTCCCGGGAGTACTGGTTAGCAGTAGGGGCCGGGTCAGTCTGTAAGCAAGTAGGATCTCCCCTGGCCAGGTGGAGTTGTAGGCCTCCCCGACTATCTGCACTCTTTCCTGGCTACCTTGCTCTATGCGGGTAGAAGTAGCCCACGTCCCTGAGTATACCGTGTGGTGCTCACCCGTATGGCCGGTGACTTGGGGCCTTCCGTTAGCCTCCGCTTCACGATTGCGGTGCTGGTCCCTTGCTTGCGACCGTGCCTCCGGGCTTCTAAGGCCAGAGGACATGGAATCCCCTGCCGGTTGGATTCTGCTGCTGGACCTGGATGTCCCCACAGCCTCGGACTCCGTGTCCGGGTTTAGTGTCTTCAGCCAAGGCGAGCTTTCTAGCTTCCAGCCTCTGGCACTCGCTCCTGCTCCTACAGAGCTCCTGTTGTCACTTTCCCTGTGTCTGCTGTCCTCCAGACCTGACTGCGTCTCTGTCTGGGACTTCACTCTGACTCTGACTGACCTAATCCCGCCCCAGACCCAGTTTATAAGGGCAGATTCCTCCCCTCCCAGGTCTGGGCGGGCAGTGTTGCATGCTTAGGGCTCCTGACCAGAGAAACCTCCCACTTGCTCTCAGACATAATATTTCTATTACTGTGGCAACCAGACCCCTGGGGTGCCACACTTGTCCTATTGGCACTATGGAACCAGCCTTCATTGCCAGATCCCGCAGCCCACATAGGAGTCACCTAAACTGCAGGCACCATAGAGTCGGCTAACCCGACCGCAACACGACAGGACAACGTATTGGAGGCAAAGTGACGTTGACACTACCCGGAAACAGCTGGTGTGCTGGAACCAGGCTGGGCAGGAGGGAGTACCCGAGCCAAAGACACTGCCGAGAACCAGCTGACGGTACTGGAACTCGGATGGGTAGCAGAAGGTACAAGAGCCAATGGAACTACCGAGGACCAGCTGACGGTACTGGAACTCGGTCACTAAGCAGGAGGTACCTGTGCCAGAAAGCACTACCAAGGACCAGCAGACGTTGGTGGAACTTGGATACCGAGAACGAGGCACCTACGCCAAAGGCACTGCCGAGAACCAGCTGATGGTACTGGAACTCGGATGGGTAACAGAAGGTACCCATGAAAAAAAAAGTTGCAAGGCCGCGAGCCGGCAGCAGTTACCGAAACCCACAGTCCTACAGCGGGTGCTTGTCCTATTGGCACTATGGAACCAGCCTTCATTGCCAGATCCCGCAGCCCACATAGGAGTCACCTAAACTGCAGGCACCATAGAGTCGGCTAACCCGACCGCAACACGACAGGACAATGCATTGGAGGCAAAGTGTCGTTGACACTACCCGGAAACATCTGGCGTGCTGGAACCAGGCTGGGCAGGAGGGAGTACCCATGCCAAAGACACTGCTGGGAAACAGCTGGCGGTGCTGGAACCCAGGGTAAATACTAAAAAGAGAGTGGAGCCAGAGGCCTAATTGGAGCAACTTTAAAATCAGCAGTAGACTAGAAGTGTGAATGTGGACAGAGCAGGAGAAATTGCCATACACACAGCAGGGGAACAGCTGACGTTACTGAACCCCAATAACACGGCAGCAAGTGTTGACTGTGCAGACGGCACTTCTGAGCGCCAACTGGCGGTGTTTGAGCTCAGGGATAATACAGAAAACAGAGGAGCCAGAGGTGTAATTGGAGCAACTTTAAAATCTGTAGTAGTGTGAATGTGGACAGAGCAGGAGAAATTGCCGTACGCACAGCAGGGGAACAGCTGACGTTACTGAACCCCAATAACACAGCAGCAAGTGTTGACTGTGCAGACGGCACTTCTGAGCGCCAACTGGCGGTGTTTGAGCTCAGGGATAATACAGAAAACAGAGGAGCCAGAGGTGTAATTGGAGCAACTTTAAAATCTGTAGTAGTGTGAATGTGGACAGAGCAGGAGAAATTGCCGTACGCACAGCAGGGGAACAGCTGACGTTACTGAACCCCAATAACACGGCAGCAAGTGTTGACTGTGCAGACGGCACTTCTGAGCGCCAACTGGCGGTGTTGGAGCTCAGGGATAATACTGAAAACAGAGAAGCCAGAGGTGTAATTGGAGCAACTTTAAAATCTGTAGTAGTGTGAATGTGGACAGAGCAGGAGAAATTGCCGTACGCACAGCAGGGGAACAGTTGACATTACTGAACCCCAAAAACACGGCAGCAAGTGTTGACTGTGCAGATGGCACTTCTGACCGCCAACTGGCGGTGTTGGAGCTCAGGTATAATACTGAAAACAGAGGAGCCAGAGGTGTAATTGGAGCAACTTTAAAATCTGTAGTAGTGTGAATGTGGACAGAGCAGGAGAAATTGCCGTATGCACAGCAGGGGAACAGCTGACGTTACTGAACCCCAATAACATGGCAGCAAGTGTTGACTGTGCAGATGGCACTTCTGAGTAGCAACTAGCGGTGTTGGAGCCCAGGGTAAATACTAAAACCAGAGGAGCCAGAGGTGTAATTGGAGCAAGTTTTAAATTAGTAGTACAGTGATTGTGGACAGAGCAGGAGAATTTGCCGGACTCACAGCTGGGGATCAGCTGACGTTACTGAACCTCAATAACACTGGAGCAATCGTTGACTGTGCAGACGGCACTTCTGAGCAGCAACTAGCGGTGTTGGAGCCCAGGGTAAATACTAAAAACAGAGGAGCCAGAGGTGTAATTGGAGCACGTTTTAAATTAGTAGTACAGTGGATGTGGACAGAGCAGGAGAATTTGCTGGACACACAGCTGGGGATCAGCTGACGTTACTAAACCCAAATAACACTGGAGCAAGCGTTGACTGTGCAGACGGCACTTCTGAGCAGCAACTAGCGGTGTTGGAGCCCAGGGTAAATACTAAAAACAGAGGAGACAGAGGTGTAATTGGAGCAAGTTTTAAATTAGTAGTACAGTGGATGTGAACAGAGCAGGAGAATTTGCCGGACACACAGCTGGGGATCAGCTGACGTTACTGAACCCCAATAACACTGGAGCAAGCGTTGACTGTGCAGACGGCACTTCTGAGCAGCAACTAGCGGTGTTGGAGCCCAGGGTAAATACTAAAAACAGAGGAGCCAGAGGTGTAATTGGAGCAAGTTTTAAATTAGTAGTACAGTGGATGTGGACAGAGCAGGAGAATTTGCCGGACACACAGCTGGGGATCAGCTGACGTTACTGAACCCCAATAACACTGGAGCAAGCGTTGACTGTGCAGATAGCACTTCTGAGCAGCAACTGGCGGTGTTTGAGCTCAGGGATTACAGTTCAGGTGGTAGAAACATGAACACAATAGGAGACCTGGATACTGTTGCCAACCAATTATTTATTCTGGAAGAGGACTGGCAAATTCATGCGAGATCCAGGCCTTGTTCATTTTCAGAAAAGTAAGCCGGTCAACCTTATCGGAGGATAGGCGCATGCGACGGTCTGTTAGTACACCACCTGCGGCACTAAAGACGCGTTCCAATAATACGCTAGCAGCAGGGCAAGCCAGCACCTCCAATGCATACTGGCTAAGCTCTGGCCATGTATCCAGCTTAGAGACCCAAAACTTGAAGCGGGAACAGCCGTCTGGGAGTACACTGAGAGGGCAAGACATGTAGTCTGTCACCATCTGACGGAAACGTTGCCTGCTGCTGACTGGAGCCGTCTGTGATGGTGTAGACATTTGTGGCGGCGGGTACACAAAACTTTGCCACATTTGGGCCATACTGGTCTTGCCTTGTGCTGAGGCACTGCTTCTGCTCCCTCTTTGTGCAGAGCTTCCTCCACTGCCTCGACGCACTGAGCTGCTTTGTAAAGCACTAACAGCACTGCTCTCGGTTGGAATGGAGAACATGATGGAATGCACCAGTGCGTCTTGGTACTCCCGCATTTTACGCTCCAGGTTCAACGGTGTTATGAGGCTTTGTAAGTTGTCCCAGTAGCGAGGATCTAGGAGGGTGGACACCCAATATTCAGCCGTGTTGAGAATGTTGGCGATGCGGCGGTCGTTTCTCAGGCACTGCAGCAGGAAATCAACCATGTGCTGCAGACTGCCAACTGGCCAAGAAACGCTGTCCCCTGCTTGAGGCGTGATCTCTGCCTGCTCTGCATCACCCCACCCTCGCTCTAGATACTGACTACTAGAGCATTGTGTACCACCCTCCTCTGGATAGATGTCTTCCTCCTCCATTGACTCCTCCTCATCCTCCTCACAAAGTGTCCCCTGCCTAGGCCTTTGTGAGGAACCACGTTGCGCAGACTGTACAGAAGCAGATGGCATTTGTGACTCCTCATCCTCCCCCTCTTCCAAAACCTCCTCCCTTAGTGCTTGCAGTGTTTTTTCAAGCAGGCAGAAAAGGGGGATAGTCATGCTGACTAGTGCATCATCTGCACTCGCCATCCGCGTGGAATAATCGAAGGCACGCAAAACGTGGCAAATGTCCTTCATAGAGGCCCACTCAGTGGTGGTGAAGTGTGAACGGCGCACACTGCGACTTGTTTGCGCCTGCTGCAGCTGGTACTCCATTACTGCAGCCTGCTGCTCACACAACCTCTCCAACATATGTAACGTTGAATTCCACCTGGTGGGTAGGTCACATATGATGCGATGTTCCGGAAGACATAATCGGCGCTGCAGAGCTGCAATGCGCGATCTTGCGTTGCTGGAACGCCGCAAGTGAGCGCACTCTATGCGGACCTTGTGAAGCAGTGCATCAAGATCCAGATAGTCCCTCAAAAAACTCTACACGACCAAGTTGAGCACATGTGCCAGACATGGGATGTGAGTGAGGTTGCCTAGGCCCAGAGCTGCCACCAGATTTCGGCCATTGTCACACACTACCATGCCTGGCTGGAGATTCGCTGGCACAAACCACACGTCGCTCTGCTGCTTGATGGCATTCCAGAGCTCCTGCGCTGTGTGGCTTCGATTCCCCAAAGAAATTAATTTTAATACGGCCTGTTGACGTTTGGCCACGGCTGTGCTCATATCGGTCATCATAACAGGTAACTAACCGTTCACGGGTGGAGGTAGACCATGACGACTCCTGCAGCGCTGATTCAGAGGAACTGGAGTATGAAGAGGAGTCAATGTGTACAGACTGGATTCCTGCAATCCTTGGAGTTGGCAGAACACGTACAGCGCCACTCTCAAGATCTGTACCCGGCTCCACAACATTTACCCAATGGGCAGTGAGGGAAAGGTATCGTCCCTGTCCATGCTTACTGGTCCACGCATCGGTGGTCAGGTGGACCTTGCTACTGACGGCGTTTTGTAGCGCATGTTTAATTTTTCCCTCCACATGCTGTTGCAGGGCAGGGATGGCTTGCCTGCTGAAATAAAAGCGGCTGGGCACGTTGTATTGTGGAACTGCCAATGCCATAAAGTTACGGAAGGTGTCAGTCTCCACCAGCCTGAATGATAGCATTTCAAGGGCCAGTAGTTTAGCAATGCCAGCATTCAGAGCCTGTGCTCGGGGGTGGATTGCCGAGTATGGGCGCCTTTTCTCCCATGCCTGTGCTAACGATGGCTGTAGACTGGCGTGGGAGTGTGAGGATGACAGGGAAAGTGGTGCTGTGGGTGGAATTACACTGTGTCTCTGTACAACAGTGCCAGAGGTTCTTCCATGGCGATCCTGTGAGGAAGCTGAACCAGCTGTGTGTGAGCTGGAGGAAGAGGCTACAACACGAGCTGAAGAGGTGGTAGGTGGCGCTGTAGGTTGGCCTAGGTCTTCAGTGTGTTTTTGGAACTCCACCACGTGCTTGGTCCGCACATGTTTCCACATATTTGTGGTATTGAGGTTGCTGACACTTTTCCCTCTTTCACCTTCTGATTACACAGCTTGCATTTGACAAAGCAAATGTCATCTGCAACTGTGTCAAAAAAGGACCAGGCACTGCAAGTCTTGGGAGCGCCCGCTTTGGATTTTGGAAGAGCCATGCTCCTATTGGGTGCCGAAGTGGAGGCTACAGGCAACCAAATCTGCCCCCTCCCTCTCCCTCCTTTTTGGGCCGTTCAGGGAATCTCTTCCTTAGAGCTGCTCCCACCACCTTCCTGTCCCTCACGCCATGATGGGTCAAGGACCTCATCATCTACACCACCCTCTTCAAACAACTGCTTCTCCTGGGTAGTCTCGACAGCACAGTACGCACCAGAAAGTGGCACCTGAGTCTCATCATCAGATGCGTACTGAGGTGTGCTGCTGACCATAGGCACAGGCCCACCCGCCTCTTCAGATTCAGAGAAACAGAACAGTTGCGCATCACTGCATACTACCTCTTCTTCAAATTCTCGAATTCTGCTTGGCTGGGCCCCTCTTTCCAAGCCAAGAGATTCAGAGAACAGAAGTAGAGATGGCTCCTGTCCAGGGCTCTCTGACTGCCTGGGCAATTTGGCAGGTGGTGAAGAGACAGATGGGTGCTCTTCAGTGCTCAGGACCTGAGAGGATCTGGAACTAATTGAAGTCGATGCGTTAGCTGCCATCCATCCGACAACGACTTCAATTTGGTCCTCCCGCAGCAGTGGGGTACAGCTAGCTCCTACAAAGCTGCGCATAAAGGACTGTTCCCTGGTAAAACTGGGGGATGCTGAGTCACTGGTGCCCGCAGCAGGCACAGAATCCCCACGTCCTCTCCCTGCAGGCACAGAATCCTCACATCCTCTCCCTGCAGAAACTCCACGCCCACGACCACGACCACATGCCTTACTCCCTGCCTTCTTCATCTTGGTAGACTGATAAAGATAGGCAGAAAAGTATTAAGGGCTTAGTGTGCTTATTCCTGAACAGCAGCTAACAGGTATAAGAAACACTAATTTTATAAAGTGTGGACTAGACTTTAATATGAGCTAATGTGGCCTACACAACTGTAAAGTGGAGTGTTTGGTGAACTTTATTTAGGGGTTTTTTTGTCACAAAAAGACACTGGATGTGCCCAAAGATGTAATACAGATAGTATCATAAACTTTTTGTAGCTATTACAATGCGGGAAGGTAACCTACAATGCAATAGATGAGGCTACAAAAAATAGGCTAATACTAATCTGGCTGAGGCTGCAGGGCACAATGCTGCAGAAAGGCTCCTCTATCTACTCCTATATAGTGTGTTTGGAGCCAATGTAGCTGAATACGGATGGAACCACCACACTAATAGGAGAAATCAGGAAAAATGATCAATTAGCAAAAAAGGACAATGTATGAGGCAGTGACGCACGCTGAGCGCACTACAACCAGACGTGGCTGAAGCACACACTACAGCGTGAGCTGCACTCACACACAGAGACCTTGCAGACAGGCGTGAACAGTGCAGATGCAGAGCACTGTGCACTAGCGCTGCAAGACAAAAAAAAATTCTCTATCTACTCCTATATAGTGTGTTTGGAACCAATTTAGCTGAATACGGATAGAACCACCACACTAATAGGAGAAATCAGGAAAAATTATCAATTAGCTAAAAAGGACAATGTATGAGGCAGTGACGCATGCTGAGCGCACTACAACCAGACGTGGCTGAAGCACACACTACAGCGTGAGCTGCACTCACACACAGAGGCCTTGCAGACAGCGGTGAACAGCACAGAGAACTGTGCACTAACGCTGCAAGGCACAGCGATTTATAAAGTAGCTTGGGTAAAGCAGAATAGAGCAAATAGGTAGCTAAAACTGTCCCTCAGAACAACAGCGTCCTATCCCTAACTGAATTCACAGCAGAGTGAGCTCAAAATGGCGGCGGCGGCTTTTATAGTGCATCATGATATCATTTCAGCAGCCAATCACAGCCATGCCATTAGTTAACATGCCTACATGCCTAACAGGATGTGCCCACACTTCTTAGGATCCTCATTGGCTGAATAAAATGAAACTGGCTCATTGCATTATGGGAACTTCCGATTCCGGTATACGATATTCTAAAAGTATCGGAATTAAGTATCGGAATTCCGATACCGCGAATATCGTCCGATACCCGATATTTCAGTATCGGAATGCTCAACACTACTCACAATACATTCGGCCTTCAAGTACGCACAACTCTTAACAAAAACTTTTATGCTTCTCTAGGTCACTTTCTGCTGTTAAGAATATGTGCTTGTGTCCCTCCTGTATCCCACACACCATTTCAGCCATAAACTGTTTAAATTGCTGCACTCTCTCTATATGCAAGAATTCCCTGTGTTCTGCAAATCATGGGAAACTAAGCTAGCTGCGCAAATTGCAGCAGACAAATGAGCTAAATGCTTCTTTTTATCATATTAAGTCTATGTGCCCACAATGCAGAAATGCTCAGGATTTTTTCCTGAGCGTTTCTGCATCTCCCCTGGCAGAAAAAACGCATGCGGATTGTACATGCGGATTGTACATGCGGATTGTACATGCATTTTTCTTGCCAGGGACAAGCAGATGTGAAGCGTTCTTCACATGCATTTCTGCATGCGGGTTGACAAGCGCTTTCCAAGCGATTTTAGCATCACTTGGAAAGTGCTTGTCAACTTGGTCACACAATATAAATCCATGCAAACGGCATGGATTTATATAGTGTGACCCGAGAGAATGTAAAAAAATAAAAAAATAAATGTATACTTACCCTCCGATGGCCCGCGCTGGCTTGCTTCACCGTCCCGGCTGCCGGCAGCGGTAGAGTGAAGGACCTGCCGACGTCAGCGTCACGTGACCCGTCACATGACTCTAACGTCAGCGCTGGTCCTTTATTCCATCGCGAACTGCTGCCAAGCAAGGAAGAGCGCACCGCGGGCCGCCAGAAGGTAAGTATATAATTATTTTTCATTTTATTCTTTTTTTTTACAGTTTTCAATGGTACCCAGGTCCGGAGGAGAGTCTCCTCGCCTCTAGACCTGGGTACCATCCGCACATTAGAACGCTTGGATTACGCATCTACAGATGCAGTGATGCCTAATCCATGCGGTCTAATGCAAGTCAATGGCGGCGAAAACGCAGCACTTCCGCAAAATAATTGGTAGTGCTGCGTTTTTTTCCGCAATGATAATCCGCAGCGGAAATTTCCGCAGCATGTGCACAGCACATGCGGATTATCATTGGGGAACATGGCAAGCCATCTACCATGCGTTTAAAACGCTTAAAAAACGCATCGTGGGCACACAGCCAAAGCGCTACCTGCTCCAAATGCACAAGAAACATTTTATATAATCTTATCAAGGTGGTACCAAATTCCTGCTGCTCTCAACAGATGGTACCCCTTTGTTCCAGATAGATGTTGTTGTTGTAGAAGGGTGTGAAACAATGATGCATATCTGGTATGGATGTTCAGTTTTACAGAATTTTTGGGATGGAGGTCTTCAAGTTATTCTTGAAATAGCAGAGATCTTAAAGGGAATCTGTCACCAGGTTTTTGCTACCTAATCTGAGACCAGCACAATGTAGGGACAGAGATCCCGATTCCAGCAATGTCACTTACTGGGCTGCTTACTGTAATTTTTATAAAACCATAGTTTTATCAGCAGGAGATTATCACTAGAGAACTAGTAAACCTACTGCCATGTAGTTCTCGATAGTCATCAGCATTTTGTAACCACCAGTGATTGTCAGGTGCTTATGTACAGTGTACACAAAAAACTGTCAATAAGTGGTGTGGACGAGGTTATACAGAGCTCAGCAGTCAGAGGAGTGTTTTTTAATCAAAACTGCAGCAAGCAGCCTAGTAAGTGACACATCGCTGGAATCAGGTTCTCTGCCCCTTCATTATGCTACTCAGAAGGGGTAGCAAAAACCTGGTGACAGATTCCCTTTAACTTCTAAAGATCCTGATGCCATCCCCTTCTTCTTACCTTGCATCGCCCAATTCCGATATAAAAAATCCCTAGTACATCATCTCTTTCAGGCCAACATAACTGTAATTCAAAGCCACTGGAAATCCAATGCAAAAGCCATCCCACCGCGTCAACGGACATTACGTTTATATAGCTCCCCTTGGCTGGGTATCCATTAGTCGGAGTCTCGGTCCTGCTCAGCCCTTATTCACATTTACGTCATTTGACATATGGTAAGGGTTCAATCATAGAGATTAGGACCGTCCCTAATAGGGTCGCCTTGACACGGTGAGATGGCTTTTGCATTTTTTTTATCAAAATTATGTTAACTAAGTACCCTATATTATTTTCATGCACTATTGCTATTTATTTATTTATTTATTTATTTATTCATTTATTTATTTACTGTAGGGTATTTGCTCATTTTGTTTTTATCTTAGGTTTTATCTGTTTAGTGGCCAGTGTGAACATGTGCCTTACATGTTGCATGCATACCAACTTTATTCCAGTTCATCTCTTTAGGTTTTTGTTAGTGGCATATTGAGATTGCCCAGATGCAGCGAATTTAGGTGCCTAAATGCAGCCTAATATTTTCAAGTTAAAGGGGCTGATTCATTAAGACAGGTGTTGTACATGCTAGTCTTAACGAAGGGGCATTGTGGAGTAGGATGCAGTGAATTCATTAAGTGGTCCACGCCTCTAAATGAATTTGGTGCATTCCCTCAGTGGTATGCGCCTCTGGGCACCTCACCAGAAATGCTACTTCAGTCAGAGACTAGAGTCACATTTCTTGGCATAAGTTATGCAGCAAGTTTTGATGAATTGGTTAGGTGGGCGCTGCCATTTTGGTGGAGATGGCCGGGACCAGTATGAAAATGCCAAAAGTTACAAAATTGATGTGTACTTTACAACATTTTGTGTGTTATATGCCAAACCGGCATAAATACTTTGACGAATTGGCCTCAAACTGACTAATACAAATGCCTTCATTCATTTACTATCATACTCCCACAATTAGGGTATGATCACATGATGCAATCGTGCGGCACATTTTTACTGTCATTTTAGAAAAGGCAGTAAAATCGCCGGGTTATTGCTGTGATTTTTAAAAATAACTTTATTACAGCCATTTATAGTACAAGAATTAAGAGGAAAAAAAGGCCATTGTCTATTATGCTGCCCACACTGTAGATCAAACTTTACAAAAATTGCCAATTTTATCAGTAAAGAAAGTCTTTGGCTGGATTAAAAGCTAGGTCTTGCGTGTTGGATTTTTTGTGGGATGATTTGCACAGGTGGAATGATGTGTTCACACGGTCGACCTACAAACAATCACTCAATATGTCTTTCCACCTGCTCTCATCCTATTGGTCTGTGGTTAGAATGTACGATCATTGGCCAGTTGTTCTCTTATGACATTGGACTTGTATGCCTTATGTGGTCTAACGTGTGCATGTGTCTATCACATAGACAAACGATCGAGCGATGATCATTTGTTCTCTAGCCTTTTTTGGACAGCACGGTGGCTCAGTGTTTAGCACTGCAGCCTTGCAGCGCTGGGGTCCTGGGTTCAAATCCCACCAAAGACAACATCTGCAAGGAGTTTGTGTGTTCTTGTGTTTGCGTGGGTTTCCTCCCACACTCTAAAGACATACTGATAGGGAATGTAGATTGTGAGCCCCCATTGGGGACAGTGATGATAATGTATGTAAAGTGCTGCTGAATATGATCGCACTATATAAAGATTATTATTATTTTTTCTAACCACATCTAATGTCCATGGCAATTTTAATAATTTATAACCTAAATGACAGGCTGGTGGTAATAAAATGGAAACCTTGAAATTCATGATTGTTTTCTAGACAGAATCACACATATGCCTCCATCTGCATACATCACTAATGATTTTTATGCAGGCATTGTAAATATTAAACAATGACAAATTGTAGTTTTATTGCTTATGGATGATTTCTTTATGCATTTAGACTTATAAGCAATTGTTATGAATGCTCTTAAAATTATTTTTACATGTAAACCAGTCTTTTACAATTAAAGTACCAGACTAGAGCACATCAATAACAAGCAGATCCTGCGCTCACCCACTATGCGGACAAGCACGAGCTGGAAACAGAACCTGTCATGTCTGCAATTTGCTACTGGTCTAAGTTATTGTACAGCCATGGGAAAAAAACACACAGGGGACAAAATACCCAAGGGGGTGGGGGTATTAATTAATAGGTGGGATAGTCTCTTCCTTTAATGAAGTGTGCGCCAAACTCATCCACAGGGTATAAGAAAGAAAAAGATTGTGAGGATGCACCTTTTCTAGTACATGTCTGAAAAAGTAGCGCAGAGGAGTTCATTCGGAAAAAAAAACATTTTTAATCTAGAAACACAGAATCATTTAGTAAAGTTTAGTAGTTCGAAAAAATTCTGAAGTTTGTAAAAAAAAAAATTTGTTTGAATCACTATTATATAACTTTTTTTTTTTTTTGACAGACCTGTGTGGTGCGGTTATTCTTTGAACACTGAGCCGATATTTTATTGATACCACATTGGGGTACATATGATAGGACCTGTCAGCACGATTTTGTAATGTAAAGTAAAGACATAGCTGTAATAGTAATGTAATACTGATTTATTTGATACGTTCGGTGAAGAAATACGCTTTGTTGCAGAGGAGATTTCAAATAAAATGTATGTAATGTATGTAAAGCTCTGCGGATTATGTTGGCGCTATATAAAAATAAAGATTATTATTATCATTATTAAATAAAAGAGGCAGGTCGCTGAAAAAGCAGTGACCTGTTATTCAAAGACCAGAGGCAGGCAAAGAATCTTCGCTAAAATTAATCTCATCAGTCCAAACAGCAACTAATCGGTGCTAGACACTTTCTAAACATTAATACTCCAAGATCCTCCAAATTCCCAGTGATGGGTGAAGGGAAAAAGAGACTCTAGCTCAAGATTATCATAAAACTATAATTTTTATTGATACATAGTTAAAAGAAACACAAAAGAAAAAAGAACAAAAAAAGAAAAACAGGGAAACCTCTCAGTGAAGGGGAGAACAGTTATCCACAAAAACTATTCGAAGGTGGTAATCATTAGACCTAAACTAAGCTCGGCACCATAGTAACCAAGAGGATGCTAGTTAAGGGTATATATCTCAAGAAAATGCCAAGTATTTTGTCAATTACTAATATGTTTTTATTTCATCAGTTTATATTAGTTTAGAATTCACCAACTCTAAATAAAGTGCACCGTGCATAATAAATCATCGCCATACTGAGTCACCATAATGGAGTCTAATGTTTGGAAACGCTGAATTGCCTGCAAAAAAAATAATAATCCACTATATACCAGCAATGAAGAAGCTCAATAAACCCCAAGTCAAAGAAGCAACATGGCAACAGCGTGATTTTCCATATAATATGGTGACACAATATGACTATTCAACAGTGCCAACAAACAATTATAGGGAAGCTAAGTTCCCTCATGACAAAACAGCTCAGAATACCTTTAAGTAAAGGCCACCACGAGGAAAAGATGTAGGCTGTCTCCCTCGCCCCCGATATAGCTTCCCTATAATTGTTTGTTGGCACTGTTGAATAGTCATATTGTGTCACCATATTATATGGAAAATCACGCTGTTGCCATGTTGCTTCTTTGACTTGGGGTATATTGAGCCTGTTCATTGCTGGTATATAGTGGAATATTATTTTTTTGCATGCAATTCCTCTGGAGCTGCAGAGGCAAAGTAACAATGCTGCGGGTCCGAACTGTCAGTCATTCAGGAGCATTAAGCAAAGAGGCAGAGGAATAGTGTACTCCTGTAATCAAAATTGTCCCCTTGTGGACCAAAGTTAGCCAACTACCAAATGGTATAAAATTAGACTAAACAGTCTAAAGATACCCCTGATTTATTAACAAGCATTAGGCACTGTGATACGTTTGTCACCTTTTAAGATCTTGTAGTCTAGGTTTGATCTTTCTAACAAGCCTCATTCAGACATCTTTATTTTTCACATATGCAAAAATATGGTACAGGTGTCATCAGTGTTTTGGATCTGTGTGTCTTCAGTATTTGGCCGAGGTCCCACGATCGTATGGCATCCGATGCAATAGCATCGGATGCGATATGCTAATGACACTCGGCTCCTGCTCTACTGCGAGCGTGACCCAAGTGTCAGTGTTCTGTGCTCCAATCCGCTCTCACAGAGAGGATCACAGCACAGCTGCGGAGGAGACGGAGAAAGTAATTTCTCCATTTCCTCTATTGCTGGCATCTGCAGGAATCGCACTGCACTCAGGTGATATCCAAGTGCAGTGCGATGTTTCACACGCACCCATAGACTTATATGGGTGAGTGCGATCCGAATCTAGCATGCAATGGCAGCATGCTGCGATTTTTATTTCAGCCCAATCGTGATCCGATCGGAGCTGGAAAAAAAAAAGCCACCATCATAGGATTAAAGTGGTACGAATGCAATCCGATGTTTTATCGGATTGCATTCTTTCGATTTAATCGCAAGTGAGAGTGAGCCTTTTGGTCAGTGTTTTTGATCCGAGTTTCATAACTGTCAGTATTTACCAACAGTGTGTTATCAGTATTTGGTCAAGGTCAGTATTTATCATCAGTGTGCCATTAAGCCCCTGTCTCACATAGCGAGATCGCTAGCGAGATCGCTGCTGTGTCACGGTTTTGGTGACGCAACAGCGACCTCACCAGCGATGTCGCTATGTGTGACACTTTGCAGCGATCAGGCCCCTGCTGTGAGGTCGCTGATCGCTGCAAAATGTCCTGGACCATTTTTTGTCCTTTGCCCTCCCGCTGGTCAGCACACATCGCTGTGTGTGACCAGCGGGAGCAGCGATCAGGCTGGTAACCATGATAAACAGCGGGTTGCTAGGGGCACACGCGCACTTAGTAAACCACTGTTTATCATGGTTACCACTCTGCTACGGTGAGCGGTAACCTCCCGCTCACCGTAGCAGAGTGGTAACCATGATAAACAGCGGGTTACTAGGTGCGTGTGCCCCTAGTAACCCGCTGTTTATCATGGTTACCAGCCTGCTCCTGCTTCAGCAGGCTGGTAACCAGGAGCAGGACATCGTGGAAAGATTCTTTCCACGATGTCGCTGCTCCCCTGATCGTTGGTGAGCCTGCCTGTTTGACAGCTCACCAGCGACCACATAGCGACGCAGCAACGATCCCTGACAGGTTGTATCGTTGTCGGGATCGCTGTAGCGTCGCTAAGTGTGACGGGGCCTTTAGTGTTTGGTCAGTATTTACCATCAGTGTGCCATCAGTGTTTTTCAAGTATGGATAAATAAATTGCAAAGCTTCCCCTGTCCTTTGCAATGTTAAACACAGACAGCACACGGATGGCACCTGGATGTCATCTGTGCTGTGCATGTGTTTGACGGACCCATAGACTTGTATTGGCACTCTTCATCCACGCTGCAGGAAAAAAAACAGACATGTGAACAGCGTCACGGACTATGTTGTTATGTGTTCATGAAAAATATGGATAGCACACGTACATGAATGAGCCCGGCTTAGATAGCTTTAGCAAATCTGTCCCATGGCATGCCCCTAATCTATTGACTGCCCCTAGTCCAAGACTATGCTGTCTAAGGCCTCATTCAGACAGCTATTTTTTTTAGCACGACATATCCAATTTTCATCCTTTTTGTTCTGTGAGTGTTTTTACCATTAGTGTTGCATTCTATTGTCGAGTAAAGACTGAAAAAATGGACAGCACTAGAATGACATTTGAGTGCTATCCATTTTTTTAAAAGACCAATTCATTTGAATTATAAAGTTGAATGTATAAATCAGCTCAAAAACAGACTTGTGTGCAAAAATCTCCTCTAAAACAACCATATGTACAATGAAAAACACCTGAAAAAACACCCAGAAAATGCTCAAAAGAATGATTATATGCATTTCTATGTACAAACGTCTTGAAGTTCATATGTTCAATCCTTACAGTGTCTTTAAATGCTTCAGGTGCCCAAAAGACAGCAAGCGGTTAAAAGAAGTGAGCGGACTATTCTTAGTTTATGTGCATAGGACACCTTTTACATGCAGGTGAACTCATGGAGTTTTCCTGAGCACTAGCTTGACGTTTTGGAACACTGTTTTTTTTTTAGCATTTTATTATAGTTTTTGGCTTATCTTTTGTACTTGCGCTTTTTGCTCCATGTGAACACACTCCATAAGGCTGTGTTCCTACTATGACATTTTGATTAGTTTTTGATATTTC
The DNA here is from genome assembly GCF_046119375.1 of Phyllobates terribilis. Lineage (NCBI taxonomy): Eukaryota > Metazoa > Chordata > Amphibia > Anura > Dendrobatidae > Phyllobates > Phyllobates terribilis. The sequence continues at coordinate 74,251,135 of NW_027362764.1, forward strand.
AGATTTTCTGCAGCATTTCTGCACCTATTAAGTAAATTAGGTTACTTGCATTTTTTCCTTGTGTTTTTATCGCGTTTTTGAATCTGCATCTTTTGTCTCTTGTTAGTGTGTCATGTTTTGAACAAAGCTGTATTGTTTTTGATACCTCATGGTATTTGGCTTTGACATGTGCGGATTACACTAATTTTTTATATATTTCCGCTATGGAAACATCCTAAAAAAGCATGTGTATTTTTCACCTGTGGATTTTCTGCATCTAATGCAAGTCTATGGGAAAAATCTTCACATAAAATTCAGCGTACCCGAAAGAGAAAATGACATGTTGCGGATCTGAACCATGCACCGGAGGTCAGTTTACGAAGAGTGAAAAAAAAAAGCACAGTTGGCAGGAGATTTCTATAAATCCCAATTCACTTTGCTGGAACTGTAAGATGCAGCATTTTTGACTCAGCGAAAATACGCAAAACTCACCAAAAACTCTTTGTGGCCAGGCAGCCTAAAAAAGCCATGGATGCACAGATATTTCGCCACAAATAATCAGGATTTGTGTGCATTGTTAAGATAGTTATATCAGTTTATGCTGTTGAACATAAAAAGGTGAATATTTATCTTATTAAAGCACCACTCCAGAGTTTTTTTTTATTTCAGCGCCGGAGTGGCACCACTAAACTAAGTTCCCTGACCCTAGTATTGTACTCTCTAACCGCTGTCTTCAGCTCTTCCTGATACCGCTCCTGTCCCGTGCCACCATCTTGTGACCACAACTTCTGACTGACCGGAAATCAGAGGTAACAGTCACAAGCTCTCAATGTAAGTCCATGAGACCCACGTTCTGGCCTCATTCTGGCTCCCATAGACTTACATTGAGTTGTGATTTCTGCCCATCCAGCAAACACTGGAGCTCTCCGGCAAGTACAAATTGCAGGAGACAACAGCAGGGAAATGTGCACACGGTGCAGATTTGCTGCGGTTTTGACGCTGCAGAATTTCTGCACCATTTCCACACCTAATATGCAAATTAGGGTTACTTGCGTTTTTTTGTGCAGTTTTTACATGCGGTTTTGCCGCATGCGTTTTTTGATGCGGTTTTTATGCATGTGTTTTTCATGTCTTCATGTTGAAATTAGAGAATAGTTTTTTTAAAACAAACCTTATTGATCATCATGTAGCATTTTTGTGTGCGTTTCCGCTGCGGAAACACACACAAAACACACATGCAGTTTTTATGCATGCAGATTTTCCTCATCTAATGCAAGTCTATGGGGAAAATCCACATGCGTTTCCGCAAGAGAAATAGACATGCTGCAGATCTGAAAAATGCACCTCATGTCAGTTTCCGCAGGTGCACAAAAAATCATAGTGGGCATGGGATTTTTAGAAATCCCATCCACTTTGCAGTAACATCTGGCCACTGCGGTTTTGACCAGGCATAAAAACGCAGCGTCAAAACCGCAGCAAATCCGCACCGTCTGCACATACCCTTATTGATCATCATGTAGCATTTTTGTGCGCGTTTCCGCTACAGAAACGCCATTGAAGAACGCATGCGGGTTTTACGCATGCGGAATTTCCTCATCTAATGCGTTTTTTACGCATGCGTTTCCGCAAGAGAAATTGACATGCTGCTGTCTGGAAAGACACGCCTTATGTCAGTTTCCGAAACAAAAACGCATAGTTGGCATGGAATTTCTAGAAATCACATCCACTATGCTGTAACATTTGGTTGCTGCGGTTTTGATGCTGCATAAAAACGCAGCGTCAAAACTGCAGCAAATCCGCACCGGCTGCACATACCCTAATACTAAGGGCTGGGAATTTAGATTAGTGATACCCCTCCGGTGGTAAAATAAGAAATAATGCTGTAGTGTTCCTTTAATCTATAAAATGGAACGGTTTTGCTGAGAAGAAATGCATTGTATATGTAAATGGTGCAATTAGGAAGACATATTATTACCTATAGACATTGCTAACAATGTTTCTTATACTATCCAAAGTTCTTTTTTCTCCACACACTCGGTTGTGTCCTGAATGTCTCTGTGTGTTCTTTGTGTCATCTCAGTTCATTATCTAACAAATACATATCACAGTGATACCATTATGTGCATTTTTAGCATGTGAAAGCTTTGAAAAACCTTCATGCAAATTGGAAAAACTAAGAATTTTCAATCAGAGGGTTTTCTTTAGATCGCATTTTAGGTTAATGTTCAGTAGAAAATATTTCAATGATGTTTTGGGAGGCGATTTTTTTTCATTTACTTCATTTGGTAAAAACTACAAGGTGAATAATTCATGGGAAAAAAAAAACATTTTACATGCTGTACTGTAGATGTAGTAGTCTATTTTGTTTATTTGACTGAACGTGTTTTACTGGGGTTTTTTTTTTTTGCTAATTTGTGTAATTTTGTACAGGTATTTACCAAGAGTGTCTGAAGTACACTGCTCAAAAAAATAAAGGGAACACTCAAATAGTGAATGGAAAAGCAAAGTATATATATATATATATATATATATATATATATACATATATACAGTACAGACCAAAAGTTTGGACACACCTTCTCATTTATATATTTTTCTGTATTTTCATGACTATGAAAATTGTACATTTACACTGAAGGCATCAAAACTATGAATTAACACATGTGGAATTATATACTTAACAAAAAAGTGTGAAACAACTGAAAATATGTCTTATATTCTAGGTTCTTCAAAGTAGCCACCTTTTGCTTTGATGACTGCTTTGCACACTCTTGGCATTCTCTTCATGAGCTTCAAGAGGTAGTTACCGGAAATGGTCTTCCAACAATCTTGAAGGAGTTCCCAGAGATGCTTAGCACTTGTTGGCCCTTTTGCCTTCACTCTGCGGTCCAGCTCACCCCAAACCATCTCGATTGGGTTCAGGTCTGGTGACTGTGGAGGCCAGGTCATCTGACGTAGCACCCCATCACTCTCCTTCTTGGTCAAATAGCCCTTACACAGCCTGGAGGTGTGTTTGGGGTCATTGTCCTGTTGAAAAATAAATGATGGTCAAACTAAACGCAAACCGGATGGAATAGCATGCCGCTGCAAGATGCTGTGGTAGCCATGTTGGTTCAGTATGCCTTTAATTTTGAATAAATTTCCAACAGTGTCACCAGCAAAGCACCCCCACACCATCACACCTCCTCCTCCATGCTTCACGGTGGGAACCAGGTATGTAGAGTCCATCCGTTCACCTTTTCTGCGTTGCACAAAGACACGGTGGTTGGAACCAAAGATCTCAAATTTGGACTCATCAGACCAAAGCACAGATTTCCACTGGTCTAATGTCCATTCCTTGTGTTCTTTAGCCCAAAAAAAGTCTCTTCTGCTTGTTGCCTGTCCTTAGCAGTGGTTTCCTAGCAGCTATTTTACCATGAAAGCCTGCTGCACAAAGTCTCCTCTTAACAGTTGTTGTAGAGATGTGTCTGCTGCTAGAACTCTGTGTGGCATTGACCTGGTCTCTAATCTGAGCTGCTGTTAACCTGCAATTTCTGAGGCTGGTGACTCGGATAAACTTATCCTCAGAAGCAGAGGAGACTCTTGGTCTTCCTTTCCTGGGGCGGTCCTCATGTGAGCCAGTTTCTTTGTAGCGCTTGATGGTTTTTGCAACTGCATTTGGCGACACATTCAAAGTTTGCTCAATTTTCACACTGACTGACCTTCATTTCTTAAAGTAATGATGGCCACTCGTTTTTCTTTACTTAGCTGCTTTTTTCTTGCCATAATACAAATTCTAACAGTCTATTCAGTAGGACTATCAGCTGTGTATACACCTGACTTCTGCACAACACAACTGATGGTCCCAACCCCATTTATAATGCAAGAAATCCCACCTATTAAACCTGACAGGGCACACCTGTGAAGTGAAAACCATTTCCGGTGACTACCTCTTGAAGCTCATCAAGAGAATGCCATAGTGTGCAATGCAGTCATCAAAGCAAAAGGTGGCTACTTTGAAGAACCTAGAATATAAGACATATTTTCAGTTGTTTCACACTTTTTTGTTAAGTATATAATTCCACATGTGTTAATTCATAGTTTTGATGCCTTCAGTGTGAATGCACAATTTTCATAGTCATGGAAATACAGAAAAATCTTTAAATGAGAAGGTGTATCCAAACTTTTGGTCTGTACTGTATATATATATATATATATATATATATATATATATATATATATATATATTTTTATATTATTTATTTATTTTTTTAAACGAGTACTAATCTGAAAAGACATAACTTAGAAAATTGCTGCTTATAAAGATTACTTACATATACATATATTTATATTTATATATATGAGTTTATAGATATGTATATATTTATATATACACTGCTCAAAAAAATAAAGGGAAAACTCAAATAACACATCCTAGATCTGAATGAATGAAATATTCTCATTGAATACTTTGTTCTGTACAAAGTTGAATGTGCTGACAACAAAATCACACACAAATCATCAATGGAAATCAAATTTATTAGCTAATGGAGGCCTGGATTTGGAGTCACCCCCAAAATTAAAGTGGAAAAACACACTACAGGCTGATTCAACTTTGATGTAATGTCCTTAAAACAAGTCAAAATGAGGCTCAGTATTGTGTGTGTGTAACGGGTCCGGGAGGCGGAACCTCTGAGCTACTATACAAGGGGGCGGCCCTTGTAAGGGAGCGGGTGGCAGTCTCTGGATGAACGGACAGGGAGATACGGCAAGTGATCAGGGCAGTCTCTGGGTGAACGGACAGGGAGATACGGCAAGTGATCAGGGCAGTCTCTGGGTAAGGGGTAGGTACGACCTGTGATGGCAGAGCCTCCGGGTAGGCTAGCAGGCAGATGGTAGATTGGTGCTCCCAGGTGAGCAAGCGAGAGTCTCTGGAATAGCTGGTGGTCACCGCACGTGACAACGGGACCTCCGGGCTGGCAAGCAGGCAGGTAACGGAGATGCGCTCCCAGGTGAGCGGGCAAGAGTCTCTGAGATAGCTGGTGGTCACAGCACGTGACAACGGAGCCTCCGGGCTGGCAAGCAGGCAGGTAACGGAGAAGCGCTCCCAGGTGAGCGGGCAAGCTGGTCCATAGACAGACTGACCGGAGTAGTAAGGCAGACCGTCGGACCTCAGGCAAGCAGGCAGGTAGCTGATATGCGCTCCCAGGTGAGCGGGCAGGCTGGTCCTTAGACAGACTGACAGGAGTAGAAAGGCAGACCGTCGGACCTCAGACTGGCAGACAGGTAACAAGTATTCAGGCAGGAATCAGGCAGGTAACTGGCAGGAAACAGGCAAGTAACTGGCAGGTAACTGGCAACGGGACCTGAGGGCTGAAGCACAGGTGAGACACAGGTGCAAACAACATTGCTCGGGCACCTCCATTTTGGAGGAGGTGCCTTTTATATGATGAAGTCCTCCGGCCATTGGCCGGGGACTCTTTAGGGCGGCGCGCGCGGCCCCTTTAAGAGGAGGGGAGCGCGCGCGCGCGCGCCCTAAGCACAGGGGCCGGGAAGGAGCGCGCGCCGAGAGCAGAGCAGGAGGAGGACGCCGGGACGGAGCGCGCGCTGACAGCAGAGCGGGGAGAGGACGCCGGGCAGGAGCGCGCGCTGACAGCAGAGCGGGGAGAGGACGCCGGGCACGGAGCAGAGCGGTGAGGGGAGCAGCGTCCCTGCCTAGCAGAGGGCAGGGACGCCAGCGCTACAGTACCCCCCCCTTTAGGCCCCCCCTTTTTTAGGCCAGACAGAAATTTAGCTAGGATGAGAGGGGCATGGATGTTCTCCCGGGGCTCCCACGTTCTCTCCTCAGGACCAAACCCCCTCCAATCTACCAGAAAAAAGGTCTTTCCTCTTACCCTTTTGCTGGCAAGAATGTTCTCTACCTCAAACTTGTCCTCAGCAGAAACCAGAGCAGGAGGCGTACCTGTAGACTTAGAAAAAGAGTTAAGTACCACAGGTTTGAGGAGAGATACATGGAAGGAGTTAGGGATCCGTAAGTTGGCCGGGAGTTTCAATTTATAGGCTACCGGGTTGATCTGACCGATGACCACCAGTGGACCGATGAACCGAGACCCTAACTTATAGGAAGGGATCTTGAGTCGGACATATTTGGACGAGAGCCAGACTTTATCCCCAGGACGGAATTGAGGAGGGTCCATCGCTAAATGCTGCCAGGGGGCAGCAGGTACTGGCAGAGGAAGAAGGCGGCCGGCCGACAGGTGTCTCGGAACTTTGTTGCGGGCGCAGGACACACAGGCAGAAACAAAGTCCATAACATCCTTGTGCAGGTTAGGCCACCAGTAGTGTCGGGTAATAAGCTGGAGGGTCTTTTTCCGACCGGCGTGGTCAGCTAGTTTAGACGAATGACCCCAGTGTAGGATTCTCTCCCGATCAGGTACCGATACGAACGTCTTACCAGGAGGGAGACAATTTAGACTCACGGGAGCCACCTGCATTACTCTGGCGGGATCGATGGGGCAGTCACATGGTCTATGAGGTGGTGATGTCTCTGCCTCCTCCTTAACAAAGACATCAGCACTAGACCAATAAGGAATCGGAAGTCCAGGTAGATTAGCTGGGATAGGAGAGGGACGGACGGAATGGACGGGAACCAGGCAGGTTTTATGACAGGCCTGTCCCCAGTGAAGGACTTCTCCGGTTTGCCAGTCAAGCACGGGTGCATGTCTCTGGAGCCAAGGCAGACCTAGCAAGAGGGCGTGAGGGAGACCAGGCAGAACGTGAAAGGAGATACTCTCTGAATGCAGCATTCCCACCTGCAGAGTAATGGATTCGGTGATGAATTGGATGGGGCGAGGTAAGAGGCCCCCATCCACGGCAACAACAGACAAGGGTACAGCCAGAGGTTTGGTGGGGATGCGGAATTTCTCCACCAGGGACTGTGAAATAAGATTTCCGGCTGCTCCAGAGTCAAGTTGGGCTAGTTCGGAATAACGATTCTCCCCGCAGATGATTGAGACTGACAACAGCAGGGATGGAGAGGATTTATTTTTGTCTAGATCGACCCCTCTGAGTGAACCTAGATACAGGCGTTCTCCCGACCTCTCCGGGCAGGCACGGATCAGATGCTCCTTACTGCCACAGTAGAAGCAGCTCCCCTCGGCACGGCGGAAATCCTGACGGGATTTGACCATCTTGGTCTGGTCGACCTGCATAGGCTCAGGAGAGTGTACCTGTGGAGAAACGGAAGGAATGACGGGTTCCTGGAAAGTAGGAGCTAGACGTGGAATCCTTCTCTCACGGGTGACCTCTTTGGCACGCTCCTGGAACCGTAGGTCAATCCGGGTGGCAAGGGTTATTAGATCATCGAGAGTGGTAGGAATGTCCCGACCAGCAAGTTCATCTTTAATACGGCCGGACAGACCCTCCCAGAAGACGGATACCAGGGCTTCGTTATCCCAGGCCAGCTCCGAGGCAAGGGTACGGAACCGTATGGCATATTGGCCCACGGTGAGGCTTCCCTGACGGAGGCGAAGCAGAGAAGATGCGGATGAGGTCCTCCGTCCGGGTTCGTCGAAGGCTTTCCGGAAAGCCATGAGAAAGGCAGGCAAGTCGGACACCAGGGGATCTCCTCTCTCCCATAGAGGATTTAGCCAGGCCAGGGCCTCCCCGGTGAGATGGGACATGATAAAGGCAATTTTGGCTCGGTCGGAGTTAAACTGGTGGGATAATAGTTCAAAATGCAGGGTGCACTGATTTATGAAGCCCCGAGCCAGGACGGAGTCGCCTCCGAAGCGAGGAGGTGCAGAGAGCCGGGGTCCGGAAAAGGATACCATGGTACTGGCGGAGGTTGTTGGTGGATCAGACAGAGTGTTCAGGCGAGTATTAACATTCCGCAGGTGACCCAGGATGGTCTCCTGTTGGGACCTCTGACGGGACAGTTCAAGACAGAGGTCCGAGAGCGAGGGAGCTTGGGTGCCACCGGGTTCCATGGCCCGAGCAAACTGTAACGGGTCCGGGAGGCGGAACCTCTGAGCTACTATACAAGGGGGCGGCCCTTGTAAGGGAGCGGGTGGCAGTCTCTGGATGAACGGACAGGGAGATACGGCAAGTGATCAGGGCAGTCTCTGGGTGAACGGACAGGGAGATACGGCAAGTGATCAGGGCAGTCTCTGGGTAAGGGGTAGGTACGACCTGTGATGGCAGAGCCTCCGGGTAGGCTAGCAGGCAGATGGTAGATTGGTGCTCCCAGGTGAGCAAGCGAGAGTCTCTGGAATAGCTGGTGGTCACCGCACGTGACAACGGGACCTCCGGGCTGGCAAGCAGGCAGGTAACGGAGATGCGCTCCCAGGTGAGCGGGCAAGAGTCTCTGAGATAGCTGGTGGTCACAGCACGTGACAACGGAGCCTCCGGGCTGGCAAGCAGGCAGGTAACGGAGAAGCGCTCCCAGGTGAGCGGGCAAGCTGGTCCATAGACAGACTGACCGGAGTAGTAAGGCAGACCGTCGGACCTCAGGCAAGCAGGCAGGTAGCTGATATGCGCTCCCAGGTGAGCGGGCAGGCTGGTCCTTAGACAGACTGACAGGAGTAGTAAGGCAGACCGTCGGACCTCAGACTGGCAGACAGGTAACAAGTATTCAGGCAGGAATCAGGCAGGTAACTGGCAGGAAACAGGCAAGTAACTGGCAGGTAACTGGCAACGGGACCTGAGGGCTGAAGCACAGGTGAGACACAGGTGCAAACAACATTGCTCGGGCACCTCCATTTTGGAGGAGGTGCCTTTTATATGATGAAGTCCTCCGGCCATTGGCCGGGGACTCTTTAGGGCGGCGCGCGCGGCCCCTTTAAGAGGAGGGGAGCGCGCGCGCGCGCGCCCTAAGCACAGGGGCCGGGAAGGAGCGCGCGCCGAGAGCAGAGCAGGAGGAGGACGCCGGGACGGAGCGCGCGCTGACAGCAGAGCGGGGAGAGGACGCCGGGCAGGAGCGCGCGCTGACAGCAGAGCGGGGAGAGGACGCCGGGCACGGAGCAGAGCGGTGAGGGGAGCAGCGTCCCTGCCTAGCAGAGGGCAGGGACGCCAGCGCTACAGTGTGGCCTCCACGTGCCTATATGACCTCCCTACAACGCCTGGGCATGCTCCTGATGAGGATGGTCTCCTGTGGGATCTCCTCCCAGACCTGGACTAAAGCATCCGCCAACTCCTGGACAGTCTGTGTCAGTTAGTGGATGGAGCGAGACATGATGTCCCAGATGTGCTCAATCGGATTCAAGTCTGGGGAACGGGCAGGCCAGTCCATAGCTTCAATGCCTTCATCTTGCAGGAACTTCTGACACACTCCAGCCACATGAGGTCTGGCATTGTCCTGCATTAGGAGGAACCCAGGGCCAACCTCACCAGCATATGGTCTCACAAGGGGTCTGAGGATCTCATCTCGGTACCTAATGGCAGTCAGGCTACCTCTGGCGAGCACATGGAGGTCTGTGCGGCCCTCCAAAGAAATGCCACCCCACACCATTACTGATTCACTGCCAAACCGGTCATGCTGAAGGATGTTGCAGGCAGCAGATAGCTCTCCACGGCGTCTCCAGACTCTCACGTCTGTCACATGTGCTCAGTGTGAACCTGCTTTCATCTGTGAAGAGCACAGGGCACCAGTGGCGACTTTGCCAATCCTGGTGTTCTGTGGAAAATGCCAAGCGTCCTGCACGGTGTTTAGCTGTGAGCACGACCCCCAACTGTGGACGTCGGGCCCTCATACCACCCTCATGGAGTCGGTTTCTAACCGTTTGTGCAGACACATGCACATCTGTTCCTCCTTGCACAAAGGCGGAGGTAGCGGTCCTGCTGCTGGGTTGTTGCTCTCCTACGGCCCCCTCCACATCTCCTGGTGTACTGGCCTGTCTCCTGGTAGCGCCTCCAGCCTCTGGACACTACGCTGACAGACACAGCAAACCTTCTTGCCACAGCTCACATTGATGTGCCATCCTGGATGAGCTGCACTACCTGAGCAACTTCTGTGGGTTGTAGAGTCCATCTCATGCTACCACGAGTGGAGTGTGAAAGCACAACCAACATTCAAAAGTGACCAAAACATCAGCCAGAAAGCATTGGTACTGAGATGTGGTCTGTGGTCCCCACCTGCAGAACCACTCCTTCATTGAGGGTGTCTTGATAATTGCCAATAAATTCCATCTATTGTCTATTCCATTTGCACAACAGCATGTGAAATTGATTGTCAATCAGTGTTGCTTCCTAAGTGGACAGTTTGATTTCACAGAAGTTTGATTTACTTGGAGTTATATTCTGTTGTTTAAGTGTTCCCTTTATTTTTTTGAACAGTGTACTATTGGAAATCGTGTTCTCTTAAGGTCGGTTTCACACGTCCGCATATCTCCAGTATCAGAAAAACCAGTACTGGAGATATCCGTGTTCCGTGTGTCCGTGTGTATGTGTGTGTTTTACATCAGGATCACACGGACAGGCGCCTGGGAATCAGCGCTACAGTTAGCGCTGTTCCCAAGCGCCGGTGCTGAACGCTACCCTCATCATAGCTCATAGATCAGCTCACGCAGGGACTACGATGAGGGTAGTAGAAGTCTGCTCCCGGTGTCCACCTGTGTAAAAATAAGAAAAAAATAATAAAATCCATGTACTCACCTCTCCTAGGTGTCCCCCGCTGTAATCCATGCAACCGCTGCTGCGAAGGAGCCAGGGAGAATGAGCTGGCGCTGCACTCAGTGAGTGACAGGACACTGCTCCTGAACTGCAGCTCCTGAGCCGCTCATTCTCCCCAGCTCCTCTGCATCAGCGGTCGCATGGATTACAGCAGGGGGCACCTAGGAGAGGTGAGTACATGGATTTTATTATTTTATTCTTATTTTTACACAGGTGGACACCAGGAGAAGACAACCACTACTCTCATCATAGTGCCTGCTGGTGCTGATCACAGCGATGGCAGGGAGCCATGATGAGGGCAGTATTCAGCACCCGGCGCTTGGGAACATCGCTAACTGTAGCGCTGACTCCCTGTCGCCGGTACGTGTCACACGGTTGACACACGGATGTCATCCCTGTGGTAAGTTTTGCAGACAGTTTGTCCACAAAAAAACTGACTTGTCTCTGTGTGGAGCACACGGACACATGGTCCAAGAAAACACACTGAGGTGTGCACAGACCCATTTATTTGAATGAGTCTGCGTGTGTCAGTGTCTCCAGTACGTGTGGAAACTGTTACCAATCGTACCAGCGATACTAACATGTGAAAGAGACCCCCAACTAGGTCTATAACACCACATGAAATGCACTACATACAATGCATTTTGGTTTGTGGCATTTTTATTTAATTTTTAGGGTCAATGCTTTTAGTTACAAATGTATTATTATTATTTATTATTATTATTAATAGTAATATTAATAAGCAGTACGGTGGCTCAGTGGTGCGGGGGTCCTGGGTTCAAATCCCACCAAGGACAACATCTGCAAGGAGTTTGTATGGTCTCCCCATGTTTGCGTGGGTTTCCTCCGGGTTCTCCGGTTTCCTCCCATACTCCAAAGACATACTGATAGGGAATATAGATTGTGAGCCCCAATGGGGACAGTGCCAATAATGTCTGTAAATTGTCTGAATTGTAAAGTGCTGCGGAATATGTGGCACTATATAAAATAAAAAGATTATTATTATTATTATTAGAAAAGATTATTATTAGTAATAATTTTAAAGCACCATTAATTTCAGAATGTTGTACAAGTGAAAGAGAAACTAAAATACAAAGCACGTACAATAAACATCAACAATGACAGACTGGTACAGAAAAAGAGATGACCCTGCCTTTGCGAGCTTGTTATCTACAAGCATGCTCTATGTATGACATTTTTTGGCTTCTCTATTGGACTTGAAAAAAATATATGGTAAAATGTAACGAAATAAAAACGCTACCAAAAATGCTTGTAAAAAACACTATAAAAAAACGCTTGAAAATTATGGCGTATGTTAGAAACATTTAAGTATATGTGCAGGTAAAGGAGACTTTACAATTATTGAAAAAACATGTTTGATAATTGTTTCTAAGGGTATGGTCACACAGCAGATATTTGAAGAAATTTCTGGGACTGTTCCATATGTCTGAATCAGGTTTGTAAAAATGCATGGTACATGCTGAAAAAACAATCCCATTGTCATTCCCATGTAACATATGGCATCATCGCTATGTTTCAGTCGATGAAATTACTCTAATTACCCTCCATTTGAATTCTACAAATGATACTTAAACCCCACGCCATTACTAGGGACTGCAAAACATTGAAATGCAGAACGTTCCCTCTGATACATTTGACAGTACATGCTGAGCTCTGCTGAATACAATGCAACTAAAATATAATCAGACTGGGATATGGACTCTTCCGCTCTTGTATGTTAGGCTGATTTCTTTGTAACGTGCTCGGCTTATTATACTCCTAGCTGGGGTTCCATAATATTGCTGTGGAATTGTTCTTCATTGCGTTCATCCTCCTACCAGGCATATGAATTAGTTTTGTTTTCCGGCAGGTCACACTTGATACATTGCCGTCCTAAACAAGCCTTGGGCCACAAGTAAACCCTATCATTTTTCCAATGGCACAAAGGCAGAGAAAAATCTTTCATCAAAACAATGACATTAATACGTTACAATTTCTTTCTGTCTACCCCTTCTCAAAGAGACAATTATAAATGTAAAAATGAATGGGTTGCTGCACAGTCAGGACAAATTATGGCTAATTAGCTTGCATTTTGGTAACCGTTTTAAGATAATTAAAAAATAATAATAATTTTCGACCCCGTAATCTATTCCTTCTTTGTGAGAAATATAGACTTTTTCTATATACGGTAACACCTTGACAAGGAGAAAAATCAGCGTTCCACTCTTGTTAGCGTAATGGGAGAGAAATTGCTCGATTTGCTATTTTAACTTGTAAGGCCCCTAGGAATTATACAGCACATGCTAATCTAATCAGGACTAGGCCTGTTCCATCACCATGATAGGGAGGCACATGGAGACAAGACGGAAGGGCAGAATTACATTCACCCGGAAGGGCAGAAGTACATTCACCAAACACATAAACCATTAATTAAATTGATGGGCATTGTGATTTAATATAGCATTTCTGGCATAGCAATGCTTTATGCAATCTCATGAACTCTACTCTCAGAATTAATGTTACATTTCATATTTTCTCTCTGAATGTGAGTAAGGCTACGTTCCCACGATGAGCTTTTGTGAGCTTTTAACTTTGGGGATTTTTTTCTGCACCTATTAAGTAAAATAGATCCCTCGCATTTTTTTGAAAATATGTATCGTAAGAAACTCACCAAAAACTCATAGTGGGAATGTAACATAAATGTTGAAGCTCAACTTTTCAGGTCATCAACAAATATCCCACGATGAGTATTTGGTGTGCTTTTCATGTTGCAGATTTTCTGCACCTATTAGCTAAATTAGGTTGCTTGCGTTTTTTTGTTGTGTTTTTGACTGTGGTCTTTTTTACATGTGTTTTTCTTGCATTTTTAACACTGCGGTTTTTTAGTTTTTTTGGCATGTCAGGTTTTAAATTAAGCTGCTTTGTTATTTATAATTCTTGGTATTTGGCTTTGACAAAACTCTGATGAACTAAAAATGTAATCGGCACAAGACTGTATTTCTGCAGGGGAAATGCACTAAAACCGCATCTGCGTTTTTTTATCTACAGATTGTAAGCATCTTATGCCATTTTATGGGGGAAAATCCGCAAAGAAAACTCAGTGTAACCACAAGAGAAAATGACACGATGCAAATTTGAAATACACATCGCAGGTCAGTTTACGCAGCGTGAAAAAAAGCCCAGTGGGCATGAGATTTCTATACATCCCATATACTTTGCTGGAACTGTAAAGACTACCTTTCCAACATGAGTTTTTGGTGAGTTTTTAATACTGCATATTTTGGTAAAAAATGCAAGTAATCTATTTCACTTAATGGGTTCAGAAATGGTGAAGAAAATCTGCAACATCAAAAACTCATCAAAAACTCATCATGGGAGCATAGGCTTAGGATACGTTGCCACGATGAGCCTTTGGTGACTTTTCATTGTTGCAGAATTTCTACACCTAAATTAGGTTACCATATTTTTCGGACTATAAGACGCACTATTTTCCACCAAAATTTTGTGGGGGAGTGGCAGCGGGGGATCAGCGGGGCACAGGAGGCAGCAGCCGCCTGCTGCAGCCTACGCTGTGCCCGCTACTAAAGAAAATGAATATCCCCTGCTCCCCACGCCCATGGGCGTGGAGAGAAATGAATATTAATTTTTCTTAATAGCCGGCACACTGTACCGCAGTGCGGCTCCTGGGTTGTAGTGAATATCCATGGTCTTTAATAGCAGGCACACTGACCGCAGAGCACAGCAGGAGCCGCGCTGCGGTACAGTGTGCCGTCTATTGAACACACTGAATGGTCACTGCTTCCCACGCACAGAGTCCCGGCGTGGGGAGCAGTGACTATTCCAGCACAGCGTTTTACACTGTGTGAGGGCACATGGCAGGGACGCTATGCGCGCCCTGCCATGCGCGGCTCACACAGTGAGAGTGTCGGCAGCAGAGCGGGTCAGCGCTGGAGGAGAGAGGAGGTGAGTATGACTGTTTATTTTTTTTTGCAGGCAGCGTGATGGGGGCTCAGTGGGTGCCATGCATACCAGGATGGGGGCTCAAGGGGTGCCATACATACCAGGATGGGGGCTCAGAGGGTACCATGCATACTAGGATGGGGGCTCAAAGGGTGCCATGCGTACCAGGATGGGGGCTCAAGGGGTGCCATGCATACCAGAATGGGGGCTCAGAGGGTGCCATGCATACCAGGATGGGGCTCAAGGGGTGCCATGCAAACCAGGATGGGGGCTCAGAGGGTGACATACATACCAGGATGGTGTATCAAGGTGTGCCATACATACCAGGATGGGGGCTCAGAGGGTGCCATGCATACCAAAATGGGGGCTCAAGGGGTCCCATGCATACCAGGATGGGGGCTCAAGGGGTGCCATGCATACCAGGATGGGGGCTCAAAGGGTGCCATACATACAAGGATGGGGTATCAAGGGGTGCCATGCATACCATGATGGGGGCTCAAAGGGTGCCATGCATACCAGGATGGGGGCTGAAGGAGTGCCATGCATACCAGGACGGGGGCTCAGAGGGTGCCATGCATACCAGGATGGGGGCTCAAGGGGTGCCATGCATACCAGGATGGGGGATAAAGGGGTGTCATGAATACCAAGATGGGGTATAAAGGGGTGCCATGCATACCAGGATGGGAGATAAAGGTGTGCCATGCATACCAGGATGGGGATGAGGGCCAGGTATACCAGAATGGGATGGGAGCCACTTATACCAGGAAGGAGGGGCCATACATACCAGGATAGAGGATATTAACAGAATTGGGGGACATTACCCCAATACCAGTGTCAGCAGCAGACCCCCTCCCCCATAACTGGGCATCATGACCACATTTTTTGCTTCCATTTTTTTTCCTATTTTCCTCCTTTAAAACCTAGGTGCATCTTATAGTCCGAAAAATACAGTATTTGCATTTTTTTCATTGCGTTTTTGTGTGCATCTTTTTACCATGAGTTTTTATCTCGGATTTGACGCAGCGAAAATATGAAGTATCAAAAACTCACCAAAAGCTCATCGTGGGAATGTAACCTTAGATGCTGCATTTTTTTGAGTCAAAAGCTCATCATGGGAATTTAACCTATAAATCAAGTCAAGCAATGAAGGAGGAAAAAGGAGGGGGGGATGAAATCCATATGCGTTCCTTCTTTTTCTATATATTTTTTATACTATTTTTAATTAAATAAATGTCGCAATTAATGTGATTTTTATTTTTTCCATAATATATATATTTTCCATTATATTTTCCATAAATATATATTTCTGCTGTGCTGGATTTCACTCCCCCCTTCTTTTCTCTCCTTTATTGCTTCGTTGTCCACTCGAGGGTACCAGCCTGGAAGATTACGTGCACCGACTCCAAGAACATTGCGGCATTTCTTGCAGTGCAGTGATAAGCTGAATTCTCTTTTCCTAGAAATGATGCCAGCCTTATGTCCATAACCCCTCATACATACACGAAGGAACCTCGGCCATACTGGAACTTTACTACTATTGGACAAAGAAAACCACACCTAGGCCAGATTTATACATGCAGTTTTTCTAGCCAAAGTCAGGCGTAGACCCTAAAGAAAAAAAAATGTATAAGGTCTCGCTCACACAGATTTGCATAGTGGCTTTTAATACCGCATGTAAATAGGCCCCACATTGCTGCTGATTAGCTCTAAACGAGGTTCCATAGAATGATTTTTCCACTGTAGACACGGAATTTAGTGCTGTTAGAAAATAACTCCATACAATATACAGCCTCTGATGTAAGGTACTCTGTTTTTTTTAATTAAAGTCCATACAGGAATATCAGCATTGAAATATAGGAGAGGGTGAATATAACTATTGACTATCATTACCGGTATTATGGAGGAAAAACAAGTACTCCTGTGTTTGCTTCAAAAACTGCATGTGACATTTCGGACGTAAGGGTAGATTCACATGCTACAGATTTTGTTGCAGAAATATCTCTAACTGAAATTCAGTTCTATTCATGTGAATGGGGATATTTTGGCAGAAAAAGCACATGCTTTTCTGTACGTGACATTCAGATGCATGGGACAGTTGCAGATATTGCTGCATTACAATCTGCATCATGTGACTAATTTAAACAAATACTTTTCGCAAATGCTCCTAAAGAAAATTGTATCTTCAGTTCTGAATGCAAAATCTTCTTACATACATTTTTTTCTCTATTAATTACAATGCTAAAATTGCCAGAAACTACTTTAATCCCATTCTCTCTGAAAATAAAATGTATCAAATGCATAAGAAAGCAAACGTCGCATTAATGTCTGTTATAAAAAAAGACAAAAAGTATTGTGTGAATAGCACGTCTTATTTTCCAGGTCACTATTATTTAACATTTGGCTGGTGCAGGTTTTAAACACTAAATAGACCCTCTACATATAGGAGCTGTGTGAACCCAGGGTTACAGGAAACACTTCTTCCTATTAAGTAGAACAAAGAGGAAGGAGGAGGTATTTTAATCCTTCAGCTTTCACACAGTTTTAGCCCTCATCAATATCATAGCATTATTGATTAATAATGTATCCATGACTTTAGAATTTCATAAATTATAATTGTGCTGTTAATTCCGTCTATTAATCAAAACATTGCGCAGATTTCTTTTTGCAACACAAGAATAGGCAATGATCGTCACACACGAAGATCTGATAATTAAGTAAAAATTGTAGATCCCCAGCCAGTCATAATATTAATGTCTATGGCTTTAGAAATGTTTTAATTATCATTGCAAATATCGTTTCTATATAGACTATGTAATTAGCTATACTATTTTATCTCATAGTCAAGAGTATTAATCGATAAAATTTAACTGTGTCGGTAAAACTGCAAAGAACTTAACACAAATGGGATAAGAAATAATTGTAAATGCGCATAACAATGGTTCCTCCAAGTACAATAAGAATATTAAGTGTCCTCTGTCACTGAGAAACAGGATCTGTGATTTTTCTGTTATGTGATATACGAGTTTGGTTTAAGGAAAACATCAATTATAAAATTAGTCTATATCTGCTTTATCAGATTACAGTATTATACTACATCTGAATACAGTATTCTGCAATTGGCCCAAGTCTCCAAGTGAATGGAAATAAAGGGATAGTAAAGTGTCAAACTTCCAGTGTGGAATAAATACATAATAAAATATGAAACATCTTCTGTGGAATAGAAGAAAAGCAAAGTATATATATATATATATATATATATATATATATATATATATATATATATATATTATTTTTTTTTAAACGAGTACTAATCTGCAAAGACATAACTTAGAAAATTGCTGTTTATACAGATTACTTACATATACATATATATATATTATATTTATATGTATGAGTTTATAGATATGTATATATTTATATATACACTGCTCAAAAAAATAAAGGGAAAACTCAAATAACGCATCCTAGATCTGAATGAATGAAATATTCTTATTGAATACTTTGTTCTGTACAAAGTTGAATGTGCTGACAACAAAATCACACAAAAATCATCAATGGAAATCAAATTTATTAACCAATGGAGGCCTGGATTTGGAGTCAACCCCAAAACTGAAGTGGAAAAACACACTACAGGCTGATCCAATTTTGATGTAATGTCCTTAAAATAAGTCAAAATGAGGCTCAGTATTGTGTGTGGCCTCATGAGGTCTGGCATTGTCCGGTATTAGGAGGAACCCAGGGCCAACCGCACCAGCATATGGTCTCACAAGGGGTCTGAGGATCTCATCTCGGTACCTAATGGCAGTCAGGCTACCTCTGGCGAGCACATGGAGGACTGTGCGGCCCTCCAAAGAAATGCCACCCCACACCATTACTGACCCACTGCCAAACCGGTCATGCTGAAGGGTGTTGCAGGCAGCAGATCGCTCTCCACGGTGTCTCCAGACTCTGTTACATCTGTCACGTGCTCAGTGTGAACCTGCTTTCATCTGTGAAGAGCACAGGGCGCCAGTGGCGACTTTGCCAATCCTGATGTTCTGTGGCAAATGCCAAGCGTCCTGCACTTTGTTGGGCTGTGAGCACAACCCCCATCTGTGGACGTCGGGCACTCATACCACCCTCATGAAGTTGGTTTCTAACTGTTTGTGCAGACACATGCACACATGTGGCCTGCTGGAGGTCATTTTGCAGGGCTCTGGCAGTGCTCCTCCTGTTTCTCCTTGCACAAAGGTAGAGGTAGCGGTCCTGCTGCTGGGTTGTTGCCCTCCTACGGCCCCCTCCATGTCTCCTGGTGTACTGGCCTGTCTCCTGGTAGCACCTCCAGCCTCTGGACACTACGCTAACGGACACAGCAAACCTTCTTGCCACAGCTCGCATTGATGTGCCATCCTGGATGAGCTGCACTACCTGAGCAACTTCTGTGGGTTGTAGAGTCCATCTCATGCTACCACGAGTGTGAAAGCACAACCAACATTCAAAAGTAACCAAAACATCAGCCAAAAAGCATTGGTACTGAGATGTGGTCTGTGGTCCCCACCTGCAGAACCACTCCTTTATTGAGGGTGTCTTGATAATTGCCAATAATTTCAATCTATTGTCTATGCCATTTGCACAACAGCATGTGAAATTGATTGTCAATCAGTGTTGCTTCCTAAGTGGACAGTTTGATTTCACAGAAGTTTAATTTACTTGGAGTTATATTCTGTTGTTTAAGTGTTCCCTTTATTTTTTTGAGCAGTGTATATATGTATAATCTTTATAAGCAGCAATTTTCTAAGCTACTGTACGTCCTTTCAGATTAGTGCTCCTATATGTAAGCTTCTGGTGGATATGGAAACTGGTGGAAATATGAAAGATGCAATATTCATGATCCCGGAAAATGTTGTTTTGGACTTTCTGACAGTTATCGCTTTTAATAATTCTGCAGATTGTCTCCATCCAAATTGATAGAAAACAATAGAATATATTAAATTACACAGTCAGCTGAGAATGTGTCATTTTACCTTTATCTGGGGTCTTTGATATTGTAATTGTTAAATGTTCTGGAACTTTTAACAAAACAAATGTGTAGTTGATGAGCATACATTCTTTATTCTTTGCAAGCCATTTTTACAGTGAAGTAGTTTGGTTTCCGGCTGTGCTTGGCCTTCCTGAATACTCTGCTTATCCCTTTATTTATATACAATAAAATCTCTTTGCGACGACTACCTAAACCTAAAGAGAAAAGTGCCTTTCTGGAAGGATGAACCTCCTAAAGAAGAGTTCCTTATGTTCAGAGATTGGGGAAGTGAAAATCTGTCACAAAAAGGTGGTGAAGATTAGGGGTGGTCTTTTCAATGAAGTTCGTTTTTTTCAAAGGTTTCACTGTTGCTACAATAAAGCCATAGTAGATGACCAATTACTATTTTTTTTATTTTTTTCAGAATTGAACATAAACCATCTATATATACAAGTCAGTAAATTTATATTTACATTTATGTCATTTTAATCTGGTTTTCTTTGGCAATTATATAGTGCTGTTTGACAGTGACAGTCCAGGATGGCCTGCTTTTTTCCATGAAAGTAATTTTTGCAATACAGACATGTGTTTTAACTGTTTATTAATTCTGATTAAAAAATAAACTATATTACTACAAAAGGGTTTTCAGATAATAACTGATTAAACTGATCCAAAAAGCAGCTAACATCACAAGTGAAAGTAAAAATGACAATCAACAAAATAAACTCAAATGGCAAAAATAATACTGTGTGTGCAGCAAGATCCCCAAAAATTGCAAAGCCTAATTAACATTTGTACCAGTCACACTGACTTTTAGGTAACATCTCTACTTTTTTACAACAAAAAAAAATTCAAAAACTGAAGTGGAATGCAAATGAGGAACTTGTTGAGGAACAGTACCTCCATATTATGGTAAGAAAGGGAGGATACCAGAAAAAAAAACCTCAGTATGAAATCTTAGAAGCACAGAGATAAAGTAATGACTTGGGTATCTCTACAGGCACCTTATTATGTCTCTGTATAAAATGGAAAGATATTACACTCGTATCCTTGAGGCCTAAGACTCTTAAAACTCTTGAGTAGAAAGATGTTTAAAACTAAATTTGCCTCCTCCGCCCGCACAGAAGGGATTCCAGGATGGGTAAAGTTGGTGGAATATCTGCTTAAGTATAGATGCTCCTACTTATTAGATGAATATCGGCCAAACCCCCCAATTTCAGTGTAACTGGCCAGCCATCTAATGTGTACGGGAATGGTCCTTTTGTTCTCACAGTCGATAAGATGTGTCTGACAGCGTCTTACTCCCCCTCCCCACAGGGAGAACAGATCCATGCTCAGCCGAGCATGTGTAATTATAAGGGGGTCGGGGAGAATAGATGTCGCCTGACAGCTATTTAAGGTGTATGTCCACATTTTCTCATTCCCTTCGTTTATACAGCACCAAGAACAGTATTATCACTGAATATAAATATTTGACTTGACATTTGCTCCCTGCATTACCATATCATGCAAACAATGTGGTTTCTATTGAACTTCAAGAACATTTGTAGTCAGAAGATTTGTGTACAAGTCCAGTCATGGTGGTCATAAATAGCATGGTGCATTTAGATTATCCAATTATTGGGAATGAGTTTTCCTAAAACACTATGGTAGTTTCCCGATAATCAGCCTGTCTAGACAAGTTGCCAGCCACCTGAAGAATAAGCAAAGCTCTCGTTCGTTGGGTGAAAGAAAAGCTCTCGTTCGTTGGGTGAAATAATTTTTAAGCTTGCTTAAAAATCATCATTCTTAGCAGCACCTTATCTTGTGTACACAGGACATGTGCTGCCGAAAACAATGGTATTCTACGGGAAGAGCCGTAAGCCTGTGCAAACAGGCTATTAAATGACCACAGATCGGCTTCTAAGCAGCTGATTAGTGGTCGTTTAATGGCCACGAGTTGGCCAGTCTAAATGCACCTTAAGGGTATGTGCACACAGAATTTTTTTGAGCAAAAGCTTCTTCTTTGGGGTGTTTTTTTTCCCGAAACGTTTTCTGAAGCAGTGTTTTTTGTATCCTTTTGTTTGCAGGGACCAGTTTAGAGGAGATTCCATTAGGAGCTGCATCAAAGAAGTGACAAGCATTTTCTTTTTTTCCCACCAGGAGTTTTTCAAAAGCTGAAGTGGAAAAAAATCCTCAGAAGACAGAATATATGACCACTAAAGTGGTTCTACAATAGTAATAAGTAAGAAGAGTCTTTTAAGCATTCTGAAATAATTTTTTTTCAGGTGTTTTTGGAAGCGGAGTGGTTCCAAAAAAAGTCTTCAAAAACTCTGTGTGTTTGCAGCGTAAAAAAATCACCAAAAATTTGTGGGTACATAGCCTTAGGATCGGAAAAGTGTCTGTTATGATAATAATATTGCAATCTTATGATTTGTAATAATAGAAAAAATAACAAAATGATTCTACGTACATGTAATGATATTATGCATAAAGAGAAAGTGGGAAAAGTCCCCAATAAAAAATAATTCTCACTTTATTTATGCAAAATGTTAAAATATATAAAAGTCAATGATAGCGGAGATGCAATCTCGACGCGTTTCTGGCTTACGCCCTTAGTCAATTACTTTTCTCACTTTCTCTTTATATATACTGGCCGAGAGTCACGGCATTGTGGGTCTGAGCCCAGAAGATATGAGCAGCAGGATGGATTAAATGCATGGTGAGGCATATATTGTTTTTTTGTAATGATATTATGGGTTTTGGTTATATTATCATCTCTAGAGTAGATACTGGTACGAATCAGCAAATGTCTCCAAAATCAACAGAGACTGAATATATTGATAATTTATCCCATGTGGAAATCTTATGGGATTTTCAGGTGCTGGTTTAAATGTGCCCATGCATTCAGCCGTCAGGTATCTTTCCCAATTCCCCCATACACATGAATGCTCGGCTCAGCCAACTCATCTGAAGGGGGTTTATTTGCCTGCAGAACAAACGGATTTGGTGAATTAATGAAAACACTAAATCCATTTCTCGCCTGATTTCATCGGTTGGGGGGACAATTGAGAGACCTCTAAATACAGTACAGACCAAAAGTTTGGACACACCTCATTTAAAGATTTTTCTGTATTTTCATGACTTTGAAAATTGTACATTCACACTGAAGGCATCAAAACTATGAATTAGCACATGTGGAATTATATACTTAACAAAAAAGTGTGAAACAACTGAAAATATGTCTTATATTCTAGGTTCTTCAAAGTAGCCAACTTTTGCTTTGATGACTGCTTTGCACACTCTTGGCATTCTCTTGATGAGCTTCAAGAGGTAGTCACCGGAAATGGTTTTCACTTCACAGGTGTGCCCTGTCAGGTTTAATAAGTGGGATTTCTTGCCTTATAAATGGGGTTGGGACCATCAGTTGTGTTGTGCAGAAGTCTGGTGGATACACAGCTGATAGTCCTACTGAATAGACTGTTAGAATTTGTATTATGGCAAGAAAAAAACAGCTAAGTAAAGAAAAACGAGTGGCCATCATTACTTTAAGAAATTAAGGTCAATCAGTCCGAAAAATTGGGCAAACTTAGAAAGTGTCCCCAAGTGCAGTTGCAAAAACCATCAAGCGCTACAAAAAAACTGGCTCACATGAGGACCGCCCCAGGAAAGGAAGACCAAGAGTCACCTCTGCTTCTGAGGATAAGTTTATCCGAGTCACCAGCCTCAGAAATCGCAGGTTAACAGCAGCTCAGATTAGAGACCAGGTCAATGTCACACAGAGTTCTAGCAGCAGACACATCTCTACAACAACTGTTAAGAGGAGACTTGGTGCAGCAGGCCTTCATGGTAAAATAGCTGCTAGGAAACCACTGCTAAGGACAGGCAACAAGCAGAAGAGACTTGTTTGGGCTAAAGAACACAAGGAATGGACATTAGACCAGTGGAAATCTGTGCTTTGGTCTGATGAGTCCATATTTGAGATCTTTGGTTCCAACCATCGTGTCTTTGTGCGACACAGAAAAGGTGAACGGATGGACTCTACATGCCTGGTTCCCACCGTGAAGCATGGTTTGGGGTGAGCTGGACCGCAGAGTGATTTTGGCTAAAGGTTGTGCAACCAAGTATTAGGCTGAGGGTGCCAATACTTTTGTCCAGCCCTTTTTTGGAGTTTTGTGTGAAATGATCAATGATTTGATTTTTGCTTCATTCTCTTTTGTGTTTTTTCCTTGCAAGCAAATTAAATGAAGAGAATAATACCAAAGAATTTGTGATTGCAATCATTTTCAGGAAGAAACTGAGTATTATCTGACAGAATTGCAGGGGTGCCAATACTTTTGGCCAGCACTGTATATATATACACTTCTTAAAAAAATTAAGTGAACACTCAAATAACACATCCTAGATCTGAATGAATGAAATATTCTCATTGAATACTTTGTTCTGTACAAAGTTGAATGTGCTGACAACAAAATCACACAAAAATGATCAATGGAAATCAAATTTATTAACCAATGGAGGCCTGGATTTGGAGTCACCCCCAAAATTAAAGTGGAAAAACACACTACAGGCTGATCCAACTTTGATGTAATGTCCTTAAAGTCAAAATGAGGTTCAGTATTGTGTGTGGCCTCCACGTGCCTGTATGACCTCCCTACAACACCTGGGCTTGCTCCTGATGAGGTTGCGGATGGTCTCCTGTGGGATCTCCTCCCAGACCTGGACTAAAGCATCCGCCAACTCCTGGACAGTCTGTGGTGCAACGTGACGTTGGTGGATGGAGCGAGACATGATGTCCCAGATGTGCTCAATCGGATTCAGGTCTGGGGAACGGGCAGGCAAGTCCATAGCTTCAATGCCTTCATCTTGCAGGAACTGCAGACACACTCCAGCCACATGAGGTCTGGCATTGTTCTGCATTAGGAGGAACCCAGGGCCAACCGCACCAGCATATGGTCTCACAAGGGGTCTGAGGATCTCACCTCAGTACCTAATGGCAATCAGGCTACCTCTGGCGACCACATGGAGGGCTGTGCGGCCCTCCAAAGAAATGCCACTCCACACCATTACTGACCCACTGCCAAACCGGTCATGCTGAAGGATGTTGCAGGCAGCAGATCGCTCTCCACGGCGTCTCCAGACTCTGTCACGTCTGTCACATGTGCTCAGTGTGAACCTGCTTTCATCTGTGAAGAGCACAGGGCACCAGTGGCGACTTTGCCAATCCTGGTGATCTGTGGCAAATGCCAAGTGTCCAGAACGGTGTTGGGCTGCGAGCACAACCCCCATCTGAGGACATCGGGCCCTCATACCACCCTCATGAAGTCGGTTTCTAACTGTTTGTCCAGACACATGCACATTTGTGGCCTGCTGGAGGTCATTTTGCGGGGCTCTGGCAGTGCTCCTCCTGTTCCTCTTTGCACAAATGCGGAGGTAGCGGTCTTGCTGCTGGGTTGTTGCCCTCCTACGGCCCCCTCCACATCTCCGGGTGTACTGGCCTGTCTCCTGGTAGCGCCTCCAGCCTCTGGACACTACGCTGACAGACACAGCAAACCTTATTGCAACAGCTCGCATTGATGTGCCATCCTGGATAAGCTGCACTACCTGAGCAACTTCTGTGAGTTGTAGAGTCCATCTCATGCTACCACGAGTGTCAAAGCACAACCAACATTCAAAAGTGACCAAAACTTCAGCCAGAAAGCATTGGTACTGAGATGTGGTCTGTGGTCCCCACCTGCAGAACCACTCCTTTATTGAGGGTGTCTTGATAATTGCCAATAATTTCCATCTATTGTCTATTCCATTTGCACAACAGCATGTGAAATTGTTTGTCAACCAGTGTTGCTTCCTAAGTGGACAGTTTGATTTCACAGAAGTTTGATTTACTTGGAGTTATATTCTGTTGTTTAAGTGTTTTTGAGCAGTATATATATATATATGTATAAATAAATGTATATATGTATAAATATATTTTACATATATGTATAAATATATATATATATAAAATTTTAGTTTCAGTCACCATTTTTTGAGATCCATAACTTTTTAAATTTCTATTGATGGACATGTTAGAAATTGTTTAGAGAAAATATGTTGCAAAACATTCCAGCTTTTGATGTGTAGACTTCACGAGTTAAAAAACATAATTTATTAGTATGATTAAAACATAAGGATACAGTGTGTGAATAAAAATCCATTGTGTTTAAAAAACCAGAACGTTCTTAGTCTTGGCCAAGAATAAGAGTTATCTAACGTCGGAAATGTGTTGGTTACTTTTTTTGCAGTTGAAACAACATAGCAGGCCATACAGTAAACAAGCAAAACATGAAATATATAAGGATAAGTTCACAATAATAAATAATAAATAAATAAATAAATTGTTGCATTACACACACTATCGACACCAGACGGACCCTATTGATATATAATGTGCTCCATCAGGTTTTCTTTAGGCTGTCTATAATTTACACAAAAAAAACAGCATGTTGTCCTGTTTATCTCAGTAAAAATTAAGGAATCTGTGACGGAATCAACCAACAGAGCCAGCAGCAAATATGTGAACTTAGCCTAATATTGTCAAAGGGCACAAATCTAGAGTGAAGCTGTAATAAAAATAAATAAAAATATATCTACTGTTATTTAAATTAGAAAAGGTGCCCACTATCTCCCTGCCTATTTGCAATTGTAATTGCTAAGGGACCATCACTTAATAGCAATTCTGAAAAAATTTAAAGATTGAGAGGCTAAACACTGGGGACTCCATGGATAAGTTATTAGCATGTAACAAGGTCTGAAACATCAATCCACTCTATTAAAAAAACTTCTTTGAGGAAATCAGAACTTATCTAATTCAGAAAGTTAAATCTGTCAGTCTCTCAATAGGAAATTCGGCTTCTCCAGAAACAATTTGGTTTCAAGAGTTAACAAATTATAAGGTGCCATAATTTCAGTAAGACATGTTGATTTGATACAGAAATTGGAGAAAATTAAGGTATTAGGGTATGTGCCCACGCTGCGGAAATGAAGCAGAAATTTTCTGCTTCATTTCCGCATGTCCTCTCCCGGATAAACGCATGCGGAATTCCGCACCCGTTTATCGTACGTTTATCGCGCGATTTACACATGCGGAATTGCCTTGCGTTTTTTATTGCACTGCAAAGGCAATTCCGCTTGCGGAAACGCAAAATTAATGAACATGCTGCGGATTTTTCCCCGCAGCAAAAACACTGCGGAAAAATCCGCAGCATGGGCATTGAACTTGCGTTATCACATTGGGGACCATGATAACATAGCGTTTCACAAGCGTTTACGCTGCGGAAATTCCGCAGCATATCCGCTTGAAAAACGCTACGTGGGCACATACCCTCAGGCTACGTTACCACGATGGGCATTTAGTGCGTTTTTGACGCTGCAGAACTTATGCACCATTTCTTCAGCTATTATTTAAATTAGGTTACTTGCTTTTTCTCCCTGTGTTTTTGTGTGTATTTTTAAACATTCATTTTTATTGTGTTTTTGATGCTGCGTTTTTTGTCTCTTTTTTGGTATATCATGCTTTAAATAAAGCTGCTTTGTTTTTGGTACATCCTGGTATTTGGCTTTGACAAAACTTTATTGATATACTTAGGTGTGGATTACATGCATCTTTTTATACGTTTACGCTGTGGAAATGCATTAAAAACGTATGTGCATTACCTGCAGAATTTCCACACCTAAAGCAAGTCTATGGAGAAATTCCACACAGAAAACTCAGCCTACCTGCAAGAGAAATTGCCATTTTGCGGATTTCAAACACACACCGCAGGTCAGTTTACGCTGAGTAAAATAAAAGCACAGTGGGCAGGAGATTTCTATAAGGCCACGTGCACACGTTGTGTATTTGGTGAGTGCTTACAAATACCTCAGTATTTGTAAGCCAAAACCAGCAGTGAATGAAAAATACAGAAGTGGTGACGTGTTTCTATTATACCTTTCCTCTGATTGCTACACTCCTGATTTTGATTTTACAAATACTGATGTAAAAAACTCAACAAATACTGAACGTGTGCATGTGGCCTTATAGGAATCTCATGCCCACTGTGCTTTTATTTTACTCAGCGTGTGTGAGGGGGGATATTTTGGAGAGGAGCAGTGTGCGGGGGATATTTTGCAGAGAGGTAGTGTGAGGAGGGGGATATTTTGGAGAGGGGCAGTGTGCAGGGAATATTTTAGAGAGGGACAGCATGCGGGGAGGATATTTTGGAGAGGGGTGATGTGCAGGGGATATTTTGCTGAGGGGCTGTGTGCAGGAGGGATATTTTGGAGAGGTGTAGTGTGTGGGGAGGATATTTTGCGCACGAAGCACAGGAAATTATTTATTCAGGGCGCAGCATGGGAGATATTTTTATTTATGGGGCAGTATAATGATATATTTATTTGTAAGGACACCGTGTCGGGCGATTCTGCTGAAAAAAAAAGAGGGCAGGTTGCAGAGACAAGCTCTGTGCATGAAATCTCATCATGGTGTCTGTGCTACTTGGAGATAAAAGTGATGGGATCAACTTCAATCAGAGAACAAGTCACCTATAAGGTACTTGGGTGTAAATGTCTTATTTGTGATACTGCCTGCACCTTATCAGTACTGTGGTCCCTGTATGGTCCACAATCTGATGATGACTATTAACAACAACTCCCAGTATCTCCTTACCATTGTTAAAGACATACTGGGAGTTGTAGGTACATGCAATACAATTGTATATGGGGTTGACCTGACATTGCAATTGATCGCTGTACTAAGTTCGGTGATTTATTCATGTACTGATGGTGGTTCTGGTGCTGCATTCATGACAGTAGTGTAAACATGCAGTAGTCCAAAACATGCTTCGTGGCTATTTTAAAACTTAAAAAGCCTCAAAACTCTAGTTTGATATTATGATAAGGATTTGGCAAGATTCTGCTCAGTTTCTGCTCCAAAAGCTCAGTGTAAGCGTATGTTCACACTTATTTTTGGAAGCAGAAACTGAGCAGTATCTCTCCAAATCCTACTCAAATACTCAAAACTAGGCTTTGGTGATGTATTAATGTACTGATGGTGGTTCTGGTGATGTATTCATGTAAGTATCCCTTTAATTTTTTGCGGCCCTTGGGATCAGTTCAGTACAGCATTGCGGCCCTTGGAACAAAAATGTTGTACACCCCTGATTTAAAGCATGACACAACAAGAGGCAAAAACTGCAGAGTCAAAAATGTGATAAAAACGCATGTTAAAAAATCGCACACAAAAACACAAAGAAAAAATGAAAGTAACCTAATTTAAATAACATATGAAAAAATTCTGCAGCATCAAAAACTCACCAAAAGCTTATCGTAGGAACGTAGTTTAGGCCACATGCACACGTTCAGTATTTGGTCAGCATTTTACATCAGTATTTGTAAGCCAAAACCAGAAGTGGCACAATCAGAGGGAAAGTATAAAAGAAACACGTCACCACTTCTGTATTTTTCACCCACTCCTGGTTTTGGTTTACAAATACTGAGGTAAAAAACTCACTAAATACTCAAAGTGCGCACATGGTCTTAGGGGTTGGGTAGAATAAATGTAATTAAAATTCTGGTCCTTTTGATGCTGTTGTTTTTGTTCCAAATTGTCCTGATCAGACACCACTCACAATTTTTTAGATCCTTAGATAAATTGATACTGGAATATACTTGGATGGAGGGGATAACTACATTAGCTAAAAAGAATATTTAGCAAGATTAAAAGGAGATGGTGGATTGACCCCCCAGAATTTTTTACTAAACTCCAGACTTTTAATCTTGTCCATTAATATCATGTTTTTGGCCATCAGACTTCAATTTAATAAATGCCCACTGAGACATAAAGTTAATAAATGATACCAGAATGTTACTGCTCTTGATCTTTCCTGACTCTACACCCTCCACAAAGATAAATGTAATTAGTTTTTTTTTTTTTTTTTTTTAAACTGACCTATAATATTGTACCCAAATATTTGAAATGCAAGACCATTCCAACAATTAATAAATGTCTATGTGTAGTGGTGGCGAATTTGGAAAAACTGGAGAAATGTAAACCAATTTACAGAGACCAGTGTAGTAGGCTGGTCTTCCTGGCACACAAAGTAATCAATATCCAATATTTTCTTTGGTAATATGTTAAAGTAATATTGTACGGCTCCAGCAATAAGCTTAGGAGGAGATATGAAGAAAACCAAAACTAGGATAGGATACAAATAATGCAATTATTCTTCATAGCTGATGCCCTTTCCCACCCTATATAGGCCTGCACTGAAAGCACAAGCATATAAATTTTAATTGTTTAGAATTAGAAAAAACTTCTGATTTTATTAGTATTTTCAGAGAGTAATAGGGTCATTCCATGTTAAGTGATCCAAATCTGAATATTTATTTTACCCTTTGTCTTCAGATTTTTTTTTCTTTGTTTGTTTCAAGTGCTACTTTAGTGAATTACAAAAAAAAGATTTGCATTTTTATCTTCATTGGTTAATTTTTTATAGATTTCTAAAGTTTTGAAAAAGTCAGAATTTTGGGCTTGTATGATCTTACATTTTTTATCATATTTCGGGTTAGAACAATTTTGTTTAGAACGGTTTTAATTTGATACGTCACAAGATTATGTTTCTTGATACTTTGTTTTTGAGGAGTCAAATTCAAATTTTTGATGCGCAATTTTGTAAAAACAGTATGTTATAAATTTTTTAAAAAAGGCACATGTGTTACATGAGTTCTTGGTTACATTTGTACAAGGATTCAAGTTGGGCTCTCGTTGGGATCATATTTTTAAGTGTGATTTTCTAAATACAGTCTCATCCTAATCAGATGTTTAATACTAAAGTAAAAGAAGCATTATTAAATATTTAAATATATAAGCATGATTTTTTTATTATTATTACTACACTAGACATGTCCTTCAAGTTTTTAAACAGAGTATAGTAGTTAAATCATCAAGCTTCAAAATATAACAAAACGAACTAGTCTGAACAATTAATAGTAACTCTTTAAACTGAGCTTTTATCATCAATATTGTCCCTTCTACTTGGCAAGATTTAATCTTGTCCACAATCTCTTACTAACAATGGCCATTTCCTTTTGTGTGAAAGAGTATGTACGGCCCGTTATGGTGTTTGGGTTCACCTGAGTTAATATCTAATTTTTGTTTACTTTTAATATGTCTGGTTTTCTTGGATACACAAAAGATGGGGATGGACCAGCAGGTGCAAAAAAAGTCACTTCAACTTCTTCATCAGCAAAATCTTTGGAGTGTCCATTGGCCAGCCATACTCACAGGTCACATAATGTAACGGGTCTGGGAGGCGGAACCTCTGAGCTACTATACAAGGGGGCGGTCCTTGTAAGGGAGCGGGTGGCGACCAGGCAGGCAGTCACAGCAGATGACCGGGACAGTCTCTGGAAGAACGGGCAGGAGGTCACGGCAAGTGACCGGGGCAGTCTCTGGATGAACGGGCAGATGGTCACGGCAAGTGACCGGGGCAGTCTCTGGATGAACGGGCAGATGGTCACGGCAAGTGACCGGGGCAGTCTCTGGATGAACGGGCAGATGGTCACGGCAAGTGACCGGGGCAGTCTCTGGGTAAAGGGTTGGTACGACCTGTGGCGGCTGATGGTAGACGTGAGCTCCCAGGTGAGCAGGCGAGAGTCTCTGGATAAACAGGTGGTCACGGCATGTGACGGCGGAGCCTCCAGGAAGACCAACAGACAGGCGGCAGATGAGCGCTCCCAGGTGAGCGGGCAGAAGTCTCTGGACAGGCGGGTGGTCACAGCACGTGACGGCAGAGCCTCCAGGTAGGCTAGGAGACAGGCAGCAGATGAGCGCTCCCAGGTGAGCGGGCAGGAGTCACTGGACAGGCAGGTGGTCACAGCACGTGACGGCGGAGCCTCCAGGTAGGCTAGCAGGCAGGTAGCAGATGTGCGCTCCCAGGTGAGCGGGCAAGCTGGTCCATAGACAGACTGACAGGAGTTGTAAGGCAGACCGTCGGACCTCAGGCTAGCAGGCAGGTAGCAAAATATCAGGCAGGAATAAGACAGCAAGCTGACAGGAATCAGGCAGGTATCTGGCAGGTAACTGGCAACGGGACCTGAGGGCTGAAGCAGAGTAGTGAACAGTGCAACAACATTGCTCGGGCACCTCCATTTTGGAGGAGGTGCCTTATATATGGTGAAGTCCTCCGGCCATTGGCCGGGGACTCCTTAGGACGGCGCGCGCGGCCCCTTTAAGAGGGAGGGAGAGCGCGCGCGCCCTAAGCACAGTGGCCGGGAAGGAGCGCGCGCTGCCAGCAGAGCGGGAGGAGGACGCCGGGCACGGAGCAGAGAGGTGAGGGGAACAGCGTCCCTGCCTAGCAGAGGGCAGGGACGCCGGTGCTACAGTACCCCCCCCTTTAGGTCCCCCCTTTTTTAGGTCAGACAGAAATTTAGCAAGGATAAGAGGGGCATGGATGTTCTCCCGGGGCTCCCACATTCTCTCCTCAGGACCAAACCCCTTCCAATCTACTAGAAAAAAGGTCTTTCCTCTTACTCTTTTGGTGGCAAGAATGTTCTCTACCTCAAACTCGTCCTCAGCAGAAACCGGAGCAGGAGGCGTACCTGTAGACTTGGAAAAAGAGTTAAGTACCACAGGTTTGAGGAGAGATACATGGAAGGAGTTAGGGATCCGTAAGTTGGCCGGGAGTTTCAATTTATAGGCCACCGGGTTGATCTGTTTGATAACCTCTAGTGGGCCGATGAACCGAGGCCCTAACTTGTAAGAAGGTATCTTGAGTCGGACATATTTAGATGAGAGCCAGACTTTATCTCCAGGACGAAATTGTGGAGGATCCAGGCGTTTTTTGTCAGCGTGTCTTTTCATCCGTTCGGACGACTGAAGGAGTGCGGATCGGGTACTCTCCCAAATGGAGGAAAATTTGCTAACGAGAGATTCCGCAGCCGGGTTGTCCACAGAGGTGGAGACAGGAAAAGGAATCCGAGGATGCTGACCGAAGACTACAAAAAACGGGGATTTGGAGGAGGATTCGCTCTCGTGATTGTTATAAGAGAACTCGGCCCATGGTAGGAGATCCACCCAGTCTGAATGATGGGCATTAACGAAGTGCCGGAGGTAACTGGTCAGGTTCTGATTGATCCGCTCCACTTGACCATTGGACTGTGGGTGGTAAGCGGAAGAGAAGTCCAGGGTGACGTCTAGCAGTTTACAAGTGGCTCTCCAGAAGCGTGAGGTGAACTGTACCCCACGATCCGACACGATGTGGAGGGGCAGGCCATGAAGACGAAAGATGTGACGAATAAAGTCTTTAGGTAGCTCGGGTGCAGACGGGAGGCCTGGCAGGGGAACGAAATGAGCCATCTTGGAGAAGCGGTCAGCGACCACCCAAATGACCGTACAACCGGCAGAGACTGGGAGGTCAGTTATAAAGTCCATTGCTATATGCTGCCAGGGGGCAGCAGGTACAGAAAGCGGAAGGAGGCGACCGGCTGGCAGATGTCTCGGAACCTTGTTGCGGGCGCAGGACACACACGCAGAAACAAAGTCTATTACGTCCTTGTGCAGGGTAGGCCACCAGTAGTGCCGGGTAATAAGCTGGAGGGTCTTTTTCTGACCGGCATGGCCAGCCAGTTTAGACGAGTGACCCCAGTGAAGGATCTTCTCCCGATCAGGTACTGATACGAACGTCTTTCCGGGAGGGAGACGATTTAGACTCACGGGAGCCACCTGCATCACTCTGGCGGGATCGATGATGTGTTTCGGATCTTCCTCGAGATCAGACACCAGAAAGGATCGAGACAAGGCGTCCGCCTTGACGTTTTTGTCAGCCGGGCGAAAATAAAGAACAAAATCAAAGCGAGCAAAAAACAAGGACCACCGGGCTTGGCGCGGGTTAAGTCTCTGGGCATGCTGGAGGTAAGCCAAGTTCTTGTGGTCAGTGTAAATTATTACCGGGTGAAGAGCCCCCTCAAGCAGGTAACGCCACTCCTCCAATGCCAGTTTGATGGCCAATAACTCTCGGTCTCCTATGGAATAATTGCGCTCTGAGGAGGAGAAGAGTTTAGAGAAGAAGCCGCAAGTTACCATCCTCCCGGAAGATGATTTTTGAGTAAGTACCGCTCCGGCTCCAGAGGAGGAGGCGTCAACTTCCAGGAAGAACTGCTTGTTGCCGTCCGGGCGATGCAGCACCGGGGCGGAAGAGAAGGCCTGTTTTAAGGAAAGAAAGGCCTCCTCTGCTTCGGGCGGCCACTCTTTGGGATTAGTACCCTTACGGGTGAGCGCGGAAATTGGGGCAGTCCGGGAAGAGAAGTGTGGTATGAAGAGGCGGTAGTAGTTGGCGAAGCCCAGGAACCGCTGAATGGCCTTCAACCCCTCCAGTCGAGGCCATTTCTCGATGGCAGACAGTTTCTCTGGATCCATTCGTAGGCCGGTCTGAGAAATAATGTAGCCCAAAAACGGAAGCGAGGTCTGCTCAAAGAGGCACTTCTCGTATTTAGCGAAGAGGTGATTCTGCCTGAGCCTGAGCAGGACCTGACGAACGTCCCTCCGGTGAGTCTGGAGATCCGGAGAGAAGACCAAGATGTCGTCCAGGTACACCACTACGCAGGAGTAGAGAAGGTCCCGGAAGATGTCATTGACCAACTCTTGAAAGACGGCAGGAGCTTTACAGAGACCAAAGGGCATTACCAGATATTCATAGTGGCCGTCCCGGGTGTTGAATGCCGTCTTCCATTCATCCCCCTGACGGATACGAACCAGGTTGTACGCCCCACGGAGGTCCAGTTTGGTGAAGATTCTAGCCCCCCTCAGACGATCAAATAACTCCGGAATGAGCGGAAGGGGGTACTTATTCTTCACCGTGATCTGGTTAAGGCCTCTATAGTCTATACAGGGACGGAGAGAACCGTCCTTCTTTTTGACAAAAAAGAAGCCTGCTCCCGCCGGGGAGGTAGATTTCCGGATGAATCCCCTGGCCAGATTCTCCTCAATATATTCGGACATCGACCGCGTCTCAGCAGCGGATAATGGATAAATACGCCCACGGGGAGGAGTAGTACCGGGTAACAGGTCGATAGGGCAGTCGTATGGTCTATGAGGGGGTAGTGTCTCTGCCTCCTTTTTATTAAAGACATCAGCATAAGTCCAATAAGGAATCGGAAGTCCAGGTAGATTAGCTGGGGTAGGAGAAGGACGGACGGGATGGACGGGAACCAGACAGGTCTTATGGCAGTCCTGTCCCCAGCGAAGGACCTCTCCGGTCTGCCAGTCAAGCACGGGTGCATGTCTCTGGAGCCAAGGTAGACCTAGCAAGAGGGCGTGAGAGAGTCCAGGCAGAACATGAAAGGAGATACTCTCAGAATGCAGCATTCCCACCTGCAGAGTAATGGATTCGGTGATGAGTTGGATGGGGCGTGGTAAGAGACCCCATCCACGGCAGCAACAGACAAGGGTACAGCCAGAGGTTTGGTGGGGATGCGGTATTTCTCTACCAGGGACTGTGAAATAAGATTCCCGGCTGCTCCAGAGTCAAGTTGGGCTAGTTCGAAATAACGGTTCTCCCCGCAGATGATTGAGACTGACAGCAGCAGAGATGGAGAGGATTTATTCTTGTCTAGGTCGACCTCTCTGAGCGAACCTAGACACAGGCGTTTCCCGACCTCTCCGGGCAGGCACGGATCCGGTGCTCCTTACTGCCACAGTAGAAGCAGCTCCCCTCGGCACGGCGTAAGTCCTGACGGGTTTTGACCATCTTGGTCTGGTCGACCTGTATAGGCTCAGGAGAGTGTACCTGGGGAGAGACGGAGGGAGTTACGGGTTTCTGAAAAGTAGGAGCTAGACGTGGAAACCTCCTCTCACGGGTGACCTCTTTGGCACGCTCCTGGAACCGTAGGTCAATCCGGGTGGCAAGAGTTATTAGGTCATCGAGAGTGGTAGGAATGTCCCGACCGGCAAGTTCATCTTTAATACGGCCGGACAGACCCTCCCAGAAGACGGATACCAGAGCGTCGTTATCCCAGGCCAACTCCGAGGCAAGGATACGGAACCGTATGGCATATTGGCCCACGGTGAGACTTCCCTGACGGAGGCGTAGCAGTGATGATGCGGATGAGGTCTTCCGTCCGGGTTCGTTGAAGACTTTCCGGAAAGCCGTGAGAAAGGCAGGCAAGTCGGACACCAGGGGGTCTCCTCTCTCCCATAGAGGATTAAGCCAGGCCAGGGCCTCCCCGGTGAGATGGGACATGATGAAGGCAATTTTGGCCCCGTCGGAGTTAAACTGGTGGGACAATAGTTCAAAGTGCAGGGTGCACTGATTTATGAAGCCCCGAGCCTGGGCGGAGTCGCCTCCGAAGCGAGGAGGTGCAGAAAGCCGGGGTCCGGGGTAGGATACCATGGCATTAGTGGGCAGCGGAGCTGCCGGATTGCGAGTCATGGCACTGGCGGAGGTTGCTGGCGGAGCAGTCAGAGTGTCCAGGCGAGAATTGACATTCCGCAGGTGACCCAGGATGGACTCCTGTTGGGACCTCTGACGGGACAGTTCATGACACAGGTCCGAGAGCGAGGGAGCTTGGGTGCCACCGGGTTCCATGGCCCGAGCAAACTGTAACGGGTCTGGGAGGCGGAACCTCTGAGCTACTATACAAGGGGGCGGTCCTTGTAAGGGAGCGGGTGGCGACCAGGCAGGCAGTCACAGCAGATGACCGGGACAGTCTCTGGAAGAACGGGCAGGAGGTCACGGCAAGTGACCGGGGCAGTCTCTGGATGAACGGGCAGATGGTCACAGCAAGTGACCGGGGCAGTCTCTGGATGAACGGGCAGATGGTCACGGCAAGTGACCGGGGCAGTCTCTGGATGAACGGGCAGATGGTCACGGCAAGTGACCGGGGCAGTCTCTGGGTAAAGGGTTGGTACGACCTGTGGCGGCTGATGGTAGACGTGAGCTCCCAGGTGAGCAGGCGAGAGTCTCTGGATAAACGGGTGGTCACGGCATGTGACGGCGGAGCCTCCAGGAAGACCAACAGACAGGCGGCAGATGAGCGCTCCCAGGTGAGCGGGCAGAAGTCTCTGGACAGGCGGGTGGTCACAGCACGTGACGGCAGAGCCTCCAGGTAGGCTAGGAGACAGGCAGCAGATGAGCGCTCCCAGGTGAGCGGGCAGGAGTCACTGGACAGGCAGGTGGTCACAGCACGTGACGGCGGAGCCTCCAGGTAGGCTAGCAGGCAGGTAGCAGATGTGAGCTCCCAGGTGAGCGGGCAAGCTGGTCCATAGACAGACTGACAGGAGTTGTAAGGCAGACCGTCGGACCTCAGGCTAGCAGGCAGGTAGCAGAATATCAGGCAGGAATAAGACAGCAAGCTGACAGGAATCTGGCAGGTATCTGGCAGGTAACTGGCAATGGGACCTGAGGGCTGAAGCAGAGTAGTGAACAGTGCAACAACATTGCTCGGGCACCTCCATTTTGGAGGAGGTGCCTTATATATGGTGAAGTCCTCCGGCCATTGGCCGGGGACTCCTTAGTACGGCGCGCGCGGCCCCTTTAAGAGGGAGGGAGAGCGCGCGCGCCCTAAGCACAGTGGCCGGGAAGGAGCGCGCGCTGCCAGCAGAGCGGGAGGAGGACGCCGGGCACGGAGCAGAGAGGTGAGGGGAACAGCGTCCCTGCCTAGCAGAGGGCAGGGACGCCGGCGCTACACATAACCAGTTATGCCATCCATCGTCAATCTTGTGCCATCTTCAATCACTTCATGGACGTCACTGTCGTTGCTAAATTAAAAAATCCTTGTTTTTATTTCTGTTTCACTCAATGGAATGAAAGTGTGATATTGCTGGGTGCCTTTAATGGGTTCTGCTTCCTTTAACCAATGTTTTAACAAACTCTCCTCTTCTTCGTAGTTCTGGTTTGTACAGTACATGAACTGGATGCTAGGAATATTTTTCTTACTCCAGTTGAAAAGTTACCTCGGGAAATTTGGTCTGAATATGGTCTTTGGAGGCTTGCCCGAGATGTAAGACGTTTCACGGTACCTCCTAAACCCTCATATACACCATTGCCATGAGCTGTGGCAAAAAAGTGTATTTATTAATTTGTTCCTTTTTTATTGTAATTATTGCTATATGTCCCACCCCTTCTGGGGTGTGCTTGGGGTACTCACCTTTGTAGAATCTGCTTAGGTTGTCTCCGTTACTGGGCAGATCTGGGAGATGTGACTGGATTGGTAGAGAGCAGTCTGAGCAGGAAGATTTGAGTATTTATAAAGCTCATCTCATGGTCCAGTCAGCTTTTCGTTGTGTGAACATGCAGCTGAAGCATCCTTCCACCCTCCCAATATCTAAAAAAAACTTATGTTTTTTTATGTGGTAAACATAGACCCTGCACTTTTAGACCACAGACTGAACAGATCTAAATTCAAGATTTTTGAATTGACACTGTTTATATAGGGTTTTTTTTTCTGCTATTTTTTTTTTAAGTATGATCCCTTTGAGAGCCCAACTTGAATTTTGGTACAGATCTGGCTAGGAGCATAGGAGGCACATTTGAATTTTTGCAAATTTAATATCATATTGATTTTTTGGAAATGCATTTTGAAATTTACCGTTTGATTCCGCATGGGTAAAATATTAACAAAGATACTCTTGTGATATATCTGTTGAACACCTGTACTGTTCTGAGTTGAATGGTGTTTTTCCCATTTCTCTATCTTGTTTCTTGCTTGAGTTATGAGGAGAAACCTAAAGGCATGCAACACACAAATTCGCATTTGTTCACAACTTTGAAAATTAATTAAAAAAAACTAAAATTTATAGAATTTTTTTTCTTCACATTTTGCATCCACTAACTCAGTACTACCAAGGAACAAATTCTCAAAAGGATTAAAAATATAGTGATAATATTCATTGGTTCACTTGACATGGAATGACCCAATAACAAAGTTAATGGATAATACAAAGTGGCATGCATGCTGCAAATTTTTAAAATAGGAGATAAAGGGGTAAAGTAAGCAGAACATGCCACCATGACAATCCTACAGCTCTGTACAAAACAATCCGTGTGCATGAGCTCTATTTTATTATGTTGCTCATTTAGGTACTGCAGTTAATACTATGATTGGTCATTCTCAGTTGGATCATAGAAAAAATTGTTTTTAGTTGAAGCTGCAATCAGTTTGTTTAATTTTAGCACTTCATGTCCAAAGCAGATCTGTTGTGGAATAGTCAATGGGGTCCTTCTGCTTCAGTTTATATCAGTTCTGCACCTGATCCTTTTTGGACATGAATTTCATTTTTCTTTTTCTAAAGGTAGGTTCACACGAGTGTATAACAAATCGTTCAGAGTTTCATCCAGAAACCTCAGATTATTGTTTTTTCACTTGTCATCCGTGTGCAATCTGTTTTTTTACAACAGCAGTTATTAATAATTTACAAGAACATTTACAGTTTTCAATGTTACAGAATTGCAATGTATCCATAAAAATCAGATGCAATACTGTGGCTCCGAGAGGCATCTGATTTTTTTGGCGCAACCACAGACTTGAATGGGTGAGTTGTAAGAGTGGTGGACTGCACTATCGCGTTCCTACCTCTGAAGACACCACTTGGGTGGTATTGTAGTGTGAACTATGTCCTGCGGTTTTCGGTATATATTGTATAGTTATGTGATATTATGTGAACTGAAATGTATTGTGATATAGAGTGTGATATGGTAATGTAAAGATAATGTATAATGTAGTAGTGTACAGCATAGGATAGTGCAGGGTAAGACATAGTAAAGGGCTTAGGACATAACATAGGCAGGATAAGTTAATTTACAGTATTTAGATACAGAAAGGTAAGAGTTAATGTTCGGGACTAGCCCACATAGGCAGAGGATAGGTAAGAAGGCAGTGGGAAACTTCCTGATAGTGAGATAGGGCCAAGGTCAAGTTCGTGTAGGAAGCAAGAGCTGGACAGCAAGGAAAGTACTCTAGGCAGTACGAGGCCTTACTATTATTCCCTGAGTAAATATACTCTTTTAATGTCTAGAGCTCAAGACTTGTTTCCAGCGCTATTACGAGCACTTTGACCCCTTCTGTACAGAGAAAGATTAACATGGAGATTCGTGTGGGAGAAGTAATGGACCTCGGACGTACTGCGGGGCTGGGCTAGGAATCCCTGGAACTGACAGAAGCAGGGTCGGCAGGGATAGTCCAGGTAGAATGGAAGGAAAATCTGAAGGTGTATTATGCTATGGATGCGAGGAATGGAAAGTGCCCTATACTACAAGTTGCAATATGTTGTACACGAACTGTTGAGTAAAGTTCTTTGTGATGAAACGAACTGGGGGTCCCCTGATCCATGTGCGGCAGCTCCAGAAACTGGAGACCTAGAGACAGGTGAGGCCTGCGGCCTACAAGTGAGTGCAGCGCACCCCACACATCGCAGCACATTTAATCGGGTTCACAAATTTTCTCTAAAGTGCCAGGGCGACAAAGAGCAGCAACTCGCCCACGAGACAACATTTTTCTAATTTTGGTTCTAGACATTACCACAATGAATTTTAAACAAAACAATTCAGATGCAGTTGAAGTTCAGACTTTCAGCTTTCATTTGAGGGTATCCGCATTAAAATTGGATGAAGGTTTTAGGAGTTTCAGCTCCTCAACATGTGCTACCCTGTTTTTAAAGGGACCAAAAGTAATTGGACAAATTAAATAATTGTAAATAAAATGTTCATTTCTAGTACTTGGTTGAAAACCCTTTGTTGGCAATGACTGCCTGAAGTCTTGAACTCATGGACATCACCAAACGCTGTGTTTCCTCCTTTTTGATGCTCTGCCAGGTCTTCACTGCGGTGGTTTTCAGTTGCTGTTTGTTTGTGGGCCTTTCTGTCTGAAGTTTAGTCTTTAACAAGTGAAATGCATGCTCAATTGGGTTGAGATCAGGTGACTGACTTGGCCATTCAAGAATATTCCACTTCTTTGCTTTAATAAACTCCTGGGTTGCTTTGGCTTTATGTTTTGGGTCATTGTCCATCTGTAGTATGAAACGACGACCAATCAGTTTGGCTGCATTTGGCTGGATCTGAGCACACAGTATGGCTCTGAATACATCAGAATTCATTCGGCTGCTTCTGTCTTGTGTCACATCATCAATAAACACTAGTGACCCAGTGCCACTGGCAGCCATGCATGCCCAAGCCATCACACTGCCTCCGCCGTGTTTTACAGATGATGTGGTATGCTTTGGATCATGAGCTGTACCACGCCTTCGCCATACTTTTCTCTTTCCATCATTCTGGTAGAGGTTGATCTTGGTTTCATCTTTCCAAAGAATGTTCTTCCAGAACTGTGCTGGCTTTTTTAGATGTTTTTTAGCAAAGTCCAGTCTAGCCTTTTTATTCTTGATGCTTATGAGTGGCTTGCACCATGCAGTGAACCCTCTGTATTTACTTTCATGCAGTCTTCTCTTTATGGTAGATTTGGATATTGATACGCCTACCTCCTGGAGAGTGTTGTTCACTTGGTTGGCTGTTGTGAAGGGGTTTCTCTTCACCATGGAGATTATTCTGCGATCATCCACCACTGTTGTCTTCCGTGGGCGCCCAGGTCATTTTGCATTGATGAGTTCACCAGTGCTTTCTTTCTCAGGATGTACCAAACTGTAGATTTTGCCACTCCTAATATTGTAGCAATTTCTCGGATGGGTTTTTCTGTTTTTGCAGCTTAAGGATGGCTTGTTTCACCAGCATGAAGAGCTCCTTTGACTGCATGTTTACTTCACAGCATTAACCTTCCAAATGCAAGCACCACACCTCAAATCAACTCCAGGCCTTTTATCTGCTTAATTGAGAATGACATAACGAAGGGATTGCCCACACCTGTCCATGAAATAGCCTTGGAGTCAATTGTCCAATTAATTTTGGTCCCTTTAAAAACAGGGTGGCACATGTTAAGGAGCTGAAACTCCTAAACCCTTCATCCAATTTTAATCTGGATACCCTCAAATGAAAGCTGAAAGTCTGAACTTCAACTGCATCTGAATTGTTTTGTTTAAAATTCATTGTGGTAATGTCTAGAACCAAAATTAGAAAAATGTTGTCTCTGTCCAAATATATATGGACCTAACTGTACATTTGTTCACTTAAAAAAAAACATTCTTCTGCACTGCCCCAATGAATAACATTGGTCCGAGTGCTGTTATTTTCATTATAACAAGCCCTTGTACAGAGCAGACAATGCGAATTCCAGTATACAGGTATGAATTCAGGCTTACATAAGCATTTGTTCACATGTTGAAGATCTACTCCTTTGGAAGTGCATTGAGGTGAAGGGTACATTGCTGAAAAAGGAAAAAAAAAAAAAAAAAACTCTTTAAATCTCTTAGTTTGCGAGTGTGAACGAGCTGCGTGTGTCCGGAGCGTAAGTGCGAACGAAAGTAAGTGTGTGACTTGTTTTTCAGTGACTTTGGATTCAGGGAGATTGGAAGGGAGGACTTAGGACTGAATTGCTGACTGTATTTCATCTTTCTTTACTTTACTTTTTACTTAATTAATCCACCTGACCTACTTATCTGATTCCCCCGTCCATACTTGATACTTAATTGATCCCCCGTCCATACTTTACTGATCCCCCGCCGATATCTAATTGATACACTTGCACATCCCTAATTGATCCCCGTCCATACACCTATATATAAATAATTGTGTTTTGTACTTGTATATATATACTGACTGTATCCCCATATTTAGAATGACGTCCATTTTGGCCGGAGCCGTGCAGTGTACATGTTGCGCAATGTATGCATTCCGTGAGCAACCGCTCGATGATCCATACTGCTGCGAGAGATGTGAGCATATCGTGCACTTGGAAGCCCAAATTCTGGATCTAAGTGCTCAGATAGCAGTCCTGAGGAGCATCGACAACATGGAACGGAGTTTGCTGCTCACCGAGCAGACACTCAATGGGTCAATACTGGGGGTGGAGCATAGAGGGGAAGTGCAGGCTGAACAGGCAGGGAGCTGGATAACAGTTAGGAGGGATAGAGGGAAGAAGTATAGGAAGGCTGGTTCAGAACCGGCATTATTGGAGCACGACAGATCCCCTGACCGCCGGGGGAGTGTATGCTCCAGTAATGAGGGGGAGGGGGAAAGTGTAGGGCAGGCAAGACAGGTTCTGGTAGTGGGTGACTCTATTATTAGGGGGACAGACAGGGCAATCTGTCACAAAGACCAGGATCGCCGAACGGTGTGCTGCCTCCCTGGCGCTCGAGTCCGGCACATCGCGGATCGGGTTGACAGGTTACTGGGTGGGGCTGGCGAAGACCCAGCGGTCATGG
The DNA here is from genome assembly GCF_046119375.1 of Phyllobates terribilis. Lineage (NCBI taxonomy): Eukaryota > Metazoa > Chordata > Amphibia > Anura > Dendrobatidae > Phyllobates > Phyllobates terribilis. Next base: position 74,294,019 of record NW_027362764.1, read on the forward strand.
TCCACATCGCCCCAATGACAAAGTGAGTGGTAGATGGAGGGTCCTTAAAAATGATTTCAGGGACCTAGGTAGGAAGCTTAGGGCAAGGACCTCCAAGGTAGTTTTCTCAGAAATACTACCAATCCCGCGAGCCACACAGGAGCGCCAACGGGAAGTTAGGGAGGTGAATAAGTGGCTAAAGAGTTGGTGCAAGGCAGAAGTGTTTGGGTTCATGGAGAACTGGGCCGACTTCGCTGTCGGCTACAGGCTCTACCGTAGGGACGGGCTGCACCTCAATGGGGAGGGTGCAGCGGTGCTGGGGAAGAAGATGGCTAATAGGTTGGAGGAGTTTTTAAACTAGAGACGGGGAGGGGAAACCAAGGAAATAGGTGGGATGTGAGGCAAGCAAGGGGGAAGGGGAGAAGTGAATATAATGAGGGTGGAGAGGGGGGTGGGGATAGTACAGTTAGATCGTTAGAGAAGAATAGGATGCTAAATAACCCCAAAGTTTTATCTTGCATGCTGACCAACGCAAGAAGCCTGACCAATAAGGCGGATGAGCTGCAGGCGCTTATATCGGAGGAGAGGTATGACATCGTAGGTATAACAGAGACTTGGCTAGACGATAGCTACGACTGGGCGGTAAATTTATTAGATTATAGTTTATTTAGAAGGGACCGGAAACAGGGGAAAGGCGGAGGAGTCTGCTTATATGTAAAGTCATGTCTAAAACCCAGACTAAGGGAAGATATAGGAGAGGGAGAAGAGGGGGTCGAGTCCATGTGGGTAGAGATAGAGGGAACTAAAAATAATAGTAAAATATTACTGGGGGTCTGCTATAAGCCACCAAATATAACAGAGGAGAATGAGAATCTGCTATTAGGACAAATAGACAAAGTAGCAAAACATAATGAAGTGATTGTAATGGGGGATTTCAACTACCCGGATATTGACTGGGAAACAGAAACCTGTAGATCTCAGAAAGGAAAAAGGTTCTTGACAAATATTAAGGATAATTATCTCTCCCAACTAGTGCAGGAACCAACGAGAGGGAAGGCCGTGTTATACTTAATATTGACTAATAGGCCTGATAGAATAACTGAGGTACAGATAGGGGGGCACCTAGGTAATAGCGACCATAATATTATCGACTTCAAAATGCCCTTCAGTAGGGTTATCAATAAGGAAACAACAAAAACATTAAACTTTAGGAGGGCGAAGTTTGATCAGCTGAAAGAAAGACTTCAACTTATTGACTGGGACAAAGTTCTTAATCAAAGGAATACGAATAGTAAATGGGAAACCTTCAAAAGAATTCTGAATACTCAGTGCGAGAGATATATACCGTATGGGAATAAAAGGGCCAGAAATAAGAGGAAACCAATATGGTTGAACAAGAACGTAAAAGGGGCGTTAAATAGCAAAAAAGAGGCATTCAAGAGATTAAAACAGGAAAACAGTAAGGAGGCACTAATGTGTTACAAGGAAAAAACGAGAACCTGTAAAAAACAAATAAAAATAGTGAAGGAGGAAACAGAGAGACGTATTGCTAGGGAAGGTAGATCAAATCCCAAACTGTTCTTTACGTATATAAATAGTAAAAGGATTAAATCGAATAATATTGGACCGATAAAAAGTGAGGAAGGCAAAATCATAGAGAAAGATGAGGATAAAGCTAATCTATTAAATAATTTTTTTTCGACAACTTTCACAAAGGAAATCGAACTAACAGGAGAAATGAGAAGTGACAAACTTAATCCTCCACTAAGTATGACTAATCTAACCCAAGCTGGGGTACAGAAACACCTCAGTAACATTAAAATAAACAAATCACCAGGACCTGATGGCATACACCCACGGGGTACTAAGGGAACTAAGTAATGTGATAGACAGACCGTTATATCTTATATTTAAGGACTCTGTTGAGACTGGGTCTGTGCCACTTGATTGGCGACAGGCGAATGTAGTGCCAATATTCAAAAAGGGAGCGAAAAGTGACGCCGGAAACTATCGGCCGGTGAGTCTGACGTCCGTTGTGGGCAAAATTTTTGAAAGGTTCATTAAAGAGGCAATTACGGAGCATCTTGATGCTAATAATCTTTTAATCCCGAACCAACATGGATTCATGAGGAATCGCTCCTGCCAAACAAACCTGATTGACTTCTACGAGGAGGTTAGCTCTCGAGTAGATCAGGGGGAACCAGTGGATGTCGTGTATCTCGACTTCTCAAAAGCGTTCGATAGCGTGCCACATAATAGGTTGGTATACAAAATGAGAATGATGGGGCTGGGGGAAAATGTCTGCAAGTGGGTAGCTAACTGGCTAAAGGATAGAAGGCAGAGGGTGGTTATAAATGGAATATACTCAGATTGGGTAAGCGTCACTAGTGGGGTACCACAGGGGTCTGTACTAGGCCCAATGTTATTTAATATCTTTATTAACGACATAGTCAACGGGATAAATAGTAAAATATCAATATTTGCAGATGACACAAAGTTATGTAAAACAATTAATACAAAAGAGGACAGTGCAGACCTACAGAGGGATTTGGATAAGCTGGGTAGGTGGAGCATTAAATGGCAAATGAGGTTTAACGAGGAGAAATGTAAGGTCATACATATGGGAAGGAAAAATGGAAGTCACCAGTACTCACTGAATGGGAAATCATTGGGGAATTCAGAGATGGAGAAGGACTTGGGCATCTTGATTGATAGCAAACTAAATTGGAGTGCCCAAAGTCAGGCCGCTGCTGTAAGGGCAAACAGGGTAATGGGATGTATCAGAAGAGGTATAGCTGCAAAGGATGAGAACATTGTTCTTCCACTGTACAAAGCACTGGTCAGACCACACTTGGAATACTGTGCTCAGTTATGGGCCCCAATATATAGAAAGGATATAAATGAGCTTGAAAAGGTACAAAGGAGGGCAACAAAATTAATAAAGGGAATGGAGGGACTGCAATACCCAGAGAGGCTGGCAAAACTAGGACTATTCAGCCTGGAAAAGAGAAGGTTGAGGGGGGACATAATAAATGTGTACAAATATGTTAGGGGACAGTATAGAGATCTTGCCCGGGATTTGTTCAAAAGGAGGGATATTACGGTAACAAGAGGGCATTCACTAAAACTGGAAGAGAAAAGGTTTCAGCACCAGCATAGGAAGGGGTTCTTTACGGTAAGAGCAGTGAGAATATGGAATTCACTGAGTGAGGAGACGGTAATGTCAGATTCACTACACCAGTTCAAGCGGGGACTGGATACATTTCTAGACACCAGGCAGATTTCAGCGTATACTTAAAAATAAAATAAAATAGTAGGTTGATACAGGGATTTATTCTGACTGCTGGTTTCAGAGTCGGGAGGGAATTTTTCCTCAGGTGAAGATTGGCCAAATCATTTGGGGTTTTTGCCCTCCTCTGGATCAACTTTAGCAATTACAGAACTAACAGGTCGAACTTGATGGACGCAAGTCTTTATTCGGCTTTACAAACTATGTTACTATGTTACTGGAAATTTTCTGTCTGAATTTGTGAAATTCTGCAACAGATTTTTTTGTGATTCAAAACAAAATCTGCATCAGAATCCACAAAGAAGTTTTTCTGTCACCTTTGATCATGTAAAATTTCCATGCAGATTTTGTGCAGAAAATCTGCAGTGTGATACAGTACTAGCAAAATGGATGAGATTTAAAAAATCTCACCTACACATTATGGGTATTTTCCATGAGTAAATTGACCAGCGGTGTGGTTAGATTTTCATTGCAAATTAACCCTTTGTAATGCATAGGGTGACATTTACAACAGGGTAAAACATGTATCATATACAGTGCTTTGAAAAAGTATTCATACCCCATCAACTTTTCCATGTTGCACTCACAAACTTAAATGCATTTTATTGGGATTTTATGTGATATACCAATACAAAGTAGCAAGCATTTGTGCAGTGTAAGGGTATGTGCAAACAAAGCGTTTTTGCCACGTTTCCGCGGCGGTTTTTCTGCCGTGGCAGCGGTGCGAAAATGCTTGCCAGTCTGCCAGCTATTGCAATGGTAATCCTGATGTGCTGCGCACATGACGCGTAAATTTCCGCTCAGGATTACCATTGTGGGAAAAAACGCAGCATGACCATTCTTTGCACGTTTCTGCCGCAAATTCGCGCCCATTGACTTGAACTGAACCACAGCAAATCCACAAATATAATATCTACACCTGCGGATTTGCTTCGTTTCAATTAAAGCCAATGGGCGCGAATTTGCAGCGGAAACGCGCTGCAGGTGGTACCCAGGTCGGCAGAGGAGGACTATTACTCTTCTCATCCTACCGCCGCTTCCACTGATAACAGCAAAAATGGCTCAGCTGGGAGGAGCAGTAGTCTGCTCTACCGAGCCGTCGTGCCGCGGTAAAAAAAAGGGATTTTACACTCCTATCAGTATACATTGCTGTCTTCTACAGCAGTGACATCAGTGATTGCAGATGTCACTGCTGTAGAAGTGACCCGGATCGCTGAGGGACAATCTTGAAGGCGGTAATCGTGGACTGCATCGTGACAGTGGACAAGTGAGGGATATGGTTGTTTGTTGTTTTACTTTTTTTCTGAAGATCGAAGGCTTCATGGACAGAGTACAATAAAAAAAAAATTAAAACTATGTGTTTTTTATTTCATTAAAATACTTTATTTTGGGCTTGTCATTTATTGAAAAGGCGGCGATAACTTTACTATGCAGTTAGTAATGGGGGCGTCTTATAGACGCCCACCATTACTAACCTGGGCTTCACGCCAGCCGCCAATACAAGGCTGACATGAACACCAACCACATTACACCACTCTCCACCGCTACAGGGCAATGGGAAGAGCAGAGGCTAAGCGCCAGATTTGGCGCATCTTATGGATGCGCCATTTCTGGGACTGCTGAGGGGTGATATTAATAGCCGTGGAGGGGGCTAGTATTCATGGACCCTTCTCTGGCTATTAATATCAGCCCGCAGCTGTCTGTTTAGCTTTTTCTGGTTAGATTTTATAGGGGGACCCCATGTCAATTTTTTCTGGGGTCCCCCTGTAATCTAGCCAGTAAAGGCTAAACAAACAGCTGTTGGCTTATATTAATAGCCAGGGAACATTGCTGGCTAATGGCCCCTTCCCCAGCTACTAATATCAGCACCCAGAGGTCAGATTTCCCTCTGCTGGTTATAAAAATGACGCGGGAGCCCCCGCCATTTTTTTTTTCAATTTTAGGCTTTGTGCCCACGGTCCGGATGTAGCAGCGCTTTGGACGCATATTTTTTGCTGCATCCAAAACGTTGCATTCTATTGAACACAAGTAAATCCACATGTGTATTTATTGAATTCAACACATTCTAGTGGTAAATTTCTGTTGCGGAGACTAGCGACTCCGCAAGAGAATTTGACATGCTGCGGTTCTGAAAGACGCGCCGCATATCAGTATCCACAGGTGATTCGCAGCCTCTGATGCACACATAGTGGACATGGGATTTCTAGAGATCCCATCCACTATGCTGTAACATCTGGACGCTGCGGGTTTCACGCTGCATAAGCACGCAGCGTCAAACCTGCAGCAGCTCCTGACCGTGGCCACGTACCCAAACTCACGCGCAGCATGTCAATTTCCGTAGCGGAGACTAGCGACTCCGCAAGAGAATTTGGCATACTGCGGTCCTGAAAGACGTGCCGCATGTCAGTGTCCGTGGGTGATCCTTAGCCTCTGATGCACGCATAGTGGACATGGGATTTCTAGAGATCCCATCCAATATGCTGTAACATCTGCAACAAACCTGCAGAAGCTCCTGACCGTGGCCACGTACCCAAACTCACCCGCAGCATGTCAATTTCTGATACGCTAGTCTACGCTACAGATTTTGACTGATTGAAGTGTCATTATATGCGGTGGATTCACATGTACCAACAGCAAAAGTGCGGCATTAGAAAACAGCGTTTTGGACCCAGCAAAAATACGCTGTGTCCAAAGCGCTGCTGAGTGCTGTTCGTGGGGACGTAGAGGCTAACAAAACAGCTGTGAGTTATTAATAATGGCCAGGGACCATGTTAATGGCACCTTCCTAGGCTAAAAATAGCAGCTCACAGCTGCCCCAGAAATTACATGAATGGAAATGTTAATGACATTGGGCGAATGGGATTAGCTGACACTAAGCTCTTTTGTTTGGTGATGACAAGGTGTCTATCAGACCCTTTCATCACCAAACCTAATTAAAGTAAAGTAAAGAGTTAAACACACAGACACAAAGCAAACACTTTATTTGAAATACAACAGACACATTCTTTAATCAATTAAATTAACTAATATACTCACCACAGTTCTGAGGGTAATCCAAGGGTTTAAGCAATGTTCCACCAAATAACTTTATTTAACTCCAAAAAGCATTCATGTACAAAAAGGCTTCAAAAACCGCATAAAAGAATGCGGCAAAAAAGCACGTTTTTTCCGCAGCGTTTTTCCTGCCAACGAGATGCAGAAACACTCAGGAAATTTCTGCTTCAAATCCTGAACGTGCACACATAGCCTAAAGGTAGTGATACATGGTTTTCTAATTATTTTAAAAATATAAATCTTAAAATTGTGATGCGCATTTGTATTCAGCTCTCTGCAGTCTGAAATCCATAAATAAAATCTTCAGTGACCAATTGCCTCTGGAAGTCACATAATTAGTTAATTGAGTCCACCTGTGTGTAATTTATCTCAGTATAACTTCATCTGTTCAGTGAAGGCCTCAGAGGTTTGTTTGAGAACATTAGGGATCTAACAGCATCTTGAAAACCAAGGAACACACCAGACAGGTCAGAGATAAAGTTGTGTAGAAAAATAAAGCAGAGGTAGGTTATACAAAAATAACCGAAGCTCTGAAAATCTCACAGACCACTGTTCAATCCATCATCCAAAAATGGGAGGAGTATGGCCCAACTGCAAAATTACCAACACATGGCCGTCCACAAAAACTGACATACCAAGCAGCCAAGAGGCCCCTGGTCACTCTTGAGGAGCTACAGAGATCAACAGCTCAGCTGGGAGAATCTGTCCATAGGACAACTATTAATCTTATACTCCACAAATTTGGTATTTATGGAAAAGTGGCAAGAAGAAAGCCATTTTTGAATGCAAGCCACTCGAAGTCCCATTTGCAGTTTGCAAAAAGCCATGAAGGGGACACAGCGAGCATGTGGAAACAGGTGTTATAGTCAGATGAGACCAAAGTAGAACTTTTTGGGCTACATGCAAAGCGCTATATATGGTGGAAAACAAATAGTGCACATCACCCTGAAAACACCATCCCCACCATCAAACATGGTGGTGGCAGCATCATACTGTGGGGAGCCTTTTTTTCAGCAGAGACATAGTAACTGGTCAGAGTTGATGAGAAGATGGATGGAGCTAAATACAGGGCAATCCTGGACAAAAACCTGTTAAGAGGCTGCAAAAGACTTGAGACTGAGGCATAGGTTCACCTTCCAGCAGGACAACGACTCTAAACATACTGCCAAAGCTACAATGGAATGGTTTAGATCCAAGCAAATTCATGTAATTGAATGGCCCAGACACAGTCCAGACCTAAATCCCATTGAGACTCTCTAGCAAGACTTGAAAATTGCTGTTCACAGACGCTCTCCGTCCAATCTCACTGAGCTACAGCTAATTTGCAAAGAAGAGCAAAGAAGAATGGGCAAAAATGTCAGTCTCTTGATGTGCAAAGCTTGTACAGATATATCCCAAAAGATCTGCAGCATTAATTTCAACCAAAGGTGGTCCTACAAAGTATTGACTCAGGCAGGTTGAATACAAATGCACGTCACAATTTTCAGATTTATATTTTTAAAATATTTAGAAAACCATGTATCATTTTTTTTACACTTCACAAATACTTGCTACTTTGTGTTGGCATGTCACATAAAATCTCCCAAAAAAAACATTTAATTTGTGGGTGTAACGTGGAAAAGGTTCATGGGGTATGAATCCTTTTTGAAGGCACTGTACATGCAAATTTTGCTGTGTGACTGCTGAGGATATTCTACAGAAATGTCTGCATCAAATCTGCTACATGTGCAGACAGCCTGAGGTTGTTAAATCTAAACACAGGAAAAAGCCAATGGAAATATTCCTCTAATTTGTTTTGGCTTGAAGATTCTGCTGCAAAATATTGACAAAATCTTGAACATGAAAGTGGACTAAAACTTTTGTGTCATAGTTGTAGGGCTAGCGAACTATTTCACCTACGACACAAGATCACACACAATTGCCTGTTTTCAGTAGGCCATTTGTCAGCTTTGCAATATAGACTGGAACATCATCAGAAAGAGAACACAAGCTTTAATCTGATAAGCCAAATTCACACATCCAATTTGTCATACAAGTGCTGTCATTGTTTTTTACGGACAGCACACTTAAATATTATATTCTATGGGGCTATTCATATGCAAACTTTATTTTTTGTTGTTGAACAATGGTTCACATTAAAACATTAGAGACATGTCCTACTTTGGTCCAAACTCAAGTGAGTGGGTGTGCACACAGATGCCATAGAAGTTGCATTTGTGTACTGTCTTTCACTGACTGGTTACTAGGAAAAGCTTGGGAAACCTTTATCACACTGAGTCTTCCAGAAAAACGGATGACATACAGATGGGAAACATCAACACAATGACCAAAGACAGAGGAAAATCAGCTCATTTTTTGCTTATCAGAATAAGAAAACTGGCATGTGAATTTAATCTTATACTACTGAAGTTATAAAGTTAGGATAGTAACATTATACAAACAGATCTGTATGCATCTGTCATTCCCTGGTCACTGGGGGTGCTGTTCTTTATAACTTCCTGAAGTCCACTGATATTTCTCATTAGTTCTAGGATCTAAGGGGTAACTCTCTCCTTGTGATGAGTGAAAAGCCAGGCCTGGCATGTCAGAGTGAGGAGACTTATACGCCATGCATGCTCCTCTGGGAAATTAAATATGCAAATTGCCTCTTCAGATAGCAAGAGGACTTGATATCCAATGCCACCTATTGGAAGTAGATTGCTGCTTCCAATAGGTGGCAACAGCGGTCAAGTTCTCTTCCTCTCTGAAGAGGCAATTTACATCATTAATTCTATAAACATCCTGCTGCACTGACTGTAACGACAAACCAAGAAGGGAGTGTGCGCCACTAATAAGGCTGCTTGCAGGAAAGCTTTTAAAAATAAAAAATACACATCTACATTAGTAGAAAAATAATACATGCTATATTTCTCTTTTATGGATTTAACCCTAATTAATTAAATCCATGGCAGTGGCTTACCTTCTGTGAAATCAAAATCCCCAAATCTGTCATCAGGGGAGAGTTAAAGAAGCACTCCCATCAAAGTTTTTATCCTCTTAATATATTGCAGTCATCATATTATTCAGCACAGTGCATTTACAATTGCTCATTTTGCCCTTCTACCCAGTTAATTCTTCTCTTTTCCATTAGGTCTATGACATCACGTGATTAAAAACTGACTAGCTGAATCCTTTTAACCCTCCGTCACATACAATAGGCCTGATAGGCACATCTCTTTTACTTTCATTTCTCCTTCCTCACCAGATTATGAGGAAATCCCCTCCCTCCAGGTAGTCTCCTGTCTCTAGCAGCACCTGATTATGTGTAGTCTCTTTTATTACATCCCTATGAAGGTCACTGATCACTTTTAGAGCACTGAAATTGCAAACATTAGATATTATAGGTATTTTTCTAGCCTGCGCCTGACAGTCACATTGTATGTGAACTCGTTAGAACCGATATTGTATGTGATGGAGGGTTAAGCTCCATGTAGAATCAGGAGGTCAATTTCCCCTGCATGAGTCATCACTGTAAAAGTTCATAGCAAGGGGAGAAGGGAGCAGCTGGGTCAGGAGTTGAAGAGGAGGATGATAAATGCAGGGACAAGAGATTTCCTGTTTCAACATAGGGCAGAGAAAAGAGAAGAATTAGCTGGGTAGAAAGGCAAAATGAGTAATTGTAAGCAGGGCTGCCACCAGGAATTCCGGGGCCCCATACTGGCAAATTTTTTGGGCCCCCTTAAGATTCCGCCCAGGCTCCACCCCAGCTCCGCCTTGACCTCAGCTCCACCTCCACTCCTCGAACCTTCCACAGTCCCACCGCCCACACTTGGAAAAACTCCACTTCTGCACCCCGTCCTCACCAGTCACACATTAACAGTTCCCATCGAACACCATATCACATACATAGCCAGCAGCTTTTGTTTTAGCCAAAAGGTTTTTTATGCCCGTCACCACGTCAAGGAGCCTCTTCTGGCCGGGTCCTACTCTACTGTACACTATTAAACATTTCTTATAATACCCAATACTCTTTTTAGGTATATTTTTATTTATTTTTATTTAAGGGAATGTGTCACATACATTTTTTAAAATGACCAATAATATCACATACATGGAACAAATACCATCACACCATGACTAGATCACATATTACCACCACATAGTGACCGAATAATACCACACACAAGGAACAAATACCACCACACCATGACCAGACCACATATTACCACCACATAGTGACCGAATAATACCACATACAAGGAACAAATACCGCCACACCATGACCAGACCACATATTACCATCACATAGTGACCGAATAATACCACATACAAGCGAGAAATACCACCACACCATGACCAGACCACATATTACCATCACATAGTGACTGAATATTACAATACTGATCATTAATAAAAAAAACACAATACTAATATAACCATAATTGCCATTATACACTGGAGCTACGTACATAGTAGACAATGTATAGTGTCAGTGTACAGATAACACACTGACTAACAGGTGACCTCTCTAGTTGAAGTCCTTCATCTTCGCTTTTCCTCTTAATGCAGCAGAGACCGCCATCACTTCTTCCAGCCAGGACTCGTCTCTGCATAAAATAACACAGTTATCTAGAGCACCGCTTCCAGAGCACATTCCCCAATTTTTCCCCAAATTGTACACTACACCAGATGAAGAAAAAAAGCGACATAGTGTCGCCCTGCACAGTAACATGAACCCCCCCACACACACACACACACACACACACACTGAAAACTGTATCCTCAAAAATAAAATACATCACAGCAGTAATAATATCCATAATTAGCCCCTACAGTAATATCCCACATCCTGCATCCATGTCTCCATTCTGCCCCCCATGTCTCCAATCTGCCCCCAATGTCTCCATCCTGCCTCCAATGTCTCCATTCTGACCACATTGTCTCCATAATTAGCCCCTACAGTAATAATGTCCCACATCCTGGTCCCATGTCTCCATCCTGTCCCCAATGTCTCCAACCTGCCCCCATTTGTCTCCATTCTGCCCCCATGTCTCCATTCTGTCCCATGTCTCCATTCTGCCCCATTGTCTCAATCCTGCTCCTATTTGTCTCCATTCTGCCACCATTGTCTCCATCCTACCCCCATGTCTCCATTCTGCCCCCATCTGTCTCCACTCTGTCCACATGTTTCCATTCTGCCCTCAATGTATCCATTCTGCTGCCAATGTCTCTCCATTCTACCCCCATGTTTCCATTCTGCCCCAATGTCTCTCCATTCTGCCCCTATTTGTCTCCATTCTGCCCCCGTTTGTCTCCATTCCGCCCCCGTTTGTCTCCATTCCGCCCCCATGTTTCCATTCTGCCATCAATGTATCAATCTTTCCCCCATGTCTCCATCCGGTCCCCAATATCTCCATCCAGCCCCATGTCTCTCCATTCTGCCCCCATGTTTCTATTCTGCCCCCATGTTTCCATCCTGCCTCATGTCTCCATCCTGCCCCCATGTCTCTCGATCCTGCCCCCATGTCTCTACATTCTGCCCCCATGTTTCCATCCTGCCCCTAATGTCTCCCATTCTGCCCCCATGTTTCCACCTTGCCCCGGCTTTACAAAAAAAAAGTTTTTCCTTATCTTAGGGCACACCAGCGACGCCAGGCTGTCCCATCATCCGAAGCACGGTCGCTAGCGCATGACAGTGATGTCATACACCAGCAACGTGCATCCTGTGATAGGCTGGCGGCTGTTAACTATTGCAGTGCGGTAAGCCTCACGCACGGCAATAGATTTAAAGTGAACGTGCACCCTTACTGGAATATGCAGCCCCCTCTGCTTATCGGGCCCCATACGCTAGTAAAGGCAGTAATGCCCTGATGGCAGCCCTGAGTGCAATATAATATGATGAGTGCAATATATTAAGATGATAAAACTTTGATGGGAGTGCTTCTTTAAGACACCCCCATAGACATTACTAGCTCCTGTTAAAATCAGCAGGCTTGAACTACGTTCATTTAATGTGCATGGGAACCTTGCATCATCTTTCTAATACAACCTAGCATGAACAGTTACTTACTAACAGTTGTAAGTCATCTTTGGGGAAAAGTCTGGCTGTACTGTTCTCTAGAATTAGGTAGTCCAAAAACATCATTGACCCCTTCATCATAATCACTTCTTTATCACATGAGCCTGAATTTCTGAGAACCTGTTTGAAATTTAGATTTGTTCCTGTAAGGCTTCATTCACCTTTGCATTATTTCCGTATTTTTGTTCCTGATGGACCCCACTGACTGTAATTGGGTCCGTCTGGCAGTAATTTTTCTGCACACTATTTTCATATGTGAAAATAGACTAATACAGAGAATATCAAAAGAGGCATATAAAGCGATCTATAGAAGCTGTACATACTAGATGAATGTTGGGCTTTTTCTGCCCTTAGAGACCAAAACAATAGGTTATGATGGATTTTAACATATTTTTTTGTTCCTAGAGGAGATAAGCCGCTGCCAAAAATTTCTAGTAGCAAAAGGAGTCCCATTTCTATCACCAAGCGATGTGCTCCTTGTCCTAACACTTACCAGGGTTAGACCTCATTCAGACATCAGTTTTTCACATACAAATTATATCTATGTTTTTTTCTTCCACATTCCAAAAATTCCTGTGGAGCACCAGAAGGGTTAATAAACTTCTTAAATGTGGTTTTGATCACCTTGAGGGGTGCAGTTTTTAGAATGGTGTCACTTTTGGGTATTTTCTGTCATAAAGACCCCTCAAAGTGACTTTAAATATGATGTGGTCCCTAAAAAAATGGTTTTGTAAATTTTGTTGGAAAAATGAGAAATCGCTGGTCTACTTTTAACCCTTATAGCTCCCCAATAAAAAAAATGTGGTTCCAAAATTGTGCTGATGTAAAGTAGACATGTGGGAAATGTTATTTATTAACTATTTTGTGTGACATATCTCTCTGATTTAAGGGCATAAAAATTCAAATTTTGAAAATTGCTAAATTTTCAATATTTTTGCCAAATTTCCGTTTTTTTCATAAATAAACGCAAGTGATATCGAAGAAATTTTACCACAATCATGAAGTACAATATGTCATGAAAAAAACAATCTCAGAATCAGGGGGATCCGTTGAAGCGTTCCAGAGTAATTACCTCATAAAGTGACAGTGGTCAGAATTGTAAAAATTGGCCTGGTCATTAACGTGCAAACCACCTTGGGTTGTAAAGGGGTTAAAAACACTGATGAAAATAGATCAGTATTTTCAGTACAAGCAAAATCACTGACTTCTGAATGAGGCGTTATGCACAGGAGGATGCAAGTGTAGCAATTAGATCACTTCATCCTGCTGCCTGCACTGGGTTTCAATCAGAAGGAGGTCACAACTCATTGTTAGTGCTGAGTTAGGCGAGTTTAACTTTTTGCTAGTTGTTATTGCTGCAAACAGGGCATGGGAGGAGTCGGGGGCAATGCCCTTGTACAGGGGCCGCTATCAATATACAAAGGCACAAGGAGGCACTATTTCTATATGGAGGCACAATGAGGGTAATATTGATGTGTGCAGGCGCAGAGAGGTACTCATTCTACACTGAGGCACAATAGAGGCTCTATTACAGTGTGGAGACACCAAGGGGTCATTATTAACGTGTAAGAACAGTGGAGGCAATATTACTATGCTGAGGCACAATAGCTGACTATTTCTGTGTTGGGATACAATAGGGACACGAATTCTGTGGAAGCACACTAGGGGCACTATTATTATGTAAAAACACAATAGGAACATTATTATACAGGTGCTTCTCACAAAATTAGAATATCATCAAAAAGATAATATATTTCAGTTCTTCAATACAAAAAGTGAAACTCATATTATATAGAGTCATTACAAACAGAATGATCTATTTCAAGTGTTTATTTCTGTTAATCTTGATGATTATGGCTTACAGTCAATGAAAACACAAAAGTCATTATCTCAGTAAATTAGAATACTTTATAACAACAGCTTGAAACATGTTTTTAAAATTCGAAATGTTGGCCTACTGAAATGTATGTTCAGTAAATGCACTAAATACTTGGTCGGGGCTCCTTTTGCATCAATTACTGCATCAATGCGGCGTGGAGGCGATGAGCCTGTGGCGCTGCTGAGGTGTTATGGAAGCCCAGGTTGCTTTGATAGCAGCCTTCAGCTCGTCTGCATTGTTGGGTCTGGTGTCTCTCATCTTCCTCTTGACAATACCCCATAGATTCTCTATGGAGTTAAGGTCAGGCGAGTTTGCTGGCCAATCAAGCACAGTGATACTGTTGTTTTTAAACCAGGTATTGGTACTTTTGGCAGTGTAGACAGGTGCCAAGTCCTGCTGGAGAATGAAATTTCCATCTCCAAAAAGCTTGTCGCCAGAGGGAAGCATGAAGTGCTCTAAAATGTCCTGGTAGACGGCTGCGCTGACTTTGGTCTTGATAAAACACAGTGGACCTGCACCAGCAGATGACATGGCTTCCCAAACCATCACTGATTGTGGAAACTTCACACTAGACCTCAAGCAGCTTGGATTGTGGCCTCTCCACTCTTCCTCCAGACTCTGGGACCTTGATTTCCAAATGAAATGCAAAATTTACTTTTATGTGAAAAAAACACCTTGGACCACTGAGTAACAGTCCAAGTCTTTTTCTCATTGGCCCAGGTAAGACGCTTCTGGCATTGTCTATTGGTCATTAGTGGCTTGACACAAGGAATGTGACACTTGTAGCCCATGTCCTGGATACGTCTGTGTGTGGTGGCTCTTGAAGCAATGACTCCAGCAGCAGTCCACTCCTTTTGAATCACGCCCAAATTTTGAATGGCCTTTTCTTAACAATCCTTTCAAGGCTGCGGTTATCCCGGTTGCTTGTGCGCCTTTTTCTACCACACTTTTTCCTTCCACTCAACTTTCCATTAATATGCTTGGATACAGCACTCTGTGAACAGCCAGCTTCTTTACCAATGACTTTTTGTGGCTTACCCTCCTTGTGGAGTGTGTCAGTGACTGCCTTCTGGACATCTGTCAAGTCAGCAGTCTTCCCCATGATTGTGGAGCCTACTGAAACAGACTAAGGGACCTTTTCAAACGCTTAGAAAGCCTTTGCAGATGTTTTTTGTTAATTATTCTAATTTACTGAGATAATGACTTTTGTGCTTTCATTGGCTGTAAGCCATAATCATCAACATTAACAGAAATAAACACTGGAAATAGATCACTCTGTTTGTAATGACTCTAAATAACATATGAGGTTCATTTTGAATGAATTGAAGAACTGAGGTAAATTAACTTTTTGATGATATTCTATTTTTGTGAGAAGCACCTGTAATGTGGTAGCCTAGATGGGGAATTATTACGATGTGGAGGCAAAATGGGGGCATTATTACTTTGTGTAGGCACAGAGGGGGCATTATAACAATGCTGACGCATAATGTGGGTATTTATACATTGTGCATGTACAGATAGGGAGAGAAATTATTACTATGCGGAAGTACAATGGAGGCATTTTTACTAGGACATTTGTCACCCCCGCTGATCAGCCGTTCCTAGTTTGAGGCAGCCGGATGTGATCAGTTATGCAGCTGCACAGCTCCGTCATCAGTATAGTAACCGCGGCCGGGTACTGTACATCCGCCTCTATTCAATTGAATAGGGTAGATATGCAGTACCACACTGCAGCCACTATGCAGTTGATGGCGCTGTGCTTTTCTGCTCCATAACTAAGCAGATCCTGTTGTAGCTGGCTCTGGGAATAGCTAATTGCCAGGGGTATAAGGTGTCGCACCCCCCCCCCCCCCCCCAATCTGCTATTGATTACCTATCCTGAGTATAGGCCATCAATATTAAATCAGGGGTGTAGTTAGAGGGGCTGGCAAAGCACATGTTCTGCATCCTGGATGCCAGAAAGGTTGTTAAGAGGGACTCTGCTAAGACAAGGTTATTGTGTACAAATCTAGGAGAACAAATCATATTCTTCACCCAGGTTGAAGGAAAGCCTAGCTATGCTTCAGCATAAACTTCAATTTTATCCAAACTAGTGTAAAGTGGAAGACATGTAAACCTGACAATTAATTTAACTTTTTACTTCACATTGTTTCTTGGAAATTTAAAGCATTGACAAAATGGGACAGTTTTTCCACACTGCAATAAATGACTCTTGTTAAACTATTCACTTCTCCCTATCCATCTCTTTTACACTACCCCTTAGGCTAAGTTTGCACAAGCATATAAAACGTCCAATTTTCATCCAGAAGAAAAAAAAATGTTTCCACTATACTGTGATCCGTATGCAATCAGTATGGAATCTGTTTATTTTTTTCAGCAGTTATTAAAATGTTCAAGACCAAATACAGTTTTTTATGTTAAAGAATTATAATGTATCCGTAAAATAGGATGCGATACAGATGATCCATATGAGATCCAATTTTTAATGCGCACCCATGGACTTGAATAGGCGAGTCTCATCTGAAATAGGGAAGAGACTAGTGCTTCCTGCGATTTTATTCACACGGACACTTGGTCTGTGAAGAAAAATTGTCATTTGAACTGCCCTATTAAATAACATTGGTCCGAGTGCTGTCTGTATTTTACACGGACAGCACTTAGACTAAGGCCACGCCCTCACTATCAGTATTTGGTCAGTATTCGATCAGTATTTTTTCTCAGGAGTGGGAGCCAAAACCAGGTGAGGAACAATCAGAGAAAAGGTATAATAGAAACAAGTCACCAATTCTGCATTTATCATCTATTCCTGGTTTTGTCTCCCACTACTGAGAAAAAATACTGACCGAATACTGATAGTGGGGCCGTGGCCTAAGGCTGTGTGAACATCGCATTACTGTTATTATTTCTTCTCTTTTCTTATATGTAATTAGAGATTTGTTTACCATTTTGGAAATTTTTAAGAAAATAAAATATGAATCCGGGCACATTGTGCACAACTAATGGCATATCTGATTTGCATGGGTGATTTCACCGCAAAGTGCTATGGTTTTGTGATCCGATAATTTGGAGTAAGGTCTTCAAAGTTGAAATTTGGCAGTTTTTCACTCCGTGGCTGCCGCATGCAACCAAAATCACAACTGTAATATTTCGAAAGAAACACCTGCAGCCGCATATAGAAATGGTACTGGATGCCTGGCTTAAAGAAGTGTATTACCCAAAAACATGCAGCCAATAACCCCATTACAAATCCATGTCAGGGTATCTGCACACTTTTGCCGAGTTTTGCAGCAGAAATTTATTGGAAACTCCAAGTTTTTTATAAGTTTGAGTTTTTGATGAGGATTTGGAGATTTTCGGTTCTAATAATTCCTCTAAAACCTCAGTGTGAATGAACATACCGTTAGGTTGGACTCATGCAGATGTAGGTGCAAACCAGTCCAGTCTTGGAAGATAATACACGGACTGACCGTGGCTCTCCCAACCCGTGTGTCATTGCGGTCACCCTCAGGTCGGGAGGCCTGTGGTCAGTCTGTGTCCATGCTTGGTCTGCATGAGTCCTTAGGGAATGTGCCAGCGGTGTTTTTCTGAAACATCTTTTCTGATGTCGTTTCTTTGCCACCGGCGTCTCTTTTTCCTTCTATATAAAAAATAGACGCGGCTGCTAAACACAAGCTGCCAGAAGACTAGCCAGATCACTTTGTTTACCCACTTCTTGGCTTTTGAAACCTAAAATGGTTAAAAGAAGTGACAAAAGACGGAACATGTGCCCAGCAATGTCGTTTTTACATTTTGTATATGTTCATTCTTCGTAGCGTTTTTGTTTAGTTTTTTTGGGGGAGGAGGGGGAGGGTGTGGGGGGAGTACTTTTTGGCTTTTTCAGGTGGGTCCCAGGCAGAATCTGCCTGAAAAGAAAGGCGTTGTGTACGCACATAACCCTTAGGGTATGTGCACATGGTCAGGAGCCGCTGTGTGTGTTATAAAGCATCAAACCCGGCAGCAGCCAGCTGTTACAGCATAGTGGATGGGATTTCTAGAAATCCATGCGTCTGCGGCTTACCTGAGGAAATTGACATGCAGTGCGTCTTTCCAGACCGCCGCAGCATGTCAATTTCTCCGGGGGGGGATCCGCTTTCCCCATAGAACTAACCTCTATGACTAAAGTCCGCTGGTGGAAAAAAATGGCGTCACTCATTTGCATAAAGTGAGCAGAAGCCGCGGGCGGCTATTCCGCCGTGTCGGGCCCGCAGGCGCCTCCAGACAGTGTGCACATACCCTTACATTGAAGTAAACCAGTTCTCAGAAATGCTTCTACACAGAACCTCAACAGCAGCCTGTGACTGAAGCCTTGCTGGCTTTGATGAATCTCCCTCTGCTTTACACCTCAATTCTCTGCAATCTATGGATCTCCAGCTGTTGCTAAGCCACAACTCCCTGGGGGCTGTAATAAGCGGACATGCTGAGAGTTGTAGTCGCTTGACTACAAGCTGAAGGAGTCGCTGTCAGCTGGTCTGGTCACGTGGTGCGGGGTAGAAGGTCGCTCGATCACAATGGAGCTGTCGGAGGACTCGCTGAGGGGATTGCATCGCTTAGCGGATCCGGCCCAGTTTAGTGTTAAAGCTTTCAGTGTTGTCCTCCGGGCGGCCTTCCTGAGCCTGAGCCCGGACCAGGCCGCACATCCTGCTCTAGGTAAGGGAGAGTGGGGGCAGGGACTCCGCCTGCTGCTGCCGCCTTTGTGCCCGCTGTGAGCTGTGCGGGCAGAGCCGGGCACCGGGCAGCCGCAATGTGCAGTTCACATTACTACAAGCTTTTGTTCGCCTTCTTAGCGCTGGGCGGCATTTCTCTGGCAGACAACCGGGAAGAGGAGGGAGGGGGAGCCGTGTGACAGGCCGGCCTAGCAGCAGCTGGAGGGACACACAGCCTGCCAGTAGAATAGGGCAGGTCGCTGCTGTTACTGGATCTCGGGGGAATAGTTACTGAGAAGACAAAAACTGGGGCCACTGTATTGTAACTGTCCTGTCCCAGAGATCCGACCCTGCTGCCCGGGGCAACCATTCACAATGCAGTTTATAAGTGAAGGCTGGATGCTGATTGGCTGCTGCGGACATCACCAGCTCTTTACTCCAATTGCTGCTACATTTTCAGTTATAAAGTAACAATTGTACATGAAATTGACGTCCCTGGAACAAAAGACTAGAACTCTGCCTCTAATTGTTTCCCCACATTGATCCACACAGAGTTGCATCGTTGGTAACGTCCAGAAGCTGCCAGGCTGTACCTGATTGCTCTAGTTGTCACAGTTTACCGTCGATGACACATTGGATCACTGGGTAGTCACTGATACATTTGTAGGTCTGTATGTGTTTTCAGCCTCTGGATGTAAATAAAAAGACTCTCACTCAATTCACTGACAGCAAACAGATTTAGTCTATCGGAAAACTGCTAATATAAAGCTGTGACATACCCTGATGTGGGCAGCTGATGGGATGGCTCTCCTGATTATTAGAATTGTTATGTCTGATATAAAAATTTAAAAGGGCTGACCACTTTATCTTTATTTTATCAACAGTGTTTTGGGGACATAATATTTATATATTTAGTAAGCAATAAAAAAAATTAAGTTGTGCTCAGGATGAGCTTTTGCTGCGTTTTTGAGGCTACATATTTGAGTCAGAAACACAGCATACAGTTTCAGCACAGTAGATGGAATTTATAGAAATCTCCTGCCCACTGTGCTTTTTTTTTCTACTCCGCATAAACTGACTTGCGGTCTGGGTTTCAAATCTGCAACATGTCAATTTCTCTTGCGGTTACGCTGAGTTTTATATGTGGGTTTTCCCCATATACTTGTATTAGATGCAGAAAATCCGCAGGTAAAAAAGCACTTGCATTTCTATTGTTTTTAGAAATCGCATGTGATCCGCACATGATTGTATCTATAAAGTTTTGTCAAAGCTATATACCAGGAAGTATCAAAAACAAAGCAACTTTGTTTAAAACATGACATACGATAAGGCCAAATTCACACATCAGTATTTGTAAACCAAAAGCAGGGATGGAACAGTCAGAGCAAAACTATAATGGAAACCAGTCACCACTTCTGCATTTTTCACCCACTTCTGGTTTTGGCTTACAAACACTGATGTAAAATACTGAACATGTGAACGTGGCCAAAAGAGACTAAAAAACGCAAGTCTAATTTACTTTGATAGGTGCAGAAAATCTACAACATCAAAAGCTCATTGTGGGAACTTAGCCTTAGAGGTGCTCCTCTTGTTTGTACAGCTATCCTGTTTACAAAAAGATCCCTCCTCCAATTACAAATCAGCTTTGCCATGTGCACTGTCTTTCTATTGGAGGAGGCTGGCGGAAATGTCTGGTCACGTGCTCCTCCACCAGAAGTCATCTGGTGGACAGGAGAGCTATGCTGTAGTTGAGGAAGGGTTTAGGAACAAAGGCAGAAGAATAAACTGTATAATAGTAAGTTACACACAATCATGTCCTCAGCACATTGAGTAAAATAAAGATAAAATGGTCATCCCTTTTAAAGGAGTTCTCCATTGTAATAAACATACCTGTTGAAGCCCTTGTGGCTCCAGCTATTCCTTGCTTATAGGGCTTCACAAGTGACATCCGGTCTACAATACATGTTGTTTGCAGTCAATCAGTGGTCTCATGCCATCTACCTCAATATTCCTGCAGAGGCCATTTGTTGTAGATGGAACATCACTACAGAAAGGTGTTTCTGCATTACCTACCTCTGACCATCATTTTTTTTTTCTTTAACCCTCCGTCACATACAATATCGGTTCTAACGAGTTCACATACAATGTGACTGTCAGGCGAAGGCTAGAAAAATACCTATAATATCTAATGTTTGCAATTTCAGTGCTCTAAAAGTGATCAGTGACCTTCATAAGGGATGTAATAAAAGAGACTACACATAATCAGGTGCAAAAAAAACCCATTTACTTAACATAAAACTAATAACTCTGAAATACAAACATTTCAAAACTCCCGCCAAATAAAAGAGATGTGCCTGTCAGGCCTATTGTATGTGACGGAGGGTTAAACTGGCTACCCCTTTAACTATAATGCACACTTCTTTCCGTTAAAGATATGAGACTCTTGTGGACTACAAAGAATAATTTTCATTCCTATCAAAGTGACATCTGAATGTGTCCTGTTTCTTATGGAAAGCCGCCATGTTTTGGTAATCCTGTACAACCCCTTTAATGACCTCCAATATGTGCAATAGAAGAAGTAGAACCAACAAAGGCTCTAATTGTGACCAATGTTATATCATTATATATATATTTTTTCTCCTGCTGATACAAGTAAGGGTATGGTCATATTTCTAGCATTGGACCTCCACCCCTCACCCCCCCCCCCCCCCCAAAAAAAAAAAAAGAGACTAAAGGTTGGTGCAAGTACAGAGAAGGTAGTCTGAATTAATATGAATAAATATATATGATGACATCCAATGAGGGTTGTTCACTACTAGGACACTTCTGAAACCTGACCTGCCCATGACATTTGAGCTGCCTTTGGTAGTCTGCATAGGGTAGGGTATTCTGCAACTGAATTACACAATGATAATGTGATAACTGAGCAATACTGACATGTGGCCATCAGGAATTAGTATAAGGCTATGCTCACACATCATGGTTTTTTCAGCGTTTTTTGATGCAATTTTTTTTTTTATGCAAATTTTCAGCTGCCTTTTGCAGTACCAGCATAGTCTATGAGAAACCAGAATTCTATGTTCACACATCATGGGGTTTTTTTGTTCAGGATTTTGTGCCATGCATGGTTTTTTGAAAAATTGAGCATGTCACTTCTTTCAGTGTTTTTTGACCCATAGGATGTAATGCGTGGTGAAAAAAACGCATCAAAAACGCTAAAAAAAAAAAACGCATCAAAATTTGTATCAGTGTTTTTTCAGCATTTTTGATGGCAAAATAAATTGGTATTCTTTTTTTCCCCAGAACTTTATGTACATGCTAAAAAGAGACAGAAGGACAGTGAAAAATAACACTGAAAAAAATGCACCAAAAATCAAAGAAAAATCCTAAACAAAATGCCCTTGAAGATCAGGTTTTGCTTCAGAAAATTTATGCCAAAAAAACATGATGTGTGAACATAGGCTAAGAAAGGCCCCAGCTGCCACTACTGGTGACCACAGATACTGTGCCTATAATATTAAAAAAAAAAAAAAAAAAAGAGTAGTCACTGATACAGAAAGTCATTAGTTACTAAATAGAAGAAGGGATTGGACAATGTTGATAGAGGTTAGGGGCGGTAAATTAACAGCAGCAGGGAACTGTAGGATTACAGAAAAATAGTTTTGCTATTAGAATTTGGCCATGAGGCATTGTTGGATAGGTTACATTATTGGGGCTAAATTTTATTATATATAGCAAAAGAGAGAACATGGAATTGTTAAGTTTAGTTTGTATTCAGTGTATTTCAGCTCTGTCCCTTTGCAAATGTATATTTTGTTTTACAGATACTTTAAGAACATAAGGCTGGGGTTGTCGCGCAACAACAATTTTCTGAAAAAGTTGCTTAGAGCTCTGATTTAAATAGCACAGCCAAGGTGCCTACAAGTCGCATGAAAATCGCATGCCTTGTGCAACTTGCATTGAAGTCTATGGCAAGAATGTCGCATGCAACTTTCAACCGGCGACAGAAAATCCAATACATTTGAAATACATATACGATTCTGTCACAGATCGCAATGCATCACTATAGGAAATCATGACATCCAATGATGCAATGTCTTACTGAGATTTCATGCCTCTATGTAGCCTTAGCCTAAATAAAACATTTATGAAGTGCATTTCATTGTTAAAAAAAAAAAACAATTGTTGCCCTTTATGAATTTGGTTACTCCTCTGTTTTCCAAAGGGCCCCTGAAAAATTTGAGTTGTAAATTGTTTGCTTGCTTTGGGTGACTGTTCCACTTTTAATTTTCATAATTTCTTATAAAACTCCCTCCTTATTAGTGGCCTACATTTTTAGTTATTAGGCCTCACCAACTTAGTGCTGTTTTAATAGAAATAGATTCTAAAAAAAATATAGGCATGAGGTCATATTTACAATCTGAAGTTTTTTTACATTTCCGCTGCTAAAAATCTGTTCTGTTCCTCTGAATAGGGTAGTTTCAGCTGCAAGTTTGTGGATAGGACATCAGCAGATCTTTGTGCAACAAATCTCTTGGGAGTGAATGTATGATAAGATTTCTCAAAAACTTAAAAATTGCAGCTTTGTCCTGCTCAGGCCTTATAATTCATAACCCTAGTGTTCCTCAGTCTTGAAAAGGCCACTTGCACACATTCAGTATTTGATCAGTGTTTTACATCAGTATTTGTAAGTCAAAATCAGGAGTGGAACAGTAATAGGAAAAGTATAATAGAAACACCTGTGCCACTTCTGCATTTTTCACCCACTCCTGGTTTTGGCTTACAAATACTGATGTAAAATACTGACCAAATACTGAATGTGTGAATGTGGCCTTATGGTGAATTTTATCACAAATGCTGCAGCTGGGGACTGGATGTCTACTTTAAAAAAATTATAATAATAGGTTCATAATTGAAAGATTAAATTCAAAGTAGTTATTGTCATTGCTTGAAATATGGAATCTTTCACCATGGTTCCTCTAACTTGGTTCAAACCTGTCTGATTATCTGCTGCAATGTACCAAGAATATACTGCTATCACTTGACCAGTGAATAATTGAATAAATCTAAAGACCATAGTCATTGACAATAATGATTATTATATTTGGTTATTAAAACACTTATTTAAAAGTAGTTGCATTTTTACCTGCCTTTTTCCCCCCAAATGATCCTGTGTTATTTTGTGTTTGGAGACATTTGACAAACCAGCCAAACTAGTACTTAGTTTAGCTTATTTATTTCTATATTGGACATTGTCAATTACTAATGATTTATTTTATTCAAATTCTTTGTTTAGTTGTTTTATGTATGAGTGTCAATCACCATGATGTCAATATAATCAAAGCTGAATAAATAGTTTACTATTTTTGTGCATTTATTTTACCATTTATATTTTTTTAATACAAACAGAAACAATTTATTCTTGGTGAGCCAGTGATAAACATCACCTACAAAAAAAGGTTTACACACACACACACTGAATATGGGTGTATGTGTACACTGAATATGTGTATGTGTGTGTGTGTGTGTATATATATATATATATATATATATATATATATATATATATATGTGTGTATAAATAGGTAGATTATAATTAAATATGATTCTTGTTTGAATTAAATGCTCCTTCCATGTGCTTGTATTCAGTCATGTTGAAAAAAAGACAAATATGCCAGAATTTAAAGATATGCATTAGGGGAAATTATAGTATGAATGCTATTTATGTCTCTCCTGCCCTGTGAACATTACAAAGTACAGGGCCTTTCAAGGAGTAACTATTATGATATTCCTTGTTTATATAGCACAATTGACAATAGCACATGGAATCACAAAGACATAAATATCATCTTCCAACCTGTTTACTGTCCTCATATGTTGTATAACTTCTATAATAAATCAGATGAAAGAAAGAACCTTAGAAATAATGCAGGTGGCTAAGAGCAAATTATCATCGGGTTTCTTCTTATCATGTACAAATAGTGAATCACAATAAACGTTTACAAAGCTGTCATTTCATTCATCGATTTAATGTTAAATTCCCTGTTGGATGTCGTATTGATATTATCTGTCTGTCTTTCTATCTTCATATAAACTGCTGTATATTATTAGCATTATTTACTATCACTGGTTACATTAGGTATGGTGTTTTTGTTTAGGTCTTATCTCCAGCTATCTAACGCTGATTTCTATGTAGTTGCCTTGTTCTGTGTGTGGGGTAGGCTTCTGTGCTGGGCAGGAGTTGGGGTGCTGTCCAGTTACCCGTATTTAATTAGCTGTACTGCTAATTTTCTTGACACTCCCAACATTGTGACTTGGTAATGAGGAGTTCCTTCATTTTTTTTCTTGGCACTGGCCTCTTTTATAATATCTTCAGTTCTTTAAAATTAAAAAAGAAAAACATGCTGGAACTTGGTGAATTATGGAACATTGCACCCAGGCTACAATTCTAGTTATTTATAGCCTAATGACAACTGTGACATCGTACAGAGCTAATTCTATTACTCCTCTCATGATGTGTGTTATTCATAGGTCTTGTCTCATGTTGTATCTTCAGAAATAAATGTATGTGAGATATGTGTACAGGTCTGTCCTTTACTATTCTGAAAATAGATTGTAAGTATTGTATGGCTGGCATTTGTGATTCAGATGAAATAAAAGGGGACATTGCTGTTTAGCAGTTTCTTAGTCCTCTTATGTGGTAAGAGGCAATCGACTTTGTTTGCTGAAGCACAATTGTAGACACACAATGGTATAACCAAGGATATTTCATTGCATTCTGCAAGTGAATATACAGTGGCATCGCTATTGTTTGTTTTTCAAGTGATCTAAAATAGTAGTGGATACATAGATGGTGTATAAATATTATAAAGCTGTGGATACATAGATTTATATAAATATATATGTCTGCATATACTGTATATGTGTCGATATATCTTACGTGTTCATAACTCCGATGTATAACTGTCAGGATAATAACACCTCTGTGATAGGACAGGGGTTAACACTGCATGTCAGGTCGGCTAGCTCATATAGATGGGGGGCTGTGGGTGGGCACATGCAGCCTGATGTTTGGTTCATAGTTTTGACTTGTTAGTAGTTGTCACATTAGAAGAGATTGTGTGTGTGTGTGTGTGTGTGTGTGTGTGTGTGTGTGTGTGTGTCACTAGTTGTGGGCGGCTGAATGCAGTGCCAGGAACTGTACCTTGTGTGTATGTTAGTTTTGCTGTAAATGGCCTCTCATTAGCGCTGACACTGGGGGAAACTGCTCATTTACCAGTATTACAGATAACGTATCAGCACATCTCTAGTAATGGCAGCGGAACACAGATGTATGTAGGCTTCACAATGGGAACACTCTGCAAATGATGCTGCACCTGGTATCCCTTGTTCTTTTTTAGGATATCATTATTTCATTTACTTAATTTAATAAACCATTCATGTGAAATAACCTTCATAATCTTATGTTTTTAGCTTGTTTATTTATTCTAAATGTTCATTATTTGAATGGGTGAAATTAATGTTTCTATACACATTGCCACTGTGGTCTATTGATGAAGATTCTTGTGACCTAATTGATCCCTGCATGTTTGTGTTGATCTAGATGACACAGTGTTTCAGCACATCCCCCCATGTCACATAAAAGAGTGTCAGGCTGCAGCTACTACGTTTATACTTGAAGCAGTGAGGAACAATATAGACAGAGCAGCTCTCAGGTAACTGCTCCTTAATGTCTGCAAATACATATTTTTTCTTTGGGGTGGGGGGTGCATAAAAAAATATATCTTCATCCTTTGTTTTTCCAATTGCTCATGTCCCAACAGCACATTCCTGGAGGACTGCAAATTCGATAAGGAGAGGACAGAGCATTTCTGGACAGAATACCAGGTTCATTATGCTGTTGTATTTGGTTATTTTTAATATGCTGTTATATTTGTTTCCTATATAAAAAGTACATCAGTTAATCAGTCTCTGCTATATTCCAGAAACACAGAGAATCACTTGATATTCTACTAGAAAAGTGAGTGTCTTTTAACTGCAGAAGCAGCTCAGGCATCACGTATCTCTATACAGATGGGCTTTAGATTTCAGTTATATTATTCTAACTAGTGAATGTTTATTTACCCAGCATTGGTAGAGTTCCCCCACATGTGTCGGATGTGTCCTGGCGTCTTGCTTATGAAATAAAGGTGATTTTATACATATACATATTAATATATACATTAATGTAATCACACATATATTGTAGCTAAAGAGTTGGTTTCCTCTACAGACTAATCAGTTGTACAAAACCCACCGACCTTCCTACTTGGTGAAATTGAATTTAGAGGTAAACAGAATTTCTACTGGTATTTATATTATAGTTTAATTCTCAGAAATGTTTCCTTTAAAATCAGCTTTTTTTTTTAGTCTCCAGATACAAGCCAGGCCGAGGACATTAGTTTTAATTGCTCGATGGAGCAATTACAGGTATATTTAAACTTGCATATATATTTCGTATTGTCTGCAAAATGGGTATTCGTGATCATATTCACAGTATAGACCTAACTAACACAAAAAAAAGATAAATCTGATAATTATAGTTAGACAATTACATATTACATGGCTTTAAAACTTCCATGCCTGTAGCCTCAGTGCACCTGATAAGATTCCTTAAATACCAGGTAATCTGTCAAGGTTTGCTGTTTGTCAAGGAATGTGATGTATTTATTAAAGCCTAGTACATGGCTATGAGTAGCGCCAGAAATGTCAACGGCGTCCACAGATGATAGAATATATGTCCTTGATTGATTACATTACTTGCCATTGTAGAAACATGTGGCTGGACTGCATAGTTGTCTCGGCTTTGTAACTTTATCTCTCCTGGTTTTACATTATTAAAGTTATCTGAAGTCTATCATTATTATCTACCTAATAGGGGTTTCTCAAACTTGTATCATTCAATATGACTTGATGTTTTTTTGTAAGTGTTTGATTAAGCTACGACAATGTGGCAGTGTACAGATTCAATAGTGTGAAGAAGCCGGCTTCTTTTGACCATCACGTGGAATTTATGATGCAGTTTTCTTTCAACCAGAGACTGGAATAGATCCTACAATTAAGAAAAAGTATCAGGGAAATACTTCTCTCTTTTGTGTTTGCATCAAAAATTGCATTCAGCCATGATCGCAGATAAAAATTGTTATTGTCAGTAACTACGCATATTCAATACATATGTGTGTGCATTTATGTATATAATGGATTTCTGTGTGTAACCCTGTTTTGCTGTTTTGTAGGACTTAGTAGGGAAACTTAAAGACGCAGCCAAAGGTTTGGAGAGAACATCCCAAATGTGACAGCAGAATTTCCCACATCCACAGAAGAAATTAATTGTTACATATGGACTATTGTTGCATTCCATGATGTTGACATACTACATACGATACTGTCAGACTTTATTACTGAATACTAATATCTACTGTCTACTAATTCCACTTTGTGAAGCGTTTGCTAATGGCAGTTTCCTGCAGATATCTTTCACCATGGCTCTCAGGACTTGGATAATCTAAACCCCTCCCCGAATTTGATTTATTCTGTCTATATTTTGTATGTCATTTGTCAGCACAAAAAAATAAATATTATGATGAAAGCAGATTTTGTCGTTTATTGTATTTCTCTCCTTGCTCAGTTGATATTTATCAGTGGTGCCATATAAATCAGTTACCAAAACTACTGTGGTATCCTTCAGTGTTTGTGAAGCACAGATCCATAAAGAGAGTAAATGCCTGGTCGCTGTGGAGACTCTTAATGCAACACAAGTAAAAGGATATACATTAATAAAAAAAGACTACAATTTGCATGTTTTCAAGGTACCGAATGGTTAAAACAATTATCTTTTTGATTTTTTTTTTGTTTAGCTACAGCTAAACATTGCACAGAAATTAGATAAATACATTCTATATACTGAAATACAAAGCAAACTCCATCCCATTCTGTAATGTATATGCAGGATTTATACCAAAAACTAATATCCTGGATTATACTGAAATAATAATATTATGACTGTACTAAAATGAGATTTAGTATATTAAGGCAAAGGTGATTAAGGCCACGTTCACACGTTCAGCATTTCATGAGTATTTTACATCAGTATTTGTAAACCAAAACCAGGAGTGGGTGAAAAATGCTGAATTGGTGACATGTTTCTATTATACTTTTCCTCTGATTGTTCCACTCCTGATTTTGCCTTACAAATACTGATGTAAAACACTGACCAAATACTGAACGTGTGAACATGGCTATATAGTCCTTATTCTGTTATTCAGTTTGTTCTGAAACTTAAAAGCCAAATTTTCATATAAGTATTTTCTACATCTAGGGCAATGGAGTACAGTCAGAAATATATGTAGCTATAAAACAATACAACTCAACTTCCAATGAATTAGAGGGAAAGCTTATACAATATACATGAAGAGGGGTTGAGAGAGGAGCTTCCTCATTCGTGTTCTTCTGTAATCTACAATACTCCCCCCACAGTCGGGTACACATTCCTGTCTTTGCACAGCCCTGTGCCCTGGACGGGCGGTGCTTTGTTCAGGGGGTCACAGACCACCAGCAACCACCCTAGGCTGAAGAAGCGTGAGATCACAGCACTGTGTACTTAGAGAGATCTGGGATCCAGTAGAAGAATTTCCTCCTTTGCTGGAGCATAAATCCTCTGTCCTGCCATGGAATTAGATAACTAATTGCACATTTGGAAAGCTAAAGGGATATATAAATTTGACTGAAAGATTCCTCTACGGCCACGGCCCCACTATCAGTATTCGGTCAGTATTTTTTCTCAGGAGTGGGAGCCAAAACCAGATGAGGAGCAATCAGAGAAAAGGTATAATAGAAACAAGTGCACAAACTCTGCATTTATCATCCACTCCTGGTTTTGGCTCCCACTCCTGAGAAAAAATACTGACCAAATACTGATAGTGGGGCCGTGGCCTAAGTGATGCATTTGTCTGTTTAACCACAACACCATATACATTTATATAGTTATAAAAGCATATGCACTATACATCAATTCGTGAGAATATATATATACAGAGAGAAAAAGTATTTTAAGAAACTCTAAAATTGTTGGCTATGCATGACAGAATGCTACTTAATTAGATACCTAGAAAGAATCATATTGAAATCGATGTATAGTCCTATAGCTACACTCCTTATTGCTACAACGTCATTTTACAGTTACAGGTCTGAATATAGACATAACGCTCCGTGTGCTTCTGTGTAAACTGCTCACCATTGGTTCTCCTCCTGACAATATAGCTACATAGTATATAGTTCTCGTATATAAATGTGAACACTCTTCTTCGCATTCTTTCCATTACACTACACAACTACATCTGTGTAGATAGCTGTAGAGTTCTTCTCGCCATAGACATATAAACAACGTTGCTGTGCCCAGCAATCATCAAAGGCAATTATCATCATCATGTTCTCACGTGGTGGGGTAATATCGCTGCTTTGTGATATCGCGACAACTGCAAGAAAGCACATCGTTCTGAAGATCACTGTTTCTTCTGCTGTACTTCGCTGGCTATATTAGCTGTACCTACACCTTTAGTTGGTTCTTGTCGCCTCGCAGCAGTTATAGAGTTACTGTACTGGTTGCTATTCAGTTCCCTGCAGTACCTATACATCGGAGCGCTCTGCAGCTATACGTCTACTTGTGCTGTCCCTATAATTCGTGCACCCTAGTTAGTACACCGTGGACGTGTAGTATGCTGCAGGTATACGTCTAGTTACCACACTTCATAATTCATGTATGCGTCTGGCTGTAATTTCATTTTGGTTTGTATACTGTGGGTATAAACACTTTTGCGTCTGGGTTGCCAACAGCTTGTTCTGTGTCAATGCTTTACCCTAATATAATCCATATAGACTTCTCTACGCAGTTATATCTGCATACATCGTCACTACACTGGGTGTATATTATATCTATTAAGGGCACCGAGATCTTTTCTCTATTATTAGAACTGCATAATCCAGTCCCAACACGTCAGGCTGTCGGTGCATTTACTTAGCACACAGCAATGCATCTAGTTATAGCAAAGTGCGTGCATTTCCAGAAGACTAGTTACTATACTATCATTCTATCTGAATACAGTTAGTTAACTAGTACTGTGGGTGGGTCTATAAAAAGCTATATAATAACGTCCAATTATTCTCTGCGTACTGTGCAATCCAGGTACATGTCTAGTTACTAGATGGTGGGTATAGACCGTATTACTTTCCCAGAGCACAAAAATTATATCTGCATTCATCTGTACACAGGGTGTACATTTACCACTCCAGGACGCCCATTGTGGGAATATCGCTTAAACACACTATAATAATATCTAAATATCCAGTAACCCTACATTGCATAACTATCATTAGCGAGTACTCTGTACTTTTACGGGTATGTGTCTGATAAACATATATATACATTTATATGTTTTTATATCTTTATTCCTCCACTAATTGCGCTGTGAATACATCCCTGTAACTTTGGTAACCGCAGCGGTCAATCAATTAATTAGCGTTGTGTATACACGCCCCTCCACCACCTCCGTTATTGCTGTATGTATACTTCTAGGTATATCACTGGAATTTGAATATCTTTGTCATTGCAGCCAGAAAATACAAGGACCTCCTAAAGATGTTACTAGGACTGTGGTAATGGAGACTTCTGTAGATTTATGTCTCCAGCGAGACCTATGTATGTGTGTGTATATATATATATATATATATATATATATATATATATATATATATATATATATATACATACCTACCTACATTTCACGTGAAATATACACACCTAACCTCTACGAAATACATCGCGACTATAAACCTGTGCACTCTTCAGTCTATCGCGACATGGCTACACCAGTGTTGTTTACAGCTCTGTATATACAGTTCTGCTCCGTCTGCATCTAGATTTACTTCAATGTTTTCTTGTTAGTAGATAGGTGTGACATTGTCTCTCACACATAGATCTATATCTCCACGATCCTATTGCTTACTGAAAATTAATCAACTTGGCGTTTATCTTCACGCACATATATTTCTGGTCATCTAATAGGAATTCATGGAATATACTGTCCACCTCCAATATCTTCTTGGAGCACGTCTTCACAGGTGATAAGTTTTGTTTAATCCCATATACACTGTTAATAACAATAATTTATGGTGATGACGTTTTTTCCATAGAGATAGATAGATAGATAGATAGATAGATAGATAGATAGATAGATACTAATTCTTCTTCAGTTAAACCGGAATGCGAAATGATACAAACTGCAATCTGGCTCAAATGTGTACAATAGCTGAGTACACATGCAGTGCATGTAGTGTATGTACATGCAGTAGATCACATGGGTGTGCACACTACAGAGAATGCACACCGTGCTTGTATGTATGAAAAGTGTGCGTACAGCAATGAGTGTGTCGATGATGTGAGTGTGTCGATGATGTGAGTGTGCACAGTGTGTACACTAATTCCCAGGCCGCCCTTAAGGAATGAGACCACGTGACGTTGCGGGGCGGGCGGACTCTGAGCCATTTTGGGGACGGTGTCAGTTTGCAGTGTGAGGCTCCAGCGAGCAGAGTGTCCGGGCAGTCAGGGAGAGCTGTGCTGTGAATTCGGGGCTCTATGTTGGAGAAGAAAGAATAGCTGCAGGGCCAGACTGTGCGCAAGGAGGAGAGAGAGCACCGTGCACATAAGCAGGCAGCAGGCGGTCAGGACAAAGCACTGAACATGGTGTAATCTGCCCGGATCCGGCGACAGGAGGCGGCAGCGCTTGCTCGGTTGCAGAGCGCAGGAAGCCGGGGAGGTATCTGGGGACCTCCCACCCTCTGTTTGGCTTTGGCTGGAGAAGGGGGGGATGAACGCAGTCCCTGCACTGACAGCGTCTGCAGATCAGCTCAAGATGGCCGCCCCTGGGCTGCTGCTCATCCGCTGAGCGCCCCCCCGGACACCGCATTGTCCCCGGACCCCCCAGCAACAGCAGCCACCCCAAAGAGAAGCTCACGGTACGTGCTCGGTGCGCTCTAGGCGCCTTCCTATGTGGGGGGTGGGTATCTGTGATGGTGGAGGGGGGAGAGTGGGTGTTTGTCTGTCTGGTTGTACGTAAATAAAGAGGAGGGGGGAGTGATGGGGGTGGGGTGTGAATGTTGGAATTCGGTAAAGGGGTTATACACAGGTAGTTGAGGGGAGCAGAGGGTGTTTGCGGTTGGGGTGGGCAGAGGGGAGCACGTGAGAGGTGCCATCGTCTGATTGCTCATGTGCTGCCCAATCTGAGACGTGGTGCTCTCACTCTAACCTCTGTATATAGACATGCCCCCTCTCCTCCTACCCCATGTCAGCATGCCCCTACCCCTTATAACCTATGTCATACCTTTCACCCAGCACCCCATTTTCAAACCGATGGCGGTTCTGTATACCTTCACTGTGTTCTCATCATTCTCATCAAGAGCTGTCTATAGCGGGTAGTCTGGGTGTAGAGGACTAAATTGCACAATTGTGAATCTTTTATTTGTTGAACAGGTTGTAATAGGAGTTTGGTCTCGGGTTGCCATGTGCCCTTGTAATTTACAGTCACTCAAGATCTACTATGTACACATTTGTATTGTCTGTGTGTGGTGTGTATGTGGAAAAATATATATATATTTAGATCTGTTTAATCACGACTGCTTAGTGATATGGAGATGCATATTCTTGTGATTGTATGAATAGTTGGGTCCTGTACATGCTTTGTGCTGATTGCTATTGCTTGGTGTTTCAGCCCTGCTAGTTAGAGTTCTGAAGCTTTTGACAGTAAATCACCACCACTGGCAGGGAAGCTTTGTTGGCCTTCCCTTGGTCACTTGTCTGGAACTTAGTTTTTTAAAAAAAACTGTGAAATTTAAACATTGTGGGTTAAAATAAAACCTCTTAGGATAAATAGTTCATTGTGTCTTGATCCTACGTTGTTCTGTGGTCCAGAGAGCAACAACTCGAGTGACACAAGTTCGAACTCTGCTGAAGCAGCAGTGATGACTCAACCTAACATACACTATGCATTCTATGCATTTGTCGGGTGTTTTAAAGAAAACATGAGCTTTTCTACTTGTGGAAATATGGCTCTACAACCCATGCTTATAGTATCTGAATGCTTTATGAGTTTATTCAGATATTTAAATAGAGGTTTATCTTTTAAATGTGTATATGCACCTTTGGAAAAAAATACTCAGAAGACTTTCCTAGCCATTTATTCCACAGGGTCGTAATAACTGCAATGGGTGTTATCAAGAATATAGATTGAATACCTTTCTACACTTTTAACTCTTTGGATTTTTAGCTCATTATGCAAAGCACTTCTGTAATCTATCCATACTTTTTATGTTAAAATAGGCCCTTAGAAACTTTTTGCATTTAAGATTTTGTAATTTCTGTATATAGCACTGTCTGGATCTTGTGGATTGTTGTATATAGCAATGTCTAGAGAAATACATATAATGCCTTGTTCTGTCAATTTTCTAATGAGGCCACCCTGACACCTGATTAAGATGTCATGTCAATGTGTGATATCATTATATCAATGTTCCAATGAAAAGATGATTAATGATTGTATATAGCTAATTTAGCAAAAGGTCATATATATGGTAGAGTTTATAAATTATGCCAAATGAGTACCTGGAACAGGGACTGAGAATGAGAGGATAGATTTAGCTATGGTGATCATGGCATCAGGAGTACTTTCCAAGTGATCCGAGTAACAATAGGATTTTTTAGGATACACTTTGATCCTATAATGATGATTGTTAAGAAAATAGTGGTAATGCTACTATTCTATTAGTATGTTGTAATCTCTTTGCAGAAGATATATATTTGATGCCACCCATTTAGGTTTGGTGATTCTTTTGCCTTTTATTGAAGTAATGGTCCTCATCTAAATGTAAGGCCAGTTTGCAATAGAGTCTAACCTTTCATTCACCTTGTAAGTTTTGAAGTGATGATCTGACATTTAGGAACGGTACAACGTTCTTTTTTATAACAAGTATGTGCAGAAGTTGGACCTATAGATAACTAAGCCCGACCGACAATTAAAAAAAACGATAACTTTATTTTCTTGGGCAGGTTGTTTGCCAAAGAACTGTGGCAATTCACCGTTAAACTGACAGCTAGTACCTCGGTAATGTTACTGGGTGTGAAAGAAACATGTGCTGAGATATTACTGATTGCTCATGTGACTTGGGTAACTACTTGAGTGTCAAAGAGCTGTGGGAATGGCGGTGTGTTGCCTATAATTTCTACCTGACTTTGTATAGTACTCTTCTTGGTTTTACTCTTCAACTGTTAATGTCGTTTTAATACTTTTGTCGGACCTCTCCTCCCCAAATACTTTCCAAATTTAGGAACTGGATTCTGCATTTCACAAGTGACCACGACGTTTTATTACAAAATTATTAATGAAACCTACTCCCTTTGAGCAATAAATAACCACAGTCCGACTCCCTGTGATTGTGTTGCAGTCAATATACTTGATTAAAAGTAAAATTCCTTGTCTGTTATTTACATTGCAAGGTCATTGTTTCCAACTTGCCAGGACACCGCGTTTCTGGTTTGTTTCAAATGGTTTGGATAATAATTGCAACTTTTCAAAGCGGTATTCTTTGGAATATGTAAAATGCGCAGATTATTGAGCAGATTTCTGGTTGAATATAAACAAGGTTGAGACTGACACCTCTCCAGTGCTTTCTGGATTGAATGGGGGGATCTTCATGGATCCCCATCCTCGACTACGTGCAGGGTGGATGGAGGTTTGTGTGTGACCCCGGCACTTGGTGTGATTTCTCGCCTTCCTTCCCTCCCTCTGCTCTTTGTCTCTTCCCTGTATTGCGCTGGGTGCCTCTCAGTTTCTCTGCTCTCCCTCTCTCTTTTCCTCCTGTCCAGCTCTCTTTCCTCCTCCTTCCCCTCGTGTGTTCACCTCCCCCGCCTCTTGTACTTGAGATCGCTGCACTGTATTTGTTTTTCTAGATTCTCCGTATATTCCTAGAAGGGAAAGCTTTACTTGCTGCTAGGTGCCATCAAATCACGCAGTCATTATTCTCATCCCACCAGATTCTTTTTCTGGACATTTATATGTATGTTCTTCTTCCAGCTCAATCCTGGTTGTCAAATTATAATCAAGTTGCCCTTTATGATTAGTCGCTGGCTACTCTCATAAGGATACTTGTGTATAATTGATTCTTGTGATTCCTCCTGCCAGTAACTAGTTTTATCTGTGATTTTAGCACTATAGACAAGTTGGTTGCATGCGTGGATCTATTATTATTTTAGGTTACTGTTAAGCTATTGCCAAGTTGGATCCTGTATGAATATATCATTCATGAGATGTACAAAATTGATTGAGCGCAAAGGGATTTATTGGTACCCCTAGACTCTTCAAGTGACTCGTCCCCATTCACCAAAATATTCTCCATACCACCCCACCCCACAACCACAGCACCTAGTGTATCTCCGCTGCTGGGTTTCCTCCCATCTCTAGGATGTGGCAGAATGCCAAGTGTAAGTGTAGGTTGCTATAGTAACGGAAGGATTGCAGCTTGGGCACCAGCTCACGGCAATGTGCTTCTTTCATCAATACTGGTTGGCAGACCCAGAGTCCTGCATCATCGACAGTTTGTTAATGGTGGAGACTTCATATAAACCCTGTACTGGTTTTGGGGTACACCATATTCTCATTTTTCTTCTGTCTTACATTGGGAGTACATGGAGACTTGAAGTTTACTATCACTAACCTGGTTTCTTTTCTTGTGACATAAGCTGGCTGGTTGGTGTTCGGTTTTGCACTTGTATATTAAACATTATTGGTTATGGACCTCTGAGCACTGGCAAAGTGCAAGGCTCACTTTTGTGATTCTCAATCTGCTTTGTAAGTACTTGCTGTAACTAAAGGTATCTCCATTTTTTTTTTCTCCAACATCGTCTATAGTTATGGAACATATTTTATCCATTAGCAAGTTCCATGTTCAATACACCCGCAAAATGTTTTGGGGGACTCTTCTTTTTTTTGTCTAGATTTGTACATGGCTAGATTTGCCATCTGTGACTTATTGACTGTTTCTTTCAGAGAGAGAGACAGAGAGTACTCTTCTGTCACCATGCATCGGACAACTAGGATTAAAATTACCGAGCTAAATCCCCATTTGATGTGTGTGCTCTGTGGTGGATACTTTATAGATGCCACAACGATCATCGAGTGTCTCCATTCCTGTAAGTAGATGCAATGAATACTTGACATAATCCTAGAGCTATAGATTAAGGTGATCCTAATATTTGCGGTAAATTGCGCTTCGGGGTAATAAAAGTGCATAAGCGAAGTGTAATGTTATGTTTCCATTGTTGGGCTCATAGATGCATCTTTTTTTTACCTTCCTTTATCTCATTGTCCTCAGTCTGTAAAACCTGCATCGTACGTTATCTGGAGACAAGCAAATATTGTCCCATCTGTGATGTCCAAGTGCATAAGACTAGACCCTTACTAAATATAAGGTAGGTATAGTACTTGATTTTGAAGACCCCTCTTTTCTCGCCCAGTCCATTGTCTACCTAGCATTGAACTGTGATTATTTAGGACTCTTTTGTGCCGACTTTATCATGTAAATCATACAGCGTTGGTCAAAGTCCCGTTGTGATGAAGTGTCCTGTCATGTGTCCAGCTTTTTAGAATGTTTTCCCTTTTTTAGGGCAGACAAAACCCTTCAAGATATTGTATACAAGCTGGTGCCAGGACTTTTCAAAAGTAAGTATTTGAATATTGATTTATTGGTGTCTTATTAATCCACATATAAACCAGACATATTTAAAACTACCTATATTTTTTTTACAGATGAAATGAAACGGAGACGAGACTTTTATGCAGATCATCCTTCTGCAGATGGTAATAATTGTAATAACACATGATTCACTACAGTTATTACAGTTTCTATTCTTTTCACCCTTGAAGTCTCTTGAATGCTTATTTCTGTTCTGTAGTAGTTTCATTAACCGTTTCATGTTTGGTGCTGGTTTTGATACCATTAACTAATCTCCGGTGTTTTTTTTTAATTGGTCCATCTGTAACCAATCTGCAATCTTTGCGAAGTATGTGTATTACAATACTTGCCTATCGCTGTCTTCTGCATTTTACAGCGCCGCTCCGGTCCTCTCCTACGTTACACGACCACCACTGTCACCTGCCGACTCACACAACATCTTCCGTGTGGACCGGAGGTCACTTTCTCAATGGGAGGCTGAGACTCAGAATGAGGCGGTCACATGATGCAGGAGAGGGTCGGAGCAGAGCTGGAAACAGCAGAAGACAGCGATTGGTAGGTACCTTGATGCAATCATTGCATACACATTACTGGTTGGCAACAGAATGGCCAATTAAATTAAAACGCCAGAGTTGTCTGGTCGGTCCGAACAATTCCTATCCTTTTTCTTTAGTGACAAATGGCTCTAATGAAGACAGAGGAGAGGTTGCAGATGAGGACAAGAGGATAATCACAGACGATGAGATTATCAGTTTATCCATTGAGTTCTATGATCAGAACAGGTAACTTGTCTAATGAAGAAAACCTAATTTCAAACGTTTTCTCATAAACTGGGTCATATAATCATGTATGTCTTTTCGAATAGGATTGATCGTAAAGGAAGTCGGGAAATAGAGAAATCAAAGGAAGAGGTATTGTCCATATGTGTATGTGTGTCTGATCCTCGGGCCATGAAGATTAGGGCTGTGTTGGACACAAGTTTCTATGTTTATTAGGCTGTAGTTCTTTAATAGAAAGGCGTGAGGCAAAGTTTCTACACCTGGTAATAATTTGGATAAATTACAGTGGGACTCATCTATACTTTCTCATAAAAGGCTAATGATAAGCGGTATCTGCGCTGCCCTGCTGCCATGACCGTGATGCATCTACGGAAGTTTCTTAGAAGTAAAATGGATATACCTACTGCGTTTCAGGTAAGGTCCCTATCTTTGTATTATTAACATGGGTTTTTTTCCTACAGAAAAGTGACATACATCTGGTACTCCCATCGATCGGTAGGGGTCAAACACACCAAGCTGCGGTCAGGTGTAAAATAATGGATCAGCTCTATGCATTGTTAGCAGCTGCTTCCGAGTCATAGCTGTTCTGCAGTACCTGGCAGCGGCCACTGCACTATGTAGCTCTGTTCCAAGTCTTTACATCCAGCCAACGCCAGTACTTGTTTCAGCCGATCTGTGGTGGTTCCGGGTGTTGGACCCCCTCCCCCCACCGATTTGATATCGTTGGGTAGGTCATCAATATATACTCATCGAACAACCACGTTAACTTATCTATGCCTTAAGTGATTTATATCTGCTAGCAAGCAATTGTTTTTTTTTTGTTGTTGTTTAGGACCAGTTTACATTGTGGTCAGTTCTATCAAGAATACACAAACAGTAAAGAGTGCTTGGGTGAACATGTGATTTTATATATTTCTCTTAGATCGATGTCATGTATGAAGAGGAACCCTTAAAAGACTATTACACATTAATGGACATCGCTTATATATACACCTGGAGAAGGGTAAGCACTCGATTAAAGGGTATGTTTTAAGTGGAGCTGTAAATATACATGGACAGTTCTGATGGTTGTTTTCTCTCTACAGAATGGACCGCTTCCTTTAAAGTACAGAGTGAGACCCACGTGCAAGAGAATGAAAATCAGCCACCCTAATGACCGCGTAAATAACATAAGTGGAGACCTGGAGAGTGACTCTGGTAGTGACAAAGCAGGAAGTCCGGCATGTGGAATGGCTTCCACTTCCTCGTGCTTGCCAAGCCCTAACACTCCAGTCCAGTCCCCACACCCACAATTCCCTCACATCTCTACCACCATAAATGGGACCAGCTCCACTCCTAACAACCACCAGAATCCTTTCACCAACCGGGCAAGGAAAATGTCAATGAATGGATCAGCGGCCACTTCGTCTGGCTGAAATGACTGCTAAAGTTATTGAAAGATATGAGAGCCCGGATTTATAAACCTGTTCATGCCATTACAAGCTTTGTAGATGCTAATACATGGGACTATGTACAAATTGCTTAATTTGTAGTTAAAACTCCAAAGTGATTGCCGGAATTGACAGTGATCTATGCTTTTTTTTTTTCTACCTGGATATTTTAATGGAGAAAAAGACTGACAATTTGTCTACTCATAGTGGATTACAAGAAATATGAAAACTGTAAAATGGGGCTTGCTGGATATAACAGAAATTTACCTATGTGGATATAACTTCAGCCACATACATATGGTGATGATTTGTCCTGCTTTGAGCATTGGCTGGGTTGGATTAAACGCCTAAATGTTCGATTCTGAGGATTATTGAAACGTTTTTGATATATTGATGAGGGCTCCTGACTTCTATCCATTTTCTTTGGGATTGGTGTGACCTTGGGATATACAATTCTCTATGGACAAATTAAGCCACAATCTATCTTATTTTATTGGTGTTTTGTGGACTGTTGGAGCGCATTGTCATCTACTCAATCCAAGTGCTTTATCATCCTACCAAAAGGAAAATACATAGACTTCTTTTATGTAGCCATTTCACTGTGAATAGTGAATAATGTTGTTAGCTTTCATGATTTTCTGATCTCTATTTTGGCATTACTGTAAAGACCTGTTTGCTACCGGAATGAGAGAGATACCTTATTCGTTCATCTGGCATCAAATGGCTCATCTGCTTCTGCACAGAATCGATCAAAACTTTAGACAGACTCTCTTTTTTTTTTTTTTTTTTTTTTACACATTTTTTTTGTCTAAAAAGCGGGTACTACCGTTTATTTTACTGACTTGTTTAAGTGATTCGCTTTTGTAAGAATCAGTTGGCATTATGCTGCTGTAAAATGCCACATTGGTATATATGACATAACAGGAAGACAGTATTGTATGATATATTTATAAATACTATAAATGAAGATTTTGTTTCATGCACTCAGAAATGTTTGGTAAAACTTCCCTCATTATGTACAGTTACCCAGGTGCTTCATAGCACAGGCCTAAAAATCCATGTAAAGCATAGCAGATTTTATTCTGCCTCTAAAGTAATGCAATAATGGTACTGCATTTGTTCTTAATTTGTTCATAATCTGCCCAATTTATGAAGCAGTGTCAAGTTTGCTTAGAAAAAGCAAAGTAACAGGAATTACTGCCCTTTTCCCCACTGTCATCATCTTGACTTTATTTACTTTTATTTTGTCCATGTTTATTTACAAATGTTTGATGTTTGTTCTGAAAAAAAAAAAAGACAAAAAACACAACCCACGTGGCAAAACATTTCATTATCTCCAGTCTGCAGAAGAAGCACAAATCTAATGCTTTGTCTTGCTTATAGTCATTAAATCATTACTTTTGCAAACAACTTGTCCGTTTTTCTTTTCTACTTATGTCCATGTTTTATGCTGTGTAGTGTGTTTTCATTTATATACATAGATTGATTTGTATACATACAATATTTTCTTTTCAATAAACATCATGAAAAATAAAAGTCAAAAGGGGTATGTGATTAGGACCTTGAGGCAGGCCACATCAGCTTTCCTAACACATTGGATCGGTGAAAACTACAATTGAAAAAGCTTACAAGTCTGTCCCTGTGTAGGTATTTGGGAGGCCAATATCATACTGTAGTATTCAGCTCAGTATTGTGCACTCATATTTGTAAAGGTCAAAACAGGAATAGAACCTATTATCAAAAATAAAAACTGTAAAATAAAAATGTGCTTCCTTTCTGGTTTTGGCTTTTAAAAACACTGACGCGAAATATTGACCAAATGACTGCAGTGTTAAATAGGTCTGACACTCATTTCATGTGCTAGAACGAGT
Source organism: Phyllobates terribilis (assembly GCF_046119375.1). Lineage (NCBI taxonomy): Eukaryota > Metazoa > Chordata > Amphibia > Anura > Dendrobatidae > Phyllobates > Phyllobates terribilis. The sequence goes on from NW_027362764.1 coordinate 74,335,856, forward strand.
CCTGTCCTAAACTGGGTAGTTTGCACCATGCAAGGTTTCTCTATCCGGTTTTGACGCTGGAAATGTGCAAAGATCGGTCCGGACACGTCTGGGAACCAGTCCTTAAAAACCATAATATTTGATGTAGAGGTCTAATTTTGGGGATTAGAGCCCATAGTATAGTATAGTACTTGTTCTACATTATAAGTGAGATAAATAAAATACTCAGTTTCCAACCTGTCATCACAGAGGCTTTGATCCACCGTCAGTTTAGTGGCACTGTGAAATGTTCCAGATAAACTATACGTCAGATGAGAGTCTATACGTCAGATGAGAGTCTATACGTCAGATTGTGGAGAGTGAAATAGTATTGCATCCTAGCCCAATTCACAACCATCTTTGGATACCTGGATGCCAGCTCTGCACATCACGCATACATATAATAGAAACATGAAAATCCAGTGAAGGATGGAAATATTAGAATGTCAGTTTAGGGTTAAGTAATTTGACTACTTTTGGATGAATGACATTTTCCATCACTGCTGGAGAGGAGATGGCAGAATAAGATAAGTGTGAGTAACAGACCTGACAGGTGAACTGAGGTGTCCTAGACAGAACCACAACCAACCATTTCTACCCTATGATCAATTTAAACTAACTGATTTATATTGTATCTGCTATGTATTGCACTCCCTAGTTCCAAAGACCAGAGTACAAGACTGTTGGTGAAAATTATTTACATTTTTCTTTGTAATCGATGATAAGTTAGGCCCCGTGGGTGCTTTGTGATTTCATCTTCCTGTACCATAAAACATATTGCTCTTTATCCATTGGCTGTCTCTGGGGTTCGAATATCGGGTCCCGTCGATCCGACATCCCTAGAAATGTTTACAACGAGAAGTGCTTCCTGTTTCCGCTTGTTGTACCGAGCACTTGCTGCTGGTATACCTTATGTACTACAAGCGGATTTCCTCTCCATAACTGAGAGCTTCTGCGAGCTTTGCCTCTCCCTGCTCACAATACTACAATCCTAGCAGTCTACTAATAGCTTTATATTGGCACCGGCAATTATTGAGATGCACGACCCATCGCTGTGCTCTGAGGGGTTGCGTCTTGTTACAGATTATTTGTTTGCTCTTTTATCATGAGCACAGGGTGGCACAGCACCATAATGAGCTGCTATTGTACACAGCATTCTCCACGCTTAATGCTTACCAATGTTTTCCACATTCAGTATCTACAGTGATAATCAGAATTTCAGCTCAATGTTCGGATGTGAATAGACACAATACACAGACCCATCCTTTCACTCTTATCCCTATCTCCATAAATCCGGTAAAGGTAAATGTCATTGTTCCAACCCCCACAATAGACCCATAGATCAACTGAAGGCGTTGAAAGTGGCATAGTAGCCGGCATCTTTTACTATCACTACATGGGTTTGACCGCTGTAGCATATAACAGATCTAAGATGTTGGTCGGGTGAGAGTCGGATAAATATATATGCCCATTCTGCATTTTGTAACAATCACCCTTGTTCATTGTGACTACACAGACGTTTGGGAACGATGTTGAATTGTGTTATGCAGCATTTATTAATATACAGTAGTAAAGAGTCTAGCCGTAATTTATTTAGAAGGGAAAAGCAGCAAACGAGTGAGACAGTGGAGCTGGAGGTATTCCGCCGCACAAAGCAGTGTGTGTGTTTTGTGTGCAGGTTGTGAGGCTGCAGCAGCCATCTTGCGCCTGCGTACTGTGGCCAATTGTGCTGCTCTGACTTCCTATTCTGTTCTGTGTCCCGCCAAGAAAAAGCTGATCATACATCGATTACAAGTAGCGCATAAACAGCAATGCAGAATACACACACAAACAAAGCTCTCACCATCAGAACCAAAAAGAGGCAGCAAATGTCAGAGAGGTGGATACAGCAGAGAGACGAGACTGCCTATGGGCACGGGCAATATTACTTCACGAGTGGCCATTCGTACATCCGACACCTGTAAATTCTAGAACTGGATAGTTCAGGGAGAATCGACAACTCAGACTGCCACCTCTATCCATTTAGTATACAGCCTGACTGCTTTGGTTATTGATCCTGTGCAGGTATTGTGTAATTCTCATTGTATATATACAGGTCTATCAGCATCAGAGAAAGAAGCAGCAGAACTTAAAGTGATCTTATTGCAAGTCAATACTAAAGAAAAGCAACGCACTTTATGCATAGCATTTCCATAATTATTCCGAAAAAAATTACAATCAACCCCATCAATAATAAAGTAAACATTATTGTTCTACATTTTCCCTTTTTGTCTGTATATCTCTGTGTATAGACAGATGCATATCACAGGGCAGGGTTCTAACCTGTGCACCAACAAAGACATCAATTTCTGAAAATAGAAATTGCCAGGGAAAGCAGTACACGATTTTCCAAGATCACACATAAACTAGCTATTCCAGTAAAGGGGCGATGGTATTACTATTGTGTGATATAGGATGGGTGGGCACATCCATCTAGAGCTGTAAACCTTTTTCACATCATACAGAATTTAACGTAAAAATATTAATTCTGGATTATAAAACACAGTACTGAAGGGGTTTATATAAAAGGCCTGACAATAGCATAATACACACAGAGCGCATACATACACACAGGACATATGGCCATTGTATACGACGTCGATGTGCAATCTCTAGGACACCTTCATGATAATTATTGGAGGATATTTTTAATATACAAGGAATAAGGCACGCAGAGACTGATTGCACTAAAAACTTTTCTACAGAAACCAATGAACCTGCGAGACACTTTTCCTATGTAAGTTATCCAGTACCAGAAGAGGTAAGAGCAGTGCCAAGCTTTCACACAACACATTGTATTTTATCTATTAAGCCTGTGTAACAATTCTTCTAAATATTAAAAACTGAGATTAGACAACCGATTACCGCTGCTTAAAAATAAAAAAATGTGTTTTCCAAAATGACACAAGTGCAACAGGCTAGAAAACGAAAACCTGTCACCTAGGGAAGAGGTTCTGCAACTTTACGTTTCTTGAATGTAAAACAGAGCAGGTCTGGGCTTCCTTTCTTCCCTTCGCCTCGTTCACCCATCTTTATAGTCATCATATATTTATCTTTATGTGTACATCATTTTTAAAAAAAAAAAAAAATTCCGCAAATTAGATGAAAAGTTTTACGGTTGGAATTGGTGTATTAGAGATATTGAAAGAAATTGCGGGGATTATGATAAAAAAAAAAAAGAAGAAAGAAAATGATTGTAGAGACATAAAAAAAAATCCGGGCAGATTGCAGATTTATAAACACGGTTAATTATACACCACACCACTTATCATGAGGAAGAAAACAACGCGAAAAAAATACAGTGCTGTAAATGTGGTCAGTAGGTGTTAAACCTAGATACCGCCCCTAATGTAGTCACTATGTGCAGTACAAAGCTTTCAGGATGCCACCTCATATAGGGAGCTTTGGAGTGAAGATTATATGATTCTCATTACTCTTTCAACTCCGTGAAAGTCAATGATCTCAGTATATCCTTTCTTCCCTTCAGCCAGAACCGTCAGTGTCCTCCCTCCCCCCCCCCCCAGGTCCTCCCCTTGTGTCTCTTGACAGTTCTCCCTGTAGTCTCCAATCACGTCCACCTCTATAATCCTGCCCACTACACCTTATGTAATTACATGACAGATTGATCGCACCTTTCGGTCAGTGACTGCGTGTCATTTCACTGTCTACATCGCACTGAGGCGTCCCATCCCCCACTTCTTTTACACCACTCGTCCCTGCTTAACTGTGCAGCGTTTGAAGGGAAGCTCAGACACCCGGCCATGGTCCCAGGCACTGATGGTGGCTCACACTGGCCTCACGGACAGATCGAGTTTCATTTTCACAAGTACTGCAGTTGGCACAGAGGACACAGCGCGACCAGCTCACTGCACGCCATTTGCACCGAATTCTGCTTCATTTAGTTTCTAAACACGAAAGCTGCCCCACCCCCAATTTCCGTGTCAGTTGCCAGCAGCGGCTTCCAGTGCCAAGGGCTGCGCAGCTGATTCGTAGCGAATAGCAACGTAGCGAAAATTATTCCGACAACTCGTTAGTTTATACAGTACAAATTTAAGTCACTAAAGTGACACACATCTGTCCCACATTTTGCAATCTCCCTCAATTTAGGGTATTATGACTTATTAAATATATCATTATTAAATAGCACCTAGGACTCCTGATAAGCGGGGGTTTAGCTGTAAATTGCAGAATTTAAAACTCGTTCACTATTGAAGGCATTGAGTTAGTTCTGCTTATGGGTGAGGATCCATAGAATTGTAATAATAGAGTGATTTAAACTGCAGCGCTAATTAGTTATCTTGGATCGATGATATCTTAAATGTGTCACTGGTAAGACAAATGCAATATGGAAGGAGTACGCAGCCTACACGAGAAGCTATGCATAATTATATTAACTATTGTTCAGCGCTGATATGCGTTATATTAGCTATTATTTTCTCACTCCAGTAATACTGTCAGGGCCACCGGAAAGTCTAGCGCATGCGCAGAGCAGACGCCTTCAAAAGCATCGCAACACCTCAACTCGTGATTACAATTTTAAGGTTCTCCGCTGCACACCAATATGTGCCGCAGATTTCGCTATCAGCCTATGGCGCTCTCAAGTGACCTCTACATAAGGATATTTTGGAATCTAGCACCTGATGCTTTGATAAAGACAATCGGACCGCAGTTGCTATCAATTAAAAGGACGTTTGCAAATTGGGATCAATAATGATTTCCCACTACCCCTCCCTGATTTCCATTCAGTCTCTATATAGCAAAGAACAAAGCTTATAGGAAACACTATAGAGTGCGATGCCATCAATAAATCAGCAGGACAAAAAGTCTACAGTTCTTTACCATAGTCTTCCCTATTGGTGTTCACCGGCTGAGCAATAGAGAATTATAACTGGTAAAAGAACTTAGCACATTATTATGAAATCAACCTACATTTTGAAGTTCATCATTCTTCTGTGCTGCAGACCAAGGGCTGCACCTGCTAATTCTACTACATCTAAAAGTATTATATTGTTCATTTGTAGGCACTAAACAGGTCATTAGTTCCTTATATCTACAGTATGGTATGACAATCTATCATCTATCTATCTATCTATGGAATGGAGGCAACACACCAAGCAATATGGAAAGAAACACGGTGGTTTATTAGCCCTTAGTAGCAGTGGCAACATTCAGGTTCTGAGGTATGAACCTTCCTCATATCTCAGAACTAAAACTTTGCCACTGCTACTAAGGGCTAATAATCCACCATTTTTTTTGCCATATTGCTTGGTGTGCTGCCTCCATTCCATACTTCTTATCTGGATAGTTTGGTCTTTGCTAGGGAGGTTCTGCACCTACCTTATCCTGGTGCTGCTTTTCTATTTTTTTTTAATCTACAGTCTATCTATCTATCTATCTATCTATCTATCTATCTATCTATCTATCTATCTATCTATCTATCTATATACCACCCTTCAAATATAATGATCGTTAGATGCGATAAATCCTGTAAGTTTCTGTTATCTAACCCCTCTTAATATACAGTTCTGTAAAACTGACAAGCAGCAGCTCCATCGCCTGCTAAGTCTATTGGATCTAAAATATATATATATATTGTTTCATTTGTGGGGAGTTAAACAAAGCAGTGTGAAACCTCAAGCGTTATCTCCACCAGACGTCTATCATCTATCTGCTTCCCATCTAGTTACTGTCTTTTTCTTTATGGCTATGTTCACACACAGAGGTTATGCTGCGATCTTACCACTTTTCTCTGCGCAAACACTGAATCTTGCAGGTGGAATACCTGTTTTCCTGCAAGATTGCGTGAATGTGTAGGGAAAGCTGCAGCATGGTCCTTGCTTGTGAACGCCCCCTATCTATCAAAATTATCTATCTATCTATCCCATATCTATCTATCTATCTATCTATCTATCTATCTATCTATCTATCTATCTATCATTATACCTACCTATCCTCCCATGTATATTGGATATTACAATACAGTATCCTGGATATTGTTAGTTTTTTACTTATCGCATAATGTGATTTCCCTAAGAGATGTAGAGGGCTGATATTATGCATAGATCCCTTTCTATCAGTGCCTCTGGCAGAGCAGAATCTGATTATAAAAGGCAAACGAAGTTGACTGTGAACTTGATGCTGGTTCTCTAGACTGGTCAGGACTCTCAGACTAAGGGGGCATTGAGTCCCCTGTTTCCTGTCGCTCACCCACTTTGGCGGTGCTCTCTATTAAATTCACATATTTATTGCACAGATGAGAAGCAAGAGAAAATCACAAGTTTTCGCCCTCTTCCCAAGTGTTTTGCATACTGTATGAAATATATAGTCCAAAGGCAGAGACAAGAGGAAGCACAATAAAAAAAAAACCTTCCTCCAACATACAAGTACTTTAACATAGGTCAGCTGTTGGTTCAGCTGTATACATAGAACACTTATCTTTAGATAAAACACTGTAGGTTTGTTTCTGCACATCTTTATGTCGATCTAACGATAGTTCTATGATTTATTTATTTAACTAATTAATTAAAACTCCTTTCCTGAAGACCGTTTTAAGAGTCTAATAATATTACTGTTCCTTTGCAACTAATATAATTATCTTTAGTGGTTGATGGCATATACGGTGATCTTCTTTTACTCACATAGTTATCCCAGTACCCAGAAACCTGCTACAGTACTTCCCATTTGCATTATGATTATAATGACATTTTAGACAATTACATTTCCCGTAATACCTCCCGGTATCTGATATTTCTCATGCTTGTGACTATACGCAATACCCCTACTTCACACGTTTTTTATATTTGTTTGCTTTTTATGTCAGTGCTTTGGAAGATATAGGGTTAAAGCGGATTTCACCCAACCTAATGTGTTATCCAGCGAGCATGTGATTGTCAAGGCCTCTCAGTCGCCTGTCTTGCATACCCTCATTCCCCTACCTTTCCAGGATTGTCGGCCCTCTGGAACTCCTTATTGCCTCCCCGTGCCTGTGTCAGTACTGTGTAGCAGTAGATGGATTTCAGTAATGAGCCATTCTTTACTTTCCACCCTATGCTCCCTCCCTCTGCCTGTCTGTCTTATCCCAAGAAAGCTTGTGCCGCACCAGCACACGGGACTGTTTGCAGTCGGGTTACTTGTGAAATATATACTTTATATCACGGAGAGGTTGATTTACTCTTTCCTCAACTCATATGTTTGCCAGAGCTTCTTCTGTCATCTATCTACTCTTATATGTACTTTGCTATAGAAGAGATTTGCAGAAAACGATTAACTCAATTGCTGCCTGAGACAAACTCTATAGCGACTTCTGAAATTATAACAATAATAAACACAACAAAAACTCCAAAAGGTTCACAATAGACACAAGGTGCTATGAAATTATCAGCATAATTATAATAGGTACAGCTTGGATGACTTAACCTCAGTTAGTATATTTAAGTTTTTTTTTCATGACCATATTCTAGCTATTCTAGATAGAGCTTTCTAGCAATGAAAACAATTATGTATTCACATAGTAATATAATGTAACAATCAGTATGGTAAAAAGGTCTGCATTACAAGGTATTAGAAAAAGTCCAAAAGCTACAGGCTACTTAAGAATCTCAGTTTATTCTCATTCTCTGGGTGTGCACATAAACTACAAGACATTAGTATATAATAATAATAATAATAATAATAATGACTAACTTGTGCTAAGAACAACTTATGCAACCAAGCTAAGGCTTTACATTTCTCTAGAATATCACCACAGCCAGGCCTAAAACTGTTGTACACTGATATATTGACATATACTCAAGGATAACACAGTATGGTTAAATAACATCAACAAAAAGTAAGAGAAAGCAATTTATAGTTAGGTCTCCTAAGTATGATAGAAGGCCAGAATTATATCATCAACATTAAAGGTGACATGGTGGAGCAGTGCTGGAGCTCATTTTGTTAGTTTCTACATTTGACTATTTGTAGGCTCTCACGATCTAATTAATAAAGTGTAATCGTGTTCTGTAAACTTTACTGTGCAGGCCCACCTAGTTTCTCTTGTTTAGTAAATGGTAATTGCAATTACCTTTTGTTTTTACCTGTTGTTTGATCTGTTTGTTTGTTTGTTTTTTTTTAAGTGCAGTGATTCAAACATTTTCTGAAATAATCAATAATTTCTAATTATTTTTTTGTGTTAATAATAATAATAATAATAATAATAATAATAATAATAATAATAATAATATACTGTACCCCATAATTAGGAATTAGTCTTCTACAGCAGTAGGTACAATGTTGACAATTAAATGCTCATATATATATATATATCAGTAGCATAGATGAATTGGCAATTAGCATTAGTGGTTACTGTAGAAAATATTTACACCAAACATATCACAAAGGCTTTCTAAGCATAACTGTGCCACATATGAGCAGGGAGCAATTTAAAACTCAAATTGCACAATAGATACATATTATACAGATATTTACAGGTTTACTAGACCCATGTTATCTTTGGTGTGTTTACAATTCAATAATAAGGGCCATAAATATTGCTCTTAGACAAGTTTTAAAATTAGTCCTGATACAAATAGGTAGGCCTATAAGGCTTTAACATTTTGGGGCTATCACCTAACTCCTAACACACTTGCTGCATGTGAAAGTTAAACATTTTTGGGGGCCTTTTTCCTACAAAATCCTGAGTCCTGTAAATTATTCTGAACACACATATGCAGCATGATTTATAGCATTCTTGCAATTTTTCCATTTAAAACTTAGTTGAAATATATCCTCTGATGTTCTCCCTGCATTTTATTTAATTAGTCATGTATGAATTTGTGGTTCTTTTTGTATCACATTCAGCATAACAGAAAAAAGATGAAGCAATGACAACTGAGTGCCAACTGGTTTTGTTTTCCCTTGCATATTTTTTATTGATATAAAGCAGGATCCGAGATATATTTATTTTTTTCCACTGACAATATTATTTTTGTCAACTGTGTAACTAGCATAAGTTATTGGTTCTCATTAAAGTTAATAAACATTAATGTCCCTCTCACTTTTCTGCAAGGTTTAATACAGTATTTTATTGAGAATGACTCACTGAATAAAACTTGTATATGCTAGTTACATGAGTATATTTTCATCTAAATCTTTTACATATTCCTTTAATAATTATTACTGTGATGCATTTTACAGTACACCAATAGAAACAACTAGAAATAAGAAAAATAAAAAGCCAAGTAATAGATGTTTAACTAGTTTGGGCTTTGGTGGATACATTAAATCCACTAAACTGGTGTAAAACTATTTTGAAATATCTCTACCTAATTTTCCTGCAGAATATGTTAGTAAATGCCCCCCCCTCTGACCTCTTAATATCAGAACACTGTGCATGAGACATTATTTTAGTCACATGTTATCTTACCATTTAAATCTGCTTTCCACAAACAGTATTTGAAAGCATAATTTTGACATTTCTAATTATAGCCTGCATATATCTTAGAACTTAATAATCAATATGAAAATTTTAAGATGTGTGTAGTAACCATGTATTAATAATTTGAACCTATTTTCTACTAATTTTTTATCACATACTTTTAAATACAATCATCAGTGTGATACTAGTACAGTAAATTAGTGAAGTGCACTGCTGCTAGTTGTACATGTACTTTTCTTGAAATGTATATATTTAACTGTTTTTTACTCTTACTTATATATTACATAGAATGCTTTTAAGCCAGTTTACAAAATCAATTAATACTCCCTTATACTCAACACTTAAAAAAACTAAGTGTTCCAGAGGATCTGACCTAGTTTCAGGCCTTAGTTATTACACGGTCTTAATATTCCAAGCCCTACATATTAAGTGTTCTGAATTAATTTGCTACAGCGAACTTGTTCACAGTCTAAGTAAAAATATATATGTGTGTGTATATATATATATATATATATATATATATATACAAAAAGGCAGGAAGCACATTGCATATACAGTAGATATCAAAAGTGCAAACAAAGTTTTAATCAACCCATATGTTCAAAAGCAACGTTTCGGCTCCACAGCGCCTTTGTCAAGCCATGGTCCATATGGCTGGACCATACATGACAAGCACTTCTTACCTATTGTGTTCCCCTTATTTCTTTATAGATTTTAAGCTAGCAAGCAAGGGCCCTCACTCCTCCTGTAACTGTTGAACTATTACTTTGTATTGTTTTTATTGTCTGTATATGTCACTGTTTAATTGTAAATTGCTGCGGAATTTGTTGGCACTATATAAAAAAAATTACTATTATTTTGCACACATGGGCTGATGATAAGTCTGCTTGACTTGTGATATCTATATGTAGCGTGCTGCCTGCCTTTTTTTTGCACTTATATTAAATGGTTACTGGGCTGTAACTAGAAGGCTGGCACCTATCATTCATGTATTGGAGCTTGTGCTGCCTCATTTTATATATATATATATATATATATATATATATATATATATATATATGTATTTGTATATGTATATCTATATATATAAATGTAGGCAGCACTCCAGGAAATATTCAATGCAAAAAATGCAGAAGCTTATTGTTACAACTGAGAAAAGGCAACATTTCAGCTCAGATATATAGAGCATTTGTCAGGCCATATATATATAAAAATATACACAGACATATGTATATAGTTTTAGCTATGATATGAGTTGAAAAAGGTAAACGGTTACATATATATATATAATATATACATATACATACAGACATAATTGTGTCACAGTATCATGTCCAGATTTATATTTGCCATTGTCTTTTTTATCTTTTCATATATGTGAAGAAGTCATTCTGGGATGTAAATGAAAACAGAAATATGGCAGTTGGCATCAATCCAATCAGGATCCTTTTTTATTATCCACTTCAAAGCATGTTCACACTGCCATTTTGTTTAATCTCCATAGATCTGTATTACCGGTGTACTCATTTACAAAAAAATTACTTGTTCTTGAATCTTATTAATCTTTACGGTACCTAGGCCATGAGCACACAACTGTTCTCCTATTAATTTCCATTTGTAATGTATTTATGTGATACACAAACTGTAGCCATTTATTTAATCAATATTTGTTTATAGGATCATAAAAAAACTTTTTTTTGTGGGGGCCTAACAAAGTGAACCAAATTTAAAAAATCCCTGCAAAGTTACATCACTTTATTCATGTTATACCATCAGTTTACAACAGTAGCACAAAACCCACACAGCAAGAAAAAACAACAACAAAACATTAGCGTGATTGTGGCCTAATGGCACACTAGTGTTTTAACATATATTTTACTTTTGTGAAACTCTGATTTACACAGTGCCATCTGTTTTAATTAATTTTATAATCAGATTCTTGCATCTGGGTCTACTTTCAGGACCCACATAGGTAAGCATGAGCATGCATTTTGGATCCTAAAAGAAAAAATATAAATGATATTTTTTTTTATGAAATTGATAAAGATTTTTTTTTTTCGGACCATCATAATGAATGGGATTCCTGAAAGGATTCTTTCCTATATGCTTCATTCCGCAATAGACGTGTAAAAAAAAACATAAAACAGTAAGGCTATGTTCACACGTAGCATTTTTGTTCTGCAGGCAAAACTTGCTCTCTTGGCAATAAAAAAAACCTAAAAAAAGCAGGTATTGATGATTTTTTTGCTGCATGTTTGCTGCGTTTTTTTATTGCGTTTTTGTCAGGGTACATTTGTCTCTTGTGCATGAAGATAAAGTTTAGTGCATAAAAAAATAACTTGATTCAATTTCCACAGGTTTTGGCACCAAAAATGCAGCAAAACCTGATACCTGCTTTTTTTTTTTGCTGCGTTTTTGCACTACCCATTGCTTTCAATGGGTGAAAAACGCTGCAAAAACGCTGAAAGAAGTGACAAGCTGCATTTTGCAAAAACGCAGCTCAGGAAAAAAAAACAATGTGTGTGCATGAGATTTCTGAAATCTCATAGACTTTGCTTTTACTGTAAAACGCAGCTGAAAATTTGCATAAAAAAAAGCAGAAAAACAACTCTGCAAAAATGGTATGTGTGAACATAACCTAACATACAGCCTCACTCAGATGTCTGTTTATCATGTATGTGCTCTATCCATGGTTACACTTACCCATTATGGTTTATTCACATGTTCGTGGATTATTTTTGCACGCCACATGTCCGCAGAAAAATCACGGCCACAGGTCTGTTTTTGATCCTCGTCATAGATCAAAATTACCCATACACGTTTATAAATCCAAGAAAATCACGGATAGCACATGTATGACATCAGTGTACAGGCCGTGTACTGTCTGTGATTAACATTGCAATGTATAGGAGAATCTGTGTGATTTATTCATTTTTTTCATCAGTGATGGTAATAGATTACACACTGACCAAAAACTGACGAAAATCAGATGAAAACCACTGATGAATCACATTCCCTGTTTTTACATACAAAAAAATCATGGCGGTCTGAATTAGGCCTGAATCTGACAGTTAAATAAGTGTCACAATAGCAACAATTATCACTAATGGCTAAGGCCTCGTTTACATTTATCTGGCCACCCGGTATTCTTTCCACTCAGTGTGTCACTAAAAAGCCAGAAGGAAACTGATGTGGGTGGGAAGTGATCCCATAGATTTCTATGGATCCCCTCCATTCATTCGCCGCATTTTTTCAAGGAGCTGAATTGTAAAACCCTACATATCCTGTTTTACGGTAGAAACTCTCCAGTTTTGTGGTACAAAGTAGTAACAAAAGCTGGATGCTGACTGATTTCCATTGATATTACTTGTGATGAGCTGAGGCACGAGAAAACTGACTGTGATGACATGGATAATGAACAATACTGACTTAATTTTTTTTTTAAGAACTGATAAGTCGCCCGATAGAGAGGATTTGCATCAGTCTGAGCCGATCGTTTCTACCGCCACATAAAACAATTATTAGTGATTGTAAAACCGTCTTGATTGTTACACAAAAAAGGAGCAAATACGTCACAGAATATCACATTTCTCACTCTATCGTGTTATATGGGTCATCCCACAATTCTGGGTACAATTGTCATAAAAACAGTATTCAGTTTGGCGCGTTAGGCCATGTTCACATGTTGCATTTTTTATGCTTTTTTTTCTCCAGGCAAAACCTGCTCTCTTTGAAGTAAAGAAGCAACGTCAAAAAAGCATGTTTTGCTGACCTTTTGCTGCTTTCTTTTACTTTGGTTTTGTCAGTGTACATTTGTCTCTTCTGCATGTTGATAAAGTTTAGTGCATAAAAAAAATAACTTGATTCAACTTCCTCAGGTTTTGACACCAAAAATGCAGCAAAACCTGATACATGCATTTTTGCTGTGTTTTTGCACTACGCAATGGGTGAAAAATGCTGCAAAAACGCTGCAAAAAGCGCTGAAAGAAGTGACATGCTGCATTTTGCAAAAACTCAGCTCTTTGACAAAACAGTCAGGAAAAAAAAACCAAGATGTGTGCATGAGATTTCTGAAATCTCATAGACTTTGCTGGTACTGTAAAACACAGCTTAAAATTTGCATAAAAAAAGACCAAAAAAGCTGCACCGTGTGAACAAAGAGACACAAGTCCTCCCTTCCAATTGAAGTGTTTAGGCCTTTTTTACACACCATGCACCTCTTTTTTTTCCAGTGTTTTAAAAAAAGCACCGTCGCTTTCAAATGTTTTTCTTTGCTTAAGTTGTTATTTATGAGGGTTTTTTTTTCTAAAGGGAAGTCTATGGGAGAAGCACTAGAAACAAAAATGTCATACTGAGAGCATCTAGCATTAGTAAAAAAAAGAAACAAACCTGAACATATTTTATGCTGTAAATTTTATATTGGCTACAAAAAACCCCACAAAAATGTGTTGTTTTTTTTCATGACAAAAGGTGACAAGTAAGCTAAAAACAATGACAGCCATTTGCACTTTTCTCGTGTAATCCCTACCTTGTACGGTTACAGGTCAGGCGCTGTAAAGAAAAATTAAGAATACTGTCAGATTAGGATTAGATTATGTGTGTGTGTTTTTCTATGGATTTACCAATAATCTGTGTAATAATTCTGAAATATGTATGTATTATTACTCGGGGGAGATAACATTGGCTATGGCTGCTGTTTTTTTTTTACAAGCAGGACGGTCATGAACATACTTTCCATGTTTATTTAGGCCTTGGAATATGGTAAATCCAGGTCAATATCATGGTATATGGCTAATTACGTCTAGCTGACATTTTCCAAATACTTGGAATAACTTGAATTTTTTCCAACTACAGCCCTCTGAGGTTAGGTTTCTTCTTAATGACACGTTCGCAGAGTTTAGGAGCTTTTTTTTATGTTATGCTTTTTGCTGTCATTTATCTTTGCTGTCATTTATCAATGTCACATGCGGTGGATTTCTGACAGGAATATTACTGTAAATATTCATGTAAAGTCACAAAAAATGTTTGGCGTGAGAGGTTTTTTTTCTTTCTTATGACTTTCTGAGGAAATATTACATCACATACAATTAGTTTCTATCAGGAACATTACCTCAAAAAGTCTCGAGAAGTTGTAAAATGGCTGACAAGGTGAGCTGTGATTTCTTACCTATAGCCTATTATTTTGCTTAACATTACGTCACTTACTGTTTATGGCAGGAACATTACCTCAAAAGTCGTAAGATGTCACAAAATGGATGACGTGAGGTGCTCCTTCTTTCATACGACTTTTTAAGGAAGGCAGAATGGCAATATTTCATCACAGACAATTTCTGACAGGAATTTTACCACAAAAAGTCAGAAGACGGGACAAAATGTCTAACGTGAGGGAATAAGTGACGTTTGAGGCGTGAGATTTCATTTTTATGAATTTTTGAGGTAATATTACTCATAATTTCTGACAAGAATTACCTAAAAAAAAAAATTCAAACAAAGTCACGAAATGGGGGATGTGCGAGGTGTGTTTTGTTTCCTGTGACTTTCGGAGGTAATATTACGTCACAGACAATGTTTCTGACAGGAATATTACCTCAAAAACTCTTAGGATGTCCCAAAATGGATGACATGAGGTAATTAGGCCTTGAGGTAATATTACGTCACAGACAATTTGTGAGGCGTGATTTATTTCTTATGACTTTTTACGGTATTATTACATCATTTAATCTTTGCATGTTTTTGTTACCTCGGAAAGTCAAAATAGGTCACAAAATCGATGACGCGTGAGGCGTGTGATGTCTTTCATATGGATTCTTAAGGTGCCATTACGTAAAAGACAGTGAATTTCTGCCAATTTTACCTCAAAAAGTCACAAATTGTCTCATGGCACTTTGAGGTGCACAAAATGATGAAGCATGAGGTGCGGGTTATTAATTTCGACACTTTGAGGTAATATTACAACACAATTTCTGTCAGGAATATTACCTCATAGAGTCAATGGATGAGGTACTGGATGATGCCTGAGGTATTATTTATTTTTTGAAGAAATATTACGCACTCCACAGATCATTTCTGATAAGAATATTACCTCAAAAGTAACAAAAAAAGTCACACAACAGATGACGTGTGAGGTGTTTTATTTCCTATGATATTTTGAGGTAATAATACGCCACATACAATTTGTACCTGACAGGAATATTACCCCCCAAAAAAGTATTAAGACGTCACAAAATGGATGACGGGTAATTATTACGCTTTCTGACTTCTTGAGGTAATATTATGTTACAGAAAATTTATTTCTTATTACTTTTTAGCCAATTCACACGACAGTATTTTCGGTCTGAGCTGGACCAATATTGGTAATTGTTTTTGTTTGTTTTTTTCACTGACTTAATGTCTGCATGATAATCGGTATATACAGTGTGTGTGTGTGTGTGTGTGTGTGTGTGTGTGTGTGTGTGTGTGTGTGTGTGTGTGTGTGTGTGTGTGTGTGTGTGTGTGTGTGTGTGACATTAGCCTATAAGGTATTGTTACATCAAAGACAATGAATTTCTGACAAGAATATTAACTAAAAAAGTCATAAACCCTCACAAAATGGAGGATGTGAGCTCTTTCTTGTGACTTTTTTGAGGTAATGTTTCCTTTCTTCTGGCCAGGGGAAATATTTTTCCTAGAAAAGATGAACCATTTTATTTCCCAATCTGTAGTAACTGTGTTTTGTAAACTATACACGGCTTTATTAACTTATCTCCAGACATGTTTCACTGCACTCACTTGTAATAAAAAAAACCCTCTGCTGCGTCACACAGCCGTCTTCCCGCCGTCAGGGAAAACGAGGCTTTTTTTTTTTTTTAAACACGTGACGACACCGACTTGGTGACCTCACACTGTCCAACGTTCAACATGCCCTGCTGTTGTTATAGCAACAGACACGCAGCCCCTCCCTTCTGGCGAGAAGCTTTTGGAACGGTCCACTCGATGCAGAATGTAGGGGGAGAAGGTGACGTCAGGAAGGCCTGGACTACACGTGTCGTTTACATTACCTCCCCCTAAAAATGCCGGACCTTTCGGAGCGTCCTCTTCCGCTGGTGTCGCCATGGAGACGGATACGTTGTTAGGCGCAAACTGAGCGGCATCCTGGAGACAGACAACAGCTCCAGACACAGCGGTGAAGTGTGTATCGTCCAGCCATGAGCCAGCGGCAGGTTCTGCAAGGTAATGATTAATACAAAGATATTAATATTTATTAATACTTCTGGACTGATATTTTAATATTTGTAATACTTAGCTGTTACATCATCACCCCCTCTAAGTGTACTGCTTCCTGAGAGGTAACAAGACCAATTTTGGTTGGTCGGTACCCCCTAAATCACATTTATCACTTTCTTTAACTCAGCCAATCACCTTCCTGCTTCTGGTGTCAGCGCGTCACACGTCGCAGGAGGGAGCGCGATGGGTCAGGGCGTCGCAGGAGCGCGATGGGTCAGGGCGTCGCAGGAGCGCGACGGGTCAGGGCGTCACACGTCGCAGGAGCGCGATGGGTCAGGGCGTTGCAGGAGCGCGACAGGTCAGGGCGTCACACGTCGCAGGAGCGCGATGGGTCAGGGCGTCACACGTCGCAGGAGCGCGATGGGTCAGGGCGTTGCAGGAGCGTGACAGGTCAGGGCGTCACACGTCACAGGAGCGTGACAGGTCAGGGCGTCACACGTCGCAGGAGCACGATGGGTCAGGGCGTCGCAGAAGCGCGATGGGTCAGGGCGTCGCAGGAGCGCGATGGGTCAGGGCGTCGCAGGAGCGCGACAGGTCAGGGCGTCACACGTCGCAGGAGCGCGATGGGTCAGGGCGTTGCAGGAGCGTGACAGGTCAGGGCGTCACACGTCGCAGGAGCGCGACGGGTCAGGGCGTCACACGTCGCAGGAGCGCGATGGGTCAGGGCGTTGCAGGAGCGTGACAGGTCAGGGCGTCACACGTCACAGGAGCGTGACAGGTCAGGGCGTCACACGTCGCAGGAGCACGATGGGTCAGGGCGTCGCAGGAGCGCGACGGGTCAGGGCGTCACACGTCGCAGGAGCGCGATGGGTCAGGGCGTCACACGTCGCAGGAGCGCGACGGGTCAGGGCGTCACACGTCGCAGGAGCGCGATGGGTCAGGGCGGTGCAGGAGCGCGACAGGTCAGGGCGTCACACGTCGCAGGAGCGCGATGGGTCAGGGCGGTGCAGGAGCACGACAGGTCAGGGCGTCACACGTCGCAGGAGCGCGACGGGTCAGGGCGTCACACGTCGCAGGAGCGCGACGGGTCAGGGCGTCACACGTCGCAGGAGCGCGACAGGTCAGGGCGTCACACGTCGCAGGAGCGCGATGGGTCAGGGCGGTGCAGGAGCGCGACAGGTCAGGGCGTCACACGTTGTAGGAGCGCGACGGGTCAGGGCGTCACACGTCGCAGGAGCGCGACGGGTCAGGGCGTCACACGTCGCAGGAGCGCGATGGGTCAGGGCGTCGCAGGAGCGTGACAGGTCAGGGCGTCACATGTCGCAGGAGCGCGACGGGTCAGGGCGTCGCAGGAACACGATGAGTCAGGGCGTCACACGTCGCAGGAGCGC
The DNA here is from genome assembly GCF_046119375.1 of Phyllobates terribilis. NCBI lineage: Eukaryota > Metazoa > Chordata > Amphibia > Anura > Dendrobatidae > Phyllobates > Phyllobates terribilis. The sequence goes on from NW_027362764.1 coordinate 74,353,922, forward strand.
GACGGGTCAGGGCGTCGCAGGAGCGGGACATGTCAGGGCGTCACATGTCGCAGGAGCGCGACGGGTCAGGGCGTCGCAGGAGCGCGACGGGTCAGGGCGTCGCAGGAACACGATGAGTCAGGGCGTCACACGTCGCAGGAGCGCGACGGGTCAGGGCGTCACACGTCGCAGGAGCGCGACGGGTCAGGGCGTCGCAGGAGCGGGACATGTCAGGGCGTCACATGTCGCAGGAGCGCGACGGGTCAGGGCGTCGCAGGAGCACGACGGGTCAGGGCGTCACACGTCGCAGGAACGCGACGGGTCAGGGCGTCACACGTCGCAGGAGCGCTATGGGTCAGGGCGTCGCAGGAGGCTGACAGGTCAGGGCGTCACACGTCGCAGGAGCGCGACGGGTCAGAGCGTCACACGTCGCAGGAGCGCAACGGGTCAGGGCGTCGCAGGAGCGCGACGGGTAAAGACGTCGCACATCCGACGGGTCAGGACGTCGCAGGAGCGCGACGGGTCAGGGCGTCGCAGGAGCACGATGGGTCAGGGCGTCGCAGGAGCGCGACAGGTCAGGACCTCACACGTCGCAGGAGCGCGATGGGTCAGGTCGGTGCAGGAGCGCGACAGGTCAGGGCGTCACACGTCGCAGGAGCGCGACAGGTCAGGGCGTCACACGTCGCAGGAGCGCGACAGGTCAGGGCGTCACACGTTGCCGGAGCGCGACGGGTCAGGGCGTCACACGTCGCCGGAGCGCGACGGGTCAGGGCGTCACACGTCGCAGGAGCGCGACGGGTCAGGGCGTCACACGTCGCAGGAGCGCGACGGGTCAGGGCGTCACACGTCGCAGGAGCGCGACGGGTCAGGGCGTCACACGTCGCAGGAGCGCGACGGGTCAGGGCGTCACACGTCGCAGGAGCGCGACAGGTCAGGGCGTCACACGTCGCAGGAGCGCGACGGGTCAGGGCGTCGCAGGAGCGGGACAGATCAGGGCGTCACATGTCGCAGGAGCGCGACGGGTCAGGGCGTCGCAGGAGCGCGACGGGTCAGGGCGTCGCAGGAGCGCGACGGGTCAGGGCGTCGCAGGAGCGCGACGGGTCAGAGCGGCACACGTCGCAGGAGCGCGACAGGTTAGGGCGTCACACGTCGCAGGAGCGCGACAGGTCAGGGCGTCACACGTCGCAGGAGCGCGATGGGTCAGGGCGGTGCAGGAGCGCGACAAGTCAGGGCGTCACACGTCGTAGGAGCACGACGGGTCAGGGCGTCACACGTCGCAGGAGCGCGACGGGTCAGGGCGTCACACGTCGCAGGAGCGCGATGGGTCAGGGCGTCGCAGGAGCGTGACAGGTCAGGGCGTCACATGTCGCAGGAGCACGATGAGTCAGGGCATCACACGTCGCAGGAGCGCGACGGGTCAGGGCGTCACACGTCGCAGGAGCGCGACGGGTCAGGGCGTCACACGTCGCAGGAGCGCGACGGGTCAGGGCGTCGCAGGAGCGGGACATGTCAGGGCGTCACATGTCGCAGGAGCGCGACGGGTCAGGGCGTCGCAGGAGCGCGACGGGTCAGGGCGTCGCAGGAGCGCGACGGGTCAGGGCGTCGCAGGAGCGCGACGGGTCAGGGCGTCACACGTCGCAGGAACGCGACGGGTCAGGGCGTCACACGTCGCAGGAGCGCGATGGGTCAGGGCGTCGCAGGAGGCTGACAGGTCAGGGCGTCACACGTCGCAGGAGCGCGACGGGTCAGAACGTCGCAGGAGCGCAACGGGTCAGGGCGTCGCAGGAGCGCGACGGGTAAAGGCGTCGCACATCGCAGGAGCGCGACGGGTCAGGGCGTCGCACATCGCAGGAGCGCGATGGGTCAGGGCGTCGCACGTCGCAGGAGCGCGACGGGTCAGGGCGTCGCAGGAGCGCGATGGGTCAGGGCGTCGCAGGAGCGCGACGGGTCAGGGCCTCACACGTCGCAGGAGCGCGATGGGTCAGGGCGGTGCAGGAGCGCGACAGGTCAGGGCGTCACACGTCGCAGGAGCGCGACAGGTCAGGGAGTCGCAGGAGCGCGACAGGTCAGGGCGTCACACGTCGCAGGAGCGCGACAGGTCAGGGCGTCACGTCGCAGGAGCGCGACGGGCAGGGCGTCACACGTCGCAGGAGCGTGATGGGTCGGGGCGTCGCAGGAGCGCGACAGGTCAGGGCGTCACACGTCGCAGGAGCGTGATGGGTCAGGGCGTCGCAGGAGCGCGACAGGTCAGGGCGTCACACGTCGCAGGAGCGCGATGGGTCAGGGTGGTGCAGGAGCGCGACAGGTCAGGGCGTCGCAGGAGCGCGACGGGTCAGGGCGTCACACGTCGCAGGAGCGCGACGGGTCAGGGCCTCACACGTCGCAGGAGCGCGATGGGTCAGGGCGGTGCAGGAGCGCGACAGGTCAGGGCGTCACACGTCGCAGGAGCGCGACAGGTCAGGGAGTCGCACGTCGCAGGAGCGCGACAGGTCAGGGCGTCACACGTCGCAGGAGCGCGACAGGTCAGGGCGTCACACGTCGCAGGAGCGCGACGGGTCAGGGCGTCACACGTCGTAGGAGCGTGATGGGTCAGGGCGTCGCAGGAGCGCGACAGGTCAGGGCGTCACACGTCGCAGGAGCGCGATGGGTCAGGGTGGTGCAGGAGCGCGACAGGTCAGGGCGTCACACGTCGCAGGAGCGCGACGGGTCAGGGCGTCACACGTCGCAGGAGCGCGACGGGTCAGGGCGTCACACGTCGCAGGAGCGCGATGGGTCAGGGCGTCGCAGGAGCGCGACGGGTCAGGGCGGCACACGTCGCAGGAGCGCAATGGGTCAGGGCGTCGCAGGAGCGTGACAGGTCAGGGCGTCACACGTCGCAGGAGCGCGACGGGTCAGAGCGTCACACGTCGCAGGAGCACAACGGGTCAGGGCGTCGCAGGAGCGCGACGGGTCAGGGCGTCGCACGTCGCAGGAGCGCGACGGGTCAGGGTGTCGCACGTCGCAGGAGCGTGACAGAAGTTTGGCACGGATCGCACTGAGTTTGGTTGTAGGGTCCTTAGATTCTGGTCATTTTTAGATCACCTTTTCTTTACTTTTGGAGTTCTGTGTTGAAAAAGTTATTGGCTCATATGATTATTATATCCATAGTCCCCCACACGTCAGGCATTTACTAAAAGTGTCCTTAAGGCTACCGTCAATCATGTACATGTTCCATCTGTGGTTTTCATAGACAGAACATGTACCCACGAGCTCACCGTTGTATGTATCCACCATCGCATAGGTTTCGGAGGTCAAGCAAAACCCCCAGGCAAGTGAATCCAATATAAAGACAAAAAGCCGGTGGCTCCGATAAAGTCTTGGCAGCTTTATTACACTTTCATTAAAATCGGGTCACAAACAGGACAGTGTTCTGGTGTTGATGCGTTTCGACTTGATTAATCACATATGTGCTAAACAACACCGTAGAGTTCAAGTGCTAGACACTTTCTACATACAATAAATACCTTAGATCCCTAATAGCCACCTAACAGGCTTAAAGGGGTTGTCCACTACTATAGATAATGCCCCCAATGTATTTAAATGGTGTAAATAAGTTGTTTTGTAAATACCAGGGCAGCATGGTGGCTCAGTGGTTATCACTGCAGCCTTGCAACACTGGGGTCCTGGGTTCAAATCCCACCAAGGTCAACATCTATAAGGAGTTTGTATGTTCTACCCGTGTTTGTGTGGGTTTTCTCCGGGTTCTCCGGTTTCTTCCCACACTCCAAAGACATCCTGTTAGGTAATGTAGATTGTGAGCCCCAATATGGACAGCGATGATAATGTCTGTAAAGCGCTGTGGAATATGTTAGCGCTATAAAAAAATAAAGATTATTACCTTGTGTTTTGCTTCTTGCCTGTGAGCGGCGCTATCACTGGCCGCTCACAGGCATCACGTGAACCCCGGCTGCAGCCGGCGCTGACATCCGCTGACTTCACGACAAGTTGCGGCTGCAGCCGGCTCTGGCATACGCTGATGTCACGTCAAGTTCCGGCTGCAGCAGGGCGTGACTGTTGGCGGGGAAAGCCCGCCAACTGCCCATCACTCACCAGGGAGTGCGTCACTTTGTCACGCCTGACTTGATGTGACGTATGCGGATGCCAGAGGAGGCTGGCTGCAGCCGGGGGTCACGTGATGCCTGTGAGTGGTCAGCCAGCGGCCAGAGAAAAGGTATAATAGAAACAAGTGCTCCAATTCTGCATTTATCATCCACTCCTGGTTTTGTCTCCCACTCCGGAGAAAAAATACTGACCGAATACCGATAGTGGTGCTGTGGCCTAAGGGCTCATACTCATATGCAAGAAAAACGGATGAGTGCAATCCGATAAAAAATCGGATTGCACTCTGACCAATGTTATTCAATGGGTTACGTCTCATCTGCGATTTTTTTTTTTTCTCAGCTGAAATCGGACTGAGAAAAAAATCACAGCATGCTGCGATTTGCCGTGTATCTCGGACGAGACTCGCCAATGCAAGTCAATGGGTACCAGAAAAAAACGGACGGCATATTGACTATCAGTATGCCATCCGATTTTTACGGATACATTACCATTCTGTCGCATAGAACACTGTAAATGGTCCTGTAAATGATTGTAGAATAAGGCTATGTGCCCACGATGCAGAAATGCTCTGGATTTTTCCGGAGCGTTTCTGCATCTCCCCTGGCAGAAAAACGCATGCGGATTGTACATGCGGATTGTACATGCGTTTTTCCTGCCAGAGACATGCGGATGTGAAGCGTTCTTCACATGCATTTCCGCATGCGGGTTGACAAGCGCTTTCCAAGCGATTTTAGCATCACTTGGAAAGTGCTTGTCAACTTGGTCACACTATATAAATCCATGCTAACGACATGGATTTATATAGTGTGACCGTAAAAGAATGTAAAAAAATTAAAAAATAAATCTATACTTACCTTCCGATGGCCCCCTCAGTCTTGCTTCTCTCCGTCCTGGCTGCCGGCAGATCACGATGGACTGAAGGACCTGCCGACGTCAGCATCGCGTGACCCGTCACATGACTATGACGTCAGCGCAGGTCCTTCAGTCCATCGCGATCTGCCGGCATGGGAGGACGAGTGCACCGGGGGCCGCCAGAAGGTAAATATAACATATATTTTTTATTTTATTCTTTTTTTTACAGGTACTATGGTACCTGGGTCTGGATGAGAGTCTCCTGTCCTCCACACCTGGGTACCATCCGCACATTGGAACGCATGGAATCCGCATCTACATATACAGTGATGCGGAATCCATGCGTTCCAATGCAAGTCAATGGCGGCGTAAACGCAGCGCTTCTGCAAAATAATTTGTTGTGCTGCGTTTTTTTCCGCAATGATAATCCGCAGCTGAAATTTCCGCAGCATGTGCACAGCACATGCGGATTATCATTGGGGAACATGGCAGGCCTTCTACCATGGTTTTTTTAAGCGTTTCTGCAGCGTTTTTGCCGCTGCGGAAACGCTTAAAAAAACGCATCGTGCGCACACAGCCTAGTAGTTGCAGAGAAAGAATGCATTGCATACGGATGCCAGGTGTGAAAAATCGCATTGTCCTCTCATGAAAATCACATGACACTTGCATGACACTCGTCCGTTTTTTCGGCCCAGAAATCGGACCTTTTTTTTTTTCTCACATATGGGTATGAGCCCTAAAGATGATCTACAGCTAGTATATCACAAATTATAGATAAAGTCCACAAGGTGTGACAATAAAAATACCACTATATGTACCAGATATATAACATGTTGTAATGCATGACTATTCATAACATAAATGGGAAAAACAATCATGAGAAGAAAATCTTTCAAGCAGTCCTGAATAGCCGAAGGTAAAAATGGATCACTGCATTAGTGTTCCATCCGCACCAGCAGAGCTAGTAAGCTAGTCTAAAGGATAGGTATAAACAAATAAGGTGCCTAGTGCAAATATAGATAACGTCCTTTAAAGTGCATAGTGCAGATAGCTCAGGAGAAATATCCTAAAAAATACAGTGGGTACAGAAAGTATTCAGACACCTTAACATTTTTCACTCTTTGTTTCATTGCAGCCATTTGGTAAATTCTAAAAAGTTCATTTTTTCCCTCATTAAAGTACACTCTGCACCCTATCGTGACTGAAAAAAACCCAGAAATGTAGACATTTTTGCAAATTTATTAAAAAAGAAAAACTTAAATATCACATGGTCATAAGTATTTAGACCCTTTGCTCAGACACTCATATTTAAGTCACATGCTGTCCATTTCATTGTGATCCTCCTTGAGATGGTTCTACGCCTTTATTGGAGTCCAGCTGTGTTTATTTAAACTGATAGGACTTGATTTGGAAAGGCACACACCTGTCTATATAAGACCTCACAGCTCACAATGCATGTCAGACCAAATGAGAATCATGAGCTCAAAGGAACTGCCCAAGGAGCTCAGAGACAGAATTGTGGCAAGGCACAGCTCTGGCCAAGGTTACAAAAGAATTTCTGCAGTATTCAAGGTTCCTAAGAGCACAGTGGCCTCCATAATCATTAAATGGAAGAAGTTTGGGACCACCAGAAGTCTTCCTAGACCTGGCCATACAGCCCACCTGAGCAATTGTGGAAGAAGAGCCTTGGTGAGAGAGGTAAAGAAGAACTCCAAGATCACTGTGGCTGAGCTCCAGAGATGCAGTAGGGAGATGGGAGAAAGTTCCACAAAGTCAACTATCACTGCAGCCCTCCACCAGTCGGGCCTTTATGTCAGAGTGGCCCAACGGAAGCCTCTCCTCAGTTCAAGACATATGAAAGCCCACAAAGAGTTGCTCAAAAACACATGAAGGACTCCCAGACTATGAGAAATAAGATTCTCTGGTCTGATGAGACAAAGATAGAACTTTTTAGTGATAATTCTAAGCGGTATGTGTGAAAAAAAACCAGACACTGCTCATCACCTGCCCAATATAATCCCAACAGTGAAACGTGGTGGCGGCATCATTCTATGGGGGTGTTTTTCAGCTGCAGGGACTGGATGATTGGTTGCAATTGAAGGAAACATGAATGCGGCCAAGTACAGAGATATCCTGGATGAAAACCTCTTCCAGAGTGCCCTGGACCTCAGACATGGCCGAAGGTTCACCTTCCAGCAAGACAATGACCCTAAGCACACAGCTAAAATAACAAAGGAGTGGCTTCAGAACAACTCTGTGACCATTCTTGACTGGCCCAGCCAGAGCCCTGACCTAAACCCAATTGAGCATCTCTGGAGAGACCTGAAAATGGCTGTCCACCAACGTTCACCATCCAACGTGACGGAACTGGAGAGGATCTGCAAGGAAGAATGGCAGAGGATCCCCAAATCCAGGTGTGAAAAACTTGTTGCATCCTTCCCAAGAAGACTCATGGCTGTACTAGCTCCAAAGGGTGCTTCTACTCAATACTGAGCAAAGGGTCTGAATACTTATGACCATGTGATATTTCAGTTTTTCTTTTTTTAATAAATTTGCAAAAATGTCTACATTTCTATTTTTTTCAGTCAAGATGGGGTGCAGAGTGTACTTTAATGAGAAAAAAAAATTACTTTTTAGAATTTACCAAATGGCTGCAATGAAGCAAAGAGTGAAAAATTGAAAGAGGTCTGAATACTTTCCATACCCACTGTAGGTATCCGTTTTGCCTGGGCAGTAGTGTGGTCATGCAGAGGTAGTAATTCATGTGCATTAGAAAAATAGGGTATATTCAGTTATATGAAGTAGATCATTGGAGTAGTTTTACCTAGTAAGTCGTAATGCCAGATGCATTCATTGTCTATGGGACAGATGGAGGTAGTTGATCTCAGATCTCTTCTGTTTCCATTGGTCTCATAGCCATAACTGGAGTAGCATGGTGATGTGCGACCTTATTCCTCTATGAATCCAAACCCCATTGAGGAGGAAGGGGGGATAGGGACCCTTGTTCTTGTGATTGTTGAAGATCTCAGTGGTAGACCCCTGAGTCATCAGCCATTTATCACCTTTTCTCCGGATAACTGATACATGTCTTTTGTGAGGAAACCCCTTTAGTGTTCCTAATTAATTAAGTGAGATTGTCCTGTTGATTGCTTGAAATGCAGTCCAATTTGCGGGCAGCATAGTGCAGATCAGAAGGAGTTAAGGGGGTCCCCCAAGTGCTGGCAGTCATGTAAAATAAGAAAGCCAGATAATAACCGTCTTCTCCTATTACAATGCCAACTCCCCGTTGCTGATCCCATCTCTGTTTTTTGGTTGCAGCAGTGACATCACGTCAACAGAACACCTCACCGCTTCAGCCGATCACTGACCCAGCGGCTTGTGCTGTCTATTTTGGCAGGGCCACTGAGAAAAGTCTGCCCCTCCATTTCAAAGTTATGCCCCCCCGTAATAAAAAATGCAAATTTCCCCTTCAAGCAACTGGGCGTGTACCACCGACTTTTTGTGGGCGCAGCCTTGTTTTGATTGGCGAGAATCAGGGAAAAAAAGGAAACACCAACAGAGAGGTTCAGTGGTACATGCCCAGTTGGTTGAAGGGAAAATCTGCATCCTTATTACTGGGGGGCATATGTTTGGAATGGAGGGGCACAAAAGAAAAAGTGTTCCACTGAATCTGCGGAACTGTGGTATTTGGAGGAGGCACTCAGTGTAATTTGAAAAAAAAACCTAATGAGTGATCCTCTATAAAATTATTTGGATCCTTTATGCTTTAGTTTTAACCTGTTGAAAACTGATTAGTCATGAATAAAAGCCTTGACAATAATAGAAACCGTGCTATCATGTATTGTTGTCATGGCAGGGGGCTCACACAAATTGATCAAAATGTGCACTAAGAACCTTACGTTTAGAAATCCAATTGAACCCCTTGGTGCAATACACTGTTTATTTACTGCACTGTTGCCAGGTACTAAAAGCCATGCGTCCTTCATTATTGCTCACTCTACTACATTGGCCTCTTTATGGCTAGTTGCCATAGTCAAGAGTGACTGCAGCATTTAACTAGTTAACACAGGGGGAGGGATTAGTCTATCACCCAAGGGTTGCTATGACAGCCTGGGGCTTATTGATAGCCCTCAAGTCTGCCATGTTAGATATCTATTAAGGGTCTAATGTGTTGCCTGTCAGAGTTATGCAATGAAGAGATTTTATAGTCAAGTACGCTATTGGGAATATAAATGTAGAAAATGTTTAAAAAAACACAGAATATGTAATGTATATTTATTTATATATAATATTGTTATAATTTTTGGATGAAAATGAACTATTAACACTTCTATTTTTTGGAAGGATTCTTACATTACAGCATTTTTTTCTACACCTGCCGAAAGATTTTGCACAGTAATTGCAAGGACCCTCCAACATGCTTTACTGTTGCCTGCAGACACTCATTGTTGCTCTCCAGCCTTCCTTTGAATAAATATCCTTCTGTTGCAGCCAAATATTTCACGTTTTTGACTCATCAGCCCAGAACACCTGCTGCCATTATTCTGCACCTTTAGTTCCCATATTTTTGTGCAGTTGAGTTGCTTGGCCTTGTTTCCGTGTGGAAGTGATGGCATTTTGTCCACAATTCTAACATGAAGACCTCTCTGATCAGTAGATGGGTGTAGCTGGGTAACACTGGTTGTTGCCAGTTCTGAGCTGATGGCACTACTGGACTTGTTCTGATTTTGAGGGGAAGTAAGCATGATATGTCTTTCATCTACTGCACTAAGTTTCATTGGCTGACCACTGCATCCACGATCCTTAATATTGCCCATTTCTTGGTGTCCTCAATGCTGAGAAATACAGTTACACATTATTCAATACCATCAGGCTCCAAATTTGTTCTGCAACAAGGCAATGACCCCAAACATGCAACCAATGTCATTAAAGGGGTTGTCCGACCTAAAGCTACAAGTCTGTAGTCATGCCGACTGTTAGTCTGCAGACTTGTGAGTCCTCACATCGCACACACAGCGCGCTGTGAGGATTCTCCGGTGTCAGCGCTTGGAATGGTGGTCATGTGACCACAAGTATGTGATATGCATACTCCTGTCCAAAATTGGACTAGACTGTTTCCTGCCTCGTTCAATACACTTGCATTGAGTGAGGCCGCGCCCATCTAGTTGGATTGTGGGCGGGAGTATGCACATCACATACTTGCAAATACATGACCGCCATTCCCGGTGTAAGCACTGGAGAATCCTCACAGCGCTCAGTGCGTGCGATGTGAGGATTCACAAGTCTGTCGTCACACAGAGTGACTGCAGACTTGTTGTTTTAGTTCTTAAAGGGGTTGTCCGGTCTATCTTTAGCGTAAAGAAGAACAAGGAGACCTGAAAGTGTTGATATGGCTCCCACAGAGCTGTACATCATCGAGTCTGTCTGGGATTACATGAAGAGACAGAACAATTGACACAAGCGACATCCACAAAAGATCTGTAGTTAGTTCTCCAAGATGTTTGGAACAACCTCCCTGCTGACTTCCTTCAAAAATTGTGTGCAATTACCTAGAAGAATTGATGTTTTGATGCTGTTCTGAAGTCAAAGGGCAGTCACACCAAATATTGACTTGATTTAGATTTCTCTTTTATTCATTCCCTTTACATTTTGTTAAATGATAATAAACTATTAACTGCGTTTTCCACACATGCCTATATCGTTTGCATAGTTGTGTATATAAAATCCCCTTTCCTGTTTCAATTTGTAAAGAAAAATCAAAATAGCAAGCAAGTACACATATTTGATATGTCACTGTGTTTGTAATAACCCTAACTTTAAAGTTAATGCATTATTTAACCGAAACATAGAACATCATAAAAAAAAACCATTGCCAGAATTGCTGTTTTCGTTTAACCCTCCTTCCAAAATATGGAATAAAAAAACATAAAATAGTACTAATAAAAACTACAGCTTGTCCTGCATTAAACTGTTTCTTTCTCTCTTATGGCTATGTCAATGGAAAAGAAAAGTTATGACTTTTCAAAGGCGGAAGTGAAAAAAAGCAAAAAAACCTGTTGCTTCACGAAGGTCAAAACTGACTGCAAACATCTAGGGTGTAAAATTATCCATATACTCAGTATTTGCTCGCTGAGTGCTGTTGCATCTTTTATGATTGTATGCTTTTGCATTGCAATGATAGCAGATTTGCACTTGTCACTTTGTTAGCAGGTGCTGACTATTTTTTTTCTTTTTTTGCATTACCTCTGGCTTATCCGCTGGAGCCTTGATGGTCAAACATTGTTGTGTCCTAGTGTTGTGTGTAGATTGTAATAGAGTAATTTGTATTGTATTTTACAATTATTTGTATTCTCCAGTACAGTAATGATTTTTTTTAACACTTCTTTATCTTCTATATTTAGTGTTTGAGCAGTATCAGAGAGCCCGGACACAGTTTGTTCAGACTGTTGCAGAACTTGCCACGCGTCCTCAGAACATCGAAACCCTACAAAATGCAGGTAACCAATTTCACAAGGATTCTTTCATCATGGATGTTGTAGAAGACTTTAATCACATTATAATCATATTTTCAAACTTGCTGAATATGGAATCATTGTAACAACAGTACAACAGCTGTCCATGGGTTGTTTCTGGTATTGCATCTCAGCTCTATTGACGCCCCCTCTACTAACAGATGTTTTCAGGGCCAGAAGCAGCCAGCGTACAGAACCAGAACACCACAGCTCCCTACAATGCGTAGTGGTGTTCTGGGTACTACTGCACAGCTCCATTCACTTCAGTAGGAGTTGAACTTCAGTACCCAAGAATCACTACCATCTAACATGAGAGATATTATCAGCTAATCAATGGGTGTGCTAGGTGTCAGACCTCCACTATTATAATATTGATGACCTATCTGCAGAATAGTCCATCAGTATCAAAGTCCTGGTAATACCTTTATTTAAAGTAACTTCTGCTTGCAGCATAGACTGTATGTGTCTTTTTAACTTTAATTTAATAAAATACCTAATTTACGCCGATGGCTGAGCAGATTTCCACAGAAGAGTTTATACCTTCATAATTATGTCAGGGAATAGCATGTATTATAAATTTATAATAAATAGCTATTGGCCATATTGCTACTCTTCATTCCTTACCAACATTGGACCTACTGTTACTTCCATGTCGGCTGTCTGTGTACGGAATGTATTACAGGAGCTGCAGAACAAAAAAGCACAATAAGGACTTATCAGGTATAAAATTAAGAGATTGTTAAAAAGGTTATGCTAACCTGATAAAGTTGTGTATACACAACAGTATGGAGGCATAGGATTACAGCTGCTGAAGGTCCACAGGTCATCCGACCAGTACAATGGATAATAGGAAAAAACATGGATTGTCCGTGCTGCTGATGAGTTGGTATTAAGATCCAGCATACACAAACGGTATAAATGCTGTTTTATTATCAACGCGCTTCGAAGTTGACACACTTCTTCCTCAGGTTATAACCACATCGGACTGCACTTGGATGTCATTTCACTGCAGTCCGACATCTGCTGACTCAGATAATGGAGGAGATGGAGAAATTAAGTTCTCAGTCTTCTCTTCTCCTCAGCTGTGATACTATTCTTGCATGCAAGAGAATCAGATCACACTAAAGTGCCACTTGGATCAAACTCTGACAGAGTTTAAACTGAGTGTCATTAGCATAATCGGCCCAATTCTCTTGTGTGAGAGAATCATCGCTCATGTGACCCCAGACTAAAGCTTACCCCTGCATATGTAGCTACTGACACCATACAAAATAGACTAGTTTTTAATTGGAAAGATGAATCACAGCCAGAGAAATGCCGGTCAAGGGGGTTTTATCATATTGTATATTTATGACATGTCTACAGTATAAATGACTGTTAGATGCGGGTCACATCACTGGCACCTGCATCTGTCTTGAGAACGGGGCTACATCTCACAATGCATGCACACCTCTCCCTATTAATTTGTATGGCAGATTTGAAAATTCCTGTCTATCCTGTAGATATGCCATAAATGGTTTCAATGGGGAAAACCACTTTAAAAGTAGATTTTTAAAGGGGTTGTCCACTAATAAGACAACCCCTTCTTGATCTAAATGTTTGGCCCCTCTAAAATAATAAAGCTTATACCCACCTTCCGTGCCGACGCCGTTCCAGCGGTGTCGACACTCGCTCTCCCCGAAGCTCTCGTGAAGTTGTTACGACACGTGGTGCCCGGCACCCAATCAGCGCTGGCGTCATTGTCTCCGCCTTCATACAAATTCCAGGATGATGGGAGGCCATACATAAAGGGATGAAGGGTGCCAAGCATACTAGGATGAGGGGGTAGGCTATATATACATGGATGAAGGGTGCCATACTTACCAGGAGCCGCGCTGCAGGCACAGTGTGCCGGTTATTAAGGAAAATGAATATTCACTGCTCCCCACGCTCATGGGGGTGGGGAGCAGTGAATATTCATTTTCTTTAGTAGCGGGCACAGTGTAGGCTGCAGTAGGTGGCTGCTGCCTCCTGTGCCCTGCTGCTCCGCTGCTGATGCTCCCCCCACATCCCCCACCACCCACAGCCACAGTATTTATGTATATCGGACTATAAGACGCACCCCTCACTTTCCTCCAAAATTTTGGAGGAAAAAGTGCATCTTATAGTCCAAAGAATACGGTAATTACGCAAAATGTATGGTGTAATATAATTGTAAAGAATGATTAGGCTTGTGTGCCATATTTTTCTGATACAAACTTTCTAAAAGTGTCAGAAAAAAAAGGAACACTATTTTCTACAACATTTCCACAGCTTCTCTACAACCTGGGGTAGCTCAGTAGTCAGGCTAAATTCTTCAATGTGCACTGTGCAGATAAATACGCCAAACACCACCTTAAAATCCTGTACTGAGCAGTAATACTCCTAATGTAATGGGGGACATTTATTAAAACTAAGGCCCCATTCAGACTTCTGTTTTTCTCACGTACAAGAAAAATTAACCAATTATTTTGACCAGCGTGTGATTCAAGTGTCATCAGTTTTTCTTGTACATGGAGAAAAAAAAAGTTTTTCCATCTTCTCTCACTGTCCGTGAATATCGGATCGCACTTGGATGCTATCCAAGTGCTGTCCGATTTTTTTTTTTTTTTTTATCACAGACCCATAGACTTGCATTGCCAACCGTGATCCAAAATCAAACAAACCTCTGCAATTTTACGCGGACCACTCAGTCTGTGGAAAATCAGACATGTGAATGGCCCGATTGACAATCACAGGTACGAGTGCTATCCATGAAAAACACTGATAGCACTCGTATGAGAAAAACAAACGTCTGAATGACACCTAAGAAGTACATAAGCCTGAAAAAGCAATTTATCCTGTGTCATATCCTCATTGCACACTACTGGATAAATACCCTTTAACTTTGCTAGTTTATTGCTACTTTTCTAATTTCACAATTAAAAAGACAAATCAGCTTCACTCTCCACTACAGTAGGACATGCCCGCTCTATAAAATTTTCTAGGGCATATTATAAATATGGTGCTTGTTCCCAACAATTTTTCTCCAATACGTTTCCACATTTATAAATCGGAAACTTTGTGCTTTATTTCGTTGAGCCCATTTCACTTGATTTCATAGCTGGAAACACCTGGGATCCTGCTGTGTTTTGCGCTTGACAGATTCCCTGTCTTACTATCAGACTTTCAAGCCTTGGCAGCAGGGGGTCAATATAAAACACACTAAAAAGACATATATATATATAGGATATGCTGCTTAAATGCTAAGGAACATAATGGAGTTATCCTGAAAAATGTATCCATTTTTATTTTGTCTCTTTAAGGCTATGTGCCCACGATGCAGAAATGCTCCGGATTTTTCCTGAGCGTTTCTGCATCTCCCTGGCAGAAAAAAACGCATGCGGATTGTACATGCGTTTTTCCTGCCAGGGACATGCGGATGTGAAGCGTTCTTCACATGCATTTCCGCATGCGGGTTGTCAAGCGCTTTCCAAGCGATTTTAGCATCAATTGGAAAGTGCTTGACAACTTGGTCACACTATATAAATCCATGCAACCGGCATGGATTTATATAGTGTGACCGAAAGAATGGTAAAAAATAAAAAATAAATCTATACTTACCTTCCGATGGCCCCCTCAGTCTTGCTTCGCTCCCTCCTGGCTGCCGGCAGATCGCGGTACACTGAAGGACCTGCCGACGTCAGCGTCGCTTGACCCGTCACATGACTGTGACGTCAGCGCAGGTCCTCCAGTCCATCGCGATCTGCCGGCAAGGGAGGTCGAGCGCAGCGGGGGCCATCAGAAGGTAAATATAACATTTATTTTTTATTTTATTCTTTTTTTTTTAACAGTTTTCTATGGTACCCGGGTCCGGAGGAGAGTCTCCTCTCCTCTAGACCTGGGTACCATCCGCACATTGAACGCATGTATTCCGCATGTGCTTATCTAGTGAAGCGGAATACATGCGTTCTAATGCAAGTCAATGGCGGCGAAAACGCAGCGCTTCTGCAAAATAATTGGTAGTGCTGCGTTTTTTTTCGCAATAATAATCCGCAGCTGAAATGTCCACAGCATGTGCACAGCACATGCGGATTATCATTGGGGAACATGGCAGACCTTCTACCATGCGTTTTTTAAGCGTTTCTGCAGCGTTTTTGCCGCTGCGGAAACGCTTAAAAAACGCATCGTGGGTACACAGCCTTATTGCTTTGAAGCTACCCACATTTATCACTGACTGTTGTCCTTTACTCATTTTTTTCATTGCTGAAAATGAAAGCTTTTATTGTTCTGGAAGCAGCACCAAATAGACAAGTGTTTTCCAGGCAGCGTTCTGTGAATGTCTGGAGATTTTTGGAGCATGGTTAGGAAGCTTGCAGAATACAACAAAAATTAGAGCAACCATTGGGTAGTTGTAGGGATTGTCCAGGAAAACAATTGTTTTTTTTATCTAATACAGCCATAGAGTAAACGGATGGTCAGACAGAATAAATGGGTTGTCCACTACTTTGACATTGATGACCTACGTTGAGGAGAGTTTATCAATGTCTGATTAAAGGTGGTGCGACACCCCCACCAATCATCTTCGGTGGAAGGATGTAAACAATATATGGAACAGAACAGTACAGCTGTGTATACCTTTTTAGAGGCCTTGGCCAAGTGCTGCAGCTCAGCTCTTATTCACTTGAAGGAGTTGATAACAACAGATCGGTGGAGGTGACGCATCAGACCCTGACCAATCTGGTATTGATGACCTACCTGAACAATCCTAAGGCTGTGTGCCCACGATGCGTTTTTGGTGCGTATTTGCAGCGCGTAAACGCTCCAGAAACGCATTACATACCTTATCCCATGACTTCCTATGACATTCTGCAAGTTCTGTGCACATGGTCAGGATTTTTTCTGCACAGATTTTACTCGCAGAAAAAATACGGACATGACCAATTCTTGTGCGTTTCTGCATGCGTATTTGCCTATACAATGCGTTGGAAAAACGCATGGCAAATACGCATACAAATATGCGTCAAAAACGCATGTAAAAACCGCATGCGTTTTTCTGCCAAGGAGATGCAGAAATGCTCAGGAAAATTTCTGCTTCATTTCTGCATCATGGGCACTAAGCCTAAGAGTAGGTCATCAGTATCAAAGTAGTGGACAACCCCTTTAACTCAGTGTATTGAAATGTTCACATGACATTAATCCCTAAGTTTGGGGAACATTCTGGTAAAAGCTCCTGGCTGGTGCATACTTGTAATATGTTAATAAGGCTCAATTTACCCAATGAAAGCGAAAAACATTGCGTTAAGTTTGCCCACTGACAAAGACATGAACAGTCTATAATTTTAAGGGTAGGTTAATTTTAACATTGAGAGATAGAATATCCCCCCAAAAATCAAGAAAATCACATTGTATTAATTTAGATACATTTATTTGCATTTTGCAGTGAGAAATAAGTATTTGATCCCCTACAAACCATTATGAGTTCTGGTTCCTACAGACCAGTTAGACGCTTCTAATCAACTCGTTACCTGCATTAAAGACAGCAGTCTTACATAGTCACCTGTATAAAAGACTCCTGTCCACAGACTCAAATAATCAGTCAGACTCTAACCTCTACAACATGGGCAAGACCAAAGAGCTTTCTAAGGATGTCAGGGACAAGATGATAGACCTGCACAAAGCTGGAATGGGATACTAAACCACAAGTAAGACGCTGGGTGAGAAGGAGACAACTGTTGGTGCAATAGTAAGAAAATGGAAGAAATACAAAATGACTGTCAATCGACATCGATCTGGGGCACCATGCAAAATCTCACCTCGTGGGTTATCCTTGATCATGAGGAAGGTGAGAGATCAGCCTAAAACTACACGGGGGGAACTTGTTAATGATCTCAAGGCAGCTGGGACCACAGTCACCAAGAAAACCATTGGTAACACATTACACCTTAAAGGTTTAAAATCCTGCAGTGCCCGCAAGGTCCCCCTGCTCAAGAAGGCACATGTGCAGGCCTGTCTGAAGTTTGCCAGTGAACACCTGGATGATTCTGTGAGTTATTGGGAGAAGGTACTGTGGTCAGATAAGACAAAAATTGAGCTCTTTGGCATTAACTCAACTCGCCGTGTTTGAAGGAAGAGAAATGCTGACTATGACCCAAAGAACACCGTCCCCACTGTCAAGCATGGAGGTGAAAACATTATATTTTGGGGGTGTTTCTATTCTAAGGGCACAGGACTACTTCACCCCATCAATGGGAGAATTGATGGAGCCATGTACCGTAAAATCCTGAGTGACAACCTCCTTCCCTCCGCCAGGACATTAAAAATGGGTCGTGGCTGGGTCTTCCAGCAAGACAATGACCCAAAACATACAGCCAAGGCAACAGAGGAGTGGCTCAAAAAGAAGCACAGCAAAGTTTTGGAGAGGCCTAGCCAGTCTCCAGACCTTAATCCCATAGAAAACTTATGGAGGGAGTTGAAGCTCCGAGTTGCCAAGCGACAGCCTCAAAATCGTTATAATTTAGAGATGATCTGCAAAGAGGAGTGGACCAAAATCCTCCTGACATGTGCGCAACCCTCATCATCAACTACAAACAACGTCTGACTGCTATGCTTGCCAACAAGGGTTTTGCCAGATGTTGTTTGCCAGAGGGATCAAATACTTATTTCTCACTGCAAAATGCAAATGCATTTATCTAATTTATACAATGTGAATTTCTTGTTTTTTTTTTATAAATTTTTTATTTTTTTTGGATATTCTATCTCTCAATGTTAAAATTAACCTACCCTTATAGACTGTTCATGTTTTTGTCAGTGGGCAAACTTACAAAAACAGCAAGGGATCAAATAATTATTTCCTTCACTGTATATGTATATGTATGTGTGTGTATGTGTGTGTGTATATTTTTTTTAAATACGATGGGATCTTATTGGTAACATATCTCACTATGCAAATACAACAGTTTACACTGGAATAGCCCAGTGTATAACTCCGCTAGACAGAAACTGACCTATTTTGGAAATGTGATGATGGCAAATTCACTAGAAAAGGAGATGCTACTCGGAATAGTCAGTAGTAAAAGGAAACGGGAGAGCGAAGGCCCTTTGGGTGAATACCATGAAGAATGACTCTGGAATTAATATCAAGCAATTGGAAGAAGCCATGGAAAACAATGAAGTGTGACGAGAAACGTCCTATAGAGTATCTAAGGGTCAGACACAACTGAAAGGATAGAATCTGAATACTTACAACTTAAGGCTCCTAATATGATGTGAACAAAGCTTTATAAATGAATGTAACAAAAAGGTGTTTTATAGAGAAAGATAAAGGTTTAAGTTTTTTTACACTTTTTTTTATTTCCACACTTTTTTTTTTTATACTAAAATGTTGGCAACATCACAGTGGTATAAGTAATTATATCAGTGATATAAGAGCATTTTTTGTCACAATTTGTGTTAATAAATCTCAAACATTCTAACTTTGAGGTTGATCACTGGGGCTCTTACAATCCCCAATTTTAAAGCAGAAATAGGATTATTTGCCTGTACATTGGTTTCATAATTGATAGTGCTAAACAGTTTAAAGCTCGCCAAAGTCATTACAGGCTTTGTAATGTCTTCCACTTGATTACCATTAAAGCAGTTAATGCCTGTAAATTTGATTTATGGCCACCAAACAATTCAAATCACTGTAAGTCAATCACTGAGATTTGGAAACCTGCCTGAATCTGAAGTCCCTGGCTGATAGGCTATGTGCCCACTATGCAGAAATGCTCCGGATTTTTTCCTGAACGTTTCTGCATCTCCCTGGCAGAAAAAACGCATGCGGATTGTACATGCGTTTTCCTGCCAGGGACAAGCGGATGTGAAGCGTTCTTCACTTGCTTTTCCGCATGCGGGTTGACAAGCGCTTTCCAAGCGATTTTAGCATCACTTGGAAAGTGCTTGACAACTTGGTCACACTATATAAATCCATGCAACCGGCATGGATTTATATAGTGTGACATTAAAGAATTGTAAAAAATAAATCTATACTTACCTTCTGATGGCCCCCGGAGTCTTGATTCGATGCGTCTCGGCTTGCCGGCAGCTCGTGGTACACTGCACTGAAGGACTTGCCTTCACATGACTATGACGTCAGTGAAGGTCCTCCAGTCCACCGTGATCTGCCGGCAAGTGAAGGCAAGCGCACCGCTGGCCATCAGAAGGTAAATATAATATTTATTTTTTATTTTATTCTTTTTTTTACAGGTTCTATGGTACCCAGGTCCGGAGGAGAGTCTCCTCTCCTCCAGACCCGGGTACCATCCGCACATTGAAACGCATGGAATGCGCATCTACAGATCCAGTGATGCGTAATCCATGCGTTCCAATGCAAGTCAATGGCGGCGAAAACGCAGCGCTTCTGCAAAATAATTGGTAGTGCTGCTTTTTTTTCCGCAATGATAATCCGCAGCAGAAATTTCCGCAGCATGTGCACAGCGGATTATCATTGGGGAACATGGCAGACCTTCTACCAAGCGTTTTTTAAACGTTTCTGCAGCGGAATTGCTGCTGCAAAAACGCTTAAAAAGCGCATCATGGGCACACAGCCTTAACGTGCTGACACCGGTAGAGATAACTGAATGCACAGATGATACTAATGCACTTCTTAATTCTCATTTAAGTTGGATTATTGAAAAAAAGGAAGAAGTAGAAGTTGTCATATTTTATACATTTTATTAGGTAAAGCCGTCTAAAATATTTAGATTTTTTTTCTGGAGATAAAGCTCAATTATTCCTCAAAAGGACAATCTTACATTTTTTTGTCTAGCTACCTAGAATTTTTCAGGTTTGCTGAAACGTTGAAATATGCTATAAAATCCTATAGATACACTGGATACACTTCACATCAGCTTTGATGTCAGGGGATGGGCCTATTAGATGGTGAGGGAAGACTATGGGGCTAATTCATCATAGATTTTACGTCCAAAAACTGTCGCAAAATTGTAGCGCAGCGGTGAGTTGCACAAATTTTTTTGCAACTTTTTGCGTTTTTCACCAGTTTGAAATCGGTGGATATAGGGCGGGAATGGGGCATGGCTACGCCCGTCTGTCACATTAATCAAAAATATCGCTTTGTACACCAGAAATGCTACTTCTGAGTGTCACATCGCACAGAAGAGGTGTCAAATTCATTAAGGGGTGCGCACCTCTTTCTGTTTCAGAAAGACTGGCGTAGCACTATTGTGTGCTACGCCAGTCTTGATGAATCATCCCCTTTGACACTGGACACATTGCATCAGAGCCTTTTATCTGTGTTTATACATTTTAAAAATTTGCCGACATATACGTTTTGAAGGCCTCCAAACAAACGGCGTCATAGTCCAAGAATAGAGTCCCGATAAAAATGCATACTGTGCTGAATTATTTTTTTACAGTCGTCGTCTGCATAGGAAAGCTATGTCTGCTGCGCTTTACTGTTTAGTTAAAGATAGGTATATCAATATATACACCCTGGATGGCATAGATCACCCAAGAGAGGCCTAAAGAGTGTCCCTTTGTCCTCTTTTGGGTGATGTACGCCTGCGGCAGGGTTCATGAAGTCCATGTAGCAGAGACGTAGGAAATCTGTGTGCCACCATGTGACGCCTCTGCCCATCCTAGTAGCAGTGTTTCTTAGATGGAAATTGGTGCAATTATTTGTTTCGTGTTTCATCACAGATTTTATGTAGGAAAGAAACCTCTGCATGCCCCTATATAAGACCAGAGGTGTACAGGGGTACATTATGCGTCCATAGACTTCTGTGGCCGCTGCGTTACAAATCAAATTATTTATTAGTTGGGGTTCCTATCTGAGTAGACCTGCTTGATAGCAAAAGAGCCCTTGTGTGTTGTAAAGTTACCAAAGGGATTACTTACAAGACAACACAGGCAGATGCCATGTCCCCCGTATACTGTAGGCTTCAGCATATCCACGCACCACAATGATTTAGACTACTTACTACATTAGTTGTGTGGCCTAAACTAGAGTGACCTGATTATGGGTAAATCATTGCACAAATTGCCTGCCACCTTCTTGCATATAGTGATATACAGCTGCCGCTGATAAGCTGGCTTCTTTGGGAATGTTTTATGAGTAAAAACACTATAACTATGCTTATAATGTTTATGAGGTTTTATTGAGTACTAGGTCTAGTGGACTGACAGGTAACACCAGGGCTGGGGACTGGATGACATTTCCTCCTGCCATTGTAACCTGTTAGTCATCATCTTGTAACTTTAATTCGGAGAAGTAAAGTCCATCATATGGTGACTGATTCATTAGAGCTCTCTCATTCATTCAGGTTCCTTTTATAGGCAGCTATGATGGTGAATGCTGAATCATAGAAACCATTGCCATCATATGTTTCTATTTATTAACAGGTTTACTGCCCGAATCCCCGTCTCTGGTTTATGTTCGTTGATATGGATGACCTCTCTGTGAAATCATTTCTAATACATTTTAAAGGCCCTCATACACATTAGATAAAAGTCGGCTAATAAGTGTTTGGCGGTCTCCAGACACACCATGATATCTGAATTGTTGAATTTCAATCCTTTTTTTTTCTCGCAGGAGATAAGCCACCTTCAGAGATGTCTGGCAGCAGCTTACTCCCTTCTTGTCTGAGCAGATCTTTCATGTTTATGGGGCAGTTGGGGAAAATGTTATACATACAACTAAATAAATAAGCGTCTACCACAGAAAAATACATAACGTATTTATTGGTCTTTCGAATTTCAACCATCAGTAGATACAGAAAAAAAGATTTGCAGAACTCTGGTCTAGTGACATATAAAAAGAATGACTCACAGAACTAAGCAGTATAATCACTGTATGTAAATGTGTATTACCCATATTTAATACTGCCTTTATAGGACAAATAGTAGCCGGATCACCACATCAAATAGAAAGGGCGAAGGCCAAAAATCAACAAAAGATGAACCCCAGGCATATTGATATTTAAATATGAAAAAATAATCTTTATTATTAAAATTTGATAACAGGTGTGGGGGATACAACATACACAATAAATACAATGGTGACAAACATAAAGCGCCTGGCACGATCTATACTATGTGGAAGGACACCAATGCCCACTCAATATAGAAATAAAAGTGGCATATCGGCCACTATCTGTGTGTACTTGATGTCTGTAAAAATCACGAGGCAGTCTCAACCCTATTGCTATTTCTGTCTACTATGGTGCACACGAACTAAACATATTGCTGTCAGTATCATATGTAGTACATAAAGGATCATACAAACGATACCTGTGATTGAGACAGACTCTGCCACCTCCGGCACTCCAACCCTGACACGTGTTTTGTCACTGAGCCTTTGTCAAGGGGCATATAAGTAGTCCTCAGCCACTGTACCAAAGCCCTTTGAACGTCCTACTAATTGCCAGCATCCCCGTTTTCTTCTGATTAGGTGGCCTGACTTGATGTCATAATTTCACCAGGTAGGTTCGTAGTGCTCTGATCCAGTGGCCATGGACTACTAACGTGGCTGTTGGTCCAGGGCCCTACAAATCTTTTTTGCTTAGCTCTATAATAATATAATATCTGGAAGCAATGAGCTTTTATAATTTAACATAAAGGAGAGGTCGTTTTTTAATGTCTCACCCCTGGAAACAACACTATATTATTTTGTTTCCTTTTATTAGGTTCAGTTTTCACTATCAAGCCATGACACTCAGAATTTAGAAACTGATATATATTTATATATACACTGCTCAAAAAAATAAAGGGAACACTTAACCAACAGAATATAACTCCAAGTAAATCAAACTTCTGTGAAATCAAACTGTCCACTTAGGAAGCAACACTGATTGACAATCAATTTCACATGCTGTTGTGCAAATGGAATAGACAATAGATGGAAATTATTGGCAATTATCAAGACAC
This sequence comes from Phyllobates terribilis, assembly GCF_046119375.1. Taxonomy (NCBI): domain Eukaryota; kingdom Metazoa; phylum Chordata; class Amphibia; order Anura; family Dendrobatidae; genus Phyllobates; species Phyllobates terribilis. The sequence continues at coordinate 74,377,288 of NW_027362764.1, forward strand.
TCTCAGTAAAGGAGTGGTTTTACAGGTGGGGACCACAGACCACATCTCAGTACCAATGCTTTCTGGCTGTTGTTTTGGTCACTTTTGAATGTTGGTTGTGCTTTCACACTCGTGGTAGCATGAGACGGACTCTACAACCCACAGAAGTGGCTCAGGTAGTGCAGCTCATCCAGGATGGCACATCAATGCGAGCTGTGGCAAGAAGGTTTGCTGTGTCTGTCAGCATAGTGTCCAGAGGCTGGAGGCGCTACCAGGAGACAGGCCAGTACACCAGGAGACGTGGAGGGGGTTGTAGGAGGGCAACAACCCAGCAGCAGGGCCGCTACCTCCACCTTTGTGCAAGGAGGAACAGGAGGAGCACTGCCAGAGCCCTGCAAAATGACCTCCAGCAGGTCACAAATGTGCATGTGTCTGCACAAACGGTTAGAAACCGACTCCATGAGGGTGCTATGAGGGCCCGACGTCCACAGATGGGGGTTGTGCTCACAGCCCAACACCGTGCAGGACTTTTGGCATTTGCCACAGAACACCAGGATTGGCAAAGTCGCCACTGGCGCCCTGTGCTCTTCACAGATGAAAGCAGGTTTACACTGAGCACATGTGACAGACGTGACAGAGTCTGGAGACGCTGTGGAGAGCGATCTGCTGCCTGTAACATCCCTCATCATGACCGGTTTGGCAGTGGGTCAGTAATGGTGTGAGGTGGCATTTCTTTGGAGGGCCGCACAGCCCTCCATGTGCTCGCCAGAGGTAGCCTGACTGCCATTAGGTACTGAGATGAGATCCTCAGACCCCTTGTGAGACCATATGCTGGTGCGGTTGGCCCTGGGTTCCTCCTAATGCAGGACAATGCCAGACCTCATGTGGCTGGAGTGTGTCAGCAGTTCCTGTAAGATGAAGGCATTGAAGCTATGGACTGGCCCACCCGTTCCCCAGACCTGAATCCGATTGAGCACATCTGGGACATCATGTCTCGCTCCATCCACCAACGTCACGTTGCACCACAGATTGTCCAGGAGTTGGCTGATGTTTTAGTCCAGGTCTGGGAGGAGATCCCACAGGAGACCATCCGCAACCTCATCAGGAGCATGCCCAGGCGTTGTAGGGAGGTCATACAGGCACGTGGAGGCCACACACAATACTGAGACTCATTTTGACTTGTTTTAAGGACATTACATCAAAGTTGGATCAGCCTGTAGTGTGTGTTTCCACTTTAATTTTGGGGGTGACTCCAAATCCAGGCCTCCATTAGTTAATAAATGTGATTTCCATTGATGATTTGTGTGTGATTTTGTTATCAGCACATTCAACTTTGTACAGAACCAAGTATTCAATGAGAATATTTCATCCATTCAGATCTAGGATGTGTTATTTGAGTGTTCACTTTATTTTTTTGAGCAGTGTATATAAAGCTGCTTGGTTTAGAAGAGAATGTTTGCCTTTTTGGAGGTTTCAGCCAGTCTGTATGTTGTTGATTTCTTCTTTACTAATAAATGGGGGTCCTTCAGATGAATGTTTTCCGAGTAATATAAGTCCTCCTGAAATCAACAAAAGTGTCTCTCCATTCTTGCTCAGATACAGGTGTCTTGAGCATGGGACCTCCAATATGATGTCCACATGGACTAATAGGTCATATGAACAAGGTTTGTTTTCATGTGACAACCCCTAAAATTTCAGTGGATGCTTCTTCAAAAAAGGATTGAACAAAACTGAAACCTGCTGTGGTTATTGCTTTTTGCCGCCCCCTCCGCATGTATATAAATAGCTGCTGCAGTTTCAGGCTATTCCAGCACGCAGGGCATAGGGGATTGTGAGACACAGCCTCCAGCTTTTGGATAGATAAAATGCTGACTTTATCAACATTCCAGAGGTGGGGGTGAGGGTTGGATGTCCCAGACTACCCAAGAACGCTGTGCTAAGGGTAGTGTGAAAATTTGGTGGCCATTTTTTTCATACATACATGCAAACAGGGCAGCTAAAGAGACGAACCACGGCATTGGGTATGTTAAATGATTTGTCCCATAAATAACACTTGGGGTCTAGCTGATGAGAGCCCTATGTATTTCGACAGTGGGGGTCCTAGGCTCACTTGTGTGAATGGAACGGTACTGAACATGTGGGACCATCACTAATGTACAGTAGATAGTGAATTTAATAGTGTTTGCATACGCCATTCACATAGGGGACTTCAGAACCTTTCCTGGTCACAGGAGGTGGGTCAGACCCCAGCGATAATACATTTATCTTCTATCATATAGAGAGATAATATATATTGTGTATGGGCCAACCACTATACATTAGGCGTTTATAGTTACATTTTTACTTCACTCACTGAGCAGCAGAGAAAATGCGTACAAATATTTTCAATGTTTCACTATCCCCTTAATAAGCTGCGTCGTCGCATTCTTACATCTATCGCATCTGCTTATAATGATGGGCATGTACCATCCTAGTTACACCCACATGCCTGAGAACTATAATTTATGAAGCGTATAATCACATCCAGTTATCTCGTGTTTATATAATAATTTAGAAATTAATTTGGTGCCGGGAAGAAAGATCATTTGTCTGACTCCATCATTTGTGCCTATATGAATTGCAAGCTCTTTTACTACAATCAGTCACTGTGACTCTGGCTGCTGCTCCATACCTTGCTGTGTATTCTTGCAGCTTTATGTAAAAATAAAGTCATTTTCTTCAAAACTCAAGGGGAGCATAATAATGTGAAATAAATCAATTCCAAAGTCAACAGTTTGCTTCAAGATGAGAACCCTTTTTTGTTTTTTTTTTTTCTTTGGAAATGCAGTTTTGCAGCTTATTTACCAGCTGAGTGATCTGTAAATAAGCAATGTGACATGACAGTGAGTCTTGTACTGTAATAACTGCATGTCCCTAGCGGATAGAGAAATACAATGCGAGCCTGATTATCTCCATTCACCTTGGGGAATAAGGGTCTTCATGTCAGCATGGGGAGAGCTATATGTCTGTCTTAATGCAGTGAAAGCAGCAGGGAAGCAACAGACAAAGAGTATTGGGTGTTTTTAAGCCGCTCCGGAGTTTCATACATGATTACTTTATTTGAAAGAGAGGCATATTTTATATGCCCCTGAATGCTAAACATAAGATGGGAAGACTAGGCAAACAAGGATTTGTAGCCTTTATAAAACAGGCGATAAAAGACGTCAGCTTATGTGCTTGGAATGCCATCACCGCTAACTTCACAAAAGCATTTTACGAGTTTATTTTCTTTCTATATATTGACTGCATTTTCATTGATTGCCATCACCACTGTTATTTACTGCGGTTCTTTTTTGTATTCCAAAGCTACTGTTGTTTATTATAGTGCTTCCCTATATGCTTATAACCACTAAGTAGATTGTGAGCCCTGGCAGCAGGGTCCTCGTGTACCAGTCGCCGTCACGTTTTGTTCAAGATTATTGTAATTGTTTTTGCTATGCATACCCCTTTTTCACATGTAAAGCGCCATGGAATAAATGGCGCTATTATAATAAATAATAAGACTCATACAGTTTAAGTTTTGGTTTTGTATATATCTGTTCAGTGTTTTATTACCCACAACAATACAATATCCCACCGTGAGTACTAAATTTCTTACAAATAATGTTAGAGGCCTAAATAATCCCATGAAAAGATTCACACTTTTTGAAGGAGATCAAAAACAGTTTATCTGACATTATATGTTTACAGGAGACTACATTTTGTAAGTCAAATCACCCAGCATTTCACCACAGGGACTATCCCCACATTTTTGAAGCCCTCAACTCTAAAAAGAAGGCAGGAGTGGCCACAATTATTAATAACTTCATCCATTTTGAAATGATAGAGGAACTGTGAGACGACCTGGGAAGATACCACATTCTAGTGTGCCATCTTAACAACCGCCTTTGCACCATTGTCAATGTCTATGCCCCCAACAAAATAATGCTCAAATTCCTAGATACGCTTGTTAAACAGATCCAAACTATAAGTAAGGGTGATCTAATATTTCTTGGAGATTTCAACATAGTACCCAATAACCTTATTTATTCATCCTCCCCCAAAAGACAATCTTCACCATGTTTGAATTCTTGGCTAGCAAGAAACAAACTCTTTGATAGCTTCTACTGCATTAACTCTTCATCCAGAGAATACACGCACTTCTCTGATGTCCATAAATCCTCATCCAGAATCGACCTATTGGTAACTGACACCTTTTCAGTCTCCAAATTTGTAGAGGTTTCAATTCTGCCTAAATCCATCTCAGATCATTCCCCAGTTTTTGGAAAAATCCTGATGGGTCCCCACTCACAAAACAATTGGTTATGGAGATGTAACTCATCCCTTTTACAAATCCCCTCCTACAAATTGGAGATTGAATCGGCCATCAAACTATACTTCATTGAAAACTCTGACGAAACCAGTCCGTTCCTTCTCTGGAATGCGCATAAGGTGGTCATCAGAGGAATTCTGAAGAAAATATCTTCTATCCACAAGAAAAAATATAGGGAAAAAATTCATTTCTTACAACTCCTAATAAAATCCAAAGAAGAGTTTCAATCAAACTTTACTTTTCCCTCACCCACCTTATATTGAGAAATTATAGAACTCAGACTCAAAAAAAGTCTCAGGCTCAAAAAAGAACTTTTCTCTTCCTATGACGGAAATCATAGGATTTAAATTCAACTCATATTGCTCCCTTAACACCTTTACCCCCGAAGGCTGTTTGCCAAGTCAATTTTTACAATTCTGACCAGTGTCACTTTATGAGGTAATAACTCTGGAACACTTCAACAGATCCCACTGATTCTGAGATTGTTTTTTAGTGACATATTGTACTTCATGATAGTGGTAAAATTTATTTGATATGACTGACGTTTATTTGTGAAAAAATCCGAAATTGCGAAAATGTTGCAATTTTTAAACTTTGAATTTTCATGCCCTTAAATCAGAGAGAGATGTCACACAAAATAGTTAATAAATAACATTTCCCACATGTCTACTCCACAATTTTTTTGGAACCAAACTTATTTTTTGTTAGGAAGTTATAAGGGTTAAAAGTTGACCAGCGATTTCTAATTTTTCCAACAAAATTTACAAAACCATTTTATTAGGGACCACATCACATTTGAAGTGACTTTGAGGGGCCTTTATGACAGAAAATACCCAAAAGTGACATCATTCTAAAAACTGTACCCCTCAAGGTGCTCAAAACCACATTCAAGAAGTTTATTAACCCTTCAGGGGCTTCATAGGAATTTTTGGAATGTGGAAGAAAACATTGAACATTTAACTTTTTTTCACAAAAATGTTACTTTAGACCCATTTTTTTATTTTTGCAAGGGTGAGTGGAAAATAATGGACCCCAAAATTTGTTGTGCAATTTCTCCTGAGAACGCCATACCCCCTATGTGGGGGGAAAACCAGTGTTTGGGCGCACAGCATGGTTCGGAAGAGAAGGAGCGCCATTTGACTTTTTGAATGTAAAATTTGCTTAAAATATTAGCGGATGCCATGTCGCGTTTGTAAAGAGCTACTGATGTGCCTAAACAGTGGGAATCCCCCCACAAGTGACAACATTTTGGAAACTAGACTCCCTTAAGGAACTTATCTAGATGTGTGGTGAGCACCTTGAACCCTCAGGTGCTTCACAGAAGTTTATAACATTGAGCCGTAAAAATAAAATTTTCACATTTTTCCCACAAAATAGTTTTTCAGCCCCAAATTTTGCGTTTTCATAAGGGTAACAGGAGAAATTGCACCATACCATTTATTGTGCAATTTCTCTTGAGTAAGCCGATACCCCATATGTGGCTGAAAACCACTGTTTGGGCGCATGGCAGGGCTCGGAAGGGAAGGAGTGCCATTTGACTTTTTGAATGTAAAATTTGCTTGAATATTTAGTGGAAAACATTTTGCTTTTGGAGAGCACCTGATGTGCCTAAATGGTGGAAACCCCCCACAATTGACTCCATTTTAGAAACTAGACCCCTCAGGGAACTTATCTAGATGTGTGGTGAGCACTTTGAACCCCCAAGTGTTTCACAAAAGTTTATAATGTAGAGCCGTGAAAATAAAAAAATACTTTTTTTTTTTATAAGAATGATCTTTTAGCCCAAATTTTTTTTATTTTCACGAGAAATTGGACCCCAAAAGTTGTTGTGAAATTTATCCTGAGTGCGTTGATACCCCATATGGGCGCACAGCAGGGTTTGGAAGGAAAGGAGCACCGTTTGACTTTTTCAACGCAAAACTGGAATTGAGAGCGGACGCCATGTCGCGTTTGGAGAGCCCCTGATGTGCCTAAACAGTGGAAACCCCCCACAAGTGACCCCATTTTGGAAACTAGACCCCTTAAGGAACTTATTTAGATGTGTGGTGAGCACTTTGAATCCCCAAGTGTTTCATAAAAGTTTATACCATAGAGCTGTGAAAATAAAGAAATCACTTTTTTCCACAACTTTTTTTTATTTTCACAAGGGTAACAGGAGAAATTGGACCCCAAAAGTTGTGCAATTTCTCCTGAGTACGCTGATACCCCATATGTGAGAGAAAACTACTGTTTGGGCGTATGTCAGGGCTCGGAAGGGAAGGAGTGACATTTTGGAATGCAGACTTTGATGGAATGGTCTGCAGGCGTCATGTCGCGTTTGCAGAGCCCCTAATGTGCCTAAACAGTGGAAATGCCCAACAAGAACTAGACCCCCAAATGTATTTATCTAGATGTGTGATGAGCACCATGAATCCCCAGGTGCTTCACAGAAAATTATAATGTTGACTTGTGAAAATAAAATAAAAATCACATTTTTTCCACAAAAATTTTATTTTAGCCAAAAATAAATTATTTTCACAAGGTTAACAGGAGAACGTGGACCCCAAAATTTGTTGTGCAATTTCTCCTGAGCGCGCACATACCCTATATGTGGTTGAAAACTACTTTTGAGGCACAGTACAAAGCTCAGAAGGGAAGAAGCGACATATTGGCGTTCATATTTTGCTGGGCTGGTTTGACAGTGCCATGTCACATTGGCAGAGCTCATAAGGTGCCAGAACAGCAGAACCCTCAAATAAGAGACTCTATTTTACAAACTACACCTTTCAATAAATTCATCTAGTGGTGCAGTAAGCATATTGACACCACACGTGCCTCATAGAATTTTATTCTATTGGGCGGTGAAGAAAGAATAATTACATTTTTACCACCAAAGTTTTGTTTTAGCCCCAGATTTTACATTTTCACACTGGGAAATGGGTAAAAATGGCACCAAAATTTGTCACACAATTTTTGCTGAATGTAGAATGTGGCTGTACAGTACTGCTTAGCCACACGGCGAGACGCCAGAGGGACTTAGCGCTATTTTCCTCCTGGAGCGCAGATTTTCCTAGAATAGTATGCAGACTCGACACACAGCTCGTAAGTGCTAGAAGAGCAGAATCCCCCCTCAAGTGACCTCATTTTGGAAATTATACCCCTTTGGGAATTTATCTACAGGTGTGGTGAGGATTTTAAATACATGGGTGTTTTTCAGAAACAAGCAGCAGTGGATGCTGCTGAGTGAAAATTGCAAACTGCCATTGTAGTGACCAGAACATTGTAGTGAACAGTACGTTATGTCCAGCTCGGGCTTCTGGAGACAAGCACCCGTAAATTAGGTGGTCTCTCATTGCTAAAGAACTGTCAAACATGTGGACTCTTAACTGTGGTTTAGGCACACTGTGGGGCTCAAAAGGGAGGTGGGCATTTATATTTGGCAGCACAGAATTTGCTGAATTTCTTTTGGGGGGCAAGGGCCATTTCGCTTTTCCAGAGCCTTTGTGCTACTAGTAACGGGTAAGCCACCTATATTTCCGTTAACAGATAACGGACCCGAGTAGGACTTGCTTTTTTTTGTGGATTGAGTCGAAGTTTTTATTTTGAACCAAAATGTTATGTAAATATTCCCATTTATCATGTGCTCTACGCTGAGCACTGATATTGGGCTTTCCATTTAAATCTCCAAGTGACGTAATTCAGATAAAACCCCCGAGGGATCCATTCAGCAGAGTTAGGCTTCTTTCACATTTCATTGTGTCCGGTACTTGTGGTGACCATTTCCACTCGTACTGGAGACACATACACAGCAAGACACATTCAAATGAATGGGTCTGTTCACATGTCAGTGTTTTTCCACGGACCGTGTGTCCTTGGGCAAAACACGTTGACATGTCTGTTTTTTCGCGCTGCATGGGCCGCAAAACGTCCCACACTGATGACACACACAGATGACATCAAGGGACAATGATGAGAGTAGTATTCTGCTCCACTGTGTCCTGGTGTAAAAATAAGAATAAAATAAAAATATCCTTATACTCACCTGTCCGAAGATGTCCCCCACTGTTATCCACCTGACCACTCACGCAGAGGAGCCGGGGAGAATGACTCACTCCAGTGAGCGAGCCCCAGAGCTGCGTTGAGCTCAGTGAGTGATAAGACACCGCTGAGCGCAGCTCCGGCACAGGAACTTATTATTACGTACAATGTCAGAAAGGGGTTAATAAACCATCCAAGTATACGTCCCGGAGGATTAAATACACTAGAACTAAATGAAGGATCGATAAAGTCTTATCCCCAACAGGTGTGATCAAATATCACTCCAAAGGTATTGCCGGCACCTTTGCCGAATTTTACTTGAATCTATATAATCTTGATTCTGACCCCTCTAATAAACCTCCAACAGAGGAAATCATTAATAAATTTCTTTCCAAAACTAACCTTCCAAAATTCAAATCAATGGACTTAGCTTCCCTAAACCTTCCCTTCTTGATAGATGAAGTCTTGTCTGCGTTACAAAAACTCAAAAGTATGAAATCTCCTGGCCCTGACTGTTTTAGCAACAAATATTAAAGAATTTTGGTACCCTACTTGCGCCTCACTTGGCAACTGTTTTAATTTGGGCTTGGCTCAGGGCTCCTTTCCGACAGAAATGTTGGAAGCCACAATCATTCTCATCCACGATTCTAAAGGAGACCCTGACCAGGTGACCAGGTCAAAAATTACAGACCGATTTCTCTGATTAATACGGACATAAAAATATACACAAAGATATTAGCAAGTAGATTGGAAACCATTTTACCCAGTCTTATCAATAATAATCAGATAGGATGCATAGTTGGTTGTCAAGTGACTGATGGGACCAGGAGATTCCTAAACATAATAAATAAGATTAACTCCACAAATTTGCCATCCATTATCCTTACCTTAGATGCCGAAAAGGCTTTTGACAGGTTGAACTGGAACTATCTAAATTTGGATTCAATAATCAAAGCCTGTCCGCTATCCTGCCACTTTACTTTTCCCCAAAGGCAAAAATATATGTAAATAACCACCTCTCCAACCCCATCCAGATATCAAATGGTGCAAGGCAAGGTTGTCCCTTGTCCCCTTTGTTGTTTGCCCTTGCTCTCGAACCCTTGGCTCAATCCATAAGAGACAACCCTGCCATTAAGGGTATACAGACTCCCGCTCCCCACTTTAAAATTGGACTTTTTGCAGACTACCTGATCCTTTCCTTAACCGACCCAGTAACCTCCTTAAAAGAACTTTTGCTCACTGTAAAAGTCTTCTCAGAAGTCTCATACTTCAAAATCAATTTTGATAAATCTCAGATACTCCATTTCAATCTACAAAGCTCATCCATTGATGACATAAAAAGCATTTCTTCATTCAGCTGGGAGGATAATGAAATATCATATCTAGGCATCACTCTCACAAGAAAACTGAAATCCCTTATCCCTATAAATATGAATAACATTATTAAAGTGGTATCTAATGACATATCTTCCATTAGCAACTCTGAATTGTCTTGGGTAGGTAGGGTAATGGCGATCAAAACTGTCATCCTTTTTCCACATTTTCAGAACTCTCCCTGTTATTATTCCTCACTTCTACCTTAAGTTACAAAAACGACTTAATGATTTCATTTGGAACCATAAAAAGCTAGAATTGCAACCAATGTTCTTTAAAAACATAAGCTACATGGTGGTCTAAGTCTGCCCAATCTTTCCGCCTACTATCTCACTAACCTAGTAAAACAGAGCAGTAGTTAGTTTGACACTGAGCCTTCCCCAGCTTGGTTAGACCTTGAGCTAGCTCACAACAATTACCATCCTGTTAGAAGCCTCCTATTCAAACATTTACTTCACCCCAAATCTCATGAACCAGGTCACCCCATTCTACAGGCCAACACTTTTGCCTGGAAAATTCTGACCAAACCCAATAGAAGAGTTAAAAAATTCGACCAAATCAAAAACCTTTTTTTTGTCAATCAATTTAATTTTTGATCACCAACTACCACCTTCTTGGAACTTAGCGGGTCTCAAAAAAAAAAAATCAAAGATATCCATATCAGGTCTGATTTCATACCCTTCAAAGACTTAAAAAAGAGATTTAACCTTTCTATGACTGATTTTTTTTTTGCATTACTTGTCTCTGAAGGACCATTTGAACTCCATCTTATCCAATAAGGCTCTTCTGTCTGAGGTAGCATGCAACCTAATTAACGATGGTGGACACAGAATCTTCTGGAGTACGAGATATCTGTACAATACTTTCAACGATGATCATTCCTTCAATAAAACACCTTTACATGCTTAAATGGGAAACAAAATTAAATAAATCATTCATCCCTGAGTAATGGGAGAATGCAATTGACTACTCATATTCTTCCAACATCTCCATTCTCCTCCACAAATCCTTTTTTAAAGTCTCAGCCAGATGGTACTTCACTCCCTTTAGGCTAGCTCACTTTGACAGTGATGCTTCTCCTTTATTAAGGAGGAACTGTGGCCAACCGAGCACTCTCTTTCTTATCTTTTGGAGTTGTCCTAAAATTAAGACGCTCTGGAACCAGATCTCTTCTTTGACCACCAAAATATTCAATAAAAATATACTTATTTCTACACAAATGGCCCTCCTCTATTTAGAATTGGAGAATTTTGAACCTGCCCACAGACAGCTCCTGATACACATCTTCCTGGTAGTCAAAAACTCCATTGCTTTTCTTTGGAAAGATTCTTCACCGCCCAAATTATGTCTTATCGATAGGATCTCCCTACACAGCTCCTTAGAACTTAGATATGCTTTAATTAACTATCTTCCAAAATACCTAAAAAAATGAGATCGCTGGACCTCGAACTTCCCCTAACTTTCCTAGTCACTGCCAAACGTATCTAATACGTCCTCCACACTTCCGAATCTCTGGTATTTTTTGGTACTCTCATGGGTAATTTAACTCTACCAAAGTTTGTCTGTAATTGTTTTAGTTGAATTGTTTATTCTATTTGCATAGTATAGTACTGTTTTCTGCTATAGCAAGCCAGTAACAAATTAAGTTCCCCCTTTATCCCTTGCCCTTTCCCCCATCTGATTTATAATCTCACCTACTTATCCCTCTCCCTACCCTATCCCCCCTCTCTCTTCCCTATTCTGTTTTTAAAAATGTCAATAAAAATTATTGGAAAAGGAATGCCATCACATCTATTCCAGGGGGTTTACCAGAGAAGACTCTGTTTTCACTATTTATTTTATTAATAAATTCCACAGCGATGTATAATAATTGCTGGTCCCTATCCTCACAATCTAAATTCCAAATCATCTTATTAGGTTTTTTTTTATTTTATTTTGAAGGAAACCCATGTATAAGTTGTCCTTGATCAGATTTGAACCTTGATTGCTCATTGCTAACCACTGAGTCACCAGAATATTATTTTTTTTATATATTAAAGATTTTTCACATTAAACAAGTACTGTATGCTCATCTGACACCTGTATGGCATAACCACATCCAAACGTATTATAGATGTGGGACCTGTATCTTTGTAGCACAGTGAGGCTCCATTTTCTCAGTGGGCCCCAGTGCAGGCGTTTGCCCCTCACTCTCCTATGTGAGCAGTATTTGCCACGATGCACTTAATTTAACAAACTCCTCAGTTTATTATTATATAAATTTGTGAATGACGGTAATATAATATTTGCATGTAGAGTTGATGTTACTGGTGGGCCCTTGGCACCCCAGTCCGACACTGGTCATAAATGTACCAGATGGGAATATCTTTTAAAGAGGTTGTACCAAGTATATATATTATCCCCTATAAATAGGATAAATTATAACTTATCACTCAAGGCCTGATCACTGGGATCCCTACCAATCTTAAGCATGAGCAGCTCCACCGGAGATAGCCGAGTACAGCACTAAGCAATTTTTGGCAGTCCCATAGAGAATGAATGAAGCTTAGGTGCACACGCTTGACCTTCCTTTGATTCAAAAAAGGCTGCCCCGTCTCAGTGAATTAGATAATCTCCCTCTTGTTAACATCCACTCATGGCTGTGAAATAAAAAATCAGACCTTGCACTTTTTTTTCCAAGTTGTAGACATTTTTTTTCTTCTTTAAATATATATTCTTTCTTTAAACCAGCATCCAAAACATCATTTGGAGATTTAACACTTACACACCTGAAAAAAATAAATTGATTTTGCTTCTGTTTCAAACCAACATTTTTCAAACTAGGGAGGGTCTAGCCAGGATCATAAATGGCACCGTGTAAAAGTTCCTTGCAGCAAACTTGGTTTATAATCCACAGTAGCCCCTCTTGAGTTCTTCCTAAAAGCCAGCATGTTGCCTCCCAGAGGCTGCGGCCTACAAAGCGGCTCTCCTTTCTGCAGCCTTAATTCCGTCTCCATCTCCATAAACAGAAGAAACCTACATGATTTCTAAATAGATAGTAACATAATAACGTAGGTTGAATAAAGACCTAGGTCCATCCAGTTCAACCTTTCTCCCCCAATTGTACTCCCTACACTGACATACTAACTTACTGGGACTAGGCCTCACAAATGTATTATTACCATTTTTATTATTACTGCACTATCACAATTAAAAATGAACCCGTTTATAATTTTTTAATTAGTTTTATATTTTGTATTACTCTTGTGATTCTAGTAAGGGTATTACTAAAATCCCTATGCCTAAATCTGTTGATCCAGAAGAAGGCAAAAAAAACAGGACAATTTGCATCACAGGGAAAAATTCCTTCTTGACCCTGAGAAAAGGCGATCAGTCCTAGAAACCTGGATCAAATCTAATTATATTACTAGTTATGTAATTACTATTATCGTATTAAATGTGCTACTATAGGTGTAATATTTTGTCTATTTTACCTGTAGCCCACAATGTTATGTGTATCGAGGAAATTGTCCAGCCCTTTTATGAAAGCTGTTATAGTGTCAGCCATCACTACCTCTTGTGGTCGGCATTCCACAGTCCGACTGCTGTGACTGTAAAGAACCCTTTCCTGTTTAGGTGCCGGAATCGCATTTCTTCCTCCCGTAATGAGTGCCCCTGGTCCTTAGTATGGTCTTTGGAAGGAATAAGTCATGTGCTAGACCTTTGTACTGACCACACATATATTTGTACATGTAAATGAGATCTCTGAGGCGTCGTTTTTCTAAGCTAAACCGACTCAACTTTTTCAACCTCTCATTATACGAGAGGCCTTCCATCCCTTGTAATAATCTAGGGGTGTAATAATAAGGGGTGGTATCCTTTACCCTTCTGTTGCTTTCAGTTTGTCACTGCAGCTTGCCATCTACCTTTCCCTCGTGTTGCTGCTTTGACATTATCCTCACCAGACTGTCCATGCTAATGTCCACGACGGTTTGTTATGTGTTAATGCCTGCCCTCTGGTTGGTCAGTACCACCATTATCTGTATTCTGAACCACTGACCGTCTACTCTGCACCTGCTGGCGTTCAGCTTGTCGATAATGATTGATGAATTGTCAAGCCATGCTCTACAGCAGCAATCCCCAGCCTGTGGCTCGCAGGCCCATGATCTGTGGCTCGCTGCTGTTGTCAGGTTGTTGCATTAGCACCAGGTCTAATAAACGAATATGAAGAGCTGATCTCCAGATGGCGACTTTTGTGAGTAACCCCGCACAGAAGAGCAGATCTGGATGCACATATGATGGCTTAAGGGTTGGAGAGAGAAAATAAGTAAGGTAAACTGGAGATGGGATGTTACTGCCAGTTAGGGTTCGCTCACACCAACGTTGAAACTCTGATCTGAGTTGGATCATAATGTCAGCTTACTGTGATGAGAGAATCGTAGCACTAGTGAGGAGAAGATGGAGAACGTAGTTTCTCCATCTTCTCCATTGTTTGTGTCCGCGGGTGTCGTACTGCACTTTTATGAAATCCGAGTGCAGTCAGATATTTTATGTGCACCCATAGACTTGAATGGGTGTATGTCATTCAATTTGCGGAGCAAATCACAGCATGCTGCGATTTTTTTTTTTTTTTTTCTCCACAGACAGATTTGGATTGTGAGAAAAAAAAATCTGCACTATAAAACATCGGATAGCACTTGTCCGAGTTATACGCTCGTAGCTGGATGCAGGATGGATGCTGGATGCAGTAATGATGTGGGAATGCATAATGCGAGAATACCAAATGGGGGTAAGGTGGGAACCCCTGAATATCAGTATACTGCTTCAGTGTGATTTCTATGGGGACGTTGTTTTTATAACGGTAATGGGAGGTACGACTGTGTAGGGAAGAAACGGGAACTGGATGTCACTACTTGGGGGCTCTGGATGTGGCTCACGACCCTCTCAGAGATGAATGTGGTTCTCAAGATGAGAAAGGCTGGGGGCCACTACTCTAACGGGTACTTGAATTTTATATATCTCTTTATTCAAATTTGTCCTGTATTGCACCTATTATCACAGAAGTATTAGTCTATCGAGGACAGCATAGCATTTCATTTCTATGTGCTGTTTTATGAGACTCTGACAATAAAGCCTTTTAAAACAGGAAATAACATGAAGCTTGATGTGCTTCCATAGGTTGATTTTACTGGCGATAAGGTGCAACATGACGTCAGTGCAGAAGGGATATTGATAATTGTGATGCACATTATCATATTATCACTGTAAAGGTTTTTTTTCTGTGCTTGTCTTACACGCTATCAATTTCAGAATGATAAATAATATAGTCACTGGTTAAAGTTAATACCACATTATGCTGGTTAGTTTCCTAGATGCACTCTGTGAAAGAGAGTATTATTCCAATTTATGCCTCTGAGTTTTGCACGCCTCACAACCTGTATGATATTTATTACTGAACAAGTACTTGCAAGCTGCTCCTGACATAATGGATTCTTTTTCTCCACAAGAGCAGCGTATGTGCAGATGTAAAGGCAGCCGCTTACATCTCTCCTATAGTGACTCATAGCAGCAACTGTACCATTTAATTTATGCAGACAGAAGTGGATGAAAGGGAAGTTAAAAGGGGTATTGTTATAAAACAGCATAAATTCCGTACTATATTTATAGCATTTGCTGAGTGATCATCGCTTTCTATCTGTTTAAACATGAGTTACTGCACAATGGTGTTTTTCTCCCAAGTTTTTTTTTCACTGTTGCACTTGGTCAGCAGTTTAAGTGCTCATGTACTTGGCGGTAGTACATCTCAGTTCAGGTAATACTCTTCAATTTTATATGTATGGTCGTCCACTGAGGCGGTATGGTTCTTTCTTGAGAAGCCGCCCAGACGTCTGCCATGTGAATAAACCTTAGGATATTTCACAATTCACTATACCATGGAAAAAAAACCTGATTCAACACAATGTATGATAAGTACACCATAAGGCCGCATTCTCATTTCTACAAATATTCAAAGACCATATATATTTGTTTAAGGCTAGAGACATATCGATATCTGTCTCCCCATTAATTATTAGGGAAAAAAATCTATAGTGGGTTTCTCCATATAACAGCCTACATAGAATACCTAGGTATTCACTAAACCACTCACATAATAGTAAAATAGAATACATTTTATTTAATACAATTAAAAACATGTAACATGCAACAAGTACACATAAATGAGGAATTTTAAAGATGAAGGATCAAGTAAACATAGACAGTGGTAAGTCCAAATGGCCAGGATTAATATAAATTGTATATGTTGTATTAAAAATGGCTGCCACTCATTTATACAAGTACACAGTCTCAAATTGACCCTCATAAACCAGGCTAAGACAAAATGTTATATCTTACCCATAATGTAATAGGATGACCATCAAGACCGCCACGGCCTCCCCGATGCGCATTTCGCACAGGTGCTTTATCATTCTCATTTCTGTATTTAGGCGTTGTTTTGTATTAAGCAGTGTGGCGAAACATGAGGCCTTACAGTAACTTTTTATTTTCCCAGTTATATATAAAGGATTTTTATTTTTACCGTCTAATTCTATTCTGAGATTATTAGATGCGGTATTATGGAATAATTTTAATCTTTCAATCATATGGCACTTGACTTTAGTACAGAGCCACACAGCTTCTTGTACATGGTTTCTATAATATGTCTTCCCTTTTCACGTGCCACAGTTTTTTTCCTATCAGATTCAGGCCTCATTTAGACGTCCTGTTCTCTCTTACGCGTTCTATTCAAATATTTGCAGATTGATTGTCTGCAAAAAAAGAAAAAAACTACAAAGGGACAAATCCATGGTTGATCTGGGTCTTGGATCAAAATCACCCATTCAAGTCTATGGGTCTGCTAAAAATTACAGACAGCACACCGATGCCATCCATTTACACTTGGTGTGCTGTCCATTTTTAACATTGTAATGAGTAGAAAAAATGCAATTTTATTTTTTGCATGCCAAAAAAAAATCACTGATTGTAAAAGTGATCACTCGGACCAAACGCTGATGAAAATCTGGTCAAGCAATCTGATGAAAATTGGTCCCCTTTTTTTAAAATTAGAGAAAAAAATAAACGTCAGAATGGCATTTTCCACAGCTCTTGTCTGCTGCAGAATGTTCTCAGCGGAAAATCCACCTTGCATTTCAGCCTTTCCATTTCAGATCTGCATTACCATTAAATTTATTCTGTAGGTTTTCCATTGTGAGATTTTGTGAAATCTTCTTCACAGTGCTACAGCAGAGAATTGTATGTGTAGAGGACTGTTTGTGCCGTATAGCTAATGTTGGAAGTAGCTATAATATAAAACATTATAGTCGTATAGACGGTATTTAATTTCATATTTAAAAAAATAATCTAAAGGAACAGATCACATTAATTTCAGTGTAATTATTTGCATTTTGCAAGTATTTTTGTAATTTGTATCTTCAGTGTAAAAAAGGAAATAAACATTTTAATGTTTAACCTTTTTGTGGGGGTATATTAATAATTTAGGTTTCAAAATGTATGAAATAATTGTCAGAATGTTCCTATCAAGTTGCACCCATGTAGGGAAAAAAAGGGTCTTTGCGAGTGTGCACCAAAGCTTCAGCATAGTGAGGAAATCTGAATCCAACCCCTAGTAGACTTTTTAGTGTACATGCATATGGCTGCCATTGAAATGAAGTCTCCGCAAGGCTAGAAATGGATTGGACGGTATGGACGCACTTCTGAGCTGAACACACAGATCAGGCAGCAGACATCTGTCTGCAGTTTGTGTTTGATCTAGATTCTAGAACACATGCTACTAGTAATTAGTAGTGGCTTTGAATGCTGAAACCCTCCAATTGAATCTGACATTGCTGGTGCTTGTGACTTCGCTGTATAGCTCTGCCTCACTGCTGCACAGAACATGAGTGTGAGGTCAGATACTAGAATTATATTGTAACCTCCCAAAATTATGCTCAATATTGACAATATTCATACACTATGTAATTGTATTTCCTGTTTATCGGGGTTCACACCGGGTAATTAGTGCTCAGTTCGCGCATGTTATACAGTTACAAGAACTCAAGAACTTGCAGCTTTTTTTTTATTGTACGTATATTTTTCTTTGGTTGATGGAGTGGGGGGATTATTTATTACAGGTCTCCAGTATAAACTAGCACAAGTGAATGTATTATGTAGTTTACATGCAGATGGAGTGCTAAGTTTTGCAAACATAATTTTTTTTTCTTATTGCAGCTTTTTGCTGCAGCTTTGGGGAAAAATGCATAAAAGAAGGTCAAAGATTAATTAAAAACATTTGCTCTCTGTGCACCTGTCTAATGTTCATAGCCGGACAGAAAGCTGATTTCCTCAGGAGACCCCTGTCCCAGGCGAAGAGGCCACTTAATGTAGACATGGAATGAATGAAAAGAGGGCTGCTCAATCTGAAGATATGCCATAAATGGCTCAGATAGGAATACCTCATAAAGATCATTAACATGTCATGGAAAAATTACTTTATGTTTCAATCAGGTTTTTATATTATTTATTTTACTTATTTTTTAACATTTTTGATAATGTATTTTTCTGTTTTTCATAAAGGTATTTATATTAAAATAAAAATAAAATGTAATTTTCACACGGGCAATTTTAACATTTAAAATTTTATAGTCATACTTTGTGTTTGGCGTATTGACATTAGCTGGCATAAATTGATTTAGACCCTATTTGTCTGTATGGAAATGTCTGAACATGCTTTAATCCCAGCAATGAACAGAAGGTGACCTGTGAGAGTAAAAATTGTTAATGGTGGATACTTTGTTATCCACTGCATATAGAGGTGTTACCTTTCACTGTAATCCTTTCTGGGATGATAACGAGATTGCTGAAACGTCTTCCTATACGGAACAGGAAGTAGAAGTTTAGTATTCGGCCTAGTAGCCAGTCCTGTCTAGGATGATAATGAGACTGCTGAAAAAGTATTTTTCTACGGAACAGGAAGTAGGAGTTCAGTATTAGGACTAGTGGCCAGTGTGAAAATTGCAAGATCTGTAATAAATAAATAAATATATATATATATATATATATATATATATATATATATATATATATATATGTATATTAGGTGCTTCTCACAAAATTAGAATATCATCAAAAAGTTCATTTATTTCAGTTATTCAATACAAAAAGTGAAACTCATATATTATATAGAGTCATTACACACAGAGTGATCTATTTCAAGTGTTTATTTCTGTTAATGTTGATGATTGTGGCTTACAGCCAATGAAAACACAAAAGTCATTATCTCAGTAAATTAGAATACTTTATAACAACAACTTGAAAAATATTTTTAAAATCGGAAATGTTGTTGTCCTACTGAAATGTATGTTCAGTAAATGCACTCAATACTTGGTCGGGCTCCTTTTCCATCAATTACTGCCACAATGCGGCGTGGCATGGAGGCGATCAGCCTGTGGCTCTGCTGAGGTGTTATGGAAGCCCAGGTTGCTTTGATAGCAGCCTTCAGCTCGTCTGCATTGTTGGGTCTGGTGTCTCTCCACTTCCTCTTGACAATACCCCATAGATTCTCTATGGGGTTAAGGTCAGGTGAGCTTGCTGGCCAATCAAGCACAGTGATACTGTTGTGTGTAAACTAGGTATTGGTACTTTTGGCAGTGTGGATGGGTGCCAAGTCCTGCTGGAGAATGAAATTTCCATCTCCTAAAAGCTTGTCGGCAGAGGGAAGCATGAAGTGCTCTAAAATTTCCTGGTCGACGGCTGTGCTGAATTTGCCTTGATAAAACACTGTGGACCTACACCAGCAGATGCCATGGCTCCCCAAACCATCACTGATTGTGGAAACTTCACACTAGACCTCCAGCAGCTTGGATTGTGGCCTCTCCGCTCTTCCTCCAGACTCTGGGACCTTGATTTCCAAATGAAATGCAAAATTTACTTTCATCTGAAAACAACACCTTGGACCACTGAGCAACAGTCCAGGTCTTTTTCTCATTGGCCCAGGTAAGACGCTTCTGGCGTTGTCTATTGGTCATGAGTGGCTTGACACAAGGAATGCGACACTTGTTGCCCATGTCCTGGATACGTCTGTGTGTGGTGGCTCTTGAAGCAATGACTCCAGCAGCAGTCCACTCCTTGTGAATCTCCCCCAAATTTTTGAATGGCCTTTTCTTAACAATCCTTTCAAGGCTGCGGTTATCCCGGTTGCTTGTGCGCCTTTTTCTACCACACTATTTCCTTCCACTCAACTTTCCATTAATATGCTTGGATACAGCACTCTGTGAACAGCCAGCTTCTTTAGTAATGACCTTTTGTGACTTACCCTCCTCGTGGAGTGTGTCAATGACTGCCTTCTGGGCATCAGTCAAGTCAGCAGTCTTCTCCATTATTTTGGAGCCTACTGAAACAGACTAAGGGACCTTTTTAAATTCTTCGGAAGCCTTTGCAGGTGTTTTTTGTTAATTATTCTAATTTACTGAGATAATGACTTTTGTGTTTTCATTGGCTACAAGCCATAATCATCAACATTAACAGAAATAAACACTTGAAATAGATAACTGTTTGTAATGACTCTATATACTATATCAGTTTAACTTTTGAATTGAAGAACTGAAATAATTTAACTTTTTGATGATATTCTAATTTTGTGAGAAGCACTTGTATATAAATAATTGTAACATACCTGGCGGCGTCCTTGCATAGTGGTCCATCTCCCACTGTGCAAGAGCGTGCACTTGATCTCCAGTCCAGTCTGCTAGCCTGGCTTCCCTCCATGCTGTCTGTTTGCCTCTGTTTCTGCTGCTTAAGGGCGGCGCCCGATCACTTCCTGTTTCTTGTACCTGCTGCGGGCACACCACTTGTACGTCCTCAGCCTATTGCAGTCTGTCATCTGGTATTTAACCCAGCTCCTCCCAAGAAACCCTGCCTGAGCATTGTGTTCTGTCAGTTGGCTTCTGGTCACTGATATGCCAGGTCCCGTTTATGTTTCCTGTCTTCGGTATCAGTTCCCGTGTCTGAACTGTGTCCTGTCTGTATTATCTTCTAGCCTGTTGTCTTCTGCCTATCCTGGAGGCTGTATTTCCAGGCCTGTGTGAACACGCTCCTAGCCTGTTCTTTCCGCATTCTAGGGGCCGCATACCTAGACCCGTTCCTGTATCTTGCCTGTTCCTGTCTGAACACGCTCCTAGCCTGTTCGTTCCGCCTTCTAGGGGCCGCATACCTAGACCCGCTCCTGTATCTTGCTGCTGTGTCTGTTCTTGTCTGAATACTCTCCTAGCCTGTTTCCTGTTTTTCTCTATGTCCGTACCTTCCCTTTTTCTGCAGAGTCTGAACTCATACCTAACTCCTGATCGTTGTCATTGTACTTCCGTTTGTGAGTTTGTGGTCCACTCGCTACTTCACTGCAAGTACCCTGTGGGTATCTGGTTCTGCCTTTCCCTTCCTGTCTGTTCCGTGTGAACAGAGCCCTGTCCCCCCTGCTCTGCCTTGCTCACCGCTCCGGCAGTTCTTGTCTGCTCTGCCTTGCTCATTTCTCCGGCGGTTCTAGTCTGCTCTGCCTTGCTCTCTGCTCCGGCAGTCTCACTCTGCTCTGACCCTTTGCTCGCTGCTCCGGCAGTCTCGCTCTGCTCTGACCCTTTGCTCGCTGCTCCGGCAGTCTCGCTCTGCTCTGACCCTTTGCTCGCTGCTCCGGCAGTCTCGCTCTGCTCTGACCCTTTGCTCGCTGCTCCGGCAGTCTCGCTCTGCTCTAACCCTTTGCTCGCTGCTCCGGCAGTCTCGCTCTGCTCTGACCCTTTGCTCGCTGCTCCGGCAGTCTCGCTCTGCTCTGACCCTTTGCTCGCTGCTCCGGCAGTCTCGCTCTGCTCTGACCCTTTGCTCGCTGCTCCGGCAGTCTCGCTCTGCTCTGACCCTTTGCTCGCTGCTCCGGCAGTCTCGCTCTGCTCTGACCCTTTGCTCGCTGCTCCGGCAGTCTCGCTCTGCTCCGACCCTTTGCTCGCTGCTCCGGCAGTCTCGCTCTGCTCCGACCCTTTGCTCGTTGCTCCGGCAGTCTCGCTCTGCTCCGACCCTTTGCTCGTTGCTCCGGCAGTCTCGCTCTGCTCCGACCCTTTGCTCGCTGCTTCGGCAGTCTCGTCCTGCTCTTCTCTCGCTCACCGCTCCAGGCGGCCTCGTCTTGTTCTGCTCTTGCTCGCCGCTCTGGGCGGCCTCACTCTGCTGTTTGTCCACCGCGTCTGCGGTTCTGTTCCTCAGTCCCAGTCTGTACTGGGTCCTATCCACTCGGTGCTCCAACCTGTCGTACCTGCCAGTACCTCCCTGCCTGCATACCAGTCGTGCTTACCAGCATCCACCCGTCTGTATTCCAGCAGTGTCTGCCTATACTCGCCAGTCGGTGTGCCAGCCTAACCTGCCTGTTCCAGTATTCCCCTGTGTGGGTCAACATCCGTGTCCGGGGTCTGACCTGGAGTAGCACCTGGTCCCTCTGCCCGGTTCCTCCCTGGTGCACTGGCGTCGTATGCCGTCGTGCAACCTTTGTCGGATCGGGCAGATACTTAGTTACACCCCTCCAGGCACTCTCCGGTTCATGGCACAGTGGAATCACTACATACACACGCACACGCCACTCAGCCCGGGCGTGTGCATTACAGCATGCTCAGGCCATGGTTCCCGTTGAGCCCCACGGCCTTCGCTCTCTGAGACTTTTTCCAGCTAATACGTGCATCTAGAGGAAATTTATTTATTTTTTTTGTTACCAGCTGAGTTCCAGGCGAATTACGCAACCGTCCAGATGGATCTATCAGCACTCGTTCCTGCGGATCTGCCACGGTATTATGGGGATCCAAAAGAAAGCCGTGCATTTGTGGAGCAATGCTTGCTACACTTCAAGTTCTACCCTCTTTGTTTTCCCACCGATCGGGTTAAGGTGGGATTCATTATGTCTAACCTAGCGAGTGATGCCTTGGAATGGATCAACCCCCTATGGGAAACACAGGATCCTATCCTCCTAGACCTTCAGGCCTTCCTGGTGGCCTTTCTAATGGTCTTCGATGACCCTAACCCGGAGACCCCTGCTGAAGCTTCACTTCCCAAAATCCCAGAGCAGCCCCGATGGGTAATGTGTGTGGGTAGCGCACTAGTCCTCCTGCCCGAAGAGACTACTGCCCACCCAGAATCCACACAGGATGACTACGCACTCCGGAATACTTCTCCAAACCTCAAGAGGCAGTCCAGACGTGCTAGGCGTAGAGGCAAGCCGTCACGCCAGGGTCTGTCCTCCCAAAGACCTCCTGATCCCAACCTTGAGGTTCCTGCTGAAGCTTCATTTTCCGGTATCCCGGAGCAGCCCCGACGGGTAATGTGCGTGGGTAGCGCACCAGTTCTCCTGCCCGAAGAGACTACTGCCCACCCAGAATCCACACAGGAGGACTGCATGCACCCGGTATCTGATACTTCACCCACTTTAACCGGTGAGCCTGTCCAAGGGTGCTCCGAAGCAGTGATTACCTCCGAGTCTGTGCACTTCTTCTACCTGGCGGAGGACCCCCTGTTACCTCCTGAATCCTCCGGGATACCACTTGATGACAAATGGAGAGAGAGATTTCCCTACACCCGGTACCCGATACTTCGTCCGCTCCGTCCTGTGAGCTTGACAATGGGTACCTTAAAGCGGTAGTTACCCCCGAGTCTCTACACTCCTCCGACCAGGCGGAGGACCTCCAGTTGTCTCCTGAACCCTTCGGGGTGCTACCTGATAGCGAATGGACAGAGACTCTCCTATACTCGGTACCTGATACCTCGGCCGCTTCTTCCAGTGAGTCCGACCTAGTGTACTCCACAGCAGAGGTTATCCCCGGGTCTCTACACCCCTCCGACCAGGCGGAGGACCTCCAGTCGTCTCCTGAACCCTTCGGGGTGCTACCTGATAGCGAATGGACAGGGACTCTCCTATACTCAGTACCTGATACCTCGCCCGCTTCTTCCAGCGAGTCCGACCTAGTGTACTCCGAAGCAGAGGTTACCCCCGAGTCTCTGCACCCCTCCAACCCGGCGGAGGACTTCCAGTTGTCTCCTGAACCCTCTGGGGTGCTACCTGATAATAAGTGGAGAGACTTCCTTGTGTGCTGTTCCTGGTACTCCACCCGTTTCGTCTGTTGCTGAGGATGGCTGGATAGGAGGTAGCATCCTAGCTAACCAGATGAGACCAGTTTTTCCTGTGGACAATGGAAGTGATCTCCTTGAAGTGAAGGATTGGCCCTCGAATTCCCTGCGGAACATTCTGGCAGGCCTGAAGAAGAGGGGGCGTAAGGGGGGGGGTTACTGTAACATACCTGGCGGCGTCCTTGCATAGTGGTCCATCTCCCACTGTGCAAGAGCGCGCACTTGATCTCCAGTCCAGTCTGCTAGCCTGGCTTCCCTCCATGCTGTCTGTTTGCCTCTGTTTCTGCTGCTTAAGGGCGACGCCCAATCACTTCCTGTTTCTTGTACCTGCTGCGGGCACTCCCCTTGTGCGTCCTCAGCCTATTGCTGTCTGTCATCTGGTATTTAACCCAGCTCCTCCCAAGAAACCCTGCCTGAGCATTGTGTTCTGTCAGTTGGCTTCTGGTCACTGATATGCCAGGTCCCGTTTATGTTTCCTGCCTTCGGTATCAGTTCCCGTATCTGAACTGTGTCCTGTCTGTATTATCTTCTAGCCTGTTGTCTTCTGCCTATCCTGGCGGCTGTATTTCCAGGCCTGTGTGAACACGCTCCTAGCCTGTTCTTTCCGCCTTCTAGGGGCCGCATACCTAGACCCGTTCCTGTATCTTGCCTGTTCCTGTCTGAACACGCTCCTAGCCTGTTCGTTCCGCCTTCTAGGGGCCGCATACCTAGACCCGCTCCTGTATCTTGCTGCTGTGTCTGTTCTTGTCTGAATACTCTCCTAGCCTGTTTCCTGTTTTTCTCTATGTCCGTACCTTCCTTTTTTCTGCAGAGTCTGAACTCGTACCTAACTCCTGCTCGTTTTCACTGTACTTCCGTTTGTGAGTTTGTGGTCCACTCGCTACTTCATTGCAAGTACCCTGTGGGTATCTGGTTCTGCCTTTCCCTTCCTGTCTGTTCCGTGTGAACAGAGCCCTGTCCCCCCTGCTCTGCATTGCTCACCGCTCCAGCAGTTCTTGCCTGATCTGCCTTGCTCACCGCTCCGGCGGTTCTAGTCTGCTCTGCCTTGCTCACTGCTCCGGCACTCCTGCTCCGCTCTGACCCTTTGCTCGCTGCTCCGGAAGTCCTGCTCCGCTCTGACCCTTTGCTCGCTGCTCCGGCAGTCTCGCTCTGCTCTGACCCTTTGCTCGCTGCTCCGGCAGTCTTGCTCTGCTCTGACCCTTTGCTCGCTGCTCCGGCAGTCTCGCTCTGCTCTGACCCTTTGCTCGCTGCTCCGGCAGTCTCGCTCTGCTCTGACCCTTTGCTCGCTGCTCTGGCAGTCTCGCTCTGCTCTGACCCTTTGCTCGCTGCTCCGGCAGTCTCGCTCTGCTCTGACCCTTTGCTCGCTGCTCCGGCAGTCTCGCTCTGCTCTGACCCTTTGCTCGCTGCTCCGGCAGTCTCGCTCTGCTCTGACCCTTTGCTCGCTGCTCCGGCAGTCTCGCTCTGCTCTGACCCTTTGCTCGCTGCTCCGGCAGTCTCGCTCTGCTCTGACCCTTTGCTCGCTGCTCCGGCAGTCTCGCTCTGCTCCGACCCTTTGCTCGCTGCTCCGGCAGTCTCGCTCTGCTCCGACCCTTTGCTCACTGCTTCGGCAGTCTCATCCTGCTCCTCTCTCGCTCACCGCTCCAAGCGGCCTTGTCCTGCTCTTCTCTTGCTCACCGCTCCAGGCGGCCTCGTCTTGTTCTGCTCTTGCTCGCCGCTCTGGGCGGCCTCACTCTGCTGTTTGTCCACTGCGTCTGCGGTTCTGTTCCTGAGTCCCAGTCTGTACTGGGTCCTATCCACTCGGTGCTCCAACCTGTCGTACCTGCCAGTACCTCCCTGCCTGCATACCAGTCGTGCTTACCAGCATCCACCCGTCTGTATTCCAGCCGTGTCTGCCTATACTCGCCAGTCGGTGTGCCAGCCTAACCTGCCTGTTCCAGTATTCCCCTGTGTGGGTCAACATCCGTGTCCGGGGTCTGACCTGGAGTAGCACCTGGTCCCTCTGCCCGGTTCCTCCCTGGTGCACTGGCGTCGTATGCCGTAGTGCGACCTTGGTCGGATCGGGCAGATGCTTAGTTACTCCCCTCCAGGCACTCTCCGGTTCATGGCACAGTGGAATCACTACATACACACGCACACGCCACTCAGCCCGGGCGTGTGCATTACAATAATTTTCAGATGACACAATCCCTTTAATTGCTGCTGTCTAGCACTTGCTGCTATGTCACCTTTGTTAGATGTCTTTGTTTTTATGTTTCTAACTCAAACAAAAGCAGAACTTTCCAAATGTTTGAACTAATAAGAGGAGAGCACATTGTTCTACCCCTGCACACGCAGCTGTGAGAGTCACTTTTATGGCATTATGACAACAAAAACAAATCTAGCCTATGTTTTCGTTTTCATAGGGACTATGACGTAATGGGCTCTGTTTTATTTATATATATATATATATATATATATATATATATATATATATATGTGTGTGTGTGGGGGGGGGTTATCTAACGCAGACTGGTCCACAGAATAAAGCAGAAATGTTCACCATTGAGTGAATTGCACACTGCAGATATTATTTCCTTGGTTGTACAATATTAATCTTTAGTTAGAATGATCAAAGAGTAACTGGACTTCCAAGTAACTTTTCAGAATACACTATTCTGTGTGAGTACATGAGGAATAACATAATTTCTTGCTAATATATGGTTTCTATCTTGCATTTTCACAAGTTTTCTTTTCTGCATTCTCTATTTCTAATTTGCAATCCACTAGGACCTGTGGGGAATAGATGAGCTGCTGTGAACTCTCCTATATACAACACACAGGGGTTCCTGATCTCCATCCTTTTTGTAGCATACAGAGATAAGATGCAGGGGCATGGGGGAAATTATACCGCAGAGCTGATCAGTCTTGATCTGAATGAAGTTTTCATATGAAGTAAATGAGTTGTTAGAGAGCTCTGCATAATGTTTCTTTCTCCCTCTGCCTGTTTCTTCTCCTTACTCCTCACTTTTCTTCCCTCTCCATAGAGTATAATGTCAGTCACATAACACCTGATTTGAGCTGGTCTTTCAGAATGGATGACAAATTCAGGAGGAAGGGGTGAGGGGAAGAGGTGTTTAAGTGGGGAAAAAAAGCATATTTTTCTGATAAGATATATTACAAAGATTCTTATATTTGCATGTACTATTGATTCATGCAAAATTTGGTGAAAGTACAGTTCGATTTTAGCACTAGCCTTGCACTCCATGTTAACAGACTGCTTTCAGGACTCCTCTGCTGTAATCCTGATTTTATCCGGTTAAAAGTGCCTCCAGAGTACCGATACCGCCTTATACTGTTGGCAGAAGATTGCAGGAACTGGCCCTGATGTGCAATGTAACTGAGGACTGCGGCAATGGTGAGAAAAAGGCAGAGGGACGCGGGAGCAGGGAGCCAGGCCCATGATGGCGCTGACAGTGAGGAGGCAGTGGAGAAATTGGGTTCAGCTAATGCAGCATACACAAAGCGGCTTGAAATTTATGCTAAACTTGAAAGATTTGCGTGGGTAGACGGAGCAGCACAAGAGGTAGCCGAAGGGGATGAGGAGGAGACCGGGGAGAAACTGGATGGAGAAGATCTGGAGGACTATGCAGTACAGGGGGGGCCAGAGGGAGAGACGACAGGAGCAGGAAAGCATGATGCAGGAGACTTCTGAGGAGCCTGTAGTAGGGGAGTCCTCAATGAGGAACATATATGATCTGGTTGAGTTTTGCAAAACTGCATTAACTACCCTAAGGCTGTGTGCCTGCGTGCCGTGCGCTGGAATTTCCGCCGCGAAAACGCTTAAAAAATGCTTGGTAATACGTGCCCCATGGTCTCATTGCGGAAAAATACGCAGCATGTCCATTATTTTTGCGGATACACAGCGTAATTGCCGCCATTGACTTGCATTAAATCGCTTAATAGCCGCATGACTACATGCGCACATGCGGATATTAAGCGATTCAATGTGCGGATGGTACCCGGGTCTGGAGAAGAGGAGACTGTCATCCAGACCCGGGTACCATAGTACCTGTAAAAAAAAAAAAAAAAGAATTAATATAAAAAATAAACATTATATTCACCTTCTGATGGCCCCCGGTCTCCTCTGTGGTGCGTCCTGGCTGCTCGTCGGCTCGCGATGGTCTAAAAGGACCTTCCATGACATCATTTAGTCATGTGACAGGTCACGCGACTGCTGACGTCGGCAGTCGTGTGACCTGTCACATGACTAAATGACGCCATGAAATGTCCTTTTAAACCACCGCGAGCCGTACAAGAGACCGGACGCATCATACAGGAGACCGGGGGCCATCGGAAGGTGAATATAATGTTTATTTTTTACCATTTTTATTCTTTCTTTTTTTAACTGTTAACTTGTTCACACTATATAAATCCATGCCGGTTGCATGGATTTATATAGTGTGACCAAGTTATCAAGCACTTTTCCACGTGATGCTAAAATCGCTTGGAAAAGCGATTGATAACCCGCATGCAGAAATGCATGCAAAAATGCTTGACAAACGCTTCTACCTGGCAGGAAAAACGCATGTAAAATCCGCATGTGTTTTTCCTGCCAGGGAGATGTGGAAAAAATCTGCAGCATTTCTGCATCGTGGGCGCTTAGCCTTACAAAGAGAGTGGACAGTATAAAGGAGGAACTGATCAATATGAAGGTAACCATTAACAAGGCTGATACCAGAGTGGGGGTGGTGGAAGAAAGAGTGAGCACAGTGGAGGACCAGCTCTCTAAGCTGCAGAAGTCCTATACTCAATGCCTGCAGAGTTGTGCCATTCTGGCTGATAAAAATGACGATTTAGAAAACAGCTCGGGGCGGAACAAAGTGCGACTGGTGGGTATCACTGAAAAGGCAGAATGGACTGATCCTACAGCATTTGTTGAGGACTGGGTCCGCAATAAACTTGGCGCTAACAATCTGACCAAACTGTTTGCAGTGGAGAGCGCACACCGGTTCCCCCCTTCCCCCCGTACCATCCTGGCCAGGATTCTTAACTATTGGGATAGAGATATTATTCTTCGGAAGGCAAGAACGGCTAAGGATAGGAGTATTACAAACAGTGTCCATATACCCCGACTACTCGGCTGAGGTTCAGAAGCAAAGAATGTGGTATGGAGGGGTGAAGAAAAGGTTGAGAGATATGGAACTGGTGTACTCTAGTTTGTATCCTGCTAAGCTCAGGGTTGTGGCCCTGGGATCTGTTCATTTTTTTCCAACTCCGGAGGTGGCCACCAAGTGGCTGGACTTGAACGAGAAAAAGATCAGAGCTGGTAAAAGAAGGGAGAAGTGAGAAGACGCGCTGAGAGACTTGGCGGGCCGTATACTTGTGAAGGAAGAAAGATGGATGATGCTGTTATATAGAGACTTTTTGTTCCTGCGTTCTAGTTATCATGGACAATGGAGGGACTGTAGATGATAGCACATATAAGCAGAGGAGAAATGGAGGGTTTGAAAGTAATTCACGGTTTTGAGATAACATTTGTAAGTTTGCTAGGTATAGAGTCACCTACTCTCTGGTGGTATAGAGTCACCTACTCTCTGGTTTAGAGGGGAGAAACACATTGGGAGTCTTTGGTAATGGTTTGTTATGTTCAACAACAGTGGGGAGGGAGCGGGGTGGGAGGGGGAGGCCCTTCAGGCTATGGGTTGGTTCTAGGGGTTCTTGGGAGAAGTATTGTCCTCTACGGGATTGGGAATGTATACGTATAGGGAAATATGGTGGGTGATAAGATTAAAATTCTGAGGGGATTATCTGATGGAACACGAAGAGCGGCGATTATGGACTATATTAGGAAGGAGGGACCGGATGTGATATGCCTTCAATAGACACATTTGATAAAGGAGAAAGTGGAGGTGTTGAAGAGAAGATGGATCGGGAGGGCATATCACTCCATGTACTCCTCATATGCCAGGGGGGTCTCGTTGTTGGTCGGAGCATCCACACCCTTTGAGGAAATTGAAAGCCATATCGACAGTGAAGGCCAATACATTTTTGTAATTTGTAAAATTTATGAACAATTGTTATGTATAGTGGCCATGTACATACCACCTCCGTATTTGGGGAAGAAGATCTAGGAGGTGATAAAATTGTGCAAAAGGAATATGGGACTACCGTTATTAATTATTGGTGACTTTAATAATGTGATGGATGAGGGATGGGATATTCATAAACAGGAAATAGGAAAAGGTGGCCGGAAACTACCATAATTTGGGAACTATGTGAAAGAGCTTGGAATGGTAGACCTGTGGAGGGTAAGGAATGAGGATGTGGTATGTTACTCCTGCTACTCGGCTACTCATGGATCTCTTTCGCTAATTGATTTGGCACAGGGTAATGAATTGTTGACACAATTGATTTGTGGAGTGGAATATCTCCCGAGAGTGGTCTCGGATCATAAACCTCTGGAGCTGATTATTAAAAAGACGGGGTGCGGGTGGAGGCTTCATCCACTATGGCTGGAACATATTAATATGGAAGCAATAAAGGGTGAGTTAGACGAATATTGGCAGATCAATGAAGGTAGTGCAGATAGGCGAGTGGTGTGGGATGCCATGAAGGCATATTTGAGGGGTCATCTGTTTCGAGAAATTTCTAGATGTAAGTCTAAAACTAGATCAGAAGACAGGGCAGCGATGGAGGCTTTAGAATGGGCGGAAAGAGAACTCATAATGAACCCCTCATTAGAGAGTCAGAACGGGCTCAAGGAAGCTCAGAAGGGAGTCAACGAACTATATATAAAGAGAGTAGAGAGGAAAAGAGCTTTCCAGAAGACACCATTCTACGATAAGAGTGAAAGGATGGGACATTTGCTATCAGTAGTACTGGCAGCACAGAGGGAATCCTCATTTGTATACAAGCTGAAGACGGAAGAGTGGACGGAGGTGGTAGATACGGAGGATATACTGGAAGATTTTAGACGGTTTTATGAGCAGCTTCTTCTGAATCAGGAGCCTCATCAGCAGAGATGAAAGGGTTTCTTGGGGCGGCATGACTCCCTAGGATTGCAGAGAGTGACAGGAGGAGACTGGAAGAGCCTGTAACACAGGAGGAGGTTGAAACAGCGATAATGTCTTTGACAAATAATAGGGCTCCAGGGGCGGACAGGCTCCAGGATGAGATCTATAAACAGTTGGTTAAGGTGGTAGCACCTAGGCTAGAGGCGGTCTTCGAGGAGGCTTTGGAATGTGATGCATTGCCGTTGTCCATGAGAGAGGCTGTGGTAGTGGAAGGTAGAGACCCGAAGTTGGCAGAGTCCTACAGGCCCATTTCGTTACTGACGGTAGATGTAAAAATTCTGGCCAACCGATTGGTGAGTGTGGTGCAAGATCTTATCCAGCCTGATCAATCCAGATTTATGCCGGATAGGTCTACAGCAATAAACATACGTAGACTATTCCTTAATCTGCAGTTTCCATCGGATAACTGGGTGGTAGTGTAGTTGGATGCACGTAAAGCATTCGACAGCGTCGAATGGAGCTATCTTTGGAAGGTGTTGGAGTACTTTGGATTTGGACCAACCTTCATATCGTGGATACGGCTGTTGTACACTGTTATGGGTCCGGGTGGTGGAACCTCTGTGCTGAGATGCAAGGAGGGGCCAGAGAGGCTTAACTAAGTGCCAACTCGGACCGGCCCTGGCCACACGGCGGCTTAATCGACTCCGCGAACTAGGGAGGGACCGGGCAGGTGGACCAGGTGCCACTCTGGGACCGACCTTGTGTGAGAGCAGGCGACTCCCACGGGTCAGATGGCTGAAGCTGACCGGTACAGCGAATGAGCACGGCAGGTAGCTTGACCGGTGATATGGGTAGACAGACAGGCAGGCGGACACGGCAGGTGGCCTGACAGGTGATCCGGGTAGACAGGCTGGCGGGCACGGCTGACAGACAGGCTGGCGGGCACGGCTGACAGACAGGCTGGCGGGCACGGCTGACAGACAGGCTGGCGGGCACGGCTGACAGACAGGCTGGCGGGCACGGCTGACAGACAGGCTGGCGGGCGCGGCTGACAGACAGGCTGGCAGGTACTGGAACCTGAGGGCTGAGGAGAGTGTTAGCACACAAACAACAACCTTGCACAGGCACCTCCATTTTGGAGGAGGTGCTTTATATAGGAGTGGTCCTCTGGCCATTGGCCGGTGACTCTTTAGAACGGCACGCGGCCCCTTTAAGAGGGAGGGAGCTCGCGCTCCCTAAGCACAGTGCCCAGGAAGCTGCGCGCCTCAGCAGCAGCAGCTGGAGAGCTGGAGGACGCCGGACCGGGACGGCGGCGGTGAGGAGAACTGCGTCTCTGCTCGGCAGGAGGCTGAGACGCCGATGCTACATACACATCACCAAGTGCTAGTCAGCGTCAGGGTTAATGGGCAGACATCCAGACAATTCGCTCTTCAGAGGGAGACCAGACAGGGGTGTCCACTGTCTCCACTGCTTTTTGCGTTGGTAGTGGAGCCCTTGGCGCAGACAATTCGAAAGGCAGCCTCGGTCAAGGGGTATAAATATGGATCTATAGAGGAAAAAATAGCTTTATATGCAGATGATGTGCTGCTTTTCCTGGAAGGCCCTGATGTGTCCTTGCGGGGTGTGATGAGCATCCTTGGGGGATTTGGGACTATGTCGGGCCTGGAAATTAATTGGGAGAAATCCATCATTCTAGCTGTGGACGATAGTGGTGAAGACCTTATGATAGAGGGGGATGGTAGTAGGTTTACGGTTGTGTGGCAGTTCAAGTACCTGGGCATTCAGGTATCGCTCCCGCTCTCGAGCTATATAGACCTGAATCTGATCCCACTACTGGGTAAGTTCAGAAGCAAATTGGGGGAGTGATGTAGATTACATCTATCAGTGGTGGGAAGGACAAACCTGATTAAAATGGTGCTGATGCGCTAGGTGCTGTACGTGCTGCACAATGCACCCATATGGTTACCTAAACGGTGGTTTCGTATGATCAATTCTATATTTAGGGATCTTGTATGGGGGAAAAAACAACTGAGAATTAGATTGGAAATATTACAGGGGCCCAAAGATGAGGGGGGGCTGGCACTCCCAGGCCCGTGCATATACTATCTAGCAGCTCAAGGTCAACAGCTGAGTGGATAGAGAGAGACAGAGGGAATGTGTTCGGTGTGGCAGATATTGACTCTGGTACTGGGGAGAGATTCATTGGTTCAAGGACTGGAGGCAGGTAGTTTTAGGAAACTGGGACTGTCATGCCCCACTCTCGCCCTGATACACAAGGTATGGGAGGAGATTAAAAGGATTAGGGGAGTGGAGGCCCTGACTAATTATTCCTCTATATGGCAAAATGAAAAACTGCCGGAGTTTGACAAAATGGGGTAATTTAAAAACTGGACGAGGAAAGGAATCCAATACATGGCCCAATTACAGGACTCGCAAGGACTAGTGACTTTTGAGAAACTACAGGAGGAATATGAGTTATCTGAGATCTGTAGATTCCAGTACAGACAGTTCTGTCACGCTTACATAGCGCAGGGTAAGACTGTTTCTATGAGGGTCCAAAAAGACATATTGGTGGACTATGTCTGTAGTGATGGGGGAACAAAAGGAGTTATGTCACTTATTTATAAGGACTTAATGCACACCTTTTTAATCAACTATCCGATTAAGGCTAAAGAAAGTAGGAAGACGACTTGGGACCGATAGAAGAGGATAAGTGGGAGGCGATTACGGAATACATACTCCAATTGTCACTGAGTTAGCCAGGTAGACTCTCACAAATATATGTGCTCCATAGAGTATACAGGACCCCTGAAAGACTATATAGGGCACGACTGAGACTTCTCACAATAGTTGGTCAGCATTTGGGCCCATTCCTCCTGACAAAACTGGTGTAACTGATTCCAGGTTTGTAGGTCGCCTTGCTCGCACCTGGCTTTTCAGCTTTGCCCATACATTTTCAATAGGATTGATATCAGGGCTTTGTGATGGCCACTCCCAAACATTGACTTTGTTATCCTTAAGCCACTTTGTTACCATTTTGGCAGTATGTTTCTGGTCATTGTCCATTTGGAAGACCCATCTCCGCCCAAGCTTTAACTTCCTGGCTGATGTCTTGAGATGTTGCTTCAGTACTGCCACATAATCTTCCTTTCTCATAATGTCATCTATTTTGTGATGTGCACCAGTCCCTCCTGCAGCAAAACAATCCCACAACCTGATGCTGCCACCCCCGTGTTTCTCTGTTGGGATGGCTTCCAAGCTTCTCCCTTTTTCCTCCAAACGTAACGACGGTCATTATGCCCAAGAAGTTAAATTTTAGTTTCATCAGACCACAGAACATGTCTCCAAAAATTAAGGTCGTTCCTGTGTGCATTTGCAAACATTAATCTGGCTTTTTTATGTTTCTTTTGGAGTAATTGCTTCTTCCTGGCAGAGTGGCCTTTCAGCCCATGTTGATACAGTACTTGTTTCACTGTACTTATTGACACAATCTTACCAGCTTCCGCCATCATCTTCACAAGGTCTTTTGCTTTTGTCCTTGGGTTGATATGCACATGTCAGACCAAAGCACATTCATCTCTGGGACACAGACTCCGTCTCCTTCCTGAGCGGTATGATGGCTGGACATTCCCACCTTGTTTGTACTTGTGTATAATTGTTTGTACAGATGAACGAGGCACCTTCAGGTATCTTGAAATTGTACCCAAGGATCAGCCAGACTTGTGCAAGTCCACAATTCTCTTCCTGCTATCTTGGCTGATTTCTTTAGACTTTCCCATGATGCTACACAAAGAAGCAGTGTGTTTCAGGTGTGCATTAAAATACATCCACAGGTGTGTCTCTAATTAACTCAGATGTTGCCAAAAAAACAGAAGCTTCCAAACATGACATCATCACATGGGCAGTCCAGAATTGTTTTAAGGCATAATAATCTTAGTGTATGTAAACTTTTGACTTTGCAGTAAGTAATAAAAATGCCTTAACACATTCTCTCTCTCTCGTTATTCTGGCATTTGGAAAATATTAAAAATGATGGTAATCCTAATTGATCTAAAACAGGAAAGCTTTATTCTGATTTCATGTCAGATATTGAGAAAAACATGCATATGTGTCTTTTTATATAGTGTATGTAAATTTCTGGTTTCAACTGTACATTTGACCCACTCTTATTGGTGAAACCTGTTATTCTGATTTCCATAATTAAAGGGATTTGTAGAGATTAGGAGGTGTAGCATGCAGGTACAATAGGGAACGGGCGCTTGGAGAGATTGGTCTCTAGCTTTTTGTTATTAAATACTGAAAGTGACTTCAAGACTTCGCTCTCCAAAGAAAAGGGATAGTTAGCAAACAAGAGGGTAAGGAATTGGCCTAAGGGTCATGGAAAGCAAACCAGACACATGTCCTGTGCAGCACCATAGTGGGGCTCCAGTTTGTCAATGTTGTCAATCCCTTTCTATTCTGTACAGAGTACAGGAACCCCTCTAACACAGCTAAGATTAATTTTTTTTATGCATAGCCAACATATTCTGTAGGGCTGCACATAGAGTTTAATCACTTACATCAGTCCATCATCATATCAATAAGTTTTTGGAGCATTGTAGGAAAACGGAGGAATCCCACACAAACACAGGGGCAAAATATAAACTCCAAACATGTGTCCACTTTGGTTGGATTCATGCCCAAGAGCCCAACAGGGCGACACTGCTAACCCCTATACCGCAGTGAAGTGACACCCATTATTGGAAATCTGACAAAACGTTTTAAGTTAGGAAATATTCAGAGCTATTGGAATATTCAGAGAACGTTAGGCTGGATTTTCAGGAACAGAAATCTCTAGAGATGTCAAAGGGATTTGGTTATTCTTGTATATCCTTTAATTCTGGAAATCTCTGTTGGTCTCAGATCACAAACTTCACTAATGTCATCTTCACATGTGTATCTTTGTTGTATCAGAAGTTTTTTTTCTTACGTGAATATCCCCTTAAAAAAGTGCTGAAGACCGAAAATTTACAGTATTTGCTTAGCTCCCCCCACTAAATACATAGTCTCCATCCAGGGGCTGATGCCATACACAGGCAGAGAGTGCTGGCTGCCAGCAGAGGCCTACAATAGGAGCCCTTGCTTAGCTCTCTCCTCTCCTGGCCTTGTAAGCTGTTTCAGCAGACTGTGCACATTGTAACAGTTTACAAGGGAAGTTGATCTATTGAGCTGCAAGTAGGAGAGAGGCTGCTGGCTCTAAAGAGGCAGCTGTTCCTTTGAGCTATGTGGCAGTTGTTGCATCCACTTTACTCACAGCATTGAAACCTTCATTTTAAAGAGTTCAGCATCGGCAATTCCATGCGCCTGTATCCCGGGCAGACCAATAAATCACGCTTTTCTTAAGGTCATGCAGGATAGTTACATAGTTAGTACTGTTGAAAAAAGACAAACAGGAAAATAGCAATTGACATCAGTCGGCAAGAGGAAGTGAATTAATTGCTGTGTTCTTGGATATGCAAATCCGAGTTCAGCTAATAATAATATATACAGTACAGACCAAAAGTTTGGACACACCTTCTCATTTAAAGATTTATACAATTTTCATAGTCATGAAAATACAGAAATTCACACTGAAGGCATCAAAACTATGAATTAACACACGTGGAATTATATACTTAACAAAAAAGTGTGAAACAACTGAAAATATGTCTTATATTCTAGGTTCTTCAAAGTAGCCACCTTTTGCTTTGATGACTGCTTTGCACACTCTTGGCATTCTCTTGATTAGCTTCAAGAGGTAGTCACCGGAAATGGTCTTCACTTCACAGGTGTGCCCTGTCAGGTTTAATAAGTGGGATTTCTTGCCTTATAAATGGGGTTGGGACCATCAGTTGTGTTGTGCAGAAGTCTGGCGGATACACAGCTGATAGTCCTACTGAATAGACTGTTAGAATTTGTATTATGGCAAGAAAAAAGCAGCTAAGTAAAGAAAAACGAGTGGCCATCATTACTTTAAGAAATGAAGGTCAGTCAGTGCGAAAAATTGGGAAAAATTTGAAAGTGTCCCCAAGTGCAGTTGCAAAAACCATCAAGCGCTACAAAGAAACTGGCTCACATGAGGACCGCCCCAGGAAAGGAAGACCAAGAGTCACCTCTGCTTCTGAGGATAAGTTTATCCGAGTCACCAGCCTCAGAAATCGCAGGTTAACAGCAGCTCAGATTAGAGACCAGACTTTGTGCAGCAGGCCTTCATGGTAAAATAGCTGCTAGGAAACCACTGCTAAGGACAGGCAACAAGCAGAAGAGACTTGTTTGGGCTAAAGAACACAAGGAATGGACATTAGACCAGTGGAAATCTGTGCTTTGGTCTGATGAGTCCAAATTTGAGATCTTTGGTTCCAACCACCGTGTCTTTGTGTGACCCAGAAAAGGTGAACGGATGGACTCTACATGCCTGGTTCCCACCGTGAAGCATGGAGGAGGAGGTGTGATGGTGTGGGGGTGCTTTGCTGGTGACACTGTTGGGGATTTATTCAAAATTGAAGGCATACTGAACCAGCATGGCTACCACAGCATCTTGCAGAGGCATGCTATTCCATCCGGTTTGCGTTTAGTTGGACCATCATTTATTTTTCAACAGGACAATGACCCCAAACACACCTCCAGGCTGTGTAAGGGCTATTTGACCAAGAACGAGAGTGATGGGGTTCTGCGCCAGATGACCTGGCCTCCACAGTCACCAGACCTGAACCCAATCGAGATGGTTTGGGGTGAGCTGGACTGCAGAGTGAAGGCAAAAGGGCCACAAGTGCTAAGCATCTCTGGGAACGCCTTCAAGATTGTTGGAAGACCATTTCCGGTGACTACCTCTTGAAGCTCATCAAGAGAATGCCAAGAGTGTGCAAAGCAGTCATCAAAGCAAAAGGTGGCTACTTTGAAGAACCTAGAATATAAGACATATTTTCAGTTGTTTCACACTTTTTTGTTAAGTATATAATTCCACATGTGTTAATGACGCGCCCCCTGGGCCTGTGCTGGGGAACCCGGAGCCGGGCCTTCTGTAAGATACTGGGGGTTGTGGTCTCCGTGTGGCGGTGACCCGGTCCGTGCCCAGGGTGGTCAAACCAGTGGCAGTCTATTTGTGTTGTAATAAGTGTCCGACTACGCCACCCGTGGATTGCGGTTAGTGGGGACCGCCGCTGCGCTGCAGACCGCTGAGGCTGATGTTATATGCGCAGCCAAGAATGGGATAACTCCCCACGGGAGAAGTATTGCCTCAGGGCAGCTAGAGTAGATGATGGTAGTGATGGTGTGAGCGTCCCAGTACTAATGGTGCTGGTGCGGCGATGAAACACAGAGACGTGTGGTTGCAGTTTCCAATGCTTTACTCACAGTTCTTTACTGGTCCTAGTCACCTCGGTACCGACGGTGACTGCCCAAGCCGTGCTGCGTCCACCAGGCAAGGGGCTCGACCAACTCCCAGGCAATTCCAGAGCGTGGCATAGGACTCCCTTCCTTTCCTTTCTCTGGCCGTCCCCACCAGTGACCCACCTTTGTCCAGCTTCCTCGGGCCTTCTGTTGGCGAAACCTCTCTCCGGTTTCCCTGACCCTATGTGGTATGCTTTCCTGGTGGATGTAGTGAGGGGTCGCACCAAGATGTGGTCACAACCTCCGGTTTTGGCTGAGGATTAGTCGCCTCCACCAATTTGGGTTCCGGTACCCTGCTCTGCCAACCCTTCACCCGTTATCTCGTGGGTTTTTAGGGTTCCTTCTTCACTCGTGTCTCTGGGCCTTTCTCTGTGTTCCTGTTCTTTGCTTCCTTTCTTACTGTCCTTTCTGTTCCTTCTCCTTTCTCTCTCTCTCAGGCTCCGGCCTCCTGACAAGGCCTGCCTGCGGAGCAGAGCCCATGCAGGGGCTCTGCTTCCTGTCTTCTCCTCTCACTCTTGACTTCTTCTCTGCACTGCACTGCACTGACTCCTGTTCTAAGATGGTGCCCACCTTTTATACCTCCTTCTAACACCCGAGCCCAGGTGACTAGCAACCAATGGGCTCCTACCTATGCCCAGAGACCCACCCCTATCTGCTCCTACACCACTGGGTTTTCCTCCCCCTCCCCACTCCAGCCAGGAACAGATGCTGTCGTGCCTGCACTTCTGTCTAGTGGGAGCACCGTTGAGCTGTCCCTCGGAAATGGTGTGTGTGTGGTGCATGCAGCTTACTGAGCCCTAGTCCACACTCCATCCTTACCCGGGAGTGGAATATCACACCTCTGGTTCGAGGTGCAATACCCCTGTAGCAGCCGAGCCCTCGGGGCGCTACATTCCCCCCTGGTAAATCACAGCACGTCCTCGGGCTGGAAAAGAATAAAACAATTTGAAAACATACAAATTTTTAGAATGCATTCGCATATAAGACATTCAACAATTAACCCATCCCTTTATGGGAGGTACTCTTTTCCTTTTAAACGTTACTGGTATAAACATCGTAAAAACATTATAAGACTTTCTTCACACACATATAGAATACTATAAACTCCTTTAGCAGCATATGAAACTTTTTCAGTATAAAACTTTTTCAAGTAAAACATTCCTGAGCTCTGGCCGTTGTGCAACTTGTGACCAGGTAAAGGTGCAACAGTCCATTTGGTTCCGAGGTAGACGTTGCAGTTTCGTATAAAACCAGTAGGGGGCGCTTTAAGAAGCGCAACTATTTACAAGGGTGGCCGCTCTCAGTCCTCGGCCATTGGGGATAAGGGAGTGGCTGCTCACAGTCCTCAGCCTGGTTAGGGATTAGGGGCACACAAGTAACAGTCCACATTAGTCCCAACGGGGACCACACTCCACTCAGCAACAGTTTCTATACCCTTACGGGTAACTATATACAGTTCCATTTACCGTTCACTGGTAACGGTGTCCTCCTGATGCTTCCTCCTTGTACTCTTCAGACCCGTCCGGGCCCTCAGGGTAGTCCATGTCTGGGCGGTACCGCAGCTCCTCCTTTGTTAGACGGTGGACATGGAGGGCATACAGTCCCTTTGCGCCCTTGTGTAGCAGGCCTTGCGACCGGGCCTGGAGAAGGTCGCTGTTAATGACGCCCGGGGTCAGTGGGTGCGACTTTGGGCCTGGGCGCGGGCTGGTGGTGGCAGTGCCCAGGGCTGGAGGGCTCGGCTGCAGGGCTTGTTGCGGGGTCTGGAGCAGGTTGGTGTCTGCAGCACCCGGGATTGGCAGCTCCTCCATGGGGCCCGGGAGCAGGCTGACGCTGGCAGCGTCCGGGACAGGGAGACTCCTCTTACCTGCTCCCGCGACCGCTCCTGCATCACGCGTCTTCTCCTGGCGCTGGTCGGGGCCCGCGATGGCTGGGGCACTGCCGATGCTGGGCAGCTTAGTCTGCTGCCGGTCCGTCATCTTGCTCTCCGTTCCTGGTGTCCTCCTCCCCCCTGGTGGACCGTGGCCTACCTTGCGTTGATCTTCCTCCGTAGGCCGCGGCTCCGCAGTCGATCGTCGGGGTTGAGGACCTTGCGTCGCTCTCCTGCGACATCAGCGTCGCTCCCTCTCCCTTCCAGGACCTTACGCAGCGTCAGTGCGTGGGGCGGAGCTACAGATCTTGCGCGCTTTCGGCGTCCACGCCCCTCTTCTTCCCGCACGGCGTCCCGAAGATGGCGTCCGATGGCGGGAAGCGGCTGCGGATGGCGGGAAACGACCCAAGATGACGTCCGATGTCGGGAAAAGACCCAAGATGGCGTCTGATGGCGGGAATCGGCTCCGGATGGCGGGAAACGACTCCGGACGGCGGGAAACTTCTGGAAATGGCGGGAGACTTCTTTTCAAGGTACATGCACAATCTTCTTCAGGCACGCAATACCCGCTTGTGGCGGGTTGGTCTCGATCCTGCCGACTACGCCAAAGTTGACGCGCCCCCTGGGCCTGTGCTGGGGAACCCGGAGCCGGGCCTTCTGTAAGATACTGGGGGTTGTGGTCTCCGTGTGGCGGTGACCCGGTCCGTGCCCAGGGTGGTCAAACCAGTGGCAGTCTATTTGTGTTGTAATAAGTGTCCGACTACGCCACCCGTGGATTGCGGTCAGTGGGGACCGCCGCTGCGCTGCAGACCGCTGAGGCTGATGTTATATGCGCAGCCAAGAATGGGATAACTCCCCACGGGAGAAGTATTGCCTCAGGGCAGCTAGAGTAGATGATGGTAGTGATGGTGTGAGCGTCCCAATACTAATGGTGCTGGTGCGGCGATGAAACACAGAGACGTGTGGTTGCAGTTTCCAATGCTTTACTCACAGTTCTTTACTGGTCCTAGTCACCTCGGTACCGGCGGTGACTGCCCAAGCCGTGCTGCGTCCACCAGGCAAGGGGCTCGACCAACTCCCAGGCAATTCCAGAGCGTGGCACAGGACTCCCTTCCTTTCCTTTCTCTGGCCGTCCCCACCAGTGACCCACCTTTGTCCAGCTTCCTCGGGCCTTCTGTTGGTGAAACCTCTCTCCCGTTTCCCTGACCCTATGTGGTATGCTTTCCTGGTGGATGTAGTGAGGGGTCGCACCAAGATGTGGTCACAACCTCCGGTTTTGGCTGAGGATTAGTCGCCTCCACCAATTTGGGTTCCGGTACCCTGCTCTGCCAACCCTTCACCCGTTATCTCGTGGGTTTTTAGGGTTCCTTCTTCACTCGTGTCTCTGGGCCTTTCTCTGTGTTCCTGTTCCTTGCTTCCTTTCTTACTGTCCTTTCTGTTCCTTCTCCTTTCTCTCTCTCTCAGGCTCCGGCCTCCTGACAAGGCCTGCCTGCGGAGCAGAGCCCATGCAGGGGCTCTGCTTCCTGTCTTCTCCTCTCACTCTTGACTTCTTCTCTGCACTGCACTGCACTGACTCCTGTTCTAAGATGGTGCCCACCTTTTATACCTCCTTCTAACACCCGAGCCCAGGTGACTAGCAACCAATGGGCTCCTACCTATGCCCAGAGACCCACCCCTATCTGCTCCTACACCACTGGGTTTTCCTCCCCCTCCCCACTCCAGCCAGGGACAGATGCTGTCGTGCCTGCACTTCTGTCTAGTGGGAGCACCGTTGAGCTGTCCCTCGGAAATGGGGTGTGTGTGGTACATGCAGCTTACTGAGCCCTAGTCCATACTCCATCCTTACCCGGGAGTGGAATATCACACCTCTGGTTCGAGGTGCAATACCCCTGTAGCAGCCGAGCCCTCGGGGTGCTACATTAATTCATAGTTTCGATGCCTTCAGTGTGAATGTACAATTTTCATAGTCATGAAAATACAGAAAAATCTTTAAATGAGAAGCTGTTTCCAAACTTTTGGTCTGTACTGTATATATTTTTTTTATAGAAAGTGAAATTGAAAACTGCCTATTAAACTGATATTGATGCCAACATTTAGCATTTACAATTTAATGGGCATCCAGAGGTTAAGTTCTGCCACAACCTGACTGTTCTGATAACTATATACTCTGAAATTTCTCTCTGTCTACATGCATCCCTATTTTTATTGAGAGTTATATATAATATAATATAATATAATGGCATTATATATGTATAAGCTTGTTTATAAATATAAAGCAATATTCCTGATGTAAATGTCTAATTTGTCTTTGAGGTGTATTGGACCTGGCATGAGCCAAGAGTGGCTAAAGTTCAGGTGGTATGTGTATCTCTACTTTTTTTCTTTTCCCGTGTATTAAAAAAGCGTTTTTGGGACCTCTAACATATGACCATATAGTTTTAGAGCGGCGTACAAAAAAAAAATTGGGATTTTGCGTTAGTTCAGTTGAGTGCTGTCACGTAATACAGATATCAGAGGAGGCCACAGGAACGACAGTAATATTTAAGCATGAATCATGATGTGATGGATTGACCCAGAAATCACCATGTCCTCTTTATGCCACTGTTTTAGATTATATCAGTATCAATAGAAAAGTTTTGATTTGTGTCCCAATGATGCATTATTATATTAGACATCACCAATTAACAGTAAGCATTCTTCTCTCCCTCTATTTTCATTGCATTCTTTGATTGATATTAAAAAGGACCCGTCAGTTCTCCTGAAATATCTGGATCAGTGAAGATGGGTCCCAAAAACCCATGTGAATGGAGCAATGGTGCACATGCCTGACCATTCTCACAGGGGGGACATGGGACTCCCATTCTTCTTTTTAATAGGGAGGGGAATCCATGGTCTGACCCCAACCTATCGTGCATTTTTCACTATCCTATAATGAATTATGTTTTTAGAATGCCCCCTTATAACTGTGCACTGAGCTCTCCCTTTATTATTTTTACTGGAAACGTACGAGTAAGCTGACAATAAGATGTTACTATTTCTGTTTTGAATTGTTAAATATATTTCAAGAAGAATAGCAGGAATGGCACAGGACAGACGTTTTAGGAAATATATACTAAAACTTCCCATATCATATAGTACACATATATAAACTAATAAAAAATATGTAATGACAATATATTTGTAGGGGGAACACTTGCCATGACAGACAACAACCTCTTTATTTTTTTTATTATAATTTACACTCTCAAATGTGAAAAAAATTAATGAACTGCCAAACATAAAATCTATATATTTTTCCCGTAATCGAGCTCTGTGTAGCAGTGTGTGCAGGGTCTTGACTGGTGGATCGGAGTAAGCCATGTTGCTGCCACTGGATCCCGACTGTACTTCTGTAAGTCTGTAAATGTTTTACTTGTATCCCACCCTTAACCAGACACAGATGTTGGGTGTTTTGCTCACACTCTGCGTTTCTGTAACTTGGGGAATTATTTAAAATAAAACATTTGACAGATTTGTGTATTGGTGAAATCTAGGAGCAAAATGGAAGCAAGGGAATTCCATTTAGAAGTAGCATAGGGGACTAATTTGATCCAGCTTTTGGATATTTGGAAAGTGTCAAAAAGAAAAAATATAGACGGGATTGTGGCATGATTTTTTGGAAAGGATTTAGTATATAATCTCTGCTGTTATTCATAGACCGAGGCAGTGTTAAGGGACATTTATTTAGTTCTATGTAAATAAATGTTATTCTTACTATTGGATGAAGTACAGTTATGGATATTTAGGA
Organism: Phyllobates terribilis; assembly: GCF_046119375.1. NCBI lineage: Eukaryota > Metazoa > Chordata > Amphibia > Anura > Dendrobatidae > Phyllobates > Phyllobates terribilis. The sequence continues at coordinate 74,421,216 of NW_027362764.1, forward strand.
AAGGTTGAAGTTCAGTCTGGCACACAAAATTCACCATATGCTTTGTTCAAATGGGCAATATGCTGTGGATTTTCTGCCAACATTTTTTTGGCATTTTAATTTTGCAGCAAATTCAATGGTGAATCTGCATCAGATTTTTTCCATTGTAATTTACGGCTCGTGTGGGTATGGATAAGTATTTTTCCAAAATTTGACATAGAGTAAAGACCATTATAAAATAGAAAAAAAACAATTCGCTACCTGTCAAATGCATTTCTGCTCTGCCGGTCCCTCAGAGACTGAGCTATGACATCCTGTCCATTGTCATCTGATTTCTGAGGACACTGATAGTATGCAGCAGTTAGGGGACTGATGGACTGGATGCAGGGCGCATGTGGTATAACAACGTCACGAGCCCTGAGAGACCAGGTGCACACATCACTGAGACGGCGCTGATAACCGAGGTGAGTACAGGATGGTTTTATTTTACGAGGGGAATATACCAATTAAGAAGGGGTTGTACAAGTAGAGCACAAACCCTTTGAAGTTCCTAAACATCCCCCCAGTGCACTTCAAGATTCATTTGCATATTATATCTACACTAGGTTTCTCATGACTGGCACACTGGAGTGCTACAAAAAAATATATAATTTTTATTGGGGGAAAATCCGCTATAACACTACTTCTTCCATGTGTATAAACTGTTATGGCTCAGTTTGAGGATTCGATCTGCTGACCTGTTGCTGCGTTGTCTGTTCCCCTTTCTGCTGAGCTATTGCCTTTTCGTCAAATTGTTTTTATTGTTTTTTTTTTAAGGGAAGAGGATTGCCTTTTCTTCCCTGTTCAAATGCTGTTTGTTCCAATTGTCTTTGTTCCCTCCTTCTTGGTTTGCTCCTATACAGGTATTTTCCATTTTCCTGTTTTGGTCTGTCCTATCACATTCTGGGTTGGGTTATATATGTTCCCCTTCACTGTACTTCCTTGCTGGTTATACCTCTAGGTGGACTTGGATTTAGGAGTTCCAGCCCTTCAGCTAAGGGGTTTACCTTTTTTGGTAAACACCAGTTGAATTCCTGCAATGAATCTGTTTGTTTTCCTTTCCAATTCCTCTTTTTAGGTTTTTGGGAAATTTTACCTGTTTCGTTTACTTTTGGCTCTCCATAGCTTTCCCTCTCTATCCTATATGAATGTGTTTCGTATCTTCCTGCACACTTTCCTCTCCTCTTGTTGGCAGTGTGTTGCGGCCTCCTCTCTGATTCTTCAGGTGGTACAAGAAACCCCTCAATGGCCTTTTAGTGAGCCAGGTCTGAGGTGGTGTTTTTGAGTTGTACAGCTAGGGTCTTTCTAGTCTGTTCAGGGCCAGTTGGGTGTGAGTTCGGCGTCTCCCTGTAGTAGGTCTTCCCTTTTTCTGTTACCCATGAGTGAGTGTGTGTTACGTTCATAACATAAACGTGCTGACAGTTCCTTTAAATTCCACTCCATTCGTGAATACAGGTCAAGTGACTGAAAAACCCTTCTTGTTGCGCTGCTCATACAAATCACTTATTGGAGGTTTTTCTTCCCCAGACTGTAAAGATTCACCAACCGCAAGCAAAAATTTTGAAAGTGGTGAGGAATTTACAAACTTGTAGAACCTTTAATTATAAAGCAATTAAACTTGATACTAGAAATCTGTCTTTATATTAAATGTCTTCTTCGTGTAGAAGTGAATATTTTTAGGTAGGATTGGTGATAAACGAATGATTACTGGGAGCTCGACCATTGGTGACCCATTGCCACCTAGCTGGTGGTGTGAATGTGTCCATGGCTCCATTCACATCTATGGAATAGGTATCTCCATCTGTCTCATAGAAGTGGAGGAGTAATACATTTATTTAGCAGGTAAACCTCATTAAGCAGTTTCTTTCAATCCTGTTATACATATATTATGCAATATGCTGTTTACACTGATTAGATTGACATTGACAGAAATTACGGTCACATAATAAACCGTCATTACACAAGGAATATTTTTTCCCATAGGGATTGGGCCGTTGTCACTCTTAATTCTTTTCTTTTAATTTTCTGCTGTAATTTAGGCGTGATGTCTCTGCTGCGGCCCCTGCTCTTGGATGTGGTCCCAACTATCCAGCAGACCTCTGCTTTGGCTCTTGGGAGACTCGCCAATTATAATGATGATCTGGCAGAAGCAGTTGTTAAAGGAGACATTCTTCCACAGCTTGTGTATTCTCTAGCCGAGCAGAACGTAAGTAAATACTTTATGGCTTTTTTAAAGACTTGATTCCATTGTGACAAGCATGAAATTATAGCCTGAAATAATTTATAAGAAGTGAGTGAATTCTCCAAATACGTCACATAGGGCTGCTGCAAGTTGAGGGCATCAAGGTCTGGATGATGATAGAGCTGGAAATATCGACATTTATGTAACATTTATGTATTAGGCTCCAAGGGGAGAAGGCACTCCTCCCATTACAGCTCAGATTAACTATCTGCCAGAGAGTTATCATTGTGTCTCTTAAGTAATAGGCTATGTGCCCACGATGCAGAAATGCTCCGGATTTTTCCTGAGCGTTTCTGCATCTCCCTGGCAGAAAAAACGCATGCGGATTGTACATGCGTTTTTCCTGCCAGGGACAAGCGGAAGTGAAGCGTTTTTCACATGCATTTCCGCATGCGGGCCGTTAAGCGCTTTCCAAGTGAATTTAGCTTCAGCGGCATGGATTTATATAGTGTGACCGAAAGAATGGTAAAAAAAAAAGAAATAAATATTATACAGTTATATGAAAAAGTTTGGGCACCCCTATTAATCTTAAGCTTAATGTTTTACAAAAATTGGTGTTTTTGCAACAGCTATTTCAGTTTGATAAATGTAATATCTGTTGGACACAGTAATGTTTCTGCCTTGAAATGAGGTTTATTGTACTAACAGAAAATGTGCAATCTGCATTCAAACAAAATTTGACAGGTGCATAAGTATGGGCACCTCACCAGAAAAGTGACATTAATATTTAGTAGATCCTCCTTTTGCAAAAATAACAGCCTCTAGTCGCTTCCTGTAGCTTTTAATGATTTCCTGGATCCTGGATGAAGGTATTTTTGACCATTCCTCTTTACAAAACAATTCCAGTTCAGTTAAGTTTGATGGTCGCCGAGCATGGACAGCCCTCTTCAAATGATCCCACAGATGTTCAATGATATTCAGGTCTGGGGACTGGGATGGCCATTCCAGAACATTGTAATTGTTCCTCTGCATGAATGCCTGAGTAGATTTGGAGCGGTGTTTTGGATCATTGTCTCGCTGAAAGATCCATCCCTTGCGTAACTTCAACTTTGTCACTGATTCTTGAACATTATTGTCAAGAATCTGCTGATACTGAGTGGAATCCATGCGTCCCTCAACTTTAACAAGATTCCCGGTGCCGGCATTGGCCACACAGCCCCAAAGCATGATGGAACCTCCACCAAATTTTACTGTGGGTAGCAAGTGTTTTTCTTGGAATGCTGTGTTTTTTTGCCGCCATGCATAACGCCTTTTTGTATGACCAAACAACTCAATCTTGGTTTCATCAGTCCACAGGACCTTCTTCCAAAAAGAAATTGGCTTCTCCAAATGTGCTTTTGCATACCTCAGCCGACTCTGTTTGTGGCGTGCTTGCAGAAACGGCTTCTTTCGCATCACTCTCCCATACAGCTTCTCCTTGTGCAAAGTGCGTTGTATAGTTGACCGATGCACAGTGACACCATCTGCAGCAAGTTGATGCTGCAGCTCTCTGGAGGTGGTCTGAGGATTGTCCTTGACTGATCTCACCATTCTTCTTCTCTGCCTTTCTGATGTTTTTCTTGGCCTGCCACTTCTGGCCTTAACAAGAACTGTCCCTGTGTTCTTCCATTTCCTTACTATGTTCCTCACAGTGGAAACTGACAGGTTAAATCTCTGAGACAGCTTTTTGTATCCTTCCCCTGAACAACTATGTTGAATAATCTTTGTTTTCAGATCATTTGACAGTTGTTTTGAGGAGCCCATGATGCTACTCTTCAGAGGAGATTCAAACAACTTGCAAGTGGCCACTTTAAGTAGCTTTTCTCATGATTGCATACACCTGGCTATGAAGTTCAAAGCTCAATGAGGTTACAAAACCAAAAAAAGGGCTTTAGTAAGTCAGTAAAAAGTAGGTAGGAGTATTTAAAACAAGAAAATGATAAGGGTGCCCATACTTATGCACCTGTCAAATTTTGTTTGAATGCAGATTGCACATTTTCTGTTAGTACAATAAACCTCATTTCAAGGCAGAAACATTACTGTGTCCAACAGTTATTACATATATCAAACTGAAATAGCTGTTGCAAAAACACCAATTTTTATAAAACATTAAGCTTAAGATTAATAGGGGTGCCCAAACTTTTTCATATAACTGTATTTACCTTCTGATGGCCCCCGGTGTCCTTGTCTTGGCTTGCCGGCAGCTCACGGTAGATTAAAGGACCTACTGACGTCAGCGGTCGCGTGACCTGTCACATGACTAAATGATGTCACCGCAGGTCCTTGAGTCCACCGCGATCTGCTGGAAAGCCGTGACAAGGACACCGGGGGCCATCAGAAGGTAAGTATAATTTATTTTTTATTTTATTATTTTTTTACAGGTACTATGGTACCCGGGCTCGGAGGAGAGTCTCCTCTTCTCCAAACCCGGGTACCATCCGCACATTGAAACGCATATAATCCGCATGTACAGACTCAGTGATATGTGCAGCATCTGAAACAACGGATACTGGAAGCCTGTGCTAGCATTTCTTCTGCGGTGTTGCTATCAGTGTGTCAAGAGTGGGAGAAGAGGTTTGCATTGACAATCCAACACGATGGCCAGCACTTTGATAACATTTTATAAGTGGTCATAAACTTGTAAAAAGCTCATGAAAGAATAAAGTTACGTTAAAACCAAGCGCGCCATTGTTTTTCTTATGAAATTCTCAATACGTTCGATGTGTCACATGACCCTCTTCCCATTGAAAAAATAACGTTGGATCCAAAATGGCCAACTTCAAAATGGCCGCCATGGTCACCACCCATCTGGAAAAGTTTTCCCCCTCCCATATACTAATGTGCCACAAACAGGAAGTTGATATCACCAACCATTCCCATTTAATTTAGGTGTATCCATATAAATGGCCCACCCTGTATATTTATGGCAATTGACAGGTCCTCTTTAAGGGAGTTTTATTTTTGTTAAAGGGGTATTCCCATCTCCAAGATCTTATCCCAATATGTAGTAGGTGTAATAATAATATTAGCAAATACCTCCAATTAAAAATATAGAAAACACTTTGGCCAGCATATTTGAAGCAGCGGGTAAGTGGTGTGGAGGGGATACCACTCACACCCCATAACCGCAAAGCAGCGCCTACTCAAAACAATTGATAGAAAACCGAAAAGGGCAAATGAGTAAACTGGCATAAATAAGCTTTATTATTAAAAATTCTTTTACATAGGTAGTATCAAAACATATAAAGACAATATATAGACTTGTGGATCAAAGAGGTCCCACCATATCCTTAGCCCCATAAAGAAATGGAAAACTAAATGTCTAGACAATACATCATAAATATACGATGGAAAGATAGGCATCAAGAAAAATGACTGTAAATGCACATGGGTCCCCTAAGGGAAGATATCCTGAGGGGAATCACCAAGATATATGACTGCACAGGATGGGCTCAGGTCAGTGGCTGCGGTATAACACTATGCCTAAGGATACCACCCCAAAAAGATTAAAGATAGAGAGTGAAAAAAGAAGAGAATGGGACAAGGAGAGAGCGGGAAAGATGGTACAAGCAAACATAAGGAGTAATAAAAAGTCAAGAGGGAATCAGGTCAATCAGGTAAGGAAGTATATCACTGGATTCATCCTATTCGTATATCACCCACACGACCAAAAAGTGACTCACCCACGAAAATGCTCGTACAGGGGACAGTGGAGGGCTGGTCACTCCTGTCAGGAACGGGCCTCGACGCGCGTTTCGCGACTGCTTTCTACTAAATGTAGTATAGTATTTTTGATTTGCTATGTCTCTTTCCTCGTGTGCAGGCATTGCGGGACCTAAGGTATCCATGGTTACGTCAATTGATAAAGTGACAGTTAGGCTGCGTGCACAGGATGCGTTTTTCATGCTTTTCCGCTGCAGAATTTCCGCAGCGGAAACGCATAAAAAACGCATGGTAATCCGCACCCCATGGTCCCCAATGGCATTCTGCAATGTCAATGCACATGCTGTGGATTTTTCCGCAGCGTTTCTGTAGCGCTCATAAATCCACAGCATGTTCATTAATTTTGCATTGAGACGCATAGAATGCGCGTCTGTACATTTGTACACGCGGATAATATGCGTCTCTATGTGCGGATGGTACCCAGTTCTGGAGGAGAGAAGACTCTCATCCAGACCTGGGTACCATTGTACCTGTAAAAAAAGAATAAAATACAAAATAAAGTTTATATTCACCTGTCCAACGGCTTCTCTGCATGCCGGCAGCGCTGAAGGACCTTCGGTGACGTCACAGTCATGTGACCGCAGGCCCTTCACCGCTGTGTCTCGCGATATGCCGGCAGCCGGGAACCAGACAGGAAGGAGCGCTGCAGCACACGACGGGGCATCGGGGGTGAGTATAGCTTTATTTTAAGCATTGTTTTACGGTCACACTATATATGCTGTTTGCATGGATTTATATAGTGTGACCTAGTTGTCAAGCACTTTCCAAGTGATGCTATTGCCTGGAAAGCGCTTGTCAATCTGCATGCGGAAACGCATGTGGATCCGCATGTATTCTGCAGGAAAAACGCATGCACAATCTTCATGCGTTTTTTTCTGCCAGGGAGATGCAGAAATGCTGCAGAAATTTTCTGCTTCATTTCTGCATCGTGGGCACATAGCCTTAGTTAGCTAGCTGCTAGTGGTCGTAACCGTGGATACCTAAGGTCCTGTATTGCCTGCACATGAGGTGAATGGCGAATCAAAATACTATACTACATTTCTAATTGGAGATATTAGCTAATATTATTATTATTATTACTGCTATTACATATTGGGATTGGATCTTGGAGATCGGAATACCCCTTTAAGTACTAATTTGTAGAATTATTATTATTTTTAATGATCTTTTTTGGCTTCACTGTACTAGTCCGTTCTTACATTGAATCTAATTCACATTGAAATTACTTTACGATCCTGGTACTGAAGGCCAATTGAAATAAATTATCTTTCACATCAATGACAAATAATAAAAAATATAATTCATCATTGACAAAATTGATTCTTTTTGCATAAAAACGTGAGCAGTCTCTGATCGAATGGAAGTTCATATCCCGATCATTTAGGATCATGCAGACATCTAATATTGCTACTCGTCTATTGTTTTAAGTCTGCAAGTCTTTAACAAACAGGTCACCAATTAGGGGATATTAGCTATTTGCTGTTAATAAAGATCTCATTCTCTAGGCCTGCCTCATCCGGGATTGCTCAAGGCATCCCCAGGCCTTACTTAAAGCCACCCCCAGGCCTGCCCCGTAACCTCCCCTGGGCCTGCCTTTAGCCTTCCTTTTTCTTGCCTTCTATGTTGGAAATACTCTCATTGTATTGAATTGCGGCTTTGAATACTTGTGTTTGCATAAATAATTCATGTGTATATTGATGAATAGAGCCTAAATGACAGTCTGCTGGATAATAGAGATACTTAACCCAGAAAAGGCAGCTGCTTGTTTATTTAAAACAACAATTTCAGATATATAAAAGGTCTCTCAAAAGTTTACCAGAATTGATGAAACTAAATGGAATTAAAATACACTCTCCGTACACAAGAGAAATCATTGAGCTTACAGTCATTTAACCAGTTCTAGGGTAGAAACTATGTATCCTGCCTTACTAAATATGTGCATGTTGCCTCCAACAAGACTGGTACTGTTATTAAAAGTCCTAGTGGATGCTAGAACAGCACATACCTTTGCTTTAATCTTTTAGAGGTTTTTTTTCCTGTCATATGTAAATTAAAGGGGTTGTCTGGCTTAGAAAACCTGTTTTTACTCAAAGTATAAGAAAGGGTATCTTATACATAACATAAACAACTTTTTGATCTTAAAGGCAGGGCTGTGGAGTCGGTAAGCCAAATCACCGACTCCGACTTCTCAATTTCTCCAACTCCGACTCCACAGCACTGCCTCACTACTAAGCATGTACATAAAGTGCAGCACAGATTCATCTCAACTAAACGCCGAGATCCTTAGATCAGGAATAGAACAGACATTTATAGGACATTTCATAACTGTCTCAAATTCTTATGAAAACATTTACAGCACCTCCTGAATTGAACTACTGGACCCAATTTAATATGCAGTATATTTTAGGAGTCGGGGGTCGGTTCATTTTATACTGACTCCGACTCTGCAGCCCTGCTTAAAGGGAATTTGTCACCCAGTTTTTGCTACCACATATGAGAGCAGCATGTTGTATGGGCAGAGACCCTGATACCAGCGATGTATCACTTTTTTTTACTGGGTGCTGCATATCTAGCAGTTCTCTGAATACTGAACTCTGTGTAACCCTGCCCACACCATTGATTGGTAGCTTTCTGTGTACACTGTGCATAGGCAGAAAATTGCCAATCACTAGTGGGGGCGAGGCTGGAAAACCTGGCAGCAGGTTTACTAGTCCTCTAGTGATAATCCTCTGCTGATAAAACTGTGATTTTATAAGAAATACACTAAGCAGCTTAGTAAGTGACACATTGCTGGAATCAGGGTCTCTGTCCCTACATTATGCTGCTCTCAGATTATGTAGCAAAAACCTGGTGATAGATTTCCCTTAATAGGCACTGTGTAATGCTTTGTTTTCCCAGTCGGGGCATTGCAGAAGAATTAAATACTTGCAGGTCGATTTCTTCACAACTGATCACTGTAGATGCCAGTAGCAAGAATACCAGATTATTGTTGGAGGACTCTTCTGGGGCAGTGGATTGTCCTAAGTAGCAGGGCTGTGGAGTCGGTAAGCCAAACCTCCGACTCCGACTCCTCAATTTCAATGACACCGACTCTGACTCCCTCATACATGGCTCATGTTTAAGTGATAAATTTACTGTAGCACAGATTTATCTCAGCTAAAAGTCTAGACCTTTAGATCAGGAATAGGACAGACATTTATAGGACATTTCATAATTTCCCAAATTCTTATGAAAAAATATTTCCCACAAACTGCATTGAACTTCTGTACCCAATTTATTATATATTTTATTAGTTGGAGTCGGTCCATTTTATACCGACTCTGACTCCACCAAAATGGGCTCCAACTCCAACTCCACAGCCCTGCTAAGTAGGCAGTGCCTGCTGTTTTTCAATATACTATTGGCGGAATATACTGGCCAAATTTATGTCAATTTTTTGGCATTAAAAAGTTGGTACTTTTGGTGTACATCACGACTTTGCTAAAATTTATGGTCTAAATTGTTTTTGGCCTACTGTTAAAGTTCAAAAGAAGTGGTTGGGGTTAATGATGGGGTGTGGGGCCACCCGTAGAATGACGCATTTACACCACTGATTGGAATAAATTATAGCACAAATCTATACCTGCTCATAGCGTCCACCAAATAACAATTTTGGCACATTTTTCTCCAATATACTCTAGTTTAAAGGGTTTGCCAGCTAAAAGTATTAGATGTCAAATAAGCTTAAAATTAAAACGTTGGGCAACTAATATACTTTATGTTTGGAAAGTGCCCTGATCTTCCTGTATATATGCCTCAATCCCTGGTCCTGGCAGATCCTCTCACACAGGACAGCATTTCCTTTAATGGGACACAACACTGCTCACATGATCATCTTCATCACTTCTCCCCGATGCAGCTCTCCTCTCCTGGCATTGTCATGTCACTACATTGTGAATGTCATTACAGTGGCGGGGAGGAAAGCTGCAGTGTGTAGCAGTGATGAAAATGATCATGGAAGCAGTGTTTGTTACATACAGCGCTCTGGATCTATCCTAGGTATCGTGGTAGTGTTCGTGGATACCCGGGATAGATACAGAGCATTGTATGTAAGGACATTGCAGCTCCTGCAGCTCTCCTCCCCAAGCTTTTATAATGACAATGATCAGGTTTAAGGTAGAGTCAGACAACCGTATTATTCAGATGGGGATCTCAACGCAATGCTCGGACGTGCTGGTGGCTCTCCCAGCCCAAGGGTGACAGCATGTATTCCTATGCAGCTGTCACGCTAGGGTCGGGAGAGCTGACTGCCAGTCTTAGCATTGCATTGCGATCCCCGTCCTAGTTATACGGCCATCTGACTCTTCCCTTAGACACATTAGTCTCTTCAGATCACAATGAAGAAAACATTTCTGACGTTCTATAAGAATGTTTGCTTTTTTTTTCCTAATGCATGGCCTTCTTTAAATTGAGTCATAAAAGGGAAAAAGTAAACTCCCCCAGAGAAGAATCCCTGTTAGCGCTCCCTTAATTGAAAGAGAAATTAGCATGTTAGGCACCCTAAACTTTAGAAGCAATATATCTCCACCATGGAGAGGAGAAATGAAAAAAAGGAATACTGTGTTATTCAACTGTTCAGCAATTTTATCATGGGCTAGCCAGTTTAAAGGGGTTGATATGTTAAAACAAGTAATCACTTATGAAGTTACTTATCCTGTAGATAAGTGATCAGTGGGTTTCTCACTGCTGGGACCTGAACCGATCGGCAAATTTGGAGAACTTTTATCCCTGGTACAAAACGGAGCAGCTAGTTGGATGCATGCGCGGCACGCAATTCATTCTCCATGATGCTGCCGGAAAAAGCGCAGCGCTCGGCAGCCTCATAGGGAGCAGTGATCGAGCATGTGCACTGCTACTCCATTCTAAAGGATAACAAAAATTCCCTGTTCTACCGTCCCAGCAGTCGGACATCCACCGATCAACACGTTATCACCTATCCTGTGAGTAGGTGATTATTTGTCTTCACTGGACAATCCCTTTGACATGCAAAAATTCATGAAAGGTGGTCTTTAATTCATGTATGTCTAGAGAAATCACCTTGTTGTATTCTGAGATGACTTAGAATGTATAGTTGTGAAATCAGTATTATCAGAGTCATTCAAGGATTGGGAATACACGTGCATCACATACTGTATGTCTACTATGTGACTGTTATATGAGGTGTTGAATCCATACATAAACAGTATATATATAGTACATTATAAGACAGTTCTTCATTTTCATTTTCCCTTTAAATATCAGAGCTGAGATTGGTGTTATCCCGGGCATTCCTGCCTGCTAGCACTTACTGAGCTGAGGTCCTGAGAGGATGTTGTGTTTCATTGAAAAGGGATCAGCAGTCTTACCCTGAGGTGTTTATCATGCTGCCTGCCATCACAGTACATAGCCAGTGTAGAAACAATCAGTGCCGTCATCCCTGGGGAATAGCCACATTAAGCACCTTCCTTCTAAATGTGTTTTCACTTGTCTTCTTTTTGGTTAGGGCTTAGTCTTGTCTCAGGCTTTGGATGTTCTGTAGCATTCAGCTATCTTTAAGTGTTCATTAGATTTGTGTTTTATTAATGTTTTATCAAATTCTTATTTGCTTACTCTCTCTTGTTTTCTTGTTTATTTTTATTTGTTGTTGTTGTTTTTGTTTTGTGAGGATGTGTGGGGGAGGGAATGTCAGATAGGAAAATAGCCAGAAGTTAGATGATGCATGCAAATGTGTGCAGTGTTGCATGTTGCAGTGTATTCCTGCCAAGAGTTTCTGTGTAAAAGTACAGCTATCATGGAAACATCTTTATGTCCCCAGCACAGATATGACAGTTCAGAGAGACAAAGCATGCTATGATTATTTTTGTAAGTGGATTGTTTTCTGCCACGTGTGAATAAGATTTAGTTGAATGTCATCCACTTTGCTGTCACTGTAATACCCTGAGAGTTTTCCAACAGCAAATCCAGCAGGAATATCCACAGAATATCCATTACATGTAAATTTTATCTTTATCCATACTGAATTAATGCACATAGTGATGGTAAGTCCTGTATGGGAACCAGAAGCGCTGCTGCCTGACCTCTATTATCTCTGATGTACAGTAGGTAGACCAGTAAGGATGTATGGTAAATGTAGTCTACATTTCTCACTCCTGATTAGCTTTTTTTGATGGCACTTAAGTTTTGGATTAATGTAAGTGGTCTGTCCAGCCCAGTATAGCTATGTAATATAAAGGCCCCCATACCAATTAGACTAACATTGGCTGAACCGAATGCGTATGGGGGTCTCCCACTGTTCCCTAATAGATGATAACAGGAGACAGAAGTATCTGACATGTCCCATTTCAGACTGCTGATCCTTTTGTTTTCTAAGAGATAAACTGCCGCCAAAGATGTCGGCTCTCATAAAGAATACAGGAGCGCTCGGCCAGCTGAGCTCTCCTGTGTATGGGAGAGTCGGAGAAGATAACTGTCGGCCGAACTATCGGGCCAGATCTTTGTCTGATAGCTGTCTAAAGTGTATGGGGGCTTTAGCCTACATTGGCACAAATTTTCCTTGTGTAAATCTGCTGCATTTTACAGTACCAGCAAAATGTATACATTTTAACTTAATCTAATCCACATTCTGCGTTCTGTCTTGGTGCAGAAATTGCCTTTTGTTATGTATTTATAATCCGCAGCTTGTCCGTTTCTGCTGTGTTTTTTTTGTTGTTGTTGTTGCAGATTTTACCCATTCATTACAATAAGGATCCTGAAATCTGCAGGTTTAATCGTTGATCTGGCTTTGTTTGGTTGCGTTGTTTTGGTGCTGTTATGCAGCGAAAAAAAAATGCATCAATAAGTGTGGAAAATGTGCCCTGATTTTGATGTAGAACTTTAGTGTAGGAATACACACCAAATATGCCGCGTGTGAATCTACCCTTCACAGCACTCATGGATGGTAATGAGTAGCCATATAATGCATGGTCACTTCTCACCTCTCTGCTTTATAATGAGATCCTATTTGCACCTAATAGTGGTTATGAATCGGAAGTATATCTTATGGCATATCATTTCTTGCTGCTGATGCAAAATTTTATGTATCTAATATTAATAATCATGATTACAATAAATATATGTGTAGCTGAGTTAAATAAAACAATAGCAGACAAGCATTCAGTCATCACCTAAGTACTTTTCCTTCTCCGTTAGAGTTCAGGACTTAACCATCTAATGTCAACTTATTAAAAATGAAACTCTTCCACCCTGTCGTGGCAGCCAAAGGATTAGCTTCCACATTTCTGACAGGTTTATTCGAGAAGCAGTAGACGTGGGAACAGCTTTAAAAATTAATTATGTAATTTTTTGATGTCCTTCTGGTGCTTTTTTGCGGCACATTCGGTCTCTGGTAACCTTCAATATTCTGGACAGTGTGGACAATAACATGTAGCGCCCTATCCATGCTGCTATAAATAGATCAATTAACCCATTCACCGGTGTAGGGGCCAGCTGGGAGCACTTTCCGAGGCCTCTCAGGGTTAATTTAAAAAAAAAAATGTCAGGATGATAAACTGCCCGGAGTACTGAAGCACAAACACATTTAATCTGTCTCTCAGTTCCAGAGTTGCTGGAAGTGATCCAGCTTCAGCAAATAAACTGAAGTAAGTGGAAACTTTCTCAGTCTTGGTTCCGAGAACTGACAGTGAACTGTGCCTGGCCGGACGGTTCCCTGCTTCCCTATCCCCGAATCAGATTGATAGAAGTGGACTGAACCTGTATTGTGTAGCAATCATTAAACTGTTCACTGTGTGAATGCACAATAAGACTTTTAGCGGTATACGTTGGTATGTTTTGCCACTTTTTTGCCTTATTTTTGCTAGTGATATTTCTAAAAATGAAGTCCATATTTGCCCTGTAATCACTGTCTGTTTCGGCCGCAGTATACATTCACAGGCAGATTTCCATTTTTATAGAGCGAGTGCCCAACGCTCTAGGCCTGGACTCCCTGTTTGCCTGCCGTCAGAGAAGAGTTTGCAGTGCATTTGTTCATATTTGCTTTGTGATGAATCCAATAGGGAAAGAAAATCTTCTGGTGTGATCCTTGGCCCTTTCTCAAAGAAGCATTTGTCTACGGAGAGGAAAAATCAATTGTGGATTCCAAAAATATAAAATTTTAAAAATGCTGCACACTAAGACTACAGTGACCTGAGATATAGGAGTGCAGATTGTTACACCCGCAGTGTACATGCAGCAGTCTGAATGGTTTTCTTTATTGGATGTATTTAGACAATGTTCACATGGCAAAACTAATTAACTTTATTTCATGGCAGCTCCCAGATGTGCGAATAGTAAATTCAATATTCCACTGGTAAGCATTCTTTGTTTTTCATTATTCAATATGATGAAAAATTTTTTACAAATATATTTAGTCAAACAGAAAGTTTCCATTATTTTGTAGTAATAATAAGAATTATTTTTATTTCTATCACTTTACAATTCAGAGGGGACATGTACAGACAATAAAGACATTACAGAGTAACACATAATTCAACAGATACCAAGAGGAGTGAGAGCCCTCCTCGCAAGCTTACAATGTATGCTACAACCCCTGGCAAAAATTATGGAATCACCGGGCTCGGAGGATGTTCATTCAGTTGTTTAATGTTGAAAAAAGCCGATCACAGACATGGCACAAAACTAAAGTCATTTCAAATGGCAACTTTAGGGCTTTAAGAAACACTAAAAGAAATCAAGATTAAAAATGTGGTACTCAGTAAGGGTAATTTTTTTTCAGACCAAGCAGAGGGAAAAAATTATGGAATCACTCAATTCTGAGTAAAAAATTATGGAATCATGAAAAACAAACACACAAAAGAACACTCCAATACATCACCAGTATTTTGTTGCACCACCTCTGGCTTTAATAACAGATTGCAGTCTCTGAGGCATGGACTTAATGAGTGACAAACAGTACTCTTCATCAATCTGGCTCCAACTTTCTCTGATTGCTGTTGCCAGATCAGCTTTGCAGGTTGGAGCCTTGTCATGGACCATTTTCTTCAACTTCCACCAAAGATTTTCAATTGGATTGAGATCCGGACTATTTGCAGGCCATGACATTGACCTTATGTGTCTTCTTTCAAGGAATGTTTTCACAGTTTTTGCACTATGGCAGGATGCATTATCATCTTGAAAAATGATGTCATCATCCCCAAACATCCTTTCAATTGATGGGATAAGAAAACTGTCCAAAATATCAATGTAAACGTGGGCATTTATTGAAGATGTAATGACAGCCATCTCCCCAGTGCTTTTACTTGACATGCAGCTCCATATCATCAATGACTGTGGAAATTTGCATGTTCTCTTCATGCAGTCATTTTTATAAATCTCATTGGAACGGCACCAAACAAAAGTTCCAGCATCATCACCTTGCCTAATGCAGATTCGCGATTCATCTCTGAATATGACTTTCATTCAGTCATCCACAGTCCACGATTGCTTTTCCTTAGCTCTTTGTCACCTTGTTTTTTTCTGTTTAGGTGTTAATGATGGCTTATGTTTAGCTTTTCTGTATGTAAATCCCATTTCCTTTAGGCGGTTTCTTACAGTTTGGTCACAGACATTGACTCCAGTTTCCTCCCATTCGTTCCTCATTTGTTTTGTTGTGCATTTCGTGTTTTGGAGACATATTGCTTTAAGTTTCTGGTCTTGACGCTTTGATGTCTTCCTTGGTCTACCAGTATGTTTGCCTTTAACAACCTTCCCATGTTGTTTGTATTTGGTCCAGATTTTAGACACAGCTGACTGTGAACAACCAACATCTTTTGCAACCTTGCGTGATGATTTACCTTCTTTTAAGAGTTTTATAATCCTCTCCTTTGTTTTAATTGACATCTCTCCTGTTGGAGCCATGATTCATGTCAGTCCACTTGGTGCAACAGCTCTCCAAGGTGTGATCACTCTTTTTTAGATGCAGATTAACTAGTAGATCTAATTTGATGCAGGTGTTAGTTTTGGAAATGAAAATTTACAGGGTGATTCCATAATTTTTTCCTCAGAATTGAGTGATTCCATAATTTTTTCCCTCTGCTTGGTCTGAAAAAAATTACCCTTACTGAGTACCACATTTTTAATCTTGATTTCTTTTAGTGTTTCTTAAAGCCCTAAAGTTGCCATTTGAAATGACTTTAGTTTTGTGCCATGTCTGTGATCTGCTTTTTTTCAACAACATTAAACAACTGAATGAACATCCTCCGAGCCTGGTGATTCCATAATTTTTGCCAGGGGTTGTATATGTTAAATGGATACCCAAAATAGTACCCATGAACAATAATAGTTCCCATGCCTGAACAGAGAAATGGCAATTTAAAGAGAATTTGTCACCTCCTAATCTGAGAGCAGCATAATGTAAGGGCAGACACCCTAATACTACTATGTGTCACTTACTGGGCTGATTGCTGTAGTATTGATAAAATCACTGTTTTAGTCTGGAAGGGAAATGATTCAATTGTCTGAACCGAAACCAAGGCCTTGATTTTCTGAAGAACTGTGTCTTGGTAATGGGCAACAAGATCCTCCAATAAGCTGCAGTTAAACTGCAAGATAATCATGAATGATTGTTCTTAAAAATGCTCATTTCATGATTATCTTGCCATGTAAATAGGATGCTGATCTCCCTATGAATGAGCAAAACACTCGTTCATCCGGTGAAATGATCTTTAGTACAGCGCAAAAACCCATTGTGTGCAGCTGGCAAGATCAAATCCAGTACAGTCAGCTAATCAACGAGGGATATCACCAGGGCCTGCATTAGGGACAGGCTGACTAGGCATCTGCCTCAGGCTCCACCCCCCCCAGGGGTCGCCAATCAGTGACACGCTGCCCGTGAGTCAGGGGGACGCAAGCGCTGGCCCCCCTCCTTCCGCATCGCACATTCAACTGTATCGGCATCTATGATGCCGTTACAGTTGAAAGCAATGATGCAGGAGAGAGCGTCATATGACTGCATTATACTCTGAGGTGGCTGCATTATACTCTGGGATGGCTGCATTATACTCTGAGGTGGCTGCATTATATTCTGGGGTGGCTGCATTATACTCTGGGGTGGCTACATTATACTCTGGGTGGGGTGGCTGCATTATACTCTGGGTGGGGTGGCTGCATTATACTCTGGGGTGGCTGCATTATACTCTGGAGTGGCTGCATTATACTCTGGGATGGCTGCATTATACTCTGGGATGGCTGCATTATACTCTGGGGTGGCTGCATTATACTCTGGGATGGCTGCATTATACTCTGGGGTGGCTGCATTATACTCTGGGGTGGCTGCATTATACTCTGGGGTGGCTGCATTATATTCTGGGGTGGCTGCATTATACTCTGGGGCGGCTACATTATACTCTGGGATGGCTGCATTATACTCTGGGATGGCTGCATTATACTCTGGGGTGGCTGCATTATACTCTGGGGTGGCTGCATTATACTCTGGGATGGCTGCATTATACTCTGGGGTGGCTGCATTATACTCTGAGGTGGCTGCATTATACTCTGGGGTGGCTGCATTATACTCTGAGGTGGCTGCATTATTCTCTGAGGTGGCTGCATTATACTCTGGGGTGGCTGCATTATACTCTGAGGGCGGCTACATTATACTCTGGGGTGGCTGCATTATACTCTGGGATGGCTGCATTATACTCTGGGTGGGGTGGCTGCATTATACTCTGGGGTGGCTGCATTATAGTCTGGGGTGGCTGCATTATACTCTGGGTGGGGTGGCTGCATTATACTCTGGGGTGGCTGCATTATACTCTGGGGTGGCTGCATTATACTCTGGGGTGGCTGCATTATACTCTGGGGTGGCTGCATTATACTCTGGGGTGGCTACATTATACTCTGGGTGGGGTGGCTGCATTATACTCTGGGTGGGGTGGCTGCATTATATTCTGGAGTGGCTGCATTATACTCTGGGGTGGCTACATTATACTCTGGGTGGGGTGGCTGCATTATACTCTGGAGTGGCTGCATTATACTCTGGTATGGCTGCATTATACTCTGGGATGGCTGCATTATACTCTGGGGTGGCTGCATTATACTCTGGGGTGGCTGCATTATACTCTGGGGTGGCTGCATTATGCTCTGGGGTGGCTGCATTATACTCTGAGGGCGGCTACATTATACTCTGGGGTGGCTGCATTATACTCTGGGATGGCTGCATTATACTCTGGGATGGCTGCATTATACTCTGAGGGCGGCTACATTATACTCTGAGGTGGCTGCATTATACTCTGAGGTGGCTGCATTATACTCTGGGGTGGCTGCATTATACTCTGGGATGGCTGCATTATGCTCTGGGGTGGCTGCATTATACTCTGGGATGGCTGCATTATACTCTGAGGGCGGCTACATTATACTCTGGGGTGGCTGCATTATACTCTGAGGGCGGCTACATTATACTCTGGGATGGCTGCATTATTCTCTGAGGTGGCTGCATTATTCTCTGAGGTGGCTGCATTATACTCTGGGGTGGCTGCATTATACTCTGGGATGGCTGCATTATACTCTGGGATGGCTGCATTATACTCTGGGGTGGCTGCATTATACTCTGGGATGGCTGCATTATACTCTGGGATGGCTGCATTATACTCTGGGGTGGCTGCATTATACTCTGGGATGGCTACATTATACTCTGGGATGGCTGCATTATACTCTGGGGTGGCTGCATTATACTCTGGGATGGCTGCATTATACTCTGGGATGGCTGCATTATACTCTGGGGTGGCTGCATTATACTCTGGGGTGGCTACATTATACTCTGAGGTGGCTGCATTATACTCTGGGGTGGCTGCATTATACTCTGGGGTGGCTGCATTATACTCTGGGATGGCTGCATTATACTCTGGGATGGCTACATTATACTCTGGGATGGCTGCATTATACTCTGGGATGGCTGCATTATACTCTGGGATGGCTACATTATACTCTGGGGTGGCTGCATTATACTCTGGGATGGCTACATTATACTCTGGGATGGCTGCATTATACTCTGGGATGGCTGCATTATACTCTGGGGTGGCTGCATTATACTCTGGGGTGGCTGCATTATACTCTGGGATGGCTACATTATACTCTGAGGTGGCTGCATTATACTCTGAGGTGGCTGCATTATACTCTGGGGTGGCTGCATTATACTCTGGGATGGCTGCATTATACTCTGGGGTGGCTGCATTATACTCTGGGGTGGCTGCATTATACTCTGGGATGGCTACATTATACTCTGAGGTGGCTGCATTATACTCTGAGGGCGGCTACATTATACTCTGAGGTGGCTGCATTATACTCTGAGGTGGCTGCATTATACTCTGGGGTGGCTGCATTATACTCTGGGGTGGCTGCATTATACTCTGGGGTGGCTGCATTATACTCTGGGGTGGCTGCATTATACTCTGGGATGGCTGCATTATGCTCTGGGATGGCTGCATTATACTCTGAGGGCGGCTACATTATACTCTGAGGTGGCTGCATTATACTCTGAGGTGGCTGCATTATACTCTGGGGTGGCTGCATTATACTCTGGGATGGCTGCATTATGCTCTGGGATGGCTGCATTATACTCTGAGGGCGGCTACATTATACTCTGAGGTGGCTGCATTATACTCTGAGGTGGCTGCATTATGCTCTGGGATGGCTGCATTATGCTCTGGGGTGGCTGCATTATACTCTGGGATGGCTGCATTATACTCTGAGGTGGCTGCATTATACTCTGAGGGCGGCTACATTATACTCTGGGGTGGCTGCATTATACTCTGAGGGCGGCTACATTATACTCTGGGATGGCTGCATTATTCTCTGAGGTGGCTGCATTATTCTCTGAGGTGGCTGCATTATACTCTGGGGTGGCTGCATTATACTCTGGGGTGGCTGCATTATACTCTGGGATGGCTGCATTATGCTCTGGGATGGCTGCATTATACTCTGAGGTGGCTGCATTATACTCTGAGGTGGCTGCATTATACTCTGAGGTGGCTGCATTATACTCTGGGGTGGCTGCATTATGCTCTGGGGTGGCTGCATTATACTCTGGGGTGGCTGCATTATACTCTGGGATGGCTACATTATACTCTGAGGTGGCTGCATTATACTCTGAGGTGGCTGCATTATACTCTGGGGTGGCTGCATTATACTCTGGGATGGCTGCATTATGCTCTGGGGTGGCTGCATTATACTCTGGGATGGCTGCATTATACTCTGGGATGGCTGCATTATACTCTGAGGTGGCTGCATTATACTCTGAGGGCGGCTACATTATACTCTGGGGTGGCTGCATTATACTCTGAGGGCGGCTACATTATACTCTGGGATGGCTGCATTATTCTCTGAGGTGGCTGCATTATTCTCTGAGGTGGCTGCATTATACTCTGGGGTGGCTGCATTATACTCTGGGGTGGCTGCATTATACTCTGGGATGGCTGCATTATACTCTGGGATGGCTGCATTATACTCTGAGGTGGCTGCATTATACTCTGGGGTGGCTGCATTATGCTCTGGGGTGGCTGCATTATGCTCTGGGGTGGCTGCATTATGCTCTGGGGTGGCTGCATTATACTCTGAGGGCGGCTACATTATACTCTGGGATGGCTGCATTATACTCTGAGGTGGCTGCATTATACTCTGAGGTGGCTGCATTATACTCTGAGGTGGCTGCATTATACTCTGGGGTGGCTGCATTATACTCTGGGATGGCTGCATTATGCTCTGGGATGGCTGCATTATACTCTGAGGTGGCTGCATTATACTCTGAGGTGGCTGCATTATACTCTGGGGTGGCTGCATTATACTCTGGGATGGCTGCATTATGCTCTGGGGTGGCTGCATTATACTCTGAGGTGGCTGCATTATACTCTGGGGTGGCTGCATTATACTCTGAGGGCGGCTACATTATACTCTGGGATGGCTGCATTATTCTCTGAGGTGGCTGCATTATACTCTGGGGTGGCTGCATTATACTCTGGGGTGGCTGCATTATACTCTGGGGTGGCTGCATTATACTCTGGGATGGCTGCATTATACTCTGAGGTGGCTGCATTATACTCTGGGGTGGCTGCATTATACTCTGGGATGGCTGCATTATGCTCTGGGGTGGCTGCATTATGCTCTGGGGTGGCTGCATTATACTCTGGGATGGCTGCATTATGCTCTGGGGTGGCTGCATTATACTCTGGGATGGCTGCATTATACTCTGGGATGGCTGCATTATACTCTGAGGTGGCTGCATTATACTCTGAGGGCGGCTACATTATACTCTGGGGTGGCTGCATTATACTCTGAGGGCGGCTACATTATACTCTGGGATGGCTGCATTATTCTCTGAGCTGGCTGCATTATTCTCTGAGGTGGCTGCATTATACTCTGGGGTGGCTGCATTATACTCTGGGGTGGCTGCATTATACTCTGGGATGGCTGCATTATACTCTGAGGGCGGCTGCATTATACTCTGGGATGGCTGCATTATTCTCTGAGCTGGCTGCATTATTCTCTGAGGTGGCTGCATTATACTCTGGGGTGGCTGCATTATACTCTGGGGTGGCTGCATTATACTCTGAGGGCGGCTACATTATACTCTGGGATGGCTGCATTATTCTCTGAGCTGGCTGCATTATTCTCTGAGGTGGCTGCATTATACTCTGGGGTGGCTGCATTATACTCTGGGATGGCTGCATTATACTCTGGGATGGCTGCATTATACTCTGAGGGCGGCTACATTATACTCTGGGATGGCTGCATTATACTCTGGGGTGGCTGCATTATACTCTGGGATGGCTGCATTATACTCTGGGATGGCTGCATTATACTCTGAGGTGGCTGCATTATACTCTGGGATGGCTGCATTATACTCTGGGATGGCTGCATTATACTCTGAGGGCGGCTACATTATACTCTGGGATGGCTGCATTATTCTCTGAGCTGGCTGCATTATTCTCTGAGGTGGCTGCATTATACTCTGGGGTGGCTGCATTATACTCTGGGGTGGCTGCATTATACTCTGGGATGGCTGCATTATACTCTGGGATGGCTGCATTATACTCTGGGATGGCTGCATTATACTCTGGGGTGGCTGCATTATGCTCTGGGGTGGCTACATTATGCTCTGGGATGGCTGCATTATACTCTGGGATGGCTGCATTATACTCTGGGGTGGCTGCATTATACTCTGGGGTGGCTGCATTATACTCTGGGGTGGCTGCATTATACTCTGAGGTGGCTGCATTATACTCTGAGGTGGCTGCATTATACTCTGGGGTGGCTGCATTATACTCTGGGGTGGCTGCATTATACTCTGGGGTGGCTGCATTATACTCTGAGGTGGCTACATTATACTCTGGGTGGGGTGGCTGCATTATACTCTGGGGTGGCTACATTATACTCTGGGATGGCTGCATTATACTCTGAGGGCGGCTACATTATACTCTGGGATGGCTGCATTATTCTCTGAGCTGGCTGCATTATTCTCTGAGGTGGCTGCATTATACTCTGGGGTGGCTGCATTATACTCTGGGGTGGCTGCATTATACTCTGGGATGGCTGCATTATACTCTGGGATGGCTGCATTATACTCTGGGATGGCTGCATTATACTCTGGGGTGGCTGCATTATGCTCTGGGGTGGCTACATTATGCTCTGGGATGGCTGCATTATACTCTGGGATGGCTGCATTATACTCTGGGGTGGCTGCATTATACTCTGGGGTGGCTGCATTATACTCTGGGGTGGCTGCATTATACTCTGAGGTGGCTGCATTATACTCTGAGGTGGCTGCATTATACTCTGGGGTGGCTGCATTATACTCTGGGGTGGCTGCATTATACTCTGGGGTGGCTGCATTATACTCTGAGGTGGCTACATTATACTCTGGGTGGGGTGGCTGCATTATACTCTGGGGTGGCTGCATTATACTCTTGGGTGGCTGCATTATACTCTGGGGTGGCTGCATTATACTCTGGGGTGGCTGCATTATACTCTGGGGTGGCTACATTATACTCTGGGGTGGCTGCATTATACTCTGGGATGGCTGCATTATACTCTGGGGTGGCTACATTATACTCTGGGTGGGGTGGCTGCATTATACTCTGGGGTGGCTACATTATACTCTGGGGTGGCTGCATTATACTCTGGGGTGGCTGCATTATACTCTGGGGTGGCTGCATTATACTCTGGGGTGGCTGCATTATACTCTGGGGTGGCTGCATTATACTCTGGGGTGGCTGCATTATACTCTGGGGTGGCTGCATTATACTCTAGGATGGCTGCATTATACTCTGGGTGGGGTGGCTGCATTATACTCTGGGGTGGCTGCATTATACTCTGGGGTGGCTGCATTATACTCTGGAGTGGCTACATTATACTCTGGGGTGGCTGCATTATACTCTGGGGTGGCTACATTATACTCTGGGGTGGCTGCATTATACTCTGGGGTGGCTACATTATACTCTGGGGTGGCTGCATTATACTCTGGGATGGCTACATTATACTCTGAGGGTGGCTGCATTATACTCTGAGGTGGCTGCATTATACTCTGGGATGGCTACATTATACTCTGAGGTGGCTGCATTATACTCTGGGGTGGCTGCATTATACTCTGAGGGCGGCTGCATTATACTCTGGGGTGGCTGCATTATACTCTGGGGTGGCTACATTATACTCTGAGGGCGGCTGCATTATACTCTGGGGTGGCTGCATTATACTCTGGGGTGGCTGCATTATACTCTGGGGTGGCTGCATTATACTCTGGGGTGGCTGCATTATACTCTGGGGTGGCTGCATTATACTCTGGGGTGGCTGCATTATACTCTGGGGTGGCTGCATTATACTCTGGGGTGGCTGCATTATACTCTGGGGTGGCTGCATTATACTCTGGGGTGGCTGCATTATACTCTGGGATGGCTGCATTATACTCTGGGATGGCTGCATTATACTCTGGGTGGGGTGGCTGCATTATACTCTGGGGTGGCTGCATTATACTCTGGGGTGGCTGCATTATACTCTGGGGTGGCTACATTATACTCTGGGGTGGCTGCATTATACTCTGGGGTGGCTACATTATACTCTGGGGTGGCTGCATTATACTCTGGGGTGGCTACATTATACTCTGGGGTGGCTGCATTATACTCTGGGATGGCTACATTATACTCTGAGGGTGGCTGCATTATACTCTGAGGTGGCTGCATTATACTCTGGGATGGCTACATTATTCTCTGAGGTGGCTGCATTATACTCTGGGGTGGCTGCATTATACTCTGAGGGCGGCTGCATTATACTCTGGGGTGGCTGCATTATACTCTGGGGTGGCTACATTATACTCTGAGGGCGGCTGCATTATACTCTGGGGTGGCTGCATTATACTCTGGGGTGGCTGCATTATACTCTGGGGTGGCTGCATTATACTCTGGGATGGCTACATTATTCTCTGAGGTGGCTGCATTATTCTCTGAGGTGGCTGCATTATACTCTGGGGTGGCTGCATTATACTCTGGGGTGGCTGCATTATACTCTGGGATGGCTGCATTATACTCTGGGGTGGCTGCATTATACTCTGGGGTGGCTGCATTATACTCTGGGATGGCTGCATTATACTCTGGGGTGGCTGCATTATACTCTGGGGTGGCTGCATTATACTCTGGGGTGGCTGCATTATACTCTGGGGTGGCTGCATTATACTCTGGGATGGCTGCATTATACTCTGGGATGGCTGCATTATACTCTGGGATGGCTACATTATACTCTGAGGGCGGCTGCATTATACTCTGAGGGCGGCTGCATTATACTCTGGGGTGGCTGCATTATACTCTGGGGTGGCTGCATTATACTCTGGGATGGCTACATTATACTCTGAGGGCGGCTGCATTATACTCTGGGGTGGCTGCATTATACTCTGGGGTGGCTGCATTATACTCTGGGGTGGCTGCATTATACTCTGGGATGGCTGCATTATACTCTGAGGGCGGCTACATTATACTCTGGGTGGGGTGGCTGCATTATACTCTGGGGTGGCTGCATTATACTCTGGGGTGACTGCATTATACTCTGAGGTGGCTGCATTATACTCTGGGGTGGCTGCATTATACTCTGAGGGCGGCTACATTATACTCTGGGGTGGCTGCATTATACTCTGAGGGTGGCTGCATTATACTCTGAGGTGGCTGCATTATACTCTGGGATGGCTACATTATACTCTGAGGTGGCTGCATTATACTCTGGGGTGGCTGCATTATACTCTGAGGGCGGCTGCATTATACTCTGGGGTGGCTGCATTATACTCTGGGGTGGCTGCATTATACTCTGAGGGCGGCTGCATTATACTCTGGGGTGGCTGCATTATACTCTGGGGTGGCTGCATTATACTCTGGGTTGGCTACATTATACTCTGGGGTGGCTACATTATACTCTGAGGGCGGCTACATTATACTCTGAGGTGGCTGCATTATACTCTGGGATGGCTGCATTATACTCTGGGATGGCTGCATTATACTCTGGGATGGCTGCATTATATTCTGGGGCGGCTGCATTATACTCTGGGATGGCTGCATTATACTCTGGGATGGCTGCATTATACTCTGAGGTGGCTGCATTATACTCTTGGATGGCTGCATTATACTCTGGGGTGGCTGCATTATACTCTGTGATGGCTGCATTATACTCTGTGATGGCTGCATTATACTCTGGGATGGCTGCATTATACTCTGAGGTGGCTGCATTATACTCTGGGATGGCTGCATTATATTCTGGGGTGGCTGCATTATACTCTGGGGTGGCTGCATTATACTCTGGGGTGGCTGCATTATACTCTGAGGGCGGCTACATTATACTCTGGGATGGCTGCATTATACTCTGGGGTGGCTGCATTATACTCTGGGATGGCTGCATTATACTCTGGGATGGCTGCATTATACTCTGGGATGGCTGCATTATACTCTGAGGGCGGCTGCATTATACTCTGAGGGCGGCTGCATTATACTCTGAGGTGGCTGCATTATACTCTGGGATGGCTGCATTATTCTCTGAGGTGGCTGCATTATACTCTGGGGTGGCTACATTATACTCTGGGATGGCTGCATTATACTCTGGGATGGCTGCATTATACTCTGGGATGGCTGCATTATACTCTGGGATGGCTGCATTATTCTCTGGGGTGGCTGCATTATACTCTGGGATGGCTGCATTATACTCTGGGATGGCTGCATTATACTCTGGGGTGGCTGCATTATACTCTGGGGTGGCTGCATTATACTCTGGGGTGGCTGCATTATATTCTGGGGCGGCCACATTATTCTCTGGGATGGCTGCATTATACTCTGGGATGGCTGCATTATACTCTGAGGTGGCTGCATTATACTCTGGGGTGGCTACATTATACTCTGGGATGGCTGCATTATACTCTGGGATGGCTGCATTATTCTCTGGGGTGGCTGCATTATACTCTGGGATGGCTGCATTATACTCTGGGATGGCTGCATTATACTCTGGGGTGGCTGCATTATACTCTGGGGTGGCTGCATTATACTCTGGGGTGGCTGCATTATATTCTGGGGTGGCTGCATTATATTCTGGGGTGGCTGCATTATATTCTGGGGTGACTGCATTATACTCTGGGATGGCTGCATTATACTCTGGGATGGCTGCATTATACTCTGGGATGGCTGCATTATTCTCTGGGGTGGCTACATTATACTCTGGGATGGCTGCATTATACTCTGGGGTGGCTGCATTATACTCTGGGGTGGCTGCATTATACTCTGGGGTGGCTGCATTATACTCTGGGGTGGCTGCATTATACTCTGGGGTGGCTGCATTATACTCTGGGGTGGCTGCATTATATTCTGGGGTGGCTGCATTATATTCTGGGGTGGCTGCATTATACTCTGGGGTGGCTGCATTATACTCTGGGGTGGCTGCATTATACTCTGGGATGGCTGCATTATACTCTGGGATGGCTGCATTATACTCTGGGATGGCTGCATTATTCTCTGAGGTGGCTGCATTATACTCTGGGTGGGGTGGCTGCATTATACTCTGGGGTGGCTACATTATACTCTGGGTGGGGTGGCTGCATTATACTCTGGGGTGGCTGCATTATACTCTGGGGTGGCTGCATTATACTCTGAGGGCGGCTACATTATACTCTGAGGTGGCTGCATTATACTCTGGGTGGGGTGGCTGCATTATACTCTGGGGTGGCTGCATTATACTCTGAGGGCGGCTACATTATACTCTGAGGTGGCTACATTATACTCTGGGTGGGGTGGCTGCATTATACTCTGGGGTGGCTGCATTATACTCTGGGGTGGCTGCATTATACTCTGAGGGCGGCTACATTATACTCTGGGATGGCTGCATTATACTCTGGGGTGGCTGCATTATACTCTGGGATGGCTGCATTATACTCTGGGATGGCTGCATTATACTCTGAGGGCGGCTACATTATACTCTGGGATGGCTGCATTATTCTCTGAGGTGGCTGCATTATACTCTGGGGTGGCTACATTATACTCTGGGATGGCTGCATTATACTCTGGGGTGGCTGCATTATACTCTGGGGTGGCTGCATTATAATCTGGGATGGCTGCATTATTCTCTGAGGTGGCTGCATTATACTCTGGGTGGGGTGGCTGCATTATACTCTGAGGTGGCTACATTATACTCTGGGGTGGCTACATTATACTCTGGGATGGCTGCATTATACTCTGGGATGGCTGCATTATACTCTGGGGTGGCTGCATTATACTCTGGGATGGCTGCATTATACTCTGGGGTGGCTGCATTATACTCTGGGATGGCTGCATTATACTCTGGGATGGCTGCATTATTCTCTGAGGTGGCTGCATTATACTCTGGGTGGGGTGGCTGCATTATACTCTGAGGTGGCTACATTATACTCTGGGTGGGGTGGCTGCATTATACTCTGGGGTGGCTGCATTATACTCTGGGGTGGCTGCATTATACTCTGAGGTGGCTGCATTATACTCTGGGATGGCTGCATTATACTCTGGGATGGCTGCATTATACTCTGAGGGCGGCCACATTATACTCTGAGGTGGCTGCATTATAATCTGGGGTGGCTGCATTATACTCTGGGATGGCTGCATTATACTCTGGGATGGCTGCATTATACTCTGGGATGGCTGCATTATACTCTGGGATGGCTGCATTATACTCTGGGATGGCTGCATTATACTCTGGGGTGGCTGCATTATACTCTGGGATGGCTGCATTATACTCTGGGATGGCTGCATTATACTCTGGAATGGCTGCATTATACTCTGGGATGGCTGCATTATACTCTGGGATGGCTGCATTATACTCTGAGGTGGCTGCATTATACTCTGGGATGGCTGCATTATATTCTGGGGCGGCTACATTTTACTCTGGGGTGGCTGCATTATATTCTGGGGTGGCTGCATTATACTCTAGGATGGCTGCATTATACTCTGAGGTGGCTGCATTATACTCTGAGGTGGCTGCATTATTCTCTGAGGTGGCTGCATTATACTCTGAGGTGGCTGCATTATACTCTGAGGTGGCTACATTATACTCTGAGGTGGCTGCATTATACTCTGGGTGGGGTGGCTGCATTATACTCTGGGGTGGCTGCATTATACTCTGAGGGCGGCTACATTATACTCTGAGGTGGCTGCATTATACTCTGGGATGGCTGCATTATACTCTGGGATGGCTGCATTATACTCTGGGATGGCTGCATTATACTCTGGGATGGCTGCATTATATTCTGGGGCGGCTACATTATACTCTGGGGTGGCTGCATTATACTCTGGGGTGGCTACATTATACTCTGGGATGGCTGCATTATATTCTGGGGCGGCTACATTATACTCTGGGGTGGCTACATTATACTCTGAGGTGGCTGCATTATACTCTGGGATGGCTGCATTATACTCTGAGGGCGGCCACATTATACTCTGAGGTGGCTGCATTATACTCTGGGATGGCTGCATTATACTCTGGGATGGCTGCATTATACTCTGAGGGCGGCTACATTATACTCTGAGGTGGCTGCATTATACTCTGGGGTGGCTGCATTATACTCTGGGGTGGCTGCATTATACTCTGGGGTGGCTGCATTATACTCTGGGGTGGCTGCATTATACTCTGGGGTGGCTGCATTATACTCTGGGGTGGCTGCATTATACTCTGGGATGGCTGCATTATACTCTGAGGGCGGCTACATTATACTCTGAGGTGGCTGCATTATACTCTGGGGTGGCTGCATTATACTCTGGGATGGCTACATTATACTCTGAGGTGGCTGCATTATACTCTGGGATGGCTACATTATACTCTGAGGTGGCTGCATTATACTCTGGGGTGGCTGCATTATACTCTGGGGTGGCTGCATTATACTCTGGGGTGGCTGCATTATACTCTGGGGTGGCTGCATTATACTCTGGGATGGCTGCATTATACTCTGGGATGGCTGCATTATACTCTGAGGGCGGCTACATTATACTCTGAGGTGGCTGCATTATACTCTGAGGGCGGCTACATTATACTCTGGGGTGGCTGCATTATACTCTGGGTGGGGTGGCTGCATTATACTCTGGGGTGGCTGCATTATACTCTGAGGGCGGCTACATTATACTCTGAGGGCGGCTACATTATACTCTGAGGTGGCTGCATTATACTCTGGGATGGCTACATTATACTCTGAGGTGGCTGCATTATACTCTCGGGCGGCTGCATTATACTCTGGGATGGCTGCATTGTACTCTGGGATGGCTACATTATACTCTGAGGTGGCTGCATTATACTCTGGGGTGGCTGCATTATACTCTGGGGTGGCTGCATTATACTCTGGGATGGCTGCATTATACTCTGGGATGGCTGCATTATACTCTGAGGGCGGCTACATTATACTCTGAGGTGGCTGCATTATACTCTGAGGGCGGCTACATTATACTCTGAGGTGGCTGCATTATACTCTGGGATGGCTGCATTATACTCTGGGATGGCTACATTATACTATGAGGTGGCTGCATTATACTCTGAGGTGGCTGCATTATACTCTGAGGTGGCTGCATTATACTCTGGGATGGCTGCATTATACTCTGGGGTGGCTGCATTATACTCTGGGGTGGCTGCATTATACTCTGGGGCGGCTACATTATACTCTGGGTGGGGTGGCTGCATTATACTCTGGGGTGGCTGCATTATACTCTGGGGTGGCTGCATTATACTCTGAGGTGGCTGCATTATACTCTGGGGTGGCTGCATTATACTCTGGGGTGGCTGCATTATACTCTGGGGCGGCTACATTATACTCTGGGTGGGGTGGCTGCATTATACTCTGGGGTGGCTGCATTATACTTTGAGGGCGGCTACATTATACTCTGAGGTGGCTGCATTATACTCTGAGGTGGCTGCATTATACTCTGAGGTGGCTGCATTATACTCTGGGGTGGCTGCATTATACTCTGGGATGGCTGCATTATACTCTGGGATGGCTGCATTATACTCTGGGTGGGGTGGCTGCATTATACTCTGGGATGGCTGCATTATACTCTGGGTGGGGTGGCTGCATTATACTCTGGGGTGGCTGCATTATACTCTGGGTGGGGTGGCTGCATTATACTCTGGGATGGCTGCATTATACTCTGGGTGGGGTGGCTGCATTATACTCTGAGGTGGCTGCATTATACTCTGGGGTGGCTGCATTATACTCTGGGGTGGCTGCATTATACTCTGGGGTGGCTGCATTATACTCTGGGATGGCTGCATTATACTCTGAGGGCGGCTACATTATACTCTGAGGTGGCTGCATTATACTCTGAGGTGGCTGCATTATACTCTGGGTGGGGTGGCTGCATTATACTCTGGGGTGGCTACATTATACTCTGGGGTGGCTGCATTATACTCTGGGGTGGCTGCATTATACTCTGGGGTGGCTGCATTATACTCTGGGGTGGCTGCATTATACTCTGGGGTGGCTGCATTATACTCTGAG
Organism: Phyllobates terribilis; assembly: GCF_046119375.1. Lineage (NCBI taxonomy): Eukaryota > Metazoa > Chordata > Amphibia > Anura > Dendrobatidae > Phyllobates > Phyllobates terribilis. The sequence goes on from NW_027362764.1 coordinate 74,452,184, forward strand.
GGCGGCTACATTATACTCTGAGGTGGCTGCATTATACTCTGGGGTGGCTGCATTATACTCTGAGGGTGGCTGCATTATACTCTGAGGGCGGCTGCATTATACTCTGGGGTGGCTGCATTATACTCTGGGGTGGCTGCATTATACTCTGGGGTGGCTGCATTATACTATGTGGTGGGGGGCCTGCATTATACTATGGGGAGGCTGCATTATACTATATGGGGAGGCCTGGATTATACTCTATGGGGGCCTGGATTATACTCTATGGGGGCCTGGATTATACTCTATGGGGGCCTGGATTATACTCTATGGGGGCCTGGATTATACTCTATGGGGGCCTGGATTATACTCTATGGGGGCCTGGATTATACTCTATGGGGACCTGGATTATACTCTATGGGGACCTGGATTATACTCTATGGGGACCTGGATTTTACTCTATGGGGACCTGGATTTTACTCTATGGGGGGGCTGCATTATACTTTGGAGGGCTGCATTATACTCTCTGGGGTGGCTGCATTATACTCTCTGGGGTGGCTGCATTATACTTTATGGGGTGGCTCCATTTTACTCTATGGGGTGGCTGCATTATACTCTATGGGGAGGCTGCATTATACTCTATGGGGGGGGTCTGGATTATACCATATGGAGGGCCTGCATTATACTATATAGGGGGCCTACATTATACTCTATGGGGTGGCTGCATTATACTCTATGGGGTGGCTTCATTATACTCTATGGGGTGGCTCTATTATACTGTATGGAGTGGCTGCATTATACTCTATGGGCTGGCTGCATTATACTCTATCGGGTGGCTACATTATACTCTATGAAGGACTATGAGGAGGATTATACTATATGAAGGACTATGATGTGCATTCTGCTATATGAAGGACTATGGAGAGTACATTATACTATATGGAGGACTATGGGTGTGCATTATACAATATGGAGGACTATGGGTGTGCATTATACAATATGGAGGACTATGGGGTGTGCATTATACGATATGGAGGACTATGGGGTGTGCATTAAACGATATGGAGGACTATGGGATGTGCATCATACAATATGGAGGACTATGGGGTGTGCATCATACAATATGGAGGACTATGGGATGTGCATCATACAATATGGAGGACTATGGGGTGTGCATCATACAATATGGAGGACTACGGGGTGTGCATCATACAATATGGAGGACTATGGGGTGTGCATTATAAATACAACCAATATGTTTCTGTGTGATGGTGCAATATGTGATTATTTGGGGCCTCACTTTAAACTTTTGCCTAGGGCCCCATTTTGTCTAAAACCGGCTCTGGATATCATGGGGACATAAGTAAAGAGGAGAGGGACATGAGGAAATTCACTGGTGAGCGGCATGTTGTGGCTCTTTGGTGGTGGCCGGCAGTTGAAAAGTGTGCCACCTTCTCCAGATAAGCTCTTTTTCTCATAAAGCTGACTGCCCCTTGAAGTTATAAGTACATCTGACTAAGACTATGGTGAAAACTGAAACACTGATGATAATTGGACACAAAACACTGATGGAACACAGACCAATTTTTTTTTAAAACTAACTAAAACAAATACACCTATAAAGCTCCACAGTTCCTAGTCGAATAAGCTGCAGTGCCAAATTTTTGCATATGTGAAAAATCATGGACGCCGGAATAAGGCTTAAGAATGGATGGATTTGGACTGGTGTACTCTAATTACAGGAAATAGGATCCTTTAGGTCTCTGGTTGCAGATAGCTTCTAGTACTTAGAGGAAATGTATAAGACAAATAATGACTCTTGGAGGTGCGGTGTCTTCAGGCTGATGTCCTAGGACTCTGCGGATCCTATCCATTTCGATTGGAGGATGTGATTGGTGGAGTTATTTCTCCCGTGTCTATTTTCAGTATTCTCTAATGAAATAGAATCACTGATATTTGAAGGGCATCGGTCTGGATATCTTCCCTGTGTTCATCCAAGCAAGTAAACACAGATCTTGAGATTTTTAAATTTCCCCCACCCTGTGGCCCAAGTGTCGCTTTTGAAGGCCCCTGTAGCGCCATGGCCGGCACCCCTTCATGGTGTCCCCTTCCCCCTCCATGCAGGGACACCGACTTACCGCCTCGGCCCCGCGGCGTGGTCCCCGGCGCGTTCTCTTCTTCCTGCTCTCCGGCACGCTCCCTGGTCCTCTGCTGTGCACACCTTACTGTGTCTCGGCAACGTGCTTAGTGCGCACATGCACACGCTCCCCTGTTCTTAAAGTGGTGAGTATTGCTTCTTATTTTTTTATTTACATGCAAAAAAGTCCGTAGAGAAATTACCTGTAAGATCTGCTGTGAATATCCTTGTGAACTTGCTGTGGTTGTGTCCTTACAAAACTAACTTTTCATTTGAATGAACCTGAACTCTTTAGTATATGACTTTTGTTGATTTCTATAGAGCTGTCATAAACCTGTACTACTTGCCATGTAGGTGACAAGTTCCTCTAATACCGTGATCCACCAGCCGCCGATGGTGCACTATTATTTGGAGTGAGTTCACTGAACTGCTTATGTTGATTTGCTGCCAAAAGGCTGACTGCAAATTCTGCGGTTGCTAATTGTGGTAAGGTAGTTGGACAAGCTAAAGATTTCTAGTAGCTGCCATCAGTTCTGACTCACAGCTTCTTATTGCATCTGGGCATAATTGTATAGTAAAAGATCCCAGCTCACAAGTAAATCATGTAGTAATGGCATCCCGTGTACATGGAGGTCCAGATGCTCAATACCTTGTGTGTGTAATCCTCGTCAACCTTGTGTCTTTTGTCTCAAGAGGAGACTCTTGGGAAAGCGAAATACAAACATTTCCAGGAGGGATTTGCAATGCGTGAATTACGGTAATAAGTCAGGACTAATTACTTCTGAGTTACCAAATCATAGCCTTGACAAAATACTCCCCGTCCATTTTACTTTCCTGTAAGATGCATGTTTTCTGCTATGGAAGAGATGTGCCACCCTTTATACATGGATGTGATCAACATTTTTGTAGGTTGAAGTTGTCATGCCCTACTGCCAATCCTGGTCCTGGCCCACAATCTAATAATATTACAGTGTATAAAATCTATAAACACTATAATACAAAGTTTCATAAATTTCTGTCTCTGTACATTTGCACCCCATGTAGCAAGCATGTAGTGATTGTGGTTTCAGATGCTGCAGCTGGGCCTGATGTGTAGAAGTCTTCTGGTAGCCCTTCTTCCAGAAATATGGCCGCCCTGGCTTGTACTTGTGGTTCAGTCTATGTTATAGGTGAGATCTCATTGATACTACTGCATATTACTTTAGTTATGTGGCATCTCTCCTTCCCCCCCCTTTTCTTACCTGATTACCAACACTGCTTTGAAGCATTGATTATTTAGGGCTCTTTTTTTTTCTTGAGCATCAGTCTTTAATGATTATGATTCCTCATTATTTTGCTCTAAACATCTGGGAGTATGGTTCTACTTCCCACGTAATTATTTTATTATGTTATATGTCTGACTCTGTATGTCTACAAATTGTTGATAACTGCTTTTAACAATAAAATATATTTTTATTTACTTGTTGAGCTTTTGCACATTTTTGCATAGGTACTTTTGAACCTGTTGTGCATATTGGCTTCATACTTTAAGCTCAAGGTACTAATGTAGTTATCTGGAATACGTAATAGTAAGCCTGGGAAGATATAATTTTCCTACATCCTCCATTAGCGACAGCTGAGTCCCCCAACCATATATGTGTGGTTAGTACAGAGGACTACTACATGACTTATTCCTTCCAAAGGCCATACTGAGCACCAGGGGCACTCATTACGGGTGGAAGAAAGGCGATTCCGGCACCTAAACAGGAAAGGGTTCTCTACAGTCAGAGCAGTCAGACTGTGGAATGCCCGACCACAAGAGATAGCGATGGCCGACACTGTAACAGCTTTATACAAGGGCTAGATGATTTCCTCAATACACATAACATTGTGAGTTATAGTTAATTTAGTGACAGAATGTACAATTGGTGGAGAAAGGTTGAACTTGATGGATCTAGGTATTTTTTCACCTATGTAACTATGTAACCTGTGCACATGCTAAACATGCTAAGTCTGCCCCTCTTGCCTCTTGCAATATCTATGACAAGGACATACCGCCTGGGATGGCTATCTGTTTAAGGATTATGTACTCCTGTACAGTATTTTTTTATTGTTTATTTCTAAATATAAAGTTAAGAAATCTGTTAAATTAAATATTACAAACCCGTCAGAGTGGATGGCTCTCCCTGCCCCCTCAGCGCTTCTGTCATTTTCAGAAATAACAGCAGGGACAGGGGGTGCACGCAAATCTGCAGTGGAGAAGTGAGAGAGTATCCCAGAGAGAATAGAAAACATGCTATAGACAAAGGCAGAAAGCATATGAAGAGAGAAAAAAAGTACAGGATAGAAGCTGTGCAGATATATGAGCTAGTGAAGAAAGTTTCCACCTGCATGCACACAGACCTAATATTCAGCCTATATTACTGGGAGAGATACTGTCTCAAGTGAAAAACCTGAATCTTGGATCGGGCTGCACACTGCATATGAAGGAATAAAGATTGCACACTAAAACTCAATTTTATTAACTAAAGTTAACCGCTAACAAATGTACGCTTTATAATGTTTTCCATGTTAAAGGTGCCCGTAGCTTTGAAGGACCACACCGTCCCTGCGCAACCACCAGAGCCAGAGAAATGAAAAAAATATTTCTGTATGAGCCTGGGGATCTGATTATATTTTGAGGTCCTGTCTGGGGTCTGAATTAAGTATTTCTACTATCATTTTAATACAATAAGAGCCCACACCATTGGAGCATATTTTCTTCTATCACAGATGTATTGTAGAGCAGTGGTTGCTTACAGTCAGCTGACCACCAAAGATGGGACACCTGTTCCAGCAGCAGAAGAAGCTTCTTAGAGCCAAAAATGGAGGGGACAGGAGATAGTTTGTTAAAATTAATATCTATGGTGCAGACCCATTGTAAAATTAGCAAAGTTGAATTACTTGCCTTCGACACAAAAGGCTTTAAAAAGTATCAAGCAACTTAGCTGTTGAGGACGCTGGCTCAGCAATTAACATTGGAAGCAGAAAATATTGACTGTGAACTCAGACAGTTAACATATCTGCATTGTAACAAGATCAGCCTTGTTTTATTCCTTGCTCCAAGTGTTTTGGATGCTGAGACAAAGAAGCAATTGAAATGAAACATGAACTTGTATAATCATTTGGTGAAAGTGGAGAGAGCAGCAGGAGAAAAAATCACAGAACGTTCTCCAAAGACCGAAGATCAGTAGACAAATAGTGTTCCTAGCAGGGACGACGTGTGTACTTAGAGGCTGGAATATTTTCTTTAGTGTCTGATTAATAGCTTGTTGTAGGGGCTGCATGAAGGATCATTACATATGAGAGCCTGACTTCATAATTGCCCTGCTCAGGCCTGCTTCACTGGTAAAGTAGATTACCGTACTCTCTGCACACAAATCTCTTCATGAGCAGCTTGTGGTTTTATCCTGCTTGGTCATCTAGCCTTCATACAGGATACCAAAACATATAAAATGTAAGAAAATAAATGTTACTGTATTAGATTAATTCTAATAAGAAGATGATCACCAGTGGCAATTGTTCAGATATTGTCTATCATCATCTAATGCATGTATTTAACGCTGAAGAATTTGCTGCCATTTATACGAACAGTCTAAAATAGATTTGATATCAGAATGCAAAGACATTTTTTTGGGCTTTTCTGCATGGAAATCCTTCTGATCATAGCAAATGTCAAAACACTTTTGCTAAACACTCAGCTTGTAGTTATGACAACAACCTGAGAAGCATGAATACATTCTTTTTTGTTTTATTAGTTGAATTATCACCATTTTTTAGAATGTCTTCAATGGATATTGTAGAATATAAAACCCAAAGTGGTCTGTTTAGGAAATGTACAACTATGTATACCAAAATTTATTCTTTGGGTGTATGCAATTTGAAATATAAAAGTTTCCAGGCTATTTATCTATTGGGGATTGACGTTCCAAGATCTCTCCTGTGAATTTAGGATAGGGGTCCTCTTTTTGACTTTCATTTCTCGTTACAAATAATCCCTCACAATGGAGAGCCTGGCAAATCCATACATTACATAGACACTCCATAGATTTCCATAGGGACTGTATATTGCACTTTTTTTTTTGGGGTGGTGCTCCTGGGAAAGTTGAACACTTGCTGTGGATGGTTTCTTCACAGATTATAGTTGATCAAAGTGGGTTCTAAGAGAGAAACACCCTGTGATAAGGTCATCCTCTTTCTAACAAAAGTGTAATTGGCAATAGTACCCTTACCAATCCTGGAAGCAAAGGTATAATGTTCCTGTTCTTGTTACGGGCACTAACATCTAACATGTACAGTTGCTGTATGACGGTGTACAAAGGCTGCATTTCTTACGATCTCTGAGTCAAGCATGCACATGGTCACAATGAAGAGAGGGAAATAAGCCGCTAACAGACACATCTGAGCCTCTCAACTTTTCTTCCGTGGCAACTAAGGGTTGGGTATGTTGAAATGCAGCATTCACAATATTTCTATATCTGCAGTTGGGGGGAAATCAAAACACCCCTGCGCACATGAGATACAGTGGCTTGCGAAAGTATTTACCCTCCCTTCCCATGTTTCGTGTTTTGCTACCTAACAGCCTGGAATTTAACAGATTTTTTTTGAGGGATTGCATCAGTTCATGCAGGGCCGCCATCATGGCATTACTGCCCTTACTGGCATATGGGGCCCAGTGAGCAGAGGGGCCCGGACGGGGTCCCAGCGAACTGAACTTGCGTCCTCAGACGCAGGTTCACTTTAAATCTATTACCGTGCGGGAAGCTCCCGCATGGCGATAGTTAACAGCCATCAGCCAATCACAGGCCGGCAGCTGATGTCAGTGCGCACATCGCCGACGTATGACGTCACTGCCGGCCTGTGACTGGCTGGTGTCCACGCCTCAATTGACGAAGGAGAGTCGCCACTGGAGCGGTGGCAAGGTAAGAAGGAACTTATTTTAATTTTTTTTTTTTTACTTTTTTGTAACGCGGAGACATAGGGACAGAACGGAATGATGAGGAGACATGGGGTCAGCATGATGAGAGGAGACATGGGGTCAGCATGATGAGAGGAGACATGGGGGCAGCATGAAGAGAGGAGACATGGGGGCAGAATGATGAGAAGACATGGGGACAGAACGGAATGATGAGGAGACATGGGGTCCGCATGATGAGAGGAGACATGGGGGCAGCATGAAGAGAGGAGACATGGGGGCAGAATGATGAGGAGACATGGGGGCAGAACGGAATGATGAGGAGACATGGGGTCAGCATGATGAGAGGAAACATGGGGGCAGCATGAAGAGAGGAGACATGGGGGCAGAATGACGAGGAGACATGGGGCAGAACGGAATGATGAGGAGACATGGGGGCAGAACGGAATGATGAGGAGACATGGGGTCAGCATGATGAGAGGAGACATGGGGTCAGCATGATGAGAGGAGACATGGGGTCAGCATGATGAGAGGAGACATGGGGGCAGCATGAAGAGAGGAGACATGGGGGCAGAATTGAATTATGAGGAGACATAGGGGCAGCATGAAGAGAGGAGACATGGGGGCAGAATGGAATGATGAGGAGACATGGGGGCAGAATGGAATGATGAGGAGACATGGGGTCAGAATGATGAGAGGAGACATGGGGTCAGAATGATGAGAGGAGACATGGGGCCAGAATGATGAGAGGAGACATGGGGCCAGAATGATGAGAGGAGACATGGGGCCAGAATGATGAGAGGAGACATGGGGGTAGAATGGTGATGATGAGACACATGGGGGCAGAATTGTGATGATGAGACACATGGGGGCAGAATGGTGGTGATGATGAGACACATGGGGGCAGAATGGTGATGATGAGACACATGGGGGCAGGATGGTGATGATGAGAGACATGGAGGCAGAATGGTGATGATGAGAGACATGGAGGCAGAATGGTGATGATGAGACACATGGGGGCAGAATGGTGATGATGAGACACATGGGGGCAGAATGGTGATGATGAGACAGACACATGTGGGCAGAATGGTGATGATGAGACACATGGGGGCAGGATGGTGATGATGAGACACATGGGGGCAGAATGGTGATGATGAGACACATGGGGGCAGGATGGTGATGATGAGACACATGGGGGCAGGATGGTGATGATGAGACACATAGGGGCAGGATGGTGATGATGAGACACATGGGGGCAGAATGGTGATGATGAGACACATGGGGGCAGAATGGTGATGATGAGACACATGGAGGCAGGATGTATTTGATTTTTGAGGACACCGTTTTCAGTGGGGGGGTGGTCCTGTTACTGTGCAGAGTGACTATATGTTGTATATAAGTTGGGAAAAAATTGGGGAATGTGCTCTGCAAACTGCTCTAGATGTCTGTGTTATTTTCGGCAGAGACGAGTCCTGGCTGGAAGATGGGATGGCGGTCTGCGCTGGATGAAGGAGAAAAGCGAATGTGAAGTGTGTTACGGGTCCGGGTGGTGGAACCTCTGTGCCGAGGTGCAAGGAGGGACCCAGAGGGGCGTGACTAAGTATCCACCCGAACCGACCCTGGTCGTACGGCAGCTAACGACACCGTGACCAGGGAGGATCCGGGCAGAGGGACCAGGTGCTACTCTCGGGACGACCATGTAAGAGAGCAGGTGACTCCAATGGGTCAGAGGGCTAGGACTGACCGGTATGGTGGATGGACACGGCCAGCAGGCGGAAGTCTCTGGTAGATGACAGGAGGTCACAGTTCGAGAAAGCAGGGCAAGTAGCAGTCTTTAGGTTTACCAGGAAGGTGGTCACAGCAAGTGACGGCAGGGTCTCCCGGCAGGCTGGCAGAAAGCAAGCAGGTGCTCCCAGGTGAGCGGGCTGACGGACACAGCAGGTAACAGGCAGGTAACTGGTGGACGTTCCCAGGTGAGCAGGCAGACAGACGAGATAGGTAACTGGCAGGTAACTGGTGGACTCTCCCAGGTGAGCGGTCTGACAGACGAGACAGGTAACAGGCAGGTAACTGGTGGACGCTCCCAGGTGAGCGTTCTGACAGACGAGGCAGGTAACAGGCAGGTAACTGGTGAGCGCTCCAGGTGAGCAGGCTGGCAGGCTCGGCAGGAAACGGACGGATAACAGGCTGGCAGGCTGGACGAGAAGTCAGGCTAGCAGCGGAACCTGAGGGCTGAAGCACGGTAAGACGCAGTGCAAACAACTTTGCTCGGGCACCTCCATTTTGGAGGAGGTGCCTTAAATGTGGGAAGTCCTCTGGCCATTGGCCGGGCACTCTTTAGGAAGACGCGCGCTGTCCCTTTAAGAGGGGGGGGAGTGCACGCGCGTGCGCCCTAAGCACTCTGCTGGAGGAGGAACGCGCGCCGGCCACAGCAGGGAACGGAGCGCAGGGAGAAGCCGCGCCAGGAGCCGGGGGCGGGAGAGACGGCGTCCCTGTCTGACATGGGGCAGGGACGCCGCTGCGCCGACAGGGACAGGAGCGCTGGAGGGGCCCACGCGAGGAGCGAGGAGATGAGAGGGACGGCGTCCTTGCCTAGCAGAAGGCAGGGACGCCGATGCTACAGTACCCCCCCCCCCTTACACCCCTCCTCTTTAGGCCAGAAAGAAATTTATCAAGGATGAGCGGGGCATGGATGTTCTCCCGAGGCTCCCACGTTCTCTCCTCAGGACCAAACCCCTTCCAATCCACTAGAAAAAAGGTCTTTCCTCTTAACCCTCTTGGTGGCCAGAATGCTCTCTGCCTCAAACTCGTCTTCAGCGGAAACCGGGGCAGGAGGCGAACCTGAAGACTTGGAAAAAGAGTTAAGTACCACGGGTTTGAGGAGAGATACATGGAAGGAGTTGGGGATCCGCAAGTTGGCCGGGAGTTTCAATTTATAGGCCACCGGGTTGATTTGCTTGATAACTTCCAGTGGGCCGATGAACCGGGGCCCTAACTTGTAGGAAGGAATCTTGAGCCGGACAAATTTGGACGAGAGCCAGACCTTATCTCCAGGACGGAATTGAGGCGGATCCAGACATCTCTTGTCAGCCTGTCTCTTCATCCGCTCGGAGGACAGAAGAAGTGCGGATCTGGTACTCTCCCTAATGGAGAATTCGCTAACAAGAGATTCCGCGGCCGGGTTGTCCACCGAGGCGGAGACGGGAAACGGGATCCGGGGATGTTGGCCGTAGACTGTAAAAAACGGGGATTTGGAAGAGGAGCCGCTCTCGTGATTATTGTAGGAGACTTCGGCCCACGGTAAAAGATCCACCCAATCGGAATGGTGGGCATTAACAAAGTGCCGGAGGTAACTGGTTAAGATTTGGTTGATCCGCTCTACTTGACCATTGGACTGTGGGTGATAAGCAGAAGAGAAGTCCAAGATGACCCCCAGCAGTTTACACGTGGCTCTCCAGAAGCGAGAGGTGAACTGAACCTCTCGATCGGACACGATGTGGAGAGGAAGACCATGGAGACGGAAAATATGATGAATAAAGTCCTTAGCCAACTCAGATGCAGACGGAAGACCCGGCAGGGGAATGAAGTGAGCCATTTTAGAGAAGCGATCAGCGACCACCCAAATGACCGTACAACCAGCAGAGACAGGGAGATCCATTATAAAGTCCATGGCGATGTGTTGCCACGGGGCAGCAGGTACGGGAAGAGGCAGAAGGCGGCCGGCTGGCAGATGTCTAGGAACCTTGTTGCGGGCTCAGGACGCACAGGCCGAGACAAAGTCTATTACCTCCTTGCGCAGGGAAGGCCACCAGTAATGCCGGGCAATAAGCTGGAGGGTCTTCTTTTGGCCAGCATGGCCGGCTAGCTTAGACGAATGTCCCCAGTGCTTTTAGAAAATAGCAAAAGGCAATGGTACTCACCAGCCAAGGTTTCAAGAAAAAATGCACACCAGGACACGGCCGGCCCCCTTTTGTTAGAAGGAGGTAACACAGGTGCAGAATGCTAATGAACAATCGCCCTCTGGAGGGGCGACTACCCAGCATTAAAACTGCACACAGATGAAACTTGCAGTAGGGTGCAATTCACACACTCGCGGCACTGTGCCTAGCCAGCATCCTATTACACGCCCCTACTATTCGACATGTCCCCAGTGCAGAACCTTCTCTCGATCAGGTACTGTCACGAATGTCTTACCAGGTGGAAGATGATTCAGATCCAAGGGAGCCACTTGCATTACCTTGGCGGGGTCGATGATGTGCTTAGGCTCCTCCTCTAGATCGGAGAACAGAAAGGAACGGGACAAGGCATCGGCTTTGATATTTTTGTCTGCTGGGCAGAAATGAAGAATGAAATCAAAGCGGGCGAAGAACAAGGACCACTGGGCCTGGCGCGGGTTAAGTTTTTGGGCACTCTGGAGGTAAGCCAAGTTTTTGTGGTCTGTATAAATTATTACCGGGTGAAGAGCCCCCTCTAGCAGATAACGCCACTCCTACAGTGCCAATTTAACGGCTAACAATTCTCGGTCCCCTATAGAATAATTGCGCTCAGACGAGGAGAAGAGTTTGGAGAAGAAGCTGCAGGTTACCATTCTCCCGGATGGCGACTTTTGGGTGAGCACCGCTCCGTCTCCGGAGGAGGAAGCATCTACTTCTAAGAAGAATTGTTTGTTGCAGTCCGGACGGTGCAGCACAGAAGCGGAGGAGAAAGCTTGTTTCAAAGAAAGGAAGGCCTCTTCAGCCTCGAGCGGCCATTCTTTGGGACTAGCGCCCTTACGGGTGAGCGCGGAGATTGGGGCAGTCCGGTAAGAGAAGTGCGGAATGAAGAGGCGGTAGTAATTGGGGAAGCCCAGGAACCGCTGAATAGCCTTCAACCCCTCTGGTCGGGGCCAGTTCAGGATGGCAGAAAGTTTCTCAGGATCCATTCGTAGGCCGGTCTGGGAGATGGCGTAGCCCAGAAATGGAAGCGAGGACTGCTCAAAGAGGCACTTCTCAAATTTTGCATAGAGGTTGTTCTGCCTGAGCAGGACCTGACGAACGTCCCTCCGGTGTGTGGGAAGATCCGGAGAGAAGATCAAGATGTCGTCCAGGTACACCACCACGCAGGAGTAGAGAAGGTCACGGAAGATGTCATTGACCAACTCTTGAAAGACGGCGGGAGCATTACAGAGGCCGAAGGGCATTACGAGATATTCATAGTGGCCATCCCGGGTGTTGAATGCTGTCTTCCATTCATCCCCCTGGCGGATACGGACCAAGTTATACGCCCCACGGAGATCCAGCTTGGTGAAGATTCTGGCACCCCTCAGGCGGTCAAATAATTCAGGAATGAGCGGAAGGGGGTATTTATTCTTCACCGTGATCTAGTTAAGACCTCTATAGTCTATACAGGGACGGAGTGAGCCATCCTTCTTTTTAACGAAGAAGAAGCCTGCTCCTGCCGGGGAGGTAGATTTCCAGATAAATCCCCGGGCCAGATTTTCCTCGATATATTCAGACATGGCCTGGGTCTCGGCAGCGGACAACGGGTAAATACGCCCACGGGTTGGAGCAGCGCCGGGTACCAGGTCGATTGGGCAATCGTATGGTCTATGGGGAGGTAATGTCTCTGCTTCTTTCTTGTTGAAAACATCAGCATAAGACCAATAAGGAGCCGGGTAGATTGGCTGGAGTAGGAGAAGGATGAGCAGGACGAACAGGAGCTAAACAAGTCTTATGACAGTCCTGCCCCCAGCGAAGGACCTCTCCGGTGTGCCAATTCAGCACGGGTGCATGTCTCTGGAGCCAAGGAAGGCCTAACAAAAGGGCGTGAGAGAGTCCAGGTAGAACATGGAAGAAGATCCTCTTAGAGTGCAGCATTCCCACCTGCAGAGTCATGGGTTCGGTGATGAGTTGGATGGTTAGTGGTAAGAGCCCTCCATCCACGGAGACGACAGATAAGGGTTCAGCCAAAGGTTTAGTGGGAATGCGGTATTTCTCTACCAGGGACTGGGAAATGAGGTTACCGGCAGCTCCAGAATCGAGTTGAGCTAGTTCAAAGTAGCGGTTCTCCCCGCAGATGATAGAGACCGACAGCATTAGAGATGGAGGGGGTTTGCTTTTGTCTAGGACGACCTCTCCGAGCGATCCTAGACACTGGCGTTTCCCGGCCTCTCTGGGCAGGAACGGATCCGGTGCTCCTTACTACCACAGTAGAAACAGCTCCCCTCGGTACGGCGTGACTCTTGACGGGATTTGACCATCTTGGTCTGGTCGAGCTGCATGGGCTCTGGCGAGTGCGCCCAGGGAGTTACAGAGGAAGAGACGGGTCTCTGGAAAGTGGGAGCAAGACGGGGAAACCTCCTCTTACGGGTGACCTCTTTGGTACGCTCCTGGAACCGGATGTCAGTCCGGGTGGCAAGTGTTACTAAGTCATCCAGGGAGGTAGTAATGTCCCGACCGGTGAGTTCATCTTTAATCCGGCCGGATAGGCCTTCCCAGAAGACGGACACTAGGGCCTCGTTATCCCAGGCAAGCTCGGAAGCAAGGGTACGGAACCGTATGGCATATTGGCCCACGGTGAGACTCCCCTGGCGGAGGCGTAGCAGAGATGAGGCAGATGAGGTCTCTCGCCCTGGTTCTTCGAAGACTTTCCGGAAAGCCGTGAGAAAGGCTGGCAGGTTGGACACCAGGGGGTCTCCTCTCTCCCATAGGGGATTTAGCCAAGCCAGTGCCTCCCCAGTGAGATGGGACATAATGAATGCCACTTTGGCCCGGTCGGAGATAAACTGATGAGCCAAGAGTTCAAAGTGCAGGGTGCACTGGTTTATGAAGCCCCGAGCTTGAGCAGGGTCGCCTCCGAAACGAGGAGGTGCAGAAAGCCGGTGTCAGGGACAGGATGCCATGGTATTGGTGGGCAGCGGCGCTGCCGGGGTGCGAGTCGTGACACTAGCGGTGGTTGCTGGTGGAGCAGTCATTGTGTCCAGGCGGGAGTTGACATTTCGCAGGTGGTTCAGGATGGACTCCTGCTGGGATCTCTGACGGGAGACTTCATGGTATAGGTCAGAGAGCGAGGGAGCTTGGGTGCCACCGGCTTCCATGGCCCGAGCAAACTGTTACGGGTCCGGGTGGTGGAACCTCTGTGCCGAGGTGCAAGGAGGGACCCAGAGACTAAGTATCCACCCGAACCGACCCTGGTCGTACGGCAGCTAACGACACCGTGACCAGGGAGGATCAGGGCAGAGGGACCAGGTGCTACTCTGGGGACGACCTTGTAAGAGAGCAGGTGGCTCCCACGGGTCAGAGGGCTGGGACTGACCGGTATGGTGGATGGACACGGCAAGCAGGCGGAAGTCTCTGGTAGCTGACAGGAGGTCACAGTTCGAGAAAGCAGGGCAAGTAGCAGTCTTTAGGTTTACCAGGAAGGTGGTCACAGCAAGTGACGGCAGGGTCTCCCGGCAGGCTGGCAGAAAGCAAGCAGGTGCTCCCAGGTGAGCGGGCTGACGGACACAGCAGGTAACAGGCAGGTAACTGGTGGACGTTCCCAGGTGAGCAGGCAGACAGACGAGATAGGTAACTGGCAGGTAACTGGTAGACTCTCCCAGGTGAGCGGTCTGACAGACGAGACAGGTAACAGGCAGGTAACTGGTGGACGCTCCCAGGTGAGCGTTCTGACAGACGAGGCAGGTAACAGGCAGGTAACTGGTGAGCGCTCCAGGTGAGCAGGCTGGCAGGCTCGGCAGGAAACGGACGGATAACAGGCTGGCAGGCTGGACGAGAAGTCAGGCTAGCAGCGGAACTTGAGGGCTGAACACGGGTAAGACACAGTGCAAACAACTTTGCTCGGGCACCTCCATTTTGGAGGAGGTGCCTTAAATGTGGGAAGTCCTCTGGCCATTGGCCGGGCACTCTTTAGGAAGACGCGCGCTGTCCCTTTAAGAGGGGGGGAGTGCGCGTGCGCGCCCTAAGCACTCTGCTGGAGGAGGAACGCGCGCCGGCCACAGCAGGGAACGGAGCGCAGGGAGAAGCCGCGCCAGGAGCCGGGGGGGCGGGAGAGACGGCGTCCCTGTCTGACATGGGGCAGGGACGCCGCTGCGCCGACAGGGACAGGAGCGCTGGAGGGGCCCACGCGAGGAGCGCGGAGGTGAGAGGGACGGCGCCTAGCAGAAGGCAGGGACGCCGATGCTGCAAAGTGCTTCAACTAGAGACGTCACCGGTGAGTTGGTGTGTTACCTGTACATTGACACTATACACTACATACTATACACAGGGCTCCTGTGTATAATGTCACTGGTGATCCCTGTATTACCTGTACACTGACACTATATACAGAGCTCCTGTGTATAATGGCAATTATGGTAATATTAGTATTGTGTTTTTTTTTTATTAAGGATCAGTATTGTAGTTTTCAGTCACTATGTGATGGTAATATGTGGTCCGGCCATGGTGTGGCGGTATTTGTCCCTTGTATGTGGTATTATTCGGTCACTATGTGGTCTGGTCATGGTGTGGCGGTATTTGTTCCTTTTTATGTGGTATTATTGGTCATTTTTAAAAAATGTATGTGACACATTCCCATAAATAAATATAAATCAAAGGTTTGGGTATTATAAGAAATGTTGAATAGGGTAGAGTAAAACCTGGCCAGAAGTGTCTACCTTGTTGTGATGATGGTTTAAAAAATCTTTTGGCCAAAACAAAAACTAACTGCTGGTTACGTATGTGATATGGTGTTCGATAATGTGTGATTAGTGAGGACGTGGTGCAGAAGTGGAGTTTTTCCAAGAGTGGGCGGTGGCACTGTGGAAGGTTCAAGAGGTGGAGCTTGGGTGGAGCCTGGGCGAAGTCTCAAGGTGGCCCGAAAATTAGTCTCAAGGGGGCCCGAAAATTTTGCCAGTATAAGGCCCTGAAATTCCTGATGGCATCCCTGAGTTCATGTAGAGAACATGCCGACAACTGTGAACACTTGCTTTTCTTTTTATTGTGAAGCAAACAACAAATAGGATAAAATAACTGAAAACTTCAGTGTGCACAATTATTCACCCCCCTAAAGTCAGTACTTTGTAGAGCCTCCTTTTACGGAAACTACAGCAGCAAGTTGATTTGAATAAGCTTTCCACACATTGTCACTGGGATTTTTGCCCATTCCTCAAGACAAAACTGCTCCAGCATCTTCAAGTTAGATGGTTTCCTCTGGTGAACAGCAATCTTCAAGTCTGACCACAGATTCTCACTTGGATTAAGGTCTGTGCTTTGTTTAGGCCACTTTAAAACATTTACATGTTTCCCATTAAACCACTCAAATGTTGCTTTAGCAGTATGCTTTGGGTCATTGTTTTGTTGGAAGGTGAACCTCCGTCCCAGTCTCAAATCACTGCCAGACTCAAACAGGTCTTGCTCAAGAATATTCCTGCATTTTGCACCATCCATCTTCCCCTTGACTCAGACCATTTCCCCTGTCCCTGCTGCCGAAAAACATCCCCATAGCATCATAGTATAATGCTGCCATCACCATGTTTCACTGTAGGGATGGTGTTCTTGGGGCGATGAGCTGTGTTGGTTTAGCGCCAGACATAGCATTTACGTTGGTGACCTAAAAGTTAAATTTTTCCATTTTGGTCTCATCTGACCACATCACTTTCCTCCATACATTTGGGGAGTGGTACCTCTTGCTTAATGGTTTTGACGCCTCTGTGGCCTTTCCGAAAAGGTGTGTGTATACTGAAAGACCATGTGACACTTAGATTGCACACAGGTGGACTTCCTTTCAATAAGTATGAGACTGAAGGTAATTGCTTGCACCAGAAATTTTTAGAGGCTTCATAGCAAAAGGGGTGAATACGTATGAACATGCCAATTTTTAGTTATTTGATCCTATAAATTTAATTTATGCCTATATTTTTCTCACTTCACTTCACCATTTAGTCCTGATGCATCGCTCACAAATCGAATTACAAAAATATTTAAACACACATTGTAATGTAGCAAAATAGGTAAAAAGTCAAGGGGGTGAATACTTTCCCCAGCCACTGTATATGGCTGATCCTAACATAGGCCAATGTTCATCTAATGTGAATGGCTACGAGTTTGTTCACACATTCAGGATTTGCTGTGAATTTACAATATAATACACTTGTTATATGGGTTTTTAAAACACTGCAGGAAACAAATCCGCACTAAAATAGGAGCATGCTGCTGATTTACAAATTTGCAGAAGGTTTATTATTCCTAGGAGGATTTCACCCGATACAATAATTTGTCATGGATTGGAGTGAAATTAGCTGCCAAGTCCACAACAGAAACCACAATTAACACACGTAGATTACGTAGCAGATTTATAGTGAATTTGTGAGGAAGGCCACAGTGGAAATTTTCCGAAACATGTAAACAAGGCCTGACAGCAAATCGTCTCGTAGTTGATAACTACACAGCTGGGCGAGTAAAGTAAGCCACACGCCCATGAAAAATAAATGTGACAAGTGCATGTTTGTGGGAAAAACTGCATAATAGATAAATGAAAAAAAGTTATTAAAATGCAATGAGAATGGACTTGCTGAACTAAGTGGCTTGTGAATACATGGAGTAAAAAGCAAGAGGTGAAGACGTGTGGTTCTCTCTCGTATGTGAATTCATTGATATTCAAGCAACTAAGGTCCAAACCGTTTGTGAACGCATAGCCTACCAACCAAGAGGTATTAGGAATCCCTTAAAAAAAAAAAAAAAAAAACAGAAGTGCCATCAGAGATACATTTTCCACTGCAAATACGTGGAGTAGCTTCTGGGCCAGGAAAGCATACTGCCACGGTGTTCGGATGAGCTGCATGCCGCATGAGGCATCCCAAATGTGTGAAAGCTACTCATAGTGTTATGCCTGTACACCACAACCTGCTCAGGTGAGCACAATATATATATATATATATATATATATATATATATATATATATATATATATATATATATATATATA
The DNA here is from genome assembly GCF_046119375.1 of Phyllobates terribilis. Classification (NCBI taxonomy): domain Eukaryota; kingdom Metazoa; phylum Chordata; class Amphibia; order Anura; family Dendrobatidae; genus Phyllobates; species Phyllobates terribilis. Next base: position 74,470,171 of record NW_027362764.1, read on the forward strand.
TATATATATATAATATTAGTACAGACCAAAAGTTTGGACACACCTCATTTAAAGATTTTTCTGTATTTTCATGACTATGAAAATTGTACATAGTAGGACTATCAGCTGTGTATCCACCAGACTTCTGCATAACACAACTGATGGTCCCAACCCCATTTATAAGGCAAGAGATCCCACTTATTAAACCTGACAGGGCACACCTGTGAAGTGAAAACCATTTCCAGTGACTACCTCTTGAAGCTCATCAAGAGAATGCCAAGAGTGTGCAAAGCAGTCATCAAAGCAAAAGGTGGCTACTTTGAAGAACCTAGAATATAAGACATATTTTCAGTTGTGTCACACTCTTTTGTTAAGTATATAATTCCACATGTGTTAATTCATAGTTTTGATGCCTTCAGTGTGAATGTACAATTTTCATAGTCATGAAAATACAGAAAAATCTTTAAATGAGGCGTGTCCAAACTTTTGGTCTGGATTTGTTTCCTGCATATATGTACAGTACAGACCAAAAGTTTGGACACACCTTCTCATTTAAAGATTTTTCTGTATTTTCATGACTATGAAAATTGTACATTCACACTGAAGGCATCAAAACTATGAATTAACACATGTGGAATTATATACTTAACAAAAAAGTGTGAAACAACTGAAAATATGTCTTATATTCTAGGTTCTTAAAAGTAGCCACCTTTTGCTTTGATGACTGCTTTGCACACTCTTTGCATTCTCTTGATGAGCTTCAAGAGGTAGTCACCGGAAATGGTTTTCACTTCACAGGTGTGCCCTGTCAGGTTTAATAAGTGGGATTTCTTGCCTTATAAATGGGGTTGGGACCATCAGTTGTGTTGTGCAGAAGTCTGGTGGATACACAGCTGATAGTCCTCCTGAATAGACTGTTAGAATTTGTATTATGGCAAGAAAAAAGCAGCTAAGTAAAGAAAAACGAGTGGCTATCATTACTTTAAGAAATGAAGGTCAGTCAATGCGAAAAATTGGGAAAACTTTGAAAGTGTCCCCAAGTGCAGTTGCAAAAACCATAAATTGCTACAAAGAAACTGGCTCACTTGAGGACCGCCCCAGGAAAAGAGGACCAAGAGTCACCTCTGCTTCTGAGGATAAGATTATCCGAGTCACCAGCCTCAGAAATCGCAGGTTAACAGCAGCTCAGATTAGAGACCAGGTCAATGCCACACAGAGTTCTGGCAGCAGACACATCTCTTCAACAACTGTTAAGAGGAGACTTTGTGCAGCAGGCCTTCATGGTAAAATAGCTGCTAGGAAACCACTGCTAAGGACAGGCAACAAGCAGAAGAGACTTGTTTGGGCTAAAGAACACAAGGAATGGACATTAGACCAGTGGAAATCTGTGCTTTGGTCTGATGAGTCCAAATTTGAGATCTTTGGTTTCAACCACCATGTCTTTGTGCGACGCAGAAAAGGTGAACGGATGGACTCTACATGCCTGGTTTCCACCGTGAAGCATGGAGGAGCAGGTGTGATGGTGTGGGGGTGCTTTGCTGGTGACACTGTTGGGGATTTATTCAAAATTGAAGGCATACTGAACCAGCATGGCTACCACAGCATCTTGCAGCGGCATGCTATTCCATCCGGTTTGCATTTAGTTGGACCATCATTTATTTTTCAACAGGACAATGACCCCAAACACACCTCCAGGCTGTGTAAGGGCTATTTGACCAAGAAGGAGAGTGATGGAGTGCTACACCAAATGACCTGGCCTCCACAGTCACCAGACCTGAACCCAATTGAGACGGTTTGGGGTGAGCTGGACCTCAGAGTGAAGGCAAAAGGGCCAACAAGTGCTAAGCATCTCTGGGAACTCCTTCAAGATTGTTGGAAGACCATTTCCGGTGACTACCGCTTGAAGCTCATTAAGAGAATGCCAAGATTGTGCAAAGCAGTCATTAAAGCAAAAGGTGGCTACTTTGAAGAACCTAGATTATAAGACATATTTTCAGTTGTTTCACATTTTTTTGTTAAGTATATAATTCCACATGTGTTAATTCATAGTTTTGATGCCTTCAGTGTGAATGTACAATTTTCATAGTCATGAAAATACAGAAAAATCTTTAAATGAGAAGGTGTGTCCAAACTTTTGGTCTGTACTGTATATGTATATTTTATTCATATTTGTTTATATTATATTTACTCCGCTTAGGTAGCGCTTCCTCTTTCTTTCCTCCTCACTCTTTTTTCCTGCCCTGGATATTTTTAAATATGACTTGGGATAAAAGCCAAACCAGAATCTCAATTTGCAGACAATTGTTTCTGGGTTTTGCCACTCCTCATTGCAATGCATGAGATCTGATTTGGCTGTATGAGAGGCCTCTGACTGGTGTCTAAAGGGTAAAGGCTCTGTTTGTGGAAAGTGACATGCCTGTGTAAGGAGACTTATAGGCTATGCAATGTTCCTCTGGGAAATTGAATAATAATGCTAGCCTGGAGCAATTTATTTCTAATGTAATAATTTGACTTTGTCTTTCTTCCAACAGCGGTTCTATAAGAAAGCTGCAGCATTTGTGCTCCGAGCAGTTGCCAAGCATTCCCCTCAGTTGGCTCAGTCAGTGGTGGATTGTGGAGCTTTAGATGCCCTGGTGGTTTGCCTAGAAGACTTTGATCCCGGAGTAAAGGAAGCTGCTGCCTGGGCTCTTGGCTACGTTGCCCGACATAACGCAGGTATGCATCTAGGAAGGAGATTACTTGTATAATAAGGACTGAGTTGCTTGTAAACAGTTTCTATAGTTACATCATGATTCAGACTGCTGCTATTTAACATAATGATGGTATTCGTACGGCCTGGCTTGTGTGCACATTCTGTATCAGAGGCCAAAGCTGTGAAGATGGTTATACATGCAGATTACTAAAGTAAATTATACAAAATTATATAATAGACTAACACATCCAGTTAAAGCAGATCTGTCCCTAGATCTCACAGTACAAACTGCATGCATTATTATATAGTTCTCTTGGACTTGATGTGGCTGGTGTGTTTATTCTGCAAATTCCATGTCAGAATGGCTGTAAAAATCATTTTGAAAGTGTCTTCACCTGAAAAAAAATTAGCACGCAGATTAGGATTTCCTAACCTTCCATATAGTTACAGTGACTTGCGAAAGTATTCATATTTTTGGTGTTTTGCTACCTCACAACCTGGAATTTCACTGTTTTTTTTTTTTTTGAGGGTTTGCATCAGTTCATGTAAAGAATATGCCTACAACTGCAAACATTTGGTTTTCTTTTTATTGTGAATTAAACAACAAATAGGACAAAATAACTGAAAACTTCAGTGTGCATAACTATTCGCACCCCTAAAGTCAGTACTTTGTAGAGCCTCCTTTTGTGATAATTTCAGCTGCAATTTGCTTTGGATAAGTCTATATGAGCTTTCCACATCTTGCCACTGGGATTTTTGTCCATTCCGCAAGGCAACACTGCTCCAGCTCCTACAAGTTAGATGGTTTCCTCTGGTGAACAGCAATCTTCAAGTCTCACCACAGATTCCCAATTGGATTAAGGTCTGGGCTTTGACTAGGCCACTTTAAAACATTTACATGTTTCTCCTTAAACCACTCAAGTGTTGCTTTAGCAGTATGCTCTGGGTCATTGTCTTGTTGGAAGGTGAGCCTCCGACCCAGTCTCAAATCACTGAGAGACTCAAACAGGTTTTTCTCAAGAATATCCATATATTTCGCACCATCCATCTTCCCCTCAACTCAGACCATTTTCCCTGACCCTGTGGCCGAAAAACATTCCAACGGCATGAATCTGCCATCACCTTGTTTCACTGTGGGAATGATGTTCTTGGGGTGATGAGCTATGTTGATTTGACGCCAGATATAGCGTTTACCTTGCAGGCCAAAAAGTTAGATTTTCTCCATACATTTGGGGAGTCTCCCACATGTCTTTTGGCAAACTCAAAACGAGCCTTACAATTCTTGTGTGTAAGTAAAGGCTTTTTTCTGTCCACTCTTCCATAAGGGCCACCTCTATGGAGTGTATGGCTTATTGTGGTCTTATGGACAGATACTCCAGTCTCTACTTGGTAACTTTGCCGCTCCTTCAGGGTTACCTTTGGTCTCTGCGCTGCCTCTCTGATTAATGCCCTCCTTGTCTGGGCTGAGCATTTTGGTGGGCTGCCCTCTCTTGGCAGGTTTGTTGTGGTACCATGTTCTTTCCATTTGATGATAATGGATTTGATGGTGCTCCATGGGATCATCAGAGATTTGGATATTTTTTTACAACCCCACCCTGACTTGTACTTCTCAACAACTTTGTCCCTGACTTGTTTGGAGATCTCCTTGGTCTTCATGGTGTTTGGTTAGTGATATCCTCTGTGGCCTTTCAGAAAAGGTAATATGTTGTATGATGGCCGCTGAACATGTCCTTGAGGGAAGATATGTATCGCTGAGGTTGGTAGCTTCAGTGATGTAAAACCGGGAAAGCATGCTCCAGCACACATAGTGCTGAGAGGGTTAATAGGGCATATCAGGGCCGGTTTTTATGAGCAATCATAAGAGACGAGGTGGGAGGGGATTGGCTGCTCACATATCCCCACCCCAGGGCGTGTGTATAAAATGGAGACCGCGTGTCTCATTCAGTGTCTGTGGCTGGAGACCTCCAGAGTGTTTGTGCTAAAGGACACTTACCTGAGCGGGCTAACCCGCCATATTGTATGGACTGTTTATTTTCTGTTTTGTTACACTGTGCCAGACAAGGCTGTCTTCTGTTTACTTCTAAAAGTGCGGTTTTTGAAGGTATAATAAACCTGCCTTGGACATTTTTAAAGAAACCGTATCCTGTGCCTACCTCTAACGCTGCTGAGTGAGTACCAAACTCTACATTGTATATACTGACAGACCATGTGACACTTAGATTGCACACGGGGGGACTCCCTTTCACTAAGCATGTGATTTATGAAGGTATTTACTTGCACCAGAATTTTTTAGGGGCTTCATAGCAAAAGGGGTGAATACATAGGCACATGCCAATTTTTAGTTATTTGATCTCAGAAATGTATTTTATGCCTATATTTTTCTCACTTCGCTATCTTAGACTATTTAGTGCTGATGCATCACACACAAATATCGGATTACAAAAATATTGATACATAGGTTATAATGTAACAAAATTGATGAAAAGCCAAGGGGGTTGAATACTTTCGCAAGCCACTGTATATAGCTCTCCATAGAGTTCTCAAGTTTTTCCAGTGCTTGCACATATCATACACATTGGTAATTGACTTTTGTGAATTTGGCCATTGTGTGTGCAGCTGAGATAGAGGAATTGTATTGTGAGCCCCATTAGAGACAGGGACTATTGTGAATTCTGATCATTTCTGTACATCATTGCAGAATGTGTTGGTGCTTTAGAAGCAATGGGAAATGCATATATTGTGAATATATTGCAATAGTGAATAGAATAATGTGAACATTTGCCCCAGGTGAAGGAAAGTCCAGTTATGACAATGTCTTAACCCTAAAAACACTTCCGATGGACAGATCATCTGCTATGATCTGTGAATGGGTATGTACTGGTGGGGTGCCATTTGCTAAATATTGCCAGGAACGGCGTGTGACCAATGTGATAGACTACATCGGTCATGCTGTTGCATGTCCCCAACAGACACCAACTGAGAAAAATGGGTTAAGTTGATGTTTTTATAAGTCTAAAATCTCTATTGATTGTTCAGCTTCAATGGTGATTCCCATCCTGTAAACTGATTGTATTACCTAGGACAATTTATTTTATGATCAGTGGAGGACAGACCTATGGGACCACCACTGATCTGGGAATGATGGGACCACCGTGCTAGTATCGTGCTGCTTTCACCCGGTGTGCCGGTAACTGCAGAAGAGAATGAACAGTGGGTCACTGGGCGAGGAAAGCAGGAAAGTGGACACAGTGCTAATCTGGTGCTGCAGCCCCATACATTTTGGGACTATTGGCTGTTTCAGACATGTGTCCCCCACCGATCATATAATGATGGCATATTCTTGTGATTGAAATAATCCTTAAAGGGGATTTTTTTTCTTCCTTAAATGCATGTATTTAAGGCTAAAAATCTTCTTTGCAATTGGGTTTCTATAAAAATGTTGCACCATTTTGCTTATATAGGCTTTTTGTTTTACTGCACATTCAACTTTGATGTGGTCTGTGGTCATAAATTGGCTGAGAGGAGCTCAGGAAAAGCGTAGATAAAAAAATGACAAGCTCCCTGGCCGCCCGTCCTAGCGAGCTCACTGTCAGATTCTCAGTTATCTCATTCTGCAGTCAGCAGTACAGAGGCAACAGAAGGAAAATGGTGCAATTTTTTTTTTTTTTTTTTAAATAAAACCCAATTGCAAAATTATTTTTAGCCGAAGTTACATGTACTTAAGCGAAAAAAAAAAACAAAAAAAAACTATCACCAAAAGTGGTCAACCCCTTTAAGTAAATAGTTATTGTAGGCCGCATAGAAATTAACCCCCTGATTTCTAGTAGAAAACCTAAACTATTTGAATTAACTTTATTACAGCCCTATTTTTTTTTCTCCAAACCTCCCAAATGTGAAGAGTGTCAGCAGATTACAATGTGAGGGATTGTTACCGGAAGCGGAGATGTTCAGTTTCTGTTTAATAGGAGACTACAGTCTAAATGCAGCAAGCTGTAAATCCACTGGGCTAACACAGTTGATAGACTGCAGAAGGGGCTTTCTTGGGCAGAGGGTTTACTTGGATATGAACTTTACAAGAAACAGAGGGATTACACTTAATCTCGTTTGTGCAGTTGTGGGGGGGGGGAAACTGTTGCTTTATACAGTCAGCCGTGGGTATTTATGGTAATCTGTGGCTTTTCAGAATTGCTGTGCCACAGTTCAAAGGTCAGTGAATGTGATTATATCCTTGTGTGATACGGCATACTGAAACTCTCCAGAGGTTATACACCTGTGCGAGCCGAGCGAGCCTTCCCACTAAAGGAGCTGGCTCTCCGCCAGCAAACACGCCACAAGTACTTGTTAATATGACCAACGTAAGGGGAAATTATTTCACTCTATGGAAAAAAAATAAACCTCCACAAAGGCGCCGGTTCACCAAAAAATAAATGAAAAGGACACATTTGCTCATTTCCAGGTCTGCTTGCTGTATACATGAATATAAATATGGGAATATAAAACATAGTCTGGAGCGTTAGAAAAACATGAACGACGTGCTAAATGCTAAAAGTCAACTGAAAGCAAATATGTTCATACGTCATATAATGGGGATGTATTTTATAAGACTGTTTGAAATAAGCCTACAATCAACGTGAATGTAAGGACGCTTTCACACAGTTATAATACAGGCGAATTTTATAGTCCGTATTATATGCACTATATCCGGACCTTCTGCACTTCAGCCCCAAGTCCATATCAGTAGAGAAGAGGTAAGGAAAGGGCCCGATTGCCAGTTTCTTGTTACATCTTTTTCCATCTCTTTGTCCTTGCATTATTCTCAGTCACCCCACAGCTGCTGCTGTCTCTGCCACCACCCTGTAAGCTCTCCTGTCTAAAGTGGCAAAATAAAGGTGCCCATTTACATTACATTTAAGTCTGCCAAGACTCATATGCATGTGTATGGGGAAGGACAAATTCTTATGCACATTTCCTCTCCATTCAGTGTCTATGGGATAGCAGAGTCCAGGGCTCAGTTATCTCCAGCATTCCCTTAGAAAGTGAATGGGGCAGTGTCGCACATGTGCAGTTACCGCTCTTCTCCAATGGAGTATTTCAGAGCACCTCTCCCTATAAGTAATGGTTTCAGAAATGACATGGATTAGTCATGACTTTCAATATTGATAATAACCCTTAGCCCCCCTGTTCACATGTTCAGTATTTGTTCAGTATTTTACATCAGTATTTATAAGCCAAAATCAAGAGTGGAACATTCAGACTAAAGCTATGTGCCTACGATGCAGAAATGCTCCGGATTTTTCCTGAGCGTTTCTGCATCTCCCTGGCAGAAAAAAACTCATGCGGATTGTACATGCGTTTTTTCTGCCAGGGACAAGTGTTTGTCACGCGTTTTGCACATGCGGATTGTACATGCGTTTTTCCTGCCAGGGACATGCGGATGTGAAGCGTTCTTCACTTGCATTTCTGCATGCGGGTTGACAAGCGCTTTCCAAGCGATTTTAGCATCACTTGGAAAAGTGCTTGACAACTTGGTCACACTATATAAATCCATGCAACCGGCATGGATTTTATATAGTGTGACCAAGTTAGTTAAAAAAAATAATAAAAATGGTAAAAAATAAAAAAAAACATTATACTCCCCCTTCCGATGGCCCCCGGTCTACTTCTCCGGTCTTCCCGGTGTCTCTTGGTGGTGTAAAAGGACCTTCCATGACATCATTTAGTCATGTGACATTCACGCGACCACAGACGTCAGTGGTCGCGTGACCCGTCACATGACTAAATGACGTCATAGAAGGTCCTTTTTGACCATCGTGAGCCGCCGGGGAGCCAGGATGTATCACTAAGGAGACCGGGGGCCATCGGAAGGTAAGTATAATGTTTTTTTTTTTATTTTAAATTCTTTTTTTTTTTTTATAGGTACTATGGTACCCGGGTCTAGATGAGTCTCCTCTTCACCAGACCCGGGTACGATCCGCACATTGAATCGCTTAATATCCGCGTGTGCACATGTAGTCATGCGGATATTAAGCGATTCAATGCAAGTCAATGGCGGCAAAAATGCCGCGCTTACGCAAAATGATTGGTAGTGCTGCTGATTTTTCCGCAATGATAATCCGCAGCAGAAATTTCCACAGCATGTGCACAGCACATGCGGATTATCATTGGGTAACATTGCAGACCTTCTACCAAGCTTTTTTTAAGTGTTTCTGCGGCGGAATTGCCGCTGCGGAAACGCTTAAACGTATAGTGGGCACACAGCCTAAAGGTATAATAGAAACATGTGCACCATTTCTGCATTTATCACCCACTCCTGGTTTTGACTTACAAATACTGAGGTATGCAAATTGCCTCTTTAGAGAGGAAAAGGACTTGAACTCTATCGCGCCACCTGTTGGATTTTGCAATTCTAAAAGTCACAATTGACCCATTTAACAACTCGTGCAATATGACTTAGGATAAAAGCCAAATCAGAATCTCAATTTGCAGACACGGTGTTTCGGGTATTGGCCCTCTTCAGTGCAAAGTATGAGAACTAATTTGGCTGCGTAAGAGGCTCTGGACTGAGGTCTAAGGGGTAACGTTTCTCCTTGTGGAGAGTGATACACTGGCTCTTGCATGCCAAGGTAAGGAGGCTTATTCGCCATGCAATGCTCCTCTGGGAAATTTAATATACAAATTGCCTCTTCAGAGAGGAAGAGGACTTGAACTCTATAGCGCCACCTGTTTCTGTCCAGAGCCTCTCACATAGCCAAATCCGTTCTCATACTTTGCATTGACGAGGGTCAATAGCCTGTGTCTGCAAATTGAGATTCTGATTTGGCTTTTATCCTAAGTCATATTGCACGACCTGTTAAAGGGTTGATTGTGACTTGTAGTATTGCTGCTTCCAACAGGTGGTGCCATAGAGTTCAAGTCTTCTTCCTCTCTGAAGAGGCAATTTGCATATTAAATTTCCCAGAGGAGCATTCCATGGCCCCACTATCAGTATTTGGTCAGTATTTTTTCTCAGGAGTGGGAGCCAAAACCAGGAGTGGGTGATAAATGCAGAATTGATGACTTGTTTCTATTATACTTTTTCTCTGATTGTTCCTCACCTGGTTTTGGCTCCCACTCCTGAGAAAAAATACTGACCGAATACTGACCAAATACTGACAGTGGGGCCATGGCCTTAGATCTAAATACTGAGGTAAAATACTGACCAAATACTGGACATTGGAACGTGGCCTAAGTTCACACAACCAATGTTTCCACAACCAAGAAAAACTGTCCGATTACTCTGATCATACTTTGATCAGAGTGGAATCAATTTTTCTCGGATGTGGAGAGAAAAAAAAACAAACTTTTCTCCACCTACTCTGTTCTGTCAGTCGACGAAAATCATACCAAACTCTGATGTCATCTGAGTGCAGTCTGATTTTTTTTCACTGACCCATAGACTTGCATTGCCACTTTTGATCCGACACTCAGATCAAAATTGGACATATCTCCAATTTTTTCCACCGACCACTCTGTCCTGGAAAAAAATCGGACATGTGCACAGCTCACAGAATAACACGTACGATTGGTATCCATGAAAACCACAGATAGCACTCGAACGAGAAAATCTGTTGTGTGCACAAGCTCTTAGAGGGGTTACTCCCAAGATAAGTTGTACCCTAATCAAGAAGGTTGAGGGTAACTTAGGGGATTTGACTGCCAGTGATCCTTAAAAAAGAACTCTGGGATCAGGGAATCTGGCTTTGCAGAGTATTGTCGTGGCTAAAGCAGAATTGCTTATGCTCAACCTTTGCTCCATGCATTATCTATGGAACTGTTGATGAAACCTAAGCATAGCCTTTCACTAGTTTTGTCAGTCTCATAGACAATGAATGGAGTAGATGTTGAGCATTGCGCAACTCTGCTCCATCCAAGACAAAGCTCAATTTCAGGATTGCTAGAGGTCCGACCACTGGGAGAGAACAGAGGATAACTTATAGCCTTGAAGGGTTATACCCAAGATAATATGGATTGTACGCTACAATTTTCTTCTAGTTTTCACTTCCTGTCATCCATTGCTTTTTTTGTTTTTTTCCTTTTCAGTCTGAAAAAAAGTAGGCACCGGTGACAGCAAAGGAAGCGACTTCATTTTATCTGCAGTGTATAGGGCAGATTAAATGTATCGCTGGTCTAAATTTCCTCCTGAAAAATTGAGGTCTGTGAAGCAGGACATGGAGCTCTCCTTTCTTTTTTTTCCAAGTTCTATTTTTAAAGCTCCTATTGTAGACACAGATCTACTGGAAAGGTACTTGCCATTTTGGAGCCAGGAAAACATTTTCCGGTATTTTAGACAGACGGCTCCTTTATTTGTTGGATTATCAGAATGTAAATAGACAACCCCGATTGACTCAGGTGTTCTTCAGTCTGAGATCGCTTACCTTTTTTCATGTCGACCATTTGGAAGCTTTGATGGTGAGGCGGCTTTGTGCACATTACATCACCGTTGGTTTCATCCATCAGATAAAGCTCATTCACTGTCTGCGAGACCCCATTGTAGGTAAAAACCTCTTTTAAGTGACATCCGGTTGTTTCGAATGAGGGCATAAAATATATTCTATTCACATTAGCAATCTGATGCCTTGGTGGATGGACAGAGAAGTTTGATAGCCTTGTGTTTTGTGATTAGTGTAAAGCCCTATTGAAAAGGTTGTTGTGAACATTTGTGGATAGATGGAAGCGGCTCATGGCTGCCAACTGAGCCGTCATTTCATTGAATATCAGAAATCCTCGGGGAAGATAGGGGCACCTGGCTGCAAAATACTGTCATTCTAAAGGGATTTTCTTGTTTTATCCAAATAATACGTAATTAGTATGTGGTGAAAGGTTCTGCAAACTTTTTGGTTTCAATTCCTTAAGATCACTGGTTGCTGTCAGTGAATACAAATAATTTTATATTAATTATTGGCCACATTATTGGCTACTAAAACATCAATCACTTACACACAATGTTGTTACTTACTGGTTTCAGTACAGTAGTTTTCATAAAATCACACTTTGTTGGGGGCAGCAAGCCACGAGCTGGAGTCCTGCTCATTATGTACATTGACAGTACAGGGAGGGGGAGGACAGTCAGCCTCTTCTGAATATGACAACCCTGCACTGGGCTCACACTGTGCCTATCAAATGGAGTCAGTCACCCCCAAAATGCTAATTAAACCACTTATATATGTCTGTACAAGACTTAGCCCCTATCAAAATCATACCTGTAGTACAGATTTTAGTGGCGTTGTTGCCAGAAATAATTTATTTTGTATACAAATGAAGGGGCTTTAGAGCTTTGCAGTGGCCAATTACTCAGTGCACTGTTACAGTGCATCAGATTGCATCCTGAGAACTTTGTCATATCTTGATTGACAGCACTCAAGTGAACATTGCCTGGACCAGCAGCTCTGCACCTCTGCACAGACACTGCAGGAGGCCAGCTGTGCTCAGTGTCAGTGCAGGCTCTCACGCTGGCTCCTGTGTGTAGTACATTACTGAGCAGCAGCTGCTGACTGAAGCCAGCAATAAAAGCGGGCACTGACACTGCAGGAGCCTAATCAGTGTCAGTGCTGGATCCTGTCTGCAGTACAATACTGAGCCATAGCCAGGAGCCAGCGATGCAGGTGCACACTGATACTGCAGGAGCCCAGCGGGTGCCGCTCACACAGTGTCAGTGTGCTCTCTCATCGCTGATTCCAGCAGTGCCAGTGTGGAGGTGCAGAGCTGCTGATTGTGAACCAGGATTCAGGGCTGGTGCTATGGGCCTGCTGCTGCTTATCTTCACCCTGACACCCCACTAACAGTGTCCGATTCCATGTGTGCCGTGCTGTAAGGTTCGTTCTGCACTCACTCGTAGGCCAGAAGCCTCCGCTACATCCATGTCCATGGGTTCAGGATCAGCCACACACACTAGGAGACACTTGGTTCATTTCAACAAGTTTAACTTTACTGGACAGTTCAGATACAACAGTCTGCAACATGCGGTATCGGGCACAGCACCCTCTGGTTGTTGTTCCATTAACACAGTACACTGTAAGGCTTTGCCTCCGTTCCGCTCGGACTGACCCTACCTCAACAGCTTTCAGTTGGTCCTAGGGACTCCCAGTCCGGCAACGCAGCTTTTCTGTGACTCTCCACCGTTCCTACTCAATTTTTCCCGTCCGGCCTCTTCTGCATCGAAGAGAATAAGACACGCATTCCAGTGCCTAGTCCGAGCCACAGGCCCCGGACCTCTCAGGGATTTCCACAATACTTCTGGTATGTCCTCATACTGCCCAAACGATATGTACTGGCAGTGCCCACTGCAGCTTGTACATGAACTTCCCACTTGAACCTCTCACCGTCTTAGACTCCGTTTGCCTAAACCAGGAAATGCTCTCTTTTCAACTGACCCTTCCCCTCCCATGCTGGGCTAGTCCCAAACACATTAACTGTATCCTAACCTACTCTGTCTGCCCCAGCAGTCTGTTGCTGGGAAACGTAACCTTTCACCTACTTAACTAATATGTTCACAACTGCATCTTTCCCTATACATTATATCAGGGGTGGATTAAGAGTAGCAAGGGCCCCGGGCAGTTTAGAAGGCGCGCCCCCCCCCCCACCCACACACACACACCTGATGTATCACATGTCACATGATCCCCTGTGATAGATCATGTGATAGTTCACTTGAAATTAATTTGGCACAATATTAATTATAATAATTTTTTTTAGGCTGTGTGCCCACTATGCTTTTTTTAAGCGTTTCCACAGCGGCAATTCCGCTACAGAAACACTTAAAAAATGCTTGTTAGAAGGTCTGCCATGTTCCCCAATGACAATCCGCATGTGCAGAAATTTCCGCTGCAGATTATCATTGCGGAAAAATCCGCAGCATTACCAATTATTTTGCGGAAGCGCTGCGTTTTCGCTGCCATTGACTTGCATTGGAACTCATGGAATCAGCATCACTGCATCTGTACATGCAGAATCCATGCGTTTCAATGTGCAGATGGTACCCAGGTTTGGAGAAGAGGAGACTCTCCTCCGGACCCGGGTACCATAGAACCTGTAAAAAAAGAAAATAAAAAATAAATATTATACTTACCTTCTGATGGCCCCCGGTGTCTTTATCCGATGCGTCCTGGCTTGCTGGCAGCTCGCGATGGTCTGAAAAGGACCTGCCGTGACGTCATTTAGTCATGTGACGGGTCACGAGACCGCTGACGTCAGCAGGCCATCAGAAGGTAAGTATATATTTTTTATTTTTTACCATTCTTTTACTGTCACACTATATAAAACCATGCTGGTTGCATGGATTTATATAGTGTGACCAAGTTGTCAAAGCGCTTGTCAACCCACATGCAGAAATGCATGTGAAGAACGCTTCACTTCCGCTTGTCCCTGGCAGGAAAAACGCATGTATAATCCGCATGCGTTTTTACTGCCAGGGAGATGCAGAAACGCTCAAAAAAAAATCCGGAGCATTTCTGCATCGTGGGCACATAGCCTTACATTAATTGTATGACTCAATATGGAGCACACGTAGCCATCTATACGCAGCGGGAGGCCTCACGTAGCCATCTATACACAGCAGGAGGCCGCACGTAGCCATCTATACACAGCAGGAGGCCTCACGTAGCCATCTATACACAGCGGGAGGCCGCACGGCGCCCTCTATACACAGCGGGTGGCCGCACGGCGCCCCCCCCCCCCAAAGACAGCAGGAGGCCGCACGGCGCCATCTATACTCAGCAGGAGGCCACACGCAGTCACGCACACACACAAACATATACATACATACACGCATAAACACATTTGAAACACAAAAATACATATAAACAGACATCACACAATTATGTCTGCCTGCACACACACACACACACTCTCACACACTCACCATCCCCTGGCTCAGCTCCAGTCCTCCTGCTCCTCTCCAATCCTCCTGCTCCTCTCCGATGCAGGCTGCAGCAGTGAGTGCAGGCCGGGCGCGCACTGCGTGACGTCACAGCTAGGAGACACGGCCGCACACAGGGCTGTTTCTCCTAGCTGTGACGCGGCCGGGCCAGCACAGGGAAGTTAACTGCTGCAGTGCTGGCCCGGCGGAAGAAGAAGTAGCGGCCGTGCGCCGCTGCTGGGGGAGCGGTCCGGGGGCTCCCCCGCCACTGTCTGCCTATATGCCGCGCCCGTGTATGCTGGGCCCTGCCTGACGTCATGTGGCAGGGCGGTCCCAGCATCATTCAAACTGCCCGCCCCGGTGGATCTGCAGCTGGCCGGATGGGAGCGGCTGCGTGATGCAGAGTGTCTGTGAGTGGCTGCTTTGAACTCTGGGACCGCTCTGCTTGATGTCATGTGGAGGGCGGTCCCAAAGTTCAAAGCAGCCACTCACAGACACGCTGGCTGCATCACGCAGCCCTGTATATGCACTAGCGCCGGCGGGAAATTTAAATGATGTTGTGACTGCCCTGCCACATGACGTCAGGCAGGGCGGTACCAACAGCATTTAAACTGCACGCCCGTGCTAGTGAATATACAGCCGCGGCGGCCAGATGGGAGCGTCATGTGGCACTGGCAGGGCGGGGCGACACAGTATGATCCCTACCGCCTACAGCTGCGGGCCCGCAGCGGTGATCATCTAAACCTTCGGCCAGCGCAGCGGTGACCGAAAAAAATGCGCATTATAATGGGAGCAATTCATGGGCCCCCTGGAGCCTCAGGGCCCCGGGCGGTAGCCCATATTGCCCTCATTATAATCCGCCTATGCATTACATTACACATCAATAACTTTGTACATAACATTAGTGCCTATAAAGTTCTATGCACTTCTATATTTCTCATTACTATAAAAATACAATAAAACCACAGTCATGAACATACAATACAATCACACATCCAAACCTTTTTGTAACCGTTGTCTTTCAGGAGAACAGGCACGTGACAGTCCCGGTCACCCCCTTATAATTGAGTTCAGGCAGTGCTTGCTTAATCGCCATTAATCAATACATGGCAAAGTGTTCAGTATGCAAATTGAGGGGGCGTAATATTGCACAGGACCCCTCATTTGCAGACAAAATAAATAGATATTTTTTGACAACTAAGTCACTAAAAATTGATACCACAGGTCTTCTACATACCTGTATTAGTGGTTTAATTAGTAATTTTGGAGTGAGATATTCCTTTTAAAATAGAATTTTATTAACATTACTGCTTGAAAACCTATAGGTGACACAGTGCCATAATTAAGGTATTTTACGTGCTGCCCTCAGATTGAGAAACTGTAGCATTACCTGGCAGCTATTCAAATACATTGATGACCATGTAACACTTTGATTGTCCTGTTGACCTAGGAAACTGCCCCTTATTGGACCTTCCTCTCCTCTCTGGCTATGATGTTTATTTGCACACCGCAGATTTGTTGCAGAAAATGTTGTGGTTGGACATCTGTTCCTTCCATTGGAATGGGGTCATTTCTGCATGGTGAATTTCGCAAGCAATTCAGATAAATGAAGCAGTTGCAGAAGTTATTGCAACATATGGAATAAGTTTGTTTTCATAGGGCTACCCAGTTAAAAGCTCTGTATATTGTATTCATCTATTTCATAGTTACTCTGTTGAGTCTGACAAGTTGTTCAGTGGTATAACAATAGAGATAAACCGTTGGGTTACAAAGTAACCTAGCCTTAAAGGTCAGCTATTGTAGAGCCGAAGAAGAAAAAAAGATTTTCTGGCAGTTCCATCTATAAATTTCATCTTTTTTATTAGAAATTCATTTAAAAACAGTAGGATCCATCATGAGGATAAAACCTTACACGTTTCTGGCTTACACGACGCCCTTGATATTCCTATGCCTACGGGCACCTGTTATTTCTTTTTATTGCAGTGTTGTGACTGGCATTTTGATTACTTTTTCTCATTCCGCCATTTACTGATCGGATTAATTATTTTTATATTTTGATAGATCAGGCGTTTCTGAACTCAGCGATACTGAATATGTTTATTTTTTTATTATTATTAGTATTGTTTTATTTTGAATGAGGTGAAAGGTGGGTGATTTGAACTTTTATATATTTTTTTAAATTTTTAAAAACGTTTTTTCTACTTTTTACATGCTTCAATAGTCTTCATAGGAGACTTGAGCTGTGATCATCTGATCTATTGTATTACACATAGCAGGGCTTCAGCTCTGCTATGTGTATAAAAAATGTTCATCTGCTATTAATGCCGACTGCTGGGCGGCGCTCATAGCAGATCGGCTATGACAACCACAGGGGTCTCCTGCAGACCCTGGATTGTCACGCCAACCCAATCGGTGCTCCGCGATCATGTGACAGGCGCACCAATGAGCGGGTCTTGTGACGCGCTCCCTGTGCGGCCATGTTAAATGCCGCTGTCAGAGTTTGACAGCGGCATTTAACATGTTAACATCTGCGGGAGGATCGCAATTCCACCCGTGGCTGTTAGGTGCACATTATTGCTGATCAGATCAGCTGTCATGTGCCTGAAAACATGTGAGCTCAACACCGGAGCCCGCATAGAGTGCAGGGACACGACCGATGATGTATATATATGTCATCGGTCGTGAAGGGGTTAAAAGGCTTTATTTAAAAAAAAATTTTTTTAACGCAATGAAAATATTAACAATTGCAACTATTAGAATCAAGTGTCATCAATGTCCACTGCAGCCAGTTGAATGTCTGATTTAAGATCAGTATTATGTAGTTGCATAGAATGAATTAACTACAACTAAAGAATCACATCCATATACTCAATACATACAATCTCATACACAACACTCAATCATACCGTTGTCCATGCCCATCACCCCTCCAACAAAATGTTATTAAAGGAGTATTCCCATCTCCAAGATCTTATCCCAATATGTAGTAGGTGTAGTAATAATAATATTATACAAAAACCTCCAATTAGATATGTCTCTACTCCCCTCTTATCTCCTCCTCCCACAATCGCATACAAGATTTCTCCCGTGCTTCCCCCCTACTCTGGAACTCTCTACCCCAGCACATCAGAATCTCGTCGACCATGGAAACCTTCAAAAGGAGCCTGAAGACCCACCTCTTCCGACAAGCCTACAACCTGCAGTAACCACTTCTGCACGACCAGCTCTACCCTCACCTAATGTATCCTCACCCATCCCTTGTAGATTGTGAGCCCTCGCGGGCAGGGTCCTCGCTCCTCCTGTACCAGTCGCTGTCACACTGTGTTCAAGATTATTGTACTTGTTTTTGCTATGTACACTGTGTGCAGAATTATTAGGCAAATGAGTATTTTGATCACATGATACTTTTTATACATGTTGTCCTACTCCAAGCTGCATAGGCTTGAGAGCCAACTATCAATTAAGTAAATCTGGTGATGTGCGTCTCTGTAATGAGGAGGGGTGTTGACTAATGACATCAACACCCTATATAAGGTGTGCTTAATTATTAGGCAACTTCCTTTCCTTTGGCAAAATGGGTCAGAAGAGAGATTTGACGGGCTCTGAAAAGTCCAAAATTGTGAGATGTCTTGCAGAGGGATGCAGCAGTCTTGAAATTTCCAAACTTTTGAAGCGTGATCACCGAACAATCAAGCATTTCATGGCAAATAGCCAACAGGGTCGCAAGAAGCGTGTTGGCCAAAAAAGGCGCAAAATAAATGCCCATGAATTGAGGAAAATCAACGTGAAGCTGCCAAGATGCCATTCGCCACCAGTTTTGCCATATTTCAGAGCTGCAACGTTACTGGAGTATCAAAAAGCACAAGGTGTGCGATACTTAGGGACATGGCCAAGGTAAGGAAGGCTGAAAAATGACCACCTTTGCACAAGAAACATAAGATAAAACGTCAAGAATGGGCCAAGAAATATCTTAAGACTGATTTTTCAAAGGTTTTATAGACTGATGAAATGAGAGTGACTCTTGATGGGCCAGATGGATGGGCCAGAGGCTGGATCAGTAAAGGGCAGAGAGCTCCACTCCGACTCAGACGGCATCAAGATGGAGGTGGGGTACTGGTATGGGCTGGTATCATTAAAGATGAACTTGTGGGACCTTTTCGGGTTGAGGATGGAGTGAAGCTCAGCTCCCAGACCTACTGCCAGTTTCTGGAAGACAACTTCTTCAAGCAGTGGTATAGGAAGAAGTCGGTATCGTTCAAGAAAAACATGATTTTCATGCAGGACAATGCTCCATCACATGCATCCAACTACTCCACAGTGTGGCTGACCAGTAAAGGTCTAAAAGAAGAAAAAATAGTGACATGGCCCCCTTGTTCAACTGATCTGAACCACATAGAGAACCTGTGGTCCATCATAAAATGTGAGATCTACAGGGAGGGAAAACAGTACACCTCTCGGAACAGTGTCTGGGAGGCTGTGGTGGCTGCTGCACGCAATGTTGATCGACAACAGATCAAGCAACTGACAGAATCTATGGATGGAGGCTGCTGAGTGTCATCATAAAGAAAGGTGGCTATATTGATCACTAATTTTTTTGGTTTTTGTTTTTGCATGTCAGAAATGTTTATTTCTAAATTTTGTGCACTGATATTGGTTTACCATGTGAAAATAAACAAGTGAGATGGGATTATATTTGGTTTTTATTAAGTTGCCTAATAATTCTGCACAGTAATAGTTACCTGCACAAACAGATATCCTCCTAAGATAGCCAAATCTAAAAAAAGCCCACTCCAACTTCCAAAAATATTAAGCTTGGATATTTATGAGTCTTTTGAGTTGATTGAGAACATAGTTGTTGATCAATAATAAAAATAATCCTCTAAAATACAACTTGCCTAATAATTCTGCACACAGTGTATACCTCTTTTCACATGTAAAGCGCCATGGAATAAATGGCGCTATAATAAATAATAATAATAATAATAATAGTATAGCTTTCCTGATTAACTATGTCTCTTTCCTCATGTGCAGGCATTACAGGACCTTAGGTATCCATGGTTACGACCACTGATATATTGACAGCTAGCCAGTTGCTACTGGTCGTGACCATGGATACCTAAGGTCCTGCAATGCCTGCACATAAAGAAAGAGATATAGTGAATCAGAAAAACTATACTACATTTCTAATTGGACGTATTTGCTAATGTGATTATTAGTACATTGGGATAGGATCTTGGAGATGGGAATACCCCTGTAAGCGTCACCTTATGCAGACATATGATAGAGCTAAATATACAGAAGGCTCTGCTGGGAATCCTATTGGGCAGTGTCTGCTATTGCTGACCACCGTCCCCATATCATATCAAATTTATAAGCGCATCTCTTATTCATATTTATTGACTAGCTGCAGCCAGTGGAGTATACAGGGGACTTCCTTGGATTTCCATGCTATTATAATTATTTTTCTAGCACAGAAAAACAGAAATCTAAAAAAAGAGTCTGTCATAGGACCCATAAATAAGCTCATCTATAATACCCAGCTGGCACACTTTAGGGGACAACACCCTAGGGCAGACCTGGGCAAACTGCGACCCACGAGCCACATCCGGCCCTCTGGCTATTTCTGTCCGGCCTGTGGACCGAGACAGCTGGAGGGCTGAAACAGTGGCCCTGAGGCCGCAACCATCCACCCACCGCCGCCGCCCTCTGTCACCGCTATCTGCATCCTCAGGATACAGACAGCAGTGAATACATTGGTGGAGGACATGACAGCTGGCTCCATCTTCCACCAATCAGCTTGTGAGACAGCAGATGCGATGATGTCATTTCATTGCGCTGCTGCAGAGACTCGGTGCCCAGGAGACAGGAGCAGAGCATGTATGTGTTGTTGGTTATTCATGTCTATAGGATATTTGTATGTATATGGGAGCCTATGTAGAGCTCACATTGTATATATGGACGCTATGTGGGGCTCACACTGTATATATGGTGGCTATGTGAGGCTTACACTGTATATATGGAGGCTATGTGCGCGCTCATACAGTATATAAGAGGCTATGTGGGAGGCTCACACTGTATATATGGAGGCTAGTGTGACTCCCTATATATAGTGAGGCTATGGGGGGCACATGCTGTATATAAGAGGCTATATGGGGCTCACGCTGTATATAATGAGGCTATGTAGGGGCTTACGCTGTATGTAGGGAGACTATGTGGGGCTCATACTGTATGTAGGAAGCTTTGTAGGGGCTCACGTTGTATATAGGAGGCAATGTGGGGGCTCACACTGTATATAGGAGGCAATGTGGGTGCTCATGCTGTATATAGGAGGCTGTGGGGGCTCATACTATATATAGAAGGCTAAATGAAGGCTCCTATTGTATATAGGGGGATGTCGCAATACTGAATTCTGCTCAATGTTAAGTGATACAATTAATATTAATATAAATAATTATAATTAATATGTTAATATTAATAATGAGCAGAATTCATTTCAACCTATTAGTACAACCCTCAACAGCAGTCATGGTCTCTCATGTGGCCCATCAGGAAAATTAATTGCCCACGCCTGCCCTAGGGAATTCAAAGTGTTCATAAAGAAACAGAAGTACCTCAGACCACAATGGAATCATTTTCGGACAGGACCAAATTGACTGCAGAAAGGAGCCCAACGCTGCTTGACAATGAAAACACAAATCATCCAGAGCCATCCCAAACCTGCTCAACCTTTCCAGGGTATAATAACCTCAATAATAACCTCTGTTAGAAATGTTCTCCGGATCAAACAGTCCCTAGCAGTCACCACTGAGGAATAAAATGTATCTTCCTCCTCTTCCCATTTCTCCATTGTCAAGTCTGGTATATCCGCCATCCATTTCACATATAAGGCTGGACAACAGACGACTAGAGAAGAGAATATGCTTGGGTGGGGGGTTTAGGTAAATCAGGGGTCCCCAAGAGCCCCTCCAATTTTGAAAAGCCTAGGGACACTGACGCTATTGCAAACTGTGCACTCACTGCGTGATTGAGTTGTATGTATAGGAACTTAGCGGTATCAGGAACCCCATATCTAGCATGGGAATCCTCAAAGGTTAGCAATTCAGAAGTAACTAAAAAAATAAAATATGAAAGGCGAATTTGACACCAGAGAACCATATCAGGCAGAGAATATAAATGTGGAAGGTGAGGATTAAACCAAAGCGGCACCGTAGGCGAAACTAGTGGCGTATCCGAGCCCCTCAATATATTCTGTGCTATTGTCAACACACTAGCTACCGACTTGAGAGGGATTGAAGCTGATGAGACTGCATTATATATAAAGAGTAAGTTAGTTAACCCTTCAACACTCCTGCTAGTGTGGTGGCTGCATTGCTCATGTCCATATATAGCCACCAATGAGTGTACATTAACTGACCAGACAGCAAGTAAAAAAACAAGTTAGGAGCCGCCAAGCCTCCATGATGTTTCGGCACTTGATAAACTAGATAAGCTATTTTTAGGGGACCCCCCCTTGCCAGTAAAAGGTACGCACTAAACTTTCCAAGACGTGAAATGTTCCTCTAGTAATCATAACCAGGGAGAAATGAAATAAATATAAAAATATGGGCAAATATATCATTTTGAAGAGATTCATGCACCCAATAATGGTTAATGGATGATGTTGTTTGGACTTGAGTTGCCTACCTGTCTGCTATTAGAGGATCAATGTTTAATGCAATAAATTGTTCTACCATTTGAGAAACAATAACCCTAAATACTTAAAATTATCAGCAACTGGTACACAAAAAATTTCAACCTTACTTCGACTCTTTTTTTTGAGATGAGAGATAATCCACGAGGTTAATGTAGAAAAAGTCATAGCAATTTCCAGGCATTATAAAATTTTACCAAATTAACTAGTATTAAAAGTTGACCACATCAGAAGCTTTATTACTAATATTCGTAAGAATCCATTTCCATTACACAGTTTTCATTGCATTGATAAGTTGTCCATGTAAGAGTTACCAAAATATTTGGATGGTGACACAAGTTTTGGCATTTTATATGTTTGCCAAAACATATTCAAGATACAGTTATATAATCAGTGTGGGTTTACAGTGCAGATTCTCAGATTTAATTTGAAGGTATTCACTTCCTAATTGAATTAAGGGTTTAGAAATTACAGCTCTTTAACCCCTTAAGCCCCGCGGGTGGTTTGCACGTTAATGACCGGGCCAATTTTTACAATTCTGACCACTGTCACTTTATGCGGTAATTACTCTGGAACGCTTCAACGGATCCCCCTGATTCTGAGATTGTTTTTTCGTGACATATTGTACTTCATGATTGTGGAAAAATTTCTTCGATATCACTTGCGTTTATTTGTGAAAAAAAAACGGAAATTTGGCGAAAATTTTGAAAATTTTGCAATTTTCAAAATTTGAATTTTTAAGCCCTGAAATCAGAGCGATATGTCACACAAAAGAGTTAATAAATAACATTTCCCACATGTCCACTTTACATCAGCACAATTTTGGAACCAAAATTTTTTTTTGTTAGGGAGCTATAAGGGTTAAAAGTTGACCAGCGATTTCTCATTTTTCCAACAAAATTTACAAAACCATTTTTTTAGGGACCACATCACATTTGAAGTCACTTTGAGAGGTCTTTATGACAGAAAATACCCAAAAGTGACACCATTCTAAAAACTGCACCCCTCAAGGTGCTCAAAACCACATTCAAGAACTTTATTAACCCTTCAGGTGCTTCATAGGAATTTTTTGAATGTGGAAGAGAAAAATGAACATTTAACTTTTTTCACAAAAATGTTACTTTAGACCCAATTTTTTTTATTTTCACAGGGGTAACAAGAAAAAATGGACCGCAAAATTTGTTGTGCAATTTCCCCTGGGCACGCAGATACCCAATATTTGGGGAAAAACACTGTTTGGGCGCACTGTAGGGCTCGGAAGGGAAGGAGCGCCATTTGACTTTTTGATTGTAAAATTTGCTTGAATAATTAGCGGACACCATGTTGCGTTTAGAGAGCCCCTGTGTGCCCAAACATTGGAGCTCCCCCACAAGTGACCCCATTTTGGAAACTAGACCCCCCAAGGCACCTATCTAGATGCATAGTGAGCAGTTGCAACCCCCAGGTGCTTCACAAATTGATTCGTAAAAATGAAAAAGTGAAAAAAAAAAACACTTTTTCATAGTTACGAATCAATTTGTGAAGCACCTGGGGGTTCCAACTGCTCACTATGCATCTAGATAGGTGCCTTGGGGGGTCTAGTTTCCAAAATAGGGTCACTTGTGGGGGAGCTCCAATGTTTGGGCACACAGGGACTCTCTAAATGCAACATGGTATCCGCTAACAAATTGAGACGATTTTCCATTCAAATTGTTAGCGGACACCACATTGCGTTTGGAGAGCCCCTCTGTGCCCAAACTTTGGAGCTCCCCCACAAGTGACCCCATTTTTGAAACTAGACCCCCCAAGGCACCTTTCTAGATGCACAGTGAGCACTTGGAACCCCCAGGTGCTTCACAAATTGATTCGTAATAATGAAAAAGTGAAAAAAAAAACCACTTTTTCATTTTTATGAATCAATTTGTGAAGCACCTGGGGTTCCAAGTGCTCACTATTCATCTAGATAGGTGCCTTGGGGGGTCTAGTTTCCAAAATGGGGTCACTTGTGGGGGAGCTCCAATGTTTGGGCACACAGGGACTCTCCAAATGCAACATGATATCCGCTAACAATTTAAGCCGACAATTTGTTAGCGGATATCATGTTGCATTTGGAGAGTCCCTGTGTGCCCAAACATTGGAGCTCCCCCACAAGTGACCCCATTTTGGAAACTAGACCCCCCAAGGCACCTATCTAGATTCATAGTGAGCACTTGGAACCCCAGGTGCTTCACAAATTGATTCATAAAAATTAAAAAGTGTTTTTTTTTTTCACTTTTTCATTATTACGAATCAATTTGTGAAGCACCTGGGGGTTCCAAGTGCTCACTATGCATCTAGAAAGGTGCCTTGGGGGGTCTAGTTTCCAAAATGGGGTCACTTGTGGGGGAGCTCCAAAGTTTGGGCACAGAGGGGCTCTCCAAATGCAATGTGGTGTCCGCTAACAATTTGAGCCGATTTTCCATTCAATTTGTTAGCGGATACCATGTTGCGTTTGGAGAGCCCGTGATGTGCCTAAACAGTGGAGCTCCCCCACAAGTGTCCAAACTATACCCCTCAAGGATTTTATTAAGGTGTATAGTGAACATTTTGAACCCAGAGGTACGGCACAGAATTTGTTTACATTAGGTCATCATATTGAATAAGTTGTCATTATTCTTGAGCGCAAGTGCTCGCTACTTGAGTTTGCATCGAGTACTCAGGTGTGCACCATGTACAGCGTGTGCTCGAGTGACATGCTCGAGTCCCTGTTCCGCATGTTTCACGGTTATTAGACACCCAAAAAAAAACATGCGGGGATCGCTCGTGCATGGCAGGCAATCCCCGTAAAGTTTTTTTGCCGCGAAGCATATGGGGCAGAGACTCGAGCATGTCACTCAAATACCCACGATACTCAATGCATACCAGAGCACCCGATGCAAACTCAAGTAGCGAGCACTTGCTCTCAACACTAGTCGCCATATCGTCATCTTTTTTTCTTACTTTTGAAAAAAATCCCAACCCCAGCCCTAGCCCCAGCACAACCCTAGCCCCAGCACAACCCTAGCCCCAGCACAACCCTAGCCCCAGCACAACCCTAGCCCCAAACCCAGCCCTAACCCTAGCCCAATCCTAACCCAAGAGTTTATTTTTGACGCCGTTCCTTGTGCGGTATAAGTGATTAGACGACTTTATTCTTCGGGTCGGTGTGATTACAGCAATGCCAGAATCATATGGGGTTTTTATGACTGACAGCTGTCACACACTAAAAGACGCATTTTTTGTAAAATCTAGTTTTTGCATCGCCATATTTTGAGAGCTATAATTTTTCCAGATTTTGGCAGACAGTCATGTGACGGCTCGTTTTTTGCGGGATGACTTGACGTTGTTATTGGTGCCATTTTCAGGCACGTGACATTTTTTGATCGCTTTCTATTCCGATTTTTGGGAGGCAGAATAAACAAAAAACAACAATTCAGGAATTGTTTTTTTTTGTTTTTTTTTTATTCTGTTCCGCGTGTGGTAAAATTGATGAGGTAGCTCTATTCTTCGGGTCAGTACGTTTACAGCGGTACCACATTTGTATCATTTTTCTATGTTTTGGCGCTTATACACAATAAAAGCTATTTTATAGAAAAAAATATTTTTTAGTATCGCTTTATTCTGAGAGCTATAACTTTTTTATTTTTCGGCTGATGGAGCTGTATGGCGGCTTGTTTTTTGCGGGACGAGATGACGTTTTCAGCGGTATCATTTTTATTTATATGCGTCTTTTTGATCGCGTGTTATTCCACTTTTTGTTTGGCGGTATGGTGATAAAGCATTGTTTTTTGCTTCGTTTTTTTTTTTTTTTTTTTTACAGTGTTCACTGAAGGGGTTAACTAGTGGGACAGTTTTATAGGTCAGGTTGTTCCGGACGCGGCGATACCAAATATGTGTACTTTTATTGTTTTTTTTTTATTTTTTTTTATAATAATATTTATTGATGGGTACATTATATTTTTATTTTTGGTGTATTATTTTTTTTATTTTTTTTATAATATTTTTGCACATTTTTTTTTTTTTTTCCACTTTCACACAGTTTATACACTTTATTACTTTGTCCCACTCTGGGACTTTCACTTTTTTTTTTCTGATCGCTTGCATGGCACAGGAATGGAGCACCATCCCTATGCCATGAAGGCTGTCAGAAGTGCACAGTGTGAAGATTGCTTGGAGATGCACTGCGCATGTCCAAGCAATCTTCCTGCTCTCTGGTGACCCGGATGTTGTCATGATGACATCGGGTCGTCATGGCAACACCCGGGAAGCCTTTGCAGACTGCGCTGGAAGCCGGAAGAGGAGGTGAGTATCGGCGATCACCTCCCCTTGCCCCCGCAATGCCGCGATCGACTTCGATCGCAGCATCGCGGGGGTTAATGTGCTGGGAGCGGTGCAGGACCGCTCCCTGCACATAGTACCGGGTGTCAGCTGTGACAATCAGCTGACACCCGGCGGCGATCGCGCCCGCACAGCCTGTGTGCGCGCGCGATCGCGATGACGTACTAATACGGATCTGGCTCTTAAGTCCCAGGGCACAGACGCGTATTAGTATGTCAGATGTTATTAAGGGGTTAATATGTAACTGACTATCTTTTTAAAGGGACCGAAAGTAAATGGACAATTATCTCAAAAGCTCTTTAATGGGCTGCATGGGCTATTCTTTCGTTAATCAGTCATCAATTAAGCAGGTAAAAGGTCTGGAGCTGATTGCAGGTGTGGCATTTTCATTTTGAAGCTGTTGCTGTGAACCCACAAGATGCGGTCACAGGAGCTCTCAGTGGAAGAGAAACAGACTATCGTTAGGCTGCAAAAAAAGAGCAAATCCATTAGAGAGATAGTAGAAATGTCAGAAGTGGCTAAATCAACAGTTTGGTACATTCTGCAAAAAAAGAATGCACTGGTGAGCTTGGGATTTCATAAAGGCTTGGACGTCCATGGAAGACAATAGTGGTGGATGATCACAGAATCCTTTCCATGGTGAAGAAAAACCCCTTCACAATATTCACCCAAGTTATGAACACTCACCAGGAAGTATTTATTTCAGTGTTTAAGTCTACCATAAAGATAAGACTTCATGACAGCAAATACAGAGGGATCACCACAAGTTTCAAAACATTAACCCCTTCACAACCTTAGATGTATTCATATGTCCAGGTTGAGAAGGACTTCCCGACCTTGGACGTATGGATACGTCCTGGCGATTTTCTGCGCACAGGCTCTGTGCGCCACTTGATCATTGCCGGGTGTTAAGCGATTCTGACACCTGGCTCTCTCTCCCCTCCAATCGGCGCCCCCGTGACGTCATCGTGAGGGGCCGATCGTTACCATGGTGACCCAACGTCCTCATGATTACATCCAGGTCACCAGGGCTTACAAGCTAGTTAGATCATGCGCAGCTCCTGCATTGCTATGCTTTATAACTGCGGGCAGAGCTGTGAAAGGGAAAGTCCCATAGTGGGACTAAGTAAAAAAAAAAGTCAAATAAAATTGTAAAAAATTTTTAAAAAAATCACAAAGTAATAAAGAAAAAAGAAAAATATATTGTATATATATATATATATATATATATATATATATATATATATATATATATATATATATATATACACACATACAGTACAGACCAAAAGTTTGGACTCACCTTCTCATTAAAGATTTTTCTGTATTTTCATGACTATAAAAATTGTACATTCACACTGAAGGCATCAAAACTATGAATTAACACATGTGGAATTATATACTTAACAAAAAAGTGTGAAACAACTGAAAATATGTCTTATATTCTAGGTTCTTCAAAGTAGCCACCTTTTGCTTTGATGACTGCTTTGCACACTCTTGGCATTCTCTTGATGTGCTTCAAGAGGTAGTCACCGGAAATGGTCTTCCAACAATCTTGAAGGAGTTCCCAGAGATGTTTAGCACTTGTTGGCCCTTTTGCCTTCACTCTGCGGTCCAGCTCACCCCAAACCATCTCGATTGGGTTCAGGTCTGGTGACTGTGGAGGCCAGGTCATCTGGCGTAGCACCCTATCATTCTCCTTCTTTGTCAAATAGCCCTTACACAGCCTGGAGGTGTGTTTGGGGTCATTCTCCTGTTGAAAAATAAATGATGGTCCAACTAAACACAAACCGGATGGAATAGCATGCCACTGCAAGATGCTGTGGTAGCCATTCTGGTTTAGTATACCTTCAATTTTGAATAAATCCCCAACAGTGTCACCAGCAAAGCTCCCTCACACCATCACACCTCCTCCTCCATGCTTCACGGTGGGAACCAGGCATGTAGAGTTCATCCGTTCACCTTTTCTGCGTCGCACAAAGACACGGTGGTTGGAACCAAAGATCTCAAATTTGGACACATCAGACCAAAGCACAGATTTCCACTGTTCTAATGTCCATTCCTTGTGTTCTTTAGACCAAACAAGTCTCTTCTGCTTGTTGCCTGTCCTTAGCAGTGGTTTCCTAGCAGCTCTTTTACCATGAAGACCTGCTGCACAAAGTCTCCTCTTAACAGTTGTTGTAAAAATGTGTCTGCTGCTAGAACTCTGTGTGGCATTGACCTGGTCTCTAATCTGAGCTGCTGTTAACCTGCGAATTCTGAGGCTGGTGACTCTGATAAACTTATCCTCAGAACAGAGGTGACTCTTGGTCTTCCTTTTCTGGGGCGGTCCTCATGTGAGCCAGTTTCTTTGTAGCGCTTGATGGTTTTTGCAACTGCACTTGGGGACACTTTCAAAGTTTTCCAAATTTTTCGCACTGACTGACCTTCATTTCTTAAAGTAACGATGGCCACTTGTTTTTCTTTACTTAGCTGCTTTTTTCTTGCCATAATACAAATTCTAACAGTCTATTCAGTAGGACTATCAGCTGTGTATCCACCAGACTTCTGCACAACACAGCTGATGGTCCCAACCCCATTTAAAAGGCAAGAAATCCCACTTATTAAACCTGACAGGGCACACCTGTGAAGTGAAAACCCTTTCCGGTGACTACCTCTTGAAGCTCATCTAGAGAATGCCAAGAGTGTGCAAAGCAGTCATCAAAGCAAAAGGTGGCTACTTTGAACAACCTAGAATATAAGACATATTTTCAGTTGTTTCACACTTTTTTGTTAAGTATATAATTCCACATGTGTTAATTCATAGTTTTGATGCCTTCAGTGTGAATGTACAATTTTCAAAGTCATGAAAAATCTTTAAATGAGAAGGTGTGTCCAAACTTTTGGTCTGCACTGTGTATGTGTGTATATATATATATATATATATATATATAATATCACTTAAACAACAGAATATAACTCCAAGTAAATCAAACTTCTGTGAAATCAAACTGTCCACTTAGGAAGCAACACTGATCGACAATCAATTTCACATGCTGTTGTGCAAATGGAATAGACAATAGATGGAAATTATTGGCAATTATCAAGACACCCTCAATAAAGGAGTGGTTCTGCAGGTGGGGACCACAGACCACATCTCAGTACCAATGCTTTCTGGCTGATGTTTTGGTCACCTTTGAATGTTGGTTGTGCTTTCACACTCGTGATAGCATGAGACGGACTCTACAACCCACAGAAGTTGATCAAGTAGTGCAGCTCATCCAGGATGGCACATCAATGCGAGCTGTGGCAAGAAGGTTTGCTCTGTCTGTCAGCGTAGTGTCCAGAGGCTGGAGGCGCTACCAGGAGACAGGCCAGTACACCTGGAGACGTGGAGGGGGTCGTAGGAGGGCAACAACCCAGCAGCAGGACCGCTACCTCCGCCTTTGTGCAAGGAGGAACAGGAGGAGCACTGCCAGAGCCCTGCAAAATGACCTCCAACAGGCCACAAATGTGCATGAGTCTGGGGCGGTCCTCATGTGAGCCAGTTTCTTTATAGCGCTTGATGGTTTTTGCAACTGCACTTGGGGACACTTTTAAAGTTTTCCCAATTTTTCGCACTGACTGACCTTCATTTCTTAAAGTAATGATGGCCACTCGTTTTTCTTTACTTAGCTGCTTTTTTCTTGCCATAATACAAATTCTAACAGTCTATTCAGTAGGACTATCAGCTGTGTATCCACCAGACTTCTGCACAACACAACTGATGATCCCAACCCCATTTATAAGGCAAGAAATCCCACTTATTAAACCTGACAGGGCACACCTGTGAAGTGAAAACCATTTCCGGTGACTACCTCTTGAAGCTCATCAAGAGAATGCCAAGAGTGTGCAAAGCAGTCATCAAAGCAAAAGGTGGCTACTTTGAAGAACCTAGAATATAAGACATATTTTCAGTTGTTTCACTCTTCTTTGTTAAGTATATAATTCCACATGTGTTAATTCATAGTTTTGATGCCTTCAGTGTGAATGTACAATTTTCATAGTCATGAAAATACAGAGAAATCTTTAAATGAGAATGTGTGTCCAAACTTTTGGTATGTACTGTATATATGGTAGACATATTTGGTTTTGCCTCATCCATAATAACCAAGCCTATCAACTTGTCCTAATAGCTAACCTTTTCAGTGAACATCGTAAAAAAAAGAGGCAAAAAACTATGCTTTTTCATCATACCACTGAACAAAATGTGATCAAAAAGACAAATGTAAATAAAAATGCTATAGCTGAAAACATCATCTTGTCCTGCAGAAAAACAAGCTGCCATGCAGCTCCATAAATGATAACAATGCAAAAATATTTATTTTTTCTATAAAATATTTTTTATTGTGTAAAAGCGCAAGAACATAAAAAATGCATATAAATGTTGTATCACTGTGATCGTACTCACCAGAAGAATAAAGCTGCCTTATCAATTTTACCACATGCGGAACGGCATAAAAAACAAAAACAAAAAAACAATTCCTGAATTGCTGTTTTTTGTTCATTCTGTCTCCCAAAAATCGGAATAGAAAGTGATCTCGTCCCACAATAAACAAGGCTTTACATGACTGTCTGCCGAAATATGGAAAAATTATAGCTTTCAAAATATTTTTGGGAAAGAGGAGATGCTAACTAATAGTGATCACCAAAATGATCAAGAAAAAAATATAATAAATAGATAGTGATCAATAGCAATATCAATCTATGAAAATATGTCAATTTATTAAATGCAAATGTTTCCTGACACATATACATGTAGTAACAAACTAACAAACATATAAAACACCATAAAATAGTGGAAAAACACCACTGTCTAAGGAGCCAGCTGATACATTATAATAGAATCACGTATATAATGATACAACAAATACTATATATGATAATTCAATGAATGAAGAAATACAGAGCGCACAGGCTCAGTGCAATATCTGTGATGGTCAATGATGCCTAGACCCTGCAATGCACTAGTTAAATAACAGGGTAAATGTGTAAAGGCAAGTGAAGCACATAAAAGGCTGAAAAAGCAGAGTATGGCAAAAAGCAGTACCTGTTTCCCCACACTGAATGGTGCCCCCACAAGGATAAAAGTACGATCCTAATGGATAACCAAATAGGTCCCTACAGCTAACATAAGCTAATGACCACAGCGGAACCTAAAGCACTAAATAAGGGGATGATACCAGAAAGTGAGAGCCTGTGCTGAAAAAAATATAATAAGAACAGCTGGCGCCGCTGTTCTTATTATCATTATATACGTGATTCTATTATAATGTATCAGCTGGCTCCTTAGACAGTGGTGTTTTTCCACTATTTTATGGTGTTTTATATGTTTGTTAGTTTGTTACTACATGTATATGTGTCAGGAAACATTTGTATTTAATAAATTGACATATATTCATAGATTGATATTGCTATTGATCACTATCTATTTATTATATTTTTTTCTTGATCATTTTGGTGATCACTATTAGTTAGCATCTCCTCTTTCCCAAAAATAATTTTTCACTTGTTAGTTCATGAGATGCTGCAGGTAGATCCCGTTTATTAGATGGTGCCCTCCTCATTTATGGTGGTAGCTTTCAAAATATGGCGATGCAAAAACTACTTTTTGCAACAAAATAAAGTGTCTTTTAAGGTGTAACAGCTGGCAAACATAAAAAACTAGATAAATCTGGTATTGCTGTAATTGTACCGACCTGGAGAATAAAGTCATCTAATCACTTATACCGCACGAGGAACGGCGTAAAAAATAAATAAAACAAATTTTTCACTTGCTATTGATTTGTTCATTCTGCCTCACAAAGATCGCAGTAAGGCTCGGCGCACATTTATTCTGCGCTCTGCATTGAGCGCTTTCACCGGGGTTTCCGTGTAAATCTTTGAAACACGTGATTCAGACGAAACCCCTGATAGAAGAATCCCTGTAATGAGGCAGGTGGAGTTACTGTGGACGCCGTCTGGCCTATGATCCAGCTGTGTCCGTCTTTTTAGTTGTGCATAAAAGTGCCATCGACCACTGTTTTGTGCACCTCTGAAAAGCAGGACACCACTGAGCAGAGGCCAGACCGAGTCTAGAGTAACTCTGCTGCCTCATTATAGTGAATGGATCCCTCTGGGGTTTCTTATGAATCACGTCATTCGGAGATTTAGATGGAAACCCTGATGTAAGTGCTCAGGGTAGAGCACAGGATAAATGTGATCCCAAATGTTATGTAACATTTTCCCAACAAAAGCTTCATTCAGCTCAAGCCACACAAAAAAAGCCACCACTCAGGTCTGTCATCTGTTATCGAAAATAAAGGGGGCTTCCTCGTTACTGGTAGTGCAAAAGCTCTGGAAAAGCTAAATGGCTCCTGAGCCCTCAAAAGAAATTCTGCAAATTCTGTGCTCCCAAATCAAAATGCCCCCCCTCCCTTCTGAGCCCTACAGTTTGCCTAAACCACATTTAGCGTCCACATGTTTGGCATTTCTGCAGCGATGAGACCCCACCTAATTTACGGGTGTGTGTCTCCAGAAGTACAAACTGGGCATAATGTACTAGGCACTCCAATATACGGGCACTACAATACCTGATTTGCAATTTTCACTCCGCAACATCCACTGCAGCATGTTTGTGAAAAACACCCATGAAGTCAAATCATCACTACACCTGTAGATAAATTCACAAAGGGTTATAATTTCCAAAATGGGGATACTTGAGGGGGGTTTCTGCTGTTCTAGCACTTAGTGGCTTTGTATGTGGAGTCTGCAAACTATTCTATGAAAATCTGTGCTCCAGGAGGCAAATAGTGCTCCATCCCTCCCGAGTCTCGCCATATGGCTAAGCAGTACTGTACAGGCATATTTAAAGGCAGGTATTTCCACTTTCAGCAGAAATTGTGGGACATATTTTGGTGCCATTTGTACCCATTTCCCATTGTGTAAATGTAAAATCTGGAGCTACAACAAAATTTTTGTGGTAAAAATATAATTATTTTTTCTACACTGCCCAATGGTCTAAAATTCTCTGACACACCTGTGGTGTCAATATGATCACTGCACCCGTAGTTTAATTAAGAGGTGCAGTTTGTAAAATGGGGTCACTTATGGGGGGTTCTGATGTTCTGTCACCTCCGAGGCTCTCCCAGTGGGTCATGGCATCCCCAAACCAGAACAGTAAAATCTGCAATAAATCATGGCGCTCCTTCCCTTCTGAATTTTGCACTGTGCCTCAAAAGTAGTTCCCGATTACATGTAGGGTATTGGCACACTCAGGAGAAATTACACAACAAACTTGAGAGATTTTCCATTTTTTCCTATTAGCCCTAATAAAAATAAAAAATTTGGTGCTAAAACAACATTTTATTGGTAAAAATGTAATTGGTAAATGGTCCGTTTTGCTCCTGTTACCCTTGTGAAAATGGAAAATTTGACGCAAAACCAACATTTTTGCAGGAAAAATGTATTTTTTTTTTTCAATGTTATAAACTTCTGTGAAGCACCTGGGGGTTCAAGGTGCTCACCACACAGCTACATTCCTTGAGGGTCTAGTTTCCAAAGTGGGGTCACCTAAGGGGGTTTTCCACTGTTAAAGGCACATCAGGGTTCTCCAAACGCTACATGGCATCCACTCTCGATTTCAGCCAATTTTACATTCAAAAAGTCAAACTGTGCTCTTTCCCTTCCGAGCCCTGCCATGCACCCAAACAGTAGTTTTCCCCCACATGGGGTATCGGCGTACTCAAGAGAAATTGCATTATGAATTTCGGGGTTCATTTTCTCCTGGTACATTCTTGAAAAGACCAAGACAAAAAAATTTAGATCTGAAGTAAAATTTTTGTGAAAAAAAGTTAATTTGTTCAATGTTAATTTTTCCTTCCACATTGCTTCAGTTCCTGTGAAGCACCTGAAGGGTTAATAAACTTCTTGAATGTGGTTTTGAGGACCGTGAGGTGTGCAGTTTTTAGAATGGTGTCACTTTTGGATATTTTGTGTCATATAGGCCCCTCAATTCAAATGTAATGTGGTCCCTAAAAAATGGTTTTGTAAATTTTGCTGGAAAATTGAGAAATCGCTGGTCAACTTTTAACCCTTCTAACTTCCTAACAAAAAAAAAATTATATTTCAAAAATTGTGCTGATATAAAGTAGACGTGTGGGAAATGTTATTTATTAACTATTTTGTGTGACATAACTCTGGTTTAAGGGCATAACAATTAAATGTTTGAAAATGACAATATTTTTGCCAAATTTCTGATTTTTTTTCCCACAAATAAATGCAAGTCATATCGAACAAATTGTTCCACTATCGTGAAGTACAATATGTCACGAAAAAACAATGTCAGAATCAGTGGGATCCATTGAAGCGCGCTAGAGTTATTACCTCAAAAAGTGACACTGGTCAGAATTGTAAAATTTGACCTGGTCATGAAGGTGAAAACAGGCTTGGGGATTGAAGGGATTAATCAGCCTTAAAAAAAAAAAATAGAAAGACCAGATTTGACTTTGCCAAAAAAAATACATCTAAAGAAGCCAGCCCAGTTCTAGAAAAGCTTTCTTTGGACATATGAAACTAAGATTGACCTGTAGTGTGATGGGAAGAAAGTATGGAGAAGGCTTGGAATGGATCCAAAGCACAGCACATCCTCTGTAAAGCATGGTGGAGGCAATGTGATGGCATGGGCTTCCAATGGCACTGGGTCATTAGTGTTGTTTATTGATGATGCCACTGAAGACAGAAGCAGCCGGATGAATTCTGTAGTATACAGGGCGATACTTTCTGCTCAGATTCAACCAAATGCAGTAAGGTTGATTGTACAATGCGTCACAGTACAGATGGACAATGACCCAAAACATAGTGCGAAAGCAACCCAGCAGTTTTTTAAGGCAAAGAAGTGGAATAGTCTGCAATGGCCAAGTCAATCTCCAGATCTAAGCCCTATCAAGCAACATTTCTCATGCTTAAGACAAAACTTAAGGCAGAAAGACCCACAAACAAGTAATAATTATAATCTTTATTTATATAGCGCCAACAATTCAGCGGTTCATATACAACAGTCATAAGTAACATAGTTAAAGATGATACAATAATTCAAGTAAAAATAATGACGACCCTGCTAGTAAGAGCTTCATATAATCTACAATGAGGTGGGGGTGACACAAAGTACAGGGGCTTATTTACAAGGATGGTAGAGCCATCTTGAGGGGATGAGGGATAGATGAAGGCTGCATGAACTAGTCACCAGCCAATATATGTAGTGCTTTTGGGTGCGGTGGAGTTTGATGGAGAATTGTGTCTCGAGAAATAGTGAATGGGCTACATTTAATAGGACTTTGGTATGGGAGTGTGATGGGCCACCCTAAACCGATGTGCTTTCAGGGAGCGCCTAAAACTGTTTAAGTTGTGGTTAGTCCTAATTTCTTGAGGTAGAGCATTCCAAAAAATAGGTGCAACTTGGGAGAAATCTTGGAGCTGGGAGTGGTAGGTACAGATTAGTGCGAATGTTAGTCGAAAGTCGCTTGCGGAGCATAGAGAATGGGTAGGCCGATAAACAGAAATGAGGGAGAAGATGTAGGGGGCAGTAAAGGCCAGTCAAAACATCGCAAAGGAGGAAACCAAGCATTTGGTGATGTATATGGCCTCCTGACTTCAGGCAGTCAATGTCTGCACAGGATTCTCTACAAAGTATTAAAAAAATAACATTAAAATTATGATAAAGTTAATTTGTCCATTTACTTTTGAGCCTCTGAAATGAGGAGGCTTTGTAGAAAAATGGATGCATTTCATAAGCGTTTCTCAGGATAATTATGTTCAATCCCTTTAATTAAACTTGAAAGTCTACACTTCAATTGCATATCAGTTTTTTCATTTTAAATCCAAAATAGTGCCCTGCAGAGCCCAAATCACCAAGATTCAGTCACTGTCCAAATATTTCTGGATCTAACTGTAGATGCGCCACATCCTCCAGACTGAAAGTTGATTTCACAACTGCTCTGGTCGATACATGAGGTTCCTGAATGGGAGACATCCAGTACTTACTGAAAACAGTGATCTTTGTCCTGCCAGCGTTTTATCTAAATTGGTACATTGGGATGAAAGAATGGAATTCTTAGTGTAGCCGTACACCTTTAGGCTTTGTTTCCATTTATCTGTCAATCCGGCTTATTTTTTTTTGCTTTCAATGTGCTCCAAAAACGCTGGAAAGAAACTGATGTAAGAATGGACCCCATAGTGTCTATGGAGTCGTTCCCATTGATCTGGCTGATCAGTGGTTACTTCGGACCTTTCAAGAAGGCAGATCAGAAAAGGCTACTTGTTGCATTTTTCAATTAATTACCGTATTTTTGGACTATAAGACGCACCTAGGTTTTAGAGAAGGAAAATAGAAAAAAAATTGAAGCAAAAAATGTGGTCATGATGCACTGTTAAGGGGGAAGGGGCCTGCTGCTGACACTATTATAGGGGTAATGTCCCCCAATTCTGTTAATATCCCCCATCCTGGTATATATGGCCCCTCATCCTGTTATACGTGGCCTTCAACCCCATGCTGATATGCATGGCACCCCAATCCCCCATCCTGGTACACATGGCACCCCAATCCCCTATCCTGGTATGCATGGCACCCCAATCCCTCATCCTGGTATGCATGGCACCCCAATCCTGGTATGCAAGGCACCCCCTGATCCCCATCCTGGTATGCAAGGCACCCCTCATCCTGGTATGCAAGGCACCCCTCATCCTGGTATACATGGCACCCCTCATCCTGGTGTGCATGGCTCCCCTCATCCTGGTGTGCATGGCTCCCCTCATCCTGGTGTGCATGGCTCCCCTCATCCTGGTGTGCATGGCACCCCTCATCCAGGTGTGCATGGCACCCCTCATCCTGGTGTGCATGGCACCCCTCATCTTGGCGTGCATGGCACCCCTCATCCTGGTAATCATGGCACCCCTCATCCTGGTATGCATGGGCCCCCCTCATCCCTCTTCCTGGTATGTATGGCACCCCCGATCCCTCATACTGGTATGCATGCCACCCCTCATACCTCATGCAAGTATGTATGGCACCCCTCATCCTGGTATGCATGGCCCTCTTCATCCCTCCTCCTGGTATGTATGGCATTCTTCATCCCTCTTCCTGGTATGCTTGGCACCCCTCCTTCCTGGTATGATTGGCACCACCTGATCCCCATCACGTTGCACACAAAAAAACCGAACAATTATACTCACCTCCTCTCTGCTCCAGTGCTGCATCCCGCTCTGATGCCGACACTGATTTCACTGTGTGAGCCGCGCATGGCCTCCCTGCCATGCGCCCTCACACTGTGAGATGCTCTGCCGGAATAGTTACTGCTCCCCACGCCGGGACTGTGTGCTGTGCGTGGGCAGCAGTAACCATTCACTCTCCATAATAACGCGCACACTGTACCAGCAGCGCGGCTCCTGCTGCACTCGGCGGTCATGTGTTCCTGCTATTAAAGAGCATGAATATTCACTACAACCCATGGGAGTGGATTGTAGTCGAATTGACCGCCGGCCGCTGCAGGAACCGCGCTGCGGGTACAGTGTGCGCGCTATTAAGTAAAATGAATATTCACTGCTCTCCACGGCGGCCATGGGCTGCCTCCTGTGCCCCGCTCATTCCCTGCTGTCGCTCCCTCCCCACACCCTCCACCACCCACAGCCATAGTATACTGTACATATATATTTGGACTATAAGATAAAACCCCCACTTTCCTCCAAAATTTTGGAGGAAAAAAGTGTGTCTTATAGTCCAAAAAATATGGTAGCTATTTCTTCCAACTCCCCCATACATATGTACGATGGACTTGACCAAGCATACATGTATACTCAGTAAAGAGAGGGGGGGGAAGCTTCTTTCCACACACCTCTATCTCCATTGAGTACAAAAGGATCAGGCATGTTGAAATCCAGTATGTACAATCCTTCTATTCAACAAGATTTGCCATAAGGGGAGAGTTGAGTTGCTGCCAAAATCTATGGGTTAGACCATAGAGAACGATGGACATATCTTGTGCGTACAGAGTGTGAAAAAAGGTCATGTAAATAGTTAATCAGACCTTTATAACCTGATTTGTATATGTTTCTAATAATGTGTATTATAGTAGATATTTTTAGTTGTTGTTATGATATTTATGATCTATATCATGAAGACTGGGGGGGACTGTATGTGTCTGAATATAGGACTATTTCTGTATGCAGAGTCTTTTTCTTCTATTTGATCTTCAAAGCCGACTGCCCTAAAGGGCTGATCCTCACTGTGGCAGGATGTCACAACAGGTGCTGCAGAGATATTGCACAGAGTGTACGTCTCAGATACAAAACAGGATAGGAGCAGAAACCGCAGCTTTGAAAGCTGTCAGTCACGTCTTGTGGTTCGGTCTTCCATTTTGTGGTTTATTGCAATATTATGGTTATCTATAACTCAATCTATTATGGGCGCCTGCAGTACAAATAATGTCTGGCATGACATATACAGTTATATGAAAAAGTTTGGGCACCCCTATTAATCTTAAGCTTAATGTTTTATAAAAATTGGTGTTTTTGCAACAGCTATTTCAGTTTGATATATGTAATAACTGTTGGATACAGAAATGTTTCTGCCTTGAAATGAGGTTTATTGTACTAACAGAAAATGTGCAATCTGCATTCAAACAAAATTTGACAGGTGCATAAGTATGGGCACCCTTATCATTTTCTTGTTTTAAATACTCCTACCTACTTTTTACTGACTTACTAAAGCACTTTTTTTGGTTTTGTAACCTCATTGAGCTTTGAACTTCATAGCCAGGTGTATGCAATCATGAGAAAAGCTACTTAAAGTGGCCACTTGCAAGTTGTTCTCCTGTTTGAATCTCATCTGAAGAGTGGCATCATGGGCTCCTCAAAACAACTGTCAAATGATCTGAAAACAAAGATTATTCAACATAGTTGTTCAGGGGATGGATAGAAAAAGCTGTCTCAGAGATTTAACCTGTCAGTTTCCACTGTGAGGAACATAGTAAGGAAATGGAAGAACACAGGGACAGTTCTTGTTAAGGCCAGAAGTGGCAGGCCAAGAAAAACATCAGAAAGGCAGAGAAGAAGAATGGTGAGATCAGTCAAAGACAATCCTCAGACCACCTCCAGAGAGCTGCAGCATCAACTTGCTGCAGATGGTGTCACTGTGCATCGGTCAACTATACAACGCACTTTGCACAAGGAGAAGCTGTATGGGAGAGTGATGCAAAAGAAGCCCTTTCTGCAAGCACGTCACAAACAGAGTCGGCTGAGGTATGCAAAAGCACATTTGGAGAAGCCAATTTCTTTTTGGAAGAAGGTCCTGTGGACTGATGAAACCAAGATTGAGTTGTTTGGTCATACAAAAAGGTGATATGCATGGCGGCAAAAAAACACAGCATTCCAAGAAAAACACTTGCTACCCACAGTAAAATTTGGTGGAGGTTCCATCATGCTTTGGGGCTGTGTGGCCAATGCCGGCACCGGGAATCTTGTTAAAGTTGAGGGACGCATGGATTCCACTCAGTATCATCAGATTCTTGACAATAATGTTCAAGAATCAGTGACAAAGTTGAAGTTACGCAGGGGATGGATCTTTCAGCAAGACAATGATCCAAAACTCCGCTCCAAATCTACTCAGGCATTCATGCAGAGGAACAATTACAATGTTCTGGAATGGCCATCCCAGTCCCCAGACCTGAATATCATTGAACATCTGTGGGATCATTTGAAGAGGGCTGTCCATGCTCGGCGACCATCAAACTTAACTGAACTGGAATTGTTTTGTAAAGAGGAATGGTCAAAAATACCTTCATCCAGGATCCAGGAAATCATTAAAAGCTACAGGAAGCGACTAGAGGCTGTTATTTTTGCAAAAGGAGGATCTACTAAATATTAATGTCATTTTTCTGGTGAGGTGCCCATACTTATGCACCTGTCAAATTTTGTTTGAATGCAGATTGCACATTTCCTGTTAGTACAATAAACCTCATTTCACGGCAGAAGCATTACTGTGTCCAACAGTTATTACATATATCAAACTGAAATAGCTGTTGCAAAAACACCAATTTTTATAAAACATTAAGCTTAAGATTAATAGGGGTGCCCAAACTTTTTCATATAACTGTACCTGGAGATCTGCTCAGTCTGTATAGAGCA
Organism: Phyllobates terribilis; assembly: GCF_046119375.1. Lineage (NCBI taxonomy): Eukaryota > Metazoa > Chordata > Amphibia > Anura > Dendrobatidae > Phyllobates > Phyllobates terribilis. Next base: position 74,510,935 of record NW_027362764.1, read on the forward strand.
GTTAAAATGAGTAAAATAAGTGAAACCTGTTAGTGACACATTAATTATCGTATTTTTTGGACTATAAGACGCACCGGACCATAAGACGCACCTAGGTTTTAGAGGAGGAAAATAAAAATATAAAAGTTTAAGCAAAAAAGGTGGTCATGATGCACTTTTAAGGGGGAGGGGGTCTTCTGCTGACACTGGTATAGGGGTAATGTCCCCCAATTCTGACAATATCCCCCATCCTGGTATATATGCTGCCCCCCTTCATTTTGTACGTGGTCCCCATCCCCATCCTGGTATGCCTGGCATCCCTCCATCCTGGTATGCATGGCACCCCTAATTCCTCTCCTGGTATGCATGGCACCCCTAATCCCTGTCCTGGTATGCATGGCACCCCTAATCCCTATCCTGGTATGCATGGCACCCCTAATCCCTGTCCTGGTATGCATGGCACCCCTAATCCCTGTCCTGGCATGCATGGCACCCCTAATCCCTGTCCTGGCATGCATGGCACCCCTAATCCCTGTCCTGGCATGCATGGCACCCCTAATCCCTGTCCTGGCATGCATGGAACCCCTAATCCCTGTCCTGGCATGCATGGCACCCCTAATTCCTGTCCTGGCATGCATGGCACCCCTAATCCCCATCATGCTGCACATTAAAAAAAAATAAATAAACACTCCTACTCACCTTTCTTCTCTCCTCCAGCGCTGCGTCCAGTCTGCCTGCACTGATCTCTCCATGTGAGCCGCGCATGACGTCACTGCCATGCGTGGCTCACAAGGCGAGATCAGCTGCTGGAAATCACTGCTCCCCACGCCGGGTCTGTGTGCGCTGGGAGCAGTGACTTCACTCTCCTTCATAGCCGTCACACAGCCGAGCCGCGCTGCAGCTGCTGCTGCTGTCGGCTATCTCCTGTGCCCGCTCATTAAAGGGCATGAATATTCACCCCCTCCCCATTATATGCCCTTTAACAGCGGGCACAGGAGATAGCCGGCAGGAGCCGCAGCGCGGCTACACTGTATACCGCTATTAAGGAGCATGAATATTCAGGGGAGCAGTGAATATTCATTTTCTTTAGCAGTGGGGACAGTGTAGGCTGCAGTAGGCGGCTGCTGCCTCCTGTGCCCCGCTCCTCCACCGATACCACTCTCCCCACACCACACATAAATATACCCCCCCCCCAACATTCGGACTATAAGACGCACCCCCCATTTTCCTCCAAAATTTTGGAGGAAAAAAGTGTGCGTTATAGTCCCAAAAATACGGTACACATCAAAACACATCTATAATGCTGTTAGTGAAGTCATTACACAGACATTAATAATTTTCTCCATCAGATGCAACAATTTAGAAAATGTATTTTTTTATCAGATTTTTATTAATATACAGATTCTTTTAAGTTAAAATTACAAATTAAATGTTTTTTGTTTTTTTTTAATCACAATAGAATTATAAGATGAACTAGATTAGTTTAAATGGCTATTTCCTTCTTTAGAAATGATTACCTATCCATTGCCTAAGTGGTAACTTACTGATAGGAAAAGGCCCAACTATCACGAGAACGGGACTCTGAAATGCCTCGTTTGAATAGAGCAGTGGCCGGACATATGCCCCACCGATCCATTCTTTCTCTAGGAAACTGTTGGAAAAATCAGAGCGCTGTACTGAACTGTCTCTGGCAATCTCAAAGAGAGTATAAAAAAAAAGAGGTAGTATATATATCAGGGGTTTACTTTTTCAGACAGAGCATTTCAGAGCCATGCTATTGGAATCGGTGGGGGTCACAGTAGATGGACCTATATCCCTCAGATAGGTGATAACTTTTAAAGATGGGTGAAAATATATGCTTTTTTACATTGACGATATTTACTGTGCAAAATGCGATTTTGGCTTAAATTGTGGCAAAAAAAAGAATGTGCATGCCATGTGCCAAATTTATTACGTGATTTAGACACTGACCAGACCACAGTTTCTGCTTGCCACCTCTAAGTTTACACTGTTTAAATGTTGGACACTATCAATTAATCTCCCCTATTGTTAAAGGTTTTATCTAACTAAATGTACCAGAATTTAGCACTGCCTTTCATAACGTTCACCCTATTTATCATGAGTTTTAGACACTTTCTGTACCTTCCCCAGCCAGGATGTTTGGCCTCACTGAAAATGGGTTTGTTTAGTAAAATGGGTGTGACTTTATAACTTAATATGCCATGCGATAAGATTTTGGGGCACATTTCTGGCACAAAATAAGCTAATTTATAGAATTTGTAAACTTAGACTAGATCATACAATGTTAGAGTTGGAGGGGACCTCCAGGGTCATTGTGTCCAACCCCTGCTCAATGCAGGATTCACTAAACCATCTCAGACAGATGTATATTCAGCCTCTGTTTGAAGACTTCCATTGAAGGAGATAGTCTTAAAATACGCCAGATCTGGTTCCTGTTGTGACTGTCTAATCTAAGTTTATACTTTCTAAGAATTAGACAGATTTGATAAATATGACACATTGTGTTTTGACCATTAAAGGGGTTTCTGACTTTTTATTAAAGGATGCTGTAGGCTCCAAATAGTTTAACTACTTCTGGTCCGTCCATAGACTGACATCTGGGCAGTCGGCATTCTACTATGCAGTGATGTTCTAAATTGTCATTCCATAGTATAACAGCTGTATGACATTGGGAAGCTGCAGAGCAGGGAGCTGGTTGTCAAACACAGCCGGACTCCCCGTAGAGAAGGCGGAGAGGGTTTTCCTTCTTGACAACTGTATACACAGCGCTGAATTAGCACTGTGTATACAACATAGAAAGCGCTGATATCACTTCTTTCTCTGGACCCAGCAATCATGTGATCACTGGGTGCAGGGAGGGAGACCCAGTCAGCCCTGCTATGCAGCCAGGAGTTTGAATTTACCCTGTAACTGTGGTTAATATGCCAGCCCCAGTTACAGGGGAAGTTAGGTTAAAAAAAAAAGGTATTTAAATATTGACATGCCCTTCAAAGATTTTTCAAGACCTTATGGAGACCTTAATGTGTGAAATAAATAAAATAATAAAAAAATAAGAAGCAACAGATAAGGTAAAAAAAAACAACAAAGAAACATAACACTGCTAATCCAAATCATTGTTACTAGCCCCACTCCCATATATTGGACCCATATGTCCAATATATAAAAATAATTGGTATGCCAAGGGGATAGCATTTAAAATATTTTTTAGTGGTCCTGTGTGGTCATAAAAAAAAGTACAAAAATGTGAAAAGATCTAGGCAAAAAAAAATAAAACAGAGTATGAAAATAAAATTAAAAACTGGGCTCTACGTGTCGTGAAGAAAAAGCCGCAAAAATTATTTAAATTTCCAAATGAGATAAAAAATTTACAGCTCTTTAAACTACATATACAAAAAACCCCCGAAAATGTGTCTGTTCAGGAACGGGGGAAATGGCCTGGGCTTGAACTAGTTAAAATGATGAAGGGTACAATTGAAATGCCTATAATGCCAGTGCCATGTGCTCAGGCTCCTCCACAGGTAATTGCCTGGTCACAGCTATAGCGCCACATAACTGAAAGACAGCAGGATGTCATCATGATGCTGAAGAGAATAAAAGATGAGCATGGACTGTAAGACGTTTGGAGCCTACTGTATCCCTCCCTTTAAAGGTAAAAATAGTTCCATTATTTTTAATAAACCAAATCTAAATAAAAATATTTGTAAAATAAAATGGATCTCAAAATAATTAATGAAGCTGATAAATGTTTCAAACCCCAGATGTGAGTGGGGTGTTACCTGAATCAGAAAAAAATATCCTAGTATGACTAAGGCCAGGTTTTAGGCTGAACACAAATGTATTCTGATTTCTATGGCAGTCTGTGGTGTTTGATCATCTGGCTACTGATGTCGTCAGATTAAAGGAATCTTATGTGATATGTGGATGGCACTTTTTGTACATTTCCCTACTAGGTAGCAGCTGAAAACATCCAACATGGGAAACACATCCATTATGTTTTTTCTATTCTGCGTTATCCCTGTTTAGTGTGCTCTGTTTTATAACTGTTCCTTTTCCTGATATTTGTCAGATGTTATGTTTTAACCAGTAATTTGATCATTTGGACATTACCAGCCATTAAAAATGGACAATCCATTTGACATACAACCTATTATTGAGACTCTTTGTGGTTCACTCACTTCTCTGACTCAAATTACCTCACCTTCAGGGTAATTAGGTCACATTTACACTGGGGCCCTACAGCAATTTGTAAGTAAATCCTCTGTGGGGGAAAAACACAAAGTGTGCTTGGGTGAAATTAATCTTCATTATTTCCAATTGTCCCATGTGTGTTGTGTGTAAATATGTGTGTTTATACATATACCATCCCCTTTCTTATGTATACACGCACATGTACATGCATTTGTACGCAGACACACACACACACACACACACACACACACACGCGCAGATCAGGGGCAGACATACCACTAGTGCAACCACAGGGGCCCAAGAGGTAAGGGGGCCACTACCACCTCCAAAGAAACACATAAAGAGATGCATTATGATGAGATATTAGACTGCAAAGGGCTCACATATTGTTCTTATACAGGGGCCCTCTTCTGTCTGTGTCCACCAAAGAGACACATATACACACTCAGATCTATATATAAACACAGATACTCATATATACATATACACACACACATACATATATGCATACACACATATTCATACACTCTTAGACATGCATGCATACATACACACACATATAAATACATGCATACATACAGTGCCTACAAGTAGTATTCAACCCCCTGCAGATTTAGCTGGTTTGATAAGATGCAAATAAGTTAGAGCCTTCAAACTGCAAACGAGAGTAGGATTTATGAACAGAAGCATAAATCTTACAAACCAAAAAGTTATGTTGCTCAGTTGAATTTTATTAAATTTTAAACATAAAAGTGTGGGTCAATTATTATACAACCCCTATGTTTAATATTTTGTGGAATAACCCTTGTTTGCAATTACAGCTAATAATCGTCTTTTATAAGACCTGATCAGGCCGGCACAGGTCTGTGGAGTTATCTTGACCCACTCCTCCATGCAGATCTTCTCCAAGTTATCTAGGTTCTTTGGGTGTCTCATGTGGACTTTATTCTTGAGCTCCTTCCACAAGTTTTCAATTGGGTTAAGGTCAGGAGACTGACTAGGCCACTCCAACACCTTGACTTTTTCCCTCTTGAACCAGGCCTTGGTTTTCTTGGCTGTGTGCTTTGGGTCGTTGTCTTGTTGGAAGATGAAATTACGACCCATCTTAAGATCCTTGATGGAGGAGCGGAGGTTCTTGGCCAAAATCTCCAGGTAGGCCGTACTATCCATCTTCCCATGGATGCGGACCAGATGGCCAGGCCCCTTGACAGAGAAACAGCCCCACAGCATGATGCTGCCACCACCATGCTTGACTGTAGGGATGGTATTCTTGGGGTCGTATGCAGTGCCATCCAGTCTCCAAACGTCACGTGTGTGATTGGCACCAAAGATCTCGATCTTGGTCTCATCAGACCATAGAACCTTGAACCAGTCTGTCTCAGAGTCCTCCAAGTGATCATGAGCAAACTGTAGACGAGCCTTGACATGACGCTTTGAAAGTAAAGGTACCTTACGGGCTCGTCTGGAACGGAGACCATTGCGGTGGAGTACGTTACTTATGGTATTGACTGAAACCAATGTCCCCACTGCCATGAGATCTTCCCGGAGCTCCTTCCTTGTTGTCCTTGGGTTAGCCTTGACTCTTCGGACAAGCCTGGCCTCGGCACGGGAGGACACTTTCAAAGGCTGTCCTGGCCGTGGAAGGCTAACAGTAGTTCCATAAGCCTTCCACTTACGGATGATGCTCCCAACAGTGGAGACAGGTAGGCCCAACTCCTTGGAAAGGGTTTTGTACCCCTTGCCAGCCTTGTGACCCTCCACGATCTTGTCTCTGATGGCCTTGGAATGCTCCTTTGTCTTTCCCATGTTGACCATGTCTGAGTGCTGTTCACAAGTTTGGGGAGGGTCTTAAATAGTCAGAAAAGGCTGGCAAAAGAGATCTTTAATCCACACATGTGAAGCTCATTATTCTTGGTGCCTGAACTACTTCTTAATACTTTAGGGGGACCAAACAGAATTCTTGTGGTTTGAGGGGTTGAATAATAAATGACACTCTGAATTAACTTTTTAACGTTTAAAAAAAAAAAAAAAAAATTTGCTGCAGTGCATTTCCCACTTCCAGACTGATCTACAGTACAAATGTCACAATGCCAAGTTAATTCCGCATGTGTCAACCAGCTAAATCTGCAGGGGGTTGAATACTACTTGTAGGCACTGTACATACACACCTATACATACACACACTCGTACAAACATATGCATACACACACACTATTCATAATGGCTTCACAATAATATCCCAATTGCGGATTAATCAACATTAGTTGTATCTGTATATATCTCTCAGGGTTGAATTTGCCAGAAACTGTTCATATTGACTCATTTATATCATGTACTGCTGGCAAAAATAACGTAAACATTATTCCAATATATTCCCCATGAAAGAAAATGCTATAAGCCATGTAAATCGGATTTTTAAGATCAGTGTAGACAGAAGTGGTGCTGAGCTGTGGAGTATTTCCATCCAATGGTGAGAACTGACCTCAACCATGGAGACCATTGTACTGAGTGTGCAGTGACTATTTGTGGCTCTTTGTATAAAAATAAAGAAATATCACAACAGAAAAATAATGTAACACTAGTTATCGGGCAACAGATCCTATTTGTTTCTGATAATTTGAATAGATCATAGAATCATAGAATGTTAGAGTTGGAAGGGACCTCCTGGGTCATCAGGTCCAACCCCCTGCTCAAAGCAGGATTCACTAAACCATCTCAGACAGATGTCTGTCCAGCCTCTGTTTAAAGATGTCCATTGAAGGGGAACTCACCACCTCTCGTGGCCGCCTGTTCCACTCATTAATCACCCTAACTGTCAAAAAGTTTTTTCTAATATCTAATCTGTGTCTCCTCCCATTTAGTTTCATCCCATTGCTTCTAGTCTTTCCTTGTGCAAATGAGAATAAAGATGATCCTTCTACAATGTGACAGCCCTTGACATATTTGTAGACAGCTATTAAGTCTCCTCTCAGTCTTCTTTTTTGCAAGCTAAACATTCCCAAATCCTGCAACCGTTCCTCATAGGACATAGTTTGCAGACCAGTCACCATTCTGGTCGCTCTTCTCTGAACTTGCTCCAGTTTGTCTATGTCTTTTTTAAAATGTGGTGCCCAAAATGGCACCACAAGATGGCAGAACATTATTTTCTGTTTTCATCTCCTTGTTCGGGTAAATATTTTACATAGAATATATGATTATTTAGGATCTTCATGTGCATGTAAGACATTTTGTAATAACATTAAAACAAATGCAGCGATTAGATGTTACTACCTCTAAAGTTCGATAAATACTTAAAACAAATCATTATGATCAAATTTGTTTTCTGTTTTCATTGCATATCTAGTTGATATTTGTATATAAGGATAGATAGATAGATAGATAGATAAAATGGGAGAAAGATCAGCAATGATAGATAAACAAAAAAAATTAGATCAATGGCTCACTAGATGAATTGAAAGATAAATATACATTAGATAGATATGAGAGATTTAAAGAGATGGATAGATAAATAGAGGCTGATATTAGATCTCTTTTAGGTATAACAATATTACATAGAAAAACAAACTTTTTTATATTGTGACAATAGCATGTAACAATTCATATTGTTTAATATTTGTAATATTTTATTTTGTTTATCGAGATGACGTTTTAGCAATATATAATATACACTAGTGCCTGTGAATATAATAAAAAAATATATAGTCCTTAGGTCATGATTATCTATAGGTCTTTGTACTGACTTTGTGAGAAGTACTTTTGTCTTGTGCAGAATATCTTTGGAGGATGACAGATAAACCTTCCTGTAGGTTTGTGTGATGTGACTGCTTTGTTTCCTGTGGTCAGCCATGCATATAATGGCAACGTGGACTAGTCTGGCCCTAACAGCTGACATCTGCTTACTTTTTCCAATAGAATAACAGCCTAATCTACCTCCAGTGTGTGTTAAAAAAAAGGTGGGGGGGGGTCTCCAACTATTGACCGGTGTCCCTTTCAGCCAGGGATTGGTCCACATGTCTGCAGGAACTGGGAGGGCTGATTTGAAATGCAGATCTCCAGACAGCAAAGTCCACCCTGCCCTCTCTTCCTTTGGTGTGTCTGTCATAGTGAAAAATGGCTTGCACAAGGGTCAGTCACCCATGCTTACTTAATTACCTCTTGTTGGTCCCCCAGAACTGTCACAAGCTGTGGTGGATGCAGGAGCAGTTCCCCTCCTAGTGCTGTGTATCCAAGAGCCAGAAGTCGCTTTGAAAAGGATTGCTGCTTCAGCTCTGAGTGATCTATCAAAGCATTCTCCAGAGCTGGCGCAGACGGTGGTGGACGCAGGGGCAATCGCCCACCTAGCCCAGATGATTCTCTATCCAGATGCTAAACTCAAGGTACGCACTCTCATTTATCCTTTTTACTTTTAGTATTTACTGTGCCTTTAACTCTTTGTGTGCAGGGTAGAATAATATGTTTAATGTGATACATTAGAGGATGCACAAGTTAAATGTATCCTTTGCCTTCTTTTGTAATATCTTGATGAGTTGTACCAAATGACACATGCAGCTTTGTTAAATGTAACACTCTCAAGTCTGCTACATCTGTAGAAAAACAGCAAAGATAGTTTAGGGTTTTAGTTATATTAAGCCCTTTAGATAATCTACTTCCTGGACCATGAATATTGCAATGTAGCTGCTTTTCTCATTTGTCATGAATTGTTTGCCTTGGACAGATGCTTTTGGGTGATCTCCAGTGACTAGCACAAAGCCACCAAAGGAATTCACTTTCCCATTCATTCTGCAGTTATACATTTGCAGCCATGTGTCCCGTTATTACTTGAGAAGAAGTTTATGTAGTATATAGTGAATACACGCATGTCAGTGTTTTCCTATTGCTGTATAAATTACCCCAAATGTTATTAATATATTGTAGTTAATCTAGATTATAAAACTATTTTCAGTAAACATGTACAAAAAGGAATTCATGTGCCATATGATAACACTTAGTATCTGATAATCCAGCATAGGTCTCTAATATAACATGAAGTTTCTCAAAACCAGAGGCAGAAGACTGAGCAGAGGGAATAGATTGGAAAATGTGATGCAAAGAGAAGTATAGCAGTCATAGCAGATGATCTTGTGTTATCATTTCATTTGTTACTTTGGTCGCCAGAAAGGTTCTCTGAAAAATCCACATCCAAAAAATACATAAAAGAAAACAAGTTTTTTTTTCTTAGCATTTTTTATGTGCTTTTTTATGCAATTTTTGTGCATTCTGCCTTTTTCAGTGATTTGATGGTCAAATGTGGAGCTTTTTTTTTCAAAGATTAGTTTTAGTGGTTGTTACTTTGTATTTTGGAAAAAAATCCACGTAAAAAAGAAAGTTTTCTTCACAAAGTCCTTTTTTGGCATTTTTTTTCTGTCCTTTTCGAAAATTTTAATATACGTACATATACATATATATATATATATATATATATATATATATATATATATATATATATATATATATATATATATATATATATATATATATATATGGAAAAATGCCACATAAGGGCATAGAACTTGCAGAATCCCCTTGGGGACCATGGGGGCGGATTACCTAGCGTTTAACAAGCGTTTATGCTGCAGAAATTTCGCAGCATATACGCTTGAAAAATGCTACGTGGGCACTTAGCTTTGAACATGCTACAATTTGGAGGGAGAGGGGAGGGAAACTGAGGACCCAAATACACACTAAGATCTAGTAAATGGCTTAAAGCCTACCATATTTAATATTTTTCAGCTCACTTGTCATGTGGCTACATCGTTTTTTCAAGCAAAAAAGCAAAGCATGGCGGAAAATGATGTGTGTGAAATCACCCTTGGCTAGAGGATTTTACACTCTCTTCTGTGGCTGTTAGTCAATAAAATATGAAACCTAATCCAAACAATGCAATTTTTTGCATTTTTTTTTTTCATTTTATGACTTTCTTTCAAAGCTTTTGATGCTCTTTTGGCTATTTGGCAAACTTGTTGTGGTGTCTTTTTCTGTATTTTTCCTTAAGGATTTTTTATAGAAAAAAAAACCCTTGAAATGCATGATGAGCTTTTGGTGTGTTTTTGATGTTGCAGATTTTCTGCACCTATTATTTAAATTAGGTTACATGCGTTTTTTCATTTTGTTTTTGTGTGTGTTTTTATTAGGTTTTTACCCTGCGCTTTTTTGTCTCTGTTTGCTGTGTCATGCTTTAAATAAAGCTGCTTTGTTTTTGATTCTTCCTGTTTTTTTGCTTTGACAAAACTTTATTGCTATACTTAGGTGCGGATCAAATACGTTTTTGATGTGTTTCCGCTGCGGAAATGCACTAAAAACAAATGTGCGTTTTTTTGCTGCAAATTTTCCGCATCTAATGCAAGTCTATGGGGAAAATCTGCACAGAAAACTCAGCATATCCGCCAGAGAAATTGATAAGCTGCAGATTTGAAAAACGCACCACAGGTCGGTTTACGCAGCGTTAAAAAGAAGCACAGCGGGCAGGAGATTTGTATAAATTGCTAGAACTGTAAGACCGGGCGTTTTTGACACAGCACAAACATGTAGCCTCAAAAACGCACCAAAAGCTCATTGTGGGAACGTTGCCTAAAAGCCATTAAAAAAATAAATAAAAATCACAGCATTTTGTACAGCTCTGGAAAAACGGCAGAAATAATTAATGAGGACACCTAAAAGGGTTATTGTGGTGTGATTAGACAAAGCCGATTATTTGTGTAGTGGAAAGTTCTACTTCATTATTTTAACCAACTAGATAAAAATCTGCTCTTTGCAGCTCAGCTGTCATTGCTGTACGTCCATATAACCAGGTTTTTATACCTAGGAGTAAACTGGAAAGGTTGCTATGACATGACTGCAAGCAGAGATCTTGAAAACCATGGAAAATTGTCTAACTTCTCATTATGCAATATTGAAACTGTTGTCCTCCCTTAGTAATACAGTGATCTCAGACATAACGTTGTCTCTATGTAACAGCGACAGGTGCTTTCTGCTTTAAGTCAAATTTCCAAGCATTCGGTGGATTTAGCAGAGATGGTGGTAGAAGCGGAAATTTTCCCAGTAGTCTTGAATTGCCTGAAAGACCCGGACGAATACGTCAGGAAAAACTCAGCCACTCTAATCCGAGAAATTGCCCGACACACACCCGAGGTAAATGTCTTACAAGATAGCGACGTGCAGCGTTAATATATAATTCAGCGCGGATTAATAGCAGCACTTGGAGCTAGATTGGTGGGTTGAGAGAGTAAACTACAAATTAAAATGATACTTTAATCCTTTTGTATGTGAGTCATCATCAGATGAATTAGCGTGCGGGATATTGAAATCCTTTCTTTTGTTGATCGTGACTCAGCATGACTTCTATGGGCTGCCGTGAGGCGACCTGTTGCCCTCAAGGGTTGCTGCTAAGCTGGTATCAATTGTTGATTCAGCAATAGTCGTGAATGTCAAGTGATGACATTATCATATGAGTAAAGATATGCTGAGTTAGAAATCATTATATATATACCCCCCATCCCAATATGTATTTCTCACATTGGATGACGGCAGCTCTGCCATGTCACAACAATTTAGAGACCATTTTGTAAACTCTGTCTCCCCCATTCTTCAATTTTTTACTCTCGGCTTCTCACAGAGATCCCGCACAAATTGGCATTAAAGAGGTTGTCATAAAGCATTAATGGTGTAGATCACCGGCCCCAATCCAATTGTGACATCTTGCAGATGCATAAAAATCTATTTCTATTCAGCCTCCATCACAAATCCTATGATGGATGTCTCCTACATTTTTCAGACTTCTAAGGGTATGTTCACATGGAGTTTTTTTCAGGAGTAAAAGTTCAGTGTGATTTTCTAGAGAATCCGTGTGTTGTTTTTTTTATAAGGTTTTTAGATCTTAATTGTTATGTTTTGTTTTGCAGATTTTTATTAAACTTTTTTTCTATATGCCATTGTCTAGTCTGGTGCAAATTTAAAAAAAAATCCGCATTAAAGAAGTGACAATTTCTTTTTTTTTTTCCGCGAGGCTTTCAAAACCTCATTGAAAAGAACCCGCATTATGAACAACAATGTGGATTTTCCTTTTACATCAAGAGGAAGCATATTCAAAGAATATTTGAAGAAGTATTTGTTATGGATTTTGGAGCAAATCCACTACAAAATCCATGTAGGAAAAAACTCCATGTGAGCACACCCTGTATGGCAAATCTGCTTAGTTCTGTGGTGATGCATCCTTGGTGCCGGTCTTTATACATTAGGAGTTAGGACTTTAGGAGGCTCCGTCACAAGTTACATAATTGTCACTGGAAGATAAAAGGCCACTCCTGATTTTGGCCTACAAATACTGATGTAAAACACTGAGCAAATACTGAAAGTATGAATGTGGCCTAAGGAGAGAAGTGACCGCCAGATACCACTGGCACTGCTTATCTATAGGGAACAGCAATCTGGATGTTGAAATCCGCTCTGTCTGCCCCCATGCACACTACATTCAGCAGGCTTGGCTGACATATCTGTGGCCTTCTTAATAGAACTATTACAAACTCTTTTTTAGCGCACAACATCACTTATTTAATCCTTAACATTAAAGCCTCATTCAGTCATCAGTTTTTGTTTTTTTTCATGTACGAGAAAAACAGACTGAGCTTCACCAGTGATTTTCATCAGGGAGTCATCTGAATTTCATCAAAGTTTGGCGAGCTTTATCAGTTTCTCCACCTTCTCCAATCTATCAGTCCGTGAAAAAGTGACAGCGCAGAGAGGACCCATAGACTTGCATTGATAATTTTGATCCATATCAATGTCGGACATGTCTGCGTGATTTTGCACAGACCACTCAGTTTGAGCAAAAAAATGTTAACTACCCATATACTATCACAGGTACGAAGGGTATCTGTGAAAAACACGTGCCAGAAAAACCGATGTCGGATTGAGGCCTAAGGCCACGTGTACACATTCAGTATTTGGTCAGTATTTTACATCAGTATTTGTAAGTCAAAACCAGGAGTGGGTGATAAATACAGAAGTGGTGACGTGTTTCTATTATACTTTTCCTCTGATTGTTCCACTCCTGATTTTTCATTTTCCATTTTCCTAAAAGTAACAAAATACAAACACTAAGGCCGGGGTCCCACTAGCATAAGTGATATGCTAATAACATTCGGCTGCTGCGAGCGTGAGCCAAGTGTCAGTTCTTTGTGCTTCGATCCTCTCACATGAGAGAATTGCAGCGAAGCTGCGGAGGGGACGAAGAAATGAATTTCTCCATATCCTCTGTTGCCGGCATCGGCAAGAATGTCACTGCACTCGAGTAATATCCGAGTGCAGTGCGATGTTTCACACGTACCCATAGACTTATATGAGTGCATTTTATCCGATTTGAGGATGTAATTGCCGCATGCTGCGATTGTTTTCACATGCTGAATCGGGGTAACATTGGGGAGAGTGCAATCCGATTTTTTTATTGGATTGAACTCGTGCAATTGCATCGCAAGTGGGAGCGAGCCCTAAAAAGGAATACAGTAATACTTAATGCACTATTCTTATAGCACCATCTGAAAGTTGCAGATTTCTTATGCATACACCGTCCAGTCAAGCCTATCGTCAAAATAGATGCCTAAATAGCAGTATTTTCTATTTTTAGGCAAACAAAATTTGTACATTTTCTCCCCTCACCCCATTATTATATGTTTATATTGAAAAGCCAAATGCAACCTCTATTAATATTCATTTAGATAATCAGAAAAGTGCTGGAAACATCTGCATAATCTGTTCTCTTACTACAATATTAGAGGAAAACCCTAGAGTTTTCAACCATTTTTTGCCATTTTTTTGGCATTTGTTTAGAGCATTTCTTTTTTGATACACTGCTTTTTCAAGTCTTATTATATTATTTATTAATTCTGCAGCAGCAGGGGGACTGGAATCTACCCAGTGTAAGACAAGTAATTTGCGAGCTTGATATAAAATTCGAAGCATACCTATCACTATCGTGGACTTGGGGGTCCATCTCCTCTATAGTATACCCAAAATACATACTCTTGGGTCTAACCAAAGTTTTATATGATAGACCCGTTCTATCAGAGATAATATCTCTTTCCAAAAATCTCCAATTCTTGTGCTTTTCCATAATATATGCTTTAAATGGGCTTCATCCTTGCACACCTAGGACTCAGTGAATGGGGCCTAATTCTCATTTTGTGGAGTAATCTAGGCATTCTGTAAACCCTGTAAATCAGGTATAATTGAGAGAGACTCTGAGACTCACTCCGTGACAACCTGGGAGTGCACTTCATGATGTTTTCCCACATTTCATCTGATAATAGGCCCAACCTCTGCTTCCCATTTGGATTTAGCATTTATTGAAAATTTAGATAGATATGATAGTAGTAAATGTTTACATGTACTGCATATCAATCGTCTTGTAATGTTAGCAAAGTGTTGGCATATTTCTTAGGATATGTCATTACTTTATGATCGTTGGCGATCATAAGATCTAGATACCCCATGATCCTGAGAATAGAGAGACTATGGTGTATTGGCAGTGGTCCTTCACAGCGATGCTCCGACTGGGCTGACAATTAAACTGCATACATTGTTTTGATGCAATATTGTTCTTCACTCCTGCCATCTTTTTCCACTATTTCTCAACCATGTAAACCTTGCCATTGGTATCCGACACACGTTAAACAAATAAAAAGCATAAAGCAAGCACTCTAAAATTGCTAGTAAACCATGTAGTATGGATTTCAGAGATGTTTCTTTTAATTGCATATTTATAGCCTATATACAGTTATATGAAAAAGTTTGGGCACCCCTATTAATCTTAAGCTTAATGTTTTATAAAAATTGGTGTTTTTGCAGCAGCTATTTCAGTTTGATATATGTAATAACTGTTGGACACAGTAATGTTTCTGCCTTGAAATGAGGTTTATTGTACTAACAGAAAATGTGCAATCTGCATTCAAACATAATTTGACAGGTGCATAAGTATGGGCACCCTTATCATTTTCTTGTTATAAATACTCCTACCTACTTTTTACTGACTTACTAAAGCACTTTTTTTGCTTTTGTAACCTCATTGAGCTTTGAACTTCATAGCCAGGTGTATGCAATCATGAGAAAAGCTACTTAAAGTGGCCACTTGCAAGTTGTTTGAATCTCCTCTGAAGAGTAGCATCATGGGCTCCTCAAAACAACTGTCAAATGATCTGAAAACAAAGTATTCAACATAGTTGTTCAGGGGAAGGATACAAAAAGTTGTCTCAGAGATTTAACCTGTCAGTTTCCACTGTGAGGAACATAGTAAGGAAATGGAAGAACACAGGGACAGTTCTTGTTAAGGCCAGAAGTGGCAGGCCAAGAAAAACATCAGAAAGGCAGAGAAGAAGAATGGTGAGATCAGTCAAGGACAATCCTCAGACCACCTCCAGAGAGCTGCAGCATCAACTTGCTGCAGATGGTGTCACTGTGCATCGGTCAACTACACAACACACTTTGCACAAGGAGAAGCTGTATGGGAGAGTGATGCGAAAGAAGCCGTTTCTGCAAGCACGCCACAAACAGAGTCGGCTGAGGTATGCAAAAGCACATTTGGAGAAGCCAATTTCTTTTTGGAAGAAGGTCCTGTGGACTGATGAAACCAAGATTGAGTTGTTTGGTCATACAAAAAGGCGTTATGCATGGCGGCAAAAAAACACAGCATTCCAAGAAAAACACTTGCTACCCACAGTAAAATTTGGTGGAGGTTCCATCATGCTTTGGGGCTGTGTGGCCAATGCCGGCACCGGGAATCTTGTTAAAGTTGAGGGACGCATGGATTCCACTCAGTATCAGCAGATTCTTGACAATAATGTTCAAGAATCAGTGACAAAGTTGAAGTTACGCAGGGGATGGATCTTTCAGCAAGACAATGATCCAAAACACCGCTCCAAATCTACTCAGGCATTCATGCAGAGGAACAATTACAATGTTCTGGAATGGCCATCCCAGTCCCCAGACCTGAATATCATTGAACATCTGTGGGATCATTTGAAGAGGGCTGTCCATGCTCGGCGACCATCAAACTTAACTGAACTGGAATTGTTTTGTAAAGAGGAATGGTCAAAAATACCTTCATCCAGGATCCAGGAAATCATTAAAAGCTACAGGAAGCGACTAGAGGCTGTAATTTTTGCAAAAGGAGGATCTACTAAATATTAATGTCACTTTTCTGGTGAGGTGCCCATACTTATGCACCTGTCAAATTTTGTTTGAATGCAGATTGCACATTTTCTGTTAGTACATTAAACCTCATTTCAAGGCAGAAACATTACTGTGTCCAACAGTTATTACATATATCAAACTGAAATAGCTGTTGCAAAAACACCAATTTTTATAAAACATTAAGCTTAAGATTAATAGGGGTGCCCAAACTTTTTCATATAACTGTACTACTGTTTTATTTTCATTTCTTCTATTGCTAAATTGTAATTTATCATCTTTTAATTCCAGCTGTCTCAGCTCATAGTAAATGCGGGAGGAGTGGCCGCTGTCATAGACTGCATTGGGAACAGCAAGGGGAATGTGAGACTTCCTGGGGTCATGATGTTGGGTTATGTAGCGGCTCATTCCGAGAACCTTGCAATGGCTGTCATCATCTCAAAGGTTAGTTACTGGAGAAGAATGTGCTCCTTGCTTACATTATGTGGTGGAATGTCCTATAATGAGGAGAATAACACACCGTGTCACAGTAGCTGTCATCTGCTAGTTACTATTACCATCCTTCTACTTATTAGATCTACTTTTAATCACCAGAACAAAGTCAATGGGGTATGCATCACTAATGATTCCTGCTATTGGGGCTTCCACATCTAAGTTTTTTGGTGCCAGACTGACTTTGTGCATAGCTTTGAAAATAAAGAGGGCATTTAAAAGAAGATTACAAGTTAAGAACAGTAGCATTTTCTGGCATTTATATATCTCTTTGTGGTGGCCATTTTTGCAAAAGTGTGAGAAATGCCATGTTGGTTATCATTTTTGAAAAGTATTTTGATTCCAAAGTGTCAACCATTATGACTTTACTGTCTTTTGTTTGTCACCACTAAATTGAAATATGCCTTAATTTCTGGAGGTAAAATGAGCATATTGGCCAAAATATTGTAATTTCTCTTACATCCAAATTAATAAAAAGTGTCCATTTTTTTGGGTGGCTTTCTTCTTTACACAAAAGTGAAAAAGGTCACAATAAAGAATCAGGTGCCTAATAGGTCTTCCGCTGGCCCTCTCTAATAATGTCCGCAGAAAAGAGAAAAGTAAATACCAGGTCTTCCAAGATCCATTGCCGAATCCCATTCATTATTCTCCGCCCTCTGAAATCTTGGACCGAAAGTGCCAGTTGTGCGGAGTTGTGCCAGTCCTTCTACGTATTGTGAGTGACTGTACTGGATTCAGAGATGTCACCCATCAGCTGCATCTTTTGTTACTATGCAGCAGCTTAGCAAATGGCACGCATAAAATTATTCATTAGGGACTGTTTAAGATTCCCTTATGAATAATTACAGTGGTACATTATGGTTAATATGCTAATAAACCCATATAATTATGAGCTTGTACTATGCAGCACTCACAAACACACTCTGCTGCTCAGGTTATGAAGACTATCTACCATTAAAACATGAATTATGTCTACATATGTATAATATACATGTATGTATGTGTATATATATATATATATTTGTGTAACTATATATGTGTGTGTGTGAGTGTGTGTGTATATATATATATATATATATATATATATATATATATATATATATATATATAGTACAGACCAAAAGTTTGGACACACCTTCTCATTTAAAGATTTTTCTGTATTTTCATGACTATGAAAATTGTACATTCACACTGAAGGCATCAAAACTATGAATTAACACATGTGGAATTATATACTTAACAAAAAAGTGTGAAACAACTGAAAATATGTCTTATATTCTAGGTTCTTCAAAGTAGCCACCTGTTGCTTTGATGACTGCTTTGCACACTCTTGGCATTCTCTTGATGAGCTTCAAGAGGTAGTCCATCAAGCGCTACAAAGAAACTAGCTCACATGAGGACCGCCCCAGGAAAGGAAGACCAAGAGTCACCTCTGCTTCTGAGGATAAGTTTATCCGAGTCACCAGCCTCAGAAATCGCAGGTTAACAGCAGCTCAGATTAGAGACCAGGTCAATGCCACACAGAGTTCTAGCAGCAGACACATCTCTTCAACAACTGTTAACAGGAGACTTTGTGCAGCAGGCCTTCATGGTAAAATAGCTGCTAGGAAACCACTGCTAAGGACAGGCAACAAGCAGAAGAGACTTGTTTGGGCTAAAGAACACAAGGAATGGACATTAGACCAGTGGAAATCTGTGCTTTGGTCTGATGAGTCCAAATTTGAGATCTTTGGTTCCGACCACCGTGTCTTTGTGCGACGCAGAAAAGGTGAACGGATGGACTCTACATGCCTGGTTCCCACCGTGAAGCATGGAGGAGGAGGTGTGATGGTGTGGGGGTGCTTTGCTGGTGACACTGTTGGGGATTTATTCAAAATTGAAGGCATACCGAACCAGCATGGCTACCACAGCATCTTGCAGCGGCATGCTATTCCATCCGGTTTGCGTTTAGTTGGACCATCATTTTATTTTTCAACAGGACAATGACCCCAAACACACCTCCAGGCTGTGTAAGGGCTATTTGACCAAGAAGGAGAGTAATGGGGTGCTATGCCAGATGACCTGGCCTCCACAGTCACCAGACCTGAACCCAATCGAGATGGTTTGGGGTGAGCTGGACCGCAGAGTGAAGGCAAAAGGGCCAACAAGTGCTAAGCATCTCTGGGAACTCCTTCAAGATTGTTGGAAGACCATTTCCCGTGACTACCTCTTGAAGCTCATCAAAAGAATGCCAAGAGTGTGCAAAGCAGTCATCAAAGCAAAAGGTGGCTACTTTGAAGAACCTAGAATATAAGACATATTTTCAGTTGTTTCACACTTTTTTGTTAAGTATATAATTCCACATGTGTTAATTCATAGTTTTGATGCCTTCAGTGTGAATGTACAATTTTCATAGTCCTGAAAATACAGAAAAATCTTTAAATGAGACGGTGTGTCCAAACTTTGGTCTGTACTGTCACATTTGCATACATATATATGTCAAAGGTGAACGGATGGACTCTACATGCCTGGTTCCCACCGTGAAGCATGGAGGAGGAAGTGTGATGGGGTGGGGGTGTCTCTTCTGCTTGTTGCCTGTCCTTAGCAGTGGTTTCCTAGCAGCTATTTTACCATGAAGGCCTGCTGCACAAAGTCTCCTCTTAACAGTTGTTGTAGAGATGTGTCTGCTGCTAGAACTCTGTGTGGCATTGACCTGGTCTCTAATCTGAGCTGCTGTTAACCTGCGATTTCTGAGGCTGGTGACTCGGATAAACTTATCCTCAGAAGCAGAGGTGACCCTTGGTCTTCCTTTCCTGGTGCGGTCGTCATGTGAGCCAGTTTCTTTGTAGCTCTTGATGGTTTTTGCAACTGCACTTGGGGACACTTTCAAAATTTTCCCAATTTTTCGCACTGACTGACCTTCATTTCTTAAAGTAATGATGGCCACTCGTTTTTCTTTACTTAGCTGCTTTTTTCTTGCCATAATACAAATTCTAACAGTGTATTCAGTAGGACTATCAGCTGTGTATCCACCAGACTTCTGCACAACACAACTGATGGTCCCAACCCCATTTATAAGGCAAGACATCCCACTTATTAAACCTGACAGGGCACACCTGTGACGTGAAAACCATTTCTGGTGACTACCTCTTGAAGCTCATCAAGAGAATGCCAAGAGTGTGCAAAGCCGTCATCAAAGCAAAAGGTGGCTACTTTGAAGAACCTAGAATATAAGACATATTTTCAGTTGTTTCACACTTTTTTGTTAAGTATATAATTCCACATGTGTTAATCCATAGTTTTGATGCCTTCAGTGTGAATGTACAATTTTTATAGTCATGAAAATACAGAAATATCTTTAAATGAGGAGGTGTGTCCAAACTTTTTTTCTGTACTGTATATACAGACATACATATGTATATTTGTCACATTTGCCATTTCTAACCTATTCCTTTTTCTATGACTATAGACCTCCTTTACGACAGTCCATAGTGTATACATAGCCTTCTGCCCAAATATAACACAGCTTATAGTCTCATGACCTTTAACATCATGAGGAATTTGGATAACTACTACAGTCCTGAATGTTATTATCTAACGCCTTCTCAGAGGAAGTGCTTAAATAGCAATTCCTTACTGTATTTTGAAAAATTTACATACTTTGCAACCCTCTTTTGGAAATTCAAATAATGAAAAAATGGAGTGTTGACTTCATCAAAATATATATAAAGAGTAGAATTTTATTAATACACAAATTGATTATATACACACAAAACAAATCAACAATGATGTAGACAAAAAGGAATTACACAGTCACCCTGAGATGCAGTAAACTGGGCAAAATGAGTTAGTGGTTGTGAAATGTAAACCAATAAGGTTATAAGATAGTTAATAAGAGAGAGAATTCATATTTTTTCTGGGTTCAAATCCCACCAAGGACAACATCTCCATGGAGTTTGTATGTCCTCCCCGTGTTTGCGTGGGTTTCGTCCAGGTTCTCTTGTTTTCTCCCACACTCCAAAGACATACTGATAGAGAATTTAGATTGTGAGCCCCAATGGGGACAGCAATGATAATGTATGTAAAGCGCTGCTTAATATGTTGACGCTATATAAAAATGAAGAATATTATTATTAAGATTATTTATTTGATTTTGTAGGTAAATAAGGCTAAAATGTAGAAAATCCAATTCCATATACCCTTTCCATTTGGACTGTCAGAGCTGAGAATAGATGCAAAGAGTGTTTTCTCTGTAGGATCTTGCATGTCTCTACTTCATCATAAGAGCCTATTGATTTCATTGGGCACCATGTAACACTATAGGGTCATTAAAGAGGTTGTCCACTACTTTTACATTGACGGCCTATCCTTATGATAGGTCATCAATGTCTGATAGGCCACGGTCCGACAGCTGGCACCCCCGACAAACAGCCGTTATCGGTAGCAGCGGCCGCCGGCTGTAAGTACTTACTTGCGAAGCTGGCTGTCTACTTGTAGTGGTCGGGGCTTGGTACTACACATCTGCCTCCTATTCAAATCAATAGAAGGCGGATGTGCAGTAACAAGCCCCGGCCACTTCAAGTACAAGTAGACGGCCAGCTCCACAAGTAAGTACTTCCGGCCGGCGGCCGCTGCCACCCATAATAGCTGATTGGTGGGAGTGGCGGGTGTCAGACCCCAGCCGATCAGACATTGGTGACGTATCCTAAGGATAGGCCGTCAATGTAAAAGTAGCGGACAACCTCTCTAAACACTCGCTTTTGCAAACATTGTTCTGCAGTGCTGTTTCATTGCCTAGTTCAAGCTCCTTTAGAAGATCCTTTCTTCTTATGCTCAGCCAAGATCCATACACTATATTCAAACAGTATGTGTGCAGGACTTTCCCTGTTTGAGCCTCTCTGCATCCCAATCCGGCATCAAACAGGGAAAGTCCAGTACACAGGCTGTTTGAATGCAGTGTACAGATCTTGTCTGAGCAGCAGCTGAAAGACGCTTTTAAAGGAGCTTGAACTGGCCATATAAAGCAACAATGAAGCATAGTGTTTGAGAGAGAAGGTAGCAAAATAAGGTAATGTGGTAAATTACAAAAACTCACAAGTTTACTATGACTGCAGGATATTGAAGCAAAAAAATTAAGTAAAACCTAATTGTCAGTAAGCTTCCTATCAAACTGCAATGTATAGGAGGCTTATGGAAGGGTTCTTTAAGGTGAAAGTGTATATTTTCTGTTCAGTCCTGGTAGGATAAGCTTAGCCTGTGGGTGACAGAATATGTGATTTTCGAGAACAGGCGTAGGTACCAGCACTTCCGGAGAGGATCGCCAGTACGGCTATCAGGAAGCCAGTGTTGACCAGCAGCTCTGTGTTTTAATAGACGTTCTGGGTTCCGCTGACGACTTCTTTTCACCTGAGCTCCTGATTATATAAGCTAATTGCTAGGAAATATCACAATTATCAGCTTTGCTTATGGTCATTTTTCTTAAAAATTGCCATGTCCTACCCTACATTCTCTTCTCAGAAATTCAGTGAACTTAAAAGAGAATTACCTATTGTATGTTTACTCAATGCAGTATTTCCCATATTATATATATCTGCCATTACACATGAAGACAAGCTGCGGCTCTCCTATTGTGGCACTAGAAATCCCAGCAGGCCTCGCCAACCTAGGCCCCAAGTTGCCTGGTTCATACAATAGACCATTTAGTCCTTTGGAGAAAAAAAAATCAATATTTCCATATTCCCCCGTGCATCTTTGGAAGAACAAATGGAACAGCTGTTTTTGACATACAGGTGGAAACAGTAACCCTTTCAGGCCCCTGATGGACGCAGATTAACAGGCACGAAGCGGGGCACTGCCTGAAATTGCCATTAACTTGAAGTGCCTTAAATCCTCCTCGCATTAGCGCATGTTGAACCATTTTCTTCTGGCAGGGCTTAATAGTGTAATCAAGTCACAAACAACGAGCAAGCTGCAAAAATATCTCTTCAGGGAAAGGAATAAGCATGGTTAGAAATGAAAATATAACTAATCTCTAGGTGATCTATAAAAATTTCAGAAAATAAAGCCAGTCCTTTCTTGGTTATTTCTGTTTATAGAAAAGCTGTGTGTTAACTAATAAGGCTATGATGACCGCTCATCCAGCTTTACCAAACTCCTGAATGTAAATCTGCTAGCTAAGGTCGCCATGCACATTAGATGACTGTCGGCTAAACCTTTTGATTTTAATGGGACCGGCTGGTCATCTAATGTGATTGGTGACGTACCGACTCCTAGCATATGTCAGGGGAAAACTGGGTCGTGCATGTTGAGCTTTCTCAGGGTTAATAAACCACTAAAGAGTTGTCTGCCAGTGAATTAATTTCCTTTCCCCATTAACAACACATGCAAGCTCAGCCGAGATGAAGGAGTCGAGAAAGCCACAAGCAGGCCTTTACAAAAGGACATCACACCTGTCTTCCTCCCAGGATTATGGCGTGATTTGGCATAATGTACAGCAGTCAGACCCCTCTAGTCTTCATTCCATGCACATTAACAGCTCAGCATTCATTTGGCCGTAGAACCAGTGGTACGGCCAATTCACCAAACTGTCCAAGGAGCCGTTTTCAACATGACAACGCCAGACCTCATGTGGCTGGGGCTACGATGAGTAGTCTGCATGGCCTAAACGTGCTACCACGCCTCCAGCTTCTGCAAACTTCTCTCCCATCGCACACATCGGGGACATCATTGGTCGGCATTTGGAGCAAAGAAAAAATAAAATGTAATCCAAATGATCATGCTATTATCAACCATCATCTGTGATATTCTCTGATGGGCCTCCATCTCAGTATCAGTGCACACGTGTTCTGGTCCAGAATGGAAGATCCTTGCAGGTCGTTGCCCATCTTTCCTGGATTGACGACAAGTCCAGGACTTTTATTTACTAGTTTTCCTGTTTATTTTATTAGGCAATGGTCTTTGGCAGGATTCACATTCACAGTGTTTTCCATGGGGTTTATTCAGCAGTAAATTTTGGATGTTTTTCAAAACTAAAAATTCTGCCGACAGATGTTTGCCATTTTGTTTATAGGAATATATAATTATCTCTTCACACACATTTATAATGTTTTTTGGCTTTTTTTTCCTTATTGTTGTGGTCTGGCATTTTTCACAAGCTTTTTAAATATGGCCCTAAAAGCGCATTAGAATAATAATTAAATAATACGGCATTAAATGTCACTATGAACATCACTAAGAGCACCTTAAAAAATTGCTTCCAACTTTAGGCCACTGCAGGCCATTTTTTTATGCAGTTTTAAACCTGAAACAAATGCTCCCTGCACCAAACCGGCATTATTTTTTTTATTATTATTATTTTATTATTATTTTTATTTGCTTTTTGCACCAATTTTATTTAAAGGGTCATAATGTTTAATTTATTATGACATAGTAAGCTACTGTACAATGAAAACAAATATATTTAATTAATGAAGAAATGTTCAGATGTTTTGCACACCAATATAATAAAAAGATATCTATTTTTACCTTTAAAAAAACTGGACAATAATTAACACAGTATAAACTAACCCAAACTAAACAAAAGAAAACAATGCATTTGAAACATGAACATTTTTGTATTTGTTTTGTACATTTTTTCCTTTTATTTGTCTGGAGTTCGGTGCAGTTTATTCTGATGTTCTTTTTCAGTCCTCACTATTAATACTGGCCCTATTGGTGCTCCTAAAGAGATTTGTTAGCCCCCAACTGTACCTCCATATGCCTCTAATTTCATTGAGAGGCACGCTTCATATGCATCTGACTGAAAGGAAATGATGGCGTGCTTCTTTTAGGGAAGAGTAACTCCGGCCACAGTGCTAACAAGCACCACTTTGCATAAAGGCTGTGGGCTTGATTAAGATCTCTAATTTTTTATTTTTTTTTATTGATAAAAATGCATTAAGCATCAAATCCATTTTATTTTTCAACATTTTATAATCTATCAAAAAATGACCTTCTTGTGAAAAACAAAATAAACACAAATTGATCTCTTAGGACGTATCATTGTGCATTTCCAGTAAAAACTAAGATTCCTCAAAAAATTAATGGAGACTGATCTCGTTTACCATTTTTGACTTTTTTTTTACCTTTGTAAGTCTAGCCAGGTTCATAAAATATATTTTATTTTGTGCATTTAAAAATAAAATGCAAAAACACCTCAGTTTTATTAATTTGTAAACATTTTATGATGACTTTGTTGACTTTTCATTATCATTTTTTTACCAGTGCAGTTTTAAGCTCTATTGAAAGTTTATTTGGAAACAAAAAAAAGCCATTGTCATATAATGCTGCATTAAAAAAAAACCAATGACCATAAAATGCAGAAATAACACAAGCAAAGGGCTAAAATGCTATATTTGTGGAGATATTCATAAATTTCAATAGACAAATATCTTTGTCTATAAACACCTAGACATTTAAAAAAAAAAACAAAGCGAAAAACACATTTCCACTCTATAGTGAATTCGACCTTTAACTGCTTTATTTGTTTTTATTTATCCTTTTTTTTTTTTTTTTTTTTTTTTAAGAAATAGAATTGTTTGAAATGGAGGAGAGAGGATTTTGCCTCTCCTTTCTTATTAGAGGATCTTTCCTTCTCATACAAGTAAACAAAAACACTGTTCACCAAAATGTTCTGTTGAAATTTACTTTATTATTTTTCTGTATGTATGTTTTTTTTATGCCACGATCTAAAACAATAAAGAGGCATAAAACTTTAGCTGAGGACTTTAGCACTTTTTACAGTGTTTTTTTTTCTTTTTTTATGAGCAGTTTGTTGTATAAAAGTTAATAAAAACTAAAAATATCAGTTCTTGTATTAAGGTTCTTTAAACACACTGTTGCCTTTGTCCATAACAAAGTCTTTGTCAATGTCCTTTGCCTTTGTCCATGTACGAGGACTACTGATCACTTTCTAACGCCAATGCTTATTTTCATTTTACGCTGAATTCACACAGCATTTTGTAGCTTTTTCCATGACATTTTTATTTTTCCGGTCAAAAATGTTACAGCCAGGTGGTATTAAAGCCTATAGCCAATTATTAAGTAGTATCAACAAAGATTCATTTGTTTTAAGTGATATTGTTTCATTCTTTACTCCCCAAAACATAAAATACTTTGGGCATAGTGCTTTTTGTGACATTTTTTCCATTAGAATTTGAAAAAACAACAGAAAAAAACGCATGTTTTACAAGTTACGAAATCATAAAACTCCATCAAAACGACGTGTTTCAAAAAATTCTTAAAATTTGTGACGTTATTATTTTTTATTTTTTGCAAATGTTTTACTTAAAGATCTAGTCTTTTGTGAGACGGAGGCTAAATCTTTTTGAGAATACGGAGTGGTGTCTATTCTTTAATCACCCTCCCAGCTCCAGCCCGACAGTAATTTCTGTTCCTCGGCCTGAAAGGAAAACCATAATGCGGCAATATTGCTCTCAAGCTGTATGGACTGGAGTAATCATCCTAATCTCTAGCTGAACCTCTAATGTTTAACCCATTGTAGCCTAAAAAGCTCCTGTTTTTTTTTTTTTATTATTATTATTGCGGAGATTATTAATGGGCCCTGGATATTTTTTTTTTGTTAGTTTCCTTCCTTATTGGTTAGTAAGACACAGAAGACAAAGAAAATGACATGATTTCTATGTAATGTGCTGCGTTATTTGTGAGATCACTTGATATGCGTTGCTTTTCACTAAGAACAATTGCGTTGAACCTTGCAGGGGGTCCCTCAATTAGCCATCTGCCTGTCAGAAGAAGCCGAGGATCACATCAAGGCAGCTGCTGCTTGGTCCCTTGGCCAGATTGGGAGACACACTCCTGAGCATGCACGTGCTGTCACTGTAGCAAATGTATTGCCAAAGCTCCTGTCTCTATACATGGACACTGAAAGCTCAGAGGACCTTCAAGTCAAGGTAAATGTCCCTTTTACTTGCAGCCGCTGTGTTTAGACCATATTAATCTATTTCCTCTCCTGTCACCGCCGACAAGGACTTCTCAAGATTTTACAGCTCTGTAATGAATGATCACACCCAGCATAGCAAAATCTGTTCATTTATCAAAATCTATAAGGTTCGTACAGTATGATTATAACAGCGTAGTCATCTGCAGTTTTCACTCCTGGGTTGTTTTTTTATATCTTTGTTAACTTGGGCTCACATGTTTTGGGAGGTAATTTTTTTACAATATCTAATCACAAATTTGAAAATGTTTTTTTTTTAATGTGCAAATTTAATTAGCTATATTAAATTTGTTTCGTATTTAATACATTCACACTTTGGTCAGTGTCAGAAATAAAAAACAAACAAACAATGGATTGAAAAAGTAATTTCTAGGATGAAATGTAGTTTTTATTCTATTTTTATAGCATGCTGCAGTTACTATTTTTTTTACTTAATGGCTAGATACATTTTTTATAAATTGTATTTTTAATTTTTTATGACAGATGCTTTATTTTTTTTACCTAATATTCACAATTATAAAAAAAAAAGTCATGCGAAGGAACACTCTGTGCACACTTTCTAATATGTACAATACATCCAGTAAAACAATATATTATTTTTCATGGACTATGTATTTTTTTTAAAGGAATTGTCCCATAATAAAAACACTTGTCACCTATTCACCGGATAGATGACAAATGTATGATTGCTGGGAGTCCAGCTTTTAGACCCTCACTTATCTCGAGAAGGAATGCCCAAAATCATCTGTTAATGGTAGTAAGCCTGTGTGACCGCCTCTCTAATAATCAGTAAATAGAGCAGTGAAAGCACATGCTTACTATCGCTCTGTTTACATAGAATGCACATGCTCAATATTGCTCTATTTACATAGATTGCACATGCTCAATATTGCTCTATTTACATAGAATGCACATGCTCATTATCGCTCTATTTACATAGAATGCACATGCTCATTATCGCTCTATTTACATAGAATGCACATGCTCATTATCGCTCTATTTACATAGATTGCACATGCTCATTATCGCTCTATTTACATAGAATGCACATGCTCATTATCGCTCTATTTACATAGAATGCACATGCTCATTATCGCTCTATTTACATAGAATGCACATGCTCATTATCGCTCTATTTACATAGAATGCACATGCTCATTATCGCTCTATTTACATAGATTGCACATGCTCATTATCGCTCTATTTACATAGAATGCACATGCTCATTATCGCTCTATTTACATAGATTGCACATGCTCATTATCGCTCTATTTACATAGATTGCACATGCTCACTAATGCTCTGTTTACACAAGGGAATTTTGGACCCCTGTTATTTTGATCCATTGAGGTCCCAGCAGTCAGACACCCAGCTATCATATATTGTCCATCTTTGCTGTCTGCACAATGCCAATTTACCCACTAGAAGAGTCATATCTGACAGTCAGGTTGCTAGGGATATAATGCTTAACAGCTACGTTATTTTCTTCAAGGGACAGAGGCAGCATACCGCAGACAAGCAGCATGTCACCCATTACTCAAGTGTTGGTTAGGAACTGAGAATAAATTCAGGCCTGTATCACATAACTGCAGTGATTTGCATTTTAGAATTATTTTTTACACCTGGACCTTCGGCGGTTGGGTTAAACCAAACTTGGATCAACTGTGAAAGTTTGCATAAACCTAAACAAAACCTTTTATTTTTTTACTATGTATTATTCTAGAATGCAAAACTCTTTATTCCGTGTGTTTTTGTGCAGATAAAACAGTAAAACTGTTTGACTAAGGCTCTGATCACATCTGCGTTCTACAATTCTGGTGTTCTGCTCCGACATAGATGCAGACCAGTGAGAAAGACAGCAGTGCCCAGATTGACTCATAGCAGACACCAACAGCGCTCTGCGGACCCTTTTTTGACTAGTAGGTTTGCTCGGTTTCTATCAGTGTCCATTCTATAACATGCCGGGCTATTTTATTTTGTAAATCTGCAATGGAGCTGCAAACACAGATGTGAGCAGAGTCTTGAGCATCCATCTGGAGCAAAACATTGATGACCTATCCTACCACAGGCAATCCATCTCGATAGGTGGAGGTTCAACTTTTAGAACCCCCACATGAAATAAAAGTTTTAACGCTGGATAAACATTTACAGCCTACCCTAAGAATAAGATAATAATGTTTTGGTCCTGGGAAACCCCTTTAGACTGAAATCACATTTTCATGTTTTACAGTTCTTGGTGCAGTTTTTGGTGAAAATAAAAGCTAATGCCAGCAGTGGATCAGTCAGGAAGGAATCATATCAGTTTTACCTTTTATATTTCTTTTTTTTTATGTTTATGGCTTTGTATCCAAAAACCTGCAGGTGTGATTCTAACCTTAAAGAGATCACAGATATAATTTCTAGCCTAAAGCTTATAATAAATATATGATAGATTATGGCCAATCAATTGTTTCACCAGTTGACTCCGCCAAATAAGTGTATTTTACATAGATCGGCAATTGGCTTTTGGTTTTGCTTATCGTGCAAATATTAGAATTTACTTTAAAGTTGACCTGATGTCCAGGTTGGAATTATCTTATCCTTATGTTTATATTAAACGTGTTTATTGAACTATTATACTGTGGAAAGTAGAAAAAAAAATGAAATGACGAAATAAAACATAATATAAAACATAATAAACAATAACAAATTAGATAAATTAATTATATATATATATATATATATATATATATATATATATATATATATATATATATATATATATATATATATATATATTTATATTTACTAGCACACAAATACACACACACACACACACACACACACACACACACACACACATTCTCTTTCTCAGACATGGAAGAAAATAAGTTCATGGCCCTGAAATGCGACTGTTATGTCAATATATGAGGATTTAACAATAACATATGATAGGGTGAGACCAACAACTTTGTGACCCAAAAGTCGCTTAGTTAATATGAGCACCTCCCTCTCTTTTTACCCCTTGAGTTGGAGCATAGGTGTCACGTGACTGTAGTTTGATAACCTGGGACTAGGAGCTCCTTCCCTTTCCCAAAAGCTAGGGGTGCCCTAGTTATCTCTGCTCCCTGGATTACTTCTAATGGTAAAAATGCTAGAGCCACGTACCTTGCTGAGCTCCTGAATCAGCCCTTATCTGTCCCCTTCCCCACCCAGGGAAGTGGGTAGTAGTTGTATATAAGAATACACAAACCAGACTAACAAGGGAAGATATACAGGGATAAATGAAAATATCAATAATACAAATATGCACTCACAAACAACAGAGTGGAACACTGGGAAGTAAAAGGAAGGAACAACCAAATAGGAGAGGATGAGGATATGCACACAGACAAATCACCAAGCAACAGTCTTTAGATCAAACGCCTCCTCAACAAACACCTCCAACTCCACACCAGACAGTATGAAAGTAACACTGTTAATCCCTGATTGCCACAGGAGAGTATATATAACAGAGAGGAGTGGCCAACACTGAACAGCTGAGATCACCAAAGCAGGAAAGCTTCAGAGACTCTCAACTGAACAGATTTAACCCTGCACTGCTAACAGAAATACACCATTTAATATGATCGTGAAGTGCTTCTAATCAGTGCAGAAGTATGTGGAATCAGGCACCACGGTCTTCTGGCCCCTCTGTTGTGGTAAACTTGTGACAATAGGAAGTTGCGAAACAACAAAATGAAAGACCAGGATAGAATTTAGAGAGAAAGGAAGAAAAAAAAAAAAGAAGACAAGACTAGGTACCAAGAAAGAAAATTGAGAGAGCGTATTCCGCCGGTCTCCAACTCCACAGGGAAAAAATACCTGTTTGGTCCATCAGTTCACTATGAAGAGCAATCTCATATCTTCCAAGTATTGGATCCATGGTGGCCAGTTTTTCTCAAACAAGGTAACCTTATCTTAGAAGGATACTTGAGAGCTAATGAGAGAGTTAATCATGATCCATGAGAGGTTTAATTTTACTCTATCATTGTTAATTGAAGGAGTCTTTGAGGGTTCTGCAATAGTAATTCTGATATAGGGCCGTCCAGTAACGCCTCTCAGGGAGATTGGGTAAAGGAGGCTTGGGTGACTGTTTCTCAAACATGGGAACAAACAAATTGTCCATATCTGATGGATAGCTAATGACCATACATCATGTAGATATCTATGATAACACTGTCCTATGGGTACTTAGAGAAATAAAGATATTTTGATTGCCTAATGCAATCATGGCATAATAATAGTCTACATTGTGTGGAAGAGGTTATATGAATTCAGAAAAAATATGTGGTTGCTTTCTACAGGAAATGACACCAATTTAGACTGTAGGGTACATGGCTTAAAGCATTATTCCCTTCTTCCTTAATGGGTATTGTCGGATAGTTTTTGTTAATACAATCAATTTACTGCTTACTAAAACTTTCAGCTGTACTTGAGCTATTAACACTTTTCTTTTGTTTACAACTCGTTGCCTTGGAGACTGGCCACCACTGCTAGACAACAGAACATATTCAGTGCTTACAATCACTTTTCTATTGAGCTTGTAAGCACTGTTTTGCCAGGAGCGCGCTGATACTTCCTAATCCCGGGCAGTTTCAGCACATTTCCAACAAGCCAGTCATCAGCAGTGGTCGTTCTACAAGGCAATAAGCTGTAATCAAAAGAAAAAAAAGACGCTGTCGCAAAAACGGCTGCAAATTTAAATTGTAAGTTGCAAAAGTCTTTGTTTTTGCAACCACTATCTCACAATATCCATCTATGAAGGTGGAAATGACCCTTTCGATGGAGTAAAGCTACAACCTGAGCGGTGCTGTTTCTGGTAGAAAGCAGCCATTTTCTTTACTCTTATGAAACCCAATTTTAGTATTTCACTACAGCATATTATTTTTCAGTGTATTGACAGTCATGAGGCATTTAAGAGTAAAATATAAAAGTCTTCTTTGTACGTGAGGGCGAGGTGCGTCAGGGTTAGCTCAGCATAGCAGCAGAAAATCTCTTATCTGTAAGTGCTTGTCTGCTGCCAGCAGTTCCTTGGACCCAACTTCTAAACCTTCCAGCCTTCCAGGGGATATGGCTCTGTCTTTTATTTTTTTAGTCTGCAAAATATGCAATATTATCAATGCAAAACAATATGATATCCGTTAATCTTCTGGCATCCATACTTCATTCAAAATAAACTCTTTTATTATGGCCTGCCTCCTATATTGCATTCCGGCTGTATGTGCTTTGTGTAGTTTTTTATTAGACATATGTTTGACTTCACAATGCACGTATTCTGATTAGATTAATATTCCTGAATTATAATTAAATCATCCAATGAGAGGTAACACAAACCATTCTTATTTATAATGGATATAAAGTGCACCCCAACCCTGCAAAAAATAGGAATCATATGAAGACAAGAAATAGGTTTGACCTTTTCTGGTTATTAAAGTCAGTTCACCTGCTTTTTGGTTATATCTGTCCTTGGAAAATCTGGGTATAAACAATATACCAGCTTTCTTAGACTCCTAAGCGTAAATGTGATTTGAACAAATCCCATTCACAAACTGTCAAATTTTTTTATGCACGGAAATTGACCTGTGTTGGCCATTTTACTGTGCACAGCATGTCATTTTCTTTTGCAATTTTTTACAATGGATTTCACTCCGTTTAATGAAAGCGACAGCAAAATTTCCATACATATACACTTAAGTGGGCTGTCCACTACTGGACAACCCCAGCTTAACCAATTCAGGTAACAAATTAAAATAAAAACACTGGCTGCAGCCGGCACGTGACACAACAAAGTCACGTCACCGCCAGGAACAACGGTAGCGGCGTTGCTTAAATGGTGCCCCTGAAGGAGGAGGGTATAACTTGCTTTTATTTCAGTTAAGGTTCTGAATTGATTAAGCTGGGGTTGTCCAGTTGTGAACAACCTCTTCAAAGATTTCAGACTTGCAGAAAAATAAGCAGGTAAATTTGTGACGGATATTTCCATCCCATTTTGCCGTACCCTAAATGCCTAATTGAACATCTCCTTGTTCTTGCAGGACGAGGGTAGTCAAATTTGCTGTTCAAGAGTTTGAAAACCTCAGTTACAATCCCAGTGACATATTTAAATGGGTGTTCTCATGCGGTTGAACAGAAACACACTGCTCCCCTGCCTCTTGGCTTCTTGTTTGCCAGGGGGCAACATGCTCTTGATTGATTAACAGTTGGGACCAGTGGTATAGGTGCGCCCGCTGGCCCAAACTGTGCACTCTGATGCTACAAGCAGTTATTCACCCAATTTTCACTGGTGAAACAGTCAAGTTTTTTCATTCTTTGTCTGCATGAATCCTAGGATAGTGGCAGGCCATCAGGACTCCTGTGATGCTATCACTGAGATTTTCTTTACAAGCAACAGCCCATTGTCCTCCAAGCTTTTTTTTTTGCCTGTTCTACGAACATAATTAGATGTGCTCTCATCCTTGTCTGTTGTACTTCAATCTAAAGGCCCCCATACACATTCGACTAATGTCGGCTGAATCTGCCAATATCAATCGGTTCAGCCCATGGTCTAATGTGTTTGGGGATGCCGGCCGACTGATGGTTGGGAGAAATGGTAATCACACGTGTCCGATTTCGCACTGCTGATCGCATTGTTCTTTCTGAGATAAGCCGCCGGTTGCTTTCTCATAGAGAGCACAGGAGTGCTCGGCTGAGCAAGTGCTCCTGTGTATGAGAGTATTGGCTGAGATAGCTCTTGGCCGAAGCTTCGTTCGATGACTGCCATCTAATGTATATTGCCAGCCTTATGCATTTTAGTATAAAGCAGGGAAAAAAAGCATTAACATATTAGTAAATCTATAAACTTTCAATGACCACCACCATACTAATATTTTAGAATCATAGAATGTTTGTGTTGGAAGGGACCTCCAGGGTCATCGTATCCAACCCCCTGCTCAATGCAGGATTCAGTAAACCATCTCAGACAGATGTCTGTCAACCTCTGTTTGAAGGAGAACTCACCACCTCTCGTGATCGCCTGTTCCACTCATTGATCACCCTCACTGTCAAAAAGTTTTTTCTAATATCTAATCTGTATCTCCTCCCTTTCAGTTTCATCCCATTGCTTCTCGTGTTTCCATGTTCAAATGAGAGTAAGGATGATCCCTCTACATTGTGACAGCCCTTCAAATATTTGTAGACAGCTATAAAGTCTCCTCTCAGTCTTCTTTTTTGCAAGCTAAACATTCCCAGATCCTTTAACCGTTCCTCATAGGACATAGTTTCTACCATACCATCCTGGTAGCTCTTCTCTGAACTTGCTCCAGTTTTCTTTGTCTTTTTTAAAATGTGGTGTTCAGAACTGTACACAGTATTCCAGATGAGGTCTGACCAAGGAGGAGAAGAGGGAGATAATTACTTAATGTGATCTAGACTCTATGCTTCTCTTAATATATCCCAGAACTGTGTTTGCCTTTTTTGATGCTGCATCACACTGTTGACCCATGTGCAGTCTATGATCTATTAGTATACCCAAGCCTTTTTCACACTTGCTGTTGCTTAGTTCTATTCCTCCCGTTCTGTAGATGTAATTTTCATTTTTCTTGCCCAAGTGTAGAATGCTGCATTTCTCCCTGTTAAATACCATTATTTTAGTTGCTGCCCATTATTCAAGCTAATCTAGATCCTTCTGAATCCTTTCTCTGACTTCTCTAGTGTTAGCTATCCCTCTTAGCTTTGCATCGTCTGCAAATTTGATTAGTTTACCTTCAGTTCCCTTATCTAGATCATTTATGAAAATGGTATGTATTTCAGTATATATCTGGTAACCCTGTAGGTATCACATATAGGCAAAGTAAGTTTTTGTTCATCTTTCCTTTATATAACTTCATTTTGAGAGAAAAAAAAGCATTGAAATAGATTTTTTGGGTCTCTGTAAAATATGGTTAATGTTGGATTATAATACGTAGGTGCAGTACATGACATTCTCTTATGAAAATCCCCCCTGTCACTGTTTAGACCCCAATAGCAGATCTCTGCTTTGCTGGTTGAAGCTTTGGTGGTAGTCAGTAAAAAATGATCTCATTATAAAAGTCGTGGACAACTCAAAGCTGCTTATTTACTCAAAATTTTGTACATTTTAGGAGAAAAAAATGCACAAAATCCTTTGTCCAGCACTAGCTACGCAAACCATTGCCCATCCTTGTAGAATTCGTTCTCTTCCTTCTGCAGTTTCGTCCTATACATGTGGTTTCATGAGTGGCAGCCCTTACTGTCTCTGTTTAGCCTTTGAACACATGTCTGTCCAGAATGTACCGTACCTCCCCCCGGCGGACACCTGGATTTAATTCCGCTTTACACATCGCTAGTGATTTTGGTGGTCTCCACTGCGTTCCCAGTGGATACATGCCCACTTCATTAAAACAACCACTTTATTTGTCAAACTTCAGAGCAGTTGTCTCTATCCAGCACTGAAATAACAGCCTGTTCCAGATCATGTTTAGTTGTTAGTGAAGCCATGTGGGAAATGGATGTATTGCAAGCATGTATCGGCCCGACTGACAGAGAGCTCTCCAGTTCACTGTTATTTCACTCTACATAGCTCACTATTGTTTATAGTATTGGATATATAGCACCAACATATTTAGTATGTACATTATTCTCTCACCCAGTGAGACGCACCATATTTTAGGGATAATGTACATGTTATTTTTAGTTGCCATATTTGAAAAATTGGGCAAAAATTCGCCATGAACGGATTAAAGGACTAAACCCTTATAGGAAAATTTATAGCCTATTGATAGTGGTGCTTTAAAATTTGTAAACCCTCCAGATTTTTACTTATTTCTGTATAAATTTGACCTAAAAATACATCAGATTTTCACTACACAATTCCTAAAAGTAGATAAGGGACCAAATCAAACAAATGATCAAAAATATTAGTCTTTGTCATTTTTCAAATGAGGAAAATTATCCAATCCCATGTCTGAGTGGAAACAGTATGTTTTAACCCTTAGGATTTGCAGATAGTTTGAAGGGGAAATTAGAGACTAGTGTTTTCGACCAATGGGATGACAATCAGGTGTGAGTGGCCGACCTGTTTTATTTAAAAAAAAAAAAACAGAGTTCTATCAACGTCTGATCGCCACAACACATGCTCATCAGATTGGAAAAAGTTACAGAACCATCTTTTACTGCATCAATGCACAGTATTACAGATGTTGTACAAATTGATGAAATTCAAGACCTTGGTGTTGTCGACTCGCAAAGATCACACCAGGAGCAAAGTATATAATAGTCCACAAGGTCACAAGGGAACCCAAGGTAACCTCTAAGCAACTAAAGGTGCCTCTCACATTAGTTAATGTTCATGACTCCATTATCAGGAGGACACTTAAAAACTGTGGCATAAATCTCAGGAAAAAGCTGCTGCTCTCCAAAAAGAACATTTCTGCCCATTTGCAGTTTGCTAAAGATCACCTGAGCAAGCCAGAAGACTACTGGAACAATGTTTTGGGGGCAGATGAAACTAAAATAGAGCTTTTTTTGGTTTAAATTAGAAGAATTATATTTGGAAATATAAACATACTGCATTACACCACAAAATGGTCATACCATCTGTGAAACACGGTGGTGATAGTATTATGGCTTGGGACTGTTTTGCTGCATCTGGGCTAGGATGGCTGCCATCATTGATTTGAATAATGAATTCTGAAATATACCATCAAATTCTTAAGGAAAATGTCAGGACATTTGGCCACAAGAACTGAATCTCACAAGAACATGAGTCATGCAACAAGACAACGACCCAAAGCATACAAGTCTTCTACAAAAGAAAGGTTAAAGAAAAATAAGGTTTGGGAAAGGCCAAGTCACAGTCCTGACCTTAATCCTATAGAAATGCTGGTGACTGATCTGAAGTGAACAATTCATAGAAGAAAACCCAACAACAAAACAGAGTCAAAGCTGTTTTGTAGGGAGGAAGGGGCTAAAAGTTCTCCAAGTCGATGTGCAAGACTAATCCTCAAAATACTGTTTAGATGCAATTATTGCTGCACAAGGGGGGGGGTCACATCAGACACCGAGCAAAGGTTCACATACTTTTGGCACTCAGACATGCGATATTGAATAATTTTTATCATTCAGGAAAGTCTAATAATTTCATTTGTTTCTTTTTATTCATTTTTAGGACTTGTGTATCTGATGTAGTTTTAGGTTAAATTTCTGCAGAAATATGGAAAATTTTGGAGAGCTCACAAACTTTGAAGCACCACTGTATTATGTTTTCAGACTGTCTTAGGTTGTGTGCCCACGATGCATTTTTTAAGCGTTTCTGCAGCGGCAATTCCGCTGCAGAAATGCTTAAAAAACGCTTGTTAGAAGGTCTGCAATGTTCCCCAATGATAATCCACACGTGCTGTGCACATGCTGCGGAAATTTCCACTGCAGATTATCATTGCAGAAAAATCCGCAGCACTACCATTAATTATGCGTAATCGCAGCGTTTTCGCCGCCATTGACTTGCATTGTATTGCATATTATCCACATCACTACATGTGCACATGTGGATATTAAGCGATTCAATGTGCGGCTGGTACTCGGGTCTGGAGAAGAGGAGACTCTCATCTAGACCCGGGTACCATAGTACCTGTAAGAAAAAGAATTAAAATAAACATTATACTCACCTTCTGATGGCCCCCAGTCTCCTTAGCGATGCGTCCTGGCTCCCCGGCAGCTCGCAATCTAAAAAGACCATCAATGACGGAATTTAGTCATGTGACGGGTCACGCGACCGCCGACGTCACATGACTAAATGACGTCATGGAAGGTCCTTTTAGACCACTGTGAGCCGCCCCACTCACCGGACAAGGAGACCGGGGGCCATCAGAAGGTGAGTATAATATTTTTAGTTTTTAGTTTTTTACCATTCTTTTACTATTAACTTGATCACACTATATAAATTCATGCCGTTTGCATGGATTTATATAGTGTGACCAAGTTGTCAAGCACTTTCCAAGTGATTCCAAAATTGCTTGGAAAAGCGCTTGACAACCCGCATGCGAAATTGCATGTGAAAAACGCGGGACATCCGCATGTCCCTGGCAGAAAAATGCATGTACAATCCGCATGTACAATCCGCATGCGTTTTTTCTGCTAGGGAGATGCAGAAACGATCAGGAAAAAATCCGAAGCATTTCTGCATCGTGGGCACATACAGTGGTGGCCAAAAGTATTGGCACCCCTGCAATTCTGTCAGATAATACTCAGTTTCTTCCTGAAAATGATTGCGATCACAAATTCTTTGGTATTATTATCTTCATTTAATTTGCTTGCAAGGAAAAAACACAAAAGAGAATGAAGCAAAAATCAAATCATTGATCATTTCACACAAAACTCCAAAAATGGGCCAGACAAAAGTATTGGCACCCTCAGCCTAATACTGAGTTGCACAACCTTTAGCCAAAATAACTGCGAACAACCGCTTCCGGTAACCATCAATGAGTTTCTTACAATGCTCTGCTGGAATTGTAGACCATTCTTCTTTGGCAAACTGCTCCAGGTCCCTGATATTTGAAGGGTGCCTTCTCCAAACTGCCATTTTGAGATCTCTCCACAGGTGTTCTATGGGATTCAGGTCTGGACTCATTGCTGGCCACCTTAGAAGTCTCCAGTGCTTTCTCTCAAACCATTTTATAGTGCTCTTGGAAGTGTGTTTTGGGTCATTGTCCTGCTGGAAGACCCATGACCTCTGAGGGAGACCCAGCTTTCTCACACTGGGCCCTACATTATGCTGCAAAATTTGTTGGTAGTCTTCAGACTTCATAATGCCATGCACACGGTCAAGCAGTCCAGTGCCAGAGGCAGCAAAGCAAACCCAAAACATCAGGGAACCTCCGCCATGTTTGACTGTAGGGACCGTGTTCTTTTCTTTGAATGCCTCTTTTTTTTTCCTGTACACTCTATGTTGATGCTTTTTCCCAAAAAGCTCTACTTTTGTCTCATCTGACCAGAGAACATTCTTCCAAAACGTTTTAGGCTTTCTCAGGTAAGTTTTGGCAAACTCCAGCCTGGCTTTTTTATGTCTCGGGGTAAGAAGTGGGGTCTTCCTGGATATCCTACCATACAGTCCGTTTTCATTCAGACACCGACGGATAGTACGGGTTGACACTGTTGTACCCTCGGACTGCAGGGCAGCTTGAACTTGTTTGGATGTTAGTCGAGGTTCTTTATCCACCATCAGCACAATCTGCGTTGAAATCTCTCGTCAATTTTTCTTTTCCGTCCACATCTAGAGAGGTTAGCCACAGTGCCATGGGCTTTAAACTTCTTGATGACACTGTGCACGGAAGACACAGGAACATTCAGGTCTTTGGAGATGGACTTGTAGCCTTGAGATTGCTCATGCTTCCTCACAATTTGGTTTCTCAAGTCCTCAGACAGTTCTTTGGTCTTCTTTCCTTTCTCCATGCTCAATGTGGTACACACAAGGACACAGGACAGAGGTTGAGTCAACTTTAATCCATGTTAACTGGCTGCAAGTGTGATTTAGTTATTGCCAACACCTGTTAGGTGCCACAGGTAAGTTACAGGTGCTGTTAATTACACGAATTAGAGAAGCATCACATGATTTTTCAAACAGTGCCAATACTTTTGTCCACCCCCTTTTGTAGGTTTGGTGTGGAATTATATCCAATTTGGCTTTAGGACAATTCTTTTTGTGTTTTTTCATTGAAGACAAATTAAATGAAGATAATAATACCAAAGAATTTGTGATTGCAATCATTTTCAGGAAGAAACTGAGTATTATCTGACAGAATTGCAGGGGTGCCAATACTTTTGGCCACCACTGTAGCCTTAAAGAGGTCACAAGCAGCGTGTACAAACATGAGGATTTGGTACAATAGTATTATGGTTTGCTTTTTAAACACCACATAATAGGACCTTAATGATTATTTCTTGACTCTGCACAAGTGGAAAATTTTTGTGAACTCCTAAAGTTGTGTAATATTCCGAAGAAAAATACAATGATTAAAAATAATTTCCTGTACCCTGGCAGGCTATGTCTGAAGGCAGGTACACGGCCTGGAATTATAATGTATGTCCAGTGTCTGCCTCGTTTGGCTTCAGGAAACTTTGCTGTAAGATCCTTTTAAATAAACCCTGCTGTGCCCCCTCCTTCACTCCTCTTGGCAGGCTACTCCCTGGCTTATACTGAATAAGCAGCTGGGATTTATTTACTATGATTAAGAAAGCATTTGAAAGTGGATATCTAACATTTTTAATACAAACATTTTAAGGGATCTTTTGTAGCTTTGAAATTATTACATTTGCTTCTTTAATGTCAGCTGGAGCAAATCATGACATTAATTTACAGGTATCTGCGCAGGAACTGGCTAATGGTCATTACAGGCCAGTTATTAATAGAGAAAGGTGAAACAGGCCTTTGTCTTGGGGCTCCACACCTATTTCCAGGAAGTAGTCAGATTACTTAGTCCAATCAGTTGAAGTTAGGCCTCATTCAAATGTCTAGATCAGTGTTTCCCAAACCCCATCCTCACGGCCCCCCACAGGTCATGTTTTCAGGATCTCCTTAGTATTACACAGGTGATTGAAGTATCATCAAGGCATCAGGAATTCTCTCACCTGTGCAATACTAAGGAGATCCTGAAAACAGGACCTGTGGGGGGCCGTGAGGATGGGGTTTGGGAAACACTGGTCTAGATGTTAGAGAAAAAAATGCCTTTTTTTCGTCAAAAACACATAAAAAAAATGGTAAAACATAGTAGAAATAACAATAACTAGAGCAGATTACTATTGCATATATTGGGGCAGATACCTGCAGAAAAAAATGCAACAGAAAAGAAGGCAGTTTTATTACACATGGGAACACGGCCTTATTGTACTGCTGGACGCCTAGATAAGACAGGATAAAATCGCTGTATACACAGATAACACCTGGTATGCAGCTTCTCTCTCTTTTGCTTCTCTGTTAGTCATAGAGATTATTATAATCTACAGCATTTTTCTGCCAAAGCGTCTTTTTCACACCTGATTTTTTTTTCTCAATAAAAGCATACAGCAAGGCTTAATAAAATAATTAAAAAAACATACTCCCCTTACCCATCCCTGCCGCTGCTCTTTCAACACTGCCCAGTTCCTTCCCCAGTCTGCATGGTTTCAGGACGGCCATGTGAGATAATCAAATAATTACTAGTGACCTATTCAATCCCCCTCGACTATAGTGCTGCTGGCCATTCACATAGTTCTCTATGATCATGTGCCATATATGCAAGCAGCACCACCACTGAGGACAGTGATTAGCTACAGCGGTCACGTAAATGATGTACGTGCTGTCATCAATGCTGGGCCGGTGGCGACTACTGCATCGTAATGGAATAAGTAAATAATGGTTATTTTATTATTTTGTTTTTGTAATCGCAGACAACCCATATAGGTTAAATAGAAACTATAGCAATTGTGAAATGCAAACAAAATCATAAGTCCCTCCATTTCTACCTCCCAATCATGTAAAGAGAACAAAAGCCTCTTTGGGAGCATATAATTTATAAAAGACGTATAAATATTGTCGGAGTTGTCAAAATATCTTCAAACCCATTAGTGAATGAAAGGCCTATACCCTTCTCCACTATAATGCCATAGATAATTTATCCATCCTATATCTGACCCTAATTATAATATATTCTAGTAATAAAAGCATTAACTAGTGAAATAGTTAAGTGTCTGAATACAGGAAAATATCAGCTGGCATTGGAGGCACACAGTGCCCAGATCGGAGGTGTTACATTCCTGAGGGATTACAGATCCAAATCAAGTACAGAGTATGTGGAGGCCGACTAACAGCTGAGCTATAGAGTAGGTGGAGGCAGGGGTAGAACCCATCACCTTGCTTTCTTCAGCCCACTACAATTAGTGAGACTTAAAGGGGTATTCCCATCTCCAAGATCCTATCCCGATATGTAGAAAGTGTAAAAATAATAATATTAACAAATACCTTCAATTAAAAATGCAGTATAGTTTTTCTGATTCAGGCATTTTTCTGCGCAGGCATTGCAGGACCTTAGGCTTCCATGGTTACGACCACTAGCAATTAGCTAACTGCCACTATATCAGTGGTCGTAACCATGGATACCTAAGGTCCTTCAATGCCTGCACATGAGGAAAGAGACATAGCTAATCAGAAGAACTACACTACATTTCTAATTGGAGGTGTTTGCTAATATTATTTTTACACCTACTACATATTGGGATAGGATTTTGGAGATGGGAATACCGCTTTTACAATACATTATTTTTCATCCGTATCCTGTTATTTTGTTTTTTACAATCATACAGCACAAGGAACCATCAGATTCATGTATTTGCTGCGGTACCTGGTGATGTCATACTCTGATCCATTTTTACAGCCATTCAATGTACGAGACTCTGTTAAAAATGGAAGGTACATGGGAGCCATCTATTTTTTTGAAGATCCATTTTTAGCTTCTACAAAAATGGACACGGTGGTTTGAACATGCATTAAGTAAATCTTTCATTATACATCTGTGAGACTATGTTCACATGTATCTTTTTTGATGCGTTTTTTTTTTTTTTTGCATGAAAAAAACGCGAGCTTTGACTAGAAAACCTCAACAGAAATTAACCGGTGCATTTTTTGTTGTTGCTATCTATTTGAATCTAAGTGGGGAAAAACTGCAGTAAAAACGCTGAAAGAATTGCCATGCTGCTTTAAAAATAAGAATAAAAAAAAATTGCACCATATTTAAAAAAAAAAACCTCAAAGAGAAATGCACTTTTAGAAATCTCATTTATCGTGCTGTTACTGTAAAAGGTCATCAAAATTGTGGCGTGAACAAACTTTAATGAGATTGTCTATGGAGTGTGGGGAGGGGTCTATTTTGTTTTGTTTTTTCCTCCAGAAACAGCCCCACCATTGTCTATAGGATATGTCATGTATTGCAGGTCAATGGTCGTGAGCTGTAATCACACTTGCTCTGCTTTTTTTTTAAAGAAACAGTCTCTTTTCTAATCCTCGAATGCACCTTTAAGTTGTCCACTTCCTTTACATTTTTAAAAATTATATTTGCTTTTAGTTGATGTTAATTTTTACCTCTCTATTAATGTAGGCACCTAGCTTTCTTGAATCCCTAAATGGCAAGTCTATCGGCTTACCAATTAATATGTCCCCCTCCTTCATATTGCTGCATTATTGGCAAGAATATAGGAAAGCTAAGTGCCAACCCCTGTTTAGTAGCAGTGATAATATCCATGTTGGTCTTCACTGCGTATTCCCAGAAAAGAAAAAAGTTGTAGCTAAGAGCTGACAAAAGAATTTATATTTACTGCTGATTTCTTCTTTTTTTTTCTACACTTTCAGTGACTTTGGAACCAGTTTGTCATAAGTGTGATTAATAGGCATCGGGCTGCTCACAAAGGGTTAACAGAAGAGAAACACAAGCATGACCCTACAGTCTAAATTTGTGGAATGTAGGACCTGAATGACTGCAAATCCCTGTCATTGTTTAGGCCAGATGCCTCCTAATTTTCATTTTGTTTGTACTCACTAGGCAAAAAAAGCCCTGAAAAACATCCTGCAAAAATGCACCCATCTGCCCGCACTAGAGCCCCTGCTGCACGACGCTCCACCCAACATACTGAAGCACG
This sequence comes from Phyllobates terribilis, assembly GCF_046119375.1. Taxonomy (NCBI): domain Eukaryota; kingdom Metazoa; phylum Chordata; class Amphibia; order Anura; family Dendrobatidae; genus Phyllobates; species Phyllobates terribilis. The sequence continues at coordinate 74,554,484 of NW_027362764.1, forward strand.
TGGTCGGCCAGTTCAGTAAGGTAAGACCCAGCACAGCAACGTCGCTCGCAGGATCTGTGCATAAAACGCATTCCTACTCATTCATTGCTTCCACTTCCAGCCAAGCATTGCAGGGACGTAGCATAAAACGTGCGATCCAGGGTGTACATTATGGGATTAGATTTCCCAGGAATGCTACAAGACTGTGCCAAAGGCTTAGCGTCTTTTAGCACCAGAGAAGTGTGTCAACATGCCTCAAGGTGCGTTATTATTCTTCTTAAATGTCCCCCACTCAGAGGGCAGAAGGTTAGTCCTCAATACTATGTCATACACGCAGAGGCCAAGGACTCCAACCTCAAAGTTTGCTCCCAAAACTTTTCATGTAGAAAATTGATATCCTGAAATGCATTTGTGCCAAAAAGATCCGTCAGAACCATCAACCAGCCGCCTCTACGCAGATCTTTAGAGTAAAATTATTTGGCTTCAATACCGATAGCACACGTTTTATTATTATCATCCATTATGTACAGCAATAGTAGATTTCATGTCGTCATTTTGACGTTCACTTTCATTCTCGTCAAATCACTTTTCCCCTTCTTGGTTCTTTTTTATTTTACATTTTTATTTTTAATTTGGCAACATTTTACTATGCTATTTATCTGCTTTTCACTATTTATTAAATAAATAATTTCTATTACAGTTTCTTTTGTTCCACATACCAAAGCAGGAGGCAATTTACAAGAAATATGTATGAACGTATCAGTCCTTAACCAGATTATTAAAATGTTCCCAATTATCACCCATATGAGAAAGTAAAAGAAAAGGGGTAAGAGGAGGAGAGGGCGAGCTGCGGAGGCTCAGCCGTGAAACACTGTTTTTTATGGTAAAGAATAAGAATGAAAAACCTACACAACATATTGACTGGTAATACAAGGAAGGTAATGTGAGCCACTTGGAAAAATCTGGTCATCTTTTCCTCATCGTTGGCCAACAAAGTTTCCATCAGTGTTTTGACCATGAACAATGCAGCATTTTTTTTACAATACTATTAATTAATATTTTCTTTCTGCAGTATTTATAAGGTCGAAGATTATTTTATTTATTTATTTCTACATTTTATACATATTGGTCTTAGAGCTTGCAATCTGTTTTCTTTCTAAAAGCTCGTAACAGAAGCTTATCTACTGATCATAAAGTGATGGCATTTCCTTGGGCTATGCTGCCACTTTATAGGATGGGAAACCTCCTTTATCTTCACAAAGGGCCAGTTCAGATGAGACAACACGGTATATGGTGTTATGCAATGGGCAGATATTCAGCACCTGCAGCCTGAGATCAGACACAAACTCTAGTTATCTGTAGTTATAGCAGTTATTGCTTTAATAGCCTTCTACTTAAACAGTGCGTTTCATCTGTTCAAAGTTTTGTCCGCGTCCTCATATGATTCCTTGCTGTGCACATTTTTTTTCCCATGTGAATAGGTCAAGAACTGCCGTCTGATCACTTCCTACACTTGTCACCGTTGTCCTATTTGTAGCATCGAGGTAGATAATTATCTACAATCTTCATTGGCCTGAAATATTAATGAAATTACTTTACTCTAAAGTGCACTACTTGCCCTTGATCAGTGAACCACAGGCTCTTAGATCCTTTAAAGAAGTCGTCCTACTAGATTCATGTATCACCTAGCTGTAGGAATGCGTGATAAATGTATATTCACTCAGGGCCTGAATGCTGGGACCCACACTGATCCCAGGGGGTGGTAAAGAGCGCCCTGTAAGGGGAGCAATAATGCACTGGTCATCCATAACTTTCACTTTCATGGGACTGATGTAGATTGCTGTTTCACCAGTCCTGTAAAAGTGAATGGAGCTGTAGTGACGCATACTCACTACCACTCTATTCAAACAGGAGACTTTGGGACCCCCCATTTTGGGGATCAGTGCCAGCGGTGAGACCTCTATCGATCATACATTTATGCTTTGGATGGGTGGTAAATGTAGTGGGACAACCTCTTTTGTCGGCTTCCTAGGTGCAGACGCTTTTGTAAACCAATGATACAGACATTACCTAAATTGGGCCCCTGCATCAGAATTATATAAGCAGCAGTTCACACCAGAACTGTCTTCCTGGCACTTGGCTTCTGGTTCAGGATCGTAAAGCAATCTGTTATTCCAATATCATTGGCAAAGTTAAATAGTAAATGTAGCGTTTAATTGCCAGTAATAGGTTGTTTTTTTTTTTATAATATTTAATATGAAGCAAGATCACATGTTATTTTTGTGCCTCTCAAGCTAAAAAAAATAGGTAGGAGCCCTTTTGCGAATAGGTAATGATCTTTATCAGCCCATGAATGGGTAGGAAAGATGGAGCAGTTTCGGTGAGATGCTGATGAACCTTTAATACGGATTATGAACTTTTTCTTTAATTGTCAAATAGCTGGTATAAGGAGCTTCTAGTTACCTAAATGTAAAGCTTTATATGATATGAAAACTGAGCTCGTCATATTAAAATTTATTGATATTGATATTGCTTGCGAACAACACATTTTGCAAATAATATATATCGGTAGATGTAGGTAACTTATATTGAACAGGTTATTGGTTTATCTTTCCACCTCTGGTATTAGTTTAAAAATGTTTGCCTTCAGCCTCCACTTGGGGGAGCACAATAGCTCACTGTAATCATTGAGTTTGATGTGAAAGCTGTTTGTAGCGGCTCCCTCTAGTGGCAACTGCAGGCAGAGAAAACTTAGTTTATGCCAGAAACTTGGAGCTCTGTATTAGAAAAACTGAGCTGTGAACACTATAAACATCAAAGTTAAGAAGATTCTTTTTATTTCTTCACATATTTACATGAACAAACAAGTAATGGCATTTAGGGGAGAATATTCACTTTAATTTTTTTCTCTGCAAATGCTTGAAACTATTGAAATTGAAGCATGTAGATGGTAATCTTCAAAAAATATTGAATATTGTAATGACAATAAGAACTGAAAAATGTGTTCTTTTACATAGCAACAAATCTCTGCGTATACACCGAACATTACATAAAGTAGCAGGATGGGAATTATTTATAGTGTTATAACATCTGCCAAAACAGGGTGCTTGTCACACACCTATCACTACACTAATAAGGAACCTGTCACTTTGTACATGCCGTCAGATCTGTGGTTCACATCACATAGAGAAGGAGAAGCCGAACACAATGACGTATGCGTTTGTTTTTTAGTATAGATGTATTTTATTCACTGCAGTTCCTGCTGTGCGTATGCCTAGGAGTCCAGTGGGCGGTCCTACTAGTGACTGACAGCTATCTATGCATAGTCATACAGGCTCCGCCCACTGGACTCTTGTGCATGCAAACACCAGGGATTTCAGTAAATAAAATACAAGATTAACTGAAATTTTTCTCACAACCATGTATATCTGTCTGATCAGCTCCTCCTGCTCTATAACATCCTGCCTGCAGATCAGATACTATTTTACATATAACAGGTTCCCTTTAAGGGTGAATTTACACTGGCCGATAATTAAGAGTGTTCATTTCCGGCTAATAAAATGTACATTGAGAGCCACAAACACTTACTATAGAGAGAAAAAATGATAATATATGTGTCGCCTCTAGTTTGTGAGTGAGATAAAATATAGATCCTCTTTGCATCATACAGTCACTCATCTATAAGATACATTTGTATATAAGGCTGCCTTGAATTCATAGGTTTCTCCACCCCCCTAATAAAAACGCACAATTAAGGCTACATAAGTTCTGCCATACGTTAAATGCAGAACAATAAAATAATGAAAAAGCTTCCTGTTCAATGTGTGTGCAAAAAGCAGAGAGCGTCTCTTGTCCAATTTGCAGGTAGACCCTCAACAATGAAAACACTGTGAAGATTTAATGCTTCCCTTAACACAAAGATCTCAGCTAGGTTTCCCTTTTTTAATGAGGCACTGAAAGTTATGAACTTGAAATAATTGTAGGGCCGCTCACATGCACACTCCACACAAGTGGAATGCCGCCTTAGGGCATTACAGGCCATGAAATGATTTCTTTAATAAAGAAGGATGGGATATTAAAGGACTCTTTTTGTCTCATTAGGTAACGGCAGACCACAGCTGCGTAGAATGGACTAAATATAACATGAATCTAAAAAGTGGCTTTCATCCAATCTGGCTCCCAGCGAGCTTTACATTATTAGATACAGACATGCATCCATGCTTGGGGTGGAATCCCGCAGCACAGTTGTGGCCCTTTTTAGTTGACTTGCTAACTTCACGGAGGCTAATAGGGGACCACAAACACTGCAATTATTCCTTAATTAACGCTCTCCGGTGCCTGTTGTTGTTCTCGCCACCTATAAGGATATGCTGAAGAACACAACGGTGCCACAAGATGTAGAAATAACACTACACAAGGGAGATAACACACTTGTCTCCATAGGATATATTATAAGGATATACTCTGTAGTGTATTGATTTTCATAGGGTTGGCCGATATCCCTAGTTATATTTAAGGGCTTCTTGAAAGGGTTGTGTTTCTTTTTTTAAAAAAAAATGTTATTATACCATAGGGTCGCAGGTCTAAAATAACAAACCTCGGAAACTCACCCTCCCCAGGTCCAGTGCTGACTCTCTGCAGCTGCTGCTGTGATGATGTTACATCTATAGCACTCGTAATGCTGCAGGTAATTACTGGGCTCAGTGACTCTTATTATTATTTATTTATTTATTATGCTTTGCTTATATAGCGCCATCATATTCCGCAGTGCTTTACAGACATTACCATCACTGTCCCCATTGGGGCTCAAAATCTAAATTCCCTATCAGTATCTAGACGGCAAAAACAGCTAAACTCAGAGATTGGCTGCAGCAGTTAAGTCATCCTTGCAACCGATAAACAAAAGCTGGTGCAGTGGAGGAGACAGTTCCCTTAAATGGTTATCTGGGACTTTGGTTATTTTTTTTCGTATGGGTCTAAGAACTTACCGGCTGGTAATTGTTGATATAATTATTTTTCCATGTTCAGACACTGATTTTCCAGCTTCCTTTGACCTCATGTCAACAGAGCTGCACTTTCCCTTCCATCTAGCGACAGAGTGTCACTGCTGATATCATGCTGATTGACATCTGGCTCCCCGCAGTTAGACTGCGGGGAACCGGCCATCAATAAGGATGCGGGCTACAGAGACAGAGCATAGTGAGAGAGAAGATGCTGCTTTCTCGACGTGATGTCACCAGAAGCAGGAGTGATGCGTGACCACTCTGAACAGAAACAGATCGAAACGGGGCAGAGCAGGCAGTTAGCAACTACCTGCCATTAAGTACATAGCCCCGTAGCCAAAAAACTCCCAACCTCCTGGATAGCCCCATTAATGTTTAGATACATGTATCAGCAGCTGCCACAGAACAGAATAGAGAACGGGTATCCCATACTCCGCTGTGTGAATGGAGCAGTGGTTTGCATGCTCTTCCTCCACCCGATTCTGTGAACTGACTAATGGTTATTTCCATCGAAGTAAGAGGAGCAGTGGTCGAGCAAGAGAGCTATTGCTTAATTCACACAAAGATTTTTGGGATCCAGTGGTTGGACCCCTATACATTTATCACCTACAGTAGTGTTCAAACTAATAGCAGTGTGTTCAAAAACATGAGTTACGCACAAAATCTTTATACTAGTTTTTATTTCCATGTTTTGGGAACATTGCACACTGTTTTCTAGTTCAAAACATGAAGAGAAATGTATATAATTTTAACTACTTTACAGAAAATAACACAAAATTAACATTGAGCTGTTCTAAAAAATAGCAGTGTCTGCATTTGTCTTTACAAACTCACAATATGTACTCTTTTACCAGTTCGTCCATCATGACAGCACGACAGGAGGTAGTTCCTCTGACCTTCTAGGGACAGGAAACACATGAGAGGTTAAGAGCCTTCCCCACCCACATCACCCTCAGTGTTTTTCCTGTCCCTAGCAGGACCGGATGCTGTCAGAGGACGAAAAAGGAAGAAAGTTACCTGGGAGCCAGGGTGGATCGGGGGGGACTGACCTCTTCCCTTCCCCCGGTCAAGAGGCGCTGTGCTGATACCCCACTGAAGGGTCCGTCAGCCGTGTCGGTGGAGGGGACTCCCGACAGCGCCACACCCCTCGTACAGAGGTATCTCGGCTGCATCCTGCTGCCCGCCGGAGGTCTCAACGTTGAAGTCTCCAGGCCCTTCTTCCAGACATGGGGCCAGGAGATCGCGAGACCGCCGGCTGAACTTCCGGTGCGCGCCGGGAGTGCTCAGCGTATGGGCTGGAGACTGCCTTGCGCAGGCGCCCTAGAGCAACACCGCTACTTCCGGGGCGCACCATGATGACGCGCTGGAGTGCTAGCAATACCGGAAATGTGGCGTGCGTTTCATGGTGGAGCGCACGCAGGACCGGACGTGTGCCCCTTGGGCGTGCGTTCCATGGTGAAGTGCCTGACACAATGGAGTCTAACCCTGTAAGGTCAGAAGCCCCATCTGAGTCCCTGGGTAGTGTAAGTATTCTCTACCTTAACAATCCCTCAGATCCACTAAAATTTGGTAGAATTGGGTATTAAATAAATATTCCCATGTCTCCCTTAAAATAGGATAGAGAAAGCCAGAGATCCGGATCCTCCTCTAAAAAATCAGAGATGCATATCATGTAATTCTAAACTACAGGATTCCTATAAAAAGCAATTTTGTAAGGAATGCATCGCTAAAGTTCTTAAGGAGGAGAAGGCATAATTTCTAACGGACATGCGGTCCATGATTCGAGAGGAAGTTAGAAATACGGTTTCCGAACTCATACCCTCCCAGATATCCCAGATACCCCAGACTGTACAGTCCTTCTCCCGCCATAAGAGACTTAGGGAGGGATCATCTGAGGAAGGGGAGTATTTGGATTCCTCCTTGGAACAGCCAGGAAGGAGAGGAGGAAACTCTCTCCCAAATACCTTCGGAAGAAAGGAAAAAATATATGTTTTCAGTTGAGCACATAGATGATCTATTAAGGTCAGTGAGGAATTCTATGAATTTAGAAGACACTCACGTACCCATTTCTAAACAGGATGAAATGTTCTCGGGGCTTAGAAGACAAAGAAATAGAGTCTTTCCAGTTAATGAGAACATTAAAGCTATGATTCTCGAAGAATGGGAAGACACGGAGAAAAAACTCACCATTCCAAGAGAATTTAGGGCCCGGCTTCCAATCAACCCTGAGGATATCAAGCTATGGGAGGAAGTTCACAAAGTGGATATTCCTATTGCAAAAGTGGCAAGAAAGACTTCTATTCCTTTTGAGGACATTTCTTGTCTAAAGGACACAATGGACAGGAAAGCAGAGACTATGCTGAAAAGATGCTCGGAAACATTGGCTGCAGTTATAAAAACTAATATAGCGGCTACCTCCGTAGCTAGGTCTATGTGTCTATGGATAGACGAGCTGTCAGATCACATAGTCTCTAATACCCATAGAGAGATGATATCAGAATCCCTGCCATTATTAAAACTAGCGACACAGTTTTTGGCTGACGCATCAGCTGAATCAGTTAGGTTCGCATCCAGAAGTAGTGTGCTATCTAATTTGGCAAGGGGCGCAATTTGGCTCAAAACTTGGGCTGGGGATAGCCATTCAAAAAATAAGCTTTGTTCTATCCCCTTTTCTGTTTCCCAGGTTTTTGGTCCAGTCCTTGATGAGATTCTGGAAAGGGCATCGGATAAGAAGAAAGGTAATAAATCTCAAGCCCCTAAATCATTCAGTGCAGTACAGAAGGTTCAAGATGGAGACAATCAGGTCCAGCATCCATTTAATACAAAAAGATTCGGTAATGTGCACCCTAGATCTCAGGGATGCATATTATCACGTTCCTATCCATCCGATCCATCATCAATATTTGAGGTTTGCCCTAGAGCGAAGGGACAAAGTATATCACTTCCAGTTTACTTGCCTTCCTTTCAGCCTGTCATCGGCTCCCAGAATTTTTACAAAGCTAATAACGGAGGTTGCAGCCTTCCTAAGAAAACAGGGCATAATCATAATACCATACCTGGACGATATACTTTTAGTGGCCGAATCAGAGTCCCTTCTTCTCCAACAACAAAAACAGACAATCCAAACCCTACAATCCCTAGGTTGGGGAGTCAACTGGGAAAAATCAAGTCTCCAACCAAGCACTGCAAAGGTGTTCTTAGGAGTGCTTCTGAACTCTCATCTCCAGAATTCTTCCCTGCCCCTAACAAAACAACAATGGGTCTGAAAATCCAAAATTTCCAGAAAAAGACTTTCACGACGGTCAGGTTCACCATGCGAATCTACCTATCTACCTGGAGCAGACAGTCTTCAAGTCTAAACAAAAAGATGAAATTGACACCAGAAATAAAACTTTCTCTTTCTTAGTGGAAAAGACCCTCAAATCTAAGAAAGCCGGTAGAGTGGATCCTCCTTCCCATGGTGCGGATCTCTACAGAATCCAGTCGAAGAGGTTGGGGGGTTAATATAGAGGACAGATACTTTCAGGGCTTATGGCCTTCCGAACTACAAAACAAGGTCTTCAAATTTCAAAGAACTAAGGAACTAAGGGCGGTCTGGGAAGTTGTTCAACAAGGCCAAGATCTAGTCAGAGGAAATCACATAAAAATTTTCTTGGACGACTATCGCCTTCCTTCGTCAACAGGGAGGCCCCAAAGGAGTAAAGTTGCAGGTTATAGCAGCACAACTCTTCCAGTGAGCTGAAGCGAATGTTCTTTCGGTGTCAGCAGTCCATCTCAAAGGATCCGAGAACACAATAGCGGACTACCTCAGCAGAGAAAAAGTCTGGTCCTCCGAGTGGGAGCTGAACCCAGATGTCTTCAAGCAAATAATCCAGAGATGGGGCTTGCTCTCCATAGATTTGTTTGCAACCAGAAAGAACAGGAAGATTCGGCGATTCTTCTCCATCAGCCCGAGCGACAACCCAGAAGGGGTAGACGCGCTCTCTCAGCCCTGGGGAAAAGATCTTGTATATGCCTTCCCTCCAATTCCACTAATCTCGAGGGTATTGAGGAAAATAAAACAGGAGCAGACAACTTTAATTCTGGTAGCACCTTATTGACCCAAAAAGATCTGGTTTCCGTTGTTACAGCAAATGTCGGTGGATCACCCATTTATTCTTCCACACCGAGTAGACCTTCTATCTCAAGGTCCCTTGTATCATCAAGATGTCCACCTTCTCCAGTTAATGGTGTGGATCCTGAAAGACGCATCCTAGCTTCCAAAGGCTTGTTGGATTGCGTAATCTCGACTTTACAAGCCAGCAGAAAGCCGATAACATCAACCATATACTCCCCGGTGTGGAAACAATTTTGCTTATTTTCAGGAGAATCAGTCATGGACTCAGTTCATCTCGACATCCCTAAAATACTAGATTTTCTCCAACAGGGATTCGATAAAGGCATTAAAAGTGCATATTTATGCCTGAGTTCTTTCCTAGACTATCCCTTGGCAGACCACCCATGGGTGTCAAGGTTTCCAGAGCAATCTCTCGCCTAAAACCTACGCTTAGAGATCTTGTACCGTCATGGGACCTAAACCTAGTGTTAAGAGCCTTATGAAAGCCTCCATTTGAGCCTTTGGAGCAGGCAGGGATAGATCTACTCTCCATGAAAGCAGTTTTCCTGGTAGCAGCAGTCACCACAGCAAAATGGGTAGGGGAGATCCAAGCACTCTCGGTACTAGATCCTTACCTGAATGTACTAGACGACAGGTTGGTTTTCAGATTGGATCCCTCTTTCTTCCCAAAGTGGTATCCAAGGCAAACTTGAACGAGGAAATAATCCTACCATCCTTTTGCCAATCTCCAAAAAGCGACAAAGAAAAATAGTTTCATACCCTGGACATCAGAAGATCAGTCATTTACTATATGGAAACGACAGCTCCCTGGAGACGGGACTCTAATCTGTTTCTGCAATATTCAGGAGCAAACAAAGGCAGGAAAGCCTCTAAACCAGTGTTTCCCAAACCCCATCCTCACGGCCCCCCACAGGTCATGTTTTCAGGATCTCCTTAGTATTGCACAGGTGAGAGAATTCCTGATGCCTTGATGATACCTCAATCACCTGTATAATACTAAGGAGATCCTGAAAACATGACCTGTGGGGGGCCGTGAGGATGGGGTTTGGGAAACACTGCTCTAAACCAACCTTAGCAAGATGGATAACCAAGACTATCACTCTTGCATGCGAGTCAGAGGGAAAGGACCCGCCAATTTCCATCAAAGCTCACTCCACTAGAGCAGTTTCCACTTCCTGGGTAGAGAAGGCAGGAGCATCAGTAGAACAGACCTGCCAGGCAGCAACTTGGTCTAATATATCTACCTTCAGCAAACACTATAAATTAGATGTTCTGTCCAGCCAAAACCTAGCTTATGGTCGTAAGGTTCTGCAAGCAGTAGTCCCACCCTAATGACCGTTTGATTTGGTATTTCTCCTGTCATGCTGTCATGATGGACAAACTGGTAAAATAGGAATTATTCCTACCGTTAATTACGTTTCCAGGAGTCCATCATGACAGCACCGTTATATTCCCTCCCCTACTCTTTATGCTAATGTGAATGTAACATTGGTGAATTTAATAAAATAGAGTTGCATCCATCCTGGTGTGGTGATCGGTACAAACACTGAGGGTGATGTGGGTGGGGAAGGCTCTTAACCTCTCATGTGTTTCCTGTCCCTAGAAGGTCAGAGGAACTACCTCCTGTCATGCTATCATGATGGACTCCTGGAAACGTAATTAACTGTAGGAATAATTCCTATTTTTTTTGAGGATTTAGCATTCCTGTGAATCACTAACCTAATATTTAGTTGTATACCCACAGTTTTTTTTAGAAATGCTTCACAATTTTGTTGCATAGAGTTAACCAACTTCTGGCCCCTGTCGCCTGTTATTCCAGCCCAGGATGCTTTGACTACATCCCACAATTTTTTGGCATTTGTTGGCTTTGCCTCAGAAACAGCGTTTTTTATGTCACCCCACTAGTGTTCTATCGGATTAAGGTCCGGGGATTGGGCTGGCCACTCCATAACCTCCTTTTTGCTGGACTGGAACCAAGATTTTGCTTGTTTACTGGTGTGTTTAGGGTCATTGTCTTGTTGAAACACCCATTTCAAGGTGATATCCTCTTCAGCGTAAGGCAACGTGATTGACCTCCACACTGCTATTATTTTGAACACATCTCCTTTCAATTAATTATTCAAATACACAGACTCAAAATCAAGCAGATCATGAATGCTGAGTCTGGTGGTTTTCTTACAATCTACTGCACCAACTGGTAACTTGTTTGACGTGGTAATATAATTTATATCAAAAACAGTGATTAATCAGGTTAGTCTTATTGGACTGCTATTATTTTGAGCACTACGGTATATTGCACATAGTTGATAAGTTTAATGGGAAGAACCCATTCATGGGAAGAACCCTTTCATTGGTCAGACATTGACCTAAAGGTAGTACTGGACAGTCACCCATTCTTCTTTCTGAAGGAGAGCTAATTTGCATAGTTATTCCCACAGAGCATTGCCTGTAAGACTCACTGCACCAGCTACCATAGATTTCAGCAATGAGAACCAGTACCTTCCAAGACCTTCATGGAAAATTAAGAGGAAACTTTCCCATCCATGGTCTGTGGCTTGCAGTACTGAGCAGGTCAAAATTCAACCTGTTAGATTCTTCTTTGCCCCTGGTCCATCGTCACCTTCCCGCAGGGGAATCACCATTTATAAAAAAAACAAAAAACAAATCTCTTGTCTATGACCCGGATTACAATGCCTGGTGATAAAATTGCCGTTGCCTGGTACTTTTGGGCAGCAAACATAGACTACATGGTAGCTATTCACTGTTGCTAGCTGTGATATTACATAGGCAACACAACCACCTTTTTTTTTCTTTCTTCTTGTTAGAACTGAGGGAAACCAGTTTGGTTTGAGGTACAAATGTGTTACAGGAGGGCAATAAAAGTCAGACAGATTTAGTGATAGGATAGGCTGTAAAATGCAGGCACTAGATAGGGAGATAAGTGGTGCTAAGGTCGTAAAGATCTAATTGAGGTATTAGGCAAATAATCAGGAGTTTGTGAACTCCCAACCTTTCCTTGTGTGTAACACAAAGTACATACAATGGGCTGTGGAGATCAGAACAGCACAAGGGTTAAAGAAACTAGTTATTCAGAGGTCCTCTCAGATAGCCAAAAATACCCTGGAAGCACTCGTTACTGCATTCTTTCCTTCATTAGGTGTAAAGCCATATTTAGTATTCTTTGAAATATGTAGCTACAGGGCACTCTGATTGATTTGGAACTAACCAGGGCACCAATACATGACTGCCTCTAAGATATGCCCGTCACTGCACAACTGCACAAATACCCAGTTAAAAAGCTTGAAGTTTTACAGTTTCTAAGAAGCTTTTTATTATCTAATACTTTTCTTCCATAAGGTGCAACATGCAGGCTGGGACTGGCCCACAGGGGAACAGGAGAATCCTCCGGTAGGCCACCCCTGTGAAGGATTGCCAATGAGTAGTGCTATTACACATTACACTTGATTCACAATTTGTATAAAAAGGTATCTAATCATTCATTAAACAAGCTAGCCAAATTAATATTACATAGAAGCAATAGTAAATTTGTGTACTAGGGTCAGGTTATTTTTGCGTGTAGCTGAGCAGTGGGGCCCCAAGAATTAATGTTATTGGCGGGCCTTTGCCAACTCAGCCCGACACTCAAGAACGTATATCAAGAATGTAATCATTTCTTTTCATTGCTTTTTGTGCATGCAAAGCTGGGGCTTCCTGGCGATTTTGATTGCAGCACAGATCGCACGAACAAAAATTATCACAGGTGAATGGGATCACATTGTAACAACCAAGGTGCTACAGAAAATCGCAAAAATTCCAACCGAGTTAGACTTTTTTGCTTCTTGATCAGTACCTTTTGGATCAAAATGTGACTTTGCATTACAGCATAGAGTGATTTTTGGCCACGCAACCTGTTTTGTGAAATCACTCTGCAGCCCAAACTTAAAAGAAGTAAAATATCAGTGAAGGTTATTCTTTAAAGGGAACCTGTCAGCCGATTCATACTGCCCAAACCAAGTGAATCATTAAACATGGCTCTGTTATTGCCGGCATTTATGAGTTACTCTGAAACGCTGCGGTGTTCATTGATTTCCTAACATTCAATATGTTGGTTAGCGAAACGTAGGAAACAAATGGATGGCGACATGATGGCAGAATCAGACTATACAGAGTTTATTTGTAGTCTTTTACCATACAGATGCACTTTGGTCCTGTACACACAAAACTGTGAGAGATTTTTAATTAAGACTATTATAAAGTTGCTTTATTTCTCATTTTAGGAGCACAGGAAGAAACGATAAAAAAATTGTTGTGAATTTGGGTCCACTTAATTTGTGCTTTTTTAGTTCAAGTTAGTATAAAGTCTTTTCTGGGAAAACTGGGTGTTCAGACTTTGAGTAGAGTGGTATCAGATAGGAGGAGAGAAAAAAATAAAAGTTTCTCCACCTCTATTCTGTCAGCAAGTGAAAATCGGACTGCACTCAGATGTTATTCGAATGCGATCTTTTTTTATTTTATATACCCATAGACTTGCATTGCCAATTTTGATCTGACACTTGGATAAATATTGGACATGTCTCCATCTTTTTCCGCGGACCACTCAATCTTAGGGAAAATCAAAGAGTGAGAAAATTTGATTCAAAATTGTAAAATGCTGCGGAATATGTTGGCGCTATAAAAAATAAAATTATTATTATTCAAAAGACTTGATAAAATACAATCAGTTTGTTTATTATTGTCATAAATTCGACAAAAGCTACTTTGAAGCTGGGAACTTTAATTACTGCACCCTAATCACTGGCCATACAAAAGGTGGGTGAAAATTTGTTTACTTTGAACTGCACCTTTCAGCTCCTGTTATTACAAAGCTCCACTAGTGTCCAGGATGGAAAATGTGAGTAGTTGTGCAGCAATATGGCATGGAGGGGGAGGTGAGGGATCCACTAATACTCAGCGAGGCAATTTTTACATTTCTCACAAGTGTTTGTCTCAGCTTTCTGGCCTCAATGGCAAGTGTCCCTAGTTATTCAGTGATGCAGGAGATCGGGATGTATCACTGCAAAAACTTGGCAGAATTGTAATTTGGGACATAATGAAAGATAGAAACACTCCAGGCAAATGCTTTGTTTCTTAGAGTAGGGCCTGAGTGCCCGATGCGAGACACACACAAAGCTCCCATAGGCTCCAGGAAACAAATTATGCCATTATCCGTTTTAGGCCACGTTCACATGTTCAGTATTTGGTCAGTATTTTACATCAGTATTTGTAAGCCAAAACCAGGAGTGGGTGATAAATGCAGAAGTGGTGACTCGTTTCTATTATACTTTTCTTCTGATTGTTCCACTTCTGGATTTTTCTTCCAAATACAGATTTAAAAAAAAGTGACCAAATACTGAATATGTGAATGTAGCCTTACAAGAGGTATTTCCTTACGTGGCTTATGCAAGATTACAAAACAGGGTTATATTTTTCCCAGAAAAATCTGAACGTCCTGATTTAAGCAAATGGTGCAGAGCTGCAATACCAGTCCCAGCCAATGGACAAGAGTGGCGCTGTTCTGGGAGAATGGAAGCAGACCCTTTTTTTCTAATCTTGATATGACTGAAGTAGAAGTGGACAACTATTTTATTATGGGTTTATTATTGTTTTTTTTTTCCTCGACTTAGAGATATACTTTTTAATAATATCCGATGATTTATTTTCAAAAAGCAGAAAATAATGAAATTTCTTCTTGGAACAGAAGTAATGAGGCCTCAGAATATTATCCCCTGTTCTAGCACAATATACTGTGTCTGGCGCTCTTTGGTCTCACTCCAACTGTACATTTTCCCCCCTCCTATAACAGTATTCTTTGGTTCTTGTCCTAATGTTCTCTGACCAATGTCCAAGTCATTAAATCATGTATTTGCCGATATGTGAAAGACCCCATCGAATATATTCTTGCCATATGTTCATCTGATGGCGGAACGCAAATTCACGAGTCCTAATCTGATAAATGTCCGATACAGGTTGGAAAACTGTGGATTTAAGATATTAGCAATGGCTGACAGCATGGAGCGCTGGAATAAAGTACTTGTAACATGGGTCAGTGAACGCAGCAGCGAGGTATTTCTCCATCAGGGGTTTTGTTTATGGCAGTGGGTGGTGAACTGCAATTTATGTACCATAACAATGGGTGATAAACTTCTGCTGACTTTTTATTTGTTATGTTGAAGTCAAACTTCACATCCTGATGAGAACATGGAAAAATTAGAAAAGTAAATGACCAAAAAGTTTCCTTAACCATAAGTATTTTATTCATTCTCTTCTGTAAAGTTATATAAACCGTCTCATCTTTCATCTATTACATCATTTTCATTGAAAACTTACTGAAACCAATATGGCCCGCTTTACAGATCTCACCCAGCTTTCTCAGACTCCCGAACGTTTGCCTAATTGCACAGTCCTACGTCCTCCCCTCCAACACTACCACATAATAGGGCACAGCTGACCGTTTGGACCTTAGAAAAGCTTGATGACAAGTCATGTCGGAGCTAGTGGTGGTCATGTTGGTTATCACTCAGCCTTACCAGATACAGCTGTAACTAAGACAGATTTGAAAAAATGACTTTATTTAAATTGAAAATGATTTTGGATCTCAGTATCCTTTCCATAATGCTAATATTGTGCTGATGAACAAAATGATGTCTCGGTGCTCATGCACAGAGATGTATGACAGGACCTCCTACAGGCCCAAATTATACCACCGTGTGTGTCTGATTTTATATGGATACCCTCATAATAATAGGGGTCCGTAATGCCATTGTGCAAGAAGACCTCCGGGGTAGATAACATAAAATCTCTGATTGTGATGACCATTTGTATGTACGGATTACTAGCATGACCCACCATGATTGGGTTGTAGTAATATTCCCTCTATAAACCTAGATGCAGTCTGTATATTGTATGGTATAACCTGTTGCTTTTCCACTCTTTTGCTTTTTCATATTTTCTCTCTGTCATTGTCTCTCTCTGCCGCTCTCTGTTTTACTTCGTCTTTCTCTTTCTCACTCTCTCTGTTTCTCTTCTGTCTTTCTGTCTTGCACACAAGCTCTTTTGCACTCTTGTTTTCTCTTGTCTTGCCCTGCCGCTACGCTGTCTTTTCTTTCTCATGCTTGCCTTCTCTCTTGTGCTCACTTTCTTTCTCTGACTCTCTCTCACATGCCTTCTCCTTTGTACTCTTGCTTTCTTTCTCTTGTTGTTTCGCTCTCCGTCTCTCTTCTCTCACACAGCCCCTCTCTTATGCTCTCAGTTTCTCTTTGTCTTTGTGTATCTTTGTCTCTTACTCCTTCTCTCTTGCACTCTTGATTTCTCTCCCGCTGTCCCTTTCTCTGTATTGTACACCTTATCTCTTGAGCTTTGTCTTTCTTGCTCTCTTCTCAGTCTTTCTTTGTCTCTGCCATTTCACTCTGACTGACTCGCACACCTTTTCTATTGTACTCATCCTCTCTGTGTCACTCCTTTTCTCTTGCTTTCTCTGTGAATTTCTCTGTTGTACTCCTTTCTTATACTCTTGATTTTCTTTTTCTCTTTGTTGTTCTCTCTATCATAATCCTCGCTTGCACTCTTGCTTTCTCTCTGTTGTTCTCCTTCTGTATTGTATCCTCGCTTTCTTTCTGCCTCTTTGCCTTAGGCTGTGTGCCCATGATGCGTTTTTCAAGCATTTTTGCTGCGGAATTTGCGCAGCGTAAACACTTGTAAAACGCTTGTAAAACGCTTGGTAATCTGTCCCCCATGGTCCCCAATGACATTCCGCAGTTCAATGCCCACCGCAGCGTTTTTGATGTGCGGAAAAATCTGCAGCATGTCCATTATTTGTGCTTTTACGCATGCGGAATTGCCTTCTTCAATGCATTAGAAAAACGCATGGCAATTCCGCATGTTCAAAACGCTTCAAAAATGCGCAAAAAACTTGTGTGAAATTCCGCATGCGTTTTTCCAGGCAAAGACATGCAGAAATTAAGCGGAAATTTTCCGCTTCATTTCTGCATCGTGGGCAGATAGCCTGACTCTCTGTAGTTCTCATTTGCTCTTGCACTCTCACTGTCTTTCTCTGCCTCTTTGTCTTACTCTCTGTTATAATCCCCCTCGCTTGCGCTCTCGCTTTCTGCCTCTTTGTCTTTCTCTGTGTCACACTCCTTCTCTCCTGCACTCGTGCTTCTTTTCTGTCTCTTTGTCTTTATCTCTGTTATACTCCTCTCTGTTGTAGTCCATCCCTCTTGCGCTCTCACTTTCCTTTTCTTTGTCTTTTTCTGTGTTGCACTCCCTCGCTCTTGCACTCTTACTTTCTTTCTCTTTGTCTTTTTCTCTGTCACGCTCCTTTTCTCTTGCGCTCTCTCTTTCCGTTTCTTTGTCTTTTTCTGTGTTGCACACATTTTCTCTTGCACCTTCGCTTTCTTCCTTCCTCTTTGCCTTACTCTCTGTCTGTTTGCCTTTCTCTCTATCGTTCTCATTTGCTCTTGCACTCTTGCTTTCTTTCTGTCTTTGTCTTACTCTCTGTCATACTCCTCCTCGCTTGCGCTCTCTTTCTGCCTCTTTGTCCTTCTGTCTGTCACACTTTCTTTCTGTTTCTTTTTGTCTTTCTATCTGTTGTCTTTCTCTGTTGAAGTTCATCTCTCTTGCGCTCTCACTTTCCGTTTCTTTGTCTTTGTCTGTGTTGCACTTCTTCGCTCTTTCTTTTTGTCTCTTTGTCTTTCTCTCTGTCGCATTCCTTTTCTCTTGCGCTCTCGCTTTCTTTCTCCTGCTCTTTCTTTCCTTCTCTCCACCCTCTCTCCCTCTGTCAGTAGATTTGGCAGTGGCACTGTGATGTTACATAGAGTTAAATCTCTGACTTAATGCAGCTAAAGATCATTATTATAACCATGAATGAAACTGCTGGTTACACAAGACACGGCAGCAATTTTGAGGTCTGACCTTCAATTCACAAGAATGCAGCTGAGGAATTCATTGCCTCCGCTGAATGTGAGTGACAGGTACCCTTGTAAGCCCGCTGACTTATAATATAATCAAAATGAATTTCCTGGTGTTTGAGTGGCCACTTAAGATTTCCACACAAGTACTAACCATAAATGATGGAAGATAAGTCACATACAGTAAAATTGTTTTATTGTTGGCACTGAATGTGCACAAAATAGCCATGAACTCAGATTTAATCTAAGATTGTGTCTCCAAGGAGAAGGTCGAGATGTCTTGTCAAATCGGTCCTTTGGTGACAATTGTGGATGCGGAAGAAAAATATATATTTAGATTTGTAAAAGATCAGAGAGGCCAAGAAGAAATCCATGTCTACACTGACCAGCCTGGAGAATGCTAGATTAATGATAATGGATTAAAGAACTTCCCGTAGGCCAGAGACTTGGCCGGTCCAGTCCACCATGAGGGTCCTTACACCTGTACAGCCATCTAAGGATGTACAGGTTCTCCCCCAGGTAGGGAGCGGGAGACTTGTGGGTATGCTAGCTAGCTGTCCTCCAGCGGAAAGAAAGCTGCTCTCAAGTGCCACCTATTGAACGTCGCTACCCTAGATGTCAATCCCTGGCCTATTAAACAAGATTTATGACATGACTTAAAGAAGACCTGTCTCCAGATCTAAGGTGACCAGTTTTTGTTCTTATTTTATTCCCTCTGCTCCCTTGATTATTCAATTTTTTTAAATTATTTTATTTATTTATTTATTTATTTTAAATCCACCATACAGTTTTAGTACTATGGGCCTTTTTATTTAGTACTGATTTTTTTGGTCTTTACCAAGCTTCGCCCCCTTGGTAATGACCATAAAAATTAGCAATAAATCAAAAGGCCCATATTACTAAAACTGTATGGCGGATTAAAGAAAAAAAAAGAGAGAATACTCTCTAAAGCGCTGCAGAATTAATGGCGCTATATAAATGAGATAAATAAATAAAACATGGCTACTTTTGATCTGATAAGAAGTCTTCTTTAAGGGCCCCCAACTCATTGGATGAAAGTCAGCTGAACACTCTTATTTTGGCTGGACCGGACGATCATCTGGTGTGCATGGGGGCCTCCCGATCACCCCCCACAGATAATGTCAGAGGAGAGAGGGACCGGGTAGTTGGAGTTTCGAAAGCTGATCCTGCTGCTTTCAGGAGAGATCATACACCTCTGGCAGCGGCTTTCTCCTCTCTTTGCATTGAAACACATGAACGAGCCGAGCACGCATGTGTATGGGGAGGTCAGGGAAGATAACTGTTGGCTGGAAGTTTGTTTGGCAGACAGCTATCTCATGTGTATGGGCTGATTGGATAGGCTAAATATGCTCAGAGTCTTCTTCAAAAGGAAAAGACACTCATCCACCGACAGCTACTAGCAGGGGTATTGTTTCACCATGTGGCGACGCCATTTGATGTTGAGAGTCCATACCTATGGGGATTTAGACCCACAGACACACTGTGTAGCACGTGTTTTGTGCTTTCAGTGCACTGTTTTTGATCTATAAAACAAAAAAAAGCATCGGGCTGCTCAGGTAATGCACAGGCCCATAGCACGATTTGGGTTCTTTTACTGTGTTTCACAAAATTTTAATAATTTGCATGTGGAAAAATTGCTGAAACCTCAAAAATTTAGGCTAAGGCTAAGTGCCCACGATGTAGAAATGCTGCATATTTTTTCCTCTTCTCACTAGCAGGAAAAACTCATGTGGATTTTACATGCGTTTTTCCTGCCAGGTAGAAGCGTTTTTGCATGTATTTCTGCATGTGGGTTATCAAGCGCTTTTCCAAGCGATTTTAGCATCACTTGGAAAAGTGCTTGACAACTTGGTCACACTATATAAATCCATGCAACCGGCATGGATTTATATAGTGTGACCAAGTAATAGTTAAAAAAAAAAAAAAGAATAAGAATGGTAAAAAATAAAGATTATACTTACCTTCCGACGGCCCCCGGTGTTTTCTCCGCTACGTCCGGTCTGTTGTATGGGTTGCGGTGGTGTGAAAGGACCTGCCATGACGTCATTTAGTCATGTGACAGGTCACGCGACCGCTGATGTCAGTGACCGATACAACAGACCGGACGCAGCGGAGAAAACACCGGGGGCCATCGGAAGGTAAGTATAATCTTTTATTTTTTATTTTAAATTCTTTTTTTAACAGGTTCTATGGTGCCCGGGTCTGGATGAGAGTCTCCTCTTCTCCAAACCTGGGTACCATCCGCACATTGAACCGTATGATATCCGCTTGTGCAAATGTGTTCATACGGATATTATGCATTTCAGTGCAAGTCAATGACAGCAATTACGCCGCGTGTCCGCAAAATTAATGGACATACTGCGTATTTTTCCGCAATGATAATTCGCAGCGGAAATTTCCGCAGCATGTGCACAGCACATGAAGATTATCATTGGGGAACATGGGGCACATATTACCAAGCGGAAATTCCGCTGCAAAAACGCTTGAAAAACGCATAGTGGGCACGCAGCCTTAAAGGGGTCTTCTACTTTTACAAAAGTGGTCCCCAAACATATTTATACCTGTAAAATAACAAACCAAACAGGTACCTACCCTTCCCAGGTCCAGCGCCAACTCTCTGTCGCTGCCTCGGTCTGTTTGTTGTGGCTGCTACGGTAACATCACGACTACAATGCACATCACCGCTGCACACAATCACTAAGCACAGCTTGTGAGCACCCGGTGTGTTTGTTATTTTACAGGTATGATACCCGAGTGCTTTCCTTTTTTTTTCTTCACAGAACCATTGATTTGAATGGGTAACTTTTGGTTTGTAACTGATCAAAAAAAGACACGTCTGCTTTTTGTTAGTGTTTTTTTTTTCTGGTAAAGCAGACATTCAGTCCATAAACCAATATGACATGGACATGTGAACGGCCTCATAGACTACAACTGGTCCATGTTCTATCGGTAAGAAAATATGGATAGAACACGCTTGTAAAGAACGGACATCTCAAGGAGGTCTTACACTACAAATGGCCACATAGCCTTCTAGGTATGTGACACAAGATCACAATATCCAGCTTCTGCAACACTATTAATGATGGTTAATGTGAGTACATGGGAGCTCCGACCACTTGGATCCTGTATGTTCATGCTAGTGCTGTGTTCATACAGCAGATTTGGTGGAGAAGCACATAAACCTTATATGATCCTGCACAATGTTCGCACTGACACTACAGCCTGTGCTTCATTGCCAGAACCTGCTGTCCAATTTCAACAGAAAATTGCGTGACCTCAGCTGTGGAAAATGATTCAATTGTTATGGACATTTTCCCTAAATGCCTGTGAGTAAATGCCTGTATTTAAGCTCCAGCAGCTCTGCCATGTCTGGTTTACATAATCGTGATGCTGGTAGTTCCCTCTGACCAGGCCGCGCATAAACCGCATGAATAATGAAATCCAGTTAAAGTAATTAGGAAAGATACAGAGAGAATGACCCTACCATTGGATTCCTGGCCATAGCAAACAATTCATCCTGCATTATTACGCATGGAGGGGATCTGATTTCTAAAACTACAACCTCTATCTGTATGATCTTCCACACTGACATTAGTTTTTTCAGCATCTATTTTTTTTTTAAATCCTTGTAAACCCCATAAATTTTAAAAGTTTTTTTTTTTTTATATCATTTTTTTCTCACTTGATTTATTTTGCTACATTTGTAAAGTTGCTTTTTTACTGCCATTTTTCAAGCCGTATGAGAAACATTAGAAAAAAATACCATAAATAGAGCAAGCAGCTTTAAAAAGAAAAGCCAGAAACACCAAAAGTAAAGAAAACTGCGACTGATTAGATTGACTTTTAGGCTTAGGTCACATCAGCGTATATTCTCTCATCCGAGAGAGTTTGATCAAAGTGTGATCCAATTTTCTTGGATGAGGAGAAGATGGGGAAAAAAATGTCTCTATCTTATCCATTCCGTCAGATGTCATCCGAGTGCAGTCCGATGTTTTCCACGGACTCATTGACTTGCATGACTGAGTTCGGTCCGATAATCAGATCCAGCTCGGCATGCTACGATTTTTTTTTTTCGTTTCTCCTTGAACCGACTTAGCCTGTTGAAAAAAATTATTCATGTGCACAGCCCCATAGAGTAACAATGGTTCGACTGCAATCCTATGTTTTGGCGGATCGCATTTGAACCGAAAATATGGTCATGTGCACAAAGCCCCTTGAAAAGTTGTCTGGAGAAAGCATATTGATTACTCATTCAGAGGGCTGCATTTTGATCTCTGTCTGATTTATACGCCCATCTGACTGCACACTTAGGATGAGGTCATCAATATCAGGATTGGTTGGGGTCCGGCACCTGGGAACCCCACCGATCAGCTGTGTGCAAAGTGCAACTCCATTCAATGTGTAGCGGCCACTGCCGGGAACTACAGCTCCGCTCCTAGCAACTTTTAAAAAGTATGAGCGTATTTGATATAAATCAATGGTGACCTGTTATCCTTATCTTCATTTTCTAAAAGAGGTTGCACAGCAGCTAATTATCTATGGCTTTCTGTGATCTGCATCAATGTAGTCAGCCTGCACTTCATACTTTTATATGGTCACAGTAGCCCCCAGTGACCTGTAATATGCCTATAATTTACAGCAGGGGGGCATTATCACATATACACAATGCCTTCTGTTTCTTATCACAACATTCCTTTGCCTCTTTCTCTTTATTTCCTATGTGAATTCTCATAATCTTTACACGCTACTCGTTTTTCTCCAGCGTTATCAATTTCATCCTTTCTTGCTCACTTTTTCCTTTTCTCTTTCTGAGGTTTTATGTCTCTCCTTTCGTTTTCTTCCAGCTTTTGCTCAGCAGACTCCTTATGTCTGCGCTCTCTCCTGCCTCCTTTCATCTGCACGGCCTCCATCTTGTACCTCCCTTACAATGTGACCTACACAATGTGACATGATAACTAGGTGAGGTCTCCACAGCTGTTTTGATGTGATGACATTGCCTGTACTTTATTAAGGCTTGTTCTACATTGGCATTCGTCTCTAGTTATTTTGCTGGATATTCATGTCTCTGAACCATAAAGCCTCGGGGGTCTCTGTTTCGATCATTCAGAAATGTATTGAGATGTTTGTAAATGTGTTGACATTTTCCGTCTCTAATCCAGTGCGCTATGCAATGACACCCTGAAATTAGACCCGAGATAGCGCCTGCTGGTATTTGTTACTGGCAATGTTAAGATTTTGTGCTTTTCAAATACAGGTTCTTCCGCATGACAGCAAAGCAAGACGTCTCTTTGTAACAAGTGGCGGGCTTAAGAAGATTCAAGAGATCTCCACCGATCCTGGCTCCCCTCTCCAGGAATACATCAACACTATCAATAATTGTTACCCCGAGGAGATTGTCAAGTAAGGAAATACTGAATTCTTGGAAGTGGCATCGTTGTGCCTGGACAGAGCCAGGCTATGGCAGATATGTCTGCCAAGAATGTAAATGACGTTAGACGCTTCTAAGGAGGCAGAATAAGTCATGATACAAGAGATGACGGCTTGTAAGAAGATCTACTAATATCCCAGCACTAGTGATAAAATGTGATCAAAGAGGCAACCGAGAACAATAGATTGCATTCAAGTACACAGCAAATGTACTACGTACACTATAAACTTAACAATTATTTGAAACAAGAATCCCTCCGCGTGCTCTATTTTTCCTCCAATCACAATTCAATTTTTATATATTATAACTCAGTATAGAAATACAAGAAGGATGATTTTTTTGCATACAATCATTATATATGGAATTTTGGATATATTTCATTTATACACATTAGGCTTTAGCTTCAGATACGCTGAAAACGACTCTTAGCTACGTAGATTCACTGTGACCTGTTGATGTGCAGTTCTACCACTTGGCAATTAGAGATGAGCGAATCAATTTACATCACATTTCGGTATTTCGTGGCCACTGGACAGAAGCCCTGTGAACTGCCTCCATCCTAAGGGCATCTGTGGCTCCTGTTTTGATTAACCGGACTGGCACTGGTGTCATTTTTACGATATGATGCACATGTGACATTGTACCAGCCCAGCTAATGAAAAGAGGAGCCACGGATGCTGGCAGGTAGGAGGCAGTTTGCAGAACTCCATCTCATTGGCCACGGAATACTGACCTGACCGCTGGACTAGAGTTCTGTGAATTTATTCTCTCATCTCTTCTGGCAACGTTTGTAAAACATTGGTCTGCAACTTAAAGGGATTTTCCAACCCAGTTCAAACTTTCGATAAGGAAGACCGCTTTCAGTATAGTAACATCATATAATATACACACTTTTAGGATTAGGCTATGTTAGCTGGTTAAAGTGGCCGTCAGGTGACTGCAAGTATTCGATTTGCATATTTGTGGTCAAGTGCCAACTAGGTTCTGATGTGCTATGTTCGGCTAGCAGAACAGAATCCTAACAGTGTGTATATTAGCAGTTATTATTTGGCAGGCTGCACTACTACCCCAGTTAGCCCTGGGGTTGGGTGAAAAATCCTTTCTGGGTGTTGGAAGGCCACAAATAATATATATTTTGTTTGCAGTACTACATGACCCTGTTTAGATGTGTTCTGCCCAAAGTCTAAAATATTAGACTGCAAAAACCTTTACCATTGAAGCTGACCTTGTGCTGGTTCCCCCTCTTTTGAAACTGGGGAGGACTTAGGGAAAAATCACCATATAGTGATTCTGTCCTTTTCTCCTATAAGACATAGAAAGGTAGCAAGAGAACTATAGAGACTTCTTGGATAGCCATGCAAACTATGTACACGGTGTTGTTGTCACAGTGCACATTGCACTAATGCTGTAAAAAAAGTGTGGCATATTGTTTTAACTATAAGACACACTTCTTCGCAAAAAAAGTTGCTAAAAAGTATGTGAGTCTTACAGTCCATATACAGCTTCCTGTGATTGAGGAGAACGCTGACATAGCATCCTTCCTTATCGATCAGATAACTGCGCTTGCTCCTCTAGCCACACATATATATATCTGATGAGTGCAGAGCAGGAGAGAGGGCTACCAGGACCTGCGCTGATGCTGCACGTCCTGAGTAACTGAAGGACCATTCAGTCATGTGATCAGTCACATGGCTGGAAAGGCCTTCAAAATGAGGTAACGTATAGAGTGTATGTGTTTTATATATGTGTATATAGCAGAGGTGTGTGTGTGTGTATATGTAGCAGTGCTCCATGTGTATGTAGCAGAGCTATGTGCACTTGTAGCATAGCTGTGTATATGTAGCAGAGTTGTGTGTATGTAGGAGAGCTATGTGTTTTTGTATGTAGCAAAGTTACATGCGCTCGTAGCAGTGCATTGTGTGTATTTAGGACAGCTGTGTGCTAATGCTGCAGAGTTGTGGGAATGCTGGAGAGCTATGTGTTTTTGTATGTAGCAGAGTTATGTGCGTTTGTAGCAGAGCTGTGTGTCTATGTAGGAGAGGACTATGTGTAAATTTAGCAGAGCTGTGTAAGCATGTAGCTGAGCTATGTGTGTAGCAGAGTTAAGCAGGAATTTGGTAGAGCTGACTGTCCATGCTCTTTGCATGCAGAAGTGTTGTGTATACAGTGGTTATAAAAAGGCTACACACCCCTATTAAAATGCCAGGTTTTTGTCTTGTATAAAAAAACAAGAAGAATCATTTCAGAACTATTTCCACCTTTATTATCACCCATAATCTGTACAATTCAATTAAAAATAAAGTTGAGAAAGAAAAATTAAGTACTTTAATAATGTGGTTGCATAAACATACTTTGTTGAAGTATCCTTTGAATGTATGACAGCATTCAGTCTTTTTGGGAAGGAGCCTTATCAGCATTGCACATCTAGAATTGGCAAACTTTCAGCAAAGAGATCCCTTTGCTGTGTTGTAAGCTGTTTATGGGCCCTGACTTTTACTATAAAATGCAACTAAGAAAATGACAGGAAAATTCTACTAGAACAGTACAACTTTATATGGGTTTTATCAATTACTGTGAAAGATGGCTGCTATTTACTAACTACTATTTACCATGAGTGTAAATGTGATTGGCTAATTCTGAACTAAGAGGGTGTTCACACTTATGTAAATACATTATTTTAGTTTTGTTATATTTCTTTTCCCTTTCAAATTTTTTCAGTTTGTTTCTCAATGGACTTATACAGATTATGGTTGACTTTAAAAGTGGAAGAAGTTATGAAATGATTCTTCTTGGTATGATTTTTTTTTTACATGACAGAAAAGCCTGGCATTTTAACAGGGGTGTGTAGACTTTTTATATCCACTATATGGCCGTGCTGTAAAGCTATATGTGTATAATGCACATTTTGCAGAGAAACATTAACATAAGATCTATTACCTCCTTATTCTACCCTAGTTCATTAAAATTAGTGATATTGACCCCTCCACTTTTATATACTGCTGAGGAAATTTTAGTTATTAGAAAATATGTTTTTCCTAATTTTAGCAGCCTAAACCTGGGGAGTATCTTATAGTAAGGTGCGTCCTAAATACAGTATATATTCATGATCTTGCAAAGTTTATCTCCTTGGCAAATTGTCCCTTAATTGACTCTTCATCCTCTTCCGTTTCTGGATTAATTTTCCCTGTTTGTATTTCAGATATTACTCTCCGGGATATTCCCAGACGCTGCTGGAGAGGGTGGATCATTACCAGCCAGTGATTTCATGAGTTTGCTATTTATATTTAAATACTCTATTTTATTGCCTGCATTGAAAATCTATCTGTTGGGAGCACTATAAATATTTTATACTATGCTGTAAACAGAAATTAAAGATATATTACCCATCTTAAAAAGGGAGTCTTGTCTGAAAGAAGTACATTTATATTCCATACAAAGGTGGTTGTAAAAAAAACAAGAAAAAAAATAAACAGACATTAAAAGAATGTATTTTAACAGCCACTTTGCTTTAATGAATGCAATTGAGATTAACAAGGAAATAAGAGTAACTTGTTATTATTGATAAAACAGAGTCAATAAATGCGGCAGAAATCCACCCATTATTTTTGGCTTAAAAATCTGTATCTTATCAAGTACACATTGTGCTATTGGCAAATCACTTTGGTAGTACAAATTAAAGCAAATGTGTGATCAGGATTGCTTAAAGGGAATCTATCAGTAGAATGAACCCTCCTAAGTCATCTATATGGGTCTGAAGGTCATAGAATATTAAATAAAATGATACCTTGATATATGAGATCTGATGACTAATTCTAGAGAAATCCACATTTTTCTCAATATGTAAATGAGCTGTTAAGATCTATAGGTCGGACATAGATCTGGAGATTCATGAAAGGGGGCGTATGGGAGAGTTGGCTGAGATGGCTGCCGGCCGAACGATCGGCTGAAGGATCGTTACGTTGGGCTTCTTAAACTCTTTGAAGACAATTTGGCATATAAGTCTTCAATATTTTTGGTAGTTATTGCCCATGCCTGGTCATCTCTTTGAGTGCTTGACCAGATAACCTCATCTCCACTATGTTCCTGGAGTTCATGTCTGTTTCAACTATTTTTACAGATCAGACATTTTCTTCATATTAAATCGCAGGAATGTTATTTGGGGGGAATACCCCTCTAGCAAGTATTTGACACGTGAATTGTGTTGCAGATTTGGACCTGGCATTGTAATAAGCGCAATCTGTGTCACATCTGTAAGAAATTGGGGATAAATTTTCAGCGTGCCTTTAAATCCTCATGGATTTCCTACAAATTGAATTATTCCACATGTGAACTTAGCATAATGCAGATGCAAGGTGCGAACAGTAGTGCAAATTATGTATCGCTCGCATGAGTGCAAAATCAGAAAACCAAGGGAAGGGTTAGGTCTTACAGTTTGCAAATAATAATGCCGAGATGGCTCAGACGTAGCCGTTGACAACCTTGAAAAGTCATGCACACAGCCGTATACTTTAGAAAGGCATTGCTGACCAGGCAGGATGAAATACATCAAATCTCGTCCTTGGCTCTAGTTTTGTATGGCTCCTGTGCATTAACAAAGCAAGAATTTTAAGTGAATTGCATTGCTTTTACCTAGAGGTCACATTGAAACGGGGCACATACTATTGTATATACTATTTGAATACAGAGTTTTTTGCCCCTTGACACATTGGAGAGATGTTAGTGGTTGCAAATGTCCCTACAAAGCCTTACTAGGGTATGAAAAATTAAAGCTCCCAGGGCCCGATTCAACATTTCACTTTTTAAGTCATTTTTGTTTTGTTTTTTGTCTTGTGATGGTCAATGATGATATTTTTTGGCCCTCAATCTGGGTTACCAAATATAAATCCAATACAGGTAATATCAGACCACTGGTCAGATATGTTTTTTGCACAAATTCCTGTTAAAGTATAGAGTCTGGCTGGGCTTGTTGGAACTTGTAGTTCAACAACAGCTGGTGAGCCACAGGAAGCGCCTGACTAATGTGGAGGATACACAAGTGTGCATTTTCTACGAGTATTGTGCTGTCATCTCTGAACAAAGGGAATAATTGACTCCTAATGAGCCCGTCACACAGTCCTCTTAACTCTTCAAATGCAGCTGTAACCCCCACAAGACGTAGATCATATACTGTCCTGGCAAAGAAAATCTGCAGCCTGCAAAGTGTAAGGCCTCATTCAGACTTCAGGGTTTTTTCGACATACGAGAAAAATGGACCGAGTTTCAACAGAATTTCATCAGTTTTTTTCACTGATGAGAAAAATAAAAGTTTCTCTGGCTTCTCCTATCAGGTTGTTGATTGTGGCCTGTGGAATGTTGGTCCACTCCTCT
Source organism: Phyllobates terribilis (assembly GCF_046119375.1). Taxonomy (NCBI): domain Eukaryota; kingdom Metazoa; phylum Chordata; class Amphibia; order Anura; family Dendrobatidae; genus Phyllobates; species Phyllobates terribilis. The sequence goes on from NW_027362764.1 coordinate 74,583,344, forward strand.
TCAATGGCTGTGCAAAGTTCATGGATATTGGCAGGAACTTGAACACGCTGTCGTATACGCCGATTCAGAGCATCCCAAGCATGCTCAATGGGTGACCTGTCCGGTGAGTATACTTCGCACAGCCATTAAAGAAGAGCAGACCAACATTCCACAGGACACAAACAACAACTAATCAACTCTATGGAGATATGCTGCACAGCCTGAGGCAAATTGTGACACCACATACTGAGTGGTTTTCTGACCCACCCAGACCTCACCAATACCGTAAAACTGCACACTTTAGGCCATGTGCCCATATAGCATTTTTGTAGCGTTTTTACGGCCGCGAAAACGCTTGTAAAACAGTCTGCCATGCAAAGCAATGTGAATTCGGATGTGCTGTGCACATGATGCGCTAATTAGCGCGCCGAATTCGCATTGCACGCAGCATGACCATTTCTACCGCGATTACGCTGCAAATTCGCGGCCATTGAGGAACATTGAAACGCAGCAAACCCGCAAGTATATGTGGATTTGCTGCGCTTCAATTAAATTCAATGGCCGTGAATTTGCAGCGTAATCGCGGTGCGTGTGGTACCTAGGATGAAGAGGAGACTGAAACTCCTCTTTCATCCGCGGTGAAAAAAAGAAATAAAAAAGTTAACAATAAAAAAAAACCTGTATACTCACCTCTCCAGTCTGCTCCCGGCCCCGTCCTCTCTCCTCGGCGTCCCGCGGTGTACTGGCTGGGCCTGCGGTGACGTCATTTAGTCAGCTGATGGTCACGCGACCGCTGACGTCAGCCGTCAGGTGATGGTCGCGTGACCATCAGCTGACTAAATGACATCACCGCAGGTCCTGCAAGTACACCGCGGGACGCCGAGGAGAGAGGACGGAGCCGGGAGAAGACCGGAGAGGTAAGTATACAGGTTTTTTTATTTTTAACTTTTTAATTCTTTTTTTTTTTTTTTTTTTTTTTTACTATAGATGCAGCATTTAAAGCATCAGTTGTTCACACATTATAAATCCATGCTGGTTTCATGGATTTATATTGTGTGACCAACTTGTCAAGCACTTTTCCAAGTGATGCTCAAAATCGCTTGGAAAAGTGCTTGAAAAAAACGCATGCGAAAACGCATGTAAAAACGCTTCTCTCTGGCAGAAAAAACGCATGTAAATATGCATGCGTTTTTCTCTGCCAGAGAGAGGCAAAAACTCTCTGCATCAAATCTGCTATATGTGCACATAGCCTTAGAGTGACCTTTTATTGTGGCCAGCCTAAGTAAGGCACACCTGTGCAATAATCATTCTGTCTAATCAGCATCTTGATATGCCACAACTGTGAGGTGGATGAATCATCTCAGCAAAGGAGAAGTGGTCACTAACACAGATTTAGACAAATTTGTGAACAATATTTGAGAGAAAAAGGCCTTTTATGTACACAGAAAAAGTCTTAGATCTTTGAGTTCAGTTCGTGTAAAATGGGAGCAAAAATAAGTGTTGCGTTTTTTGTTCAGTGTGTGTGTGTGTGTGTGTGTGTATATATATGTATTTCTGTGTGTGTATGTATGTATGTATAAATATATGTTTATATATACAGTGGGTGAAATAAGTATTGAACACATCACCAAGTAAATATATTTCTAAAGGTGCGATTGACATGACATTCTCACCAGATATCGGTAACAACCCATCCAAACCACAAAGGCAAAGAAATCAAACCATAGATGTCCATAAATTAAGTTACCGTATTTTTTGGACTATAAGATGCAACGGACCATAAGACACACCTAGAGGAAAATAAAAATGTAAGCAAAAAATGTGTTCATGATGCACTTTTAAGGGGGGAGGGGGTCTTCTTCTGACTCTGTTATAGGGTTAATGTCCCCCAATTCTGACAATATCCCCCTTCCTGGTATATATCCCCCCCCCTTCCTCTTATACGTGGTCCCTATCCCAATCCTGGTATGCCTGGCATCCCTCCATCCTGGTATGTATTGAACCCCTCATCCTTATCCTGGTATGCATGGCACCCCTCATCCCTATCCTGGTATGCATGGCACCCCTCATCCTTGTCCTGGTATGCATGGCACCACTCATCCCCATCCTGGTATGAATGGCACCTCTAATCCCCCATCCTGGTATGCATGGCACAGCAATCCCCATCCTGGTATGCATGGCACCCCTCATCCCTGTCCTGGTATGCATGGCACCCCTCATCCCTGTCCTGTTATGCATGGCACCCCTCATCCCTGTCCTGTTATGCATGGCACGCCTCATCCCTGTCCTGGTATGCATGGCACCCCTAATCCCCATCCTGGTATGCATGGCACCCCTAATCCCCATCCTGGTATGCATGGCACCCCTAATCCCTATCCTGGTATGTATGGCCCCCTCATCCTTATCCTAGTATGCATGGTCTCCCTAATCCCCTAATCGCCATCATGCTGCACATAAAAAAACAAACACTCCTACTCACCTTTCTACTCTCCTCCAGCACTGCGTTCAGTCTGCCCGCACTCATCTCTCCATGTGAGCCGCGCATGATGTCACTGCCATGCGCGGTTCACAAGGAGAGATCAGCTGCCGGAAGTCACTGCTCCCAACGCCGGGACTGTGTGCGCGGTGAGCAGTGACTTCATGCTCCTTCATAGCCGGCGCTGGTGCCCGCTTATTAAAGGGCATGAATATTCACCCCCTCCCCACGCCTATGGGCGTGGAGAGAGTTTGAATATTCATGCCCTTTAACAGCGGGCACAGGCGATTCCGGCAGCAGCAGGAGCCGTGCTGCGGCTACACTGTGCTGCTATTAAGGAGCATGAATATTCAGTGCTCCCCACACCCCATGGGCATGGGGAGCAGTGAATATTCATTTTCTTTAGCAGCGGCGACAGTGTTGGCTGCAGCAGGCGGCTGCTGCCTCCTGTGCCCCGCTCCTCCACCGCTACCGCTCCCCCCACACCCCACAAATATATACACCACCCCCCAACATTCAGACTATAAGACGCACCCCCCATTTTCCTCCAAAATTTTGGAGGAAAAAAGTGCGCCTTATAGTCCGAAAAATACGGTATGTGTAATAATGAAAAATGACACAGGGAAAAAGTATTGTACACGCTTACTGAAATGTATTTAATACTTCGTACAAAGCCTTTGTTGATGATGATAGCTTCAAGATGCCTCCTGTATGGAGAAACTAGTCACAGCATTGCTCAGGGGTGATTTTGGCCCATTCTTCCACACAAACACACTCTTCACATCCTGAAGGTCCCGTGGGTTCCTTCTATGAACTCTGAGCTTTAGTTCCTTCCATAAATTTTCTATTGGATTCAGGTCCAGTGATTGGCTGTGCCATTCTATCAGCTTTAGTTTCTTTCTCTGAAACCAATTGAGAGTTTCCTTGGTTGTGTGTTTGGGATCATTGTCTTTCTGAAATGTCCACCCTTGTTTCATCTTCATCATCCTGGTAGATGGCAGCAGATTTTTATCAAGAATGTCTCAGTACATCTGTCCCTTCATCCTTCCTTCAATTATATGAAGTTTGCCAGTGCTGTATGATGAAAAACAGCCCCACACCATGATGATCCTACCTCCAAACTTCACTGTTGGTATGGTGTTTCTGTGGTGATATGCAGTATCTTTGGTCTTCCAAACATGGTGTATAGTATGTCATCCAAAGAGTTCAATTTTGGTCTCATCTGACAAGACTACATTCTCCCAGTATTTCACAGGCTTGTCTAAATGTTGTTGAGCAAACTTTAAACGCGCTTGAACATGTTTTTTGTTCAGCAGTGTAGTCTTGCATACAGTGGTGAGCATGCATACAGGCCATGGAGGTTGAGTTCATTACTTATTGTTTTCTTTGAAACAATTGTACCTGCATTCCATGTAGCTCTCCACAGATTGTCTTTGACTCTTGGACAACTCTTCTGATAATTCTTTTCCCTCCTCTGTCTGAAACATTGTGGGGAGCACCTGGTCGTGGCCGGTTTATGATGAAATGATGTTCTTTCCTCTCCCAAATTATGGCCCCAATAGTGGTCACTGGAATCTTAAGTAGTTTAGAAATTCTTCTGTAACCAATGCCATCAGTATGGTTTGCAACAATAATTTTGCGAAGGTCTTGAGACAGCTCATTGGTTTTACCCATCATGAGATGTTTCTTGTGTGGCATATTGCTAATGAGACACCTTTTTACAGGCCATCAGTTGAACCAGCTGATATTATTTTTCACTAAGTGGCCGGATTGTTTTGTACTTACTGATTGATTTCAGCTGGTGTCATGACTTTCCATGGCTTTTTGCACCTCTTTCTTCATGTGTTCAATACTTTTTACCTGTGTCACTTTTCATTATTTCATATAACTTAATTTATGGACATCTATGGTTTGACTTCTGTGCCTGGATTGGATGGGTTGTTACCGACATCTGGTGAGAATTTCATGTCAATAGCACCTTTAGAAATATATTTACTTAGAAAATTGGTGACGTGTTCAATACTTATTTCACCTGATAAATATATATGTGTGTGTGTGTGTGTTTGTATAATATAATACACACTGTAGGTGTCCACACCAAAATACACAATAAAAATCTGCTTTGATTATTGTGTTTTTATCTGCATTTTTTTCTTTATTTACACCTGTATTTGATTCATTTTTGGTGCAGATTTGAAGAAGCATTTTAATGTGTTCTTTTTAGTACAGAAAAGTTTTCATTCTGCACTTTTTACATGCGTTTTTTTTTCAGGCTTTAGAAGCCTATAGAGAAAAAACGCACAGTGGGCAGAGTTTTCAGGAATTAATATCCACTTTGCTTGGATAGGTAAACGCAGCAGATTTTCTGCACAAAAAAATGCAGTATTTACACCAAGTGTAAACAGTAAACAACAAAAAATAGATCTGACACTTGTAAGACTTCATTCCCACAATGAATATTTGGTGTTTTTTTTGATGTTTCAGATTGTCTGCACCTATTACCTAAAGTTGGTTACTTGCATTTTTGTATGCGTTTTCATCACGCTTTTGACTATGCAGTTTTTGATGAATCAGAAATGGCCATGCATACAAATAAAAAACGTGCAAGACTAATGCCAAAGAGCACAATTTTTCAAGATAAAAATTGTATAATCAAGCACAAATATTTTCATTTTGCTGTTTTATGTACAGCACTAGCACATGAGGCAGGAAGGGGAGATAAAATAGATGTTGCCCATGGCACAAACAGAACACTATCCATTAACTCCCCTCCCACCTCCCCTTTTTATCTGTAGTGTAACCTATGTGTGGTTTGTCTTTGGATGATTAATATAGCTGTATTCTATAATTAATATTCCAAGAATTTCATCAGTGTTAAAAAGCTCTGCCTTGTGTTTACATGGTTCGTCCGTTGATTCTGTCTATCATCAGACCTCCTCCATCTGCCACACATTACATCCCTTTACAAGCTCCCTGGACAAAGAGCCTGCACTTTTCCGATCTCTATTAGGGCAGCACAGGGGCCGCCTTTTCTACTCCTCAAGCAATTATGCCTTTCAGTGTTAGCCATTCCTAAAGTGCTGGGACTGCCATTAGCTTTCACCTAATCTTGTGCCCCGAGATTACTCTGACCATTTGTGTATACTGACAATTACTGTAACCATATTTGTAAGTTAATTCTATTATGTTCAGTAAGTGCAGAATCTGAAGATTTACAGCAAAAATACAGGAGAGAAGTAAATTGCAATTATTACTAATAAAGAGCAGGGACCTCGAAGATCGGGAGATATTGCTTGTGGATACAACCTGTAGAAAGTATTCACCCCCTTGGCTTTTTACCTATTTTGTTACATTACAACCTGTGTTTAAATATTTTTGTAATCCGATTTGTGTGTGATGCATCAGCACTAAATAGTCTAAGTTGGTGAAGTGAGAAAAATATAAGCATAAATTAAATTTATGGGCTCAAATAACTAAAAATTGGCATGTGCCTATGTATTTACCCCATTTTCTATGAAGCCTCTAAAAATTTCTCGTGCAAGCAATTACTTTCACAAGTCACATGCTTAGTGAAAGGAAGTCCACCCGTGTTCAATCTAAGTGTCACATGGTCTTTCAGTATATATGATACACACCTTTTCTGAAAGGCCTCAGAGGTTGCAACACCATTAAGCAAGAGGCACCACTAACCAAACAACACCATGAAGATCAAGGAGATCTCCAAACAAGTCAAGGACAAAGTTGTTGAGAAGTACAAGTCAGGGTTGGGTTATAAAAAAAATATCCCACTCTTTGATGATCCCCCAGAGCACCATCAAATCCATTGTCATCACATGGAAAGAACATGGTACCACAACAAACCTGCCAAGAGAGGGCACCACCAAAACGCTCAGCCTGGGCAAGGAGGACATTAATCTCAGAGGCAGCACAGAGAACAAAGATAACCCTTTTGGAGTTGCAGAGTTCCTAAGCAGGGACTGGAGTATCTGTCCATATGACTACAATAAGCCGTACACTCCATAGAGGTGGCCTTTATGGAAGAGTGAGCAGAAAAAAAGCCTTTACTTACAAACAAAAATTGTAAGACTCTTTTTGAGTTTGCCAAAAGACATGTGGGAGACTCCCCAAATGTGTGGAGGAAGATGCAGTGGTCAAATGAGTCCAAAATTGAACTTTTTGGCCACCAAGGTAAACACTATGTCTGGCGCCAAACCAACACATCTCATAACCCCAAGAACACCATCCCCACAGTGAAACATGATGGTGGCAGTATCATGCTGTGGAAATGTTTTTCAGCAACAGGGACAGGGAAAATGGGTGGTGCGAAATGCAGGGATATTCTTGAGCAAAACCTATTTCAGTCTGTCAGTGATTTGACACTGGTACAGAGGTTCACCTTCCAACAAGACAATGCCCAAGCATACTGCTAAAGCAACACTCGAGTGTTTTAAGGGGAAACATGTAAATATTTGGAGTGGCCTAGTCAAAGCCCAGACCTTAATCCAATTGAGAATCTGTGGTCAGACTTGAAGATTGCTGTTCAACAGAGGAAACCATCTAACTTGAAGGCGCTGGAGCAAATGGGCAAAAATCCCAATGGCAAGATGTGTAAAAATCATAGAGACTTATCCAAAGCGACTTGTAGCTATAATTCTGCAAAAGGAGGCTCTACGAAGTACTGACTTTAGGGGGGTGAATAGTTGTGCACACTGAAGTTTTCAATTATTTTGTCCTATTTGTTGCTTGCTTCACAATAAAAAGGAAACCAAATGTTCACAGTTGTAGGCATGTTCTTTACACGACCTGATGCAAACCCTCAAAAAAACTGTGAAATTCCAGGTTGTGAGGTAGCAAAACATGAAAAATGCCAATGGGGTGATACTTTCACAAGTCACTGTATGTTCTCTTGGTGAACCTGACTATATGTTACAATATTGACAGACTGGCTCCCTAAACTGCAGATGCTGTACATACACACGTGGTCAAAATTGTTGGTACCCCTCGTTTAATGAAAGAAAAAGCCACAATGGTCACAGAAATAACTTGAATCTGACAAAAGTAATAATAAATTAAAAATCTATGAAAATGAACAAATGAAAGTCAGAGATTGCTTTTCAACCCTGCTTCCACAGAATTTAAAAAAAAATTAAACTCATGAAATAGGCCTGGACAGAAATGATTGTACCCCTGAAAATAATGTGACAAAAGGGACATGTTAAATCAAGTTGTGTCCACTAATTAGCATCACAGGTGTATACAATCTTGTAATCAGTCAGTGGGCCTGTATATAGGGCTACAGATGCTCACTGTGCTGTTTGGTGACATGGTGTGTACCACACTCAACATGGACCAGAGGAAGCAAAGGAAAGAGTTGTCTCAGGAGATTAGAAAGAAAATTATAGACAAGCATGTTAAAGGTAAAGGTTATAAGACCATCTCCAAGCAGCTTGATGTTCCTGTGACTACAGTTGCACATATTATTCAGAAATTTAAGATCCATGTGACTGTAGTCAACCTCCCTGGACGTGGCCGCAGGAAGAAAATTGATGACAAATCAAAGAGACGGATAATACGAATGGTAACAAAAGAGCCCAGGTAACTTCTAAAGAGATTAAAGTTGAACTTCAAGCTCAAGGAACATCAGTGTCAGATCACACCATCCGTTGTTATTTGATCCAAAGTGGACTTCATGGGAGACGACCAAGGCGAACACCATTGTTGAAAAAAAAAATCATAAAAAAGCCAGACTGGAATTTGCCAAACTACATGTTGACAAGCCACAAAGCTTCTGGGAGAATGTCCTATGGACAGATGAGACAAAAAAGGAAGTTTTTGGCAAGGCACATCAGCTGTATGTTCAGAGACGAAAAAATGAAGCATATCAAGAAAATAATACTGTCCCTACTGTGAAACATGAAGGAGGCTCTGTTCTGTTCTGGGGCTGCTTTGCTGCATCTGGCACAGGGTGTCTTGAATCTGTGCAGGGTACAATGAAATCTCAAGACTATCAAGGGATTCTAGAGAGAAATGTGCTGCCCAGTATCAGAAAGCTTGGTCTCAGTCGCAGGTCATGGGTCTTGCAACAGGATAATAATGACCCAAAACACACAGCTAAAAACAACCCAGAATGGCTAAGAGGAAAACATTGGACTATTCTGAAGTGGCCTTCTATGAGCCCTGACCTAAATCCTATTGAGCATCTTTGGAAAGAGCTGAAACATGTAGTCTGGAAAAGGCAACCTTCAAACACGAGACAACTGGGGCAATTTGCTCATGAGGAGTGGGCCAAAATACCTGTCGAGAGGTGCAGAAGTCTCATTGACAGTTACAGGAATCGTTTGATTGCAGTGATTGCCTCAAAAGGTTGCTCAACAAAATATTAAGTGAAGAGTACCATCATTATAGATTTTTAATTTATTATTACTTTTGTCAGATTCAAATTATTTCTGTGACCATTGTGGGTTTTTCTTTCATTAAACGAAGGGTACCAACAATTTTGACCACATGTGTAGAAGCCACTGATTTGGGTTAGCCTGCAAATTCCTCCCAAACATATATAGTATGTTAAAATCCATGAAAAAAAATAAATGCGCATATACCCTGTAATAAGTAAATAGTAATAGTACATGTAAATAACATAGAGTACTTAATTAACACTATTTTGATCAAAAAAGCGTAAAAACCATCCCACTACGACAAGGTGTATCGAATCGGGAAGTCCTATCCTATCTCTAATATTAAAACCTCACCTTGAGGCAGTCGACCTCAATGTAGATAAGGGCGGAGCTGGATCCATGCCCGACTGTTCAGACATATATGGTATGTACCATAACTAAAAGTGATTGAACACTTCCTGTTTTTGGACCAAGTCTCTTCGTCATCCTTTTTTAATTATCTCCAATGTCCCTACTTCAAAACAGATCAATATTCTAAAATGGCTGATTACAGAATGACAACACTAAAATCCACTGTAAATGAAAGTGATATAAATTTGATTGTCTCCCATTTGGCCAGCTCTCCATTGCAGTCATTTTAGTGTGTGTGTGGGGGGGGGGGAGTTGGCCGTTGCAATTGCGATTTTGCATGTTGAGGGTATCATTGGTGGATGGTGTAGCTATGTTCCCATGATCAGCTTTTGGGGAGTTTTTACCATTTCTGCACCCATTAAATAAAATAAGTTACTTGGACTTTTAAAGGAGAATATAAATCGAAGTCCCAAATAAGTGACCATAAGGATTTTGTCTGGCACTGTACAGGGTCAGCACCATGTCAACGGACCCTTAGATCTCAAACACTGAAGAGATAGGTCGTGCACAGAATATGAAGACAAAGGGACACTTTGCTGTCGTTCCATAATCCATTGGGTGTCACTTGTACCGTGAATATCTGCATAATTGTGCTACTTTGAACACCTTCTTAGTAGGAAAAGAAAACCCTTCCATATGTTATTGAATGAAATTACAGGCATAAGATGGTACAGTAGAGGTCCCATGTGCCTATAAGATGTCATCATTAGAGATGAAAGAACCCGAATGTAAAAGTTTGGGGTTCGTACCGGACACTAAGTGTCTGGTGCTAAACTCCGAACACGGACTTCTCCATGTCTTGTTTAGAGATGAGAGAATCGATTTGAAGGACTCCGCTCCATCGGACTGGTTAGTAAAATGTGACCACTGGACGGGAGGCCTGATACTCTCCTTACCTTCTGGCATCTCACCTGATTTGCAGAGCTGGTGTGACGGTGTGTGATGACTTCAATCGCCCCAGCCCTAGCCAGGCTGGAAATGCCACGAGGTAAGCAGAGCACCCATTCCATGCTCACAGATTACTGACTTGACCGATGGACCAAAGTCCTAAAAATCGATCTTCCCATCTCTAGTTGTGACAGGTGTTACAGTTTAGCTCCATTATAATGTAATACCACACACAACCTGTCGTCAGGAGTGGCAAGAAAAAAAAGCATCTAATTCTGGACATTCCCTTTAAATGAAACCTCTGGAAGCCATACATGATGTGTTGTAGATATAGTGAACGTTTGTAACGACCCCATGATGATCACGTCGGGTTCACGGTCTTTATCATAGCTGCACGCATCATTTAAAATTGCAATAAAACAAATCAGTCTAATTTCATAAGCGCAATCACGTTCAATTTGCAAATAATTGTCCGCACCATTTCAAGTGAAAACCATTCCGAAATATGTGAAATCCAGAGCCAAAGGCTAATGTAATTTATACTCAGCAAAATCCTTTTGTGCATCATCAATGCAATTTGCCTGGAGTAGAATAAGGCGAAGTGCGATTGTTTTTTTGCGACTGAGATCTATGTTTAACCGCTTCAGGTCTGGATGAGTAAAGCAGGTTATCTAATTATCTCTTGCACTACTGCAACATCCATCTCCATCAAGCCGTGCACAGCTTCAAGTGGTGTTATTCTCCACGTCCCAATGGGAGGCAAGAATGGTTATTTCTGGAAAGCTTCTGACTGTCAGGCTTAAGAAGACCCTAAGGCATTTCAAATCTTTTAAATACCGGTAGCAAATGTAAGGAGCTGTCAGTGCAGAGAGCTGAGCACACATCCCTAATACAGAAAGAGCCTCCGAACCTACTGTATAATCAGACGTACAATTATATGCTTGCCTATTACTCTTTGAGGTCTAATTGCACAATTTCAATGACAATGGATGATTTCTGGCTTGCCAATGGTACAGGCAGTATGTATCATAAGAAAAAGGTGACACAAAATGCTCAGCTCCTTTGGAAAGATGATTTACTTTTCACTCAGTGATGTCATGAAAAAAATGAAGACTACAGGTGCATGAAATATCTTGACTCTTTACCCAAGTTTTACTATATTTTATTCCAATTTTGGTTGTAGACTGAGAATACCCAATTTTCATTTATTGAGAACTTGCATGGCACCAAAGCAGGTTTATAATCAAAGGTCATGAATAATACATGCATATACATATACTTAAAGGGAATCTGTCAGCTGGTTTTTGCCATGTAATCTGAGAGTACCATGATGTAGGTGCAAAGACCCTGATTTCAGCGATATGTCACTTACTAGGCCGTGTTTTGCTGTTTCAAAAAAAAATCAGTGTTTTATCAACAGGAGATTATCACTACAAGACTAGGAGTCTCCTGCCTCCTGGCCCAACTCCGCCCCCACCACTGATTAGCATCTTTCTGTCAATACACAGAAAGCAGCCAATCAGTGGTGTGGGCGGGGTTATACACAGCTCTGCATTCCCAGGTCTGCTAGATCTGCAGCAGAGAAAATTGTGATTCTATCACAACTGCTGCACCCAATAAATGAAGTGATACATCGCTGGCATCAACATCTCTGTTCCTACATCATGCTGATATCAGATTACACAGAAAAAATCTGCTGACAGATTCTCTTTAAGGTGTACATGGGAATGTACCTTTAACTATCCTGCTCTGAATGGGTTGACGCATGGAGGCTGTTTGTTAATGCACTTTGAACAGTTTTCTAACATTGTTCCACTGAATGTAATGGTGTTCATGCTGAACGTGGTATTCATTATTCATTAACTCCCTTCCCATCCTTGGAAACTTTTTCCTACTTCTAAAAACAGTTCTAGAATGGCCCCTAGAAAAGAACTGAACACTTTGGGCAATACAATCTTGTAAGAAATGTTAGAATCGATTTACAGGACTCGGCCAGGTCAGTAATCTGTGGCCAAGGATAAGAGGCCTGCGATTCTCCTTACTTCATGGCATTCCCAGCTCTTCTTTTGGTTAGCCGGGTTGGCGCAACGTCACGTCAGCTCAGCTAATCAAAAGTAGAGCCGGGAATGTCAGGAAGTAAGAAGATTCACATCTTCCCATCCAGCTGTCACAGATTACTGACCTGGCCGATGGACTGGAGTCCTGTGAATCGATTCTCCCGCCTCTAATCATGATTCTCCCATCTCTAATCATGATTCTCCCATCTCTAATCATGATTCTCCCATCTCTAATCCCAACAATTCTCCCAATCTCATTGTGTATTATTGCTTAGCCATAATATTTGCAATATCCTTGCAACATATACTCAGTTTACCAGCAGCACCACCACAGGGAAATTATGAGAAGAGGATGATGACTGTGAGGTCTAAAAAAACCAACAGAAAGGGTCATATTAACAAAATTAGAAAATACATTACTATATACAACCAGGTAAATAGATAAAACACTAAGGGCCAATACACATGTTAAAACCAGAAAAAGTGCGCATAACAGTGAACTCAATTATAAAGACTCTCCAAATATTATCAAACAAATGTAGAAATAATGCAAGCTCCTATATTTTGAAAGTAAGAGGTGATAGACTCTCCCACCTGTGTAGATGTACCTAGACACAACCTATATAATGAAAAAGACACAGGCGGGTATATAATGAACAACCCCCCACATACATATGTTGAATGAGAGTCAGAATCCAAACCCATGGTATTACCTCAAGGAGCCACAGACTGGGACCACCGCGCTTCACACGTTCCCCCGACGCACTTTTCGGCATGGAGCCTTTCTCAAGGGGTACTCTTGGAGTACTTTCTCAAGGGGTATTATGTATTGAACATTCCAGCTGGGGCAGGACTGGCTTCGCTTACAGGGAATGTGTAACCAGGTTTTTGTGTTAAATCGGCTTCGCACATCAGTTTATTTTCTCATACATGAAAAATGGTCCGTGTTTTTTCTTTTTTTTCCCGTTTGCTGGATACATTTTTGAGTCATGTATCAGTCCTTGTTGCATCTGTTTTTGTTAAATGGGAAATAAAAATCATCGCTTTTCCTACTAATTTAAAACAGAAAAATTCATGCTAACAGTTTATTTTTTTCAAGGGCCATTGACTTCCATTGGAGAGTTTAATCCAAAACACGGATCAAAGTAGGACATGTTCCGCAAAAAAAGGACATTTGAAAAGGTACATTCAAGACAATGGATTTGAAATATATCTGCAAAAATAGCATACCGTATTTTTCGCCTTATAAAACGCTCTTTTTTTTTTCCCCCGTAAAGTGAGGGAAAGAACTCAGTGCGTCTTATAAAGCAAACAAGGCCATATTCTTCATTATGACACACACATTTACAAGAAAGTGCAAACATTTTTTTTTACTCATTTTCCTCCTCTAAAACCTAGTTGCATCTTTTAATCAGGTGCGTCTTATAAAGTGAAAAATACAGTATATCACATGTACCAAAAAAATTGCTTGTTGAAAGAGCACTGACGTAATTTTTTTTCATTTTTTGCTAAAGCTTTATATATACAGTCATATGAAAAAGTTTGGGCACCCCTATTAATCTTAAGCTTAATGTTTTATAAAAATTGGTGTTTTTGCAACAGCTATTTCAGTTTGATATATGTAATAACTGTTGGATACAGTAATGTTTCTGCCTTGAAATGAGGTTTATTGTACTAACAGAAAATGTGCAATCTGCATTCAAACAAAATTTGACAGGTGCATAAGTATGGGCACCTCACCAGAAAAGTGACATTAATATTTAGTAGATCCTCCTTTTGCAAAAATAACAGCCTCTAGTCGCTTCCTGTAGCTTTTAATGAGTTCCTGGATCCTGGATGAAGGTATTTTTGACCATTCCTCTTTACAAAACAATTCCAGTTCAGTTAAGTTTGATGGTCGCCGAGCATGGACAGCCTCTTCAAATGATCCCACAGATGTTCAATGATATTCAGGTCTGGGGACTGGGATGGCCATTCCAGAACATTGTAATTGTTCCTCTGCATGAATGCCTGAGTAGATTTGGAGCGGTGTTTTGGATCATTGTCTTGCTGAAAGATCCATCCACTGCGTAACTTCAACTTTATCACTGATTCTTGAACACTATTGCCAAGAATCTGCTGATACTGAGTGGAATCCATGCGTCCCTCAACTTTAACAAGATTCCCAGTGCCGGCATTGACCACACAGCCCCAAAGCATGATGGAACCTCCACCAAATTTTACTGTGGGTAGCAAGTGTTTTTCTTGGAATGCTGTGTTTTTTTGCCACCATGCATAACGCCTTTTTGTATGACCAAACAACTCAATCTTGGTTTCATCAGTCCACAGGACCTTCTTCCAAAAAGAAATAGGCTTCTTCAAATGTGCTTTTGCATACCTCAGCCGACTCTGTTTGTGCGTACTTGCAGAAACGGCTTCTTTCGCATCACTCTCCCATACAGCTTCTCCTTGTGCAAAGTGCGTTGTATAGTTGACCGATGCACAGTGACACCATCTGCAGCAAGTTGATGCTGCAGCTCTCTGGAGGTGGTCTGAGGATTGTCCTTGACTGATCTCACCATTCTTCTTCTCTGCCTTTCTGATGTTTTTCTTGTCCTGACACTTCTGGCCTTAACAAGAACTGTCCCTATGTTCTTCCATTTCCTTACTATGTTCCTCACAGTGGAAACTGACAGGTTAAATCTCTGAGACAGCTTTTTGTATCCTTACCCTGAACAACTATGTTGAATAATCTTTGTTTTCAGATCATTTGACAGTTGTTTTGAGGAGCCCATGATGCCACTCTTCAGAGGAGATTCAAACAGGAGAACAACTTGCAAGTGGCCACTTTAAGTAGCTTTTCTCATGATTGCATACACCTGGCTATAAAGTTCAAAGCTCAATGAGGTTACAAAACCAAAAAAAGTGCTTTAGTAAGTCAGTAAAAAGTAGGCAGGAGTATTTAAAACAAGAAAATGATAAGGGTGCCCATACTTATGCACCGGTCAAATTTTGTTTGAATGCAGATTGCACATTTTCTGTTAGCACAATAAACCTCATTTCAAGGCAGAAACATTACTGTGTCCAACAGTTATTACATATATCAAACTGAAATAGCTGTTGCAAAAACACCAATTTTTATAAAACATTAAGCTTAAGATTAATAGGGGTGCCCAAACTTTTTCATATGACTGTATATATATATATATATATATATATATATATATATATATATATATATATATAATCACAATCTTTATGAAAAAAACCAAATGAGTAAACTTGCAGTTTCCACAATGGCCACTTGGGCTATTTTAAACTCATATTCTTTCAGGAAGAGTTTTCAGCGGGCTCATTATCATTAGAGGCAGGATTATAATAAAACTTCTATACACAGCTGATAACACAGAATCTACCAATCACAATAGGCGGTCACACCTGACCTATCCTTGCACACGCTCATTAAATGCATCAATAGAAAAGATAGGGTCAGTCTATTACTGCTAATGTACAGTATATATGAATTTTCTGAAACAGGAAGTAGAAGTCTAAAAAGGCCCCAGTTGCCTGTGTGAAAATAGCTACATTTCTATATTTTTTTTTTTTATAAAAAATGTGATATCGGGAAAAATTACTGCCCCAAAAATGGAAAAAATAACACAAAAAAAGTTTTTACAGCAAAAACATGATTTAAACAATAGGTCATTATCTGATACCGGCTATGTATGGAGTCTCAGTGCATGAGGCTAATGTCAGCTGAACCCGTTGATATCGACCCTAGTGTGTATGGAAGCCTCTGACAATTTATTGTTGGGGGAGATATCAGTCTAGCATGTCCGAATTCAGACTGCCTATTCATTTGTTCTCCGGAGATAAGACGCCGCCAGACTTGTCTGCCGGTGGATCTCTTGTGCAATACACAGGAGGACTTGGCCAAGCAAGCGCTCCTGTGTATGGGAGAGTTGACAAGCAACTCGTGTATGGCAGGCTTTTTTGGCCATGCTTCATGGGAAAAAAAAATAATGTAAGTCTGACTATTCCTTCCTTATGGGAGAAAGCAATGTCCAGACCTTGCACCATAACTATAGGGATTTTAGCCAAGCAAGACGCCATGTACACATGGTTATTTAAGGGTACTTGCTCCTTTATCAGTGTAGAGCCGAGTTTGGCTGAGTGAATGAAACTCTTGGACCAGTTTTGGGGAGAGGCCGATATCATTCAGGAGACCAGAAGTGTATGGAGTCTTATTGGCAATGCTTTATTGGCAAAGGGTATGCAAATTAGCTCTCTCCCATAATAAAAATATTTTGCTAGTTCCACCCTTCGTAGACAGCCACCATGTAAGTTAGGGTTTAGAGATCCTGTCTGTTCCGGCTGATAAAAGACTGTCCCAAAGAGGGGGGAGGTCCCTCTGTTTACTCAGAATTTTTTAATAGGGTATTTAAAATAAATCTATAAACTAGACAACCTCTGTAATATATCATAAAGTATAGTTATTGTGCAGAGTAATAGGTCATTTCAAGGCTGCACATGTCTGTTCCTCAATTTCAAAGTATATATGTTTGCCGCAGACTGACATCTCAGATAAAGGAGATTATAGTTCTGTTCATAGACTTTCTGACAAGTTAATTCCTATGTAGCTATTCTTAAGCAGCAGTGAGGTAATTAGAATATATCACTTCTCCTTAGAGGCTCATTCCACCATTTAACTGGTATTTTTTTTTAACAGTAATGCAACTATTTCTCCTCTTGCTTAATCTGTAGCAAATACAGTATAAACCTGGGAGCTCTTTTTCCAATCTTGTGGAGTCCTTGTATCATCGCTTAGGCAAGGATCCCACAAGCAGAGGGGAAGGATGGAAACATAAAGGAAGCTTTTGAGAAGATCACAGAAGAGCATCCATCCTGTGGGTCCATGATTAAATGGATGAAGATGGGTACTGTACACAGGTACAAGATGAGAGGAAAGAAACAATCTATAGCCTCAGGGAGGACAGAGAAAACAGGCTGTAGTAAAGGAGGAAAGCAAATGAAAAGGAAGTGCAGGATAGAAGCTGTGCTGATATATGAGCAGTAAAGTCAGCAGCACCCTGGATACACACAGACCTAACATCCAGCCTACATTACTGGGAGGGACACTCCCACAAGAGAAGCATCTGAAACTTGGACTAAGTTACAAACTTCATATTTGGCAGACAGAGGGCAGAAAATTAATGAAGGTATGAAGATTGCAGATTAAAACATAGTGCAGGATTATTACCTAAAGGTAACCACAAACATATGTAAAAATTATTCTTTCCATGTCAAAAGTGTTCATAACTTTTAAGCTCTCATCATGTTTTGCTTTTATACATACATGAGAATTTTCCAAACATACACTCCTCTACATTGAAGTTATTACACCAAGGAGGAAAAGTCATGGAGTTATTGAAATCACAGGATGGATAGACCTGCTAATGATATGCAAATGCTGAAAAATGGAAACTACATTTTTAAAATATCTCTATTTATTCACGCAGTTAACCATATAACTGGTTTCACGATTGATCCATTCTGTACTGCAAATTTTTCTTCTTCTTAATGTTGAGTGTATATGCCTAACTTGCCGATAGACAATTATTAGCAAAAGAGTGACTAATTGTCTAATAGAAATGAAAGGAGTTGCCCCCTACTGGGACAACCCCTTCTCAATTAGCATGTTTTCCTCCAGTAAAATACCAACACATATACTCACCTCCGGTGCCGGCACTGTTCCAGCAGTGTCAGCAATGGCTCTCCCAGGGATCGCGTCACATTGTACTGTCATGGCATTTCTGCTGCCAGTCAGCGCTGGCTTCATTCTCCTCACCTTTGGACGAGTTTGACATCAAGAGGAATTCAGAGAGGTGACTGGCCTCTCACTTCCTCTTGATGTCTTAGACATCCGGGGATCGCGTGACATAATGTCACACAAGCCCTGGGGGTGCCAGTGCTTTTACCTCTGGAACAGCGCAGGTGCCAGAAGAGAGTATAAGGCTATGTGCCCACGATGCAGAAATGCTCAGGATTTTTTCCTGAGCGTTTCTGCATTTCCCTGGCAGAAAAAAACGCATGCGGATTGTACATGCGGTTTCCTGCCAGGGACATGCGGAAATGGAGCGGTTACCCACTGACATTTCTGCATGCGGATTGACAAGCGCTTTCCAAGCGATTAGCATCACTTGGAAAGTGCTTGTGACAACTAGGTCACACTATATAAATCCATGCAAACAGCAGGAATTTATATAGTGTGACCCGAGAGAGTGGTAAAAATAAATGTATACTTACCCTCCGATTGCCCCCGGTGTCCAGCTCACTCCGTTCTCCCTTGCCGGCAACAGTGAATTGAAAGACCTGCCGACGTCAGCGTCACGTGACCCGTCACATGACTCTGACGTTAGCGCAGGTCCTTCAACTCACTGCAAAGTGCCGGGAACCAAGCAGGAGCGGTGCGCGGGCCGACAGAAGGTAAGTATACATTTATTTTTTATTTTATTCTTTTTTTACAGATTCTATGGTACCCAGGTCTGGAGGAGAGTCTCCTCTCATCTACACCCGGGTACCATCCGCACATTAGAACGCTTGGATTACGCATCTACATATACAGTGATGCGTAATCCATGCGGTCTAATGCAAGTCAATGGCGGCGAAGACGCAGCGCTTCCGCAAAATAATTGGTAGTGCTGCGTTTTTTTCCGCAATGATAATCCGCAGCGGAAATTTCCGCAGCATGTGCACAGCACAAACGGATTATCATTGGGGAACATTGCTGCCCTTCTACCATGCGGTTTTAATGCGTTTTTAATTCGTTTCCGCAGCTGCAAAAACGCTGCGGAAACGCATTAAAAACGCATAGTGTGCACACAGCCTAAGTGTTATTATTTTACTGATTGAGAAGGAGTTGTCTGAGAGTAGTTGACAACCCCTTTAAGATACTTTTGCTTTAACTGTATTTCACTCCTCTCTTCATTGCATGGTGGCCATTTTTTTCAGTGAGGATCAATGATAAACCTTTGCACTGTAAGCTAAACCTAGCCTGGTATGACATTCTAAAAAATTTGGAAAATTTTCCCTAGTTTTTTCTGTTCTTGACTGCCATGGTTAAGCAGTGCAAAGGACACCGACATACCTCTGTAGGAATAAGGCCTCATATATATGTTTTTTTTCACCACAACAGCTTTTAAAAAAGGGCTGGATTATTTCCTTCATACACGTAACATTGTGGGTTATAGTTAAATTAGTGATGTACAATTGGTGGAGAAAGGTTGAACTCGATGGACCTAGGTTTTTTTAACCTATGTAACTATGAAAAAAATTTAGAGATTTTCATCAGTGTATGGTCAATTTTTACCATCAGTTTTTAAACCAGTTATTTTCATTTTTACGGGAAAAAAAAAAATTGCAAAGCTTCGCCAGTCCATTACAATGTTAAACATGGACAGCGCACAGATTGCACAAGATGGCATCCAGGCACTGTCTATTATTTTCATGGTCCCATATACTAGATGGGTGATTTTGATCTGTGACGCAGATCTAAAACTGACGTATCTCCGTGAATTTTTTTGCAGTCCGCAAAAAAACACAGATCTGTGAATGACACCATAGACCATAATTCGTACGTGTTCTATTCATAAAAAATTTGGATAGAACACGTACATGAAAAACGGATATCTGACAAATATTTATTAGAGAATTCATAGAAATCCATAAGAAATGGTAACAGCCACATATAACCTACATTCTTTCTAGTATATATAATTTTTTTCTTTAATAAATGTTATTAAAACTAGAAATTTCCCAGGGGTTAAATATATTCACAAAGTCCCCTTTTCATTTCCGTGTATAATGTGTGTTACCTCCTTTACATCTATAAGTATATATCTGGAGCCGGAACATTTCAATGTGAATTTTGCCTTGTTAGAGGGGACGTTAAAATCACTCAGCGCTCATGATATTTATTTTCGCATGTGTAGCTTTCCGTCTGGAGGGTTGCGGGGCTCTCCACATCCCAGCAATGCAGCATATGTTTGTGCTCTGTAAAATCATGTTAATAATTAGCTAAGAGGAGGCAAATGCCAAACACCCGCCGCCGCCGTGACACTGTAATTCCAAGAAGCCGCTGCTCGTTGTGACTGCTGCATGACCTCCAGCAGGTAACGGGTTAACAGGCATCTAGCCAGCAAAGGCAGATACAGAGGAACCTGGGATACTGGAGAAGATACAACAGGACATTGATCCGAAGTACAAAGCAAAAAGCAACAATACAGTGTTTGAACAAAGGGAAAGCCAATCTCCTTGAATGCCCGAGACACAGCTCAGACCTGAAACCAACAGGAAATCTCGATGAGTTCTTGGAGATTGCTATTCACAGATCATTCCCAGCCAACTGGAGCGATCATTGTCTCCTCCGGACCATCCCTTATCTCAATGGAACTTCTTACCCCTAAAATTAAAATCTAACTGGTAGTGTAGGGTTTGCACCAGCTGACCATGTTTGCCGGTCTGTGGTCATTTAATAGCCTGTTTATTCTCACAGGACGATCAATAATAGATCATTCAGGGCGCATAGGCTGCAATTGTTCTCGGCAGCACAGATCCTGTTTACACAAGATGATGCGCTGCCAAGAACTATATCTTTTAAGCAATCCTAAAGATCATTTCACCATACGAACGTTTTGCTCATTCATCAGCCGATCGGCAACCTGTTTGCTCGGTTATTGGGAAACGAGCATTCCTATGAACACTCATTCATGATAATTGTGCGGTGTAAATGTACCTTCGGCATCTATTCTGCCATTTCTGAGTGGTAATGATCTTTATCTTATACACAGACGATATACTTTTAACCCTCTTGGACCCTTTAAACTCAATAAAGGAGTTAATTAATCAGATGTATCTTATTTTAAGATAATGATAAATTAAAGATACTCCGCTTCAATTTAAAAGATGACTTAATACATCACATTAAAAGTCTCTCTTCTTTTAGTTGGGCAGACAAAGATCTTAATTACTTAGGTATTATAATAACAAAGGATGTCAAAACTATAATTTCTTCTAATCTCGATCAATTAATTAGCGCAATAACAAAAGACTTAACAATATATCGTAACCAGGATCTATCCTGGATAGGTCAAAATCTAACAACAAAGACTTTCATTCTCCCAAAAATACTCTATGTTTTTAGATCACTTCCACTGAAAATCTCAACGGCATATTTGACCAGCCTTCAGTCTCTTGTTAATTCATTCATTTGGGGAAGCAAAAAGGCTAGAATTGCTAAAGACATCCTTTATAAGACTAAGCTACATGGGGGACTTAGCCTTCCAAATGTTACGGCATACTGTTTAGCATGCCTTGTCAAACAAAGTTCATGCTGGCTACAACATTCGGATGCTCCGGCCTGGCTTGATTTAGAGATTACACTAAATAATAATATACATCCTCGTGATCTACTTTTTAGACACATATTTACAAAACCTTTTGGTCCTCCTTCTCACCCTATTTTTCAAGCCATTATATACGCTTGGCATAAACTATCTAAACCAATAAGAGGTTCAGATAAATTTCATTACGTAAAATTTCTTCCACTAACATTCATTGCTTCTCTGGAAAATTCTTACATACCCCCTTGTTGGGCAAATTGTGGAATAAAGAAATTAAAAGATTTTTATGAGGGAGAAAATTTTCTTTCATTTATAGATCTCAAAAACAAATTTAATTTATCCTCAACAGATTTCATACACTATTTAATAATGAAGGATCTTATCCATAAATTCATTAGTAGTAAACCTTTATGTTCTGAAGCCACCTCAACCTTGTTGGGTAATTTTAATCAGAAAATATTTTGGAGCCTTAAAAATATTTATAGTTGGTTTAGGCTGTGTGCCCAAGATGCGTTTTTTAAGCGTTTCCTCAGCGGCAAAAACGCTGCAGAAACGCTTAAAAAACGCATGGTAGAAGGCCTGCCATGTTCCCCAATGATAATCCGCATGTGCTGTGCACATGCTGCGGAAATTTCCGCTGCGGATTATCATTGCGGAAAAAAACGCAGCACTACCTATTATTTTGCGAAAGTGCTGCGTTTTCGCCGCCATTGACTTGCATTAGAACGCATGGATTACGCATCACTGTATATGTAGATGCGCATTCCATGCGTTCTAATGTGCGGATGGTACCCAGGTCTAGAGGACAGGAGACTCTCCTCCGGACCCGGGTACCATAGAAAACTGTAAAAAAAAGAATAAAATAAAAAATAAATATACACTTACCTTCTTGCGGCCCGCGGTGCACTCCTCCACGCTTACCGGCAATTCGCGATGTACTGAAGGACCTGCGCTGACGTCAGAGTCATGTGACGGGTCACGTGATGCTGACGTCGGCAGGTCCCTCAGTGTACCACTGCCGGCAGCCGGGACGGTGAAGCAAGACACCGGGGGCCATCGGAGGGTAAGTATAGATTTATTTTTTTATTTTTTGACATTCTCTCGGGTCACACTATATAAATCCATGCCGTTTGCATTGATTTATATAGTGTGACCAAGTTGTCAAGCACTTTCAAAGTGATGCTAAAATCGCTTGAAAAGCGCTTGTCAACCCGCATGCGGAAATGCAAGTGAAGAACGCTTCACATCCTCATGTCCCTGGCAGGAAAAACGCATGTACAATCCGCATGTACAATCCGCATGCGTTTTTTCAGCCAGGGAGATGCAGAAACGCTCAGGAAAAAATCCTGAGCATTTCTGCATTGTGGGCACATAGCCTTAATAAAGACACTGAATTGGTTAAAAATTCCTACATGATTAAATGGGAATCTATTCTAAATTTCTCTCTTCCTCCAGAAAATTGGGAGAATGCTTTGAATTACTTCTATACGTCAAATATTTCAATGCCCCTTCACGAGGCACATTATAAATTACTCACTAGGTGGTATTACACTCCAACAAGGTTATCATATATAAATCCTAACAATCAACCATTGTGTTGGAGGAATTGCGGTTCCAGAGGTGATTTGTTGCATATTTTTTGGAATTGTCCAAAAATTAAATTTTTATGGTCACAAACATTTGAACTCGTATCTAAGATCACCAAAAGCAAAATAACTATAACTCCTCAAATGGCTTTATTGTCTATTGGCATGGAAAATATTAATCACTCAGTTAGATCTATTATTATACACATATTCCTTGGTATTAAAAACACCATAACTTTTCATTGGAAGAAAACAGATCCTCCTCTCTTTCCAGACATAATAGAAAGAATTAAGCTTCATAAAACCTATGAATATAAATTTGCCATTATAAATAACCAATTCCATAAATTTTCCAAAAAATGGCTAAGATGGTCTGAATTATTTCCCTGATCAACTAGTCCATCACTTAGCCAGGTCACAGGTGAAATTTATATCTGGTTATTAGTTCAATTCAAGTTCTGTTTGATTTAACATTATATCTTTTCAGTGAAATTTGATTGTAACAGATTTTATTGGTTGTATTGTTATGTATTGTTTTGTTTATATATTGTATTTATGTAACTTATGGTACTATTGAATACCTCTCTTTCCCTTCCCTTTCACTCTTCTTTTTTCCTTTCCACCTTTAACCATTTTTCCGTCCCCCCTCACGGTACTCCCTATTCCTTCCTTTCCTTATTTTTGTAAAATTAATAAAAATTATTGGAAAAGGTAATGATCTTTATCACTTCGACAGAACATGAACAGCAAATACATGTTCTTTCCTCTTTACCAGGTGCATGTCAGTCTTCACTGTAGTTCTGGCATTTTATTCATGTACCAAACCCTTCAGGGAGAATAATACTATAGTTCTTGTTAGAAACTGTGCTGCCGAGTAAATATTGGTTGTTAGTATATGTTTAAAATAAAACATGGGCTCACCATCAGTAAGCAATGGCTGCTCTCTATAGAGGACTTCTTTACTAGAGGAATAACTATTTTAGAGTCAACTGGTACACTTGTTTTTGTTTTGTTTTTCTCAACGACTTATCCAAAAATCATAGAAAGCCAACGTTATTTAAGAACACTTTGGAAAACTATAATAAATCAAGACCCTCAACTATTAGTTAAAGTAGAGTCTACCTAGAGCCCCCTTTATTCTGGAGGACCAATCATGTCCATGCACCTCTCAGACAACAGTGTAAGGTCAATACAAGCTCTTGAATGCTTCATTTCACCAGTGGAGGCGCTGTAGGGCAATTGCACACTTTCTGTTCACTGGTAATGTCAGTATAAAGACTTCTTGTGATCATTGAAAGACCATTAAAGCAAGTGGATAACCCCTATAGGGAATTAATTGTTATCAATTTCCAATGCATTTGCAAATATGCATCTGCTTTAAGTGTTGGGGAGTTTTATTTTAACAACCTTTTGAATAAACTTTCGATAACCAATTTTGTTATGCAAAAGATAGGAGAGTGCAGCTGTCATGTAACAGCGACACAGTGGCCTCTGGCAGGGCTCTGCGGTGGGTGTCATTGGTCCCTTCGACTCTTTAGCCCCCCAGCTCCCGTCCGCTCCACCTCCTAAGCATAACCAACTTATATCCAGTAGCAAGAAAATTGCTTTGATTGATTCTGACAGCTGAATATGTAAGGACATCTTTATGGCCAATTGTACCTGATTAATTTAAGCAAATAGCTTGGCAAAACAATGAAGTTTAAAATTAAAATGTAAATTGACCTCCCGAGAGAATTCCCCATGAGTAAACACTGTAATTGCTATTTCAGTGTCTAAGTGCATGTTATGCTTTTCATGGGAAGCGATCAGTGTACTGGGTGTCAACAATTTCCCATATTTAGCTCTTTAGGGCTTGCTCACACTGGCGTATAAATCAGACGAGTGCAATGTGCGAAAAAGATCGGATTGCACTCGGACCAATGTTATTCAATGAGGCAGCGCAGATCTGCATATTTTTTCTCAGCTGTTCAGCATGGGAAAAAAAATCGCAGCAGTTCAAAATTGGATGCCATACCGAGCATCAGTATGGAATTTGATTTTTACAGATACATTACAATTCTGTAACATAAGAAACTGTAAATGGTCTTGTAAAAGATTAATAGCTGCTGAGTAAAAAAAAAAACAGATTGTATACGGACAGTAAACGGATGACGAGTGAGAAAAAAAATCATCCCACTCTCCTGGATGAAAATGGGACGGATTTTTTATATGCTAGTGTGAGCGAACCCTTGGACAAAGAATCGGAAGTAAAAAATGTTATAAAATTGTGTCTTATTTCCATGTTTTGCACAGCATAAGGGTCTGTGCAAAAGTTGCGTTTTTGTCTCGTTTTTTTTCTGCACAGTTTTCTCACAAGATACGTTGCGTATTTGTGACTTTCAGATTTGGTGCAGATTTAAATCTGGAGTATGTCAGTTCTCTCAGCGTTTTTGCTGAAGATTTCACCCATACTAATGAGTGTAGAAAAATGTGCAACAAAAATGCATGTAAAAAACACGTGTATCTTACGCTGTGTCTTTCCTGCCAAATGGTGCAGAAATTTCTGTGGCAAATACTTAACGTGTGCACATACTCCTGTGCAGTGCGGATCTGCAAAGGGAGGCGGATTCCAGGTCTGTGTTGTACATTTATGGACCCAAAGACTTGGAATTTGCACATTTAACATTAAAAGTTTTGACCTATCAACAGGATATGGCAGAGGCGTATCCATGGGGGAAGCAGACGATTCATCTGCCCCAGGAGCAGCTAGCAGAGGGGCGCCATTGTGCCGCCTGATGTGACGGTCCAAGGTGTCTCCCCGGCGGCTGCATTTTGCCGTCTCCCACACTGGGAGTCTTTGAGACGCGAGTGCAATTGAAGCCCTGACTGCTGGCACTTCCGGGTCAGGGTGATGTAAGCAGTCTGATCTGATCACGCCGGCTCTGAAGAGGCACACAGGACACAACATTGGTGCTAAGTAGTGATGAACGAACGTGCTAGGATAACGTGTTATCCGAGCATGCTCGGGTGATATCCGAGTGACGCGCCCCTGGGCCTGTGTCGCGCTGCGTTGCGCACGCGGGAGCTTACCCGGAGCCGGATCTGTTGAGGGTTGTAGTCTCGTGGCGGTGATCCGGTCCGTGCCCAGGGAGTCAGACTGGACGGCAGTGTTCTTAATAGTAGATGTTGTACGACTACGCCACCCGTTGAATGCAGCTATGGAGCTGCCGCTGCAGGACAGTCCGCTGAGGCCGGTGGATGGATGGTGCAGCGTAGATGGTATAACCCCCAACGGGAGGGGTATGGCCTCAGGGCAGCAGATGTGGATGATGGGGGTAGCAGGAACCACTCGGAGACGGTACGGTGTAGTTCAGGGTCTTTACTGGTGACAAAGATAGACCCTCCCGGAGTACTGGCTAGCGATTGGGGCCTGGTCAGTCCTTGAGCAGATGGGATCTCCCCTGGCCAGGCGGAGTTGTAGGCCTCCCAAACTAACGATACTCTTCTGGCTACCTTGCTAGAGGCGGGTATAAGTAGCCCACGTCCCTGAGTGTACCGTGTGGTGCTCACCCGTATGGCCGGTGACTCGGGGCCTTCGGGTTTCTGGGCCAGAGGACCTGCAATCCCCTGCCGGTCGGTTTCTGCTGCTGGATAGGAGTTAGTCCCCACAGCCTCGGACTCCGGGTCCGGTGATAACTTCTCAGTCAGGGCGAGCTCTGCAGCTGCCAGCCCCTGACTCCTTGTAACACTGCTCCCACAGAGCTCATGTTGTTTCTTCCTATATTTGCTTCTTTTCTCTGCTTCTTCTCTACTCACTCACCCTGCCTCAGCCCTAGGTTTATATAGGGGAAGTTCTTCCCCTCCCAGGACTGGGCAGGAGGTGTGGCATGCATAGGATCCCTGACCAAGAGACCTCCCACCTGCTCTCAGACATAACATTGCTGTTACTGTGGAAAACCAGACCCCTGGGGTGCCACACGAGTATCTTGGGCGTGCTCTGATAATATTTTGAACAAATACCAGTTCATCATCTTGTTGTAGCGTACCCATATATTTAGCGACTCGACATAATATGCAAACAGGGAGGATTAGAGTCTATATTGCTAATAAATCGAGATGAGCGAGCATTAAAATGCTCGGGTGCTTGTTGCTCGAACCAAGCAATTCCTAATACTCGAATGCTCATTACGAGTAATGAGTATAATGGGAGTCAATGGTAAAGCCAAGCTTTTTTTTCCAGCAGACTCTACAAAGAGGTCTGCGGGACAGTGAAAATGTTCCAACAGATGGGAAAAGTGCTGAATGGAAGGAGAACAGCATGGGGAGACCCCTGAAAGCATATCTGACTCCCAGATCGCTGCTGAGAACAATGGTGTCACACTTTTACTCCACTTTAAGGACCGACAATAAAACATTCCAAACCAACAAGAAATTGCATTTTACAGGAAGAATCATTTTTTTCCTGTATAATGACTTGTATATGAGCCCAAAATTTAAAAAGGACTTTAAAGAAATTATAATTTAAGTAAACCAAAATATTTTTTTTTAGTAAAAAATAGGATATTTCAGTTTCATTTAGAACTGCCAAAAATTAGGGACTCAGATACACCCTGTATTAGACATAAAGGAGGTCCTCATACACATTCAGTTCAAATTGTCATGTAGTGGTACTCCTAGACTCATAAGGCTACGTTCCCACCATCCGGAGCCTGCTGCGGCCCCGACGCTGCGGAAAAGCCGTCGCGGCTTCCGCTCAATATGCTAATGAGCGGCACCATTTTTTTTTCCACATGCGGACTTTCCTCATAGAGGTTAGTCTATGGGGAAAGCCCGCATGCGGACTCGCCTGAGAAATTGACATGCTGTGGTCTGGAAAGACATGCTGCATGTCAGTTTCGACGGGTGAGCCGCAGACGTATAGTGGACATGGGATTTCTACAAATCCCATCCACTATGCTGTCACATCTGGCCGCTGTGGGTTTGACGCTGCATAAGTCCGCAGCGTCAAACCCGCAGCAGCTCCGGATCGTGGGCACACAGCCTAAAGGCTATGCATTTTTGAGGGTTATATACCAACAAAATGTATTCCAGACCACGGAATAGTCTATGGGTGAGCACTATAATGCAAATAAAATTTTGAACAAGTTATATACCCATGAAATGTATTCCAGACCAAAGAATATTCTATGGGTGAGCAATATAATACCAATAGAATTTTGAACAAGTTTTTGATGCATATATACCCATCAAAATCTACCCAAGAATATGTAAAAGTCTATGAATGAGCAATATAATACCGATACATTTTTTAACACATTTTTTGAGGCTTATATACCACCGAAATATACCCAAAAAGATGTAATTGTTAGAACCTTGTTCTTAGTTTTTTTCCTTTGCTGGTCACATGACCTTGTTGGCCTATTTAATCCTGCTCCGCCCTTCTGGCTTTGCTGGACTTCATTGTTTAACTACTTTCTAGCTAGCCTGTGCCCTGTATCTAACTCTGTTAGTTTGCTTGGTCTACGGACCTCTATGTTCTATATATTTTGTTTGTTCGTCTGTCTGCTACTATTTCTGTTAGGAGGTGTCCCATTTTCCTCCCAGTCCTTAGTACTTGTAGGGATTCCTTCCCCACATCTATAGGTCTCCGTACAGACTAGCTTAGGACTTTAGCAGGTCTGATCGCAGGATCAGGTCCCCTGTTACATCGTAGGGATTAAGCTGAGTTCTATCGTAGGGACAGATCTCCTCTCTTTCCTTAGCTCTGGTAGCAGAACATAACAGTAATACCCTATAGATGAGCAATATAATACCAATAAATTTTGAACAAGTATTTTGAGGCTTATACACTGTGTGCAGAATTATTAGGCAAATGAGTATTTTGATCACATGATACTTTTTATACATGTTGTCCTACTCCAAGCTGCATAGGCTTGAGAGCCAACTACCAATTAAGTAAATCTAGTGATGTGCATCTCTGTAATGAGGAAGGGTGTTGACTAATGACATCAACACCCTATATGAGGTGTGCTTAATTATTAGGCAACTTCCTTTCCTTTGGCAAAATGGGTCAGAAGAGAGATTTGACGGGCTCTGAAAAGTCCAAAATTGTGAGATGTCTTGCAGAGGGATGCAGCAGTCTTGAAATTTCCAAACTTTTGAAGCGTGATCACCGAACAATCAAGCGTTTCATGGCAAATAGCCAACAGGGTCGCAAGAAACGTGTTGGCCAAAAAAGGCGCAAAATAACTGCCCATGAATTGAGGAAAATCAAGCGTGAAGCTGCCAAGATGCCATTCGCCACCAGTTTTGCCATTTTTCAGAGCTGCAATGTTACTAGAGTATCAAAAAGCACAAGGTGTGCGATACTCAGGGACATGGCCAAGGTAAGGAAGGCTGAAAAACGACCACCTTTGAACAAGAAACATAAGATAAAACATCAAGAATGGGCCAAGAAATATCTTAAGATTGATTTTTCAAAGGTTTTATGGAATGATGAAATGAGTGACTCATGATGGGCCAGATGGATGAGCTAGAGGCTGGATCAGTAAAGGGCAGAGAGCTCCACTCCGACTCAGACGCCAGCAAGGTGGAGGTGGGGTACTGGTATGGGCTGGAATCATCAAAGATGAACTTGTGGGACCTTTTCAGGTTGAGGATGGAGTGAAGCTCAACTCCCAGACCTACTGCCAGTTTCTGGAAGACAACTTCTTCAAGCAGTGGTACAGGAAGAAGTCGGTATCGTTCAAGAAAAACATGATTTTCATGCAGGACAATGCTCCATCACATGCATCCAACTACTCCACAGCGTGGCTGGCCAGTAAAGGTCTAAAAGAAGAAAAAATAATGACATGGCCCCCTTGTTCACCTGATCTGAACCCCATAGAGAACCTGAGGTCCATCAAAAAATGTGAGATCTACAGGGAGGGAAAACAGTACACCTCTCGGAACAGATCAAGCAACTGACAGAATCTATGTATGGAAGGCTGCTGAGTGTCATCATAAAGAAAGGTGGCTATATTGATCACTAATTTTTGTTGTTTTTGTTTTTGCATGTCAGAAATGTTTATTTCTAAATTTTGTGCACTGATATTGGTTTACCTGGTGAAAATAAACAAGTGAGATGGATTATATTTGGTTTTTATTAAGTTGCCTAATAATTCGGCACAGTAATAGTTACCTGCACAAACAGATATCCTCCTAAGATAGCCAAATCTAAAAAAACCCCACTCCAACCAAAAATATTAAGCTTGGATATTTATGAGTCTTTTGGGTTGATTGAGAACATAGTTGTTGATCAATAATAAAAATAATCCTCTAAAATGCAACTTGCCTAATAATTCTGCACGCAGTGTATAGCAACAAAATCTACCCAAGAACATGGAATAGTCTATGGATGAGCAATATCATAACGATAAAGTTTTTAACATGTTTTTTGATGGTTATATACCACCGAAATGTACCCAAGAACACATAATAGTGAATGGGTGAGACATGTAATCCAGCCAACCTTTTTAATGCTTTTTTGGAGTGTTAGATATCACAAAAATGTACCACAGAACACAGAATAATGTATGGGTGAGAAATGTAACCCAGCAAACTTTTTAAAATCTTTTTTTGGAGTGTTATATGCCACCGAAAAGGACCACATAGCACAATAACATTTTACAATTCCACATGTGCCCAGCAAGGGAGTCACAAAAACACTGAACTTCAGGAGGGCAAAGTTTGATCAGCTAAGAGATGCCCTTCACCTTATAGACTGGGATAGTATCTTCAGTAATAGGAGCACGGATAGAAAATGGGAAATTTTCAAAACAGTCCTACATAGTCACTGTAGAAGGTACATACCTTATGGGAATAAAAGGGCTAGGAATAGGAGGAAGCCAATGTGGCTAAATAAGGAAGTCAAGAGGGCAATGAAAAACAAAAAAAGGGCTTTCGGTAAACTTAAACAAGAAGGCAGCGAGGAAGCGCTAATATCTTATAGGGAAAAAAACAAAATCTGTAAGAAACAAATAAGAATAGCAAAAGAGGAGACAGAGAGACTAATTGCCAAGGAAAGTAAAACGAATCCCAAACTGTTCTTTAACTATATAAACAGTAAAAGGATTAAAACTGATGGCGTTGGCCCATTGAAAAATAACCTGGGTAAAATCATAGAGGGCGATGAGGGTAAAGCAAACCTACTCAATAGCTTCTTCTCCACTGTTTTCACAAAAGAAAACAATTTATCGGAGGAAATACAGAGTGATAAAGTAAACCCTCCGCTAAATATCACCCACCTAACCCAGGAGGAAGTTCAGAAACGCCTAAATAATATCAAAATAGACAAGTCACCAGGCCCAGATGACATATGACTCGCCCCCTGGGCCGTGGGGCACACGGTCCGGGCAATAGGGGAACGATGGGGGTAGTAGTGGCGACCCGGTCCGTGGCTCAGGGTGGTCAGGCCAGTGGTAGTCCGTTATGTGCTATTGATAATGTCCGACTACGCCACCCGTGGATTTGCGGTCATTAGGTACCGCCGCTGCAAGGCAGACCGCTGGGGCTGATGAGGTGTGCAGCTGGGATGGTGTGACTCCCCACGGGAAGAGTGCGGCCCCAGGGCAGTGTAGTGGATGGTGGGAGTGATGGTGGTGAGAGTCCCAGTACCGGTAGTGCTGGAGGCGCGAAGGAGCACACAGACAATAGGTTGCAGTCCAGGGTCTTTACTGAAACAGGTAAACTGACCCATAAACAGTCCCAGCTAGGAGGGGACCTGGATGTCTGAGAGCAACGGGGAAATTGGCCCTGGTCAGGGTGAGGGTGTAGGCCTACCGTGCTTTCTGCGCTCCTTCTGGCTATCTCCTCATTATAGGGTAACAGCCCACGTTTCCAAGCTTTCCGTGTATTCTCGCCTGTATGGCCTGCGACGTGGGTTCCTTTCTGCTCCCAGCCTTGTACGGCTTTACTGGTCCCTTTGGTTGTGGCAGGGCCTCCAGGCTTCTTAGGCCAAGGAATATACAGTCCCTTGCGAACTGGTTATCTGCTGGGGGATGTGGAATCCTCCCAGCCTCAGACACCAAAGTCTGGTAAATTAAGTCCTTTCTCTGCCAAGACAGGCTTGCTTCGCCTCTTGTCTCTGGCTTGTGGCTCTCCTCCTGCCACACTTCCTCTTAGGTGCAGTGCAACTGTCTGTCCCTTTTCTGCTCTGGGACAAGTTTCAGTGCTGAGACAGGCCATCAAGTTCTCTCTAACCCTGCCCCCAGCACCAGCTTTTATAGGGGCAGCCTGCTCCCCCTACTGGCCTGAGACAGGAGGTACTGCATGCTAATGTTCCCCTGACTAGAGAACCTCCCCCTTGCTCTCAGACACAGCTTTATTACATTTTGTGGCATCCAGGCCAGGGTGACACATTCCCCCGTAGTAAAATTTAGTACTCCGGGACTAAACAGTAAATAAAGAATAATATGTATAACCATAAAACATTAATAGACAGACGACGCACAGATTGAGTTCTTAAGGTCACACTGTGGTCTGTGACCGGGTGTCCATATCACCAATACAACGGGGAGCCTTAACCAGGTGGGGGTCTGTCCTACCCCAAGTCCTTCACAGTCTTAGTTCATTCCTTGGTCAGGCTCCGAACGCAGTCCATACAAGGTCCCGGTTATAAAAAGTCCATAACCTTTGAGTCCTGACGGTAGCTGCAAGAAACTGAAACACAGAATTACCAAACATGCATGTAACTTTGCAAACAATTCAACATTTGGCAACAGGGTCATTTACAATCTTAGTACACTCTATATTCTCCAGCGAGTGGGTATCTGCCCCTTTGTGCTCCTGGTTGACCTCCTTAACCCACTGTCTGGTGGTGGACTAACCTGGCTTTCCCCACTAGCGTTAGGGGTACAGCTAACAGCTGGGTGTACAGGTAGGGCAGGCAGCTGTCTGCGGGTCCTTTGGCTTACCGCAGGCATGGCAGGCTCACTGTCAGCAGAGGGTTGACTCTCCTGGGCTGCTGGTACAGGCTCTTCTGCCTCTGGAACCGCTTGCTCCTCTTCACCTCCGGCTCTGGTGTTGGTTGTTGCTGTGCCGGTTGCAGGAAATGCAGGACGGGTACCACTATGGCATCGTTTATGCGAGTCCAGGACTGAGGGAACTCTCCGAGAACGGTGCTGATCATTTCTTCCTTGTCCTCTGCGGGTTCAAGGTCACTCTGATCCTCTTCTGCACTACGGAGTTGCTCGGGGCATCTTTTGAGGTGGTCTCTGGAGACGGTGCTAGTGGTTTCTCCTCCGTCCTTGGTGATCACGCACACCTACGGGTTGTCGTGATCAGACTGCAGCACGGTGTAGGGTTCCCTTTCCCACTGGTCGTCCAACTTATGTAGCCTTCTCTTCCGCTTCAGGACTTGCTCACCAGGTTCTAGGGGACCAGCAGGGGCGTGTTGATTGAAGAGTTTTTCTTGCCTCTCTCTCACCTGGGCCAGGCTCTTCTCCACACTCTCCTGTACCTTCTTGTACTGCAGTTGCCTTTCCGTATCCCAGTCCGCATCCGGGGAGGTGTCCTCAGGTATTAGGACTCCCATCTCCAGGTCTACGGGCAGCTTACCTGGTCTAGCTCGCATCAGGTAAGCCGGGGTGCAGTTTGTAGCATTCACCGGGATATTGTTGTATAGGTCTATCAGGTCCGGCAGTTTTTCTGGCCACAGGCTGCGTTCCTCCAGGGGCAACGTCTTCAGGAGATCAATGACTATATTGTTCATCTTCTCACACATCCCGTTGGTTTGTGGATGGTAAGGCGTTGTCCGAATCTTCTTACAGCCATAGAGGTTGCAGAACTCCTGGAAGATTTCAGCCTCGAACGCTGGACCCTGGTCTGTCAGGACCTGTTCCGGATACCCGTGTGGACGGCAGAAATATTGCTGGAAGGCTCTGGCCGCTGTTTGGGCTGTCAAGTCCTTTACCGGGACCACCACTAGAAAACTGGAATAGTGGTCCACGATTGTCAGGGCATAGATGTATCCAGACCGGCTTGGAGCCAATTTGACGTAGTCCAGAGCTACCAG
Source organism: Phyllobates terribilis (assembly GCF_046119375.1). Lineage (NCBI taxonomy): Eukaryota > Metazoa > Chordata > Amphibia > Anura > Dendrobatidae > Phyllobates > Phyllobates terribilis. Next base: position 74,617,548 of record NW_027362764.1, read on the forward strand.
CTCAAGAGGCTGCGTGGTGACGATGGGCCTCAAGGGTGTCTTCTGGCTGGCACGGTCCTTCCAACTTAGATGACAAGGGCCACAGTCTCTGCACTATTTTTCTACAGCTCCTCTCATGCCGACCCAAAAGAACCTTCCTCTTAGTAGGAACTCCAGTTTCTTCCAACCGAAGTGTCCCGCTCTGTCATGGTAAGCCCCCAGGACCATAGCTGCATCCCGCCTTGGGACCACGACTTGCCAGGTCAGCACGTGCGTCCGGTGGTTGACAATCCTTCTGCACAACTTGCCTTCGTAGAGGAACAGCTTGTTCTTCTCTTTCCATAGCTGCTTGGCTTCCTCTGGAGCATCCGGATCTATGCGGGCATCTTCCTGGGTCAGCAGATCTTTCACCAGGCGGATGGCAGGGTCACTATCTTGGGTCTTGGCCCAGCTGTGGTGAGGTAGGGGATTTATCATCACGGTTGTTAGATCCTCCTCCTTCACGCGGTGGGAGTATTGAGCGGCTCCATACCGGTGAAACGCGGGGAGTTCTACCTCCTCCAGCTCTTCTGGGTCTTCGTCACGTTCAGGTAAGTGAGGCATTCTTGATAGGGCGTCAGCGTTGGCATTGGTTTTGCTGGCCCGGTACTTGATCACGAAGTCATAGTTGGAGAGACGGGCCATCCACCGCTGTTCTAGGGCACCCAGTCTTGCATTGTCCAGGTGTGTCAACGGGTTGTTGTCCATGTACACGGTGAACTTTGCGGACGCCAGGTAATGCTTGAAGCGTTCCGTCACGGCCCACACCACCGCCAAGAATTCTAGCTTGAAGGAGCTGTAATTCTCCGGGTTCCTCTTGGTGGGCCTCAGCTTCCGGTGGGTGTACGCGATCACCCTTTCTATGCCCTGTTGGTTTTGGGACAGTACGGCTCCCAGTCCCACATTACTGGCGTCTGTGTGGAGAATAAAAGGCTGTCCATAATCAGGGCAGGCCAGGATCTCATCCCCCGTGAGGGCCATCTTCAACTGGCGGAAGGACTCCTCTTCCGGTTTATCCCACTTGAAGGGTGGCTTTTGACTCCTGGACTTAGACTGTCCGATCAGGAGGTCCTGCATTGGAGCTGCCATCTTGGTAAACCCGGGGATGAATCTTCGGTAGTAGCCTACCAACCCGAGAAACTGTCTCACCTCTTTGATGTTCGAGGGGCTTGGCCAGCTCTTGATTGCCGTGACCTTGTCAGGGTCGGGGGCCACTCCTTCCGCGCTTACCACATGCCCTAGGTACTGGACCTTTGGTTTCAAAAGGTGACACTTCGATGGTTTCACCTTCAGGCCGTAGCCTGCCAGGGCTTCGAACACCTCGGCCAGGTGCTTTAGATGGTCCTCGTAGGTTTTCGAATAGACGATCACGTCGTCCAGGTAAAGGAGGACCGTCTCGAAGTTTCGGTGCCCTAGACAGCATTCCATCAGCCGCTGGAAGGTCCCTGGTGCGTTGCAGAGCCCGAAAGGCATACAGTTGAACTCACTCAGTCCCATCGGGGTGGTGAAGGCAGTCTTCTCCTTGTCAGCCTCTGCCACAGGAACCTGCCAGTACCCGCTAGTAAGGTCCAAAGTAGAAAAGAAGTTAGCTGATTTTAGTGCAGCTAAAGACTCCTCTATTCTAGGCAGCGGATATGCGTCTTTGTGGGTGATACGGTTGATTTGTCTATAATCCACGCACATTCTCATGGTGCCGTCTTTCTTTTTGACCAGAACCAAGGGGGCTGCCCAGGGGCTACAGCTGTCTCTAATGACCCCAGCTTCTTTCATCTCTCTTAGCATGCCCTTTGCGTTCTGGTAGTGTGAAGGGGGTACAGGTCTGTGTCTTTCTTTTATCGGTGGGTGGCTCCCTGTGGGGATGTGGTGTTCTATCCCCTTTACTCTGCCGAAGTCTAGCGGGTGCTTACTAAAGACTCTCTCGTACTCCTGTACCACCCGGTAGACTCCTTGTTTTTGGTGCAGGGGAGTGGAGTCAGCACCCATGTGGAGTTTCTGGCACCAGTCCTCCTTTTGTTTCTGGGAGCCATTACCCTCCGCCTGTGGAGATGGAGGCAAGGGTTCCACGGCCCTGATAGCTTTGTGTTCGACAACAAACAGTTTGGCGAGTGTAGCGTACCTGGGTAAGTGTACTTCCCTCTCCCCAATGTTGAGGATGCGGACGGGCACCCTCCCATGACGGACATCAACCACCCCCCGGGCTGTCAAAATGGTGGGCCTGCTGTCTGAGTACACGGGTTCTACCATGGCTTGGTAGTCTCTACCTCTCAACCTGATTGCAGTCCGACACCAGATCATCTTTTCACTTTTGGGAGGCATGGAAATGGGGAATGGGTCACTCATTCTTACGCTACCGATCTCACCACCAGACAGTTCTACCTGCTGCCGTCTCATCAGGGCTTTTATCTCCTTGTTGAGGACTCTCTGTTGGCTGGAACTAGCATTCACCGCCACCTGTTGAAGAATTACAATTACTTCTGAAAGACAATTTTCAATCACGTTAGTACCCACAGTTATTTTAGGGTGACTTTCACGACGGTCAATGTCCACAATAATCACTCCCTGTGCCGGTAGTTCAACTTTACCAATCTTAATGGTCATCTCCTTGAACCCCATCTGCGGCACGGGTAAGCCATTACTGGCGATGATGCTCAAGTTACTGTCTGGATACCGTGTGATATCAGCATCAGTCCAATACTGCTTAAAAAGTACATAAGGGATAGTGGTTACTTGCGACCCAGTATCCAGCAAGGCGCTCATGGGGATACCGTCCAGCACCACGGGTAAAACCGGGCGCCCCCCAACGTACTTATTACGCCAATTATAAGGGCCTGGTGATCTTATGCCTGGGGGTTGGCCCTCTGCCCCAGGTTGGACCCTTTTAAATTACAGTACCTGGAAATGTGTCCGGGCTGGTTGCATCGACGGCAAATGGGCTGTCCATCCTCTGCGTAGCGGTCTGTGGGCCTCCCTCGGAACGACAGGATCCTCCTCTGTCGACGCCACGGGACATCCTCCGGACTTGAAGCCGGCTCGATGGGTCTTGACGGGTCCACTTGCAACGCCTGGACGGTCCTGGTCAACGCCGCGACGCTCCTGGTCAGCTCCTGGACTTGGTGGTGCAGGTCTTTCGACGGGGCTTGGTTCAGGGCTTGTGCATCAGCCCCCACGGGGTCCATAGAGGAGGGTGTCCCCTCCTGGTGGTAGGTGAGAGCAGGGCGCCGGGGGTTTATAGCGCCACTGGTTGCAGATTCACGGAGCACCCTTATGGCCCTGTCCTTAAATTGGGCAAAGGTCAAGTCGGGGTTCTGAAGGAACATGAGGCGCAGCTGGGCCCTGTGGGCGCTGGACAGCAGACCTTCTATGAATTGTTCTGTTAGCAGCTTATCCGTTTCCTGCACACTGCCAGGGTCAGTTTGTTGGATAGCCCTCAAGGCTTCCTGCAGATTTAGGGCATAGTCTCTGATGCTGTCCTGTGCCCGCTGCTTACATCCATAGAACCTCATTTTAATTTCAGCGGAGGTACGTGTGTCAAAGGTACCCCGCAGCCGGGCCAGAATACCCTTCACAGTCCTTTTCTCCTCAGTGGGCCATGATTTTACCTCCGTCTGGGCTGCGCCAGTTAACTGCCCTGTTAATATGCTGACCTTCTGTTCCTCTGTCAGGGGGTAAATGTGGAACAAACTGTATAGCCTTTCCTTGAAGTCAGTTAGGGCATGGGGCTCCCCTGAGTATTTGGGCAGCCAGGCCGCTCCAGGTATGTAGGGCAGGGAAAAGGGCATCACCGCTGCTGCAGCTGCGTTGGTGGTAGTGGGCGCCTCTGTGTCCGACATCTTCCTCCCCCCTAGTTAAGCGTGGCCTACCTTCCGACGATCATCTTCTGTAGGCCGCGGCTCCGCTGCTGCTGCTCTGGAAGAGGACCTTGCGTCGCGTCCTGATGATGTCAGCGTCACTCTCTCTCCCTTCCAGGACCATGCGCAGCGTCGGTGCGTGGGGCGGAGCTTCGGATCTCGCGCGGTTTTGACGTCCACGCCCCTCTTCTTCCCGCGCGGCGTCCTGAAGATGGCGTCCGATGGCGGGAAGCAGCTGCGGATGGCGGGAAGACGGCAGAAGACGGCGGGAAACGGTCCAAGATGGCGTCTGATGGCGGGAATCGGCTCCGGATGGCGGGAAACTTCGCCACAGGTAAGTTACAAAAGTCTTTTTCAGGCACGCAGTACCCGGTGGTTGCGGGCATGAAATCCTGCCGACTACGCCAAAGCTGACTCGCCCCCTGGGCTGTGGGGCACACGGTCCGGGCAATAGGGGAACGATGGGGGTAGTAGTGGCGACCCGGTCCGTGGCTCAGGGTGGTCAGGCCAGTGGTAGTCCGTTATGTGCTATTGATAATGTCCGACTACGCCACCCGTGGATTTGCGGTCATTAGGTACCGCCGCTGCAAGGCAGACCGCTGGGGCTGATGAGGTGTGCAGCTGGGATGGTGTGACTCCCCACGGGAAGAGTGCGGCCCCAGGGCAGTGTAGTGGATGGTGGGAGTGATGGTGGTGAGAGTCCCAGTACCGGTAGTGCTGGAGGCGCGAAGGAGCACACAGACAATAGGTTGCAGTCCAGGGTCTTTACTGAAACAGGTAAACTGACCCATAAACAGTCCCAGCTAGGAGGGGACCTGGATGTCTGAGAGCAACGGGGAAATTGGCCCTGGTCAGGGTGAGGGTGTAGGCCTACCGTGCTTTCTGCGCTCCTTCTGGCTATCTCCTCATTATAGGGTAACAGCCCACGTTTCCAAGCTTTCCGTGTATTCTCGCCTGTATGGCCTGCGACGTGGGTTCCTTTCTGCTCCCAGCCTTGTACGGCTTTACTGGTCCCTTCGGTTGTGGCAGGGCCTCCAGGCTTCTTAGGCCAAGGAATATACAGTCCCCTGCAAACTGGTTATTTGCTGGGGGATGTGGAATCCTCCCAGCCTCAGACACCAAAGTCTGGTAAATTAAGTCCTTTCTCTGCCAAGACAGGCTTGCTTCGCCTCTTGTCTCTGGCTTGTGGCTCTCCTCCTGCCACACTTCCTCTTAGGTGCAGTGCAACTGTCTGTCCCTGTTCTGCTCTGGGACAAGTCTCAGTGCTGAGACAGGCCATCAAGTTCTCTCTAACCCTGCCCCCAGCACCAGCTTTTATAGGGGCAGCCTGCTCCCCCTACTGGCCTGAGACAGGAGGTACTGCATGCTAATGTTCCCCTGACTAGAGAACCTCCCCCTTGCTCACATACACCCCCGGGTACTAAAAGAATTAAGTAATGTGATAGACAGGCCGCTGTATCTTATATTCAAGCACTCTTTATGGACAGGGACTGTCCCACTAGACTGGCGCCAAGCAAATGTGGTACCAATATTCAAAAAAGGGGTCTAAAAGTGACCCTGGGAACTATAGACCAGTCAGCTTAACGTCTGTTGTGGGTAAATTGTTTGAAGGATTTCTTAGAGATGCTATTGTAGAATATCTTAATGATAATAACTGTCTAACTCAATATCAACATGGATTCATGAGGGATCGCTCCTGCCAAACAAACCTGATCGCCTTCTACGAGGAGGTGAGCTCACAGCTGGACCGGGAAGAGTCAGTGGATGTTGTATACCTTGACTTCTCCAAAGCGTTTGATACCGTGCCACACAAAAGGTTGGTATATAAAATGAGAATGCTTGGTCTGGGGGATAATGTGTGCAAGTGGGTAAATAGCTGGCTGAGTGATAGAAAGCAGAGGGTGGTTATCAATGGAGTAAGCTCAGGGTGTGTCAGGGTTACTAGCGGGGGGCCTCAAGGGTCTGTCTTGGGCCCTATATTATTTAATATATTTATTAATGATCTAGTGGAAGGGTTGCATAGTAAGATAGCAATATTTGCAGATGATACTAAACTTTGTAAAGTAGTTAATACAGATGAGGATAGGGCACAGCTACAGGAGGATTTAGATAAATTGGGGAGTTGGGCCAAAAATGGCAAATGGGGTTCAATGCCGATAAATGTAAGGTCATGCACATGGGAAAGAAAAACAGCAGTCACCCATACATATCAAATGGGAAACCGTTGGGGAAATCTGACATGGAGAAGGACCTGGGCGTCTTGGTTAACAGCAAATTAAATTGGAGTGCCCAGTGTCAGGCAGCAGCTGCGAAGGCAAATAGAGTCATGGCATGCATCAGAAGAGGAATAGGGGCATATGATGAGAACATTGTTCTTCCTCTGTATAAAGCGCTGGTAAGGCTGCACTTAGAATATTGTGCACAGTTCTGGGCTCTGGTGCTCAGGAAAGACATATTGGAGCTAGAGAGGGTACAAAGGAGGGCGACTAAGGTAATAAAGGGAATGGAGGGACTAGAATACCCAGAGAGGTTGTCAAAATTAGGCCTATTTACGTTGGAAAAGAGAAGGCTTAGGGGAGACCTCATAAACATGTATAAATACATCAGGGGGCAGTACAGAGATCTCTCCCATGACCTGTTTATACCAAGGATGGTGACAAAGACGAGGGGGCACACTATGCGTCTGGAGGAAAGGAGGTTCCTGCACCAGCATAGAAGGGGATTCTTTACGGTCAGAGCCGTGAGACTCTGGAACTCTTTGGGAGAGGAAGTGGTGATGTCGGGAAGTGAGTTTTTCCTCAATGATGTAAATTGGCCTATACCTCATGGTATAGGAATAGCGGAATAGCTGCAGTGCACAAGAAATAGGCTGAACTGGATGGACGCTTGTCTTTTTTCAGCCTTATAAACTATGTAACTATGTAACTATAATACTGTATGGGTGAGAAATTAAACCCAGCTAAAATTTTAAACTCTTTTTCTGAGTGTTATAAATCACCAAAATGTACCTCAGAAGACGCAATAGTGTATGGCTGAGAAATGGAACACTACAAAATTTTTGAAAGCTTTTATTCAGTTTTAGAGATCACATAAATGTTCACAGACCTTGTAACACTGTATGGCTGAGAAATGGAGCGCTACAAAATTTTTACAAGCTTTTTTTTAAAGATCACAGAAATGTTCACAGTCCACGTAACACTGTATGGCTGAAAAATGGAACCCTAAAAAATTTTTAAAAGCTTTTTTTCAGTTTTAGAGATCACAGAAATGTTCACAGACCACGTCACTCTGTATGGCTGAGAAATGGAACGCTATGACATTTTTAAAGCTTTTTATCATTTTTAGAGATCACAGAAATGTTCACAGACCACGTCACTCTGTATGGCTGAGAAATGGAACCCTAAAAATTTTTGAACAGCTTTTTGTCAGTTTTAGAGATCACAGAAAAAATCCCAAGATTATGAGTTGAGCATTAGGTCAGGACACAACTGAGGTAGTAATGTCAAAAAGAAACAAATTTATATTCTATAGTATGTCTAAATAAATCAAAGAATACCTAGGCGTGTGAAGTTCATAAAAAGCAAAGACCAATGCATGAATGCTGCCTATATATTGAACAACATATGGGGTAGCACTTGTATCATAAATCAGTGACTATGAATAAATGGAATCTATAATCCCAGGAAAAGTACTTTTGACATAAGTATATCTATAAAATGTAATTACCCATTGTGTATGCCCTGTCTGTACCTCGGCTGAGGTCCCCAGGCAGGACATACAGAATACACAAATATAAATTTGTTTCTTTTTTATATTACTACTTCAGTTGTGTCCTGACCTAACCCTTGACCCATAATCTTGTGATTTTTTCACTGATTTCTATATGTAACCATCATTCTATTTTGTGAAAGCCATTGTATGTAAATTGCCTACCTTCCTTTTTTGCATTTATTCTGAATAAAAATTAAACTTTATTAACAATATAGACTCTCCCTCCCTGTTTTCATGCTCTGATAATATGTTTGAGTCCCTGCGGCTGCATGTTTTGCAGACAGCTGCAACACATGTGGGGATTGCCTAACAAAAAGGCAGTCTACCGCTGCAAAACATGCAGCCGCAGGGACTCAAACATATTATCAGAGCATGCCGAAGATACTCAGATAACACTTGAGCATGCTCGGATAATACATTATCTGAGCATGTTCGCTCATCACTAGTGATAATTGCTCCAGCCTCTAATGGAGTTGAAGACACCGCAGATTTATTGTAATGGGGGAGATTTGAGAGCACAGTTTGAGGTGCTAGGAAGGGATGGGTGCAGTCACAATATGCAGAGTGGGTGATATTTGAGGACACAATATGAGGATCAAGGGGGAGATGGTGGGGTATCTTGAGAAGTTAGTGTGAGTGGGGGATGGGTGCAGACATAGTATGGGGAGCAAATGGGGGGGGAATTGAGGACAGTATGAGGAGTGAGGGGGCGGGATGGATGCAGACACAGTTTAGAGAGCAAGGGGGCAGGATGGGTGCGGACACAGTATGAGGCATGAGGGGGAGGGATGGGTGCGGGCACAGTATGGGGAATGAGGGGGCAGGATGGGTGCTGACACAGTATGAGGAGCCAGGGGGGAATGTATGCGGACATAGAATGGGGAGCGAGAGGAAAATGTATGCGGACACAGTATGGGGAATCTGGGGGATGTGTGAGGAGGCAGTATGGAGAGCAAGGTGGTAAATATATGAGGAGACAGTATGGTTAGCAGGGGGAAATGTACTAGGAGACTATTGAGGGGAATAGTGTGAGGAGACCGTATGGGAGGAGAAAAGTGTGAGTGGGCACAGAATAGAGACTAAGTAGTGTGGGGGGGGGGGTAGCATGGGGGGACAGTGTAAGGGCACAGCTAGGAGGGAACAGTATGCCTGCCAAGGAGAGCGAGTATGATCAGGGGGCAGAGTACAGAGACTGGCCTCTATAGAGGGGACACAGTGTGAGAGGACAATGTGAAGAGGGGTCCCAGTATGGAAAGGAGAGGGCAGTGTGGAGGGCATGTACCATAAGAGCGACAGTGTGTGGGTCATATTTTGTGCAGAGAATATAGTGAGGGGCAATTATTTATTCAGGGGCTCAGTGTAGGGCATATATTTTTATTCAGGAGCATTATAATAACACTGCTATTTTTAAGGGTATCATGTGGGGATGTGCTTCAGAAGACTGGAGAAGATGGAAGTCTGCAGAAACGAGCTGGGGCTGCGAAAAGGCATGATAACATCTGAACAAGATGAAGAAAAGAAAGAGAATGACACCAATCAGAGACGTCATCTATACAGAACCTGGATGTAAATGTTTTTTTTGTGATACTAATTCTCATCAGAACTATGGTTCCTGTATGGTGCGCAGCCTGATGATTGCTGATAGCAACAGCTCCCAGCATCTCCTTACCGTTGTTAAGTGACGCGCCCCCGGGGTACTCGGCAGCCGGGCCTCTATGTATGCCGGTGGGGGGGGGGGGGGGAATATCACGGTGGCTAGCCCGGTCCGTGACCCAGGGCGGTCAGTGCAAAGGGGAAGATATTGGAGGATTTGGGAAAGTGTTTGTGATGCCACCTGTGGAATGCGGCTAAGGGGAGCCGCTGCTGCGGAGCAGTCCTCTGGAGCTGGTGTTACGGAAGCAGGGATGGTGTGGCTCTCCACAGGTAGAGCTCGCTCCAGGGCAGTGTAATGTAGATGGTGGTTGTGCTGGGCGTTGTGGTGCAGGGAGGGAATGATGGCGCAGACGAAATAACTGGACAGAGGCGGTGCGGTGCAGTCATCCGTGTCTTTACTCTCTGTTCTTTAGTTCCTCAGGGTGCAATGTCAGCTTACAGCCTCCCGCATCGCGCTGCGTTCACCAGGCAGCGGTTCAGCTGTTCCTCAGGTGATTTGGGAATGCCTGACAGAACCCCACTTTCTTGTGTTCCTCTCTAGACTGACTTCACACTGGGTCTTTCTCCCTCCTGCCCTGTTCTGCCCACTCTCAATCCTGCAAGGGTGCTCTGAAGTCCCTCCTGTACGTCGGAGTTCACAGACCTGCTTGACCCTCACGGGGATTAGAATGCGGCTTACGATCCCTCTGTCTTCTGACAGATTCGGGGCGTACGGGTGCCGTCCTGCACTCGCCGTACCCCCTAGGATTCTTTCTTAGAACGGAGCCTACTCCCTGCTCTCCTCCTGGGCCTTCAGACCAGGCCCTACTTGTGGAGCAGAGCTCCTAATGAGACTCTGCTCCCGGACTGTTCTTCTGAACTGTCCGGAGCTGTTCTTCTGAACTGCTCTCCTCTACTGTGTCCTCTGACTGATCTGTTCTCTTCAGACTTGGGCCTCACTGGCCAGGCCCGCCTCTGGAGCAGAGCTCCTGCAGAGCCTCTGCTCCTCTCACTTTCCTCCTCTGACTCAACACACTCTCTAAGATGGCTTCCCTATATATACTCCTACCAAAGTGCTCCCTCTAACTACTTCCTCCACCCACACTCACTACTGGTTCCCCCTACCTCTGGGTTCCCCCTACTCCAGCCAGGGTCAGGGCTCTGCAGGAAACACATTGCATCTTGCCCTTCCAGCCGGCCTGGAGCAGTGTAGTGTTGGATGCAGGTGTTGGGGTTCCGGGCAGCACTCCCTCCTTACCTGAGAGGAGACACCACACCTCCGGGTGAGGTGCAGTACCTCTGTGGCGACTGAACCCTCATGGGCGCCACACTCCCCCCTGGTAAAACACAGCACGTCCGCGGGCTGGAACAGAGTAAAACATGGTATATATGACATGCAAATTTTTGAATGCATTCGCATATAAGACAACAAAACTTCTTCCCTTTATGGGAGGCACTTTACTTTAACGTTACAGGTTACATTTTTCAAACAGTATAAAACACTTTTCATAACATTCTTGTAACAGGTTACAGTACATGCTGTAACCGGGTGTCCATTTTACTTTTAAACAGGTGCAACAGGTAGCTCAAGGGCGCCCCCTCCTGAGCTGTGCCTCGTTATGGGAGGAGGGTGACCCGTCCTGGTCATCCTCCTGTTCAGTCAGGGTGTCCTGTTCCAACAGTTCCCTCACCCTCTGAACATTTAGGGCATGCTGTAGAGCCATGGGCACCATCCGTGCCACAGCTCCTGCTGGTGCGGTGACTGCTCCTGCCTGTGCAGCGCCGGGCGCAGGTTGGGCATCAGGAGCGTTAACCGGTGCTCCGGCGGCTTGCTGGTCGTCGGCCATGGCTGCGCCCCCCTGGTGAACCGGAGCCTACCTTCTTCACTTTCTTTATCAGGTAGGCCGCAGCTCCGCGGGCGACGGTCTTCCTCCAGGACCTTGCGTCGCTCGCGTCTGACGTCAGAGCGTCCTCTGGGCTCCTTCCAGGACCTGACGCTTCCTGGTTCGACGTCAGGGACGGGGCGTGTCCTGGTCTTCGCGCGCTTCCAGCAGTTACGCCTCTCCGATTCCCGCGGTTACGCCCCTCTTCTTCCCGCGCGGCGACAGGAAGATGGCGGACAATGGCGGGAAATCTCGGAAATGGCGGGAAACCTTCACCACAGTGAGTAACACAGTCTTTTAAGGCGCACAGTACCCTGTGGCAACGGGCACGGAATCCTGTTCGTGACGCCAAACTTGACGCGCCCCCGGGGCCATGGGGTACTCGGCAGCCGGGCCTCTGTGTATGCCGGTGGGGGGGGATATCACGGTGGCTGGCCCGGTCCGTGACCCAGGGCGGTCAGTGCAAAAGGGAAGATATTGGGAGATTTGGGAAAGTGTTCGTGACGCCACCTGTGGAATGCGGCTAAGGGGAGCCGCTGCTGCGGAGCAGTCCTCTGGAACTGGTGTTACGGCAGCAGGGGTGGTGTGGCTCTCCACAGGTAGAGCTCGCTCCAGGGCAGTGTAATGTAGATGGTGGTTGTGCTGGGCGTTGTGGTGCAGGGAGGGAATGATGGTGCAGACGAAATAACTGGACAGAGGCGGTGCGGTGCAGTCATCCGTGTCTTTACTCTCTGTTCTTTAGTTCCTCAGGGTGCACTGTCAGCTTACAGCCTCCCGCGTCGAACTGTGTTCACCAGGCAGGGGTTCAGCTCTTCCTCAGGTGATTTTGGAATGCCTGACAGAACCCCACTTTCTTGTGTTCCTCTCTAGACCGACTTCACACTGGGTCTTTCTCCCTCCTGCCCTGCGCTGCCCACTCTCAATCCTGCTAGGGTGCTCTGAAGTCCCTCCTGTACGTCGGAATTCACAGACCTGCTTGACCCCCACGGGGATTAGAATGCTGCTTACGATCCCTCTGTCTTCTGACAGATTCGGGGCATACAGGTGCCGTCCTGCACTCGCCGTACCCCCTAGGATCCCTTCTTAGAATGAAGCCTACTCCCTGCTCCCCTCCTGGGCCTCCAGACCAGGCCCTACTTGTGGAGCAGAGCTCCTAATGAGACTCTGCTCCCGGACTGTTCATCTGAACTGTCCTGAGCTGTTCTTCTGAACTGCTCTCCTCTACTGTGTCCTCTGACTGATCTGTTCTCTTCAGACTTGGGCCTCACTGGCTAGGCCCGCCTCTGGAGCAGAGCTCCTGCCGAGCCTCTGCTCCTCTCACTTTCCTCCTCTGACTCAACACACTCTCTAAGATGGCTTCCCTATATATACTCCTACCAAAGTGCTCCCTCTAACTACTTCCTCCACCCACACCCACTACTGGCTCCCCCTACCTCTGGGTTCCCCCCACTCCAGCCAGGGTCAGGGCTCAGCAAGAAACACATTGCATCTTGCCCTTCCAGCCGGCCTGGAGCAGTGTAGTGTTGGATGCAGGTGTTGGGGTTCCGGGCAGCACTCCCTCCTTACCTGAGAGAAGGAGACACCACCCCTCCGGGTGAGGTGCAGTACCTCTGTGGCGACTGAACCCTCAGGGGCGCCACATTAAGGACGTCCTGGAAGTTGTAGGTTCATGCGATACAAATGTACTGCATATGGGTCTGACTTGACATTACAATTGATATACCATGTACTGATGGTGGTTACGTGATACATGGCTATCTTAATAAAGTGTTCTGACATCTGACAAGTTAGGGGTTACTATGTTTTTATTTATATTAGGAGTACTAAAGAGTTGTCCAAGTTTGTGATCAGTCTTCAGTCATTCTATGTGACTGCAGACTTTTGAATTATCACAGTGCACACTGCACGCAGTCTGGATTCTCTGGTGCCGGCGACTTGCATACATGCAGTCACTTACTGACTAGACATGTGACTCGCCCCCTGGGCCGTGGGGCACTCGGAACCGGGCAATAGGGAGACGATGGGGGTAGAAGTGGCGACCTGGTCCCGTGGCTCAGGGTGGTCAGACCCGTGGCAGTCTTTTAGATGTTTTAAGTGATGTCCGACTACGCCACCCGTGGATTGCGGTTATTAGGAACCGCCGCTGCAGGGCAGACCACTGGGGCCGATGATGTATGCAGCTTGGATGGTGTGACTCCCCACGGGAAGAGTGCGGCCCCAGGGCAGTGTAGTGGATGGTGGGAGTGATGGTGGTGAGAGTCCCAGTACCGGTAGTGCCGGAGGAGCGAAAAAGCACACAGACAACGTACTGCAGTCCAGGGTCTTTACTCACGGTTAATATCCTAGTCACTTCAGCTGGCAATGACTGCCCAAGCCGTGCTACGTCCACCAGGTGAGGGGCTCTGTCAACTCCCAGGCAGCTCGGAAGTATGGCCCAGGACCCCCTTCAATCCTTCCTCTGGCCGGCCTCACCAGTGACCCACTTTTGTCCAGCTGCCGTGGAACTGCGCGGGTAAACATGGGCCCCGTTCCCCGCTGCCCTATATGGTGCCTTCCTAGCAGGTTTGATGAGGTGTCGCACCAATAAACGATCACGACGTCCGGTCTTTAGCTGAGGGTAGTTTCTCCTCCACCAACTTGGGATCCGGCACCCTTAATCTGCCTGACCCTTCACCCTGTATTCTCGTGGGTTCTTAGGGTCCCTTCTTCCTTCTTGTTCCTGAGCCTGTTTCTTTCTCTTCTTTTCCCTTCTCTGTTCCTCCTTCTTCTCCTTTCTCGTGGAGCTGGGCTGAGAAGTAATCCCAGCTCCCCTTCACCTCCTCTCTCTCTCCACTCTCCTCCTCGGCCTCTCTCTAGGCCCACTCTGGAGTAGAGCTCCTACAGAGCCCCTACTCCCTGTCTTCTCCTCTCTCTGCACAGACTGTCTGACTGTCCTAAGATGGTGCCCACCTTTTATACCTCCCTCTAGCCATGAGCCCAGGTGACCAGCAACCAATGGGCTCCTACCTACGCTCAGGAACCAACCCCTATCTGCTCCTACATCACTGGGTACTCCTCCCCACTCCAGCCAGGGACACGGTCTGTCGTACCTGAATTTCTGTCTAATGGGAGTACCATTGAGCTGTCCCTCGGAAATGGGGTGAGTGTGCTGTATGCTGCTAACTGAGCCCTGGTCCACACTCCATCCTTACCTGGGAGTGGAATATCACACCTCTGGCAGAGGTGCAATACCCCTGTAGCGGCCGAGCCCTCGGGGCGCTACACATGCGTGGCCTCACTCAATGAAAAGTAACTGAGTGAGGCTGGACACGTCTAGTTGGAATGTGGCCAGAAGTATACAAATCGCATACTTGTACCTCACATGACTATCCACTTTTGCCACCAGCAAGGGAGAACCCTAAAAGTGTGCAGTGCCTGCACTGTGAGAATTCAGAAGCCTGCTGTCACCTAGAGCAGTGGTCCCCAACCTTTTTTGCACCAGGGACCGGCTTGAAGCAAGATCATTTTTCCATGGCCCAGCAAGGAGGGGGTGGGGTGGGCGGGGCTTTGGTCATATGGGGGCGGGGTAATGGAGGGATTTGGAGTTTAGTGCATACTTATCATATAGTGTAGACCAGGTCCCCGCCAGGAGCTATGCCAGGAGCCCCACATAATGTGCTGTGCCAGGAGCCGCATCACTGAGGCCCCATCACGCCCTGCAGCAGGACAGGGCAGCTGTCCTGACAGCTGCTGTTCAGCTGCATTTACTTCATCCCAGGGGCGGACACAGACTGTAGTGGGCCCCTGTGCAAGAAATTTTTGGGGGCCCCCCCCCGCCCTTCATAAGGCAACAAAGTTATGTAAACATAACCCCCCCATGTGCATCTCTCACCCCCCCATGTGCAACTCACCCCCGTGCATCTCTCATCCCCCTCCGTGCATCTCTCATCCCCCTCCGTGCATCTCTCATCCACCCCCCGTGCATCTCTCATCCCCTCCGTGCATCTCTCATCCCCCCCGTGCATCTCTCACCCCCCCGTGCATCTCTCATCCACCCCCCGTGCATCTCTCATCCCCCCCGTGCATCTCTCACCCCCCCGTGCATCTCTCATCCACCCCCCGTGCATCTCTCATCCACCCCCCGTGCATCTCTCATCCCCCCCGTGCATCTCTCATCCCCCCCCGTGCATCTCTCACCCCCCCGTGCATCTCTCACCCCCCCGTGCATCTCTCATCTCTCCCCTCCCTCCCATGTGCATCTCTCATCTCTCCCCTCCCCCCATGTGCATCTCTCATCTCTCCCCTCCCCCCATGTGCATCTCTCATCTCTCCCCTCCCCCCATGTGGATCTCTCATCTCTCCCCTCCCCCATGTGCATCTCTCATCTCTCCCCTCCCCCCCATGTGGATCTCTCATCTCTCCCCTCCCCCATGTGCATCTCTCATCTCTCCCCTCCCCCCCATGTGGATCTCTCATCTCTCCCCTCCCCCATGTGCATCTCTCATCTCTCCCCTCCCCCCCATGTGGATCTCTCATCTCTCCCCTCCCCCATGTGCATCTCTCATCTCTCCCCTCCCCCCATGTGCATCTCCCATTCCCCCCACTCCTAGTTAATTGTATTTAAAAAAAAATAAAACTTGTTATACTTACCCCCATGCGATCCCTGCAGAATCCTGGCGCTCGTCCAAATCGCTGACACCAGGTTCTCCTGACTTCCGGCCATGTGACGGCGCCGTCACATGACCGGAAGTCAGGGGAATCATGAAGGTGCTGCCGCAGCAGCGCAGCGCTAAGATGTCCCGGACCCGGCGCTTAGCATGCGGCCGGGGGCCCCATGAGGAGAGAGACGCACAAGAGGGGGGCTCCGAGGGGGCTCCTACCGGCCGGGCCCCATACTGGAGTCAGGGCAGTCATGCCCTGATGGCGGCCCTGCTGGAGGCTGGAGGGGCCCCCTCTCCCCGCGGACCGGCTGAAAAACCCCAACGGCCTGGTCCTGGTCCGCGGACCGGCGGTTGGGGACCTCTGACCTAGAGTGACTGCAGATTGTCATCTTTAACCTGGACAAGTGTAGCACCCTGAGGATTCGGCTGCTACAGGGGTATTACACCTCAAGCCAGAGGTGTGGTATTCCACTCCCGGGTAAGGATGGAGTGTGGAACTGAGCTCAGTAGGCTGCATGCACTACACACATCCCATTTCCGGGGAACAGACCGATGGTACTCCCACTAGAGAAATGTGCAGGTACGACAGTGTCTGTTCCTGGCTGGAGTGGGAGGGGGGGTGGAACATCCCAGTAGTGTAGGGGCAGATAGGGGGAGCAGTCTGGGTAGTGCTAGGAGCTCATTGGGTGCTGGTCACCTGAGCTCACACATAGAGGGAGGATATAAGGTGGGCACCATCTTAGGACAGGGTCTTTGCAGAGGAAGAGAGCAGAGGAGAAGAGCAGCTCCAAGGCCAAGAGAGAGAGAGAGAGGAGAAAGAAAGATCCAGAGGGGGAGAAAGAAGGAACTCCAAGAGCCCAAATTAGACCAGAGGGTGAAGAGTTGGCAACAGGGT
Source organism: Phyllobates terribilis (assembly GCF_046119375.1). Taxonomy (NCBI): domain Eukaryota; kingdom Metazoa; phylum Chordata; class Amphibia; order Anura; family Dendrobatidae; genus Phyllobates; species Phyllobates terribilis. Next base: position 74,634,235 of record NW_027362764.1, read on the forward strand.
ACCGGATCCCAAGCTGGCAGAGGCTACAGCACACCTTAGCCAGGAACCGGAGGTCGTGGGCAGGATTGATCTGCAACGATCACCCACTAAATCCACCCGGAAGGCAGACCAGGAATAGGGTCAGGGAACCCAGAGATAAGGGTTTACCACCAAGAGGCCCGAGGGAGCCGGACATAGGTGGATCCCTGGTGGGGAAGGCCAGAGAAGAGGACAGGACAGAAAGGGAGCTCAGGACCACGCTCCAGAATCACCTGGGGGTTGGTTGAGTCCAGGACCTGGTGGACGCAGCACGGCTCGGGTGGTCACTTAAGGCCGGAGTGACCGGAACAACTGCAGTAAGTAAACAAACCCTGAACTGCACAGCCCGACTCTGAGTCTCATTTCCATCCCCGCTGCACCATCACAACCCCCATCCTCTGCAACTGACCCCCTGAGGCTATACCCCTCCCGTTGGGGGTTATACTATCTAAGCTGCACACACATCACCAGCCTCAGTGGACCCTGCTGCAGCGGCGGCCGTATTGACCGCAATTCAACGGGTGGCGTAGTCGACACAAAAGAACATCTAGTAACATCATAAGGACTGCCACACACTGAGCTTGACACCCTGGGCACGGACCGGGTCACAGCCACTCGGAGACTACAACCCCCATCTGATCCGGCTCCGGGTATCCCCAACAACACTGGCCCAGGGGGCGCGTCAACTTTGGCGTAGTCGGCAGGATAACGTGCCCGCAACAACCGGGTACTGCGTGCCTGAAGAAAAGTTCACCGTTACATTAACAAGAAGTCTCCCGCCGGTTCCGGAGGGTCCCCGCCATCGGGCCCCATCACAGGTCGTTTCCCGCCGGTTGTCCGCCATTTGCAGCTTTTTCCCGCCATCCATGGAGTTTCCCGCCACTGGGAGACGATTCCCGCCATTTCCGAAGATTTCCCGCCTTGGAAGAGCGGACGCCATTATGGGCGTGCCAGAGGGTGGCAAGAGGCCACCTCCCATCGTGGGCCAGGTCGAAGAATGGCACCAAAAGCGGAAACCGCGCCCACCAACAGAGACTGTGATGCTGGAAGTGTCCATCAGCGTAAGAGAACTGCCCCTGGAACTGACAAGCACCACGTTGCCCCGGGACCACCCTCAATGTGGGCGGAGACAGAAGAAGAGAACAAAGATGGGTGTCGCCTGGAGCAGTCTGGAGAGAGCGCACCCGAAGACAAGACGTCTGGAGGGAGAGCCAGGCAGCACCGACCCAGCGGTCAGGAGCCTGATGCGGGCCGCCACTCCAGGCAGCACCGACCCAATGGTCAGGAGCCTGTTGCAGGTCGCCACTCCAGAAGGCCTGCTGGAGATCCTAACACAGCTCCCCCGAGACCGGGAGTGTGCACAGACCGCGCTGGAGGGCCTCGCACAGAGGTTGGCCCGGGTGCAGCGAGAGACGTTGGCGGAGTGGAGCCGAGAGATGGCCCAGCAGACCGAAATCCGTCAGCGGAGCACGCCACCCGAGACGAGGAGACAGACCGCCTCTGAGGATGGCGCAGGAGGACTGAAGGCCGGAGACGGCGCCGAGAAGGGAGCCGAACGAATGGAGGCAGGTAAAGGGGACGTCTCTACCCCGAGCCGGGAAACCGCGTGCCTGCCCCAGCTCCCCGTCGCAGAGCCCGAAGTACCCCCTGCCGTGCCCGTCGCTGCAACATCACCGCCGCAGACTAGGCCTCAACCGGAAACCGCGGCCGCGACCCCTGTGACGTCACACGCCTCGACCTCGAGCGTGGCCAAGCAGGAAATACCACCGGCCTGGTCGCAAGGCCTAGTACACCCGGGCGCCGCCATTCCAACAGCGCCCCCTACCTCCGCGGAGCCCCCGGCCTGGTCGCAGGGCCAAGTAACACAGGGCGCCGCCGTTCTTACGGTGCCCTTTACTTTCAAGGTGCCCCAGGCCTGGTCGCAAGGCCTGGTTAACCCGGGCGCCGCTACCACCACGGCGCCCATAACACCTAAAGTACCGCACCTGGGTGAGGACCTGTTCGCCCAGCATACGTGCCCGGATGGGCAGCCCTTCGTTTGGCCCCAGGAATACATCCAGGTGGAGCTGCAAAAAGCAAGGGCCATGTGCGAACCCCTGATCCCGGCTCCAAAGCCCATAAAGAGGATCTCGCCCCCGCTAGAAGAGACCCAGTTTGAGTGGGATCCCACCGGAGAAGACCTCATGGGGTTCACTCAGGAGACTCGGGCAGCCGCAGCGGAGCGTGCAGAGTGCTGCCGCCAGCAGCTCGAGGTCTTTGAGAGGGAGCGGAGAGAGAGGCGGGTCCGGGAACAGCAAGCGCAGATAAGGAGCGCGGAGCAGAAGAGCCGGACCAGGAGGAATCCCCGTGCAGCACATGGTCCCCCTTCCACCGGGACTGTGATAAAATTCAACATGCAGCACGGATGGGGCTTTATCAGAGACCATCGAGCAAGAGGACCCGGACGAGTCTGAAACTGAAACCAACCAACAAAGAAGGAGCAGGAGGACGCCGTCGTTGAAGTACGGTAGAGAGAGACTGTATAAAGTTGCCCGTCAGGGTATAAGAACTGTTCTAGTTAAAATATAGTCCCCGTTGGGACCAGCCAAGAGTGAACTGTTAATCCCGTGTGTCCCTATTCCCACTGACCGAGGACTGAGAGCGGTCATTCCTTCCCTAATACCTGGCCGAGGACTGAGAGCGGCCATAATTCCCTTGTATATAGTTGCGCTTCCTAAGGCGCCCCCTACCGGTTTTATAGGAAACCGTGTTTCTTCAAGAGACTGTCGCACTTTACCCGGTCACAAGTTGCACCGTGACCGGAGGAACCAGAAACAAGAATGTTTATATGAAAAGTTTATTGCTGCTGATGATGTTTTATATGTTTATGTTTATGAAAAAAATTGTATGTTTGTGGATGTTTATATCTTACAGCCCGAGGACGTGCTGTGATTTACCAGGGGGGAATGTAGCACCCTGAGGATTCGGCTGCTACAGGGGTATTACACCTCAAGCCAGAGGTGTGGTATTCCACTCCCGGGTAAGGATGGAGTGTGGAACTGAGCTCAGTAGGCTGCATGCACTACACACATCCCATTTCCGGGGAACAGACCGATGGTACTCCCACTAGAGAAATGTGCAGGTACGACAGTGTCTGTTCCTGGCTGGAGTGGGAGGGGGGGTGGAACATCCCAGTAGTGTAGGGGCAGATAGGGGGAGCAGTCTGGGTAGTGCTAGGAGCTCATTGGGTGCTGGTCACCTGAGCTCACACATAGAGGGAGTATATAAGGTGGGCACCATCTTAGGACAGGGTCTTTGCAGAGGAAGAGAGCAGAGGAGAAGAGCAGCTCCAAGGCCAAGAGAGAGAGAGAGGAGAAAGAAAGATCCAGAGGGGGAGAAAGAAGGAACTCCAAGAGCCCAAATTAGACCAGAGGGTGAAGAGTTGGCAACAGGGTACCGGATCCCAAGCTGGCAGAGGCTACAGCACACCTTAGCCAGGAACCGGAGGTCGTGGGCAGGATTGATCTGCCACGATCACCCACTAAATCCACCCGGAAGGCAGACCAGGAATAGGGTCAGGGAACCCAGAGATAAGGGTTTACCACCAAGAGGCCCGAGGGAGCCGGACATAGGTGGATCCCTGGTGGGGAAGGCCAGAGAAGAGGACAGGACAGAAAGGGAGCTCAGGACCACGCTCCAGAATCACCTGGGGGTTGGTTGAGTCCAGGACCTGGTGGACGCAGCACGGCTCGGGTGGTCACTTAAGGCCGGAGTGACCGGAACAACTGCAGTAAGTAAACAAACCCTGAACTGCACAGCCCGACTCTGAGTCTCATTTCCATCCCCGCTGCACCATCACAACCCCCATCCTCTGCAACTGACCCCCTGAGGCTATACCCCTCCCGTTGGGGGTTATACTATCTAAGCTGCACACACATCACCAGCCTCAGTGGACCCTGCTGCAGCGGCGGCCGTATTGACCGCAATTCAACGGGTGGCGTAGTCGACACAAAAGAACATCTAGTAACATCATAAGGACTGCCACACACTGAGCTTGACACCCTGGGCACGGACCGGGTCACAGCCACTCGGAGACTACAACCCCCATCTGATCCGGCTCCGGGTATCCCCAACAACACTGGCCCAGGGGGCGCGTCACAAGCACTTTAATAATAAAATTAAGCCTTGTAGCGTGGCAATCCTAACAGTATGTAATATACTCACTATCAGGATGCAGCTCTGCTTGTGGGTTCCAGCAGTCATGACATGGCCACGTCACTCATATGCAATTTTCATACTCGTCACATGACAACTAGCTTTTCTTCCTGCTTCTCTCAGTTTTTCACTGAACAATGAGAGAATTATGGAGAGCAGCTCGTCGGCACGTGACTAAGTGTGCAAATTGCATATGTGCTGGTGGGATGGGAGGGGTGGGGGGGGGCACAACCAAACTAAATTCTTGCCCCGGGTGCTGGAAAACTTAGATACACTTCCGGAATAAGGGACAACTTGCGGATCTGTGGGGATCTGATTGCTGATCCAAAATTAGGGCTCTGAAATGCTGATAGCTGAGTAAAGTGCTTTGCTTTTTCCATCAGTTCCATAGACAATGTCTAGAATGGTGGCTGCATGCTTTGCAGAATATTTCGGGCCTTTTCTGGATCAGTGGGGTTTAGGGATGTTAGACCCCCACTGACCCATAAGTTATTTTAAATATTAGGAATGCAACATTTGCTTTTAGTTAAACTGTACACCAGCCTAAGGGCTCATGCAGCTGAATGTATAAGGCTGTGTGCCCACGATGCGTTTTTAATGCGTTTCCGCACCGTTTTTGCAGCTGCGTAAACGCATTAAAAACGCATGGTAGAAGGGCAGCAATGTTCCCCAATGATAATCCGCATGTGCTGTGCACATGCTGCGGAAATTTCCGCTGCGGATTATCATTGCGGAAAAAAACGCAGCACTACCAATTATTTTGCGGAAGCGCTGCGTTTTCGCCGCCATTGACTTGCATTAGAACGCGCCAATTCTGCATCTGTATTTGCGTAATTGGCACGTTCTAATGTGCGGATGGTACCCGGGTGTAGAGGAGAGGAGAGTCTCCTCCACACCCAGGTATCATAGAAACTGTAAAAACAGCTTGCTGACAGATCGCGCAGGACTGAAGGACCTGCGCTGACGTCACAGTCATGTGACGGCAGGTCTTTTCAGTACCGCGATCTGACGGCAGCCAGCACAGGAGCGCTGCAAGTCTTGGAGGCCATCGGAAGGTAAGTATTAGTTTATTTTTTTATTTTTAACCACTCTCTCGGGTCACACTATATAAATCCATGCTGTTTGCATGGATTTATATAGTGTGACCTAGTTGTCACAAGCACTTTCCAAGTGATGCTAATCGCTTGGAAAGCGCTTGACACCCGCATGCGGAAATGTCAGTGAATAACGCTTCATTTCCGCATGTTCCTGGCAGGAAAACGCATGTACAATCCGCATGTACAATCCGCATGTACAATCCGCATGTACAATCCGCATGCGTTTTTTTCTGCCAGGGAGATGCAGAAACGCTCAGGAAAAAATCCTGAGCATTTCTGCATCGTGGGCACATAGCCTAAGTCGAATGTGTGCTGTCCAATTTTTGATTGGATAACACACGAACAGCACACTAACCCATTTTTCTCTCAGTCCGACTGTCTGTGAGAACAAGAATAATGCACCACTTTTTTGCACATATCAGATGAGACAAACCCATTCAAGTCCATGGGTGCATAAAAAGAAATCGGATCCCTCAGAGAACGTCCATGTGACATCCGATTTTTTACGGAAGCATTTGTAATATTAACCTAGAAACCTGTATTTCATTATATACATTTTTTATGTAGATGTATGAAAAAGGGTGAGATACTGCGGAAAAAAATATAATTCCATTGTCTTACCCTTGATCTTAATATCTCTTGGTACATGTATCAGAGATAGAATAACTGTTACTGCTTTGCGATAGTTCCTTGTTCCATTTTCCCTTATTTTTCCTTGTTTCCCCATATTTTTCCTTTTCTTTTCCTTCCTGTTGTTTAACTCCATTTTGTATAATAATTAGAACATTTTCAATAAAAACAATTTGAACAAGAAATAGAATATCTGCTTAGTAAAAAAATGCTTTTGTGACTCCTTCGTGAACATCATGTGCTAAAGAAGAGCCTCGTCCAGCTGAAGGATGATAATGGACTTTATCTGGTCACTTCACGAACATTCTTGATGGTGTCCCTCAGGAGGTGGCCAGTTGGCATTTTAGTTATGTTTAACTTTATAAAATGTGTTGCTTATCTGATGGTTAGTGCTGTGCTCTCTCATTACATGTAAGTGCATTACTATGTCACTAAGGACTCGCTCACTCGGTCGTCAATTTTCTCATGCGAGAGAATAGGACCTATTATGCTAATATAACTTGGATCAAACTTTGTCAGAGTTTGAGCCGAGTGTAATCTTTATGTGATCCAATCCTCTCGCATGAGAGAATCATATCACAGGTGCGGAGAAGACGGAGAACTTAATTTCTCCATCTTTTTCATTTTCTGTGTCCACGGGATGACATCCGAGTGCAGTCTGATATTTTACACATACCCATAGACTTGTGCGCGTGATCTGGTGCATTCGATTTTTTTTCTCAAGCCGAATCAGCAAGGGAAAAAAATTGCAGATCTGCTCTGCCCCATATTATAACATTGGGCTTAGTGCTATTTGATAAAACATTGAATAGTTCGTAGTAGTAATAGTCGTGTGAGCGAGTTCTTATTGTAACAAATTAACATTCTTTTAATTTGGAACAGCTGTGATCACGTTGGTTTATTATCCAAAACAGGACGCCCCTCCATTACTGACAGCTTTAGAAGGTCATTTACTCTCCTGCAGTAAACACATTTCCCTTGTGTAACATGATTATGGGAGGACTCATGTGCAGGATTCACCAAAATCATGTCTCCAGGAGCCGTGGAAAGAATGGGACCCTAATTTACACACATTCAGCCCTATCTCCCTTATATAAGCTTTCAGGATAGCCACAAATTAACCATTAAGCCCAAGCATGACCATGGCACTTCTATGTGCAAACAGACGCCGAATTCTCAAGCCACCGCACAAGTTCTCTACCAGATCTCATGAGATCTCTAGGCAACAGGCTCCCTCCACATCCGTAGATCTGGGCTGCCAACCGTCCAGAAATTACAGGACAGTCCGTAAAAATAGGGCACATTTTTGCCCAGCTTGTGTGGCACCCCAGAGGGTCTGGTTGCCACAGTGGTATTGCCTCCCTCAAAAAAGGTGATGCCATACCTGGAAGCAAGCAGGGGTCCTTTTAGTCATGTACACTATACATGCAACACTTTCCTGGCTCCAGACCAGCAAGGGGAGGCCCCTCCCCTTGGTAACTGGGATCTGGAGGCAGGGTTAGTTAGTTAGTTAGTGTCAGGAGTTGAGTTTAGGACATCGAGGAGAGAGGAGCTAGGGACTGCAGCTGAGGAAGCTCGTCCTAGCTGATCATCACAGAGGACCGGACACCGGAGTCCGAGGCTGTGGGGCACTTCAGGCCCAGCAGCAGATACCGCAGGGCAGGAGATTGCAGGTCTCCTGGCCCCATTAGACGCCCGGAGGCTCAGCAGCACAGAGGGACCAGCACCGCCACGGAGGAGCGACGCATGCACAAGGCCCGAGCTGCCAGCCATAAAGGTGAGCACAGCAAGTTACACTCAGGGACGTGGGCTACAACACAGCTACAAGCAGTAAAGCCAAAGAGTATAGTGAGAAGGGCAGGCCTACAACTCCACCTGGCAAGGAGGACTCTATGTTTGCTTCCAGGCTGACCGGACTCTTACTAGCCAGTACTCCAGTCCATGCTTGCCTAATTGACAACTGTGAGTAAAGACCCTGGGACTGCACTATACTGACTCTGTGGTTATTACTGACACCCTGCACAACCACCATCATCCACACACTGCCCTGAAGCTAACTCTTGCTGTGGGGAGTTATACCACCCTTGCTGCAAAACTATCAGCTTCAGAGGACTGTTCCGCAGCGGAGGCCTCCATTAGCCGCATTCCACAGGTGGCGTAGTCGGACATTATAAAAACCTATACTTATCATTCCCCTTGAATTGACCGCCCTGGGTCACGGTCCGGGTCACCGCCACAGTGACTACAACCCCCAGCATCTACCGGCCCGGCACTGGGTACCCCACGACCCAGGGGGTGCATCACTTGTAAAAAAAATTAAATCCATCATCTCTGAATGTTTCTCTTCCCATCCTACTCCAGGTATACAGTATGGGGAGAGATACCTATTCCTGGGGGAGAGAGCGTTCATTGCGGAGTGGAAGAAGAACTTCTGATCACTCTAAAAAATAAACCAAAAAGAGATAGACAGGATGACTGAGACACACTTGTCGCCTCAGGCCTCTGCCTATCCTGTCAGAGAACAATCTATGCCTGGTACAAATGGTCAGCCAGATAGGAGAATCACCCAAAATGTCCTGTGTACACCTGGGAAAATGAAGGGATTTCTCTCATCGATCACCAAACCACGGAGCAATCCATATGAGTTTGCAAATGAGCTGTATAGCATTAGTCAATTACAACCCCACATGGAGAGACTTGTTGCAGATAATTAAAACAATAGCTGGACAGATTGATGCTACTGCCATCTGCATAAGACTCATTCTGCCATCTAACCCACACAACCGAGCAAGAAAACTCCCCTCAAAAAGCATTGGAATATGTCACCCAAGTCCAAAGCTAAATTGGAGAGGTTTTTGCTCCCTAATCCTAGTTAAGGGTGACAAATATTCAACAAAAGGCTAAGTATCCGGTTGAGGATAACTTTGAGAGATTTAGGCAGGCAGTCAAGAAGACAGTAGCAAGCCTGTAGGACCAAGGAATAGGAAAAATGTTGATTGCCATCTTGGTGTCTGGACTGAATAAACAGACTCATTAGTTTTCGCTCATGCTTATTGGCTTGAGAAGTCAGTTCCAGCACTGAGTTTGGCTAGTTCAATTCAAAGGAATGTTCAAGAGGTGGAGGAAAAGAAATTCCAGAAGGTAATGGTGGTTAAAATGCCTATAAACCAAGGGTAAATATCAGACAAAAAAGAGTGTTCCCTGGAATGGTGGACCTCAGTAAGGTGAGGTGCTACAATTGTGATAAACTGGGTCACTTCCAGAAGCAGGTGTAAGGCACCAAAGAAAAAAGGGCAGGAAAGCAATTGAAATGAAATGCTTCAAGTTCTACCAGTCATCTCTGAAATTAGAGGGGGGTGATGCTTTTGTTCACTTTACCCTTTTTGATATGCCCTTTAACACAATAGAGTGTTGGGTGGACACTGGAGGAGCAAGCAGTGTCCTAAAGAAATCTGAAGCTCCTACCCTGAAGGCCACATTATTAATTGAAGTTGTGGGCCTAGATGGTAAACCCATTACAGTCAAGAAAATAGAAACCCCAATAATGATAGGGCCCATCAGCACTTCACTTTCTTTAATCCTGTGACTCTATTTACTACTCATGGACTAGTCGTGAGGCAGCGTGGTCAAGAGGTCCAAGGTCAAAAGCCAAGAAGGTATGTCAAAGACAGAGGGATAAGACAAACAAATAGGGCAAAGTCTGGGGTCTGGTAACTAAAGTCAGAATACGTCAAAGACAAAGGGGTTATACAAACGGGTAGTCAAAAGGCAAATCCAGAGGTGGATTAAGAGAAGCCAGGGCCCCGGACAGTTTAGAAGGTATGAGCCCCCCCACAGCCCAGGTCCCCGATGTGTCGGGACAGGTCACGTGTCACGTGACTAACACAGGTACTCTGGTACAAATCTGTAGACAAAAAATGACAGAGATTTCTCCCTTAGGTACAGAACTATACATAACATAATACTATAGATAATAGAGCAGGGGTGGGAGATTAATTTTCCTGAGAGGCCACATAAGAGACCATGATGACTGTTGTGGAGGCTGCAACGATAGGCTGAAATTAATTATGCTCAATATTAATAAATTAATTATAATTATTTTTTTATATTAATTGTATGACTTAATTATGACAATTTGAGCCCCCACATGCAAAATGAACACCCACATAGCCCCCTCAATCAACAACCAAAGTGATCAACCTATGGGACCCTTATACATGTAAACCATAACAAAAAGTACCCTTAAAAAATTCTCTTTATTTTGCTAGTTTAAAAACCCATATACTGTACCTCATAATCATGTTTCTATGGACATGAACTAACTATATATATGTAGACCCTATATGGCCTGACAAGTTGTGCACTTAGCTTAATGGCATCTTCTTCCGACGCTTTTTCCCCTCTTTTGGTCATTCAGAGGTTCAACAGGGAATTCCTTCAATCAGGACAAGAAAAGGAGACCATAAGCTGAACTGCAATGAGGATAACCGCTCACAGGCCCAGGTAATGTGCCCCACATAGCCCCCTACATACAATATGAGCCCCCACCCAGCCTCCTATATACAGTATGAACCCCCACATAGCCTACTCTATACAGTGTGAGCCCCCACACAGCCTCCTATATACAGTATGAACCCCCACATAGACTCCTATATACAGTATAAGCCCCCACATACCTACCTATATACAGTATGAGCCCCCACATAGCCTCCTATATACAATGTTAGCCCCCAATAGCCTCCTATATACAGTAAGAACCCCCAAGCCCCTATATAGCCTGCTATATACAGTAAGAGCCCCCACATAGCCTTCTATATACAGTGTGAGCCTGCACATATCTGCCTATATACAATGTGAGCCCTCACATAGCCTCATAACTGTTACGGATCCGGGTGGTGGAACCTCTGTGCCGAGGTGCAAGGAGGGACACAGAGGGGCGTAACTAAGTATCAACTCAGACCGGCGGCTAACAACTCCGTGACCAGGGAGGAACCGAGCAGAGGGACCAGGTGCTACTCTGGGGACGACCTTGTAAGAGAGCAGGTGGCTCCCACGGGTCAGATGACTGGGACTGACCGGTATAGCGGATGGGCACAGCAAGCAGGCAGAAGTCTCTGGGTTAGCTGACAGGTGGTCACGGCACGTGACGGCAGAGCAGGCTGAAGTCTCTAGGTTAGCAGACAGGTGGTCACGGCAAGTGACAGCAGGAGCCTCCAGGTAGGCTATCAGGTGGTCACGGCAAGTGACAGCAGGAGCCTCCAGGTAAGCTATCAGGTGGTCACGGCAAGTGACGGCCAAGCAGGCGGAAGTCTCTGGATTAGCAGGCAGGTGGTCACGGCAAGTGACGGCAGAGCCTCCAGGTAGGCTAGCAGGTAACAGGCAGGTAACAGGCGAGTGCTCCCAGGTGAGCGGGCTAGCAGGCACGGCAGGTAGCAGGCAGGTAACTGGCAGGTGCTTCTTGGTAAGCAGGCGGGCTTGCCCATAGACAGACTGGCGGGTTGAACGGAAGACAGACTGTCGGGCTGGAGAGTAGTCAGGCTGGCAGACTGGAACAGTAGTCAGGCTGGCAACTGGACCTGAGGGCTGAAGCAGGGGTAAGTATACTGTGCATCAACTATTGCTCGGGCACCTCCATTTTGGAGGAGGTGCTTTATATATGGGAAGTCCTCCGGCTATTGGCCGGGGACTCCTTAGGACGGCGCGCGCGGCCCCTTTAAGAGAGAGGGAGCGCGCGCGAGCGCCCAAAGCACAGTGGCTGGGAAGCAGCGCGCGCCGACAGCAGCAGGAAGAGGAGCGCTGGAGGACGCCGCGCTGGGAGCGAGGAGGTGAGAGGGACGGCGTCTCTGCCTGGCAGGGGGCAGAGATGCCGATGCTACAATATATACCGTATGAGCCCCCATATAGCCTCCTATATAAAGTGTGAGCCTGCTCATAGCTACCTATATACACTGTGAGCCCCCGCATAGCCTCCTATATATAGTATGAGCCCTCACATAGCTGTTTTTATATACAGTATTAGTCCCCACATAGTCTCCTATACAGTATGAGATCAAATATAGCTGCCTATATACAATATGAACCCCCACATAGCCCCTATATACAGTATGAGACCCATCTAGCCTCCTATATATATGAGCCCCCACGTAGCTGCCTACATACAATATGAGCCCCTACATAGCTGCCTATATACAGTATGAGCCCAACATGGCCCATATAAATAGGCACATATCCCATACACGTATTAATTAAAAAAAACACAAGCACAGCACATACTCACTTTGCTCCCATACCCCCGACGCTGTGCTCCGGTGCCCGGGGCTCCACTTCTTCTCATGGCTGGCCCATACATGCTGGCGTCGGTAGCTTCCCTGGAACTACGCAGCCATTCAGCTTAGCCGGCAGCGCAGGGCCAGGAAAGCTCCTTGCCTGAAGATGCGCATCGTCGCCGGCGACATAAAAAATCTTATAATGTGGGCAATCCGGCCATGGGTTCCCCTGGAACCTAGGGCGGTAGCTCAGATTGCCCTCATTATAATCTGCCTATGGGTGTAGTGAGCATTCTTAACCCAGGTGTGTTTCACATAATTTTATAACATTGTAATGTGAAAAAAAAAGATTAGATTTTTTTTCCACTTAAATGTTGTGTTAACCTCAATTTTTTCATTTTTACAAGGGGTCGGAGAAAATGCTCCCAGTAATTTCTCATGACAGCAGCAATACCGCATGAGTGATTGGAGTCTATTGTTTGGGCACAAGGCAGGGCTCAGAAGGGAAGGTGCACTATTTGGCTTCCGTACAACATTACCCATATTACAAACAGTATTACCATTATAGAAGGCACAGTACCTATATAATAGATGGCAGTACCAGTATAGAGGGCAAAGTACCTATATAATAGATGGAAATACAAGTATAGAGGGCAAAATACCTATATAATAGATGGCAGTACCAGAATAGACAGCAAACTACCTATATATTAGTTGGCAGTAAGTATAGAGGACACGGTACCCAGATAGTAAATGACAGTGCCAGTATAGAAGGCACAGTACCTATATAATACATGACAGTGCCAGCATAGAGGGCAAAGTACCTATAAAATTGATGACAGTATCAGAATAGAGGGCACAGTACCTACCGTATTTTTTTGACCATAAGATGCACTTTTTTTCCCCCAAAATTGGGAGGAAACTGGGGGGGGGGTGTCTTATGGCCCGAACGTTACTTTACTGGATAGTTGCCGTGGTGGTGGAGCGGGATCGCAGGGCCCTCCGTGCCCCCCCTCCTTCAGGAACGTGGTAGCGGTGGCAGCAGCGGTGAGATTCTGTTGGTGGTGAAGCAGAGCGGTTGGGGTCGGGATCTGTACCTGCCTGGGGCTGGTGTCGGGCTGTGAGCGGCGTCGGGCGGTGAAGCAGAGCGACCTGTGCGAATTTCCGGTGTGCGCTGACATCTTACTGAGGCAGCCCAAGCTGGTGCATGCACAGACCGGGAGCTCCGGCGGCCCTTTTCCTGTAGATCACAGCTTTAGGTAGATGGCTGCGGCCACTGGAAATCTGCACACGCCCCTCTGCCTCACTTCCCGACGCCGCTCACAGCCCGACCCCTGCCCTGCACAGGTCTTGGCCACAGCCCTGCACAGGTCCTGGCCACAGCCCTGCACATGCACCCGGCCCTGCACATGCACCCAGCTAGGCTAAGGGCCCCAGCCCTACACAGGCCCCCGACCCTGCAGAGGCCCCGGCCAGGCTCAGGGCCCCAGCCCTGCACAGGCCCTCGGCCCTATACATGCACCAAGCCAGGCTAAGGGCTCCAGCCCTGCACAGGCCCCTGGCCCTGCACAGGCACCCAGCCAGGCTAAGGGCCCCAGCCCTGCATAGGCCCCCAGCCCTGCACAGGCCCCCCAGCTCTGCACAGGCCTCCAGCCAGGCTAAGGGCCCCAGCCCTTGCATAGGCCCTTAGCCCTGCACATGCACCCGGCCAGGCTATGGGCCCCAGCCCTGCACAGGCACCCGGACAGGCTAAGGGCCCCAGCGCTGCACAGGCCCCCCGCCCTGCACATGCACCCGGCCAGGCCCTTGCCCCAGCCCGGCACAGGAACCAGCCAGGCTAAGGGCCCCAGCCAGGCACAGGTCCCGGCCAGGCACAGGCCCCGGCCAGGCACAGGCCCCACAGCATCTCACCTCTTCTGCTGCATCCACGTCTTATAGTCCAAAAAATACGATATATAATAGATTGTAGTACAAATATAAAAGGCACAACACCTATATAATAGATGGCAGTGACAGTTTAAAAGGCACAGTACCTATATAATATATGGCAGTACCAGAATAGAGGGCACAGTACCTACAAGTGCTTCTCACTAAATTAGAATATCATCAAAAAGTTAATTTATTTCAGTTCTTCAATACAAAAAGGGAAACTCATATATTATATAGAGTCATTACAGAGTGTTTATTCAAGTGTTTATTTCTGTTAATGTTGATGATTATGGCTTACAGCCAATGAGAAAACAAAAAGTCATTATCTCAGTAAATTAGAATAATTAACAAAAAACACCTGCAAAGGCTTCCGAAGCGTTTAAAAAGGTCCCTTAGTCTGTTTCAGTAGGCTCCACAATCATGGGGAAGACTGCTGACTTGACAGATGTCCAGAAGGCAGTGATTGACACACTCCACGAGGAGGGTAAGCCACAAAAGGTCATTGCTATAAAAGCTGTCTGTTAACAGATTGCTGTATCCAAACATATTAATGGAAAGTTGAGTGGAGGGAAAAGGGCACACAAGCAACCGGGATAACCGCAGCCTTGAAAGAATTGTTAAAATAAGGCCATTCAAAATTTTGGGGGGGATTCACAAGGAGTGGACTGCTGCTGGAGTCATTGCTTCAAGAGCCACCACACACAGACGTATTCAGGACATGGGCTACAAGTGTCGCATTCCTTGTGTCAAGCCACTCATGACCAATAGACAACACCAGAAGCGTCTTACCTGGGCCAAGGAGAAAAAGACCTGGACAGTTGCTCAGTGGTCAGTGGTCCAAGGTGTTGTTTTCAGATGAAAGTAAATTTTGCATTTCATTTGGAAATCAAGATCCCAGAGTCTGAAGGAAGAGTGGAGAGGCCACAATCCAAGCTGCTTGAGGTCTAGTGTGAAGTTTCCACAATCAGTGATGGTTTGGGGAGCCATGTCATCTGCTGGTGTAGGTCCACTGTGTTTTATCAAGACCAAAGTCAGCGCAGCCGTCTACCAGGACATTTTAGAGCACTTCATGCTTCCCTCTGCCGACAAGCTTTTTGGAGATGGAAATGTCATTCTCCAGCAGGACTTGGCACCTGTCCACACTCCCAAATGTACCAATACCTGGTTTACACACAACAGTATCACTGTGCTTGATTGGCAGCAAACTCGCCTGACCTTAACCCCATAGAAAATCTATGGGGTATTGTCAAGAGAATGATGAGAGACACCAGACCCAACAATGCAGACAAGCTGAAGGCTGCTATCAAAGCAACCTGGGCTTCCATAACACCTCAGCAGTGCCACAGGCTGATCGCCTCCATGCCACGCCACATTGATGCAGTAAATGATGCAAAAGGAGCAAAAGTCTTCAGTGCATTTACTGAACATACATTTCAGTAGGCCAACATTTTGGATTTTAAAAAAAATTTTCAAGCTGTTGTTATAAAGTATTCTAATTTACTGAGATAATGACTTTTGTGTTTTCATTGGCTGTAAACCATAATCATCAACATTAACAGAAATAAACGCTTGAAATAAATCACTCTGTAATGACTATATATAATATGAGTTTCACTTTGTGTATTGAAGAACTGAAATAAATTAACTTTTTGATATTCTAATTTCGTGAGAAGCACTTGTATATAATAGATGGCAGTACCAGTATAAAAGGCACAGTATCTATATAATAGATGGTAGTACCGGTATAGAAGACACGGTACTCAGATAGCAGATGACAGTACCAGTATAGAAGGCACAATGCCTATATAATAGATGACAGTACAAGTATAGAGGGCAAAGTAACTATATATTAGTTGGCAATAAGAGTTTAGAGGACACGGTACCCAGATAGTAAATGACAGTGCCAGTATAGAAGGCATGGTACCTATATAATAGATGTCTGTACCAGAATAGATGGAAAATTGCCTATATATTAGTTGTCAGTAAGAGTATAGAGGATATGGTACCTATGTAGTAGATGAAAGTACCACTATAGAAGGCACAGTACCTACATGATAGATGACAGTGCCAGTATAGAGGGCGCAATACCTATACAATAGATGGCAGTATCAGAATAGAATGCATAGTACCTTTATAATAGATGACAGTGCCAGTATAGAAGGCACAGTACCTATATAATAGATGGCAGTACCAGAATAGAGGGCACAGTACCTATATAATAGATGACAGTACCAGTATAGAAGGCACAGTACCTATATTATAGATGGCAGTACCAGAATAGAGTGCACTGTACCTATATAATACATGACAGTACCAGTATAGAGAGCAAAGCACCTATATAATAGATGACAGTGCCGGTATAGAAGGCACAGTACCTATATAATGTTACGAGTCCGGATGGTGGAACCTCTGTGCTTCGGTGCAAGGAGGGACTAGAGGGGAGTGACTAAGTGCCTACTCGGCCTGACCAAGGTCGCACGGCGGCTCAATCGACTCCGTGAACCCGGGAGGGACCGAGCAGGGGGACCAGGTGCCACTCTGGGACCGACCTTGTGTGAGAGCAGGTGACTTCCACGGGTCAGATGGCAGGAACTGACTGGTACAGCGGATGAGCATGGCAGGAAGGCTGACGAGTGGTCCGGGTAGTTAAGCAGGCTGGTTCGGCAGATAGCCAGACGGGTGCTCCGAGTAGGCAGGCTGGTGGGCACAGCAGGTAACTGGCAGGTGCTTCCAGGTAAGCAAGCTGGCGGGCACAACTATAGACAGACTGGCAGGCTGGACTGCAGACAGACTGGCGAGCAGGACTGACAGGCAGCGGGACCTGAGGGCTGAAGCAAGTGTTAGCACACGGAACAACAACCTTACACAGGCACCTCCATATTGGAGGAGGTGCTTTAAATAAGGGAAGTCCTCTGGCCATTGGCCGGGGACTTTTAGGACGATGCATGCGGCCCCTTTAAGAGGGAGGGAGCGCGCACGCGCCCTAAGCATAGCGCCAGGGAAGCGCCAAAGTAGCAGCGAGCCCGGAGACGCCGGACCAGGGCCGCGACGGTGAGGGGAGTGGCGTCTCTGCCCGGCAAGAGGCAGAGATGCCGATGCTACAGTACCCCCCCCCCCTTTATGCCCCATCTTCTTTAGGCCGGCAAGAAATTTTTTTAGAAAATGAGGGGCATGAATGTTCTCCCTGGGTTCCCAAGACCTCTCCTCAGGGCCAAACCCCTTCCAATCCACAAGAAAGAAAGTCTTTCCTCTTACCCTCTTGGTGGCCAAAATGGTTTCTACCTCAAAGACGTCCTCAGCAGAGACGGGAGCTGGAGCGGTTCCTGGATCATCAGAGAAAGAATTAAGGACAACACGTTTGAGGAGGGATACATGGAAGGAGTTGGGAATCCGTAAGGTAACTGGGAGTTTCAGCTTGTAAGCCATGGGATTGATTGGTTCAGAACCTCGAGCGGACCGATGAACCACGGACCCAACTTATAGGAAGGTATCTTGAGACGAACATATTTGGAGGAAAGCCAGACCTTGTCTCCCGGACGGAATTGAGGCGGATCCAGGCGTCTCTTATCAGCATGTTTCTTCATCCGCTCGGAGGACTGAAGAAGTGCAGATCTAGTGTCTTCCCAAATAGCTGAAAATTCGCTGACCAGAGACTCTGAGGCAGGATTGTCCACTGAAGAGGAGACGGGAAACGGAATCCGGGGGTGTTGACCGTAGACCACAAAAACGGGGATTTGGAAGAGGACTCGCTTTCATGGTTATAGGAGAACTCGGCCCAGGGCAGGAGCTCAACCCAATCGTTATGGTGAGCGTTAACAAAGTGCCGAAGAAAGCTGGTAAGAACCTGGTTGATACATTCCACTTGACCATTGGACTGAGGATGATAAGCAGAGGAGAAATCCAAGGAGACATCCAGCAGTTTACACGTAGCTCTCCTGAAGCGTGAAGTGAACTGAACCCCGCGATCAGACACAATATGGAGGGGTAGGCCGTGGAGACGAAAAATGTGATGAATGAAGTCCTTAGCCAGCACAGATGCAGACGGAAGACCAGGCAGAGGGATGAAGTGGGCCATTTTAGAAAAGCGGTCAGCGACCACCCAAATAACAGTACAACCGGCAGAAACAGGGAGATCCGTAATAAAATCCATTGCAATGTGTTGCCACGGAGCAGAAGGCACAGGAAGAGGAAGAAGATGGAAGGTGCCTGGGAACCTTGTTACGGGCACAGGGGGAACAAGCCGCGAAGGAGTCCGCAACATCCTTGCGCATAGAAGGCCATCAGTAATGTCAGGCGATGAGCAGAAAGGTCTTCCTCTGGCCAGCATGACCGGCTAGTTTGGATGAATGGCCCCAGAGTAGAACCTTCTTACGATCCGGAACCGCTTCAAAAGTCTCACCGGGTGGAAGATGAGACAAGTCAAACGGAGCCACAGTCATTACTTTGGAGGGGTCGATGATATGTAGAGGTTCCTCCTCTTGGTCGGAAGACAAGAATGAGCAGGATAGAGCGTCAGCTTTAAAGTTCTTGTCTGCCGGGCAGTAATGCAGAATGAAGCAGAACCGGGCAAAGAAAAGAGACCACCTGGCCTGGCGAGGATTTAATCTTTGGGAGTTCTGCAAATAAACAAGGTTTTTGTGGTCAGTGTAGATGACCACCGAGTGCAGAGCCCCTTCCAGCAAGTAGCGTCACTCCTCCAGTGCTAATTTGATGGCCAGCAGCTCACGATCTCCTATGGAGTAGTTGCGCTCGGACGAAGAGAAGAGCTTGGAGAAGAATCTGCAGGTTACCATTCTCCCGGACGGGGATCTCTGGGTGAGCACCGCTCCGGCTCCGGAGGAGGAAGCATCAACCTCCAGGAAGAACTGCTTGTTGCAATCCGGACGGTGTAGCACAGGAGCGGAAGAGAAGGCTTGTTTTAGGGACGAAGGCCTCCTCCGCTTCGGAAGTCCATTCCCCAGGATTTGCTCCTTTACGGGTGAGCGCGGAGATAGGAGCAGTCCGGGAGGAAAAATGAGGAATGAAGAGACGGTAATAATTTGCGAAGCCCAGGAATCGCTGAATCGCCTCCAACCCCTCCGGTCGGGGCCACTTTAAGATGGCAGAGACCTTCTCGGGATCCATCCGCAGACCAGTCTCTGAGATAATATAGCCCAGGAACGGTAGAGAGGTCTGCTCAAAGAGGCATTTCTCGAATTTAGCGTATAGGCGATTCTGCCGGAGCCTAAGCAGAACTTGACAAACATCCCTCCGATGTAAGGGTAAATCCGGAGAGAAGACCAAGATATCGTCCAGGTATACCACCACGCAAGAATACAGGAGATCATGGAAGATGTCGCTAACCAGCTCCTGGAAGACGGCTGGAGCATAACAGAGACCAAAGGGCATTACATGGTATTTGTGGTGACCGTCCCGGGTGTTGATTGCCGTCTTCCACTCGTCTCCCTGGCAGATCCGGACCAAATTGTATGCCCCACGAAGATCGAGCTTGGTGAAGATCTTCGCGCCTTTAAGCGGTTGAAGAGCTCCGAGATGAGAGGCAGGGGGTACATATTTTTGATGGTAATCTGGTTGAGACCCCTGTAATCGATACAGGGACGTAGAGAGCCATCCTTCTTCTTGACGAAGAAGAATCCTGCTCCAGCCGGAGAGGTGGATTTCTGGATAAATCCCCTAGCAAGATTCTCCTCAATGTACTCAGACATGGCTGGGGTCTCAGCCAGCAACAAGGGGTATATGCGCCCGCGGGGAGGAGAAGCACCAGGTACCAGATCGATGGGGCAATCATACGACCTATGAGGTGGTAGTGTCTCTGCCTCCTTCTTGTCGAAGACGTCCGCATAGGACCAGTAGGGTGCCGGCAGACCAGGTAGATTAGCCGGAGTAGACGGAGGTCAAGCTGGACGAACCGGAACAAGGCAGGACTTATGGCATTCCTGACCCCAACGGAGCACTTCACCGGATCTCCAATTCAGGACGGGCTCATGTCTTTGTAACCAGGGTAGACCAAGCAAGAGGGAGTGAGAGAGACCGGACAGCACATGAAAGGAGATCTTCTCCGAGTGCAGCATTCCCACTTGAAGGGTTACAGGCTCTGTGACGAGCAAGATGGTCTCTGGAAGAAGCCTCCCATCCACGAAGGCAACCGCCAACGGTTCAGCCAGACGTACCGTAGGAATCTGATACCCCTCCACAACAGCCTGTTGAATGAGATTCCCAGCGGCTCCGGAATCCAGATGGGCAATCTCGAAGAAGCGGGTCTCACCACTGGAAATAGAAACAGACAAGGTCAAGGACAGAGAGGATTTACTTTTGCCTAGGACGACCTCTCCGAGCGGTCCTAGACACTGGAGTTTCCCGGCCTCACCGGGCAGGATTGGATCAAATGCTCTTTACTGCCACAGTAGAAGCAACTCCCCTCGGCTCGGCGCGTCTCACAGCGAGACTTGACCATCTTGGTTTGGTCAATTTGAAAGGGCTCAGGCGAACATGCCCAGGGAATTGCTGGTTGAGAGGCAGGCTTTTGGAATACAGGAGCGAGACGCGGAAATCTTCTCTCCCGGGTAGTCTCCTTGGCACAATCCTGAAAACGGATGTCAATCCGGGTAGCTAATGACACCAGGTCGTCCAGGGTGGTAGGGATGTCATGACCGGCTAGCTCATCCTTGATCCGACTGGAAAGACCCTCCCAGAAGATCGACACCAGGGCCTCGTTGTTCCAGGCAAGCTCAGATGCGAGAGTACGTAAATGTATGGCATATTGGCCTATGGAGAGAGTCCATTGGCGGAGACGGAGAAGTGAGGAGGCAGTAGAATATTTTCGTCCGTGCTCATCGAAGACCTTTCGGAAGGCAGCGAGGAAAGACGGAAGATCGGACACCAGGGGATCCCCTCTTTCCCACAGAGGGTTTAGCCATGTCAATGCCTCCCCGGTGAGGTGGGACATGATGAATGTCACCTTGGCCCGGTCGGAAGGGAACTGATGTGCCAGGAGTTCAAAGTGCAGCGTGCACTGATTTAAGAAGCCCCGACATAAGATGGGGTCACCACCAAAACGTGGAGGCGCACAGAGCCGGGGTCCAGAGCCGGGTGCCATGGCACCAGTAGGTTGAGGTGCCGCTCGGCTAGAGACGGACACAGACAGGGTGGACAGCGTGTCCAGGCAGGAGTTGACGTTCCGCAGATAGGTCAGGATAGTCTCCTGTTGGGATCTCTGACGTGAGACCTCCTGGTACAGGTCAGAGAGCCAAGAAGCCTGGGGGCCAACGGGTTCCATGGCCTGTGCAAACTGTTACGAGTCCGGGTGGTGGAACCTCTGTGCTTCGGTGCAAGGAGGGACCAGAGGGGCGTGACTAAGTGCTTACTCGGCCTGACCAAGGTCGCACAGCAGCTCAATCGACTCCGTGAACCAGGGAGGGACCGAGCAAGGGGACCAGGTGCCACTCTGGGACCGACCTTGTGTGAGAGCAGGTGACTCCAACGGGTCAGATGGCAGGAACTGACCGGTACAGCGGATGAGCACGGCAGGAAGGTTGACGGGTGGTCCGGGTAGTTAAGCAGGCTGGTTCGGCAGATAGCCAGACAGATGCTCCGGGTAGGCAGGCTTTTGGGCATGGCAGGTAACTGGCAGGTGCTTCCAGGTAAGCTGGCTGGCGGACACAACTATAGACAGACTGGCGGGCTGGACTGCAGATAGACTGGCGAGCAGGATTGACAGGCAGCGGGACCTGAGGGCTGACGCAAGTGTTAGCACACGGAACAACAACCTTGCACAGGCACCTCCATATTGGAGTAGGTGCTTTAAATAAGGGAAGTCCTCCGGCCACTGGCCGGGGACTTTTTAGGACGATACGTGCGGCCCTTTTAAGAGGGAGGGAGCGCGCACGCGCGCACCCTAAGCATAGTGCCCGGGAAGCTGCGCGCAATGCGCGCCACAGTAGCAGCAGGACGGTAGCCGGAAGACGCCGGACCAGGGCAGCGGCGGTGAAGGGAGCTGCGTCTCTGCCCGGCAAGAGGCAGAGACGCCGATGCTTCATATAATAGATGGCAGTACCAGAATTGAAAGCACAGTACCTATATTAGGCTATGTGCCCACGATGCAGAAATGCTGCATGTTTTTTACGCTTCTCCCTGGCAGGAAAAACGCATGCGGTTTTTACATGTGGTTTTCCCGCCATGTAGAAGCGTTTGTGAAGCGTCTTTGCATGCATTTCTGCATGCGGGTTATCAAGCGCTTTTCCAAGCGATTTTAGCATCACTTGGAAAAGTGCTTGACAACTTGTTCACACTATATAAATCCATGCAACCGGCATGGATTTATAGTAGTATGACCAAGTTAGTTAAAAAAAAGAATAAGAATGGTGAAAAATAAAAAAAATAAAGTTTATACTCACCTTCCGATGTCTTCCCGGTGTTTTGTCTGCTCCGTCCGGTGTCTTGCACTGCTCGCGGTGGTGTGAAGGACCTGCGGTGACGTCATTGAGCCATGTGAATTTGATAACATTAGGTCGTCATATTGAATAGGTTGTCATTAGTCTTGAGAGCAAGTGCTCGCTACTTGAGTTTGCATCGGGTACTCGGGTATGCACCATGTATCGCGCATGCTCGAGTAACATGCTCGAGTCCCCGCCCGCATGTTTCACGGTTATTAGCCACCCTAAAAAAAACATGCGGAGATCGCTCGTGCATGGCAGGCAATCCCCGCAAGGTTTTTTTGGCCGCGAAACATATGGGGTGGAGACTCGAGCATGTCACTTACTTTTGAAAAAAATCCCAACCCTAACCACAACCCTAGCCCAACCCTAGACCAACTCTAGCCCAACCCTAACCCTAACCCTAGCCCAACCCTAACCCTAGCCCAACCTTAACCCCAACCCCAACCCTAGCCCAACCCTAACCCTATCCCAATCCTAACCCTAGCCCAACCCTAATCTTAACCCCAACCCTAACCCCAACCCTAACCCTAGCCGAACCCTAAACCTAACCCCAACCCCAACCCTAACCCTAGCACAACCCTAACCCTAGAGTTTATTTTTTACGCCGTTCCTCGTGTGGTCTAAGTGATTAGACGACCTTATTCTTCGGGTCGGTGCGATTACAGCGATACCAGAATCATATCGGGTTTTTATGACTGACAGCTATCACACACTAAAAGACGCATTTTTTTGTAAAATCTAGTTTTTGCATCGCCATATTTTGAGAGCTATAATTTTTCCATATTTTGGCAGACAGAGCCATGTGATGGCTTGTTTTTTGCGGGACAAGTTTACGTTTTTATTGGTACCATTTTCAGGCACGTGATATTTTTTGACGCTTTCTATTCTGATTTTTGGGAGGCAAAATAAACAAAAGCCAACAATTCAGGAATTGTTTTTTTTTTTTTAAATAAAAAATGTATGCTGTTCCACGTGTGGTAAAATTGATATGGTAGCTTTATTCTTCGGGTCAGTATGTTTAGAGCGGTACCACATTTATATCCTTTCTCTATGTTTTGGTGCTTTTACACAATAAAAGCTATTTTTTAGAAAAAAATATTTTTTTTGCATCGCTTTATTCTGAGAGCTATAACTTTTTTATTTTTCGGCTTTTGGAGCTGTATGGCAGCTTATTTTTTGCAGGACAAGATGATGTTTTCAGCGGTACCATTTTTATTTATATTCGTCTTTTTGATCGCATGTTATTCCATTTTTTGTTTGGCGGTATGATGATAAAGCATTGTTTTTTGCTTTGCTTTTTTTTTTTACCATTTTCACTAAAGGGGTTAATTAGTGGGACAGTTTTATAGGTCAGGTTGTTCTGGATGCGGCAATATCAAATATGTGTACTTTTTTTTTGTCATAATGATATTTATTGAGGGGTACATTATATTTTTATTTTTAGTGGATTATTATTATTTTTTTTTTTCTTATATTTTTACTTTTTTTTTTTTTACATTTTTTAACACTTTTTTTTACTTTTATACTTTGTCCCACTATGGGACTTTCACTTTTTTTTACTCTGATCGCCTGTATAACATAGGGATGGAACACCATCCCTGTGCTATACAGGCTGTCAGCGCTGCAGATGCAGAACATACTTTGGTCATGCACTGCACATGACCAAAGTATCTTCCTGCTGTCTGGTAACCAGGATGTTGTCATGACGACATCGGGTCATCATGGCAACATCCGGGAAGCCACGACAGACAGCGTTGGACACCGGCAGAAGAGGTATCGCGATCACCTCCCCTTGCGGGACCGCTCCCAGTACATAGCACCGGGTGTCAGCTGTGACAATCAGCCTGTGTGCGGGCGAAATCAACAGGGCGTACTAATACGTACCTGGCTCTTAAAGCCCAGGGCGCAGGTACGTATTAGTATGTCTTGGGCTTTTAAGGGGTTAATATTGAGCGTAATTAGTTTCAGCCTATTGGTTCAGCCGTCCACAACAATGTAGCCCCCTCAGTAAAATGAATTGCCCATCCCTGGTATATAGTAACATTGTCTATAGTGTCCTCTCCTATTTACTAGCCATTTATACTACATTAGTATATCCACCTCCTCATTCAACTATCCATATAATCTAATCTTCTGTATTACTGGGATATATGGGTTATTATTGTGGATTTTTCACTGTTCAAATTAGTAGAAACTACTCTGTAATTACATTGTATGGCAATAATGACATTGTGGCATTTTGTAAAAGATTTCAGAGGTCAAGGTGGATAATTAGAACCCATTTCATCTATATGGTAAGGAATTGGTTTCATGGCCTGGTCTGGTCCCTTTAAATAACAGCTGCTGCTCCTACTGATGATGTTACGGAATGTTGCAGTTTCTGACTCCGCCCCCTTGCATTATGACATCACACACATTATAGTAGGCGCTGCAGAGCTAACATTCCATTTGGGGGTTGTAGATCGTGGAGAGAGGTAAGTCGACTCTATGTCGCCACTTGTGTCCTTCATGCTCTTCTATCATCTATCTCTCATTTAATTTTAATTCATTATGGAATCTTTATTCTATATAATACAACCAGGTCCAAAACAAATAGTGAACCCCTCAGATTAGGTGATGTCCAAGTTTTACAGCATTTCTTCCAATAGTAAAGGGATATATAGGATGTGACAGGATTTATCTCCAAGGACAGAAATGACAATGATTTACCGATTATCCATCACATTTGATTAGTTTCTGACTTTTTTGCTCATCAGATCCCTAGAATAGTTATAATTGAGAGAATCCCCTCAGCCATAACTGGAACATGACGACTCCTCGATTTTTGGGCCATGTATTCTTTTAGAATCATCCAAATGTGGGAGATTAAAGTTATATCCTGTAAGGGAACACATGTAACCTGAAGATAACCCTTAGAGAGGTATTCACATTGGTAGGGTCCTGGCATTTTGAGAAACACCTTACCACGGCTGCCAGGTACACATGAATTGGCCAATTTATGTGCTAAGATTTCTCATTTATTTCTATTTTCTAAAGCAGTAATGCTATTCATATTTCATACTTCATATTTATATACTTAGCGTTGCAGAGTGCTACTTTATTTGTTCATTAAATAATTGTCCGGTGTTATTGAGACATATAGTAATATACTCTCAAGATCAAAAATATAAATCCAACCAACATTGGGAAATCGTTGTACAACACCAATATGTATGCATATTAGCTCCATATATAGTGAAACTATTCAAATATTCCCCCACATTGGTAGGATTCATATTGTTTGATCTCCAGTATATTGGGCAATGCACTCAATGTAAGCCGGAAGTAACAGCCAACACTTGTAAGGTCTCGGAATGACTCAATCCCTCTAATAAACAATGGTCATGACAGCTCTTCATAGGATACAATATCCCCAGCGTTTTATTGGGTCCTTTACTGCAGGTCATTGTGCACACTGCAGGCCCCATTGCATCTTACCAATTGGTTCTTATGCAGTATTCAGATAAGTGGATATTTTCTATGAATGTCATTATAGTTTTATAGTCTGCACACACAAATGTGTACATTTCGTATTATAGCACTACTGGGGTATTGCAATGTTTAAGATGTTTTTGATATTTGGTTGGTGCTCAATTTAAGAGTAGGCTTATATGGGGACCAATAGGGTCAGTCTACGTAGAGCAGGGGCGCCATATTGCTTATAGTTCGATTGTTTGGGACATCTGGAAAACAGCTTATTCGGAGAAGAAGAGGTGAGCGCTACCACCAGTCTTGTCTCATGCCAACTGTAAAGCATCCTGAAACCATTCATGTGTGGGGTTGCTTCTCAGCCAAGGGAATCGGCTCACTCACAGTCTTGCCTAAAAACACAGCCATGAATAAAGAATGGTACCAGAATGTCCTCCAAGAGCAACTTCTCCCAACCGTCCAAGAGCAGTTTGGCGCCCAACAATGCCTTTTCCAGCATGATGGAGCACCTTGCCATAAAGCAAAAATGATAACTAAATGGCTCATGGAACAAAACATAGAGATTTTGGGTCCATGGCCTGGAAACTCCCCAGATCTTAATCTCATTGAGAACTTGTGGTCAATCATCAAGAGACGGGTGGACAAACAAAAACCAACAAATTCTGGCAAAATGCAAGCATTGATTATGCAAGAATGGACTGCTATCAGTCAGGATTTGGTCCAAAAGTTGATTGAGAGCATGCCAGGGAGAATTACAGAGGTCTTGAAGAAGAAGGGGCAACACTGCAAATATTGACTTGCTGCATTAACTCATTCTAACTGTCAATATAACCTATTGGTACTCATAATATGATTGCAATTATATTTCTGTATGTGATATAAACATCAGACAAACACTAATAAAAACCAGAGGCCAGCAGATCATGTGAAAATATAATTTTGGTGTCATTCTCAAAACTTTTGGCCATGACTGTATACTCTCACCTTTGCTGAAGCCCATAGTGGTAGTGATAGGATTGATTGTATTGATTTTGATTGCCTGGAAATTATTAATGTGATGTGTTTCTCATTGCAGGAAATTAATTTTACATTGGAGCCACTGGCGGACACAGACAGAAGAGGGCCCATGTGCAAGAACTATATATGAGCCCTTTGCAGCCCAATAGCTCATCATAATGCACAATTCCATCTGCTTTGGAGGTGGAATGGGCCCCCTTACCTCTTGGCCCGTGTGCAGTTGCACAAGTTGTACCAATAACACGTCCAGCCCCTGTTCGCCCCTGATTGGAACCATAGGAAGGATGACACTGCAGCTACAGAGGTGACCATCTGATGGCCTAGACTAGCTCGACTACCCACCTCTCCTGAAAACCCTTTCAGCCTTTTGAGACTTGGGTGGAAGACATCATCTCTGAAAATAGGGTCCCACAGCTGCACCCCAACAGTTTGAGAACTGAGGATGATTTCATTCTCCAGAGTGGTTCTTGTGGTAGGATGCAGGTCTGGACAGTTGTCATCCCATGATCTATGCAGACTAGCTGCATACTTCATGAACTATGGGCTGTCAATAGGGGTCATTTCACGATAGGCAGGAACATAGTTAGCGCACATCTGGACAACTGTCGTCATCCTATTAGATAGACAATAATGAATAGATCTGTGTGTATGATTTAATAGAGATTGAGTGAATGCTTAGATAAAATGGCAACTATAAGGTAGCCATCAATAGATGTCAGACATCCCATGATCTATGCAGACTAGCTGCATACTTCATGTAGTATGGGCTGTCAACAAGTGTCATTTCACGATAGGCAGGAACAGGGCCGCCATCAAGGCTGTAACATCCCTTGCGGTGTGCTAGCATGGCATACCATCTCCCACCATGCAAGACCACCAACTTACCTATCAGTCCAGGCTGCACACTTTGCTCCAGTACTTGCTGTGTGCATGTCTCTTGTCTGATTGCTTAGGGCGACGGCGCGGTTACTGCCTGATTCTTAAAGTTACAGTGTGCGCACTCCTAACGCGTCCCCAGCCTATTGCTGTGAGTCACTGGATACTTAAACCCCCTCCACCCAGTAGGAGGTGCCTGAGCAACACTTTCTTTCAGTGTGTTCTGTGCAACTGAGTTGCCAGGTCCTGTCCTGTATCTTGTCTGTTTCCGCCATCCTGGGGGCTGAGTTCCCAGGCTCGTAACTGTATCTTGTTCCGGGTTCAGTTCCTGTCTGAACTGTGTCCTAGCCCGTTACCTGTTTGTCTCTATGTCCGTACCTTCCCTTTTCCTGCAGTGTCTGAACCTGCACCTAACTCCAACTCGTTGTCTCTGTACTTCTGTTTGTGAGTTTTGTGTCCACTCGCTACTTCATTGTAAGTACTTTGTGTGTATCTGGTTCTGCTTGTCCCGTTTCCCTGCCTCCTTATCTACGTCCTGTGTTCTAACTATCTTCTTGTGTTTCCCAGTCTGTTCCATGTGAACAGAGCCCTGTCCTGTCTGCCTGCACCTTCTGCTCTTCGGTTTCGCTCTGCTCTGTTCTGCCTCGCTTGTCCTCCGCACAGGTGGTTTCGCTCTGCTCTGCTTGCCCACCGCACCTGCAGTTTCGCTCTGCTCTACTTGTCCACCGCACCTGCGGTTTCGCTCTGCTTGTCCACCGCACCTGCGGTTTCGCTCTGTTCTGCTTGTCCTCCGCACCTGCGGTTTCGCTCTGCTCTGCTTGTCCACCGCACCTGCGGTTTCGCTCTGCTCTGCTTGTCCACCGCACCTGCGGTTTCGCTCTGCTCTGCTTGTCCTCCGCACCTGCGGTTTCGCTCTGCTCTGCTTGTCCTCCGCACCTGCGGTTTCGCTCTGCTCTGCTTGTCCTCCGCACATGCGGTTTCGCTCTGCTCTGCTCCGCTTGTCCTCTGCAACTGCGGTTCTGCTCTGCTTGTCCACCGCACCTGCGGCTCTGTTCCTGTATCCCAGTCTGTACTGGTCCCTAGCCAACCTGTGTTCCTACCTGCCAGTATCTGCCTGTCTGTATACCAGCTGTGCCTGCCAGTACCCACCTGTCTGCATACCAGCCGTGCCTGCCAGTACCCACCTGTCTGCATACCAGCCGTGCCAGCCTGTTCCTGCATTCCTCAGTGTGGGTCAACAGCTGTGACAGGGGTCTGACCTGGAGTAGCACCTGGGCCACCTCCCACGTCCCTCCTCAGACCATGGAGTCGATTAAGCCGCCGTGTGTTCGTGGTCGGATCTGGCGAGGCCCCTAGTCACGCCCCTCCAGGCACTCCTCGGTTCGTGGCCCAGTGGGACCACTAACTACGCTCACGCCAGTCAGTTCGGGCGTGAGCGTAACAGTTTGCTCAGGCCATGGTCCCCGTTGAGCCCCACGGCCCTTCGCTCTCAGAGACATTTGGATCCTTGTCTGGCGAATACGTGCACCAAGGAAAAAATTTTTCTCAAGCTGAGGTCCAGGCGATTTACGCACCAGCCAAAATGGAGCTATCAGCACTCGTTCCTGCGGATCCACCACGCTACTATGGGGATCCAAAACAAAGCCGTGTGTTTGTGGAGCAATGAATGCTGCATTTCAAATTCTATGCTCACTATTTTCCCACTGATCGGGTTACAGTAGCATTTCTGATGTCCTACCTAGCGGGTGATGCCTTGAATTGGATCACCCCCCTATGGGAAGCATGGGATTCTATCGTCTCTGACCTGCCGGCCTTCCTGGTGGGCTTTCTAATGGTCTTCGATGACCCTAACCCTGAAGCTTCTGCTAAAGCTTCCCTTCCCAATATCCTGGAGCAGTGCCGATGGGTGATGCGTGTAGGTAGCCCACCAGTTCCCCAGCCTGAAAAGGCTGCTGCCCACACAGAATCCACACAGGATGACAATGCTCCACAGAATACTTCTTTTCCCAACCTCAAGAGGCAGTCCAGACGTGCAAGGCGTAGAGGTAAACCGTCACGTCAGGTTCTGTACTCCCAAAGACCTCCTGTTCCCAGCCTGTAGAGGCAGCTGTCCGCACAGAATCCATGAAGGTTGACCATGTTCGTCAGGCAAAGCAGAGGCCGGAACTCAGTCACAAAATCGGATTGTGGGCCCGCTGCGGTTGTTTGGGACACCCTGACGGTCTTTGTCCAGTGAAGGTTGGAGAATCCCAAGACATTAGGCCTGTAGGAGAGGCTGCCCTTGGCATTAGTGTTTCCTCTCCACAGATGACCATGACTGTCTCCGTGGCAAGTGAAGGCCTCGGATTAACCGGAAGTTTCGGGCTTAAAGCCTTGAAGAGTCGGTGTCTGATTCCCGTCCGACAACTCCAGAATCCGGTTTGGGCATTGTCAACGGAAGGACGAGCCCTACTCAGAAACAGTCAAAATATGTCTGTACAATTTAAGCTCCAGATTGGAGCATTTCACATGAAGATTTTCACATTCCAGGCGCTGTCTGGTTTACCCTCAGGTCGTCCAGAGCCAAGAGATCTAGTGCCCGCTCTGGTCTGGAGATCCTGCATGGTGTTTCCTGGGGGACTGCTGAGGTACAAGGGGTGTCCAGTCCCCATATCTTCAGGATAGTCAGCAATGTCTTCTTCTTCACCAGATCTGCTAGTCGCTAACTTGCTGTGCGCTGAAGTCTCCGAAGGAAGGTAAGCGGAGGCAATACCCCCACACAGTCTCGACGATTGTACCAATGATTTGGCTTCTGGTACTGCCCCGCCTCGCAGACGTGTCATCTCAGAAACCAGACTGAAGATGATCCCAAAGCAAGGATCCTCCATCTCTAATAAATCTGGCAATAAGTCCATCAAGGCGATGGCTACCTCCAAGTCTCTGCACCCCTTCAACCAGGCGGAGGACCTCCAGTTGTCTCCTGAATCCTCCGGGGTGCTACCTGACAACAAATGGAGAGAGACTTTCCTACACCCTGTACCTGGTACTTCACCCACTTCATCCAGTAAGCTTGGCAAAGTGTACGTCAAGGCGGTGGTTACCCCCGAGTCTCTGCTCCCCTCCAACCCGGTAGAGGATTTCCAGTTGTCCCGTGAATCCTTTGGGGTGCTACCCGATAATAACAAATGGAGAGAGACTTTCCTGTGTCCTGTTCCTGGTACTTCGCCCACTTCATCTGATGCTGAGGATGGCTCGATGGGATGAAGCATCCTAGTCACCAAGATGGTGAGATCAGTCTCGTTATCTCTAGTGGACAGAAGAGGTAATCTTCTTGAAGAGAAGGATCGGCCTCCAAATTCTCTGCAGAAAATCCATGCAGGCTTGAAGAAGAGGGGGCGTAAAGGGGGGGTACTGTAACATCCCTGGCGGCGTGCTGGCATGGCTTACCATCTCCCACCATGCAAGACCGCCAACTTACCTATCTGTCCAGGCTGCACACTTTGCTCCAGTACTTGCTGTGTGCATGTCTCTTGTCTGATTGCTTAGGGCCGTGGCGCGGTTACTGCCTGATTCTTAAAGTTATAGTGTGCGCACTCCTAATGCGTCCCCAGCCTATTGCTGTGAGTCACTGGATACTTAAACCCCCTCCACCCAGTAAGAGGTGCCTGAGCAACGCTTTCTTTCAGTGTGTTCTGTGCAACTGAGTTGCCAGGTCCTGTCCTGTATCTTGTCTGTTTCCGCCACCCTGGGGGCTGTATACCCATGCCTGTTACCTGTATCTGTGACTTCTAGTCTGTTTCGCCACCCTGGGGGCTGTATACCCAGGCCTGTTACCTGTATCTGTGACTTCTAGTCTGTTTCCGCCACCCTGGGGGCTGAGTTCCCAGGCTCGTTCCTGTATCTTGCTCCGGGTTCTGTTCCTGTCTGAACTGTGTCCTAGCCCGTTACCTGTTTGTCTCTATGTCCGTACCTTCCCTTTTCCTGCAGTGTCTGAACCTGCACCTAACTCCAACTCGTTGTCTCTGTACTTCTGTTTGTGAGTTTTGTGTCCACTCGCTACTTCATTGTAAGTACCTTGTGTGTATCTGGTTCTGCTTGTCCCGTTTCCCTGCCTCTATATCTACCTCCTGTGTTCTAACTATCTTCCTGTGTTTCCCAGTCTGTTCCATGTGAACAGAGCTCTGTCCTGTCTGCCTGCACCTTTTGCTCTGTGGTTTCGCTCTGCTATGTTCTACTCCGCTTGTTCCTCCACACCTGCGGTTTCGCTCTGCTCTGTTCTGCCTCGCTTGTCCTCCGCACCGGTGGTTTCGCTCTGCTCTGCTTGTACTCCGCTCCTGCGGTTTCACTCTGCTCTGCTCCGCTTGTCCACCGCACCTGCGGCTCTGTTCCTGTATCCCAATCTGTACTGGTCCCATGCCAGCCTGCGTTCCTACCTGCCAGTATCTGCCTGTCTGCATACCAGCCGTGCCTGCCAGTACCCGCCTGTCTGCATACCAGCCGTGCCTGCCAGTACCCGTCTGTCTGCATACCAGCCGTGCCTGCCAGTACCCACCTGTCTGCATACCAGCCGTGCCAGCCCGTTCCTGCATTCCCCGGTGTGGGTCAACAGCTGTGACAGGGGTCTGACCTAGAGTAGCACCTGGGCCACCTCCCACGTCCCTCCTCAGACCATGGAGTCGATTAAACCGCCATGTGTTCATGGTCGGATCTGGCGAGGCCCCTAGTCACGCCCCTCCAGGCACTCCTCGGTTCGTGGCCCAGTGGGACCACTAATCACGCTCACGCCAGTCAGTCCGGGCGTGAGCGTAACAGTTTGCTCAGGCCATGGTCCCCGTTGAGCCCCACGGCCCTTCGCTCTCGGAGACATTTGAATCCTTGTCTGGCGAATACGTGCACCAAGGAAATTTTTTTTCTCAAGCTGAGGTCCAGGCAATTTACGCACCAGCCAAAATGGAGCTATCAGCACTCGTTCCTGCGGATCCACCACGGTACTATGCGGATCCAAAACAAAGCTGTGCGTTTGTGGAGCAATGCATGCAGCATTTCAAATTCTATGCTCACTATTTTCCCACTGATCGGGTTAAAGTAGCATTTCTGATGTCCTACCTAGCGGGTGATGCCTTGAATTGGATCACCCCCCTATGGGAAGCATGGGATCCTATCGTCTCTGACCTGCCGGCCTTCTTGGTGGGCTTTCTAATGGTCTTCGATGACCCTAACCCTGAAACTTCTGCTAAAGCTTCCCTTCCCAATATTCTGGAGCAGTCCCGATGGGTGATGCGTGTAGGTAGCCCACCAGTTCCCCAGCCTGAAAAGGCTGCTGCCCACACAGAATCCACATAAGATGACAATGCTCCGCAGAATACTTATGTTCCCAACCTCAAGAGGCAGTCCAGACGTGCAAGGCGTAGAGGTAAACCATCACGCCAGGTTCTGTCCTCCCAAAGACCTCGTGTTCCCCAGCCTGTAGAGGCAGTTATCCGCACAGAATCCATGAAGGTTGACGATGTTCGTCAGGCAAAGCTGAGGCCGGAACTCAGTCACAAAATCGGATTGTGGGCTCGCTGCGGTTCTTTGTCCTAGCCCGTTACCTGTTTGTCTCTATGTTCGTACCTTCCCTTTTCCTGCAGTGTCTGAACCTGCACCTAACTCCAACTCGTTGTCTCTGTACTTATGTTTGTGAGTTTTGTGTCTACTTCATTGTAAGTATCTTGTGTGTATCTGGTTCTGCTTGTCCCGTTTCCCTGCTTCCATATCTACCTCCTGTGTTCTAACTCTCTTCCTGTGTTTCCTAGTCTGTTCCATGTGAGCAGAGCCCTGTCTTGTCTGCCTGCACCTTCTGCTCTGCGGTTTCGCTCTGCTCTGTTCTACTCCGCTTGTTCCTCCGCACCTGCGGTTTTGCTCTGCTCTGTTCTGCCTCGCTTGTCCTCCGCACCGGTGGTTTCGCTCTGCTCTGCTTTTCCACCGCACCTGAGGTTTCGCTATGCAGTGCTTGTCCACCGCACCTGCAGTTTCGCTCTGCTCTGCTTGTCCACCGCACCAGCGGGTTTGCTCTGCTCTGCTTGTCCACCGCACCTGCGGTTTCGCTCTGCTCTGCTTGCCCACCGCGCCTGCGGTTTCGCTCTGCTTGTCCACCGCACCTGCGGTTTCGCTCTGCTTGTCCACCGCACCTGCGGTTTCGTTCTGCTCTGCTTGTTCACCGCACCTGTGGTTTCGCTCTGCTCTGCTTGTACACCGCACCTGCGGTTTCGCTCTGCTCTGCTAGTCCACTGCACCTTTGGTTTTGCTCTGCTCCGCTTGTCCACCGCATCTGCGGTTTCGCTCTGCTTGTCCACCGCACCTGCGGTTTCGCTCTGCTCTGCTTGTTCTCCACACCTGCGGTTTTGCTCTGCTCTGCTCCGCTTGTCCTCCGCGCCTGCGGTTCTGCTCTGCTTGTCCACCGCACCTGCGTCTTTGTTCCTGTATCCCAGTCTGTACTGGTCCCAAGCCAGCCTGCTTTCCTACCTGCCTGTATCTGCCTGTCTGCATACCAGCTGTGCGTGCCAGTACCTGCCTGTCTGCATACCAGCCGTGCCTGCCAGTACCCGCCTGTCTGCATACCAGCCGTACCTGTCAGTATCCACCTGTCTGCATACTAGCCGTGCCTGCCAGTTCCTGCATTCCCTGGTTTTGGTCAACAGCTGTGACAGGGGTCTGACCTGGAGTAGCACCTGGGCCACCTCCCACGTCCCTCCTCAGACCATGGAGTCGATTAAGCCGCCGTGTTTTCGTGGTCGGATCTGGCGAGGCCCCTAGTCACACCCCTCCAGGCACTCCTCGGTTCGTGGCCAAGTGGGACCACTAACCACGCTCATGCCAGTCAGTTCGGGCGTGAGCGTAACAGTTTTGCTCAGGCCATAGACCCCGTTGAGCCCCACGGCCCTTCGCTCTTGGAGACATTTGAATCCTTGTCTGGCGAATACGTGCTCCAAGGAAAAAAATTTTCTCAAGCTGAGGTCCAGGCGATTTAAGCACCAGCCCAAATGGAGCTATCAGCACTCGTTCCTGTGGATCCACCACGGTACTATGGGGATTCAAAACAAAGCTGTGCGTTTGTGGAGCAATGCATGCTGCATTTCAAATTCTATGCTCACTATTTTCCCACTGATCAGGTTAAAGTAGCATTTCTGATGACCTACCTAGCGGGTGATGCCTTGAATTGGATCACCCCCCTATGGGAAGCATGGGATCCTATCGTCTCTGACCTGCCGGCCTTCTTGGTGGGCTTTCTAATGTTCTTCGATGACCCTAACCCTGAAGCTTCTGCTAAAGCTTCCCTTCCCAATATCCTGGAGCAGTCCTGATGGGTGATGCGTGTAGGTAGCCCCTAAGTTTCCCAGCCTGAAGAGGCTGCTGTCCACACAGAATCCACACAGGATGAAAATGCTCCGCAGAATACTTCTTTTCCCAACCTCAAGAAGCAGTCCAGACGTGCAAGGCGTAGAGGTAAACCATCACGCCAGGTGCTGTACTCCCAAAAACCTCCTGGTCCCCAGCCTGTAGAGGCAGCTATCCGCACAGAATCCATGAGGGTTGACCATGTTCGTCAGGCAAAGCAGAGCCCGGAACTCAGTCACAAAATCGGATTGTGGGCCCGCTGCTGTTGTTTGGGACACCCTGACGGTCTTTGTCCAGTGAAGGTTGGAGAATCCCAAGACATTAGACCTGTAGGAGAGGCTGCCCTTGGCGTTAGTGTTTCCTCTCCACAGATGACCATGACTGTCTCCGTGGCAAGTGAAGGCCTCGGATTAACCGGAAGTTTCGAGCTTAAAGCCTTGAAGAGTCGGTGTCTGATTCCCGTCCGACAACTCCAGAATCCAGGTTGGGCATTGTCAGCGGAAGGACGAGCCCTACTCAGAAACAGTCAAAATATGTCTGTACAATTTAAGCTCCAGATTGGAGTATTACACATGAAGAAGTTCACATTCCAGGTGCTGTCTGGTTTACCCACAGGTCGTCCAGAGCCGAGAGATCTAGTGCCCGCTCTGGTCTGGAGATCCTGCATGGTGTTTCCTGGGGGACTGCTGAGGTACAAGGGGTGTCCAGTCCCCATATCTTCAGGACAGTCAGCAATGTCTTCTTCTTCTTCACCAGATCTGCTAGTCGCTAACTCGCTGTGCGCTGAAGTCTCCAAAGGAAGGGAAGCGGAGGCAATATCCCCACACAGTCTCGACGATTGTACCAATGATCTGGCTTCTGTTACCGCCCCGCCTCGCAGACGTGTCATCTGAGAAACAAGACTGAAGATGATCCCAAAGCAAGGATCCTCCATCTCTAATAAATCTGACAATAAGTCCATCAAGGCGGTGGCTACCTTCAAGTCTCTGCACCCCTTCAACCAGGCGGAGGACCTCCAGTTGTCCCCTGAATCCTCTGGGGTGCTACCTGATAACAAATGGAGAGAGACTTTCTTACACCCTGTACCTGGTACTTCACCCACTTCATCCAGTGAGCTTGGCAAAGTGTATGTCAAGGCGGTGGTTACCCCCGAGTCTCTGCACCCCTCCAACCTGGTGGAGGGTTTCCAGTTGTCCCGTGATCTTTTCGGGTGCTACCCAATAATAACAAATGGAGAGAGACTTTCCTGTGTCCTGTTCCTGGTACTTCGCCCACTTCATCTGATGCTGAGGATGGCTCGATGGGAGGAAGCATCCTAGTCACCAAGATGGTGAGACCAATCTCGTTCCCTCTAGTGGACAGAAGAGGTAATCTTTTTGAAGAGAAGGATCGGCCTCAAAATTCTTTGCATAAAATCCTTGCAGGCTTGAAGAAGAGGGGGCGTAAAGGAAGGGGGGGTACTGTACATCCCTGGCGGCGTGCTGGCATGGCTTACCATCTCCCACCATGCAAGACCGCCAACTTACCTATCAGTCCAGGCTGCACACTTTGCTCCAGTACTAGCTGTGTGCATGTCTCTTGCTGATTGCTTAGGGCGGCAGTGCGGTTACTGCCTGATTCTTAAAGTTATAGTGTGCGCACTCCTAATGCGTCCCCAGCCTATTGCTGTGAGTCACTGGATACTTAAACCCCCTCCACCCAGCAGGAGGTGCCTGAGCAACACTTTCTTTCAGTGTGTTCTGTGCAACTGAGTTGCCAGGTCCTGTCCTGTATCTTGTCTGTTTCCGCCACCCTGGGGGCTGTATACGCAGGCCTGTTACCTGTATCTGTGACTTCTAGTCTGTTTCCACCACCCTGGGGGCTGAGTTCCCAGGCTCGTTCCTGTATCTTGTTCCGGGTTCAGTTCCTGTCTGAACTGTGTCCTAGCCCTTTACCTGTTTGTCTCTATGTTCGTACCTTCCCTTTTCCTGCAGTGTCTGAACCTGCACCTAACTCCAACTCGTTGTCTCTGTACTTCTGTTTGTGAGTTTTGTGTCCACTCGCTACTTCATTGTAAGTACCTTGTATGTATCTGGTTCTGCTTGTCCCGTTTCCCTGCCTCCATATCTACCTCCTGTGTTCTAACTATCTTCCTGTGTTTCCCAGTCTGTTCCATGTGAACAGAGCCCTGTCCTATCTGCCTGCACCTTCTGCTCTGCGGTTTCGCTCTGCTCTGTTCTACTCCGCTGTTCTTCCGCACCTGCGGTTTCGCTCTGCTCTGTTCTGCCTCGCTTGTCCTCCGCACTGGTGGTTTCGCTCTGCTCTGCTTGTCCACCGCACCTGCGGTTTCGCTCTGCTCTGCTTGTCCACCGCACCTGCAGTTTCGCTCTGCTCTGCTTGTCCACCGCACCTGCGGTTTTGCTCTGCTCTGCTTGTCCACTGCACCTGCGGTTTCGCTCTGCTCTGCTTGTCCACTGCACCTGCGGTTTCGCTCTGCTCTGCTTGTCCACCGCACCTGCGGTTTCGCTCTGCTCAGCATGTCCTCCGCACCTGCAGTTTCGCTCTGCTCTGCTCGTCCTCCGCCCTTACTAGTGTCCTTTTTGCTTCTGCTCACCAGGCCCCAGGGGCAACAGTTCAGGGCCGCCGCACGATAGGTGCATAAAAACACTGTACTTAGATGATAATTTTGCACTTTACAACATTGACCAAAGGATTTAACTAAATGACTCTTATGAAAAATAGATTTAGTTAGCAAAATGTTTAGTTGGAATGTGTTACGAAGCTTTTATGGTAAGGGCATTGACCACTCTCTGGTTATTGTTAACCAATGTGTTTGTGAGATGATTAAAAGGCACTTAATGTCTTGTGATTGACATACATGTATATGTTAAATGTCCATATCTCCAAACAGGCAAGAGAGCAGCTTCCATAAATGTAGAGGAAACAGAATACGCTAATCTGCAATCAGAAATACAGATTATGAAAAAAAATTATCATAATCTGGTTTCAATTTGTTTAAAAAAATGTATGTGACACATTCCCTTAAAGAAAAATAAATTAAAATCTAGCTAAAAAGAGAAATGTTTAATAGGTTAGAGTAGAGTAGGGCCCTGCCAAAAGAGTCTACCTTGTCGTGGTGGCAGGCTTAAAAAATCTTTTGGTCAAAACAAAAGTGACTTATAAGTGATTTATAATGCTTTCCATGGGCTGTAAACTGACCCTTGGTTGTAGGTTTTAGTTATAATCTGTGTTTTTTTTTGTTTTGTTTTTTTTTTAATCCCCAAAAAAAGTTTTGGTTTGTGAAAACAGCCATATAAATAACTGATCTACTGACATATAAGGCCAGCAGATGTCGCAAGAAAGATAATTTCCTTCCACGAGAGAGCTAATTTACATGTTTTGCTCATGGAGCATCAAGATTACAAGGTTGTCTACCCCGCTGGTCTCCTGTTATTTAAATCAGGATTTTCTGTTACATGTATTTTTTTCTCAAATTTACTTTTTTATATTAGCATTAAAATTATTACCACCAAACCCCTCAAAATTAGCAATCTATCAATTTAAACTGGGCCTTTTTTACACTGATACTTTCTATCCTTTCAGGGAGAGTTTTCAGCAAGCTCATTATCATCACAGGCAGGATTATAATGATGGTAACATTGCCCAACAATGGGTCATTTTCTGATGGTAGCATCAGGATGATGACTGTTCAAACTTATTCCCGCTGCTCGGTGCATTACGGCAGAGCCAAGCATTTTAATACACATTCTCACCTGCTTGTTTTCCCTCAATCTCCACCCCTTTCTTCTTTGATTGACAGCTCTGGCTTCATAGAACCAGAGAACGGTGGTGATAGATGGAAAACAAGCAGATGGAAAAGTGTATTTAAATGATTGGCCTCGCCATGATGCACCGAACACCTGTACTTGGTGTGCACTAGAGATGAGCGTTGTTCTACTCGAACTGTTCGCCAATCTCAAATTCGAGCTGTTTTGGGCGGTGTTCGAGCCGTTCGGCGAACACGAACAATTTGAGAAAAATTCGGCTGTTCGAGGTTATGTTCGATAACTGTTCGTGCACCAAAATCATAACTGGATTTTTTCTCAGTAATGATGAAAATTAATGTTAATACGCAGTTTGAGTGTACAGCGGGGTGGGGGGAGGGGCAGGGGATGGATCTCTGCAGGAACAATGAAGATCTCCATTTTTTTTTCTCTTTCCCGCATTTGCAGTGGGGAGGTGCAATCTGTCAGCCTATCAGCAGCGCACACACGGAGCGAAGTGCTTTTTTTCACACAAGCAAGGGCATGTGTCATTGGCAGTGTATGTCACATGTCCTTGCCCTATAAGACCAAGCCATTTTCCCCGTGGCCACCATTTTCTCACTGCTGCAGCTGCGTGTTAGACGGCACCGCTGTTGCTGTGTGCGCTATACCTTGTTAATTTCAAGCCAATTTTCGCACAAATATACAGATAGCTTGGGAGTAGGGAATAGTTGTGATTGCAGTCCTTTTAAGGACTAGGTTACAGCATTTCCTACGACTTTTATCAGGGAGGTCTGTGCTCTTAAATAGATAGGTTGTGGGAGTAAAGACTAATTGTAATTGGAGTCCTTTTCAGGACTAGGTTACATGAGTTCCTATCAGTTTTTGCCAGGCAGGTCTGTGCCAGTGCTGTGCAAGTT
Organism: Phyllobates terribilis; assembly: GCF_046119375.1. Classification (NCBI taxonomy): domain Eukaryota; kingdom Metazoa; phylum Chordata; class Amphibia; order Anura; family Dendrobatidae; genus Phyllobates; species Phyllobates terribilis. The sequence goes on from NW_027362764.1 coordinate 74,674,184, forward strand.
TTTTTCACAGCATTTGGCTGAATCTAGCAAAGCTAATCCTTTTTGGCCTATTGCAGAGTGTGTTAGTCAGTGGAGTAGCCTATCTGTGTTGCAAGATATACCACCTGTGTATAGAATACCAATTTTTTTACTGCACCTAGTGAAGTAAAATCTTTTGGGCATAGCATCATTCTATTAGTCCATCTATACTGACCTCCATCAGGTTGCAAATTAAAAATATTTTTTTTCTGCATCTAGCTCTGAAAAAATATTTGGGCTTCTAGCAGTGTGTGGGACTTGGTCTATTAGTCCATCTATACTGACCTCCATCAGGTTGCAAATTAAAAATAATTTTTTTCTTCATTTAGCTCTGAAAAAATATTTGGGCTTCTAGCAGTGTGTGGGACTTGTTCTATTAGTCCTTCTATACTGACCTCCAGCAGGTTGCAAATTGAATATAATTTTTTTCTGCATCTAGCTCTGAAAAAATAGTTGGGCTTCTAGCGGTGTGTGGGACTTGGTCTATTAGTCCATCTATACTGACCTCCATCATGTTGCAAATTAAAAATAATTTTTTTCTGCATCTAGCTCTGAAAAAATATTTGGGCTTCTAGCAGTGTGTGGGACTATTTGTATTAGTCCATCTATACTGACCTCCATCAGGTTGCAAATTCAAAATAATTTTTTTCTGCATCTAACCCAGCCAATAGTTTTGGCCTAATACCACAGTTTGGCCACTCAGCTCTGCTCGGTTACCATCCATTGTTTTTTTGTGCAAACAACTCCAGAGTTGTGAATTAGTTAACCACCAAAATGAGTGGAAAAAGGCCTGCTGCTGGTGGAAAGGGGAATAGGCGTGTTGGGAAGGGGAAAAAAGGTTGTGTCCGTGGGGTAGGTGTTAAAGCAACAGTAACATCTGCAGAAGAAAGACCATCTTCCAGCCAAACTAAAATGTCTACTTCTTTTAGCGGACAATGTGATAAGATCCCTTTCTTACGGCCACGCCAATCGCTACAAATTCCAGATGAGGCACAAAAACAGCAGGTGCTTCAACGGATATCAAGTGCTCCTTTAAGTGGGCTCTCCTCCACATCAACTTCAACATCACAAATACTCCAGTCCTCAAAGGTGTCACCCAAATCGCACTTGCTTCCTCACAGCTCCCAAATCTCCAGCTGCCCGTCTGAGTATGAGGTAGAACAGATGGTTGAGTCTGCAGAGCTGTTTACTCATACTATAGCCTGGGAATCAGAGGTCGACTCCAGCGCTTCTGTGAATCCAGACGAGGAAATGATCTGCACTGATGCCCAGAATCTTTATGAGTCGGATCCAGGACCAGACGCAGAAGGTTCTGACCATAATGTAGACCCTCATTCCCAAACTGTAACTCCTGTTGGTGGAGACAATGAGGAAGACGATGATAAGACTCAAATACCTGATTGGAGCGACAACTTTAGTTTTTTGTCAGGGCAGGAACAGGTTGGCTCTGAGGACGACGGGTGTGATAACGCACAGGGTGATGATGATGAGGTCGGAGATCCCACTTACTGTCAACCCACAGTCAGCCAAGAGATGAGGTCAGCAGAGGAGGTGGAGGAAGATGCTAGTGACGACGAGGTCAGGTTGCGCCTTCCTGGACAGAGACGTAGTACTGGAAGCACGTCAACAACTGCATCCTCAAACACAACTCTGCCTCTCACTACAAGTCGTGGTGGCTCTTCAGGTCGCATGGGTGCTAAGCCTTGCATAGCCTGGGCATTTTTTCAGATCGATAAAGATGACCCAACTCGTGTTATCTGTAACATTTGTCAGCAAAAGCTAAGTAGAGGCCAAAAAATACATAGTTTGAGTACTTCATGCATGAACCGGCACATGAACATGAAGCATAAGTTGCAGTGGGAAGCTCAGTGTGCTACAATGCGGCCTAGCCGGCCGGGCCAATCACCGTCTGCCATATCTTGTGCATCCGCGGCCTCTTCATCCTCTGTGACTGGGGGGACAGCAGTCACACCTGTTTTGGGGCGCAGACCTGCCACCTCTTTACCCGCAACAGCCAGCGTGATTGGCAGGTCATCATTTTCTTTGGAGGTGGTAACACCAGCTGGTGTTGAGCGCTGTCCGACATTGATAGCACCACCTTTGGATCAAGGCAACCTAACATGTCCGCCTGCATCTTCCTCACAGACCGGCAGTTTGCCGGGGACACCCTTATCAACCCCGTCTAAGCACAATAGCCAGCCCTCGGTCCCTCAGATGTGGACAAGTAAAAGACCATTTCCTCCTAGCCATGAGAAAGCTAAGAGGTTGAATTTCACCATCTGCAAGCTCTTGGCTACAGAAATGCTGCCTTTCCGCCTGGTGGACACAGAGGATTTTTGAGACCTTATGTCCGTCGCAGTGCCCCAGTACCAGATGCCCAGTCGGCACTACTTCTCAAAGAAAGGTGTGCCTGCGCTCCACCAGCATGTCGCACACAACATCACCGCTTCTTTGAGAAACTCTGTGTGTGACAGGGTGCATTTCACCACAGACACTTGGACGAGTAGGCATGGACAGGGGCGTTACATGTCGCTGACTGGGCACTGGGTAACTATGGTGACAGCAGGACAAGGGGCTGCTGTCCAAGTCTTGCCGTCCCCACGAGTTGTGCGTCAATCCTCTTTATGTCAAAGTTCCTCCACTGCTTCTGCCTCCTCAACCTCCTCTTGGTCTTCCACCTGCACCCAAAGCCTGTCTGGTCATGCCACAAGCTTTCTAACTGCGCAGAAGGGATCCTGCACACCTCCTTACTATGCTGGCAGTAGGGCTCAACGTCATCAGGCGGTTTTTACATTGAAATGTCTGGGAAATGTGAGTCACACAGCTGAGGAGTTGTGGTCAGCTCTGGAGAACCAATTTCATGAATGGTTGTCTCCACTGGACCTGAAACCAGGGAAGGCCGTGTGCGACAATGCTGCAAACCTGGGTGCGGCCCTTCGCCGGGGCAATGTCACACACGTGCCTTGTATGGCTCACGTGTTGAACCTGGTTGTCCAGCAATTTTTAGCCCACTATCCCAGACTAGATGGCCTTCTGCAGAGGGCACGGTCGCTGTGTGCTCACTTCCGCCGTTCGCATCCCGCAGCTCAGCGACTTACATCTCTACAGAAGTCGTTGGGCCTGCCACTTCACCGGCTAAAATGCGATGTGCCTACCCGGTGGAATTCAACTCTGCACATGTTGCAGCGACTGTGGCAGCACCGACAAGCCCTGGTGCAATACGTTCTGACGTATAGCCTGGGCCAACGAGATTCAGTGGTGGGGCAAATCACGCTGGAGGAGTGGTCTCAGATCAGGGACCTATGCACCCTTCTGCACAGTTTTGAAATGGCGACGAAGATGTTTAGTGCTGACGATGCCATTATCAGCATGACTATTCCGGTGATTTACATGCTGGAGCACATGTTAAACAGAATTCGGAGTCAGGTGGTGGCACAAGAGGAGGTGGAGGAAGTAGAGGAGGAGGAGTTGTATGCGGAAGGGCTAACATCTGCAAGGTCCAGACGGTCGGCAGCACCAAGGCGGCAGGCATGTGAGGGTGGGGGAGATGGTTTTACCAGGGCGCATGGTAGCAGCCAAACTAGTGAGGAAGGTGCAGGATCCCAGGAAGAAGTGGAGGACGAACTGATGGAAGACTCATCAGATGAGGGAGACCTTGATCACATTTCTGTTGTGCGAGGTTGGGGGGAGAGGACAGAGGAAGGAAGCATGATTGTTACCTCGCCACCAACACAACAGGGACTTGGTGCTCCTGGATGCGCAACACACATGAGTGCCTTCTTGCTGCACTACCTGCAACATGACCCTCGAATTGTGAGAATTAGAAATAATCCTGACTACTGGGTTACCACACTGTTAGATCCCCGGTACAAAAGTAAATTTGCAGAAATTATTCCTGCCATAGAAAGGGATGCACGCATGCAGGAGTATCAGCAGAGACTGTTGCAGAATCTTACATGTGCTTTTCCACAAAATACCAGTGGTGCACGTAGTGAATCTCACAGTTCCAACTTGCCAACCGTGGGACCGTCAAGTGTTCAGCACTCAAACCGTAACAGAACCACAGTATCTGCTGGTAACATCAATTTTGCGGAATCATTTCACCACTTTTTTAGCCCATCCTTTGCAAGGCCACAGGAGACAAGAAGTCTGACACATAGTCAACGCCTAGAGACGATGGTACAGGAGTATCTCCAAGTAAAAATTGAAGCCACGACTGTGTCACTGGACCCTTGCTCTTTTTGGGCTTCCAATCTGGATAAATGGCCGGAGCTAGCCACTTACGCCTTGGAGATCTTGTCATGCCCCGCAGCCAGCGTTCTGTCTGAACGTGTGTTCAGCGCTGCTGGTGGTGTGCTGACAGATAAGCGCACGCGGCTCTCCACTGATAATGTAGACAGACTCACGTTCATAAAGATGAACAAATCATGGATCCGAAACGACTTTTCTACCCCTGTGTCATCCTGGGGAGAGTAAAAGCTTGATGATTGGTTAAAATCACCCTACCAACCGTTTTAAGCTTTCAAATTACTAATCATGTTTATCTGTATCTTGACTGGAAAATAATTTGGGCTTTGTAGCAGTGTGCAGCACTGATCCTATTAGGCCATCTATACTAAAGCTTCACCAGATTTAAAATTAAAAATAATTTTTAGCTGCATCTAGCCCGGAAAATAATTTTGGGGCTCCGAGATGCGCAAGGCACATAAGTGCCTTCTTGCTACACTACCTGCAGCATGACCCTCATATTGTCAGAATTCGAAGTAATCATGACTACTGGGTTGCCACACTCTTAGATCCCCCAAACTTTTCGATCAACCTTTTCATTTTAATAAAGACCAAAAAAATGGTCATTTTTGAAATTATAAGCATTAGCAGGTTGTTAGAAACTGAAATCAAACAGTTTTCAACTCAAAACTTTATTCTAGGTGATGTTACATTTTCACATAGGACCCCTTGTTCGAAAGGAGCTTCTGAACTCTCTCGTCCATTGAATTTGTCAGGTTTTGGATGGTTTCTGCTTCAATTGTTTTGCATGAGGACAGAATACCCTCCCAGAGCTGTTGCTTAGATGTGAACTGCCTCCCGCCATCATAGACACTCCTTTTAATGATGCTCCAAAGGTTCTGAATGGGGTAGAGGTCAGGGGAGCATGGGGGTCACACCATAAGTTTGTCCCCTTTTATGCCCATATCAGCCAGAGATGCAGATGTTTTATGTGCAGCATGAGATGGTGCATCATCATGCAGAAAAATGATCTTGCTGTGAAATACACGGTTCTTCTTCTTGAACCATGGCAGGAAGTGCTGTTTGAGAAAATCCACATACATTATGGAGTTCATCTTTAGCGCCTTCAGGGATCCTAAAGGGGCCGACAATCTCTCTCCCCATGATTCCAGCCCAAAACATTACTCCACCTCCTCCTTGTTGGCGCTGTAGCCGTGTTTGCGTGGGGTGTCCATCAACCAGCCATCCTCCACTCCATCCATCTGGACCATCGAGCGCTGCACGGCACTCATCCGTGAACAAAACAGTTTTGAAATCAGTCTTCATGTAATGTTTGGCCCACTGGAGCCGTTTCTGCTTGTGTGAAGTGGATAGAGGAGGTCGACAGGATGGCGCATGCACAGCTGCAAACCTCTGAAGGACCCTGCATCTTGTTGTTCGGGGGACGTTGGAGGCACAAGCAGCTTCAAAAACTTGTCTGCTGCTATGACAAGGCTTTTTTGCCGCTGCTCTTTCAACCTGACGTAATTGCCTGTAGGAAAGAGTCCTCAATTTGCCCTTATCAGCACGCACACGTGTGTACTGTGAATCAGCTACATACTTCTTGATTGCCAAGACACTTCATCCTGATCATTGCACAATGTTGATTGTAGTCATACCTTGACCTAAACACTCCACAATTTGTTGCTTCTCAGCAGCCGACACATCCTTTTTCTTTCCCATTTTGGCAGAAAATGTAGGCTGCTTAATAATGTGAGAGAGCCTTCCTAAGTAGTCTTGCCTTTCATTGGACACACCTGCCAAACTAATTAGCACAGGTGTCTGCAATTGCTTACAGTGATATAAAGAGCCCTGACACACATCACCATCAATGAGTTTAACTGACAAACAAACAAATTCTTCCCTTATCACTCCTAAACACTTTTTGTATAATAATTTGGAACGCAGTGTACATGTGCTTTTCCACAAAACACCAGTGGTTCACGTAGTGAATCTTACAGTTCTAACTTGCCAACCGTGGTCTGTATGGAGTTGTTCAATAAAGGGCCCAAAATTAAGATAACATAGATGGGAGAGGTCTCTATGAATAGGAATTCCTAAGTATTTGATACCCTGTGAGGGCCAGGCAAAGGGAAAGTTGGACTGGATGGAATCCTATATGGATTTGGGGAGGGAGACATCGAGGGCCTCAGACTTCGCTGCATTGATTTTAAAATTTTACCATGTAACAAAGTGATCTATTTCAGCCATAACAGCATGGATGGATATATGTGATTGAGTGATATATACTAGGACATCATCAGCAAATAGAGAGCACTTGTACTCGGTGCCTCCCACCTCAATCCACCTAATATTGGGGTTATGGCGAATTGATGAGAACAGGTGCTCTGTCACTAGGATGTATAAGAGATGGGACAGAGGACATCACTGCCTTGTCCCATTGGTGATTGTGAAAGGTGATGAAAATGTTCTGACGCACCCCCTGGGCCTTGGGACACCCGGAGCCGGACCCTTTTTGGTGGATGCTGGTGGTTGTAGTCTTCGTGGCGGCGACCCGGTTCCGTGGCTCAGGGCGGTCAAACCAGTGGCGGAACTATTTATGTGGTTTTGATGTTTAAATGTCCGACTACGCCACCCGTGGATTGCGGTCAGAGTGAGCCGCCGCTACAGGGCAGACCGCTGAGGCTGGTGTTGTGGGTGCAGCAGAGCGTAGCATAACTCCCCACGGGAGGAGTATAGCCTCAGGGCAGTGTATGCGGAGGATGGGGGTGATGGTGCAGGGCAGCAGCAGTAACGACACGGAGTCAGTGATGCAGTCCAGGGCCTTTACTCACAGTTCTTATTATCCAGACCACGTCTGCAGGTAACGGCTGCCCACGTCGTACTGTGCTCACCAGGTGAGGGGCTCAGACAACTCCCAGATATCTTTGGAGCACTTCACAGGACCCCCTTTGTGTGTACTTTGTCTGGCCTTTCTTACCAACACTTCTGTCCGGCTGCCTCGGGCCTCCTCTTGGTAAACTTGGCGCCAGTTTCCCTGACCCTATGTGGTGCCTTCCTAGCGGGTGTAGCGAGGGGCTGCGCCACATAAAATGTCAGAGCCTCCGGTTTCTAGCTGAGGGTCGTTTCCTGCCTCCACTAGTTCGGGGACCGGTCTCCCCCTTTGGCCTGACCCCTCCACGCAGGTGGATTCGGGCGTGCGGTGGCAACTCGCCCGTCCGCACCCCTGGGATCCCTTTATTCCTCGTTCCTGGAGCCTTCTCCGCTCCTCTTCCTTCCTTCTCCCTCTTCCAGGCCTGGGCCTCTGTTACTAGGCCCGCCTCCGGAGCAGAGCTCATGCAGAGCCCCTGCTCCCTGCCACTTCTGCTCAGACTTCTCTGCACTGAACTAAGATGGTGCCCACCTTTTATACTCCCTTCTCAATGCACCCAGGAACTGCTTCCTCCCTGCTCCTGCACTACAGGGTTCCCCTTCCTCAGTGTTCCCTCCCCCCACTCCAGCCAGGGACAGGGACTGTCGTGCCCATCTCAGGGGCATATTGGTTGCCCTGTCCCACGGCAATGTGGTGTAATGCATGCAGGTGTCGGGTCCTGATCCACACTCCATCCTTACCTGAGAGTGAGATATCACACCTCTGGGTGAGGTGCAATACGTCTGTAGCAACCGAGCCCTCAGGGTGTTACAGTTCCATTTATCTTCAGCCTAGGTGACGTATTGCGATACAGGGCCGTGATTTTGGCTATAAAAGGGTCCCCTAGACCCCTACCCCAAGCTTTTTAAGAGAATCATATATGGCGTGCCAGGAGACTCTATGGAATGCTTTCTCAGCATCCAACAAGAGTATCTAATTACAAATTTTTAACTGCATCTAGCCCAGGAAATACTTTGTGCCTAGTAGCAGTGTCTGCTAGTCAGCGGATTATCCTGGCTGTTAAGCAAGCTACACCACCTGTAGTTTAGACACTTAATTTTTTCAAAGGAAATGCTTCGGGACCATGGGATACTTAGTGAAGAGCATCAGGAGGCACCCCAAGGCATAGGGGCTGGGACTGGCAGTAGGATGCCTTGCGGTGGACAGCCGAGCTCGATCCTTATAAAAGCTTTTTAACTGCAGCAGCTTTAGTGGACGCTACTGGAGCTGGAATTACCGCGGCTGCTGGCATGAGACTTGCCCTCCAATAGATCCTTGTAAATGGATTTAAAGTGTATTCATTCAAATTAGAGAGACAATTTAAATTAAAAAGCTTAGAGCTGCCTCCACCACAGGGGGGCTCGCTCGACCCACCAGCGGACAGGCACCAGTATTGGGAGAGGGGGGCTGGCCGTCAGGGTTCACCGCGGCTCTGGCACAAACCCGGCGACACGGAGGTGGCACGGGCAGGAGCGGACTGGCCGTGTCGGCTTCTCACTTTTTGGATTTTAGAAGGGCATGACATGCCTATATCTGTGTCTCCCCCTCCTTTTACTCCTCCACCTCTTTTATTTTCGCATGACTATATGTACTTGTCACTTTTCCATGTGTTAGTTATGTCTTCTGAGCAGTTTGTCAGCTTTTGGACACCTTTGAAGGTGTTTTCTATGTGTTTCTATGTGTTTTTGTTTGCCTGCCATTGGTTTTAACGGTGTTCGAAGGTGTTCGACGAACAGTTCGACGAACAGTTCGGCGAACACACGGGTGTTCGACGAACCGAACCGAACTCGAACACTACGGGGGTGGCTCAACACTAGTGTGCACAGTCATTCTGTGCTGACAGAGTCCCTTTAAGTAGACTCAGCCCCTTATCTCATAAATGTTCATAGCAGTGCTGATTTTTTTTTTTTTTTATACCAGATTTTATTTTTAAAATTTGTATTATTTTATTCACAATTTGAAAAAAAAAAAATCTAGGATATTTAAGGATCTTGTTCAGTATAAAAATAACTAGGAAACTGCATAGAAAAAAAAAAACACAAAATAAAAAAAAGAAACAAGCACAAATCGAATCTGTTGCCTTAAAATTTATTACACTTTCTAATTTTTGTATCTCTAATTGGATGGAGATAATTTACCTTTGAAGACGATCTTCTTTACTTCTCTAGGAGTCAGGAATATATGATAATCTAGATCCCATCAAGATGTTACTTTTAGGGATTTTTTTCTGCATGTAAATTGTCAATGTTCAGTAAGACGCAGCTTACTGTGAATATAGAAGCCCCCCTTCATTTAGTTATTTCTCAGCTAATTAGCTCTCGTGTGTAGACGAGCTGAGCACGCTGAAGGCTTTCTTTCTAAGAGATCACTTGTAGAGCTGGTGACCCTTAACCTTCACATAATAGCATATTCCAACCTAATCCTATAAAAGGGATTATACCATATGTTCACAGTGTTTAATTAATACAAAAGGGAAACATTGATAACATGTACGCCGCTGACAAATAAGACAATTTCCTTCTATCATCGGTAATTTTTATTGGCTGTTGTAAAATATAGATTTCTATAAATTATTCTACATTGAGACACTTTACTTGTGTTTAAGCTTTTCCATACAATAACAGCAGAAGACGACGTGTATGTGTGACACCCCAGGGGTCTGGTTGTCACAGTGATAGAGATATTACGTCTGAGAGCAGGTGGGAGGTCCTTTGGTCAGGGATCCTGTGCATGCCACACCTCCTGCCCAGCCTTGGGAGGGGAAGAACTTCCCCTGTATAAACCCGGGGCTGAGGCAGGGTTAGGGAGTCCAGGAACAGTAGAGACAAGAGCAGCATAGGAAGCAGCAGAGTCACAAGGAGTCAGGGGCTGGCAGCTAAAGAGCTCGCCCTGACTAAGAAGATTCTTTACCGGACCCGGAGTCCGAGGCTGTGGGAACTAACTTCTACCCAGCAGCAGAATCCGCCAGGCAGGGGATTTCAGGTCCCCTGGCCCAGAAGCCCGAAGGCCCGGTCACACGCGTGGGACCAGCACTGCCATCGTGGAGCGGAAGCCATTAGAAGGCCCCGAGTCACCGGCCATACGGGTGAGCACCACACGGTACACTCAGGGACGTGGGCTACTTACATCAGCTTCTAGCAAGGTAGCCAGAAGAGTACAGTCAGCTTGGGAGGCCTACAACTACGCCTGGCCAGGGGAGATCCCATCTGCTCAAGGACTGACCAGGCCCCGTTCGCTAGCAAGTACTCCGGGAGGGTCTATCGTTGTTACCAGTAAAGACCCTGAACGCTACCATACCGTCTCTGAGTGGTTCCTGCTACCCCCATCATCCACGTCGGCTGCCCTGAGGCCATACCCCTCCCGTTGGGGGTTATACTATCACGCTGCACCATCCTTCCACCGGCCTCAGCGGTCTGCCCTGCAGCAGCAGCCCCCTGGCTGCATTCAACGGGTGGCGTAGTCATCAACCATTTTCTACCGCTAACAGACTGCCGTCCAGTTTGACTCCCTGGGCACGGACCGGGTCACCGCCACGAGACTACAACCCTAAACAGATCCGGCTCCGGGTAAGCTCCCGCGTGCGCAACGCAGCGCGACACAGGCCCAGGGGCGCGTCAACTTTGGCGTAGTCGGCAGGATCACGTGCCCGCAACCACCGGGTACTGCGTGCCTGAAAAGCAAAGACTGTTCAAACTTACCAGTGGTGAAGATTCCCGCCATCGGTGAAGATTCCCGCCATCCGGCGCCATCTTCAGCCTTCTTCCCGCCATCGGTGAAGTTTCCCGCCATCCGGCGCCATCTTCAGCCTTCTTCCCGCCATCCGTGGAGTTTTCCCGCCATTGGACGCCATCTTGAGGACGCCGCGCGGGAAGAAGAGGGGCGTGGACTCCGAAAGCGCGCGAGAACTGAAGCCTCGCCTCACGTCCGGACGTTGCGTAAGGTCCTGGAAGGAGCCCAGCAGACGCCGACGTCACAGGAGCGCGACGGAAGGTCCTCAACCCTGACGATCCACTGCGGAGCCGCGGCCTACGGAACAGGATCATCGCAAGGTAGGCCACGGTCCACTAGTGGGGAGGAAGATGTCGGATACGGAGGAGAGCTCCACTGCCTCAACCCCCGCCAGCGCTACCGCTGTTGCAGTTATGCCCTTCACCATGCCCTATATCCCAGGAGCAGCTTGGCTACCCCAGTACTCAGGGGAGTCACATACCCTGCATGACTTTAGAGAAAAGCTGGATAGCCTCTTCCAGGTGTACCCCCTCACAGAAGAGCAAAAAGTGAGCATCCTGGTGGCCCAACTAACTGGGGCAGCCAAAAGGGAAGTAAAATCCTGGCCACCTGGGAGGAAGACTGTCGCAGGGATACTAACCCGGCTGAAGGACACCTTTGATACCCGCACCTCAGCCGAGATTAAACTTAGATTCTACGGGTGCAAGCAGCGAGCGCATGAGAGTATAAGGGACTATGCACTCAACCTACAAGAGGCCCTGAGGGCCATTAAGCAGACCGACCCTAATGGAGTGGGAAACGAGGACAGGCTGTTGACCGAACAATTTATAGAGGGTTTATATTGCAATGCCCACCGCACCCAGTTGCGGGCAATGGCCTTACAGGACCCTCATCTAGAATTTGCACAGTTCAAGGACAGAGCCATCCGGGTGCTCCGAGAACCGGCACCAGGTGGCGTTGTGACCCACAGACGCCCCACTACCACTTACTACCAGGAGGCGGCGCCCTTGTCAGCAGGGCCTGTGGGAGCTGATGCGCAGGCTTTGGACAATGACCCGGCTCCAGACCTACACCATCAGGTCCAAGAGCTAGCTAAAAGCGTTGCTGCGCTAACCCGAACTGTGCAGTCTTTACAGGTTTCCACTCCAGGGAAGATCCAGCTGGCATCCGGACCGGAGGACATCCCGTGGCGTCGACCAAGGAGGACCCCACCGGCCAGAGGAAGACCCAGTGACCGATACAGCGAGGACGGACGACCCATCTGCCGCCGCTGCAATCAACCCGGACATATGGAAAGGTACTGTTCTTTAAACGGGCACAACCTGGGGTAGAGGGCCAACCCCCAGGAAAAAGATCACCAGGCCCATCGAACTGGCGCGACAGATATGTGGGAGGACGTCCAGTCTTGCCTGTGGTACTGGATGGCATTCCCATGAGTGCCCTACTGGACACCGGGTCACAGGTCACCACCATCCCGTACGTGCTCTTCAAGCAGTACTGGAATGACTCGGATATTACCCGCTACCCTGACGACGACTTGAGTATCATCGCCAGCAATGGTCAGCCCGTGCCACAGATCGGATTTAAAGAGGTGACCATCAAAATTGGTAGAGTCGAACTGGCCGCACAGGGACTGATCATTGTAGATATTGACAAACATGAGAGTCACCCAAAAATAACTCTAGGAACTAATGTAATTGAAAATTGTCTTGCAGAGGTGATTTTCCTTTTACAGCAGGTTGCCAAGAATGCCAGCTCCGGCGAGCAGCGGGTGCTCCAGAAAGAGATCCGGGCACTGATGCAACGGCAACAAGTGGAACTCTCCGGCGGTGAGATTGGTAGCGTAAGAATGTGTGACCCTTTTCCTATTGCCATGCCCCCAAAAAGTGAAATGATGATTTGGTGCCGGGCAGCTATTGGTCTGAGAGGTAGAGATTACCAGGCAATGGTAGAACCAGTTTACTCAGACAGTAGGCCCACCATTTTGACAGCACGGGGGGTGGTCAATGTACGCCATGGGAGGGTGCCCGTTCGCATAATAAATATCGGGGAGAGGGAAGTGTACCTGCCCCGGTATGCCACGCTAGCCAAATTATATACCACTAATCAAAATTCTATACAATCTGTGGAACCCTTGCCTCCATCTCACCCGGAGGAAGGTAACGGCTCTAAGAAAGACATGGAGGACTGGTGTCAGCAACTACATCTGGGTACTGACTCCACTCCCTCACACCAGAAACAAGGAGTCTATCGGGTGGTTCAAGAGTATGAGAGAGTGTTTAGTAAACACCCGTTAGACTTCGGGCGAGTCAAGGGGGTAGAACACCGCATCCCCACGGGAGATCATCCTCCCATAAAAGAGAGGTATCGACCCGTACCCCCTGCACATTACCAACACGCCAAGGGGATGCTTAGAGACATGAAGGAGGCTGGGGTAATCCGGGATAGCTGTAGCCCCTGGGCAGCCCCACTAGTTTTAGTCAAAAAGAAAGACAACACCATGAGGATGTGTGTAGATTACCGGAAAATCAACCGTATCACACACAAGGATGCGTACCCCTTACCAAGGATAGAGGAGTCATTGGCTGCTTTAAGATCTGCTAACTTCTTCTCTACCTTGGATCTCACTAGCGGGTACTGGCAGGTTCCTGTAGCAGAGGCGGACCGGGAGAAGACCGCATTCACCACCCCGATGGGACTTAGCGAGTTCACCTGCATGCCGTTCGGACTCTGCAACGCCCCAGGAACCTTCCAACGATTAATGGAGTGCTGTCTGGGCCACAGAAACTTCGAGACGGTCCTGTTGTACCTGGACGATGTCATCGTATACTCCAAAACTTATGAGGACCACCTGAAACACCTGGCGGAGGTGTTCGAAGCTCTGGCGAGTTACGGCCTAAAGGTGAAACCCTCCAAGTGTCACCTCCTGAAACCAAAGGTGCAATACCTGGGACACGTGGTGAGCGCTGACGGAGTGGCTCCCGACCCCGATAAGATCACCGCAATCAAAGGATGGCCAAGCCCTTCCAGCGTAAAAGAAGTGCGGCAGTTCCTAGGGTTGGTAGGCTACTACCGAAGGTTTATTCCCGGTTTCACCAAAAAGGCGGCGCCTATGCAGGACCTCCTGATAGGCCAGTCCCGGAAGGCCAAGAACCAGAAGCCGCCCTTCAAATGGGAAGAGCTAGAGGAAGAGTCCTTCCGCCAGCTGAAGATGGCCCTCACGGGGGATGAAATCTTGGCGTATCCGGACTATAGCCAGCCCTTCATCCTCTACACCGACGCCAGTAACGTCGGGCTAGGAGCCGTACTGTCCCAGATTCAGCAGGGGAAAGAGCGAGTAATCGCCTATGCCAGCCGAAAACTGCGACCCACCGAAAGGAATCCCGAGAATTATAGCTCATTTAAGCTAGAGTTCCTGGCCGTGGTATGGGCAGTCACCGAGCGCTTTAAGCATTACCTCGCTTCTTCCCGGTTCACCGTATACACAGATAACAACCCGCTGACACACCTGGACACGGCAAGACTCGGTGCCCTGGAGCAGAGGTGGATGGCCCGTCTGTCCAACTACGAGTTCACAATTAAATACCGGGCAGGGCGCTCCAATACCAACGCGGACGCCCTGTCCAGGATGCCCAACCTGCCGGACGGAGGAGAAGATCCGGAGGGACTGGAAGAAGTTGAACTCCCTGCGTTCCACCGTCATGGGACTATCCAGTATTCCCACCGGGTAAGGAGTAAGCAGGCTGCTACGTTGAACCCCTTACCTCACTACAACTGGGCGGAAACGCAAGACAGCGACCCTGCCGTCCGACTGGTGAAGGAGATGCTGACTCGCCCGGAGGCTAGCCTGGAATCAGACGCTCCAGAGGAAGCCAAACAACTATGGGCAGAGAAGAGTCGACTGTTCCTTTACAAGGGGAAGTTGTGCCGCAGAATGGTTAACTCCAGGACGCATGAACTACTCTGGCAAGTAGTGGTGCCACGAAGAGACGCAGCCATGGTGATGGAGGCATACCACGACGGAGCTGGACACTTCGGGTGGAAAAAGCTGGAGTTCCTGCTGCGTGAGCGGTTCCACTGGGTAGGCATGAGGGGAACCATCGAGAAGTGGTGCAGAGACTGTGGCCCGTGCAATCTGAGAAGGAAGGACCGGGCCAGCCAGAAGACTCCCCTGCAGTCCATCGTCACCCGGCAACCGTTGGAACTGGTAGCCTTGGATCATGTAAAACTGACCCCCAGCAGAAGTGGCTACGTCTACGCGTTAACCATCGTGGATCATTACTCCCGGTTTCTGGTTGTCGTCCCCGTCAAGGACTTAACGGCTCGAACAGCAGCTAGAGCCTTCCAGCAGCACTTTTGCCGTCCACACGGGTACCCGGACCAAGTGCTGACGGACCAGGGACCTGCCTTTGAAGCGGAGGTCTTCCAGGAATTCTGCAATCTGTATGGCTGCCGGAAGATAAGGACGACACCCTACCATCCGCAAACTAATGGACTTTGTGAGAAAATGAACCAGGTGGTAATGGATCTTCTAAAAACGTTGCCCCTGGAAGAACGCAGTCTGTGGCCTGAGAAGTTGCCCGATCTGGTGGACCTATACAACCACATCCCGGTAGGTTCCACCAACTGTACCCCGGCTTACCTAATGAGGGCAAGACCTGGTAAGTTACCTGTTGACCTGGAAATGGGAGTCCTGACGCCCGAGGACACTTCACCAGAAACAGACTGGGACACAGAGAGGCAGCAGCAGTACCGGAAAGTACAGGAGAGCGTGGAGCGAAGTCTCTGTCAGGCTAGGGAAAGACAAGAGAAGACTTACAACCAGTATGCTCCCGCTGTTCCCCTGGTACCCGGAGAGCAGGTCTTGAAGAGGAAGAGACGGCTCCACAAGTTGGACGACCAGTGGGAGAAGGACCCGTACACCGTACTGCCCTCAAGCCACGAGAACCCGAAGGTCTGTACCATCAGTAAAGACGGAGGGGAAACCACAGCCATTGTATCCCGGGACCACCTGAAGAAGTGCCCCGAACAACTGAGGAACCCTGAGGAGGAACAGGAAGACCATCGACCCGTGGAAGAAAGGGAAGATATGGTTAGTACCGTGCTCGGGGACTTCCCTCGGTCTTGGACTCAAGTCAATGGTGCAGTTGTGGTACCCGTACTCACCTTCCTCCAACCATCATCCCAAGAACCTACGGAGCAACGGGTAGAGCTGGAAGAGCAGCCGGTCCAGGAGGCAGAAGACTCCACCCAAGCGGAACAGGAGAATCCACCCTCTGCTTATAGTGAGCCTGCCGTACCCCTAGTGAGACAAAGAGCCGGTAGACAGCTGCCTAGTTTACCCTTGACAGCTCCTACACCCTGTAGTTCAGGGCCAGACAGTCAGCTCCGTAGGTCCACTAGGGCCACTAGAGGCCAGTTACCCGCACGTTGGAGGATCTAAATGTTTAAGTTGTTTTACAATGTTTACCTGTTTATTGTTGCTTGTGTGTAATTTTGTGTTTCTAGTTGTTTTTAGGAGTCTTCGGTGGATTTACCGGGAATCCTTTGTATATAGTTGGAGCGTAACCCAGGATGGACTAGAGACTGTTAAGGACTCGGGGTAGGACAGACCCCTACCTGGTTACGTCTCCCTGTGTTGGTGAAATGGACACCTTTGCTTTTCTTCAAAGACTGCACCCGGTTGCGGACATCCGTGACCATCTTATTGTGTTTCCTTATTGTATTTTATTGTTCTTTGATATACCTTGTTATATTTTTCTAAAAAGTGTTTAGTCCCGGAGTACTAAATTTCACTAGGGGGGAGTGTGACACCCCAGGGGTCTGGTTGTCACAGTGATAGAGATATTACGTCTGAGAGCAGGTGGGAGGTCCTTTGGTCAGGGATCCTGTGCATGCCACACCTCCTGCCCAGCCTTGGGAGGGGAAGAACTTCCCCTGTATAAACCCGGGGCTGAGGCAGGGTTAGGGAGTCCAGGAACAGTAGAGACAAGAGCAGCATAGGAAGCAGCAGAGTCACAAGGAGTCAGGGGCTGGCAGCTAAAGAGCTCGCCCTGACTAAGAAGATTCTTTACCGGACCCGGAGTCCGAGGCTGTGGGAACTAACTTCTACCCAGCAGCAGAATCCGCCAGGCAGGGGATTTCAGGTCCCCTGGCCCAGAAGCCCGAAGGCCCGGTCACACGCGTGGGACCAGCACTGCCATCGTGGAGCGGAAGCCATTAGAAGGCCCCGAGTCACCGGCCATACGGGTGAGCACCACACGGTACACTCAGGGACGTGGGCTACTTACATCAGCTTCTAGCAAGGTAGCCAGAAGAGTACAGTCAGCTTGGGAGGCCTACAACTACGCCTGGCCAGGGGAGATCCCATCTGCTCAAGGACTGACCAGGCCCCGTTCGCTAGCAAGTACTCCGGGAGGGTCTATCGTTGTTACCAGTAAAGACCCTGAACGCTACCATACCGTCTCTGAGTGGTTCCTGCTACCCCCATCATCCACGTCGGCTGCCCTGAGGCCATACCCCTCCCGTTGGGGGTTATACTATCACGCTGCACCATCCTTCCACCGGCCTCAGCGGTCTGCCCTGCAGCAGCAGCCCCCTGGCTGCATTCAACGGGTGGCGTAGTCATCAACCATTTTCTACCGCTAACAGACTGCCGTCCAGTTTGACTCCCTGGGCACGGACCGGGTCACCGCCACGAGACTACAACCCTAAACAGATCCGGCTCCGGGTAAGCTCCCGCGTGCGCAACGCAGCGCGACACAGGCCCAGGGGCGCGTCATATGCAGCCGCTACGTAAGTCTTGCTGCATTTTTGAGACATGAAAAGAATAAAGTTATAAATCTCTAACTGGTGGCAACTCATCCCCATAATAAGCTAAATAGTAAACTACAATCACAATTATAAATGCATCAGCAGGGGCAAAAATACTTAAAATAAAAACAAAAGAAACAATAAAATAACCAATTTAGTCATCTTTGCATGGATAAAGCTACCTTAAAAGGCTTGTTCCATGAAAGCAAGTAATCATCTATCCTGAGGATAGGTGATAACTTACTGATCAGTGGGGGTCCGATTGCTGGGACCCTCACCAATTTGCGAAATGGGGAATTTTTATCCCTGACGGGAAACTTTTATCCCCATTGCAGAATAGAGAGGCAAGTCTGACGCTCCTTGATTCTTAATGGGACTGCCAGAAAATGCCCAGCAGCCCCATAGGTAGTGTATGTAGCAGAATTGGAGCATGGACATTTCATTTGATTGGGGATAAAAGTGCCCCATTCTACCCCAGTGGTCAGACCCCCACCAATAAACAAGTTATCACCTATCATCTCGATAGGTAATTACTTGTTTTCATCAGACCAGGACAATCCCTTTAATTCAGACAATATGCAGTGGATAGCTGTCTCCTGAGCACGCACTATTTAATATATGTTGTGGCTCATCTCTAGATAAGCCCAGCTGTGTGGGAAAAAAATAAATCCACACCATCCTCATTTCTCCCAATAGCAAACATTGGGGTATTTGTCTAGCAGCTCTCATACCTTTTACACAGCTTGTCGGCAAAGCCAAAGTATTCTGAAAAAGTGTAGGATCCCTAAAGAAGATTTAAAGAATAACTAAACTTCTTTATATAGTTATTCTACAGGCGTTGCGAAGTTATGAATACTTCATTACCTTATTAGGCTTCATTCTTTCCAAAACACTGTGCTGTATTAAATGCTCCTTTATTTTATGCTCCTTTAGAAGATTCTTTCAACTGCTGCTCAGCAAGATCTGTATATTATATTCAAAGAATCTGTGTATGAAACTTTCCCAGTTTGCGCCTCTCTGCTCTCAAGCCCCCCACCCCCCACACTTAGATAGGGTAACTCAAGAAGGCAGATAAAAAATATATAAAAATACCCCTAATAATTTTTAGTGGTGCAAGGTAGGATCCACAAATCACGCCTAAACCAACTGGGACCAGTCTTCTACCTGAGCTAAGACTATTCCCATATTCATTCTCATGTAATGCTGGTTTACTACAATGTATAAGTATAGATAAAATACATCAGCCTGGTCCAGGTTGCATAGCTCACAGAGGATTGTCTACACTGGGTGCAGTTTATTCTCTCACAGATTGGGTCTGTATGGTTTTTATCATGTGATATAGATACTTAATACCAGATGGAAAAACTTTGACTGGAAGAGACACTGAGGCTGCCACTTACCAGTGGATCACAGGCTCCTGAGTGGGGAATAATGATAGATGCAATACATGGCATTACTGCTTCTAGGATGTAAAATAAAAATATTAGTAAGAAGCCCTATTACTTATTTATTAAAGAAGCACATCCAACAAAAATGTTATCCTCTTAATATATTGCAGTCATCATATTATATAGCACTGTGTACTTACAATTGCTCATTTTGCCTTTCTATCCAGATAATTCTTCTCTTTTCTCTGCTCTATGTAGAATCAGGAAGTTTCTTTTCCCTGCACAAGTCATTCATCTCTTCAACTCCTGACCCAGCTGTTTCTTCCTCCCCTTTGCCAGGGACTTTTGCAGTGACTTATGACTCATGCAGGGAAAAGAGACTTCCTGTTTCTACATAGAGCTTAGAAGGATTTAGCTACTCTGTTTTTAATCACGCGATGGTGATGTCATAGACCTAATGTAAAAGAGAATAATTAGCTGGGTAGAAAGGCAAAAGGAGCAATTGTAAGTACACAGTGCTATATAATATGATAATTGCAAAAGAAGATAAACATTTTGATGGGAGGAGGAGGAGTGCTTCTTTAATGACATGCAGCACAAACAATTCCAGAATGTATATCTATTATGATTGGATATCTTTATAAGTCATTCATTAATAGATCAAAGTCGCAGACAGGTACTTCTGATTCCACATGGCACTATTTCCGACACTGGAGGGAGCAGAGGGCTGTCACGCTGCCAATCAGCAATTTCCTCCTGTGTGTAATGAGTCTTGTAATGGGAACATATTTGTAAATTTCTGATGAATTCCTTCATATATGGTTATGGCTGGATGGATGTCCATGCAGGGATTTATTGCATTTTTCATGGCTTTGTTTACTATGTCTTTGCTGGTCCTATCGGAGAGTAGTGGAGGGGGAAGGTTGTAATTCTGAATTTTCTAATTATTTTCAATATTGGCATTAAAAATAAATGAATATTAAGTAGTACATTAAGGCCTCTTTCAGATGTCCATGAGTCCATATTTTTCACAGACTGAAGAAGTACCTATTATAATCTATGGGGCTGTTCACATGTCCGTGTTATTTTGAAGATCAATTTGTCTGCAAAAAATCACGACAACTTGTCCGTTTTAGATTTAAGTCACGGATCAAAATTACCCGTAGAAGTTTATGGGTCTGTGAAGGTCGTACAGATGGCGTGAGCGTGCTGTTTATGGCTAACATGGCAAAAGATAGAAGGTTTGTAATTTATTGTAATTATTGTAATTTATTTATTTATTTATTTTCATGCGAGAAAATCATTGATGGTGAAAACTGATGCGTGGACCGAACACTGATGAAAACCGGATCTAAAGCACTGGTGAACAACGGTCCTTGTTTTCACATATGTGAAAAATTATGGATGTCTGAATGAGGCCTTAGTGTTATTGAATGATAAGCTTCATCATATATGTACAGTCATGGCCGAAAGTTTTGGCCCCCTTGAAATTGTTCCAGAAAATGAAGTATTTCTCCCAGAAAATTATTGCAATTACACGTTTTGTTATGCACATGTTTATTTCCTTTGTGTGTATTGGAACAACACAAAAAAATGAGGGAAAGAGGCGAATTGGACATAATTTCACACAAAACCCCCAAAATGGGCCGGACAAGTTGTCACCCTCAACTTAATATATGGTTTCACAACCTTTTAAATAAGTGCAATCAATCGCTTCCTATGACCGTCAAAAAGCTTCTTACACCTCTCAACTGGAATTTCAAACCACTCTTTTTTTTGCAAATTTCTCCAAGTCCCTCATATTTGAAGGCGCCTTCTCCTAACAGCAATTTCAAGATCTCTCGACAGATGTTCAATTAGAACTAGATCCAGAGCCATTGCTGGCCAAATCAGAACTCTCCAGTGCTTTGTTGCCAACCATTTCCTGGTGATTCTTGAAGTATGCTTGGGATCAGGGTCGGACTGGGCTGGCGGGATACCGGGAATTTTCCCGGTGGGCCCCGCCCCCTGCTGCAGAGGAGAGGGGGAGAAGAGAGCAAAAAAAAAATCCTGCGGTTTTAAGGGGCACGGGCCCTTTAAAAGCGCAGGCACAGTGTATGCGGGGACGCGCGCACGCGGCGTTCATTACCTGAACCACCGCGGCGCACGTCCCTGTGAAGCAGCTGAAGCTGCGCGTCTCCCTTCGTCGGCCGGCTTATGACGTCATCGTCATGCGCCTGCTGTGAAGGAGGCGCGCAACTCAGGAGAAGGAGGACGCCGCACGGGATCGCAGGAAGGTAAGAGGTATATGTGTGTGTGTGTGTGTGTGTGTGTGTGTATGTAATGGTCTGGGCCCCTGGCTGGACACACAAGGGGGGAATCCCAGCTGGACAGTGGACAGACACACAAGGTGGGGAAGCCCAGCTGGACAGACACACAAGGTGGGAAGCCCAGCTGGACAGACACACAAGGGGGGAAGCCCAGCTGGACAGACACACAAGGTGGGGAAGCCCAGCTGGACAGACACACAAGGGGGGAAGTCCAGCTGGACAGACACACAAGGGGGGAAGCCCAGCTGGACAGACACACAAGGGGAGAAGCCCAGCTGGACAGACACACAAGGAGGGAAGCCCAGCTGGACAGACACACAAGGGGGGAAGCCCAGCTGGACAGACACACAAGGGGGGAAGCCCAGCTGGACAGACACACAAGTGGGGAAGCCCAGCTGGACAGATACACAAGGGGGGAAGCCCAGCTGGACAGACACACAAGGGGGGGAAGCCCAGCTGGACAGACACACAAGGGGGGAAGCCCAGCTGGACGGAAACACAAGGGGGAAGCCCAGTTGGACGGACACACAAGGGGGAAGCCCAGCTGGACGGACACACAAGGGGGGAAGCCCAGCTGGACGGACACACAAGGGGGGAAGCCCAGCTGGACGGACACACAAGGGGGGAAGCCCAGCTGGACGGACACACAAGGGGGGAAGCCCAGCTGGATGGACACACAAGGGGGGAAACCCGGTTGGACACACAAGGGGGGAACCCCGTATGGACACACAAGGGGGAACCCTGCCTGGACACACAAGGGGGGAACCCTGGCTGGACACACTCGGGGGGAACCCTGGCTGGACACACAAGGGGGGAACCTTGGCTGGACACACAAGGAGGGACCCTGGTTGGACACACAAGGGGGGACCCTGGCTGGACCCAGGCAAAGGGGGGGTGGCCAGGATGGATATATGGGGGGGCAGGCTGGACTCATGGAGGCCAGGATGATATATGGGGGGCAGGCTGGACATATGGAGGTCAGGATGGATATATGGGGGGGCATGCTGGACACATGGGAGGCCAGGACGGATATATGGGGGGGCAGGCTGGACACATGGGAGGCCAGGATGGATACATGGGGGGGCAGGCTGGACTCATGGAGGCCAGGATGGATATATGGGAGGGGGCAATCTGGACACATGGAGGCCAGGATGGATCTATGGGGGGGGCAGGCTGAACACATGGAGGCCAGGATGGATCTATGGGGGGGGCAGGCTGAACACATGGAGGCCAGGATGGATATATGGGGGGGGACAGGCTGGACACATGGGGGCTAGGATGGATATGTGGATGGGCAGGCTTGATACACGTGGGCTAACATAAATATATGGAGGGGCACGCTGGATATATGGGGGGTGTCAGGATGGATATATGAGGAGGCAGGCTGGACACATGGAGGCCAGGATGGATATGTAGGGGGAGCAGGCTGGACACATGGATATATGGGTGGGGCAGGCTGGACACATGGAGTCCAGGATGGATATATGGGGGGGCAGGATGGATATATGGGGAGGTGTCAGGATGGATATATGCAGGGGGGGGCAGGATGGATATATAGAGGGTAGGCTGGACACATGGAGTCCAGGATGGATATATGGGGAGGCAGGCTGGAAACATGGAGGCAAGGATGGATATGTGGGGGGGCAGGCTGGCCACATGGGGGGCTAGGATGGGTATATGGGAGGGGGCAGGCTCGATACACATGTGCTAGGATAAATATATGGAGGGGTCAAACTGGACAAATGGGGGCCAGAAGGGATATATGCAGGGGGGTGTCAGGATGGATACATGGAGTCCAGGATGGATATATGGAGGGGCAGGCTGGAAACATGGAGGCAAGGATGGATATGTGGGGGGGGGGCAGTCTGGCCACATGGGGACTAGGATGGATATATGGAGGGGGGAGGGCAGGCTCGATACATGTGGGCTAGGATAAATATATGGAGAGGCCACCCTGGACATATGGGGGCCAGAAGGGACATATGGGGGTGCCTGGCTGGACAAGGGACTTAATTACTGTTTGGGGGCCAGATTGAGGAACATACTTTATTAGTTTATGGTGGCCAGTGGGGAACATTATTACTTTAGATTCCAATTATTATTATTACATTATTACTTCAGTAATATAATTTACTTTTTAGGAAACTGTTTTCCATGGGATGGGACAAAAGAGGAGTCCTGTTACTGTGCTGGATGGCACTATGTTGCTTTTTTTCTTCAACTGGTGTAGTGTAGAAGTCGGGGGGGAGTGGGAATATTCTCTAGAAGAGATCAGTTATTGATAACTGTGTGTTATTTTCTGCATAGTCGATTCCTGGCTGGAAGAAGTGATGGCCGTCTGTGCCTGATGAAGAAGAAAAGCGAAGATGAAGGACTTCACCTAGAGACGTCACTGGTGAGTCAGTGTATTACATGTACACTTACACTACACACGTGGTCAAAATTGTTGGTACCCCTCGTTTCATGAAAGAAAAACCCACAATGGTCACAGAAATAACTTGAATCTGATAAATTACAAACTTTTGAAAATGAACAAATGAAAGTCAGACATTGCTTTTCTGCTTCCACAGAATTTAAAAAAAATTAACCTCATGAAATAGGCCTGGACAGAAATGATGGTTCTTCTTAACTTAATATTTTGTTGAACAACTTTTTGAGGCAATCACTGCAATCAAAGGATTCCTGTAACTGTCAATGAGACTTCTGCACCTCTCCACAGGTATTTTGGCCCAACTCCTCATGAGCAAACTGCTACAGTTGTCTCGTGTTTGAAGGTTGCCTTTTCCATGTTTCAGCTCTTTCCAAAGATGCTCAATAGGATTTAGGTCAGGGCTCATAGAAGGCCACTTCAGAATAGTCCAATGTTTTCCTCTTAGTCATTCTTGGGTCATTATCCTGTTGCAAGACCCATGACCTGTGACTGATACCAAGCTTTCTGACACTGGGCAGCACATTTCTCACTAGAATCCCTTGATAGTCTTGAGATTTCATTGTGCCCTGCAGAGATTCAAGACACCTTGTGCCAGATGCAGCAGAGCAGCCCCAGAACATAACAGCCTCCCCCATGTTTCACAGTAGGGACAGTGTTCTTTTCTTGATATGCTTCATTTTTCTGTCTGTGAACATAGAGCTGATGTGCCTTGCCAAAAACTTCCATTTTTGTCTCATCTGTCCATAGGACGTTCTCCCAGAAGCTTTGTGGCTTGTCAACATGTAGTTTGGCAAATTCCAGTCTGGCTTTTTTATTATTTTTTTTTTCCAACAAGGGTGTTCTCCTTGGTCGTCTCCCATGAAGTCCACTTTGGATCAAACAATGACAGATGGTGCGATCTGACACGGATGTTCCTTGAGCTTGAAGTTCACCTTTAATCTCATTAGAAGTTATCCTGGGCTCTTTTGTTACCATTCTTATTATTCGTCTCTTTGATTTGTCATCAATTTTCCTCCTGTGGCCACGTCCAGGGAGGTTGGCTACAGTCCCATAGATCTTAAATTTCTGAATAATATGTGACACTGTAGTCAAAGGAACATAAAGCTGCTTGGAGATGGTCTTATAACCTTTACCTTTAACATGCTTTTCTATAACTTTCTTTCTAATCTCCCGAGACAACTCTTTTCTTTGCTTCCTCTGGTGCATGTTGAGTGTGGTACACACCATGTCACCAAACCTCACAGTGAGTATCTGTAGCCCTATATACAGGCCCACTGACTGATTACAAGATTGTAGACACCTGTGATGCTAATTAGTGGGCACAACTTGATTTAACATGTCCCTTTTGTCACATTATTTTCAGGGGTACCATAATTTCTTTCCAGGCCTATTTCATGAGTTTAATTTTTTTTTAAATTCTGTGGAAGCAGAAAAGCAATGTCTGACTTTCATTTCTTCATTTTCATAGATTTTTAAATGTATTATTACTTTTGTCAGATTCAAGTTATTTCTGTGACCATTGTGGGTTTTTCTTTCATTAAACGAGGGGTACCAACAATTCTGATCACGTGTGTGTATAGTATATACAGAGCTCCTGTGTATGTCACTGGTGATCACTGTATTACGTATACACTATATACAGAGCTTCTGTGTATAATGTCACTGGTGACCACTGTATTACCTGTACACTATATACAGAGCTGCTGTTTATAATGTCACTGGTGATCACTGTGTTACCTGTACACGGACACTATATACAGAGCTCCTGTGTATAATATCACTGGTGATCACTGTATTTATTACCTGTACACGAACACTATATACAGAGCTCCTGTGTATAATATCACTGGTGATCAGTGTATTACCTGTACAATGACACTATATACAGAGCTCCTGTGTATAATGTCACTGGTGATCACTGTGTTACCTGTACACTAACACTATATACAGAGCTCCTGTGTATAATGTCACTGGTGGCAATAACAGTGTTGTTAGTATTGTGGTTTGTATTCATGATCAGTATTGTAGTATTTGGTCACTTTGGGGTGGTAATATGTGGTCTGGTCATGGTGTGGCCGTATTTGTTCCTTGTATGTGGTATTATTCAGTCACTATGTGGTGGTAATATGTGATCTAGTCATGGTGTGGTGATATTTGTCCCTTTTGTATGTGGTATTATTGGTGTTGATATAGTGAACTGTGTTGTGTATGGCGCTCATTTTGTTCTTGCTGATATTAACTAGGAAAAGATTTTTTTCCATTAGGCCACAGCCTCACCATCAGTATTTGGTTAGTATTTTTTCTCAGGAGTCGCTGCCAAAACCAGTAGTGGGTGATAAATACAGAATTGGTGACTTGTTTCTATTATACCTTTTGTCTGATTGTTCCTCATCTAGTTTTGGCTCCCACTCCTGAAAAAAAAATACTGACCGGATACTGACCAAATACTGATAGTGGGGCCGTGGCCTTAGAGATTAAATACTTGGACCAGAGCGCAGAGATGCACTTACAGGGGTTCTCCAGGGAAAACAAGTAATCACCTCTCCACAGGATCAGTGATAATATTGATTGGTGGCGGTCTGACTGCTGGGACACAATTGGCAGAATGTGGAGTTTTTCTCCCCATTAGACTGGAGCTCATGTGAGATGCGACCACTGATCCATTCATTCCTAAAGTGGCTGTGAGCACTGCTCTTTTTTGGAAGCCCCCAAGAGAATGAATGGAGCTGCGGTCAGACGTCCCACCTGCCGCTGCATTTTAAAATGGGGATAAGTGTCCTGTCAGGGATAAAACTTCCCCATTCTTCTGATAGGTGCGTTTTCCAATGTTCGGACCCAAACGATCAATAAGTTACCAGTTACCACCTATCCTGTAGAGCCCATGGATCGGTGATAACTTGTTTTAACCAAAGAAGCCCTTTAATGCAATCTACCGTAATTGTACATCGCAGTTAGTGTCGCACAGTAGATGTGCCGGAGTCGCCAGTCAATGCTCCACTATAACAGGGATAGCGGATAGCAGATATTTGCATATGGCTGTAGGTGGGCCCCTAGAGTCAGTTCTCCCTGTGGGCCCCAGACACCCCAGTCCGACCCTGCTTGGGATCATTGTCCTGCTCGAAGACCCATGACTTAGGACGCAAACAAAGCTTTCTGACACTGGGCACTACTTTGCAACTTAAAATCCTTTGGTAATCTTCAGATTTGATGATGCCTTTCACATAGTCAAGGCACCCAGTGCCGGAGGCAGCAAGACAACCCCAAAACATCTTTGAACCGCTACCATATTTGACTGTGGATACTGTGTTCTTTTCTTTGTAGGCCTCATTCCGTTTTTGGTAAACAGTAGAAACCAAAAAGTAGTACCAAAAAGTTCTACCTTGGTCTCATCTGTCCACAAGACACTTTCCCAGAAGGATATTGGCTTAGTCACATACATTTTGGCAAACTGTAGTCTAGATTTTTTATATCTCTGTGTCAGCAGTGGGGTCCTCATGGGTCTCCTGCCATAGTATTTCATTTAATTCAAATGTCGACAGATAGCTTGCACTTACACTGAAGCACACTGAGCCTGCAGTACAGCTTGAATTCCTTTGCAACTTGATTGGGGCTGCTTATCCACCATCCAAACTATCCCGCCTTGTTACCTTTCGTCAATTTTTCTCTGTCGTCCACGTCCAAGGAAATTAGCTACAATGAAATGGATTGAACTTCTTAATTATGTTGCGCACCGTGGTCAACATGCCACTGTCTGCCATGCATCTATAAACTCAGTCTGGACGTTATTTGATCTGGCCTCCTGATGAACCAACAAGACGGGGAAACGCGTTGGGGCAATTCCCAGATATAGGAGATAAGCTTTTTTTTAATGCTATCTATTCATCTATTATTATAGTATGTTTTATGTATTAGAATAGGCAGTCACTCATTCTATGCGTATCTCACCATCATAGGGCATTATAGGGTGAATGAGGGACAGCTGTCGTGGAATGGGGGCGCCAAATCCGTTATCTTAGGGTGCTAACCCCCATGCTAGGCAGGATTTTATCAGGATTTAAACAGGGCGATATAAGTATTTATCCTTTGTAATTATATGACCATGTGGTGTCCCATAGGAACATTGGTTTTAATTCTTACCCAGTTATTGGTAGTGACGGGAATATATGTCTTCAATCACATGGGATGTTTTTGGTGGTTTTAAGATTTATTAATAAAATTTAGTTTTAGAGGGTTATGTTTACAGCGCACCGTGGACAAAGGAACATCAAGATCTCTGGAGATGGACTTGTAACCTTGAGATTGTTGATATTGTTCAACAATATGGGTTCTCAAGTCCTCAGACAGTTCTCTTCTCCTCTTTTTGTTCTCCATACTTAGTGTGTCACACACACTGCAAAGATTGAGTCAATTTCTCCCATTTTATCTGGTTTCAGGTGTGATTCTCATATTGCCCACACCTGTTACTTGCCACAGGTGAGTTTGAACGAGCGTCACATGCTTGAAACAAAGTTGTTTACCCACAATTTTGGAAAGGTGCCAACAATTTTGTCTGACACATTTTTGGGGTTTTATGTGAAATTATGTCCAATTTGCTTTTTTTTTCTCTTTTTTTTTTGTGTTGTTCCAATACACTCAAAGGAAATAAACATGTTTATAACAAAACATGTGTAATTGCAATAATTTTCTGGGAGAAATGCTTAATTTTCTGGAACAATTTCACAGTCTGCCAACACTTGGCCATGATGATATCACTGGCGCACACAAATAGAAGAGGGCACCTGTGCCAGAACAACATAGAGGCCCTTTGCAGCTCAATAGTTCATCACTTTCACCTGCTTTGGAGGTGTAAGTGCGCCCCCTCACCTCTTGGGACCTCTACGAGGCCGCACAGGTTGTACCAATGATATGTCCATCCCTGGGATATAGACAGGATGTTGTCAGTATATACAGAGTAGCACAGTTGGGAACTGCCCATTAGTTGTAGACACCGCACCTCTGTTTTCCATGGCCTGCGTTTAGCATAGCCACTCAGCTTCATTTGCGTGAACTGACAAAATGCAATACCAGACACAAGCCATGGATAAGTGTGGCGCTGTTTATGGTTAAAAAAAAAAAGAAAAACTTTACTTCTAATTTTATACAAGTCCTTTAATTATTAATTTACATTGGACTGAAGGTAAACCTGTTGCATTATACTGAAGTTGTCATAATGCACAAACTATGGGAATGTACATAACAAATACCTTTCTGTTATGTGTCTGCTGGTTATAGGTGAGAATACTACATCAGGCTTTAGATAACCATCAAATACTCTGTGGTTAGAGCCCCGTCCGCTAACAGCCAAGCATCAATATCCCTGATATCTTGGTAAAACAGACCTTTCCCTGCACAGAGCAACGTAAATGGATAATGTAACATGCATGAGACGTTGTCAATATGGATCCATTCTGTGTTTCTTTTAAAAACCTGCGTACACTTACAATCTGCTCCTGCCAGAAATCAATGATCTCCAACCTCGGCTGCAGCAGAAGTAGCAAAAGTGATAGGAAAAAGCACCCCGGTACCTGATATTTGTGCCTTATATCAGGGTTTGTCTATCACAGAGGAGAGAATCCTATTCAAATTCTGCTTCTCTGTTTCGCAAATCTCTAATATACTGACCGCAGGACGACACGTTGGTGACATGAAGAATAAAGAAGATTAAAAGAGTCTTCAAGGCAATGAAAAATAAAATGAACCTTATGGACAACTACGTATTATAGATCTGTCTAAAATAAAACTAAATAACCTAGAAGAATGAAATAATATAGAATGAACTTTATATAAAACCACCTACGGTTCATCAGTGAACTAGGGAGCTAGAAAGTAGGACACAGTGCTGGATCCCGTCTTCTCTGGCCCCTATTGACCTATAAAGGGCTCCGTCAACTTCCATTGAGGCGTTTGTCATTTTTAGGCCACGGCCCCACTATCAGTATTTGGTCAGTATTATTTCTCAGGAGTGGGAGCCAAAACCAGGAGTGGGTGATAAATGCAGAATTGGTGACTTGTTTCTATTATTCCTTTTCTCTGATTGTTCCTCACCTGGTTTTGGCTCCCACTCCTGAGAAAAAATACTGACCGAATACTGACCAAATACTGACAGTGGGGCCGTGGCCTTACACTAGAAGTTGTGTTTCATGCTGCGGTAATTTTCTAGTTGAAACTGTGACGGAGGCTGGTAACAAATCACATAATATGGAACCACAGATATATAAAAGTGCTTTACATGCACATAACCTAGAACTATGTACAGCTGCGCAATATACGATAAATAATAGAGAAGTAAAGGAGGTAGGACTAAGTAAAATAGAAATACATTAAATTATACTGCCTAATATACAACAAAGACACAGCTCGTACATAGTCTGTTATTTCTGTAACAACATACGGAAGCAAAACCTGGATAATGAAGTAACAAAACAGAAGAAGACTCGACGCCTTTGCTGAAGAAGGACGTTATCAATACCATGGATGGCAAGAAGAACAAACTAATCAATTTTGGAGCAAGTCAAGCCAGACATGTCATCAGAATCAAGGATCACCCAGCTACGACTTGCCTATTTTGGACACATCATGCGAAGAGAACAATCACTGGAAAAGGACATCATGGTCGGAAGAATGGAAGGAACAAGGCAAAGACCAGCAACCCTATGACTTGATACTATCAAGATAACGGTGGAGAAGATCCTGGTGGACCTATCTAGGCTTGAACAAGATCAATCTTCCTACAGAGCATTCATCCATCAAGTCACCATCGCTCAAGATTGAGCCGAAGGCCGTAAAAAAAAATACAAATAAAATATTATATATATATACACACACAGCTACACAATATTCAAGTAATAGAGGCTCATAACACATCACGTAATATGGAACCACAAAATATAAAAGTGCCTTACATGCACTTAATCTAGGACTGTACACAACTGCACAATATACGATAAGTAATAGAGAAATACAGAAGATAGGACTAAGTAAAATAGAAATATATAAAATTTAACTACCTAATATACCACTACGCAATATACTAGTAATATTAGAGGCTCATAATAAGTTCCATATATCTAATTAATATAAAACTATCTTATATGCACCTAACATAGAACTAGATAATGCAGAACTACTTGATATACAACTACGTAATATACAAGTTGCCATCACATAGTACAAGGATGACATAATGGTCGACTAGATAGATTCCTAAGTAATATTATTTTTATGTTCTTTTAAAGCACCATTTATTCCTGGGAGCTGTACTTATAAAAAATGGTTATTTACAAATAACATATATAAAACATATAGAAAATAAATATAAACATATGACCCCGTATTATGTGTGTGCACAAATAATGCAAATAGCGAGGAGGCTTGGAGCAATGCTGGAGTAGCCGCGTATACAAATAGGGTCACGCAGGGCAGGCATATTTTGGTATGAAAGCTTTTCTAGCGTCCAATTCACGGGGAGCGGCAATCTCAGCTGTAATGGTTAATTGCTAATAGGCCTA
Source organism: Phyllobates terribilis (assembly GCF_046119375.1). Lineage (NCBI taxonomy): Eukaryota > Metazoa > Chordata > Amphibia > Anura > Dendrobatidae > Phyllobates > Phyllobates terribilis. The sequence goes on from NW_027362764.1 coordinate 74,705,557, forward strand.
TTAGTTTGTGTATTTACTTACATCCACGCATAATTACAATGCACCGTAATGAACCTGTGCCCTGCAGCTACATGAGGCTAAATAATGCCTTTCAATTATTTAAGACGCTATGAAAAAAAAGGCCACACATGGCTGCACGTTAAATATTTAAGATTTCTACAGAGCTGTAATTTCATAGAACTGTTTGCTTAAATCCTAAGAATGGAGAAGCTTCTGGCAGCGAGGAGACATTCATACACCGATGATGCTTAGTGCGGACAGTCAGCCAGAGATGACTGGACTCGCCCAGGACCCCAGACGCCAGGAGGGAAGGGGTTAACACTTTAATGCTCCTGGCATCTACATACGGTTCACTCAGTCATTAAGGAAGTGACGTCGCCCATGAAACGTTCGCGGGAAGGCTGCCAGTTTCTCTTGTGCATGTGGCCATAATTTCAAGTGGGAACGAAGGGAACAATGAATTTCTGTACAGAACAGATTCCAATCTCCAAGTTTAATCATCTCGGAATAAAGCGCCCAGACAAGTGCGGCAAGTTCTCGGGCACAGGAATGGCTTGGACACAACTAACGGAAATTATGGGTTAATCAGTCGCCTGCGTTACATGCCTCCCCCCTTCTTCCCCTTCCAAAGGGGAAAAAAAAAAATCCTCCTCACCAAACAAAAAAAAAACTTTATGAAGTTTTAATATTTAATTCAGATTTATCTTCGTAATATCCAAAATTGGATCATGACCATTATGGCCACCACACAACTTTCCCACAATCCTGAGTGGTAAATGTAAAAGGGATATAGGTCGGGAGGAAATCCCAGCTTATAACCCTAACATATGCCGCTGTATAGGTATAGAGGTGTACACTTCAGCCATTAATTCACATTGTAAAAAAAAAAATATGTAGCATAATGTGCATCTTTTACTGTTTCCCCATAGGAAGTCACGGTAATAACACTTTCCCATATAGTAAAAACCCCATTTGTTAGTGTATGTCAAAGGCGCTCTCGGAATGTTTAATTATAGGAGCTGCCGGGTCTAGCCATTTAATTTGCCTTAGGGCTTGTGCAGATGACTGTATTATCGAGTGAGTGCTAGCCGTCATTTTGACGGATCGCGCTCGTCCCCATGTTAGTCTATAGGGCCGTTGCACATGTCCGATTTTCTCCTCACACAGAACCGGTCCGGGGAATAGATCGCAGCATGCCCGAGTTTGATCTGATATTCGGATCAAACTCGGCCATTCAAGTCAATGATTCGATGGAAGACTTCGGACTGCACTCAGATGACATATGAGTGCAGTTCGATTTCCACAGACTGACAGAATTGAGAAGATGGAGACACTATGATCGCAGTGCCATTTGCATAATCAACCCCATTCTTTCCGATGAGAAAACATATGGTTTCCTGCACCTTGCCTTTTAATTGCACTATTATGCTTGTTTCTATAGGGCATATTACAGCTACAGGGGTTCCCTATGAGTCTACAGACTAGTCTAGAGCCCTACTGTAGCAATATACATGTTTTGGGGACATTATGCCCTAAAATATGGACCCGCATTCCCACAGAAAGAATGTTACATGTTGAAAATGTCATTCTTGATAGGCTTGCAATAATTTGGAAAGGGGAGAGAGGCTGGTTCCCCATTAAATAATGTCATCAGCAATAGAGTATAGCCTGTGCAGAAGTTCCAGTTGCACCCCGATCCTAATGTATGAAAGGAACCTAATGCACTTGTGGGATGCAAAAGGACAGAACTACATGACACATCTGGGGTGTTAGACTAATCAGTCGCTTGACATTACACAGGTGTGAACTAGATAAACATTTATCTTTTTTCAGCTACATAGATGTTATATATTGGTTGGGTCTGTGCTGATTAGTTTCTTAAATTGTCTTTAGCCCCTTAAGGACCTTGGGTTTTTGCGTTTTAGTTTTTTGCTCCCCTTCTTCCCAGAGCCATAGCCTTTTTATTTTTCAGTTAATATGGCCATGTGAGGGCTTAGTTTTTGCAGGACGAGTTGTACTTTTAAACGCCATCACTGGTTTTACCATATCGTGTACTGGAAAACGGAAAAAAAATCCAAGTGCGGTGAAATTGCAAAAAAAAATGCAATTCCACAGTTGTTTTTTTTTTACCACGTTCACTGAATGCTAAAACTGACCTGCCATTATTATTCTCCAGGTCATTACGAGTTCGTAGACACCAAAAATGTATAGGTTATTTAAGTGGTGAAAAAAAAATCCACAAAGTTTGAGAAAAAAAATAAATATGACGCCATTTTCCGAGACCTGTAGCGTCTCCATTTTTCGGGATCTAGGGCCGGGTGAGGGCTTATTTTTTGCACACCGAGCTGACGTTTTTATTGATACCATTTTGGGATAAATACAATGGTTTTTGCCGTTATTGCATTTTATTGCAATGTTGCGACGACCAAAAAAACGTAATTCTGGCGTTTCTAATTTTTTTCTCGTTACGCCGTTTACCGATCGGATTAATTCTTTTTTTATGTTGATAGATCGGGCAATTCTGAATGCGGCGATACCAAATATGTGTATGTGGGAATTTTTTAAAATTATTTTATTTTGAATGGGACGAAAGGGGAGTGATTTAAAGTTTTATATTTTTTTATTTTTTTTAGATTTTTAAAACCATTTTCTGCATGCTTCAATAGTCTCCATAGGAGACTAGAAGCTGCAGTCTCCTGATCGTTTCTACTGCATACAGACGACGAGCAGATCGCCTGTATGCAGGAGAAACGCTCCTGTGCTATGAGCGCCAACCACTAGGTGACACTCATAGCTAGCGAGACATGACAACCACAGGGGTCTGCTGCAGACCCTGGGTTGTCATACCAACCCATCGGTGACCCGCGATCACATGACAGGGTCACCGTTTTGCGGGGCTGAGGCCGCGCTTCCAGCGCTGTGCTGTTCAATGCCGCTGTCAGAGATTGACAGCGGCGTTTAACTGGTTAACAGCTGCAGGTAGATCGCGATTGCACCCACGGCTGTTGCGGGCACATGTCAGCTATAAGAATCAGCTGACATGTGCCCAGTTCAGTGCGGGCTCAGCGCCAGAGCCCCCGCTGAACCAGGGGTAATAGCTTATAGCATACTAATAGCTTATAGCATACTAATACGTCATAGGCTATTAAGGGGTTAAAGATGCTGTAGCTCTGGTTTTTTTTTTAAACAGAACTCCAGAGAAATATAATAAAATGTCTATCTATATCAGTCACCACTAGAGGGAGCACAGGCGCTTACTGCAAACTGTTCATTCATTAACTTCAATAATAACACAGTATGCAGAAAACTCCTGAGCTCCCTCTAGTGGTGGCTGAAGGCAGGCAGCATTTTATTATTGAAGGAGTTTTACAGGCAGAAAAAAAATCAGCTTTAAAGAGTAATTTATATGACTTAATATAGTTCAGTTAGGCCAGGTGTCCCCATTTTCTGGATGCTGCTCCAACTCCGTTTTTGGCAGCTCCTGTGTCACCATTTCTCGGCGCCGGTCCAGTCCCACGGCGCCAACTTGTGAGCGCAGCTTCTGACTGGTCGGAAGTCAGAAACTACATTACAAGCTCTCAATGCAAGTCTATGAGAGCCACAACAAGGCCAGAACAAGGCTTTCATAGTTTTACATTGATTAGTGACCTCTGGTTCGCTCCATGAAACACTGGAGCAGCCGGCAGGTCACACACTGCAGGAGACGGACCGGAGTGGCTGCAAAAACAGATGATAATGCCAAAAGGTGAATTTCAGACAGGGGACTTGGATTTTAAGCACCACTCCAGCTGTGAAATGGAAAACAAAAACGCTGGAGTGGTGCTTTAAGTCATCCATCCTCTTAAAAAAAAAGGGCAAAACTTATTTTATAGCATAATTTCAGCATACATGACTACTGATCATAATAAAAAATAGATCAAAATGATTAGTTATAATAAAAAAAAGAATAAAACTGATCTTAAGCTGAATGTAAAACATACAAAACTGTAAAATCCTGAAATATGTGCATAGCATCATTAACTAAATGTAATAAAAAACCATCACATTGTATGTCTGAATGAAAATAATTTAAAGGGATTTGCAAATATATTTTAAATGTCAAATTAAAAACATTTAAATTTTGTGTATCTATCTACAGTATCTATCTATCTATCCCATATCTATCTATCTATCTACAGTATCTATCTATCTATCTATCTATCTATCTATCTATCTATCTATCTATCTATCTATCTATCTATCCCATATCTATCTATCTATCTATCTATCTATCTATCTATCTATCTATCTATCTATCTACAGTATCTATCTATCTATCTATCTATCTACAGTATCTATCTATCTATCTATCTATCTACAGTATCTATCTATCTATCTATCTATCTATCTATCTATCTATCTACAGTATCTATCTATCTATCTATCTATCTACCTATCTATCTATCTATCTATCTATCTATCTATCCCATATCTATCTATCTATCTATCTATCTCTTATCTATCTATCTATCTATCTAACTATCTCTCTAACTATCTACAATGGGGAAAATAAGTATTTGATATGCTGCTGATTTTGCAAGTTTTCCAACCTACAAAGAATGGAGAGGTCTGTAATATTTATCGTAGGTACACTTCACCTGTGAGAGACAGAGTCTTAAAAAAAATTCAGAAAATTACATTGTATGATTTTTACATAATTAATTTGCATTTTATTGCGTGAAATAAATAGTTGATACAATAGAAAAATAGAACTTAATATTTGGTACAGAAACCTTTGTTTGCAATTACAGAGGTCAGACATTTCCTATAGTTCTTGACCAAGTTTGTACATACTGCAGCAGGGATTTTGACCCCCTCTTCCATACAGATCTTCTCCAGATCTTTCAGGTTTCGGGGCTGTCACGGGGCAACATTGAGTTTCAGCTCCCTCCAAAGATTTTCTATTGGGTTCAGGTCTGGAGGCTGGCTAGGCCATTCCAGGACCTTGAAATGCTTTGAAACTCATTAGTTGCCCTGGCTGTGTGTTTTGGGTCATTGTCATGGTGGAAGACCCAGCCACTACACATCTTCAATGCTCTTACTGAGGGAAAGAATTTGCGATATATGACCCTATCCGTCCTCCCTTCAATACGGTGCAGTCGTCCTGTCCCCTTTGTAGAAAAGCACCCCAAAAGTATGATGTTTCTCCCACCATGCTTCACGGTTACGACGGTGTTCTTGGGGTTGTACTCATCCTTCTTCTTCCTCCAAACACAGCGAGGGGAGTTGATACCAAAAAGTTCTATTTTGGTCTCATCTGACCACATGACCTTCTCCCATGCCTCTTGTGGATCATCCAGATAGCCATTGGCGAACTTTAAACGGGCCTAGACATGTCCTGGCATGAGCCAGGATTTTAATTCATGATGGCGTATAGTGTTACTAACAGTGATGTTTGAGACTGGGGTCCCAGCTCTCTTCAGGTCATTGACCAGGTTCTCCCGTGAAGTTCTGGGCTGATTCCTTTCTCAGAATCATCGTTACCCCAAGAGGCGAGATCTTGCATGGAGCCCCAGACCGAGGAAGATTGACAGTCATCTTGTGTTTCTTCCATTTCCTAATAATTGTGCCAAGAGTTGTTGCCTTCTCACCAAGCTGCTTGCCTATTGTCCTGTAGCCCATCCTAGCCTTGTGCAGGTCTACTATTTTGTCCCTGGTGTCCTTAGACAGCTCTTTGGTCTTGGCTATAGTGGAGAGTTTGGAGTGTGATTGATTGTGTGGACAGGTGTCTTTCATACAGGTAACGAGTTCAAACAGGTGCAATTAATACAGGTAATGAGTGCAGAGTAGGAGGCTTCTTAAAGAAAAACTAACAGGTCTGTGAGAGCCAGAATTCTTGCTGGTTGGTTGGTGATCAAATACTTATTTCATTAAATAAAAATTCTATTTAATTATGTAAAAATCATACAATGTGATTTTCTGGATTTTTTTTAAGATTCAGTCTCTCACAGTTGAAATGTACCTACGATAAAAGTTAAAGACCTCTCTATTCTTTATAGTTGGGAAAACTTGCAAAATCGGCAGTGTATCAAATACTTATTTTCCCCATTCTATCTATCTATCTATCTATCTATCTATCTATCTATCTATCCTCAATTGAACTGAAACGTTGCCGTCACTATGGGCTATGACATTTTTCTAATTTTTTATTTTGGGAGTGCTGCCTTCAATTTTGTATCTATCTAAAGAAAAATATAGATCACCAGCATAAATTATGGGTGCCAAGCCTTCCAGACAAGAACCAAATCTTCCAAATATAAGAGACACTGGATGGACACTATGAACCAAAACGTCACCACAATGGGCTATTAAAAGTAGCCTTTTTGCATGATTGCTCTTCTATCTATTGTCACCCGCAAAAAAATCTTTCTATTGGTTTGCACAAACGGAGGCAGTATTGTACCTGGTGTTCAACAGTCCATACTACAGGATCATCACCTGTCCTCCCTTTTATGGCACAAGCTGCAGAGTTTGGATGCCAAGCCCCCCCACTCTTATTGCACTTTATTCCATTGGTGTGCTGCCTCCATTTTTTTCATATTATCTATCTATCTATCTCATATCTATCTATCTATTTATCTATCTATCCCATATCTATCTATCTATCTATCTATTTATTTATCTCATATCTATCTAAAAGTAATTGTTATAAATTTGATGAGAAAAAAAAAACAAATGACTTCCCTCTATCTCTTTATCTTTGTATGTGATATATTGGTCTATAATCCATGTAACATCTATCATCTTCTATCATCTATCTATCTATTATCTATCACATATCTATCTATCTATCTATCTATTATCTATCACATATCTATCTATTATCTATCTGACTGTAATGGAGGTACTGAATAGTATATAATCCTGCCTTAGTATATACAGGTTGGAGAAGAACGCCTATATAACACAATCTCACAAGACAGACAGACCCGGCATGCTTTTTGCACATAGATAATGGCTACTTTGCATGGCATTCAGGGCTGTGTACAGCGGGGAGCATGGCGCTGGCCTTGTAGTAAAGATCTCCAGTGTATTTTATAAAGTAATGTGTAATAGACCCTGTGGGCACAGAAGAGTTAAAGAACAACCGACCCCGCAGCAGCCTGCAGCCCTAACAAAGCCGCCCTTGTCATCCCGGGGAATC